>NC_142360.1:14015129-15277629 GCF_059441175.1 Urocampus carinirostris | reverse complement strand
AGTGCTATATTTTGTATGTTTAAGGCTTGTATAAGTCACCTGTATTGTTTTGTACTAAAAAAATAAACATTTCATAAAATAGTATGTAATATAAAGATACATAAAGTTAAGTTTAACTTACTTTTGGAAGATGCGCTTCAAGAACTCTCTCCCGTGGTAAGGAGTGGCCGAAAAAAAGCGTTCAGACCATTTTTTCAACCGCATCAGGCTTTCTTATTCCACTTTCCTTAAAAAAAAATGGCTCACCTCTTCATTACACTTTACATCAACCATATTAAATGGATGCATTAGATATTGAACAATAAAAATTTCAAAGTTACAGTATAGAATGTTTAAACACCGGTAGCGGCAGAAAGAAGCACCACAGTAATGTCCTAAACTCGGAAAAAAGGTGCACACAATACAAAATCGAACTCAAAGCAATGTGCGGATATTTTTCAACATCCCGAAAAAAATGTTCGTATCGAACTGTTTTAAGTAAGTGGAAAGTAGGGGAGCGTATGAACATTATTTTTTTCCTTAGTTCAGAAATTGAATGAATGAATGAATGAAAACTTTTTTCGAACATTAAAATAAAAAAGGAACAAAAACAATAACTCAACAACAAAATAATATTACAACCACGGGCTAAAAAAACCACGGGCAACCACGGGCTAAAAAAAAACGCAAAATTTTAGCCGTGATTCAGCCGCAAATGTCTGTGTGACCGGCCCCTTATGAGCACTTACAGTGGAGGAAATAGCAGGTCGCTAATGGAGGGATGGTGGTGGAGGAGTGAGGGAGCACGAGAAAGCACGATAAAAAAAACACAACCGAAGTGCGCGAGATCAGGTCTGTATGGCGGGAAATGCAAATGCTAACTGGGTAGCATTTGATAATCCTCATAACTGATTTTTTTTCCTGTAAGTCGGGCAAGATTTTTTCTCGAAAGACATCTCGTATTTTGAATTTCATGTAACTAAGGGCCCGGTCACACAGCCGTTTGCGTCTGTATCGCGGTTGAATCACAACCAGAAATTTCTGCCCGTGAAGCAGACGCTTTTGAACGCTTTGAGATCGCGATACAGACGAGATACAGCCGTGCTTTACACGCGGCAAGAAATTCACACGCGGTTGGCCGCGCGAAAAAGTTTTGCGCTGCTCAAAACTTTAGACCACGGGAAACCGCGGGTGGTACACGTGGTACACACGCGGATATGACGCGGTACAGAGGCGGAACGACGTGCTACGGCCGCGGCCAGGGCATGGTTAGACGCGGGTAGGACGCGGAATTTAAGCGGATAATCGCGGGTGGAGCACGGTCATAGCACGTTTGTTCTGCGCCTGTATCGCGGCGTTATCACGTGAATTAGCGTGTGTAACGCGTGTGACGGTCAAACGCCTTTCTCCGCGTATATTCAGCGCGATTTGCCGAGCACACGTCAGTTGTGCTCGAGACGTCAAGGGGTGAACATGGATCCCCGTCACCGTAGTGACCTCGTCTTAATCCATTTTTATTTCTTGACATTTCTTTTCATTTCATAACAAGATAATAAAATAAAAATGAAAAACTATTACAATAATAACACATTGGCTTCTTCTTCGGTGCCATAGCTTGAAATCTTGATCTTCACGGGACTGTGTCTTGAGCGGTTATGATTTCTACAGCCCGGCTCGGCAGCTTTTATACCCGTGGTCCACACGCGGAAATGACGTGGAACTGATGCGATGAGGAAGCGGAACAGCCGCCGGCGTCTGTTTCGCGGGCATACCACGGATGAATAGCGGGTTGGCCAATTTTGCGCATTTTCCACCGCAGGCAACCACGGGCAAAAAAAAAAATCGCAAAATTTTACCCGCGATACAGACGTAAACGGCTGTGTGACCGGGCCCTAAAGCCCGTCATTAGGACGGCGCGATGGAAAAGTGTCTCCAGGTGAAAATTTATCACTTGGCAAGTTTCGGTTCTAGGACAACTGTAGATGGATGCTTTTGACATTTATTGATTCTCTGACATCACAGGGTATACATGTAGATGGCAATAAATGGGCTAAAATAAATTGTCTTTTGGTTGACGGCGGCTATTTCAACTTCACTTTTAATAACATAATTCGCAGTGACAACATAGTAACAACTTGATCATATATCACAGAATCTCAAAAGTATGAGGCACCAGGACAGTCGAGCGCTTGTCTTGTGATTAAGAGATCGCAGTTCGAATTCCGGCTCCTCCGTGTTACATGTCGAAGTGTCCTTGGGTAAGACACTGAACCCCTAATGCCCCCAATAAGCAGGTTTGCGCCTTGCATGGCTGCACGGCAGCTATTGGTGTGTGAGAGTGGGTGAATGGGTAAACGTGAAGCACATTGTAAAGCGCTTTGGGAAGTCTTCATTGACTTGAAAAGCGCTATATAAATGCAGATCATTTCATTTCATAGAGTAGCTTGTATGTAGAGGGGCCACTGTATACCAAAAGGCTCAGTTTGTATTTCCATGATGACACGTGAGTCATGCCTCACCTGCCTCTCCTGACCGCATGTCACTGCTGTGATAACTTTTCCTTTAAAAGTTTTTTTGTTGGAGACCATTCTCACTAGGAAGTAGGACACCTTGTCCATGAAGACCACGCATCTCCCAGGCCAACCAACCAATCACAATCCTTGATGGACTCGTGGTACAAGACACAAAAAAAGCAAAGAAAAGCTATGGCATCTGAATGTATGTTCTTTATTGAAGTCATGTTTAATATTTTTAATGTCTCAAAACATCTCGAACGTGAGTGTTCAGAAATTGGCATTTTAAAGTCACGAAAGAGTAAAAACCAAAAGTTTTTTCAGTCTACTTTTTTAGCTATGAAAATTTTGCATCTTGTCGATGTCAAGTCAAGTCATTTTTATTTGTATAGCCCTAAATCACGAAGAGTCTCAAAGGGCTTCACAGATTATTACACTATATTACACAGACTATTTTTCAGCTGACGAGAAGAGTAGGTTATTCATATGCTATGGAGTAGAAGTGAGTTTTAAGCTTAGATTTAAACATTTCCACTGAGGTTGCAGATCGGATCTCAGGGGGAAGAGCATTCCACAGCACCGGTGCCCGGATGGAGAACGCTCTGGAACCAGCAGAACACTTCTTGACCCTTGGATCACCAGAAGACCGGCACTCTCAGATCGTAGGCTTCGGACCGGGACATAGGGGCAAATCAGATCTGAAAGATAAGAGGGAGCAAGTCCATGTATCATTTTGTATAATACTAAGAGAACCTTGAAATCACATCTAAGGCTAACTGGGAGCCAATGCAGGTTAGCCAAAATCGGTGTTATGTGATCATACTTTTTTGTCCTAGTTAAAAGCCTCGCTGCGGCATTTTGTACCAGCTGAAGAGACTTGATTCTAGACTTCGGGAGACCAGAGAGTAGTGCATTACAGTAATCGAGACGGGAGGTAACAAACGCATGAATTATAATTTCCGCATCCGACTGAGACAGTATTGAACGGATTTTAGCAATGTTACAAAGATGGAAGAAAGCGGTTCTAGTAATTTTCTTTACATGCATTTCAAAGGATAGATCAGGGTCAAATATAACACCTAAATTTTTAACTGAGTCACTCTGTGTGATGTGATGTGAGTCAGCTCACAAGCACATCAGATGGTGGTGAAATTTATTCATTGTGGGAAGTATATTTAATGGAAAGAAAGCGCTCAGGACAAGGCTTTCGGAATAGATTGAAATTTCTAATTGCAAGTTTGGGCTCCACTGTTCTCCTTGCAAGTTCAAAATCCGTTGATGTCTTCTCTCCTTATTTTGAGTGTCTTCTAAATTTTAAAATCATCATTGAGGAATCCACTATGATGGTTAAGAGTAAGGGACTCGAAAAAGCATTATTTGAACGGGATGTCCAAACAAGAATATATGTGCAAGGATATACTTTTGTCAGGTTCAAAATGAGACTTTTGAGTTACCAACAAACCTATTTATTAAAGGAAAGAAAGCACAACGGAAAAGGTAAAAGCACTCTTAGATTGGCACGTAAATACATTCCACAGACTGAAGCCTGAGCGCCCTTCTCATACTGTTTAATGGATTCTGATTGGGGGATAGAATAAACCAAGTGCACGTAAGAGTATTCTGATTGGTTTGGACAGGAATCACATATTCAAATGCAGTGTATAATGGTGATCTCTAGATGGTGTGCGAGTATAACACCTGACCAATAGGTATAGTGAACTTTGTAAACTCAATGCGTCAATGTGGGAATAAACACAAGCTTTCGAGCGGCTTGAAATGTGGTAGTCAAACTCTCTCAAAACCGAAACTTTGTAAGAGGAATGGAGCGTGGGAGGAAAAGCCATCTTTTGACCTTGGAGGTGCTTGCCTCTCAACACCAAGTGAAATCGTAAAACCACACACTCATTAAGCACTATAGAAATATAAACGTATAAAGAGGGTTATAAAACTATGAGTATAAGAGTATAGAATATAGAATAAAAGGCACATTTAGATCATAATTTCCCTTACACTTTACATTTTTTACTTTTTAATTTTTGATTTTTACCTTTATTTATAATACTGCCACTATTGCTACTGCTTGGAACATTTTAATGTATGTCTTTTTTTGTGAGTTAATTGTTTTTACTTCAGTATTACCATAAAGGTCACTTGCACTTTTATTGAATATAATCTGTCTGCACATTTTTGTTGTCAATGTATAGGAGAGTGTAAAACAACATTTTGATTCTTGGATGTTGATCACATCTGAGAAAAATTTACTTTGAACTTTGATGCACATATATGTGCGTGTGAATGTATGTGTTTATCAATGCTCTTTTGTTTTGCTTGAAATTACTCCATGTAATGTAGTATTGCTTCACACTGATGCCAAGGAATGTGTGTAAATCCATATTTAGTGTGGTCGTAGAGCAGTATATTTTGATTCCTGACCTCAGCGCCGCCTCTGACTTTGAACACATCTGTTTGCATGACCCAATCTGGGGTTGTGGCTCAATGGTTTGCTAATTTCCACAAGAGAAGTAGCAGATGGCCAAACTGATCAATGGCTGTGTAAGGCAGGGGGAGAGAGAGGTCTTGGGGTCCAGTTCACAATCCAACTGGCACATCAAATATTGAGCAGCGGCTTGCTCAAACTCCACAGACAAAGTGCGGGGAACGCTCGGGACCTTATCACAAATAGACATTATCATCAAGAGCTGCGCGTGTGTTCTTTGACAGATTAAGGCTCCACAAAGCAAATATTAAAGCGGCGGCGTGAATTATCGACCCTACTGTTTGCAGATTAGAGCTTTTATCAGCCAGCGGATGGCTAATGAGGGGCCAGCTGAGCAGCACCACACAGTCAAAGAAACACACTGTTCCAAATATTGATGGTTAACACTAGAATGAGGATTGCTTGGATGTGGCATCATACTCAATTTCTGACATGATAAATGGACACAGAAATTGTTTGGATTTGAGTTCTGTATGAAGAGATGGGTGGAGTTGAAGAAATGTCAGTACTCATTCCCTTCCAGCCGTCAAACATTTGGACTGCTGATACTGTCGTAGTGATTTAAGCATTAAACCATAATAGTTCCAACCTCATCAACTGCATTTAAATATATATATTTTTTAAAAACTGTTTCTGACAAAAATCGCGGAAATTGCCTCCTTGTTTCACTGCAGTACTTCTGAGATAACACCTTCAAGATTCTTTTCCATAAACAATAATTGCAAAACACAAGCTTTGTTTGCATTGAAGTTTTTATTTGTCTAAGGAAAGCCTTATTTTCATAATTTCTCTAAAGAATATTTTTGACTTGTAGGTGTTTCAATTGAAGCATGATTCGATTCTCGTCTTACAAGAGCACCAAATCAGTGTCCAGGCCTACCAGCAGATACACGAAGAGGGTGAAGACATCACGGGTGTTGGTTTGGGCTTGACATAAGTGCGGAGCAAATCATGGGGTTCAAACGGTGATTGCTCTATATTGGTTAGGGACATATCACCTTCGTCCATGGTACATCTACACCCTTTGAAAGACATAAAAGGAAAGGTTTGTAAGGGAATTATGGTCTAAATGTGCATTTTATACTATAGTCTATACTCTTATACCCAACATATACTTTATACTCTTACTTTTAATCTCCTATATCTTGATACGTTTTATATCCATGGTGCTCAATAAGTGTTTGGTTTTTGTCATGATTGCTGATTCAAGGCACCTGTGACTGCCCAATTGGCGCCAATAGCCTTAAGAGCTGATTGGCTAAGAGACTCTTTTTAAACCCCTGGCTTTCAAGAGAACACCGTCAGATCGTTTCGAACCAATGCTCCCGGCTAGGCAAGCTCACACTTTCAGATATTTTTCCTGCCCTGTTTTCCTCTGCCTGATACCCGTTGCCGACCTGTTTCTGGACCCGATTCTGCCCTGTTCTGCCATCCCGACATCCGACCTGTTTTGCCCCACTACCTGCCTGACACCTGTTGCCGACCTCGTTTCCGAACTCGATACCGCCCTTGCTCTCCCGTCCCGGCTAACGACTAGTATTCCTACAAATCTACGATCATCCTCGCTCGACACGGAAGTGCCACTTCTGCATTTCCAGCCACCTGCTACCCTTGTCCGTCAACCATCAGATCGCGGAAGCAAGCTCTACTCTCCCTCTTTATCAATAAAACTGAGTAAACGAATGCTACTGGGTCCTGTGTCTGTTTCTGGTCTGTGACAGTTTTACGATTTTATAAACACCTTCAAGGGCAGAAGAATAAGTTCTCAGGCACCAAGGGATGTGCCTCTGATTAAAAAGCTACAATTTGAAGGCCACTATGAGGCCTGCTAGCTGGTTAATCAAGATGACCTTGACTCCCACATACCAAGTCTGCTCGAGAGCGACATTGTAGAGACGCATTATGTTTATAAAGTTTCGCTATACTTATTACTCATTTATTATACTTGCAAGCTATCAAGCGACCTACATTATGCACCCCCAAAAGTGCTTTAATATAGCCACATACTAAAAGAAATAATACCACAAATTGTTTTTAAAAAAAGTTTGCTAAGCAACACTGTATGTTGTCCAAAGCTCATCACCGAGCCACGTGTAAAACTGTTGAGTTCAACACATGAAAAAATTCTACAGTAAAAAAAAAAAAAAAAAGCCGACCCATAAAACTGCTTTTGAATAGATACATACTAAAAACAATACATCACTAAAATTTTGATAAAACGTGTACCTACACAAGTGTCACGAGGTGGAAGGGGTGACCGGACCAGAACAGAGGCAGGAGGCAGGAAGGGAGAACTCAATTGCGTACGATCAAAGCTTTTATTTACCAAAATAAAAGTTGTCCAAAAACTACGGGACAAAAAAGAACAAAAACATTCTTACACTCAGAATGGTCAGGTACAGGTTTCCTCCGACTTAAACTAAACAGGACAAGGCATAACAGAACAGAAAAGGTGTAATGAGCCAACACCCGCAATACCCACAACCCAACCTTAACTAGCAGCCACGCAATTAGCTGATCTGCTTCAGCTGGTGCCCAGGGGGCGGGGCAGACCGGTCGCCACGGCGACCATGACAGAGCGCCCCCTTTAAGGGACAGCTCCTGAGGTCCCAAAAAGAAAAATTTACTACCTCGCGCCCCGGAATGGTTCGACGCTCGGCAGGGGGGTTCCGGCGGGCAAACTGGACAGGCGAAAACAGACAGGTAGAACCGGCGAAAACAGGACAGGTAAACAAGGGAGTCGGACAGGCAGAATCAGAACCGGCAAAATCAGGACAGGCAGAATCCGAACCGGCAAACAAGACAGAATCAGAACCGGCAAACAAGGGAGTCGGACAGGCGGAGTCAGGGGAGTCGGAATCAGGACAGGCGGAAACAGGAGATTCGGACTCAGGACAGGCAGAATCAGGAGAGTCGGACTCAGGACAGGCAGAATCAGAAGAGTCGGACTGGCAGGCAAGGAAGTCGAACAGGCAGGCCGGAGAGTCGAACAGGCAGGCCGGAGAGTCGAACAGGCAGGCCGGAGACTCGAACACGACAGGACTGGCGAAAACAGGACAGACGGAGTCGGACTGGCAGGCAGCGGAGTCGGAGTCGGACTGGCAGCCAGCGGAGTCGGAGTCGGACTGGCAGGCCGCGGAGTCGGAGTCGGACTGGCAGGCAGCGGAGTCGGACTGGCAGGCAGCGGAGTCGGACTGGCAGTCAGCGGAGTCGGAGTCGGACTGGCAGGCAGCGGAGTCGGACTGGCAGGCAGCAGAGTCGGAGTCGGACTGGCAGGCCGCAGAGTCGGAGTCGGACTGGCAGGCCGCGGAGTCGGAGTCGGACTGGTAGGCCGCGGAGTCGGAGTCGGACTGGCAGGCCGCGGAGTCGGACTGGCAGGCAGCGGAGTCGGAGTCGGACTGGCAGGCAGCGGAGTCGGAGTCGGACTGGCAGGCAGCGGAGTCGGACTGGCAGGCCGCGGAGTCGGAGTCGGACTGGCAGGCAGCGGAGTCGGAGTCGGACTGGCAGGCCGCGGAGTCGGAGTCGGACTGGCAGGCCGCGGAGTCGGAGTCGGACTGGCAGGCCGCGGAGTCGGACTGGTAGGCCGCGGAGTCGGAGTCGGACTGGCAGGCCGCGGAGTCGGAGTTCGACTGGCAGGCCGCGGAGTCGGAGTCGGACTGGCAGGCCGCGGAGTCGGACTGGGAGGCCGCGGAGTCGGACTGGCAGGCGTCAAATCCTCCCGGGACCCCATTCGAGGCACAGCATTGGCCACGACGGGCAGGGCCGTGGTTCGAACGGGCAGGGAAGGTTACCTCAATAGGTGCTTGCCAAACGGCGTCCTCCAGCTCTCCCCAAATCGCGCTGGGATCGTTCGCTGAGTTCATTTCAGGTTGGCTCATTCTGTCACGAAGTGGGACCGGGGTGACCGGACCAGAACGGAGGCAGGAGGCAGGAAGGGAGAACTCAATTGCGTACGATCAAAGCTTTTATTTGCCAAAATAAAAGTTGTCCAAAAACTCCGGGACAAAACAGAACAAAAACATTCTTACACTCAGAATGGTCAGTTACAGGTTTCCTCCGACTTAAACTAAACAGGACAAGGCAGAACAGAACAGAAAAGGTGTAATGAGCCAACACCCGCAATACCCATAACCCAACCTTAAGTAGCAGCCACGCAATTAGCTGATCTGCTTCAGCTGGTGCCCAGGGGGCGGGGCAGACCGGTCGCCACGGCGACCATGACAACAAGTAAATGTATTTGAAGATGATAAAGATGCCGGTAATACAGATAAACAAACAATTCTAAACCATTGACTGTACCTTTAAGCAGCGTTTTGATGGCAGTCACTACATTTTGACATTATTTCCTTGCTCAATTTGATGTTTTTTTTTGGTCACTCTTTTTCACTTTTCCTTACAATTATAGGCAAAAAGCCAATGAAGAGCACTTAATCACAATAAAATGAGATGTGGTCCCTCTCACACACGGGACAGCACCAATTACCCGAACAAGACGAAGAGATTGGGTAAGGTGGGAGCATGCGCACATGGTAAGGCCTTGGGCCGATGGGTGGGTTGGATGGCTATGCCTGTCTTACGCTCTTTCAGTGTGTTTTGTTTAATGCTCACATAGGCCTACCCTCTGATTTCAGTATTATATTTTACAGTTCTAAATTCAGCTTATATGCAAGTATATACAGCTTGTACTTTTTTTGTCTTTGTTAACATATTTTTCGATGATAAGTCTTCGATGATATAAACAGATTGATGACTCTGTGTAGTGATTTCCGACACACATCTGAACAGAATCAGTTGATAGATGGAAATGTAAATTGTGTCAATTACACTTTTTCAAAAAGGCTCTTCATCAAAAGGCTTTAAAATGCACCCCATGAGAGCGATATCTGTTTTTTCAATACCTGTTTATAAGTCCACACATTGCATGCTGTGCAAAACTGAGGTTAACACACCTATTGTTATGTGGTTCAACTGAAAGAACCAAAATTGGAGAGGGCAAGCGAAATAGCGGCTCTCCTGCTTTTTTTCTCCTCATAAACACAAACACACATAATATCTCACAGGTAGAGCAGCTGTTGCCCTCATATCTGATTACGCTATTGACACTTGGCAGGAAGCACAAGTGGAAGCGTGCCTGGTCTGAGTGTAAAATCCACAGAGGAGGCGGCTGCTTCATCAAACCCAATGATGTAACTCTTTTACATCATCGCCGCTTTGCGACAGGAAGCAAAATCCACAGATGTGAGCAGTTGTGCTCGGTGATCCGCAATCAGCCCATTGCTGTGCAACAGTCTTTGGTGCACGAATGTACAGTATGTTCTTGCCTTGCTTTTCTCGGCTTGTCTTGGACACAGATGCTAATGAGCTTTTTGAGAAGGAGTTCAATGTCAGCTGCTACCTTGTTGATCAAATGGGCTCAAACCAATTGCAAAAACATATCATCACAAAGGAAAATCAATTTAGTTAATGTTTAGTAGTTCAATGTTTCCCAACCATTGTGCCATGGAACTATTTGGCGTGCTGCAAGGAATTGTCCGATTTCCTAAAATGACTCAGATTAAATTGACAATTAAAAAAAAGAGTGTACATGTCCATAACCTAAAGTAACTTTTAGAGCTGTCTCAATAATATCATAATATCAAGTTATTGTTGTAATATGCACAGAAAAGAACCATGTTTCGCTGCACAATGAAATTCTTACAATGCTGTCCACACTGTTGCCAGCGTCAAAATAGAAACGAAGAAAGTATACTGGACTGTCTCAGAAAATTTGAATATTGTCATAAAGTTCTTTATTTTCTGTAATGCAATTAAAAAAACAAAAATGTCATACATTCTGGATTCATTACACATCAACTGAACTGTTTCAAGCCTTTTATTATTTGAATATTGCTGATTTTGGCTTACAGCTGAAAAAAACTCAAAAATCCTATCTCAAAATATTAGAATACTTCCTCAGACCAAGTAAAAAAATAATTTTATAACAGCAAAACTAAATCAAACATTTGAAAATGTCCATTGATGCACTCAGTACTTGGTTGGGAATCCTTTTGCACGGATTACTGCATCAATCCGGCGTGGCATGGAGGCAATCAGCCTGTGGCATTGCTGATGTGTTATTGATGCCCAGGATGCTTCGATAGCGGCCTTCAGCTCATTTGCATTTGTAGGTCTGGTGTCTTTCATCTTCTTCTTAACTATACTCCACAAATTCTCGATGGGGTTCAGGTCAGGGGAATTAGCAGGCCAATCAAGGACAGTGATGCCATGGTCAGTGCACCAGTTACTGGTGGTTTTGGCACTGTGGGCAGGTGCCAGATCATGCTGGAAAATGAAATCCTCATCTCCATAGAGCTTTTCAGCAGATGGAAGCATGTAGTGCTCTAAAATCTCTTGGTACACAGTTGCATTTACTCTGGACTTGATGCAACACAGTGGACCAACACCAGCAGCTGACATGGCTCCCCAAACCATTGCTGACTGTGGGAACTTCACACTGGATTTCAAGCAACTTGGATTTTGCTCCTCTCCAGCCTTTCTCCAGACTCTGGCGCCTTGACTTCCAAATGAAATGCAAAACTTGCTTTCGTCTGAAAAGAGGACTTTGGACCACTCTGCAACTGTCCAGTGCTTCTTCTCCATAGCCCAAGTCAGACGCTTCTTCCGTTGTCTTGAGTTCAGAAGTGGCTTGACCATGGGAATACGGCTATTGTAGCCCATTTCCCGGACACGTCTGTGAACTGTGGCTTTTGATACCTGGACTCCAGCTTCAGCCCACTGTCTTTGAAGCTCCCCCAAATTCTGGAAGCGGCTCTTCTTCACAATTTTGTTAAGGCTGCGGTCATCTCTCTTGGTTGTGCAGCGTTTCCGGCCACATTTTTCCCTTCCAACAGACTTTTTGTGGATATGCTTTGAAACTGCACTCTGTGAACAGCCTGCTCTTTGAGAAATTTATTTTTGTGTCTTACCCTCCTGATGGAGGGTATCAATGATGGTCCTCTGGACAGCAGACAGATCAGCAGTCTTCCCCATACTTGTGATTTAGTTTACTGAACCAAGCTGAGTGTTTTTAAGGCTCAGGAAACCCTCGCAAGGTGTTTCGAGTTAATTAGATAATTCAGGTGATTAGTTGAATAGCCTACTTGTATACTTTTTCATGATATTCTAATATTTTGAGATAGGATTTTTGAGTTTTCTTAAGCTGTAAGCCAAATTCAGCAATATTCAAATAATAAAAGGCTTGAAATAGTTCAGTTGATGTGTAATGAATCCAGAATGTATGACATTTTTGTTTTTTTAATTGCATTACAGAAAATAAAGAACTTTATCACAATATTCTAATTTTCTGAGACAGTCCAGTATACGAATACATAAAATAATATTACGAATATTAAAGGGTGAAAATACAAGATTAGCTCAAGATGAATTAAGGCAATAAGATAAGAATAAAGAAAAAACACTTTAACTAAAGTGTGCATGAGTAGTCAAGTTTAGTTTTAAATGTGTTTTGTGGAAGTAGCAACGGAGTGAGAATCCATTGGTTTTATAGCCATTATGTGATCATAGGCCCGCACTTGTGCTTGCTCCGTGAAATACTTTGTAAATTGGCTTATTTATTTGGAGGGTTGTGGTGTGATGGGAAGGTAATCAATTCTTTCAATTGGACTTAATACACATTTTTACTTATTATTAATGTTTATTACTAAAGTTGACAGTGTTTTGTCTATTGATGCCCATGCAATATCTATTCAAGCCTGGTTATCCTGGAAGTGTCACGACCGGTACTAGCAGGGGACCCAAATGCGTAACGTTTCATACATACATGCTGTATTATGGGATCAGGGAAGTCAAGGCGAGAGGAAAAAGACAGCAATCAGGTGCTGGCTGGGCAGGAGGAGCGGGAAGCCCTCGCGGACGAAGCGTGGTCGGATATTGGAACAAGTCGGGCAGCCGGGACGGGAGACGGAGCGTGGTCGAGGATCGGGACAAGTCGGGTAGCTGGGATGAGCGGGAAGCCAGGGATCGATACAGGAAACAGTATCAGGATACGGGTAGCCGGGACAGGAGAACGGAGCGTGGATCGGGGATCGATACAGGGAACAGGTCAGGATCCAAACAGGAGCCAGAGTCAAAAGTACTTTCTTTGCATGCGCTGAGGTTGAGACTAAAATAAGACAGACAGACTGAAAATACTAATCATGACGTTCAGTGACATTCCTTCCAGGTAAATAACATCCTACATAGTATAAAATGCTAATTTTCAAACAGATAACTGCGACCCACATTCGAAATTTACTATTCTTTCCAGACCAGGGTCATTCTTCAAGAGGTCGCCAACATCTCAAGGGAATCTTCAAAGTGGTTTGACTAACAGTGTTAATTTTGAAAAGTGTGACTTTTTTTGAAAAATGAAGCCGAGCATACCGTTTTGGTGGTATTAATAATTTGGCAAGAGAGATTGTTCATTTATATTTATCACACAAATAGAATAGAATTTCTGTACAATTTTTAAAAAAAGAAATAGAAGTGCTTCTCTTGTTTTCCCGATATGTTGCTTTTGGCTCTGCTCAATGCATTTTTATCGATATCCTGAGTTATATTTATTGAAAAATCAAAAGAGTCTTGGAAATGGACAAAAAACATTTGTGGCAGAGACGAACGCTCAATATTGCTGGTTTTGATTACT
Organism: Urocampus carinirostris; assembly: GCF_059441175.1. Lineage (NCBI taxonomy): Eukaryota > Metazoa > Chordata > Actinopteri > Syngnathiformes > Syngnathidae > Urocampus > Urocampus carinirostris. The sequence goes on along the minus strand of NC_142360.1, from coordinate 15,263,957 downwards.
TTTGTCTGTTTAGCCAATCGGGTATTCAGACCCGCCTCCCATCGTTTGTTTGACAGCAAGAGTGATTTGGCAAAAAAGCCTTTGGAAATACAAATAAGCACTGTGCAAAATAACTTTCTGGGATAAAAATGTGTTAAATAGAAACATAACAATAAAATAACATTACATAATTATGATAAGCATGCTCCTCTTAAACTTAAATGTGAACTTAAAATATGGTAAAACTGTAATCTAAATAAAATGCTACAAGGTTTTTATTTAAAAAAGGCTTTTTTTAATAATTAAATATTAACTTGGGGGCCGATCCCTTCATTTTCTGCACTGCTTATTCTCACTAGTGTCGCAGGGGTGATGGAGCCCATTCCGGCCATCTTCAGGCAGTGTGCAGGAGACACCCTGAACTGGTTTCCAGCTAGTTGCAGGGTCATTTGGAGGCCGTTTCTATCGATTGAACTAGCTTCCAAAACGTTTAGCCTTGTCCTTCAGTAATTTTATCCAGCTCACTTGTGGGATTTCAAAGAGGCCGACCATGAGGCTTGGGCCCTTTTTCCATACGACCAGGAGCGAGTAGGGTCTGATGAACTTGATAAACACAGTTTTCCTGAGGACGAGCTTCGTTCTAATCTCCTCTATTGGATCTGTACCAACTGCAAAAGATGTAGCGTCATCCTCCTAATTAGGACTATTTATGTAGACTACAGGCGGTAAATGACTAGATAGACTGCAATCAAGCCAACACAACACAATAGAGAAGAATTCTTTCACGGTGATTCATCCTCCGCTCAAATCTTCTACAGTAAAAATGCGGCGATGCAGCAAATGAAGAACGTGTGCTCTTCATTTGATTTGTGCTAACTGCGTAATCATTTGTCTGCATAAAAGAATCTGCCTGAATACGCTTGCCATGACTTAATTTTAGCCATTGCTCATGAACTTGTCATACTTGCCCGCCTCCCTCCCTCCCGTTTTAAGTGCGTCCCCGACCGATTGAGATCTCTTGCTTTTAATTCTTCGACCGGAGATGCTGGAGAAACAAGGGGATGAGGAAATAAATCTAAAGAGGGGGCTCTGGATGTAAACAGTGGCACGCAGAGAAGCTTAACAGGGCTATAAATAGAGTGATGGAAAAAGCAGGGGAACAGGCAAGAGCGATATAGAATGAGAAAGCTTTGCTTATGGTCAGGGATTAGTGCTTCCCTGGAGGATTTTCACTCCAAAAACCTAATCTAGGGTGATTGGGAAGAGCACCAGCTTCAGTCATCTTAATTCTGTTAAACCCGGCCCAGTGTGGTGGAGTGTCTGCGCAGGCGCGTTCCTTGTTCATGTATGGGTCTTTCTAGCCCGATTAGGCAGCGAGATGGAGCTTTGGTTTTGTGTTTGGCAAACAAACACAAATAAAAAGACAAACATGAACACACACACACACACACACACAATATATATATATATATATATATATATATATATATATATATATATATATATATATATATATATATATATATATATATATATATATATATATATATATATATATATATATATATATATATATATATATATATATATATATATATATATATATATATATATATATATATATATATATATATATATATATATATATAGACCCTGTACTGGTTGCCAGCTAATCAACCAGCTAATCACAGGGCACACAGAGACAGAACACCCTTCACGCACGCTCTTACTCTAAAGGACAAATCAGAATATTCAAACAACCTGGGGTGAACACATCAACTCCACGAAGAAAGTCTGCTACTGATAACTGAGCCCAGGACCTCTGAACCTGCACTGTGAGGCAGTTGTGCTGACCAGCCACCCACCGCTCCACCTAGCTATATATATATAGCTATATATATATATATATACATATTCATATATATATATATATATATATATATATCATCTCATTAGCTACACCGCTTATCCTCAGTAAGGTCGCGGGGATATATATATATATATATATATATATATATATATATATATATATATATATATATATATATATATATATATATATATATATATATATATATATATATATATATATGCATATATACTCTGTATTTTCTTGACCATAATGCACACCCTGTCCTGTAATGCGCCCTGGGTGTGATGTCAAGTGGCAGAGGTAGCTGAGGGCACCATGAGACTATGTGGAAAGTGTGTGTGTCACGGCTAAAGAGTGAAGTGGGGCCTTTTATTTAAGGCTAGGTTTACACTGCAGAGATTAATGCTCTATCATTATTTTTGGGTGGAATCTGATGTTTTTGTGAGATTGTTTACGTTTCCGACTAAATGCAACTTGTATGCAATTTCCTGTGACTTCTATGTGTCTCCTGTGTGAACATGACAAGTGTCCCGCTTATGCAGAATAGGACACATGACGTCACATGCAATGCAAAAATTATTTGCGAAAGTACTCAAGGATGCCTTAGCATACTAGCAGTTCATTGTGCGACCAGAGACTGAACAGAGTTGTCCCCCGAATATCATTTAAATCCAAAACCTCACCTTCCTTTCATTGATGTCACAGACCAGAAACAGACACAGGACCCAATAGCGCTCGTTTTCTCAGTTGTTATTAATAAAGTGGGAGAGCGGGGCTTGCTTCCACGATCCAATGGTTGACGGATAAGGGGAGCAGGAGAAGCGGAAGTGGCACTTCCGTGTCTAGCAAGGAGGGTCGAAGACAGGCAGAATTACAAGTCGTTAGCCGGTACTGGAGAGTAAGGGCAGTGTCGAGTTCGGAAACGAGGTCGGCAACAGGAGGCAGGCAGGTAGCAGGGAAAAATAGATCGGATAATGGGCAGGCAGAACGGGGCAGATTCAGGTCCGGAAACAGCTTGGCAATGAGGATCAGGCAGAGAAAAACAGGGCAGGAACAGAGTCTGACGTAAGAGCTTGCAGAGCTGGGAGCAACGGTTCGCATTACAATCTGACCGGGATCTCTTGGAAGTTGGGGGTTCAAAAGGAGTACATCAGCCAATCAGCTGTCCGAGCTGTTGGCGCCATTTAAGCAGTCACAGGTGCTCTGAATCGGCAATCATGACAATTGAATGCTGTCCTTGTTTTTTTGTCCACCATGGTGTGTTGATTTCTACGCGACGCAGAAGAACATGGAAACCAAGCAGCCGCAAAAGAATTGAAAATTAATTAATCAATATTTTGCAAGTGGAGGAAGTTAAAAAACGAACTCCGACAAGTTTTTATCTGTTCATTTTACTTCGTAATCAATTCATAAATAAATCCCAGCAAACTCAGTTTTGCTCCCGCTGTAATTTTAAATAAGCATAGGTGTATGCTTGTGTGTGTTGTAAGGTGGCGGCAGCAGAGGGCATTGTGCATTGCTCCCTGTCTATGTGTTAAATACAGAAATAGGACCAGCTACAGAGTCTGCACCTTTAAACACGGTGTGCCCCATAGTCGTGAAAATAAAGCCATCAAAAATACTAAAATACTACCTCTCAAAAGTTTGGGGTCGCTATGTTCTTTATTTTAAATAAAAATAACAGTTTTTCCAATGAATGTAACAATAAACTGATCATAAATACTGTCCAGACATTGTAAACGTGGTAAATTTCTATTTTAGCTGCAATTAACTGTTTTTTTAAAAGCAATATTTGTATACATATATAGAGGCTCATCTCCAGAAACCAGCCACTCCGGTATTTTGAGAGTACATTGTGTTTGATAATTGTGTAAGAAGGCTAATCGATGATTAGAAATTGTTTGTGCAATGATGTTAGCAGAGCTGAAAACAGTCTAGCTGGTAAGATAAGCTATAAAACTGACATTCCTTTGAGCTCGTCGAGTATCTGGAGCATCACATTTGTAGGTGTAATTAAGCTTTCAAAATGGCCACGAAAAATAACTTTCATTTAAAACTTGACATTTTATTCAAAAAAATGAAGGCAATTCCATGTGAAAGTTCCAAGAAATTGAAGATCTCCTACAACTGTGTGTACTACTCGCTTCAGAGAACAGAAAAAAGGCTCTTACCAGAGTAGAAAAAAACTTGGCAAGATTACAACTACAAAACAGTCTCTAGTTTGAGAAATATACATCTCAATGGTCCTCAACAAGCAATTTGGTTAAATCATACCAGTGTCAACATCTACAGTGGAGATGGAACTCCGAGATGCTGGCCTTTAAGACAGAGTGGCAAAGTTAAAGCCATATCGGGGACTGGCCAACAAAAGGAAGAGATCACAGATATTGCACAACTCATTTGATAAATAAAAGTGTTACTTTTTCATGGAAAACACCAAATTGTCTGGGTGACCACAAACTTTTGAACGGTAGTGTAAATAAATTGAAATGTTGAGTAGTAATAAGCATGTGTTTAAATCCATTTGACTTTCACCTGGGAGAAATGCCGGTGGGAATTCCATCGGGATGAGCATAATCCTACTTTAAGGTCCATTGTGACTTCATAACGCATTGGCAAAGTGGCGCAGAAAATCAATAACGCGTCAACTCCACAGGGGAGTTCATCTAAGCACAATCTGCCTCATGTTAACATTTTAGCCCGTCAAGGGAACCAAAACCTCATTTTCATTTCCACTAAATATATCAAGTGCAATATTATTTCCTACTAAAAGGTGCTAGACAGGCACATTTTTTGCAGCAATGTGAAATTGCTGTCATCCGCTAACTTTTTAACGTTCAATATTACTGAAGTCCGCATAAAATTCCCTTTATCGGCGGTCCCAAGGGTGGACGTAATAAAAATAAGAAAACATTCATGGGCAATCTGGCTGGCTTTATTTTTAACTTTTAAAGATGCGACCGATGCCAAATGAAATCGCTGTGAAACTGGGCACGCGCAATGGGATTAATTTAGGTTGCGGCTTCCCTTCGACATCTCTTGTTCTGGGAGAGGAGAGGAGCTGACACACAGAATTAAAAATATCTCTCAATAATACTCCCACACACTGCAAATTGAGGCTTTAGACATGCATGCACCCACATGGGTTCCCGCCAGGAATTGGGGGCCCCTATAATGTGTGGGCCCCAGCACATTAGTGCAACAAATGTAATTTATTTTCCATAAACCCTGTCAGTCATAGCAGAATTGAATCATCATCATTTTTCTTCCCTCGCGCACACACACAAACAAATGTGCAATAAAGCCTTACTTGGGTGAGTAAGCTGTCAAACAGGGGTTGTGGGCTACATTTGGTTAAAAGAAATTGGCCAAGGGCCCGGGCCTTGCAATATTTCTCATTTCTCAGAAACATTCAGATATCTTTAAATTTGATTTTAAAATGCTCAGAAGAAAGCAAACAAATGAATTACGTGCCTGCTTTTAGCACTTAGTTTCCTATTTAGCTTTATAGTATTTCTCTAGGTTACTTGTATTATTACTGTAGCTGTATTTTGTTAGTACAAATAATTTTTGGGTAGTCCGGTTTCCTAATACATTCCAAAAACATGAAAGTCAGGTTAATTGGATGGTCAAAATTGTCCCTAGGTGTGAATGAGCGAGGGAGCTGTCTCTCTCTGTATGCCCTGCAATTGGCTAGCAACCAGTTCAGGGTTTCCTCGCCCACTGCCCAAAGCCGGGATGGGCTCCAGCAACCCCGCAACCCAAGTGGTGATAAGTGGCGCAGTAAATGGATGGATATATTGTCACAATATTTTTACGTTTTTTGTTTTGGATTAAAAAGCCTCACCAAGTTTGCCCATCCCTGCAATAAGACTTGCTCGAAATTCGATCATAAATTTACTAACTCCATGCCGCCTGAAACACGTATGAAGTTGCAGCAACACACACTCCCCTTTTCTCCTCCTCCTCTTTTTGCCGCACTGCAAAGGACATTTTGCAGTGGTCAATTCGCATGGAGAGCATGGTGTGTATGTGGATGCTGGCATAACCTCCGGAGCTGTCGTCTGGAGTGGGCCCACTTTCATGTCCGATCCTCAATTTTGAGAAATGTCAGTGAACACAACATCAGTTCAGCAGAGACTGAATCAAATACCCTCACTTTGCACTCATGCAGGCTCAGAGCAGCCGAACACGAGTTCTTGTGGTGGCAAGCAGGAATGGGGGGTCAGTTTGAAAACAAAAAACACAATGTAAGCCAATGTGTATGATTGGGAAACACCTCAGCGGCACATCACTCATAACCGTTCGTCTTCCTGGCTTTGTTGCCATGGCGATAAGGGACTATCAGGCATCCTGGAGGGAGAATGGTCCAAATATCTGCAGCTGTCACTTACTTGGAGAGACAGAAATGGGGACTGTGTGTGGATGAGTTGGCATATTCATTTCCCGTCTCAAAGAAAATGATCGAGTATAACGTGTTTTTTCTTTGAGAAGTCCAACTCGTCCTTGGCTTTCCAATAGAAGATATTAGACACAAGAGTTTTTCGAAACTGAAAGATTTATTCACTGACTTTCTAGCATATACTTGAAATTAAAATTGCTAATTACAATTATAAGAAATTATGAAAAAAATGTGATGCTGTATGGATTGTTACATCAGTGGTTCTTTACTAGTCGGACCCGTGGACCCACTATTACACCATAATGACAAACTGCAAACCAAATCGAGAAAGAAATTAAAATATTGTTCAGTTTAAAGCAAAGATTGTACAATACATTCACTGGAAAAAACAAAAAGACATCAAGTACCATATATACCAACATAAACTTACATCACATGTAACCGACCCCCTAAAACTGCTTTAAAATAGGTACATACCAAAAGAAGTTCATACCCCAAATATTAAAGCATTGTGTACAGAAAAAACAAGAATTACTTTTTGTTTAGAAAACAAATATCAGTATATTTGTTAAAAAACCTAGAAATATACAATTTTAGACAATTGACTGTACCTCCAAGCAGTGCTTCAAAGAACACACTTACAATGTTTTCTTATTCCCCAATCCTTTACCTTTTCAACTTGATTCCTCGTGTTTTCCAGTTTTCCCTTCATCACAAATTTCTTGGGACCTATTATCGTGGGCAGAAAAAAAGAAATAAAACTAACACAATCATGATAAAATGAGATGAGGTCCCTGCCAAACACAATTGGGACACTGCCAATTGACTAGACACAAAGAAGAGATCAAGCAGGGCATTATCACTATCTACTGTGTAATTGACCCCCTGTTTTTTCTTCTTCTTAGCATTGTTTTTTCCAGGGCAAAGGCTGGCGACCCACTTAAAACAGGTCCGCGACCAACTTTTGGGTCTCATCATTTCCAAAGACTATGACCCAGGGATGATTACAGATATTTATTGTAATTTTGGTGATTCATTTCACTAAAAATCTGTATTTTACTTTACTTTACTGTCATCTGAACCCTACCACCCACCCCCGCCAAAATTAGTTTTTTCGGAAGCATAGAAACCACTTGACTTGCCCCCAAAATGAATTTTGTGAATATTTTTTTTGCATACAAACAAGGATAAATTCAATATTTCCAGAATTTTGAAAGGGGTTACTCTATAAATTACTCTTTAGAAAACCATTTAGGGATGATCTTAGACAATAAAGAAACAGCAAGTAATTTGGAAATTCACTTTTTGACCCATGGGGGCGAAAATATTTTGAATTCTTTTATTGAAGATACAGTGTATTTCAAACTAGATTTTGTTTTCTAGAAAAATAGTTAAAGTGATTCTTAAAATGAGTATAATTATCTACAGGAGAAAAAAAAAACTTCTTTTAGTAAAATAATTACAGTGGTCAGGGCTCAAGCCAAGAGGCATAGCCACTGGAGGACACAACAACTGTTCCTCATCCCTCGCACGTTACTGTAACCAGGAACCCAGTATTTAAGGTCCATGCTGACAGCACAAGCTGTTGGATCATTACTTGCCACTTTTATGTTCTTGCCTGTGTTTGTTCCTCAACCCCTTGATCCCTGTCGTTGATCAACTTTGGACTTCTGGAACTTTGTCAGCTGAAGGTTTTTTTTTTCTGGACTGCATCTTTGTTTATTGTTTTATTCCATATGCAGAGCACTTTTTGTTAAATACCTTGCCCCTAACAAACTCTTATCAATCATTGTGTGTGTCTGCACTTGGATCAGCCTTCAAAAGACATAACAAAAAATACTTGAATGAGACTGTTGGCCTTTTACAAACAGAAGTGAAATGTTTGTTCTAGGGGCGTAAGTAGTATCAAAATGAGAGGCAAACGGGCGGATAATAACACAGAGAGAGTAAGTCAGAAATAAAAGATTGGGAAAAGCACAAGATAGCGATGTAAACAACAGACCGGAAGGCAGCTGCAGCAGACTTCAGCATGCCCACCATGGTGATCGATGACTACAAGTTGCAAGATTGAACTATTTTTAAGCAGCAAAACTCCAGAACCCATCACCTGTCTCCTCAAGCAGTTCACACATACTTGTGAAAGGAATACCCCCACGGATTGTTTGAATGTTAACCTAAAATTGAGCATTAAGACCGAGAGAATGACATGTGCTCGATGCGGGCATAAAACATGCGAATTTGGACAAAAATGAGCCCTGAACCTTCACAATTGCAACTGGTATCACAAACTGGCACGTCTTTTCCTATTTTGAAGGAAGTCATTTGTAAACCTTTAATTTGTTTTGCATGTAGGTGTCCAATGGTATAGCAATAAAATAACTTAAAGGGAGGAGAAACATCGAAAAAAAAACACGTTTTATGACTCTTGGTGCAGCTGCAGCTATTTTTAGCTGGGAACTACATCTGCTCTGACTGCAGACGCTGAGGGGAAATCACCGGCACTGCCTCACTGCCGTGTTCACCCAAACAACGTGTGATGCACGCCTCAGACGCTTCCATATGGGAAAGACGCTTTGCACATCACAGAGTGAGGTGGATATTCTATGTCGGCACATGGGGCCACTGGCGGGATATTGATGTTGACACCAGTCGCAAACTTGGACTAATGAGTGACTGTTTTTGTGTCAAATCTAAACGAGAGTGGGTGGTAGGGAGCCAGAAACAAGGATAGGGGAATCGCGAGGGCTGAAGGAGGGGGATTAAAATGGAGGGAAAGGGAAGGATTGGGTGGAAAGAGATAGAGAGAAGGTTTCAGAAGGAGGGGTAGATGAAGAGGAGGGGAGACAAATGGAAGGAGAGAGGAGAAAAGTGTGGGAGGGAGAAGAGTGAGAGAGGGTGTGTGTGTGCAATAAAAAGAGCAGGAGAGAAAGAGAGATCCAGTCGGAGAGGAAGAGCGATAGAGAGAGAGAGAGATAATGAGAGAAATGGGGGACAGAGGGGAAAAGGGGGACATAAAATGCGGTAGGAGATGGGAAAAAATTATAAAGAATGACAGAAGAAAAGTGGGGGTGAGAGAGAGTGAGAGATGTAGGTGAGAGGGAGCAGGAGAGAGTGATATAGCGATTGAGATGGGAGGGAGGGAAAGAAGTGAGTGAAGGGAAGAGAGAAAATAATATAGATTGAGGGAGGAGAGAGAGAAGCAATAGAAACAAGTGACGGGGAGAGAGAGAGAGAGAGATAAAAGATTGAGGGGGATGAAAAAGGGAAAGAGTGGAGTGAGGAGTAAAACGGAGTGAGAAAGCAAGGGTAAAAGAGAGATACGTGGTGATAGAGGGATTGAGAGAGGCGGAGAGAGAGAGTGAGAGATCACGGGTTTTGAAATTATACGGGGGTCAAAGGGGATCTGACTAATGCCCGGGGAGACTTTTACAACAACAGAACAAATGCAGCTAACCAGTGGAAAGGGCGTGCTACCACCCCATCCTACCTACCCCTGGCCCCCGCCCCCTACCCGGGCCTACACTCCCCCCTTCACACTTTTCACACAGCCGTGAAGTAGGGGCGAGGGTTGGGGGGGCGAGTGTGGTTGTGCGCGCAAACGGAAAGTTGAAGCGTGGCGCGCCACATCTATCCCCATCCGCGCTCAGTGGATGGCCCCGACCCCGTCATGGAGGCGACGCCGGGCCACAGAGTCAACAAGAGCCGGCGGCTGTGGCGGGGGAGGGGGGTCTCCAGCCGGGGCCGCTGCCTGGTCGGCGTGCCTCTACGGCCACTACCAGATCCTGCAGCCGGGGCGTGCGAAGACGAGTTCAACAGCCGCGAACTGGAGGTTTTGTTTCAGAACTACAACCTGAAACTGGAGCAGACTGCCACGCTGAAGGCGCTCGCGGTGCTGATCGTGGCCGCGTCGTCGCTGTCCCTCGTGGAGCTGCTGCGCAACCCGCGCCTCAGCCTCTCCAAGGGCTCCCATCCGGTGCACTGCGTGGTCTTCCTCTCGCTCTTCATCGTCACCAATGTCAAGTACCTGCAGGTGACACAACTGCAGCAGACGGCCAAACTGGCGCTGCTTTTCAGCTTCACCTTTGCGTTGCTATGCTGCCCTTTCCCGCTGGCGCTGGGCGGAACGGCCGAGTCGCAGACAGCCGCCAAGCCACCGATGTCGGCGGGTACGGGGGGCACCCCTGCGCCCGAGCAGGGAGTGTGGCAGCTCATGCTGGTCACGCTGCTGGCTTACATGCTGCTGCCGGTGCGGACACCACTCGCAGCGCTTTTCGGCGGCATGCTTGCCACCGCACACTTTGTTGTCCTCTCCACGTCCATCGCCGGGAGGACGCCGGAGCTGTGGAGACCGGTGAGCCGCCGCTGCTGCGCGTGTGCGCCACGCACGCCAATTTTGCAATAAATTGAATAAAACACCTTTATTGCCATTATACAAGTATAACATTATCGATTATAAATACAGTATTTATCCAACATTAAACAGGCATCGCTGTCTTGCAATACTGCAGCAGAGCCATCATCATTATAAACGACTCCTCTCACCCCAGCCACCACCTCTTTGACTTGTTGCCCTCTGGAAGGTGCTACAGGTCTCTTAAAACAAGTACTAACCGGCTAAGGGACAGTTTCCTCCCAAGGGCCATCACCGCCCTAAACAAGCACCAATAACAAATGTGTATCTTGCAACTTATTTGGGATTTGTTTTATTGCTGCTAAATGCTATGCACTACTTTTCATTGTGCTACTGTTACAATTCATTATTGATATATTGCACAATTAAGGAAGTCTCTAAACACGGCTTTCTAATTAATTTTTCCCATTTATCCTGACAGGTCTTTTTTCTTAATTCCATCCAAGTTTTTATTACGTGTTTACCCTGGAGTGCCAAGTTTAATCTCATTGCATACAATACTTCACAACATTTATATCAACGCCAATTCAATTTGATAACAAAACTGTATGGCTTTGCTTTTCAGTGAAAATAAAACAAATTAGTAAAAGTAAACATGTGCAAAAGGATAAAACCGTTAAAAAACAATATAAATGTTAAAGAAGCTCTACAGAATTTTGTAACTTTGCAACTCTCTGCCGCCATCTTCTGGCTTGCGGCATCATTGCAGCATCCGTCAACTCATGATGCACATGCAAATGCGCACATGTTTTTGACACGCTCGAATAAACTCTTCTTTTTTCATTTTCGGAAGTCTTTATTGACTTGAAAAGGGCTATATAAATGCAGACCATCTAACATTCTGGGTTGGCATTTGGACTCTATTTGAAGCAGGCCTTTCGTTATTTTGACCATTTTTATGCTTCACTAACAGAAAAAAAAAGAAAAAGCACGGGGGCAAACCGGACGTCATTCTCTAGAACTACCCTCACCCTTTATTTCTCGTACCCATTTTGTGCCCCCTAGAACTTTGACACAAGGTCTTTTTAAACTCAGTTGGGCATAGTTAAAAGAGAAACTATTTAACTTTCAACTTTTTAAGGACACAGTGGCAGTTGTACAGTCTATTGTTCTCATGGATGCCGTAGATGGGATTTCTGGGGTGTAATAGCTCTTGGGAAGAAGCTGTTCCACATTCTGTTTGTTTTCGCTTCAATGGACCTGTAACGCCTTCCCGAAGGCAGCAAGTCAAAGAGCTGGGCAGCTGGATGTCACCTGATGTTTTGGGCTCTGCTGAGGCACCGACTTTTGCAACCACACTTATTAGTCCAAATCTTAGGTTGGTGATGCAAGGTGCGGCATATTTGGTGATACTTGGCACCAAGTGACACTTTCATGTTTGCAAGGAGCTGTCCTCCTCGCAGTGCTGAAAACAACGGCTCATACAAAAATGTTGATGCACGTTATGATAAATTTAGCATAGTTCCATTTATTCAAGACAACATTCAGGCAGGCTTGGCACTCAAATGTTCATACTATTTTTTTCCAACAATGATCGATCATTACTGCCAACAGATTGAAAGAAGGGTAACACATAAATGGCACCTTCTACATCAGGAGTCACCAACCTTTTTGAATCTTAGGGCTACTTTTTTTGTTACAGAGTAGCGCAAATGTCAACTACTAAAGGGTTGATTTATCAAGTTAGTTAGAAATTGAATTTCTTGAGAAATAATTATGACCCATCTCTGGTGAGCTCAGAACAGGTTCACTGGCTACACAACTCCTTTTAGGGGGTTACCTGGTTCTACAGTTTATTGCCTCCCGTGGAGTTTAAAATATTTTAGGAAAAACATTTAGTATTTTAGTTGTAAGTTTTAGGTTGCGAGATATTGCAAATTATGTTTCAATGTGTTCTAAATGTTGTTGGCATGCTTTGGATGCCTTAGGATTGATATCAGAGTGGGCGACAATTGCAAATGAGCTATTTCTACAAATTAGAGTAATTCAGTTTATTTGCACTCTAGTTATTTGTTTTTAAAAAATTCTGAAGCAGAAGCTGACTTTTTTACCATTGACAAACACTTGAGGAATATCACATTGCAGAACATAACATCTTGCCAAATGAGCAAACCATACTTAAAGTTTATTTTTTGTAGTTTTAAAATATCTTTACCATCTTTTCTAGTAAAATAGAAACATTTATATTTGATATAAGTAAAATTGGCATAATACCGTTAATTGTTTGGCTAATTAAAGTATTTTATTGTAATGCATTATATCTTAAAATGACCAAAATTGTCTAATATGTTGCTTTTCTTTTTGAAGGGAAGAAAGTTGTATTATTTTTTCTTGTTTCCCTTTTTTTTGAGATGTCCTTTGTTTTAACTTGTTTTTGTCCCTACTAAAGTAGAAACGGTTAATGTTAACTAGCACAACTATCCAAGAATTATTTTTTTCAGACTGTACCCATCTGATTTTTGGCTACAGTTTCAATTCTTTGTAATGTTTGAATTTTTAAGACAGCTTTAAATGTAGCCTTAGTTTTTAATATACATTTGAACTCATCAATGTGTTTTAGTCAGGAGTCATTTGTGGTGCTTGTGGTTCATTTGGTCACTTATTTTGGTAACAAAAATGAAAATCAATTTTGCTATATGTTTAAAACCTTTTGTGCGCACTCTTCATATCATGTTCTTTTAGTGGTAAAATTAGGCATATCATACAAATATTATAAAATTATTAGCCAGTGGAGTGTTTTTTTTTTTCCCAACTATATTTTCACAGGGACGGTGTTTATTATTTAACAACAAAATGTTGCTGTGTTGTGTTATATAACAGAAAAGAGTGCTTAAAATTACAAACAATAATTCAAACTATGAAAACTCAAAGTGACAAAACCCCACTATTTTTCTTTTCATTTTTTGCCCAATCTTTTAAAAGGTTATTGGTTTTTGTGGGTACCCGTAGCAGCAAGACAGCAGACATTTATTTTTAGCTCTTTCTAGTCGAGGCACATGTTGTGTAAAATATATAAACATGTTTCAAAGAGTATTTAAAAACATAAATGTTGATTTGATACTTTATGTATATCTGCTTATTATCTGAATCAATGTTTTTTTCCTAATAATTATTTTTTTAACATTAGGAGGCGCTAAATAATATATAATGTCCTTTTAAATAAAACTTAAGAAGATGAATGAAATGTTCTGCAAGAGGAAAACCTTTTTTAGTGTGTCCAGCAAACATCCTCTTTAGTTAGCAAATGATTTGCCCATACTGCTTTCTGATCAGATTTTTTTTTAAGTTAATCTGGTGCCACTTACTGTAATGGGAGAATATCCTTCGCTCTAAAAATGCTGGTCCACTAGTGATCCCAAGATCCAAGAAGAGATCCGCAGGTTCGACAGCGTTCTCCAATCGGGCCCCGGTGCTGTAGAATGCTCTGCCTCCTGAGATTCGATCTGCAACCTCAGTGGAACTGTTTAAATCTGGGCTTAAAACACAATTCTCTTCTATAGCTTATGAATGACCCATTGTTCACATTGACAATATCTGTGTATTATTTGTTAATACAACATCCATTGCAGCCTGGTCGTCCTGGAAGGGGATTACCTCATGTGTGGTCCATTCAAGGTTTCTTCATTTTCCCCATGCTGAGGTTTTTGAGTTTTTCCAGGCCATCCTGTAGATTTTAGTTCAGGTAATGGTGTAATAGTAGTCAGTAGTTGCCATAGTCTGGTCTGTGCAGCCCTTTGTGACTCCTTGTGATTAACGGCTATATCCATGACTTGACTAGACTACAATTGCTCTGCTGATTGTTGTAAGACCATGCATATATTCGACAACCGTATTTTTTTCTGTGGTTGAGAAACACAGGCATAATTAAAATGAGCAACATTTATTTGCTCTTTACTATTTCAAGAATAGCTCCAATGAACATTTTGATACTGGATCCCAACTAATTAATGTCCATTATTTATGATTGTATTTTCTTTAGTCAAATAAAGGAGACTAAAATCAAGCCTGAACCTTCAAAACAGGGGGAAAAATAACAACCATTCTGCTACCACTTTACAACTCTTTGTAATGTGATTACTTTTTAACACAAGCTTGGCCGGAGGAGTTCCTTCTAGAAATAAAGTGTCTTGCTGAAGGATCAATACACTTGGAACCTTAATCAATAAAGCTCCCTGTCCTCCATCCCTTTGACCATTTGCTTCTGGCTTTTCAAGTCGCCTCACGTTGTGATAGTGTCAGATGATGTGGAGTGAAAAAAACAGACAAGAGCATCTGAGCTAACAAATTCACAAATAATGGCTCGCATTACACTGTCTCCTGAAGGGTTGAGTTGGTGCACACTTCATTATGATAGTGACTCAATCATGGTGCAGTGAAATTGTGTCAGAAGTCACAATTATTTGCAAGTGCTACTAAGCTTTTGAGTCAATCAGATGTAAACAAAATGTCACAAATGCGCACAAAATACTTAAAACAGTAATCTTTTTACCATGATGCCTGTATAAAATATCCGCATTTTGGGATTTTGTTACTCGTTTAAAAAGGCTCCATTCAGCAAAAGAAATATAAAACGAAAATGTCAAAAAAACTTTTCAATTATTGAATTAAGATTTGAGAATTAAACCTAGCTGAACATTGATCAAATCAGCCCGAAACATCATAAATTACAATTTGGATACGTTTTCAATGAGCTAAATGTTATGTAAGAGAACAAGTGTGTGTAAGTGTGTCATTTTTACGACTTGCTGACCAAACTTAAAGGCACAGTGCGTATTATTTGTTGACCAGATGTCACTATATTATATACTACAACCGAAAACAGGTGGTAAAAAAATTAGGAAGGATACAGGCCAAACCACACAATTTCTCATTGTTTGCCCTTCCTTTCACATTGTTTTTAGGTACCCATAGCAGCAAGATGGCTGATACTTATTTTATTTAAAATAAAAATAAAAAATTTCGACCTATGAATATTTAAAACATGCATATTTGTATGACCTTTTTCCGCTTCATATTTAAATCTAACTTGTTATTTTAGATATAAGGAGTTATCATTAATTGGCCAGTCAAAATTGTCCCTAGGTGTGAATGTGCGAGCGAATTGTCTGTCCCTGTGTGCCCTGCGACTGGCTGGCAACCAGTTCAGGGTGTCCCCTGCCCACTGCCCGAAGATAGCTGGGATGGGCTCCAGCACCCACACGACCCTACTGAGCAAAAGCGGTGCAGACAATGGATGGATGGAGTTTTCATCATCAGGAGGCGCTAAATAAGACACACGGTCCCTCTAAGTTAAGGGTTTCAAAGTGACGATTTCAAAGCCATATAGTGTTTGCCATATCTTACTGCAGAGTTTTTGGGCTTATTTGAAATACTTAAAAAATAATTTCTATCGAGAGAGTAATTGGGTATCTATTAATTCATCAATCAATCAAATCAATCAATCAATCAATCTACCTACCTACCTGCCTACCTACCCACCACAATCCCAACCACAAACCACAATCCAAGACAGACAAACGCCCACCTACAATCCCAACCACAATCCAATAAAAACACTCACCTAACCCTAACCCACGCCAACAAACCCCCCCAACCTCCCTCCTACCTAAAACATCTACCAACCCAACACAACCACAAATCCAGACACCAAGAAACCCAACTAACTGCCTACCCACCTACCAAATCTACCTTTCTGCTTTATTTACCTACCTAGAGTAGCTATTTATGAATCTGATTTACCTATCTACCTGTCCGTCCGTCCATCCATTTTATTTATTATTTTGTTTGTTAATTTCTTTGTATTCAGTTGGCAGCCAACGCATTGCTTCTGGGCAGCGTCAACCTTTTGGGGGTGTTTGTGCGCGTCAAAACGGAACGCACACAAAGGAAAGTCTTCCTGCAGGCCCGGGACTGCATCGAGGAGCGCTTGAGACTAGAGGACGAAAACGAAAAGCAGGTGAGGCACGCGTATCGTACTGTCTTCCACCCCGCTATTTCCCACGCTTGCTCACACGTTCTAAAGGATTCAGGTGCAAAAGCATTCTAACAACCTTCCTGCAGGAAGGCGGTAACTATGACAGCTGCTATTTAAGGAAAGAACAATTACCGTGGCATATGTACTGGTGCAGTAAATTCCGCATACTCCTGAACACCCACTGAGCGTGTGCGATTTAAAAACGGTAACTTTTCACGCTAAAAACTCCTTACTGACACCTACGCCGAGTGTTGAGTTTTAATTAATCGGCGCATATATTTCGTTGGCCACACTATATGCTTAACACGACGAGTTTGAAGCGCCGCTGTTGTTGAGGTGACTTGATGATAGGCTGCGTTTTCCTGAGCAGTAACGAGCTGCCTTCAGACAGGTAATTACACAAGAAGATTGCTTTCATGGCCCCCCATACTTGAGGAAAGGTCATAGTTGATACAGGTAAAAAAAAAACATACACACTGGAGCTGATTGGGACCTTTCAAACGCAAGTCCGTGGTCACAGGAGGACTACCGGGATTTCAAACAGGTGTCAGGGTATTGCTTTGGAGGACGGATTCTGGTAAATGCATAACTACCAACAGTACCGCTTAAAACGTAAGACTACTACTTTTCCTCTGCTTAAAAACACCTAATGATTCAAAAAACAAAAACTAATCTACCACTTTTTCAACTTTAAATAGCAAAAAGAACAAAACTTCGACTTGAAAATAGTTTTAATCCATGGCTTTGTGTGTGAAAAAAACACTCCAAGGTTGATTTTCCATGTTGGAAAGTTTGCTACTTGCGGTTTTAAATAGGAGCACGTTTTTTTATTCCTTTTTTTTTTTTTACTTTCTGGAAACTGATTGTGATTACTGCATAAAAATAGTGTGATAAAATCTAGGGCTTTTTAATATCAATAAGCTTTCATGTGTGCATATATAAAATAAAAAAAGAGATGTATTCATTTATTTATGGATTTTGTCGATTATTTATTTCAGGATTTATAGTCATGTATATTGTGATTTTGCCAATGGACTCAGGAAAGCTGGCACCTCACAAATATCATATTGGCAAAAATGCTTGATAAAATAACAAAAACAACAGTCAAAACAGTACAACTGTCTGAATTTAAAAAAAAAAAAAAAAAACTCAAAAAACAGGATAGAATGCAAAAATGTGATGTTAAAAAAAATGGAGGTGGAAATGAAACTCACCTGACACTGAATGTAGTCCCAAAATGTCCTTATGAAAGGTAAAGCTAATTAGAGACAGATGTGGGATGATCAGAGTCCACTGGTGGACGGAGGTGCACCAGACCCAAACATAGCCTCCCCCTCAAGGGCCGGATACGTGACGGCCCAAAATAAAAATGAAAATAAAATCCGGGTGGTTGCATTAATGGGACGGCTGAAGTTCCTAGCTGGAACAGTGAGCTGAAGCAGCCAGGGCCCTCCTCGCTGCTGGGGCAGGGAGCTGAAGTGGTTAAGGACTCTCTTCGCAGCCGGGGCAGGGAACCGAAGCGGCCAGGAACTCTCCTCACAGCCGTGGCAGGGTGCTAAAATGGCCAGGAACTCTCCTTGCAGCCAGAGATTCTTTGAAGCCAAGGCAAGTAACGAAAGCAGCCTGGGACTCTCCTTGCAGCCAGGGCGCTTCCCACTAGGTTCTTTCATGGTCAGATGATAATGTTGTAATTTTGCTGGCGGACCCAGATGCATAAAAGCAGGCACCTCACAGTCCTAAAGAATGTTTGTGTTTAATCACAAAAAACTCTCAAAAAGTAACCAAACACTGGTCAAAAACAACAATAAACCTGCCTGAATTAAAAAATAAACCAGGCTGCACCGGAAACATGTGATGGTGAAGAAAGGGTGGTAATGGAAATCCCCCCAGGACTGAATATTGTCCCAAAATGTACTTATGAAGAGTGAGGCTAATTAGGGACAGGTGATTGGACAGACCTGTCCCAGTTACAAAATAAGTAGGAGCCTTCTGGTGGACGGAAGCAAGCTAGTCCCTAACAGTGTATTTTGTCGCGTAATTTTTCACTTATTTTTTATCATATATTGTGTTTTGTATTTTAAAATGAATTTTGTTGACGTATTTTGTCGCATATTTTGTCATGTAATAATAGTCTTTAGTCTGTACAGCCCTTTTGAACGTTTTGTTAATAAGGGCTATACATATAAAAATTACTTGACATGTATTCTGACACTACAAAATAATATTCAAATGACAAGTTGCCTGTGCTTTCCACTTATAGGTTGATCAGTGACCAATGAATCAACTATAAAACAAAGTATCTATCTATCTATCTATCTATAGGTGAAAAGCACAACTATATTGACCCGCCCCCTCATTTGAATAACAATTTGTTGTGACAAAATACAGGAATAAATACAGGACAATGAAAATGACAAAAAACAAGACAAGATACAAGACAAAATACACGTAAAAATACACAAAACATACATGACAAAATATATCACGACAAATTAGACGACAAAATAGATGACAAAATGAATACTGAATTACCGAATGACAAAAATAACAAAATTCATAAATGTACCAGCTCGGTAGCCTAGATGGTAGGGCGCCCGCTCCGAGACTGGGAGGTCGCTGGTTCAAGCCTCGGCCGAGTCATACCTAAGACTTACAACATTGGTACTCATTGCCTCCCTGCTTGGCGTGCAGCATTAGGGGTTGGAATTGGGGGGTTTGGTCACCTAATGACTCCCAACACCTCAGTTGGGTTGAGCGAGGGGGCTGGGAATCCCCTCCTCTGAATCAATCTCCCAAAAAGAGTCAGAAATGACTTTAGCCACCTCCCACTAGGGGGATATGGCTGTGGTATATATATATATATATATATATATAGTGAAAACCCTAATGATAAATAGTGAAAACTTGCATTTATGACATATATTAATTATAAATGATTATCTTTTGTGTTATTTTATTTATATTGCATACATTTGTAGTTATTTATTTGATTTATTTATGTATGTAACCATTTATTTCTCCATAGGGCAGTATTGGTCATTCATAGTTGGCTCAGATTGTAACAAAAGTGTTATAATCTTTGTACATATATTCTTTAAATTGTTGACACAGAATAAATAATAGGCAGAAAAAGAGTCTTCTGTTTTCAAACATAATTTTCATTGTGCTTTTTTCTCTCTTTTTTAAACATACGACAAACAAAAAACGCAGGGGGGAGACAAAAAACATTGCAGTGTTAGGAAATATCTTCCATGTTCAAATCATTCTTCAATGTCCAGTATCTTATTGTATTATTGTTTGTACTTTTTGGTGCTATTTTAACTTATTTTTAATCTAAATATAAAATAAGACACTTATTTTGTTAAACTAAGAGAAATTCACTCATCTAGTAGATGGGGAAAACACCAACTCCTAGATGTGCTCCCCTCTGGTAGGTGCTACAAGTCCCTCAAAAGATGAATTAACAGGGTAATAGACAGTTTCTTCATTATGGTCACCACCACCCTAAACAAGCGCACAAGATGTAATTGATTTTGCTAAATTAAGATAAATTCACTCATCGAGTGGATGGGGAAATCACCAACTCCTAGATGTGTTTCCCTCTGATAGGTGTGACAAGCCCCTAAAAGATGAATTAACAGGGTAATAGACAGTTTCTTCATTATGGTCACCACCACCCTAAACAAGCACACAAGACTTAGTTTATTTCGTTAAACTAAGATAAATTAACTCATCTAGTAGATGGGGAAAACATCAACTCTTAGATGTGCTCCCCTCTGGTAGGTGCGATGCAATTATTTTGCCAAGTTTAAAATATTGTTCTTGTTTTGCATGTATTTATTGATTTATTTTATATTTTCAAAGTAAAATTTAAAAATAAGGCATGTGAGTGTGATTTTTTTTAAACCTAGGATTTGTATTTTCGCCTTGTACACATGGCGAGTGGAGGGGTGGGGGGTTTGTAATTCCAATGCAAACAGGCATAACCCGGCTGCGTTTACTCTGTTGTCATGGAGATGAATGTCTTGACATTCAACTGGAGTGGTGGGTAGGACTTGTGTTGCGGATTACGGCTTTGATTATGAACATACAGAGTGTTCCAAAAGTCTTTGGTACATTTTGAATATCTTGGAAACTTAAAGGATATTAACACAACTGGTAAATTCAGAAAGCTTTTTGTTTCAATTTTCAAAATCTTCAAACTTACTCAATCTGAGCACCATCTTTACACGACATATATCAAGCCAAGTCAAATACTTACCAAACATGTCCCAGCATTGTATTGTCAAAGGTTGCAACGGCTTCTGGTATTTTGACTTTCCGCTCATCAATGTCTCTTGGAATAGGGGCACATAGACCAGTTCTTTTACAAATTCCCACAAAGAGAAATTGTATGGTGTGAGATCTGGAGATCTGCGTGTCCAGATCGTAAGATCATGATCGTTCTGCCCCAGACCGTCAAATCCATCTGTGTGATAGTGTTGTGTTCCTAAACTGTATAACCCTGAGGCTCCAGCGTGGTAGTAGCCCTGTTGGAAAAAAGTCACCGGACTCCTTCTCACTCCATTTATCCATTAACCAGTTACTTAGCATGTCAAAGAAGCTTTTTTCAACATATAAGAAAACTAACAGGGGCTAAGCCAGTTGGGACACAGCAGGCTAGCTGGCCAGTGTACAGGGCAAACCAGGACCGATTGGCGGAAAAACGGGAAACTGGCCAACCAAAAGCATTCCTCAGGTAGCCAGGATAACCGGGAGACAACAACAAAAAACGTCCACGACAACAAACAAAACGTAGCAGATATATACTTAATGATCATGGCAGGCTAGCCTACTGCTATAGAGGGTGAAGCGGGACCGATTGGAGGAAAAATGGGAGACTGGACAGCCAAAAGATTGCAGTAACGCCCAGGATAACCGGGAGTCAACAACAACAAAAACAACCCCGGCGTCAAACACAAACTCAGCCGGGAAAAAAAAACAACGGGCCTACAGCACGCTGGCCAGCCCGGCCAGACGCTAGCAGGGAGCTATCTGAACATTTATATATTAATTGCAAGAAAAGCGGCAAAACACAGAAGAAAAATCACAATCGCTTACCTAAAAGAAGGCAAAGGCAAAAAAGGAGCGCAAACACAGAGGAAAAGTCGCAATCACATACAAACCATGACAGTTTGATCGGTTTAAGCCTTATAGTTTGTATTTCTACTTGAGGTTTTTAGTACTTGTTTCTGGCTATAGTATTCATTTCCAGTTGCAGTACAAAATGCATTGACATCTAGTGGTCCAATAACACACACTGTCACTTTAAAGCTTCATCAACAGTTCACAAGTGATGATGTTGCCTTTCCTCTCAAAATTGAAACGCTGCAATGAGATAAAATGGCGAGCCAGCAGAATAAGTTTATGCCTCTTGAAAAATGTCCAACGATGTTTTAGAAGTCATGTTATGTTGGAAAAGTTTGTCTTTAATATTCATACAAGCGCGTTTTGCTCAGAGGATCGACCAAGGCATATAAATAAATCATGACATTAACCTTAATTAATTCACCCTGACCAATCAGTTACTATTCTGTGACCACATACTGATCCACAACGGATTTAATAGAGCATCATAATTGGGCCGTCAGTTATGTAAACAATGTTTAGTCCATAGCTTTTCACCCTTTGATGAAAATGATCCACAGGTCTGTTTTCGCCCAACAAAATCTCAGATGATGATGATGATGATAGCTTCAACGTCTTCCTTCCTCAGGAACGTCTTCTAATGAGTCTACTGCCCAGAAACGTTGCTATGGAGATGAAAGAGGACTTTCTCAAGCCCCCCGAGAGGATCTTTCACAAGATCTACATCCAACGTCATGACAATGTCAGGTACGGGCTGTCATGACAACTGCGGACAGAACCGGGTCCAGGGAGTGCTCTGATCCAAATATGGCCTCCTTGGACACCAAAGTCAAGAATAGAAAGAGATCAATTAAGATAAGACAATGATAGCAAGGCAAGGCTGTTGAGATGCATTCTGTTGGCCGGAACTGGCTGGTTAGCGATAGGGGCTAGCACCAAAGATGAAAATGTGAAATGTTACAAAAGATAACAACACAGTAAGAACTTTTTGGTTTCTCTCGTTAGTCACAGAGCTTACCATATTTACTCTTGGGTAAGCTGAATTTAGACCCATAAAAAACAATACTTAAAGCACAGCATTGGCTGATATATATCAGCCAGTTGACTTTTCAGTCAACTGACGCCATACTGATTGGGTTTGAGAAGGACCACATCACATTCAACTGTGATTTAGTGCCTTTTATTGCCTTTTTTGCCCATAATAATATGTCCCAAGAAAGTTAGTGATAAAGGATAGGTCTTAAGTTTGAGATTAGATCTTTGAAGTACATTTTATTAGTCCGATGCCGGGCCGTTGCATTCTATTCCATCCGATTCCATCGGCAGGTTGCAGTTATTTGACGCAGAGAAGAAAACGTACATCGATAACATTTCCTTGTTCGTGTGAGTTTGAGTGAATCCATCAGCAACTTGAGGTTGCAATGAAAAAAGGTTTAGCAAGCGAGATCTTGGCCTGACCTTGAGCTGATTATATCTCAACAAGAGATGAAAAGAGTCGCCTTGTGAGTCAATGTTGGAGTGGAGGCTGAGGTAGAATTTCAACAGCACTCCTGTCAAGAGACAATCCTTTCCCACTTTTGCTCTTTTTCTTTTTTTTTCTCACTGATCCTGTATGCTTGGCCCTCCACTCGTTCATAGTGGAACAATGTCCCTGTGATGCTTCACACATTACAGCCACATTTTAAGAATTTGCATCTGACCTTCCAACTGTTTGTGTTTTTTTGACAGCATTCTGTTTGCTGATATCGTGGGTTTCACCAGCCTGGCTTCTCAGTGCACCGCACAGGAATTGGTCAAATTGCTCAACGAGCTCTTTGGGAAGTTTGACGAACTCGCCACAGTGCGTACATCATTTCTTTCGTTACACAGAATCATTTTTTTCCTCATTGCAATGATTCAGGGAACATAAAAACCTCAAACACCGGAATGTTGGAATGTTGTAAAATAACAGGAGTTCATTTTTCAATCTTCGCACGTCCAAGAGGTAGAAAAATGCATTAAATAAAATAAATATCGAATTGAATAATAAGCAAAAATACATGAACTATTATTTAACCTGCCTTTTTAATGCATTCCATGCCACAGGTTTCTCTTAAATGGGAAGAGCCAGAGCCAGCCAATTTTTGCTATTTGGCCAACGGAAAATTTAAATCTATAGCTATAAAAGCATAAGGAAGCTACCAACCTCATCTTTTATTTGGAAAAAAAGACATTTCTAGTTTTTAGCATTGTTTAGTAAACAACAGTTTAACGTTGCTAAGATTTTTGAAAATACTAACAGAAGCTGTTGCAAGCATTGACAATGCAATGCTGAGACACGTTTGGTAAGACCATGACGAAAGACTTGTGTGTCGTGTAGGCAATGGTGCTCACATTGAAAATCTTTAAACATTCCATGTAAAAATTGAGATTGCAAGCTTTCTGAATTTACCATATGTGTTTTTATATCCTCAATAGTTTCCAACATATTCAACGTCAAAATATGCCCAAAACCTTTGGAACAACCTGTATATTTCAAACACAATAGCTTACTCATATACTCGATCATTATCACGTTTTGAATATTCTCTCATATTGAATATGATTCCTGTAAAACACTCCAAAAAGGCCAAATGTGGACTCGATCTTGAACAGATAAGATGATCCTACGTGATGGCGATGGTTCAAATTTTTACACAGACTATACGACTTCACCTTAGAGTCAAAATAACACAATGACGACATAGTTTGTGAGCTCCCGTTTCACGTTTTACAGAAATAGAAGCCATCATGTATTATTGAATGCAGGACCTCGTTGCATGTACTCTGCCAAAATATTGACCCACAGGACCCGAGGGGCCAAATGAAACAAAAGAAGGACCAATGAAGGTCGAGGCAAAGAAGTCAATAGACGGGCTACTGGTTGATACATGAAGTGATTTTTAGAGCTGGAGATAAGCACTGAAAGGATTAGGCTTGTGTGTCTAGTAAGGAAAACTGACTGACTGAAAGAAACAAAGACTATATATATATATATATATATATATATATATATATATATATATATATATACTCAGTATATATATATATATATATATATATATATATATACTCAGTATATATATATATATATATATATATATATATATCAAACAGAGTTGCCGGACACAACCGAATGTTTGATCTTACATTACACATAGTCCAGCGTTTTTCCGAATTGCTCAGTCCACAATTGAATGGATTTGGGAGTACAGTCCATAAACATGCCCGATTAAAGTCGCCGTCGACGATAAAGCTCCGTTGGGGTGTGCAAGCTGCTGTTTAGCAGCGGGCAGGAGATTTAGCGCTATGCTAACGTTAGCATCCGGTGAAACTGTTAGCGGTGGAAAGTATACAGCAAACAAAAAACATAAAGAACAAGTGGAATATATAGATTGACAAAAGAGGAACATAGAGATTGAAAGAGAGATAAAGAGAAAAATTGAATGAGAGCGAAAGAGAATGATTAAGAGAAGGAAAGAGAAGGATAGAGAGAGGAAGATAAAGAGTCCTACTAGGTTTAGAAAAATTAAAACTTGTTAGAAAAACAATTTACTATAATTTAGATACACCAATTCTTATTATCCTAAGTATACATTTGGTTATTTTACCAGAAAAATAAATACTCTTAAATACAAGAAACATATACTTAAAATAAGATATATATTTATATTTATATCCTTTTTTTTAACCATTGGTAAAAAAAAAACATTTTCTTGCTGTGTATATATAATATACTTAAACTGACAGTGAGTATGATTTAGCACATACTAGTGGTTAACTAGATATATTAATTTCAATAATAATAAGAACTATATCAACTTTCATACAAACATGCATTTTCAAAATACTTGTAATTTGAGGAAATTATTACTGTGGCATTTAATTTTCATAGCATGAACCTCATCTCAAGGGAGCTGACAAAATTGCCCCCATCTTGCTTCTATGGGTTATCATTAACCTTAAAAAGGCTAGGAAAAACATAAAAGTAAAATGGTGAGTTTGGCTCATTTTGTGTCTTCGTAATTTGAATCTTATTTGTCTTTTTTAGCACTACACAGCAGTATGCTGCTCTGTGGCGTGGCCTAGTGGCTCCCTGGCGCTTTTTCAAAAATGTTGGATAATGGAAAATAATATGGTTTCTGTATGAGAACAAACATGACACAAACATTCTTAACATTTTTTAATAAATATATATGCAATATGTGTTGCCTTCCTTACAAGGTTTATCGAAAGCTTTTAACTTTTTGCAGCTCCAAACATATGCTTTTTGTTGTTTTTTTTTTGTCCAATATGGGTCTTTGAACATTTTGGGTTGCCAACCTCTGCACTCCACTAAACAGTGGCATCTAGTTCAATAATACATACTGTCCCTTTAACAAAACACACACATTTTGTTCCAATTGTCAATAAGCCAGCATCTTCTTGATGTACATATATCTGAAACTATTTATGAGGCATCCATTAGATAAATATTTTATTACTATTGCATACACCAGTTAACATAATTTTAATACATGGACATTGTTATTTCCCAATAAAAACATATTTCTTCCTCTTACTTTTGCTGCTCAATACATGTCACATCTATTTTCCACCTACATCACAGATTAATAGATTAATTAACAGATTAATCCCCAAATTTTGTGTTGTTGTAGTTGAGGAATGAAGAACAGCAGTTTCATAAATGGTATGGTCACCAATTTCTAAAATGAGAGACACTCTGTTCATACCCACAGCGCTGCAAATCTCTTCATCAAAACGATGGTCTAGCTTGCCTCCATTCAGTGTTGGAATAATCTTGATGCTCAACTTGCATGTTGTCTGTTGTGCCGTAATGATGACATCATACAGTCTGTTGCTCCTGCTGGGCAAAGCTCTGCAGTGTCAACAAGTATACAATTATTGCTGTTAATTGAAACCAGAACAAGACGAGGAAGGGAAAATCCGCTAGGTGGTGACGTGCAAGAGTCAAATTTACCTCGAAATGATGTCCTCACAGAACAAAGAATTGCATTTGGTCTTTATTGTCATTACACAAAAGTTTAACAAAATCCGAGGGCTTCTCATTTCAGTGCAAGGGAGCGATTTTTTCGAGTAGATGGCTAGCTGCACACTAGCATTGGGTAACCTCGGATGGAACCAGGTCTCTATGATGATTAAAATACAAGAGTCACGAATGTGGTGGTTTCATGAGATGTAGCTCAAAGTCATATCCATTTAATGGGTAATGGATCTGGCTCTGCAAGGGTTGCTTAAGAGAGTTATTAGCCTAGCCGTAGCAGTCCCGCCTGACCTGCAGCCTGGTAATGCATTCTCCTCGCGCCACCTCAGTTGTGTCCCGGACCCAATAACAATCCACAGAGCACTCTCTGAATTTTCTCAGAGTCAGATTTAATGAATGAATGCATTTTGTAACGGGCAGCTAAATGCTAGCAGTTGTAATGCACCGCAGTTTGTTTGGATGGAAACATTTAATTTTGCGCACCAGCTAGGTGGCCTTGGAGTTGCGCGCCCACCCCAGTAGTGGGCGGTCACAGGTTCAAGCGTCGGCCTTGTCGTACCTAACACTTACAACATTGCTTCCCATTGCCTCCTTGCTTGGCGCTTGTCATTATGGGTTGGAATTGGGTGGGTTGGCCACCAAATGACTAAAAATCATGAAAAAAAGTATAATACTTATGTGCCCACCCTCCAATTTGACTGACAGCATACACCAGCCTATCACAGACAGGCACTTAAGCACGCCCACCTAACACAAAAAGCGTCCCTAACCTGCTGTCTGCTCGGAACACAATGCACGACACTTTGATATCAATGACAATATGGACAATTCAGTTCAAAATCCGCAAAGCAGTGAACCAGTGATTACCGAAGCGCAAAGTAGCAAGGGGTCTCCATATTTTCCGTCGTTGAACATGATTAGTAAATGCTATGCTCCGTATTAACTGTCTGACCTCCATCTTTTTTTATCCATGCTATCCGAATAGACAGTTTTCACTTGATCGCTGCTTTCTCACACGTGCACAAGAGTCACATGATCAAAAGGATAATCCTCCTTGACTTCGGCATCAGTCCCATTGTAAAACCGGCGGCAGCAGAGCAAAAGAGAGACAGAGAGAACAAGATGTGAGGAAATGATGAACGAGCGCTACTCCAGCACTCTGTAATCTGGTCTAGTTGCATTGAGGTTATGTCGTTAGCATGCGCGCTGCGGCCTAATAAAGATGGATCGCCTGTTGCGCTATCCTGGGAGACATTTACCGTCAAAGCGGCCGTGTCGGGGATGTCAGGCTCCGGTTGCTGTCTGACACGTTTATCCCCTTGAGCTGCAACCTTAACTTACCCAAAGACAGATAGGATCGCTACTGACGCTAACCTGACCCAGAAACAGATGAGACACTGTTGGCTAGTTTAAGACAGACATTTTAAATGATGTAGTATCAGCTTGACAGTTTTCATTTGCCTGTTTGGTAATTCTATACTGTAGTAAACACTCAAAATAAGGAGAGAAGACATCAATGGATTTTTAACTTGAAAGAGGAACCTGAGAGGAAAGTACAAAAATCCTCAAACCTGTTCTAAAAGCCCTCTTGTAGGTTACCAAAAGTTGAACTGTCCTTAAGGGTGTTAAAATCAAAGAACAGCAACCTTGTCGGCATAGAGTGACAATGATGCAAACAGCGAATATAGTCAAAGTAAGGAACAACAGTGAGCAATGATCGTCAAAATAAAGAATTGGAATCCCATGCAATCTTCTTTGCAGGTGTTCAATATCAAAAACACAAATAATAAGAATATATTTATCACTGCCTTACATTTTTAGAGTGTTTCCATGACTCTCAGTTTTGTGTAAATTGCAAACTGAAAATGTAATGTAAAAAATATATTCTTAGCTCATTGGCTGTGAAAAATTACCTTATTTTTAGGGATACTATTTGTAATTTTAAGTTATTTCATCCTATTTTTCTTACAATTTAAGAAAAAATATTTTAAAAATTACTATTATCAAGGAGATGCAATGACATTAAGTTAGAAAGGCAGGTGAGGCTGTCATCATGAAAATTCGAAATCAAAAATATAGTAAATGGTTTTATTTATTCCGTGTTTAAGGTAATTCTTTCCTAACTTCACAAGTTTGGGATTTTCTTTCCAAAATCGCTGATTTTTTAAAATGAAATAATCAATATTGTTAATACAATAAGTAGGTATTGCATGGACTTTTTTCATAATGGAGGGTTAGCTATTTACTCATGCTGTCATTCAAAAGGTGCAGCGCATAAACTCCATTTATAAGTTAAGGTAAGACTAATATATATATATATATATATATATATATATATATATATATTCTATGCTACAGTTTATATATTTCTTTCTTGTTCTGCCAGTCAAATGATGAATACAAGTTAGGTTAATAACACCTGTCGCCTCAATTACTGCAATTCCCTCCTCTATTGTTTACCTCAAAAGTCCCTTCAAAAACTTCAGCTGGTCCATAACTCTTCTGCACGCATCCTCACCAAAACCACTCTCGCCATCACATCACCCCTGTCCTTCAGCAACTCCACTGGTTCCGAATCTACCATAAAACCAACTACAAAATCCTCCACTTCGCCTACACGGCCATTCATAACCTTGCCCCTCTCTACTTCTCCGACCTACTTCACAATGCCACGCCTTCCCGCACCCTTAGATCATCCTCCTACATCCATCTCACTATACCAGCTGCCCGTCTCAGCTCCACAGGGAGTAGAGCTTTCAGCCTCTCTGCCCCCTAGCTCTGGAACTCATTACCGCCTGACCTCCGGAATTCCCCCACCCTGTCCACCTTCAAATCCGGACTCAAAACTCACCTTTTCAGACTTGCCTTTTCTTAATCATCTGCCTCACATACTGCCCCCTTTTTAACTTTACTTTGTTTTTATCTGCTATGTTTTACTTGCTTGTTTTATTGTGTTTTATAACTATATGTACAGCGACCTTGGGTGTCCTGAAAGGCGCTTTCAAGTAAAATCTATAATTATTATTAATTTATTCGTAAATCAGAATGTGCCACACCGGAAATAAACCTCACTGCTTGTTATTGAGCTGATGTCATAAACAAGTTTCCCATTTTGAGAAACAGTTTCTACCCATATAAAAAAAAGAAAAGAAAAATAAATTGTGTCGATTTGGCTCTGTCGGGTCACAAAGTTCTGGGTGAGGGATCAGACAAAGTACAGCTCTCAAAAAACAAAAACAAAACAACATACATCAATGCCTGCAAAATGGCCAACAAGGGATTTAAAGGGCCTCAACCAGTGACTCAGGTAAACCTACCAAAGAGTTTTCAGACTGTTTCCTGATTAGATATCTTTTACCTTCCCCAAAGTTTTGACACAAGGGCACCGAAAGCCCGTCCCACTGGTGCTTATGGTAAACTAAATGTATTTGTCCTGTTCTTCTTTCACCACAATTCTTGCAAAATCAAGTTCTTGACTCAGAATTCTTCTCAGCCTGTTGGCACACAATAGTTGTCCTTGATGCCCTTAAAGTCTTGATGGGATTCAAGTCAAGTCAAGTCAAGTCATTTTTATTTGTATAGCCCTTAATCACAAAGAGTCTCAAAGGGCTGCACAGGTTATACTTTACTCTGAAAATGGAACAGAAAATTAACAACGCTGGTATCAACCAGGAAATACAGAGAAACCTCGCTACTTCACACTTCGATTATCACTGGTTCACTGTTAAGTTTTTGTTCATATGTTCATATGTTCATATGTTCATATGAACATACATATGTTCATATGTATCATATATATCATATAATATGTTCATATGTTATGTTATGAGAATGTCAAAGAGATGAAGGTAAAGTTCTGAGGACAGCACACAGCAAATGCTATCACGGGGGCATGTTGAGGAGTGGTTTGTTGCGTGACTCAGTGATAAGCAGGTGCATGCTGTTAGTCAAAAACATAGACCAGAAAATCGTCTATTAACTCGTAATCTGAGGAAGTAAGAAGAGCACAGAGAATACCGGCAGGTGCTCCGTGGATTATTGTCAGGTTCCACAAGTGACTGATGCGGCACTCAGAGAGAACCCAAGAGCCAGGCGGCGGGTCCATCCTACTGCTATGTCTAGGCTCACAGCTCTCTTAAGCCACCCCTGCTGAGGCTATATCTCACCAACGCCAGGTCCATTACCCATGAAACGGATGACCTGGAGATGCAACTTGTGAGTGCCCACTACTTTTAAGACAAAGGTGTGTGAGATGTTCAAGATATAAACTCTCTGTTGGCATAATTATTCAGATAAAAACACTTATTGAGTTTTGACCTCCCTCGCGAATGGAGCGAGCACGGCCCAGTTGCCATCTTCCCAGGTTGCCCGGGCCGTAGTGACAACATCTGGTCAGTAGGCGTGGTTTATTGACAACACACATAAACAGGAAATGAAGTCACACATGAGTGCGACTTCACATTAAAATGAAATAAAATTGAAAAACGGATTTACAAATACAGCGGAACCTCTGTTTTCGAACGCCTCTCAGTTCGAACAAATCGGTTCTCGACCAAAAACTTCGAGAAATTCTTGCTTCGCTTTTCGTTCAAAAAATCGGAGTTCGAACGCCGGTACGCTAGGGGCGATGCTGAGCGGCATACAGGTGTAGATTGCCTCCACCCCTCGTGAAGAACTGTTGTCACGTGAGCGCGCACTCCTTTTTGCTTTTGTTTTTAATATCGGTGAACTGAGTGTTTTAACCCCTAATTATGCCTCGGAAGAAGGTCGGTGCAAGCAGCAAAGTTGCTACAGGTGAAAAAAGAAGAGTAGTGCGTACAACTATTGCATTTAAGAAATAAATAATAGCAAAATATGAAGAAGATGTGCGAGTTTCCCTCATTTCAAGGGAATAGAGCATGGCTTCTGCAGACCACCACAAAGGTAAAAAATCCTATTCATAAATCTTTTCTTTATCCTTTAACCGCTCACCACTTGTTGTGGAGACCCGGGTGCTAAATGACGTGTAAACGACCTGATTTTTTTAATTTTTACACGTTCATGTTAGCGTAATCTTTCGTACGGAAGATTACGCTAACGCGAACGTACGATTAGCCTGGGTTAGCTTTATGTTTACGTTCGTGGTAAGCATTTAGGGTGTTGGAACGGATTAAAACGATTTTACATTACTTTTAATGGGAAAAACGATTTTCGGTGATCGACCAAATCGGTTTTCGAACAGGGTTCTGGAACGGATTAAGGTCGAGAACCGAGGTTCCACTGTAATGGAATTAGACTGATCTTTGAAACGTGACTATATATGTGTGTGTCTATCTATCTATCTATCTATCTATCTATCTATCTATCTATCTATCTATCTATCTATCTATCTATCTATCTATCTATCTATCTATCTATCTATCTATCTATCTATCTATCTATTTTAATCATGGCAGACACCTGGCTGAACTTGATATCTGATGTTAGTGTTAAGCTAGCCTGCCACTGAAAGGAGAAGCCCCCTAATCTCATTGTACTTTTCTATAATTACGACAAATTCATTTAACTCTAATTATGTGTTCTGTGTTTTTATTTGTAGATTTATAGTTGTTATTTTGTTACAGATGGATACTCTGAGTGAGTAAATTTGACCCTTGGGGACTTTAATGGTAGAGCAAAACTTTGCGAGAGGAGGGGTTCTTAACCGCAATAACCAAGGGATACTGTATACATCTCATGAAGAATTCATATTTTGTGATTTGACTCTCCAAATACAAAACCATCTGTATTATAGCTGGATTTGTGGTCCTGTTTGTTCTTGCTCTAACTTTCCTGTGTTGATGTTTTTGCAGTCGTCGGTTTGTGCCCCTCTTTGTGTGCGTTAGCTCATGCGTGCAAGCGAGGGTCTTCATGTGTCTGAGTTTTGCACAAAACGTGCACTGCGACGCAGGGGATGGGTGGGTGGTTTTCTACTTCAAAAGCGTGTCGGAGCGCTTCCAGTCGTCGGCGGCGCGCGGAGATGCTTTTGTATGCTGATTGCATACAGACTTTCTGCAGTCACATTTTGTGTAGCCTCCAGTTAAGTTTTGCATGGGAACAAAAATGCAAAAATAAATATGTTAATAGATTAACCACATCAGTTTGTTATACAGTCATTGCACATAAAACACGCATGGAAAAATAAATCGAGAGAGAGAGAGAGAGTGAGAGAGAGAGGACAGAAAGAAAAGGTGTAAGAAGGGTGGGAGAAAAAAAGGAGAAAGGGGTCTAATGAGAGAGTAAGGGATAAAGAACAAGGAGAATGAAAGAGAAAGAGTGCGAGAGAATATTAGAGATACAAAGAAAGAAAGATAAAGAAAGGGGGAAAGACAAAAAGAAAGAGAGAAAGAAAAAGAAGGAGAGACAAAGAGCAATAAATATAAAGGAATAGAGAGAAAGATAAAGAGAGATGAAGAAAGAGATAAAGAGGGAGAGGTAAAAATAGAAAGAATGAGATTGAAAAAGAGAGGAGAAAAAAGAGAAAAAAGAGAGTGAGATAAAGAGAAAGAAGGTAAAACAAAGAGAGTAACTGAGGGAAAGAAAGAGAAAAAGGAGATAGAAAAAGGAGAGAGAAAGAAAAAGACAGAGAGACAAAGAAAAGGAAAGATAAAGGGATAGAGAGAAAGACAAAAAAAAGATAGAGGAAGAGAGAGCAAGAAATAGAGAGAGAAGAGAAAGAGGTGGAAAAAGAAAGAATGAGAGGAAGGGAAAGTCAAGTCAAGTCTAGTCATGTCTATAGAGAAACAAAGAGAAAAAAGAGAGAGAGAGAGGTGGAAGAGAAGGAAAGAGATAGGTGGAAATGAGAAAGAATGAGATAGAAAGAGATAGAGGAAAAGAAAAAAAAGAGAAGAAGAGAAAGTCAGGTTAGGTCTAGTCATGTTTAGAGAGTAACAAAGATAAACAAAAAGAAAAATCACGAGAGAAAAGAGAAATATATAGACGGATAGAGAAAGAAGTAGAAAGGGAGAGAAAAAATGAAAGAAAGAGAAAAAGAAAGTCAAAAAAGATGAAGAAAGAAAAGGAAGAAAGAAAAAGAACTGGAAAATAAAAACATGAAAAGCAGGATTAATACATGAAATAAACACATCCATATCAATATTTTTTATTCATTAATATCTTATTTACGTCCTTATTAGATGTTCATCCCGGAGTGTCATGTCTATTTCTCATTGGAAACATTGTTCACAACATTGGCATCAATCACACTAAAGACAATTGTAATTCTATTTCTGTCAATAGGAGAATCACTGCCGGCGAATCAAGATCCTGGGCGACTGTTACTATTGCGTGTCAGGATTGACCCAACCCAAGGCTGACCACGCCCATTGCTGCGTAGAAATGGGCCTCGATATGATTGACACAATAGCGTGAGTAACACAAATATGTACCACCCCCCCCAATATTTTCCGAAACACTCCGAATACCATTCATTCAACCATCGTTTTTCCGTCCTATTTATCTTCCGCCAGGTTATAGGTGATTAGGGTTTTTGTTGGTGCTTTATAGGCCCGGCATCCCTTTAGGGCTTTTTGTTGCCTCCGCCATGCTGAGATCAATGTCCCTTCACTCCCTTGTCAATGAACATCAAATAGTAATTGAATCGAGTTTTTTTCGGTGTAATGTACCCTATTCCCTTTTGAACCTACACTAAAGTGATAAGTAAATCTTATTGGCTCCCTTTATGGCAAGATGTTTTCATCTCTTGTCACTTCATTTTCACACCATTATTCTAAGCCAGTGTTTTTGAGCCAAGGCACCATTTTTTTTTCATTAACAAATCTGAAGGAACACGCTCGTTGATGATTGCCGGACCTCATTACCCCCAAGTTCGTAGAAACACCACTTCCTGTGGTGAGGCTTGGGCAAATACAAGTTAGTGGTGCCCATCCCTCTCCAGGCTCATTTTTTTAGGGTAGGTCTTTAGTTCCTTACATGAAACAGATGACCGGGGACAATATATGAGAATAGAATAGAATAGAATAGAATAGAATAGAATAGAATAGAATAGAATAGAATAGAATAGAATAGAATATACCTTTATTGTCATTGTTACAAAATGGGTTGAACATATTGTGACAACGAAATAGGACGTGGCACTCCAGTTTTACATTTAACAGTGAGGATAAAAGAAAACAAAGAAGATAAAGGAACAAAGAAGATAAGGTTATAATTTACACAATATTTACACAAGAAATATTCCTGACTGAGATACTGCACCTTCCTCATCCGGCCGCTGTTGTTTTTTTTTGGATGCAGAGCATCATCCTGCTCTTTAAAGATGAGTCAAATCTTCAAAGGACAGTGTGTAGTATTTGGCTATTCCTAGTGGTACAAATAAGCCTGTATTCGGTAAAATAAAAAACATTTATATATTGTATTTATTTTGAACTAGAATTTACATTTAGGTCACCGCCAGGTTTGTCTGGCATCCAGGCGCTCTGATCTGCTCTGCGGCACTGACCCTCGCTCGCACTAGAAAACACAGGGCCATCTAGTGGTCAAATATTACATACTGGGGCTTGAATAATTTTAGCTTATTCATATGTTGATACAATTATATTATAGTCATTATACACATGTAGGTTTCTATTGTGTTTAATCAGTTCTTTAAATTAAAATATTTACTCATTTTAAGTCAACAAAAAACAATATCGGGCTCTGAGTAAGAGTTTAGATGCCATGTTATTTCATGTCAAATGAGCTTTATGATCATGGTGCGAAAATTGATAGTAGAGGTTTTTCTGATTGTGATGTCCGCCTGCTACCATTATCTGGATATTTTTCAAATATATATATTCTGTGCAAGTTATGAATAAACCCCCCCAAAAAACAATGATCATAAAATGTTTGTGGATTTCCAATATGTTTAAGATTCACTTCTATAAAGCGGAATGGTCAACTATTAAGGACTACTCAATTCCCAAGGTTAGAACTGTGACCATGTCACATAGATGAAGGTAAATGCATCTGTACTTTTGCAGTATTTAGTGACATTTTTACAGAAGGACTCTGCTCGCACCTTGTTTTGTAACCATTATTCACACACATGAATTGCGTTTGCTTGTACAGCCCTTTGAGACTTCTTGTGATTAAGGGCTATACAAATAAACATGACTGGACTGACTGGAGTAAGATAAGAAAATAACCGTTCAGATCAGGAAGATTGTGTGCTAGATTGTTGCTTTATTTAATTTATTGTTATATTTTGCAGTGCAACATTACAGCTTCATCAATCAAAACAATTTATCCATTACATTTCCCTTTACTGCCTCTTGAGCAAATAATACAAATATACACTCCTGCCACGTATTCATAAAGCAAAGATACAAAGGCAAGGTTTTTATAAGTATAAAATTGGGCAATTTCCTGTAGCACACTTGAAACTGGCTTAGTGGTTTCAAACTTGGTGGGGATTGAGTCCCGAAAAAAGGTTAAAGCAATTATGGTGTTGCATTTGCATTATTAGTAGCTTGATCACTTCTGTAGATGGAAAAATACAATAAAATCCCTTTTAAATTGAAGGTATCGCGGCACACTACTTAAAAAAACATTGAACTGTAAATTAGAAATCCCATGTCAACAAAATCATTATTCCCGTAGGTCAGTGGTGGAGGCGACAGAGGTGGACTTGAACATGCGTGTCGGCCTCCACACAGGAAGGGTGCTGTGCGGCGTGCTGGGTCTCCGAAAATGGCAGTATGACGTTTGGTCAAACGATGTCACTTTGGCCAACGTGATGGAGGCCGGAGGACTTCCCGGGTAAGTACCGGCAAAAAAAATGCAACGAAGCAATATTAACACAAAACAAACCATTTCCCAGGAATGAGTCGGTCTAAATTGTGCTAAACTTGGAACAAAACAATGTAATAGTGATAAGTTTTGCACTGCAAAACCGGAAACCGCACCTTCCCTGTGTGGAGTTTGCATGTTCTCCCCATGCCTGCGTGGGTTTATTCCGGGCACTCCGATTTCCTCCCACATTCCCAAAAACATGCATGTCGGGTTAATTGGCCGGTCCAAATTGTCTTTAGGTGTAAATGAGCGAGTGAGTTGTCCGTCTATGTACCCTGCGACTGGCTGGCAACCAGTTCAGGGTGTCCCCTTTCCAATGCCTGAATATAGCTGGGATGGGCTCCAGCACCCCCGCGACCCTACTGAGGATAAGCGATGCATATATGCATGTATGGATAGAAACATACCCCATTTGCACCCTATGTTTCTAGACGGAAATACCTCAAATAAGAAAAATTTTCTACTCGTATATTTGCTTATTTTATTGTATACATTTTCTTATTTTACTGGAAAAAACATCAAATACCTTAAAGGGACACTGTGCAATATTTGACCCCTAGATGTTGCCGCATTGGGTAATGCAAACGAAAAAACGAGTTCTACAAAACACAAGGAAGATAATGAGCTAAGGAGTCTCAAAGTGACTAAACTGCACCATTTCACTTGTAATTTTTTTGCCCGGCCTTTTAAGGTTTTCAGGAACTCTTAGCAGAAAGATGGCATAATTTCAGCGGCCTTTAGGTGAGTCTCATGATATGAAAAATATATTAAAATATCTCAACCTTTGAGTATTTGAATAAATGTATGCTCATGTAAAAGTTTATATATTTTTGCTTCACATTTAAATCGGTTTTTAAATATTTTTTACCTGATTACGGTTATTTTTACCATTAAGTGTTTTTAAATAATCCACACCTTTATACATCGATACACCTTTAAAATAACAATTCATAAAGTGGTTGGTTGACCTTTTCGTTCTTTTTGTCCCTCATCTTGATAGATGTTTCTTCAAATGAGCAATATAATCTACAACAAAAATAAATACGAAAATGTGCTTGCTTTTTTAAGAAATATTTTTACTAATTTTATTCAAGAAATCAGACATATATGGAAAAAAAATCAATTTAAAAGGAACAAAATGTGTTTGATAGTTTATTTTCCCTGATTTAAAAAAAAATTATCCAGTTTTCCTTGTAAAATATGAAACATATACAGAGGCTGCCCGACTTATGAACGTCGTAAGTTGAATTTGTTTGTAAGTTGCTTGAGTGCTGTATTTTGGATGTTTAATGATTGTATAAGTAACCTGTATTGTTTTGTACTAAAAAAATAAACATTTCATAAAATAATATGCTCTATAAAGATAAATGAGTTTAACTTACTTTTGGAAGATAGGCTTCAAGAGGTCCTCCCCTGTGGTTAAAAGTGGCCGGAAAAATGCGTTCTGACCATTTTCTCAACCGCATTGAGCTTTCTTATTCCACTTTAATTTCAAAAGAAATGGTTCACCTCTTCTTTACAATTTACACCAACTATATTGAATGGATGTACAAAATATTAAACAAAAAAGATGTTAATGTTCTTAGCGCGCTGGAGGTAGGATAGACACAGACAGTATAGAGTGTTTACACACGAACCAGGAACAGGAAGCAGATTTTTTTTATTTAAGGGTGGATGCTGGATGCCCTCTCACAGCGCCACACACTGGTAGTGGTGGAAAGAAGCACTACAATAATGTCCTGTCCTCAAAAAAGGTGCACACAATACAAAACCTAACTTACAGCAATGTCCGGATATTTTTCGACATCCCGAAAAGAATGTTCGTATTTACCGTTTTACGTAAGTCAAATGGTCGTTAGTAGGGGTGCGTCTGTAACTAAAATGAGCAGATTTAGCAGGGTGTGGATAATTTTGCTCACTACAAGTCGTTTGTTCCTAACTAAGCAAAGGGTAGTTCTTAAAATTGTCTACTATTCTTCAGATATATATAAATAGCCTACATTAAATCAATGGTATAAGAATTTTTATTTGAAATGTAGACTTTGGGAATGTTTTTAGTGGTAATTTTAAAAGGGGGCATTTTGTTATGTATATGGTCATTACGAAAAATCATATTTAGTAATTGTTGTCAAGTGAAGCTTGTGATGACTCCCATAGGTTGAGTTGAGATCTTCAAAGATCTTGACATATCTTGATCAAGTTCTCGTAATATCTACCAGTTTTTTCACCAATCAGAGTTAACGTTGGGATTGGAGTCAACAAAATGATCTAAAATGACCATATTGCAGTTACTGTATGCGCTCAAAGTTAATTTTAACGGGATCCCCCCCAAATTGTGGGAAACAGTGTTGCCTTGGTAACAGAACTCCGGGCGGAGAAAAAAAATCCGAACAGAGTTGGGCTGAGACATATCTTTTGACAATCATCTAAGCGGATACGTTGAACAGTGTGAAGTGAATTCTGGTTTAAAAAAAAAACTGCTGCAGGAAAGAGACACGGTGTAGGAAAATAACGTTTGATCTCTTCCCTTCTCAGTAAGGTTCACATCACAAGGACCACCCTGGAGTGCCTAAACGGCGACTACGAGGTGGAACCCGGCTTTGGCCACCAAAGACACGCCTTCCTGCAGAAACATCACATCGAGACTTTCTTCATCGTGCCGTCGCACCGACGCAAAGTATGCTTGCCACGCGAGCACACACGCACGCAGACGCATGTGACGCGTTTTCTTTACGGTGCACAGCTGGATAGGTGACACATCTGTCTGTGGTGTAATAGTTAATCCTTTAGTGCCGGGAGGGAGGACGGCCATGTGATAAACCGGCACGCGCATCACGAGCTCAACCCGAGTCCGCATGCGCACGTGACACGCGACACACACGGATTTAGTGCGGATGAAGCCACACTAATGGTTTAGTTTTTTCTTCTTGCTGGTGCAACAGAGACACCGCGCTACAAGTGCGACAGTCCAGTGCATGCTTGCCTTGGGCTCTTCGTTAGTCCACATTAGACCAAGGGTCGGGAACCTCTTTGATTCAAAGAGATGAGTTTGAACAATTTTTATTGGCACTTTTAACAGCAAATAAACAATGTGAGGTTTGAACAATTTTTATCGACACTTTTAACAGCAATTAAATACATTCACAATTTCATTATATCATATTCCAAAATTATGAGGTTTGAACAATTTGTATCGACACTTTTAACAGCAGTTATCGTGTAAAGTTAAGGGGCACAACTCTGTCTTCTAAAGTGGGATTTCTTCCCACCCTCCCAGGCAGCATCCTCCAGTCCTCTGCCTGGGATGCTCAGATGGGTCCTCGCCCTTTTTGTTTCTACTTTTCACAACCACCCGAATAGCCAGGCCATTGCTGCCACGGTGGAGCTCCGGGATATGGATGCAAAATACAGTGATATCGCTTACACAAGTGATTAGTTATAGTTACTCACTTATACCTGTCAAGGTTTATTATTCATTTTAAGACGTGTACAAGGTACAAGAAAATCTGTACGGAAAAACGCAAATTTGTCAATGATGGGTACCATCGGGTATACACCGACTATGACAAAACGGCAAATCAATCAAATCAAACGAGTTTGCCGCGGTAGCCTCCATCTTGGTATCGTTTTTTTTTTTACCGTTGCATACGAAGCGAGCAATTTGATGCTACCGTGCGCATGCATCTGCCGCCTCGGATTTCATGTGGTAGTTATGTAGTGAAAGGAAGTCCATCACTTTTTAGAGAACCGGCTTTTTCAGCTCAACTCATCAAAGAGAGCCGGCTTTCAAACGGCTCACTTGCTTTGATGCATTATATTACAAATCTTTATTTTTGTATAAAGAAGTTAAAAAAAAGGAATTATAAAAGGAGAAAATTAAAAAAGACAGATTTGTGGTTATCCCTTTAATCAGTATATTACCAACAATAATTAAATGCAGAAAATGAATTCATAATTTGAATAAGAAAATGTTTTATTCTACTTAATTCATATTTGCATGTATTTTTTTCCTTCTACATTGAACGTCCAAGCTACTTATATTTTGAACTTTTTTTTATAATAAACCTCATTCATGTCAAGCAACTCAGTATCTCACAACAAAATGTTAATTAACAATTTATATGATATAACGAAACACATGTACAATATAACATGTTAAACTACATAAATAACAACGTTTGAAAAAAAATATGGTGTAAGATTATTTTGTATTTTGTAAGGGAAAATCCAACATTTGTAAGGGCATGGAGCCGCGGAGGTTCACAGGTATGCTCACTATTTATTCCACAGGTTAGTAACTAAATGAATTTATGGTAAAAGTAACTAGTTACCATGGAAAGTAACTATATTTCTGTAGAAGTTGTATTTCATAGAATTTGAAATTTTCAGAGCACATTCGATAAACTGTGGTGACGTCTTTGACCAGAGATTACTTAAAGAGAAGGGTTTTTTTAGAGAACCGTTCTTTTCGGCTAAATAATTTGACCTATTTCATGCTCAACAAATTTAAGGTAAAAAACATGGAATCCCCCAAAATGAATATAGACCGTGCATAAGAGGAAAAAGGCGTCTCAGATGGGACCAGCTGTCGTTTAGTGGGAAGCTGGATCCCTTCGGTCACTTCCAAGAGCCAGCTCATAGAGACGTTTGTTTCGCGAACAACTCGAGCTGGGGTGCTGTCAGATATAGGGCTCATTTTTTGTCCACCTATCAGCCCATTTACTTTCGGCACACTAATAAATACCATGTTCGTAATCCCTATCGAACTATATGGTAGTCGTTATGTTGAATGGTGACATGATTCGAACATACACAACGTAAACAACTTGGGGTTGAGCACAAAACCGTGCCACTAAATACGGCGTCAGGTGTGCCATGGGGGGCACACCACCCATTGCTGTAGCCAAATTTATGCACCATTTTTGACCATTAGCAACGGTAATGGCGTTATGACGATGGAAATGAGTTAATAAGTTTAACTACCCCACTTTTGAAAAATATTGCAATTAGGTAACCGTGTTATCTATAGCACAATAAGAACCATTTGTCTGCAAATATTACTTTTTAGCCAATTGTCAGAACCTTATTTTCAGTATATTTAATTGCTCAATTCTAGATATTTTATTGGATTTTCATAATGATATAAGATACAGTTTCTTAAAACAAAAAAATACATAAACTTCAAATTAGCAACATTTTCAGCTTGTAAGGCATTTTCTTTCTTTTTTCTGTGACAACAGCTGGATTTCTGACATGTCTTACTGGCTTTGACTTTTTCCAGATCTTTCCTGGCTTGATCTTGTCCGACATCAAACCAGCCAAGAGGATGAAGTTCAAGACAGTGTGCTACCTGCTGGTGCAGCTCATGCATTGCAGAAAAATGTTCAAGGCTGAGATCCCCTTCTCCAATGT
This sequence comes from Urocampus carinirostris, assembly GCF_059441175.1. Lineage (NCBI taxonomy): Eukaryota > Metazoa > Chordata > Actinopteri > Syngnathiformes > Syngnathidae > Urocampus > Urocampus carinirostris. The sequence continues at coordinate 15,221,946 of NC_142360.1, read as the reverse complement.
CATGACCTGTGAGGATGATGACAAGGTGAGCTACAACGTAGCCGACACTTTATGTCTTTTGACCAGACCCTTGAAAATCATAATGGCACTTGTAAGTGAAGTACAATGAATTGACATTGGGAATTATTTAGTGCCTTCTAGTGGTAAAGCAAACCTTAATCCGTTGATTTCAATAAAAAACAAAAATACATTAGGTGTCATACGAATGTAGTATTTTTAAAAATGCTTTTTTGGGGAAAACAGCAGGGCACCAAAAGTGTCGTGTATCAAACATATTTGATAATTATGGCACTCTGTCTGTAAATTACTCTCGTATGCGGGCCATAGAGGTAAATGCCTATACAAATTGCATTGCGCTAAGTCAAGGCCTTGATCTGCCCAGATAACGGTGTACTGTTTTCGGCCAGGCTTGCAGGGACTCTCAGGTTTCATCACACAAACGCTATCAATACAATATAATTTATGAAATCTCTATTTGTTGGATTGTCAAGACTTCTAACTCGTGTGTACAGCGACGAGCTTTGAGGACGGCATCTGAGAAGCTGCGGAGTCGTACGTCTTTTTCGGCAGCGGCTGTCCAGCACTCGCCCGCCACGCGGGTCAACCGCTTCATCGGACGCCTCATCGAAGCCCGGCAGACTGAGTCAGGCGCATCCGACCTCCATCCCGTCACCTTGTTCTTTCGCAACAGAGAACGAGAGCTTAGGGTAAGAAGGATAAACTGCCTACTTTGTGACCACGTTCCTTTGTTATTTTTTCCTTCTTGCATCCATCTGTAATTTGTTCCTCTTGCTTGCCCTGCACCCACGCCACGAGCCTGTGATGCCTTTGTGCGTGTCGCCATCCGTGCACGCGCTCCAGTGATCCGCCCACCCTCTCAGGAGGGGTTGCAGATAATGATTTGGGAAGGTCTCAGCGGCACACGCCATTTTCTTTCCATGTGCACGTGGGTAGATTCCACAGAGCCCGAAACAAGACTGCAAACACGCCTTTTCGGGCTTGAAAACAGGATCGTAAAAGAAAACGTTTTGCCTTGCCGTCGAACTTCTGGTTTTCAGAATGTTTTTTTGTCGTCTTGATTAGGGGCACGGGAATTTGTTTCTCTTCAAAGCTAGCTGCGAACAAATGCATTTGACGGATCTCTGTAGTATTTATTTTTTCGAGTTAAAGGGACTCTGTTTTATTTAACCACTAGATTTCGCTTCATTATGCAATGCAACCATAAATAAGTGCTTTAAACACAAAGAAAAATAGCAACTATGAAAACTAGGTGATCAAATTGCACCTTTTGTCTGTTTATTTTGACAATATTTTTAGTTTTTGGGGGTACCCGTAGCAGTAAGATGGTACACAGCTTTCTCTTTACTCAAAATAAATAAATAAATTAATATAAATCACATTCTAATGCTCGTTTATGTATTTTTGATTATTATTCAAATCAATGATGTTCTTTCTCTAGGAGGCACTAAATATTACAAAATGTCCCTTGAATTGTTGTCTTGTCTTCCAGTTACAAAAGAAACTGTTTCAACCCTGAGAATAAGCAAGTCGTAAAACCATTTTCTCCACTTTTCATTTTTACATGACCACATACATATAATCCAATTTGACCCTAGAATATATATATACATCTCTCATTATTTTAAGATTGTATTTGGTCTCAGTATAAAAAATAAATAGAACATGGAAAAAGCATCCTCAAAAAAAATTTCTTTCGTGCATTTCAGAATCTCGTGAGTTTGCAACTTTGCGAGTTAGTGTGATGCAATAATGTATTTTTTGTACATTGTTAATTTATTCTGGGTTCCAAGAGTTGCAGTGATGCTAAAGGGATAAGCAAAAACATAACAATGGAAACAAAGCGTGCGACTATCAAATAATACACAATGTCTCTATAACGTTTTTTACCAAAAGAAGCAATATTTGCATAATTTTGTTCACGCACAATTTCAACTTGTCCATGTTTTCCATTGAATAGTTATTTTTCCTTGCATCTACTCCTACTGCTTTGGCACAAAAGTGAATTTGATTATTACATTGCAAATACAGTAATGCATATTTGCAGCCATGGCAATGCTTTAAAAGACAAGATGAACAGGACTGCTAGTTTTATATGTATTATGTTTACATATTGCCATTTTTCATGTTGTTATCCTATTGATGTTCAAAAAATTTGGGCGGGTGCCTGACTGACAACAAACTCCTTAATTTTTTCCTTTTTGTTTTTGTTTCTTTTCAGTACAACCAGACATATGATGATCATTTCATTGGAGCTGTGGTGGTCTCTCTGATCCTGGCGGCCTTTTTTGGCCTCATCTATCTTATAATAATTCCACAGTATGTGTATTACTTGAGACTTTTTTATTTAGAGACATTGACAAATGGAAATGCTGAAATTTCTCACTGTCCGGCAGGGAGAAGCTGGTTTTGCTTCTTTTGGTTTTGTGCGTGTGTTTTCATGTGGCCTGCGTCATGTACCTCCATCTGACCAGTGTCCAGGTAGGAATTTCTTGAAAGTTCTTATCTTGTTGAAATTAACTCCTTATACGTCCCAATAATGCTACTTATATAGAAAATAATGTATGTGTAAGGTGTTACATAATACAAAGAGAGATGAGATGAGATGAAAACTTAGTTAAAATTTCAGCTCAATTTTAACTAAATATTAAAATAGGCTCCAAAGCTTTAACTCAAGAGTAAAATCAACTTGAACGCTTATTTATTTGTCAATAACGCCCTTTTTTGCTGAACACAATTGCAAAACATTGGATGGAATGGTAATTGAACCCGGTTGAGTGATATAAATGGCGTTTGAAAAGGCATTATAGTGTCTCATCCCACTATTTTCAGTCAGGATACCAGAAACGAATGATAATGGAGTAAAAAGAAAATTGTCCTGAAAGATATAAGCGCAATAAAGCACGATGAGGGAAACAACTCTTTGGTTCATTTGATGATGAATTAGAATTTAATGGACAGTACATGAATACATTGTAAAATTTAGGTTGGTATTGTGTTTATAGTTTACATTGTCAACAAATGAGTTTAATCACCGCAACAAATTCAACTGTGTTTGTCACTTACGCTTAGAATCGAAGGATATAATTTATTGTCATTGTAACAATTGGAATGCACAACAAATTAAGATTACTTTCTTGTACCATGTATAAAAAATAGAATGACGATGAGGTAAAAACAAATATTTCAGAATTTTAAAACGTGCGACCTGGGTTGAAATCCTGTGCAACCATAAAGTTTCAGCTGAGAAAAAGTGAAACAAAATTTTACATAATTTTTTTTAAATCAGATATCAGGGCTGCATGTTATACACAAGTACACACAAATTTACACACAAGAATAACAGATCCAATCAATTATCTCATTGATCATTTTTACTGCCAATCGATAACATCTCATCATCGTTTTTACGGGAAATGCAATGTTTACCCATCTAGCCAATACATTCTGGTATATTTCATTGTGAAGGCATCAATGAAAACTGCAAATGTTCTTTAGTATTTCTCACCACTGTGTTTTTCTTTCTATGATTGAGTGCTAATCTTGTGTTGGATTTTATTAAATTAAGCTGGTTATGTTGATGAAGCCTCATGAGTGTAAACTCATTTCAAAATATGCAACGCTCAACAAACTTCTTGCTAATTTAATTTATTCCTGTCAATCACATTCACCCCAATTTTCTACTTTTGATTCGCCAAGTCTTTTTTCTTTTTTTTTTCCCAATAAGTGCCAACCGGGTTGCCTGACTATCCAGATACGAACTGTGGTGTGTGTTTTCCTGGTTTTTCTCTCGTATTCAGTCACACAGGCCTGCATGGTGAGTCTCTAGTTGCCTCCACAGATGTTTACAGAAATAAAACATTGATTCCACATTGTTAATTTTTACAGGTAGGGTTCATTCCGAGGGATGGCGTTCAGGTGGTAACTAACGGGTCTGAACAGGACTTTTCAGCTGAAGCTTTTTTCACTGGAGCCACGAACGCCACGTGGGCGGACGGAGCCAATCCGAGCATGGCGTACGCACTCTTGTCATGTTTGGCCGGTACGCTCACCATCGTCCCTTACCTGCGGGTGTCATCGCTCCCCAAAATCCTCCTGCTGCTACTCTTATCTGTCACCTACACAGTTATCGTGGAGACCAGCGGCTATCGGCATGCTGTCGGGTAAGACAATTTTTGGGGTATGTCGACCTCTACTACTACTACTGCTATGCACGTGAGCAATCTGGTTTTAGGCGTGGACCAATTTATGGTGGAGAAAGAACTGACGCACTAGTGCTCAAAATAAGAATGTATTTATTTGTTGGGGTGGTTCAGAAGCATAACGCAGACGCACAAATTAGTGCAGCAATGGATGATTTCATTTGGACAGAGTTCAGTGCACATGAATTCAGGGGCAAGGCAATAATCAGTCTTAGAGGCAGCCAAGGTGTTGGTGATCGGGTAAACTTACATCAGCGTAGGTGAAAGCCCAAAAGTTTAGCATGCGATAATCGTAGTCAGGAAAGGAGGCGAGTGTTTGGTACACTGGGAGCAAACAAGGCTGGGACATGAAGGCTTGGAACTTGACGAAAGAGGCAACAAACTCGCACTAAGGCTAAAAACTGGAGTACTTAAATACTACTGGAGTGCTTAAATGGTGAACAGGAGAGGTGATTAGGGCAAGTGACAACAAGTGTGAGAGGAAATCAGAGCCAAGGAGGAAGTGACCAAAAAAGGCAAGTATAAAAGTGGGAGAGAGAGAAAACTAAACATGACAGTCAGACTGTGACATGTATTAACAGACCCAGGAACAAAGAAACAAACAAACAAGCAGGCACTAAACAAATGACATGTCAAAACAAAATGAAACCAGACAATTTCCAAACCAGAAACAAAGACCAATACAGACGCTACCCTACTTACAAACGAGATCGTTCGTAAGTTAAATTTGTTTGTAAGTTGCTTCAGTACTATATTTTGTTTGGAATGTATATTTAAGGTTTATATAAATATGCTTAAGGCTGTGCCCGCTCATTTGGCGCCAACTGCCGCGGGTTCTGATTGGCTCCCTGTCAATATTTGAACTAAGTCCTGTCAGTGCCCTTTTGTCAGTCCATCTGCAAACCCCAGTGAACATTAGGCAAGCCTTTTTCGACCCTGACTCCCACCTGTCCCGTTTTTTGCTCCTGTCTGTCCCTGGCTTCGACCCGTTTTAATCCTGACCACGTCTGCTCTCCCGTCCCGGTTTACGACCTCTTTTTGTCCCCGACTACATCTACTCTCCCGTTCTGGCTTACGACTCGCTTCCGAGCCCGAGCATGCCTTGCTCTCCCAGTCCCGGCTACCGACCCGTTTCTTTCGTCCCTGACACCGCCATCGCTCGCTATGGAAGATCCACTTACGCGTCCGGAGCACCATTCGAGTACAAGAGCGACTTGCTTCCCGCGTCCAGCGATCACCGGATCATGGGCGCACCCCTTAATAAAACTTGGGAGAAATATAACGCAATTGGGTCCTGTTTCCGTTCTGGTCCTGACAGGATCTCAGATAAAAAAAAACAAAAATCATTAGGAAAGGGAGGGGGAAGCGAACAAGTATTTAGATTAATTATTGGATCAATGGACGGATAAGTTCAGGCTTTTAATAGAGAAATTTTGAATGATTATTATTTTTTTCTTTACTTTCTAATCCTTATTGCAGTAACCCCTCGCTATAAAGAGGTTTATTTTTTACAGTTTTGCTACTTCACAGATTTGCATTGTGCCATGAGTTTGGCAATCTGATTGGCTAAAGAGCATCCGTGCTTTTTATTATTCGACTGTACTGTAGTTATATGCACAACAAAAATAATAAATATGTTCATACAGTGCTTGTATTTGTGAGAGTAAAAAAATAAAGGTTTCTACTGCCCGGATTTCACCTAACACGGGTTCTTTTTGGAACATAACCCCTGCAATAATTGAGGGATTAGTGTTATTGAATATTGTTCATGTGTGACATTGTGCTTAAAATCAAGACAAGTATTAGTTCAACGTCCATATCTGATGATTATTTTGTTATAATGCATCTTTCAGTAGCGGCTTTCTGCACACTCGGGGTTCTGACCCTGTGTTGGCTGTCTTGCTTTTCTCCGGGGCGCTGGCTCTCCACTCCAGGCAGTTGGACCTTAAATTGCGTCTCGACTACCTGTGGGCCACTCAGGTAAGGAAGCATGTCTGCAAAATGCCACAACTTATTCTGGACTGCAATTTCTGACTTTATCCTTCTCAGTTAAGCTGCCACAAAACTTTAATGTCAGGTTATGTAATACAAATATGTTGTACAACATATGAGCGGATTAGTGGGAATATATTTCATGTTTCATATAATCCGCCAGATGCCACATATATATGTATTAGCGCAATTACAATGTTATAAACATATGTACATCATTAATTCACTTCCTTTTTTTCCAAACATGCTACAGTTGTTGTTTTTGCAAGGTTTTTATCCGGGCACAGCAAAAAAACCTCATCAGCACTTATTAACAAAAGGTAACAACAAAATAGAAATACACAGTATACAATTATATAATACATCAACATTTGCCTAAAACAAGTAGGAAGAAGCATGAGCTTTGGACTGCCTACCCCTGTTCTGTTTCTTTTTTCAAAATTAAACAACAGAGCCATTCCAACAAAAAAGAAATTTGGGAAAAAATATATGACAGACTGCCAGCTACAGTATATCATGTAATACTTAAATAAAGTATCAATATATTAATCGTTTTAAGCATATTCCTAAAAAAATATGCAGAGTATATCTATTATAGATTAATAGAAATTACAGACATTTCAAGGTGCTGCTTGAAGATAAACATGACCTTGAAATGTTCACATATATTTTAAGCGACTAGATGTTTTGTTGTTAAAATAAATGATGCATTTAGGTAAAAAATGAAGGCTTATTCAAAACTATGTGCACATTTATGAAAAAGAATCCCTTAATGCTTTTATGTAATAGTCATGCTCAATTGTGTGGCAGAAATGAAATCGTTTCATTCTACATTAGTAGAATATACACGCGAAAAGTAAGTTCTTACCTCCCTCTAGCGAAAAATGTATGCAATTGCATTCACGTTTATTTATTACATTTTGAGGGGAACCTGACTTGATGATTGCAGGTCGTAACTGGAATTGGAGGTCTTTTTGGAGAACTGGCGCTTATGGCTCACTGAAAGTGTCAGCTGTTTTTGTTCCCAAATGGCTTTTTTGTGCTGCTTTAATCAATCTATTTAAATAATATTTTAACATTGAGCCCCTAATGAATACTTAATTTAAAAAAATATATTGTTTCACAATATTATAAAACCTTTTATTTTTTGACTCGACAGTTCAACTCATTTAATCACTTAACGTTTTCATACTAAGCGACTCAAAGTGAATCAACACAGAATCCCTGGAAAAAATGCAAACTATGAAATCTTCAGGGCTATAAATTATAAAATAAAATAACTTTAAACTATTTACAATTCAGCTTTTAACCAATTTAGCCTGAAACTATACCGACCCCCTGAAAACACCAAAGTATAATTGAAGACTTGTAATTATCTTTGACTCATTTCTATTTCACCCGTTTTTCCTTTGTATTACACTTTCCGATACACCACGCACATTGACCAATCATGTGCGCCAAGGTTCCATCCATACATCCATCTATCATCTTCTGCTTATCCGGGGTCCAGTCGCAGGGGCAACAGCCTCAGCAGAGAAGCCCAGACATACTGTATCTATCCCCAGCCACTTCATTTAACTCATCCGACAGGATCCCGAAGCGTTCCCAGGCCAGCCTAGAGACGTAGTCTCTCCAGCGTGTCCTGGGTCGACCCTGGCATACGGACCCTGTACCGGTCTGCTCTGGGATGTAGGAGCTGAGCCGAAACGCAAAGTTTTTGATTTATTGGTTGATCTATGTTCCTACATTTGCCTATGGTCATGAACTGTGGGTCATGACAGAAAGAACAAGATCCCGGATACAAGCGGCTGAAATGAGTTTCCTCCATAGGGTGGCTGGGCTCTCCTTTCAAGATAGGGTGAGATGCTCGGTCATCCAGGAGAGACTCAGCGTAGAGCTGCTGCTTCTGTGCAAAAAGAGGAACCAGCTGAGGTAGCTGGGGCATCTGATAAGGATGCCTCCTGGAAGCCTTCCTCGGGAGGTGTTCCGGGCTTTTCCCAGCAGCAGGAGACCTTAAGGACGTCAAGTTTGTCAAACTCAATTTACAGTGGATCCACAGGAACTAGGGTCTGAGCAAGTTTGGGCCGCAAGGCTTTTCAAAGGCAGAAACTTGCCAAAGTTACATGAAAAAGGCATTCCAATGTCATTTAAGCTTCAGTTTGGATCACCCCAGTTGCCCCTTATTCCGCATTCTAATTTAAATCAAATATTTCACTAAATTTGGGAAAAAAAAGATTGAACAAATCAGCGACTGTAAATTCTGGATTATAATCCGTTCCTTTTTTGCAACAATTTAAATACTCGAGCCTCTGTGTTTCTGTTTTTGTTTTACTTTTTTCTTTTCGTACAGGCACCAAGTATACAGCGAGCTGCTCTTTTTCACAATGGATGTGCTCTCTAAATATAAAAAACAGCGGTGACGTCTGGACACATTTATAGCGCCCCTTTGCCAACATTATTCATATAATAAATAACAAGAGTAAAAGGGGAGGTTCAACAATAGTTTATATGAATTAATTACAATGAACTCACAGTATTTCAAGCTTTTCACCCACAAATTAAGTCCTCAACTGCCATCTAAACATCCATTATCTGTACCGCTTATCTTGAGTAGTGTCGCAGGGGTCCTGGAGCCCATCCCAGCTATCTTCGGGCAGTTTGCAGGGGACACCCTGAACTGGTTGCCAGCCGGTTGCAGGGCACACAGACACAGACAACTCACTCGCTCATTCAATCGCTCATTCACACCTAGGGACAATTTGGACCAGCCAATTAACCTGACATGCATGTCTTTGGAATGTGGGAGGAAACTGGAGTGCCCGGAGGAAACCCATGCAAGCACGGGGAGAACATGCAAACTCCACACAGGAAGTTTCGATCTCATGACCTCAGAGCTCTGCCGCACATGTGCTAACCACTGCGCTGCCGTGCTGCTCAGTCCTCAACTTCTACATCCATGTTACCAGCAGTAAAGGTTTTCAGTCCAAAACGCTACACTTCTCTTTCCGTATCATCAACGCCGATGTCAGGTGGCTGAAGTTTCTTTCAGATATCTGGGAACAATAACAGGAAAATGCAATTTGGTCCGTTACGCAGCAATACACGGTAATATGTTTCAACATATAATCTATGATAGAATAGAATATAATAGAATAGAATATACTTTTATTATCATTGTTACAGAATGTGACAGTGAAATTGGACGTGGCACTCCAGTTTCACATTTACTGAGAGAATTAAAAAAAACAAAAAAAATGATAGATCATTTACACAATATTTACACAAGAAAGTGTGGGTATGTAGAGGCAGAAGATATTTACATTAGGTGTTTACATACAGTTTTGGGATCTTATTAGTGGAATATGCGGTAGTACACACTGCCATGGGTCAAACAATAAAGTAGCTTTATCCCAAACATTAGCGTGTGAATTGTGAGACCTACTTCACTTTATAGCATTCATATCGACATCACACTTACATTGAGCTCATATATGGCGAGGGCCCCAAACTATCGTCTTGAAGGCCGCATATGCCTCATGCGCTGTAAGTTTAACACCCCTTATGTAAGCACCCGATAGAAAAAAATCATGAGAGTTCAAATTTTAGAAGACACTTAAAATAAGGCGAGAAGACACCAATGGATTTTGAACTCCTACAAACCCACTTTTTATTAAATCTTCAGAGTTACAGATCTGCCCTAAAGGGTGTGGTAATCAAAGAACAGCGACATCATTGGCTGATAGTGACGATGACATTTTCAAAACAGAGGACAACAGTGAGTCCAAATAAGGAATTGGCATCACATAAAATCCCTTTTGCACTAGTCCAATTGTAACAGAATTATGAAGGGAGCCGGCTCCTGATTGTTGGGGAGCTGGCTCCCGCCGTTCACTTTAAATTGCCGGCTCATAAAGCCGCTACGTTCACGAATGATGCATCACTTAACTGTCCGTGTTGCTTCCAGGCTGAAGAAGAGCGAGACGACATGGAAAAAGTGAAACTGGACAACAAGCGCATCCTGTTCAACCTGCTGCCGGCGCACGTTGCTCAACACTTCCTCATGTCCAACCCCAGGAACATGGTAAGCATCCGTCTGAAGAGATCCACACTTTTCTTGCTTGAATCACAAGAAACATGTGTGAACAAAAGTCAACTAAATAAGCGCATGAATAATCACCCAAAAAAGTGGTAGAGAGAGAGTTAGGCGTATTGTGGTGCACATCTTTCATAAGCATCTACAAAAAGCTGCCCAATAGCATGAGAACAATGCAGAAATAGTCTTCTGAAAATGTAAACCCTAGCAGATATTTATTCCCATAACCAGTAGATCCCCAATAATATGGATGAGATGGGAAAAGGCATTAGATATTATCTCAACTGAAAACGAGTGCTAAGAAGCACAAAGAAAATGATAAACCACGGAGACTCAAAGTTTCCCAACAGCACCACTTTTATTACTATTGGTACCCCGAGGAACCAAAAATCTTGTGAAAGGCTTGGCAAAAAATAAGACTTTCACTTTGTGTCTCCGTAGTTTGTATTCTTCCTTCTGCTTTGTAGCACTCTTTTTTGGTTGCACTAGACACTAAAGCGACACTGGTCAAATAGTTCACGGTTTCCCTTTAAAAGTAATGCCAAAGTAGCGTGAAACGATTGAAAAACTGGAACCCCCGATTTTCTTTTCAACCAAGTAGCGAAACGTGACTAATTGTCTACTGAAGTTAGTGCTGATCCTTGGACTAGATCCTTCAAGTGTGCTTCAGGAAATGCAGGACCTCCTGAGTCTCAACTTCCCGCAGCCGAGGCCGTGAGCCAGGAAAGAGCTTTTCCGGTACAGCACAGCACGTCGATGTCCCTTCGGACGCAGAGGCTTCCTCTTCTTCCGTTGGGTTAAAGTTCAACTGTACATCCCGGTTTCACACAACAGCAACTACCACTTCCAAATATTCGGAAACATTTGGCGGCCATCGGTCGTCAGCAGGAAACCGACGCAAATCCTTTACGGCGTGTGTTTTTTTTGGCTGCAAATATCGTCACTAACGCTAAAAGTAATGGACGTAACAGAATTATTTTTTAATCGTTTGGGGAGCACACGAGAGAAATCACAGCCAAATACTAGCAAACAATTCCCTTCCAACGCCGGCTGGAATTGTAGTGATGATCGACCAGACTGATGAGGACGGTTAACAGTGCAAAATCTTAACTTGATAAGGTGATTTTAATGTTATAAAAATAAACATCAACGATTAGGAAACTTTGCTGTTCTTAAAACTTGATCATTTTTGTGTGTGTGTATGCATGTTTTCATAGGCAATTATCACAATACTCAATAATAACAATATTCACATTAAAATGACATGTGTTAATTTAATACTTAGTGTGAATTTAATATACAAAGGACCCTGTTCCGAGACCAGGTGGAAACGTATGTTGGTCTGGAGAGGGATGGGTGCCACCAGGCTGTACTTGCCCAAGACACACCATAGGAAATGGTGCCCCTATGACCCGAATGGTTAAGGGATCCAACCAACAAACCTCATAAGGACTACATGTACACTGTGATAGTGATAAAAGTTTAGTCTTTAATTGTTAATTTAATATTTTTTATTTTAAGGTACTCTATTACGGATTGTAATCCAACACTTACATTCGAGGTACTCAGTAATAAAAATAGAAATGAAAACCCAATCAAAAATCTTAACGTTTTCATCATACTTTTTAATTTTGTCGGTGATTCCCAACCAGTGTGTCGTGAGACCCTGTCTGCTGTGCCAGAACAAATTTTCCAGTTTCAATTTCTTCATTGTTTTCTCCTTTTACCTGGAAAAGAAGTTCAATTGTATAGATTGTTCCCCGGGCAAATCGTTTTGCTTATTTTGAAGGGACACTGTGTATTATTAGTACTTCCTAGTTGTACGCATTTTTATTAAAATAAAACAGTTTTAATTTACATAATATGCAGTACGACAACAAGATTTACAAAAAGTATTTACCTATACTACCTCCTCAGCCATGGCACTACAAAAATGTTTTATTTAACACACTTGATGAGGATTAGTTGATGAGAATAATAATTTTCAACTAAGGCTACAGTGTTCATTTTACCTCTGAAAAGTTATCGGTCCCGGGGCCTCGCATGCTCAAAAATCTATGGGTCCCAACAGAGATCTATAGGTCCCCAAAATTTAGTGTTATCGAGGTTGAAATTGTAAATCGGCGACAAATATATAGATAAATATATAAATCTATATATTCATTCAGTTTTAATCATCACACTTAATTGGTAATACAAAGCAGTTATCACTTCAGATTTTTCAGTTCACAAAAATATTGCACATTATACAAAATAATATTGCTGAAATATTAGTCGATATATATTTATGCAGTTTTAATCACTTCAGATTTTTCAGTTTATATATTCTTCGTGGTTTGCTGTCCCGCCACAGTTGTAATGCCTTCTCAAGGTCCAATTGCAGCAACGGAATTTCCATAGCTAATTTGTGTTTTTCATTGTCGTTGTGCCGATCTAATGTGCTTCTCTGAAAGTTCGTATTGCGAAATGATTTATGCAAACCAGTTTTTTTTTTGTCACGCTGGGTGCACGCATCACAGAACATGTAGCCTCCATTATCGTCCTCCTCATAGCGTAACAAGGAATATAATTTAGTCCATTTTGGCAGAAATTTATTTTTCTTGCTTGGTGTATTCTTTTGTTTATCTTTTGTTGAATCGTTCGCTTCAAAACATGTGTTTTCCTTGTCTTCGCGGTCTTCTGAAAAATTTCTCCGCAGTTTTTTCGTGCCGGAATTATTGCCGTTGTTACCGCTTTCTGTATTATGTTTCGACTTATTACCGATACTGAAGAAATTAACAATTTTTTGTTGATTTGCACCTTATACCAACTGTTTTTATGGAGGCATACTTCTCTTTCACACGACAACCACCAAAACAATGACGTCATCTCGAAGCAACGAGATCTCGTTTGCCGAGATTGGCGCGAGAAAAATGATGCGTCTAGGACGCAGGGACGCGGGCAAAAGAGAACACTGAGGCTACTATATATTAAAAACAGACTACGGAAGTTGCAAATTTCTGCGAATAGTAATCTTCTGCATTTTATCAATGGCTCAAGTAAAGTTGAGAATCACTGTTCTAAATAATGTGTTACCGCCTAAAATATGTCTGAGCACCACTAACATGGAATGCAACCTTGCCATGTACTGTAAAACCACGAAACGATTTTGTTTTTGTGTTTTTTTCCTGCTCAGGACTTGTACTACCAGTCCTACGCTCAGGTCGGAGTGTTGTTTGCTTCTATCGCCAACTTCAACGACTTCTACATCGAGTTGGATGGAAACAACATGGGCGTTGAGTGTCTGAGGCTTCTCAATGAGATTATTGCTGACTTTGATGAAGTGAGAGTTTTCTTTGTCTTTGATTGAACGTGAGGCTAGAACAAATGATGGATATAATTTGAAAAACAAAAAAACATGTGTTTATCCCTTATAGTAGTAAGTGCCATCTGTATAAACAATAAATTGACCATCAGACAAATTTTGACACGAAAAAATAGGATTACATTTCTGGCCAATAATGTTTTGGATATAAGAGTTGTCAACAAAAACCATGAAATTGAACTTGTGGTTTTGTGCATTTGAAGATTTTCCAACTATTTGACCCTTTTTTCAAACACGCCACTATCCTTAATTGTTTCTAAGACAAGCTCCGTACGGTTGTTTTTCAAACTGTTGCATTTTATCATCTTCAATTATTTATGATATATTTATATTTGTTAGAGCAGTGTTAAGTGTGTCTAATGTGGTGCAGGAAAATGCCCAATTTTGTCTTTGCATATTTAATTTCTTGTCTTGATCCGCTGAGTAACTACCATTTATCCAGATCAGTAGGTGGCAGCAGATTACAATTTCTTTCTTTTTAATATATTATGCTCATAAAATAGTACAGGGAAATATATTCAAGACATTATTTTGTCCGATAAATCTCATGCAAAACAGATTTAAATCAAATAAACTACAAATATTGCACCTGGTTTAGATGATTTTGATGATTTCCTTTTTTTAATTAAAAAAAGAGATATTTGTAATGTAGTGCAAATATGTTCCACTGTCAAATTGTGTTTTTTTAACTATTATTCTTGTTGTTTTTTTAGAACAATAAGAGAAAAAATAGACTAAAATAAAAATAAAAATAATAATAACATAAAGTGAAATCCAATTACAGCAAACCAATTAACCTATATTAATCATCTATATACCTCCTGAGCCGCAGTGACCACAAATGATAAGAAAAACTTTATATTGTCAAAATGTCGACAACATGATATTTTGAGATTTAAAAACTCGCAATTGGTGCCAGGAATTAATTTTTAAACATTTTCAACATTTGTATTTATATTTTTTTTGAAAAATGTATGATTTGGCTCAAAAAATATTAAGAGACGGTGTATTGGAATATGACTGCAATTATCAGTTATTTTGATAATTGATTTGTCTATTGATTACATTATAAACTAAAAAAATAGACCAGAATGATTGCATTCCAAATACTGTATTTTAAAACAGACAATTTATTTAAAAAAACACACATTTACAATAATTGAGTTGCTTGTTTGGTCCATACTGTATCATGTTGATCTTTATTTTCCAAAATAAAAGCAAATATTTGAAGTAGAGGGAAAACACTACACCATAATTTGTTAAAATAACCACATGCAATCTGGGCTATCCATTATTGAGGCCATTATCATTGAAAAAAACAAACCAAAAAAAAAAACCCAATTTTACCCGCACTTTTTGGTACAGACAATTGCAAAGTATTTGATTTTTGTTCATCACAAAGGTCCTTTGGCATCAAGAACATCAGTTAACATTTGTTGCGGTGAAGTTAAAATTCTCAGGACTGACTTGGGGGGTTTCTAATCCAAAGTATATCCAAATTATGTATCAATCATAAATCCAATTGGTGGTTATTTTGATCATGAATCAGCTGTGAAACCATTAATTAGTTGTTGCAGCCCTGATCAAAAAAATCGTGTTTTGTGGTGCTAATCATTTATCTACTATATTCCTTTTTCAGCTAATGGATAAAGAGTGCTACCGGGATATTGAGAAAATCAAAACCATTGGTAGTACATACATGGCTGCCGTGGGGCTAGTTCCTACAACGAGTTCAAAGGTATGTATTTTCGTGTATTTAAAAAAAAAAATCCAAACTAGGCCGATGCGTGTTATCAAAAGCGCTGGAAAGGATTTCCTTTGTCTTCTTTTGGGCCTGATATTGATAAAAGTGTCACAATTGACTCCACAAATTTGTTTTAAGGGATTTGCGCCTCTGTATAAGTCAAGTGTTTTTAAATCATGCTGAGGTTACGAAAAACCCCTTTTTTGAAAAACAAAAAACACCTTTGTGATATGGAAGGTTAGTCATGCCAGTTTTGATTTCTTTCATCCTTTGTTTTACAGCATGTTTTTTTTACGTGCGGTGCGGTGAGGTTTGTGTCTTGTGAAGCCGAGTCAAATTTACAAATAAATTACTTAACATCTTGGTAATCGTTTGATCGACAAAGCAATAAAAGCAATATATAAACTGTAACGTTATAACTTATACATGAAGTCAATGCATTGCTCATTTTTTAAAAAGCATTAATTGATAGATAATCTTCAACTAGTCTATGCAATAATATGGAAATCACTGGATGGCTTGACTTGCTGCTAGCTAGCTAATCCTAGCATTGCTATCAATACTATTATGGTACTGTTAGGGGCTGAGGTGTGCACCAAATCGGAATCCTTTGTCTCATTACTGCCCTCTGCCTTTTGGCAAGATAATTGTGTGCCTTACTCTCCATATGTAAACACATAATGAACAGTAAACATTATATACTATTTATACTCATAATATTCATAATATAATGTGAAGATTAGGTGACTTTGAAGCAGAAAATCCAACATTTGTAAAATTAAATAAGTAAGAATATAATAGAATTTATTTTCATTATAACATGTCAAATACACAATGCAATTAGAATTGCCATGATGATGGTGCTAGAGAATGTACAAGATGAAATACCACGGTTTAAAATAATAATTTAAGGGTAAGAATAAAAAAAGTAATATTAGACATAACAAAAACAAAGAACTGAATTTATTTATTTTGCAGCCTTGAGGTTGATAATAGACTTATGGTCGACGCTGTTTTTCAATCTATTAGTTATTAGAAATAACTTTTCCACTAAATAAATGCAACCATTTTACGGTTTTATATACTTTTAATTTGATATGTCCATAATAACTGTGAGGTGTATCCTCACCTGCCTCCCCTGACTGCACATCACTGTGTTTTTGCAGGCCAACAATTCCATCACTTCACATCTATGCACAGTCGCAGATTTTGCCATTGACATGTTCGATGTCCTGGATGCAATTAACTACCAGTCCTATAATGACTTTGTCCTCAGAGTAGGTGAGTGAAGCACACCGACACAATCGTAAACAACGCAATGGAAGGTAATTGCCGTCATCTTTGCTGGGAAACGGATTAAAGAGCCGGTTCTGATCAGGAAACTCGTGACAAGAAGACCTGCACTTTGGTTTCCATTGTGCGTTTCCTGCAGGGAACCTGTCACCGAAGCCCCTGTTCACTCATAGCGTAGCGTCGTGTACACATCGTAATCCTGTCGGCAGACTCGTGTGTGCTTTGGTATGTATGTGGGCATGTAAACCCCCAAATGAATGGATGTCCGGAACGTGTAAAAACATAAATATTCAACACTTACAGTAAAACATGAGTCAAGGCTACATTCAGCCAGACCAAACGGATAACTTTAAGGGCCAGTAAAAGTCGAGATGGTTTTATTTTGGTCTCTGACAAATTTACTTTTAAAACTCTTCTATATATATATAAACCCAAAAAAGTCTTATCTAGGGCAAGGTTTTCCAGCCAGTGTTCCAAGGCAAATTAGTGTGCTGTGAGATCTGGTCTAGTGAGACGCTACGTTACAGAGAATCCCTCCCACCATTTTGCTAAAAGTTTTCTCGCGTAAAAATGACCAAGGAGACTGCTGCATTAAGTATGAGAACACATTTTGTAGACTTTGTTTCATAAAAATCAACTCACTCGAATCTTTATAGCAGTGTGTACAACCAGTGTATGATTTTTTTTGGGGGTATCTAAAAATAAAGGGAAAAAGAGAGCAAAATTATTAAACTAAGTAGTTAACCTGTATTACTTACCTGAGCCACATTGACCACAAATGATAAAACGTTATACTGTCAATTCAGGCAACATGGTCATTTAAGCTTTAACAAAAATAAAACTGGTGTTAGTTTTTAAACATACTACTTTTTCTTTTGTCTCGGAAAGTAGGCGTCACTGCGATATAGTGGCCGGAGATAGACGGTATGGTTTTAGAAATGCATGATGTTCACAGTAAAGCGAGCAAAATTATTTTCAGTCCATCAAAATCATGAAAAATGTTGTGTTACATAGTTCTCAATGCCGGGTCATGCTGTCCACCTTTTGCCGGCTCATAATCTCACAAGTGGTCACCGAGCTAGGAGAATAACCCATGTTGCATTTCTTTCTTGTGTATTTACTTAGGGATCAATGTGGGTCCAGTAGTGGCTGGAGTTATTGGGGCCAGGCGGCCTCAATATGATATCTGGGGCAACACAGTGAATGTAGCTAGTAGAATGGACAGTACAGGAGTACAAGGGAAAATTCAGGTAAATTGCTTGAACAACCTCCTCTTCAAATCCTTATTCCATTAAAAAGCACATTCACGGCATGATACATTTGTTGTTAGCTTTTTATTTAAAGACTTGTAATTCTATGATTCAAACCGGATATTTTAGTTTTGAAGCGCAAGTAGTTGTTTTTTTTGTCATTCTTTTTTGTTGTCTTTGGTCATGTTCAGTAGTCATGTATTTTAAGTATGAAGAATACATTCTTTAATAGTTGAACATACTTGATAAAGATTTTTCCAACGACAGCTCCTAAACATAAAAATGAATACTACTGTGGGTTTCGGATCCATAAAATCAAAGCTCTTCAAAACCAGTATTCCTTTTTCAGGTTACCGAGGATGTCCATGGTGTTATTGCAAGCCACTATAACTTTGTTTGCCGGGGCCAAGTAAGCGTGAAGGGAAAAGGTCAGATGTTGACTTACTTCCTAGAAGAGCGCCGGCAAAACGGCCACCTCTCCCAACCACTCCAGCAACGCCGCGAAACGGAACGTCGATCCAGCGCTGCCGGACGGGGCAATGTGTGCACGCGGCTGAGCCCAGCAACTACCATTGCCACCTACGCCGGGGTCAGGACTCCTGGCACCTCAATAGCTAAACCAACAACCTCCAGCAGCACCACCAGGTACTTACCCTCCGTCCCCACGGCAATCGTGTGACGTCCGGAGTCTCTGTACAGAAGATTGACGTTCATCCAAAACCTGAGAAGCACAGGGGATCGTAGAAAACAGTCCTGGACTTGAGCCGGCAATGTTTGTGGATCAATGAGAGGAAGCCTTGTAAAGTTTCTACCCAAGGCTCAAGTCTGCTTGTCACCATGACCAGGAACCCAAAGGCTCTGTCATCACAGGCCAGGGATGTGTCCAGGATATTCAGAGGAAACCTTCCATAGTATCTACACCTCAGTTAATATGCACAAGAGTGTAGCAGGCGAGTCTCATTTTTGCTAGAAAATTCCTACACCAACATGAGCTGACCCCTTTTTTTCACAGGATCAAACCAAATCGGTGTTATTGCCTTACTGTCCACCCACTCCAAACGAGCTTGCGGCGATTTTGAGTTGACTTTTTCAGACGTTTTCAATAATATAAGGCAGAGATTTCTTTGCTGACAATGAGGCACAGTGTATCTTTTTAAGTCGATGGAGCCAAATGTGTAATTATGCTCTATACTTGCCAAAATACATCAGGGCATGGCCTTTAATCACGGTGGCGTCAGAGTAAGATTGAAGCCTCTCGATCGTAAACCTCGGATGGCACACGAGGTGAGCTTGGGTTTTGATTTTCAATTGAGCTGCTCAGTTGCATGAAGCATGTGCCACGTTTCGGTCACGTTGTCGTTTGTTTGCCTGTCATGCTTGACTTCCAGATTCTTCCTTGTCAAAGTGTAGCAATAAAACGGTTTGTGTCCTATCCCAGCATTTTCGCATTTTGCATGCTGTAGCTGGCCAAGGCCTTCTTTGAATTATCTCGTCTAAAAAGTGCATAGCTGGCCACTCAAGTCTGTAGCTCTGTGGAGTAGAAGCATGACTTGGAAAATCAATTTGATGTTATCATGTAAGTGACCTATTAGTAATGGAATTCACACAAAAAGAAAATTAAATCTTTGTATTTATTTTTTAAAAGTGTTAAAATGTGGGATAGGTTTAGATTGTTCTTTCAATTTAAAACCTACTTTCATATGTAAAATAAAACCTCTGTATGTGAGGAGTCAGAGACTTGCATATCTTCCTCATTAACAGACATTCAGAATATGTTTGAATAGAATTCAACACACAAACAGGTTGTTCCTTCCATGTAAAACCAGCAAATTTGGATTTGGATGATACTTGGTGTACTTTGTGACAGACAACCTTCAAGTTTCAGATTAATGAAACAGGTTTGGGACAGATGTTCACATATGTATGCATAACGTCTTTCAGGCCCCAACATTTCCTGTAGGTTCACATATAAGAAGTGATCGGCCTAGTAAAAAGCCCATTCAGGCATAGGGAGGACATGCTAATTCTGCATAGGGAGGCCAGTAGCTGGAAAACATTTATGTCAGGTTGATTGGTAACTCTAAATATTTTTTAGAAATTGTTGAGTGGTTGTCAGCGATATGCATTCAGGGGATGCATATATACAAGGGTTATATTTTTTTCGTGTTAAAGTTCTTTCTCATTTAGCTTCACATTTTTGGGGATTATATATATATATATCATTTTAAAGTTATTTAAAATGTTAAGATTACATTGTGAAGTTTTTGGACAAGAAGTACAACCCCTAGCAAAGAGTATGGAATCATCAGTCCTGAAGAAGTACTCTCCGGCATTTTATTCTGTAGAACAAAGAAAGCATGAAAAAATATTGACGTTTTTTAAAAGTGCAACTCCTTGGCATTCAGAAACACTAAAATAAATTAAGAAGGAACTTGCAATGGTCAATAAAAGTTACTTTTAGAGAGCAAATTCAAGGAAATAAATATGGAATCGCTACATTCTGGGGAGAGAAAAATTGAATTAGTGCATTTTGAGTAGAAATAAAGACACACCGAGTCAATATCCTTTCCTTAATTGTGTACCTGGCTTATTAAAGTCCGCTTGTTAGTCAGCAGTTAAAAACAGTGCAGTTATCACACATTGGAGGGCTCCTGGACTAACTGAATTGGCATGAATAATAGCTCCAACAAGAGTGATATGTCTTGAGACAAAAGACAGGATTGTCAAACTTCTTGAAGAAGGTAACTACTCCTATGGTTGCCTAAGATGTGGGCTGTTCACAGTGAGCTGTATCAAAGATTTAGACCAAGTACAAACAGGGGTAACAAAATTTCAAGTTACTGACATCACCTTTAACTTCAAATTATTGAAACCTGTTACTAACATAGTAACAACATAGTAATAACATAATTTATTACTTTAGAAATGTATTTCAATAAAGTAGCGTTTTGCGCCAATCAGTAACAAATAGTAGCTCTCGGCTTCAAAAAGGTTAGTGACTCCTGAATTAGTGAATAACCATTGCAATCCAAAAAAACACCGGTTTTTATTC
The DNA here is from genome assembly GCF_059441175.1 of Urocampus carinirostris. Lineage (NCBI taxonomy): Eukaryota > Metazoa > Chordata > Actinopteri > Syngnathiformes > Syngnathidae > Urocampus > Urocampus carinirostris. The sequence goes on along the minus strand of NC_142360.1, from coordinate 15,200,938 downwards.
AAAGACCAATATGCATTGTTGAACCCACCGGTTCATTATGTGTGAAAGGACAAAATGAGCACACCCAGATTGCGAGGTAGCTTGCACCCCCTGGAAGCCGCCTTGATGGAACCATAACCCTATTGTAGCAGCAGGCACACAGTTTTTTATCATATGGGACGCATGTGAAATAGTGATCGCTTTACCCTTGAATGTAAGGTGCTTTTTTTGACATGGTGTACAAACCATTCTGATGATATTTTTTGCAAGTGAAGCGCGGGAGTTCGTTCGACTGCTTTCTGATGTGCCAACCTATATTCATAAACATATCAAAGTGTCAGTGTTGAGCTGTAGCACAACGTATGCGTGACGGCAGTGACTGTGTTTTTTTTTTTGGGGGGGGGGTTTGAAATCGGATCCTATGCGCTTTCGCTGAGCACTGTTTTTATATTGTCTGAAGCTGGGAAAATGTTGGCACTTATTTGGGGCACAAATGCAAGCGTGATTGAATTATTTTGGGATTGGCTATATGACAGCTCAAATGCTTGCTAAAACGTTTGCAAAAATAGTGGAAAATGCAGATTTTTTTTAAATAGTTTTGCGCTGATGGACGTCATTGTGTACAAAATGTACTTGTAAATTGGTTATTTTCATACTTGATGAAATTGTTATATCGAGGTATTTCTCGCTGTTGTACATTGTGGTCTTTTTCAAAAGATTATTATAAATTATTTCTTCTTCGAAGATGTATTTAATCGGATGTTTTATGTGATTTGAAAGAACTTTTGTATCAGTGTTTGCACTTGAATGACGTAAGGTGTATATGAAAATAAAGCAAGAACTTGGATTGCGTCACAGGGGCGACTTTACTTTCTCCTCCCAATACAAACTGTAATGTTACATAAGCCAGGAGAAAAACAGGAGCTGACCTATGGAGCAACACTTAAGGGTCAGTGGGATTCCTACTGTGTTTTTCTCAAATCACGTCATTCTACATTGCAAAACAGCATAGCAGAGAACACGCTTCAACAAAGAGACTACAACAAACTTTCTTTACTTACAGTGGTAAATGAAAATCTTTGCAATTCTTATAAAAATATTTGACCGAGGAAATGAGGTAATGAAACCATCACTCAAGAGTGAATTCGAAAAGTGTCAACTTTAAAAGTGTTCATTCCTGCACATGATAGAGGAGCAGCAAACATCAGTGATGACGTCAATAACGCATCAGTGCATCAGCGTTAGTCATCAATCTTGGAATGGGAAAATGCGGAAATCGTCACGAGCAAGGTAGTTGGTCTAGCACTAAGAAAAAAGTCAATTATTGCCCCATTGGTGTATAAATACACATATATTTTTCCACATATTGTCGTGATTGCTGATTCTGGGCACCGGTGACTGCCCAATTGGCGCCAACAGCCCTGAGCGCTGATTGGTTCAGAGACTCTTTTTAAATCAGACCGTTTGCGAACCTATGCTCCCAGGTAGGCAAGCTTATACCTTCCGACATTTTCCTGCCCTGTTTTCTCCTGCCTGATACCTGTTGGCGACCTGTTTCTGGACCCGATTCTGCCCTGATCTGCCATCCCGACCACCGACCTGTTTTGCCCTGTTTCCTGCCTGACACCTGTTGCCGACCTCTTTTCCGAACTCGATACCGCCCCTGCTTTCCCGTTCCGGCTAGTGACCAGTATCCCTGCTGCCTACAATTATCATTGCTCGACACGGAAGTGCCACTTCCACGTTCCAGCCACCTGCTACCCGTGTCCGTCGATCATCGGATCGTGGACGCAAGCACTGCTCTCTCTCTTTATCAATAAAACTGAGTAAACGAACGCTACTGGGTCCTGTCTCAGTTTCTGGCTTGTGACACGTAAAAGTGTGTGTGTCTGTGTGTGTGTGTGTGTGGGGCAGACTGTTGGACCGACCACCGCATGATTCTGACAAAGGTCAGAATGCATGTCCGGCCCCTAGCACGTCAGGGTGGTTCAAAGAGGAAGACACTCAACTGTGCCAAACTCTCCAGTAGCGACACCCTTGACAACTTCCGTTGCTCTCTAGCTGAGAGGCTGGCAAACATTGAGCAGCTGGTCATGTCAGAGGCTGGGATGGATGAGAAGTGGACCTATATATCTACCACCCTCTTTGACACTGCAGCCCAAACCGTTGGTTTTAAAACTAAAAAACACCAGGACTGGTTTGACCAGAATGCCGGAGAGATCTCAACCCTCCTGGACAGAATGCACAAGGCGCACAGAGCCACCCTGAACAACCCACAATCTCAATTCCATAAAAAGCTATGGCAAGCCCTTCGTTCCGAGGCCCAGAGAACTCTCAGAAAACTGCAAGATGAGTGGTGGATCTCAAAAGCCAATGAAATCCAGTCTCACGCTGATAGAAGCGATATGCACAGTTTCTATGATGCAGTAAAAACCATCTATGGCCCCAGAAACTGCTCCCTGGCACCTGTTAGATCTGCTGATGGAACATCTCTAATCAAGGATCAGGCTATGATAGTGGAGCGGTGGGCTGAGCATTTCAACACCCTGCTCAACCAGCCCACCCCAGTGGACCCAACTGTCCTTTCAGAGCTCCCTGAACATCCTACATTGCCAGACCTCGACCTCCCGCCAACTTTCAATGAAATCCTGCATGCAGTCAAAACCCTGAAAAACAATAAATCCCCTGGACCTGACAACATCCCAGCTGAACTTCTCAAGGTAGGAGGCTACCTCTGTACACGGACACTGTTTCAATACATTTCAGAGGTGTGGAGACGAGAGTGTGTCCCGCAACTGTGGAAAGATGCGAACATTGTGACCATCTTCAAGAATAAAGGAGATAAATCCATCTGCTCCAACAGTAGGGGTATCTCTTTGTTGGCCACTGCTGGAAAGGTCCTTGCCAAGGTCATGCTCCGCAGACTCATCTCCAAAATATCGGAACGCGTCATCCCAGACTCACAGTGTGGTTTTCGAAAGGACAGGGGAACAGTCGACATGATCTTTGTGACACGTCAGCTCCAAGAGAAATGCCGGGAGCAGCACAAGGGCTTGTTCATCGCCTTTGTCGATCTCTCAAAGGCATTTGACACAGTGAACAGGGACCTACTGTGGCAAGTCCTGAAGAGATTTGGGTGTCCACCCAAGTTTCTCACCATTCTTGCACAGTTCCATTCAGGGATGACAGCCAGAGTGGTAGTTGGAAGACACAGCTCAGAGTCCTTTGGCGTCGAAACTGGAGTGAGGCAAGGCTGTGTGCTGGCTCCAGTTCTCTTCAACATCTTCCTCGTCTGTGTTACAACACTGCTACGTAGAAGGATGGAGAAGCAGGCTGGAGTTACCATCAACTTCAGGGTTGATGGTAACCTGTTTAACATCAGGAGGCTACAGGCAACTACCAAACTGACTTCAGAGACCATCATTGAGCTACAGTATGCTGATGACTGTGCCCTAGTTGCCCATACACCGGAGGCTCTGCAAAACATTCTCTCGGCAGCTGTAACTGCATACACCAGAATGGGACTGACGATCAACACCCAGAAGACAGAGGTACTCTGTCAGTCCAGTGCTGACCTCTTACCAAATCCAATAATCCTCACTGCAGCAGGGCAACACCTGCTCATGGTGCCCACCTTCAAATATCTGGGGAGCATAGTGTCTGACACCTGCTCATTGGATGATGAGATCCAGAGCCGTCTCAAGCAAGCATCAGCATCTTTCGGTCGACTAAGGAGAAGGGTCTTTCAAAACAACAACCTTAGACTCCACACCAAAATGCTGGTCTACAGAGCTGTATGCATCACTACATTACTGTATGGATGTGAGGCATGGACTATCTACAGCCGCCATCTGAAGAGCCTCGAGACCTTCCATGTAAGATGTCTTCAGAAGATCCTTGGCATCACATGGAGGGATAGAGTGCCGCACACAGAGGTGTTGGAGAGGGCAGGCAGCTGCAGCATGGAATCCATTATGGCCCAACGCCAACTTAGGTGGCTGGGGCATGTTGTTCGAATGCCCAGCCACAGACTGCCACGCCGTATCCTCTATGGTCAGTTACATCTAGGCCAACGCAGTGCTGGTGGGCAGAAGAAGCGGTTCAAAGACCAAATGAAGAACATCCTGAAGAGATGTCGGATAAACCCCTCCTCACTGGAGGAACTTGCTTCCTGCCGAGACCTCTGGCGCTCCTACTGCTCACAGGGAGTGGATTACATGGAGGAACAGCGCATGCAACACCGTGCAGCAAAGCGTGCAAAGAGACATGCTTGCCAGGCCACCCCTGCTCCCCCCATCACCCCCTTCACATGCTCTGTCTGTAACCGCATCTGTGGATCCAGGATCTGACTCTTCAAGCATCAGCAGACTCACAATTAAAAGAAGATGGTCATCATCGAATCGTCAAGTTTTATATCTAATCCCAAGCAAGTGTGTGTGTGTGTGTGTGTATATATATATATATATATATATATATATATATATATATATATATATATATATATATATATACGTTCACTGGGAGCAACCATGCAAGTGCAATATATATATATATATATATATATATATATATATATTTTTTTTTATTATTATTTGCATTCCTTATGTATTATTAACAGTCTTTTGTGCTCCCTCACTCCTCCACCAACACACATACACCTTGTTAGCTGCTGCCAACTTCTTACATGGTAAGTGCTCATAGTAAACTAGCATTTTTGTCATTATCATCGTAGCTATCTTATGTGTGTGTATATCTGTCAGGACCATGTGTTTTATAGCTATTTAGGGTTAACTTGGATAATTTTGAAAGGCCGGAACTGATCAATTGGTTTTCAATTATTTCTAATGGGGAAAATGTCATTGAGATTTGAGAAATTCTGGATATGGGATCAATTCATGAATCTATAAAATATAATAATCTTTTACGTGCACGGCCCATTGTATATATCACTGCTCATTTCACCATTGAGGACACAATTCTGGACAACTTTCTCGCCTGTTTTTGAGTTATAGAAATGTTGGCACCAGTCCATTTTCAAGCACATAATAGATTTTTTTTCCCTTTTTCAGAACTATAAAAATGAGGATGAAAAAAGCAAAAAAACTAACACACCTAAATAAACAGATCCAAGAAATATATGAACACAACCTTGAAGGTCCTATGTAGTACTATGATACTCAAACATATCAGAGCTAAAATCCGCTTTGAAAAGAATCAAACGACATAAGCACAATTTGAAGCTGGGCAGCCTAGAGACACTATAAAAGGAATGTAATGGGTTCTTATAAAAGTAGGTCAGTTGGAGAAGACCTTGCTGGTTCTGAATGCATGTGACTTTATACAGTAATGATTGTGTGATTTCTTTCTTTATACCATTTGTGTTACTTCAGTAATCTATGACCTATTTTGTTTGGTTGCAGATATTTAACTTCTTCATTTATTCAGTCATTATTATTCAGATTCACTATTTTTTCAGGTATGTTTTGTAGCCAGAAATGACATGGGTATGATTTCATATCATATTTTGACCAGCAATTTAAAGAAGGGTTCTTGTGTTACGGAAACTTCCACCACTACTGTACTTCATAATTTGTCGTTTATTTGTAGGTTATTTTGAGGATTAGACGATTCTTTCAGTACAAAAGTAATTGTCAACAATTTAGAATTTGCGCATTATTCTGTAGCTCATTTGTGCCCGGAATATTCTATAATAAAAACTTCAAAGGGACTGCTCATCCCTAGTTCATATTTTTACTGACATAGTGTCCTGTATCAGAGAAAGAAAAAAACTAGCTAGTTGAATTTTTATCTTTTACCTACTTTCACATGTTTGAGTTTGTTGCCTGACATAGACATGTCAGAACATTCTTAATTTCCACACTCACCTACATTTTTCTCTTTTGACCCAAATACAAAGTCTGGAATCATTTCCAGTAAATTTGATCAAACACACAATGCAACACATAAACAAACTGTAGTTTGACGGTGAAAAAAAAGCTAAACAATGATTGTGTGTATTTGTCAAGCGGCAGAGTGAGAACTCCATCTCCCTGAAGTCCAGTCACAGGAAGGCACAGCTTCCACACATTCATCAGAGTGTGTGTACATGTACAGTATGTGTATCATGTGTGAACTGGAAGTGCAAATGGCATGCTTAACATCCTGAGTGACAGGTTGTCATGGCAACATAAGAACAGCCATGACACCGAAACTCGTGAGGAGTGATGAAACAAAAGCATACGGAGTGTTTTGCATTTTATTTATGTTCAACATGACTGATTGCAATCAGTTAGCAAGCACTCGGTAGATGAGAAAGCGGGCAAGAGTAAACAAAGGTCATTCATAGCCTTGGCTTCAAACATGAACATGCATGTTCACCAAGGCCTTTATCCAAAGAAAATATTCTATTAAGTTACAAAGCACCTAAAGCAGCATCAAAAACGAGCATCAAAGTCAGGGTTTAGATCTTGTGGTGGGAGCTGCCCAGGGAGATAAAGGATCACGCCCATTTTAAAAAATCCGGTACATTTTGAGATGCTGATGAGTTCGGGTATGCTATCAAATTAGCACAAGAAGATACACTTGCTTCCTGTGTCTTACTTAAACAATGTATAGAACATTGTTGCAGGGTGTCAGAGGTGGGATGCCAACATGCCTGCGATGGGAGCTGACTTGGGAAATTAACTCATTCAATGTCATACGTTTCTCTCAAATGGGAAGAGTTGGTGCCAGATACTTTTTTTGCCATTTTGACTCAAATTTGAGGGCCTTCAGAAAATTTAGTTCTGCCACTATATCGGCATAGGACATATCCAAGTGTGTTTCTAGCTTTTACTTTTTTAGTAAACAACAGTTGAACATTGCTCAGTTTCCATCAGAGAAAAACAGCTTTTTGTGAAAGGATGCAGTTCAAGCAGAACGTTCACTTGGGTGCTTTTTCCTTTTTTGTTTTGTCATACCTCCAATATCTAAACAATGCTTTCCATAAATACAAGGGCACTTTGCTTGAAAAATAACATTTTATTGCAAGAACACTAAGCTTATGCATGAACTTTGCAAGAAATTATCAGCGCCCGTTTTTTTGGGTGAAGCGATCCAATGGTTAAGTCACCATGGCGATCACAGTCATGCACGAAATGTCTTCCGTCCCTGCCCGGATGATGACGAAGGGAGTATGTCATCCTTTCTTAGAAGGAATAGACCCATGCGGTCAAAGGGATCTGTGAACCGTAACCGTGAGAGCTTTAAAGCGTTATCTGTCTGTATTTATAGCTTCACTTTTAACACCACGTTGCTTCACCGCACTTAATTGCCATACGAGCCTCACTTTCAATCGCTGGATGAGGGAAGAATAATTAGGAAGTGGGGGCTCCTTCGATGTAAGGACAAAGATCTGATCAAATACATTTCTGCCATCTAATGGTAATTTCATTTCTACAGGCTTGATACTCACTGATAAACTGTGCTAGTTACATATCTTTATGACTTGGCACTCAGGGAGAATGCTTCTGAAAACATATTCATACATTATGACACTGAACGAGTGATGCTTGTTCCCAGAAAACTGGTAAGTTTTTTAGATGCCAATGAGCTCAAATGTGTTATTTAAGCAGCATATAAAGATATAGCCACTTTGTGAGACACAGGCATAGAGAAAATATATTGAGTATTTTTACAGATCAAACTTTGCATCCAAGTCCAAATAATTTCTTAACATTTCAATAACTTTGATATGTTGTTTCATACTACTCAGATACGTGAGATGGAGTATCAAACCCATTTTACTCGGGGGTCTCCAGTATTATGGTCTGGGTGAGGTTGTGCTGCATCAGGTTGTCCAAAAAAAAACAGGAATGCCATTTGCCAATGATATTGCAGGGAGGACATACATCCAATTCTGTTTTTTGTGGGCACTCTCTCTCTTGCTCCCCTTTAATTTGATCATCCCGTACGTTCAATGGGAGCAACCATGGAAGTGCACTAGCTTTAAAGTGTCACGTTTACAATGAACACAATGAAGACAGAACACGTGTTTTATGGGCTAATGTTTTTTGTCCTGGCACGCATATTTGCGAGTAAATCTGCCCTAAATTCCAGTCAAGTCAGATTTGCACGGACGTAACATTGGGATTAGATATAAAACTGATTTTAAAACCTCCGACGCAGTATTGTATCGCTGCCTTGCAATGTATTTACATAGCACATGAACTTATGAAGAGAATGAAAAGCGAAAATAGCATTGTGATAGGTAGTTCAGCCAATAAAATATCAGTATTTTTGTGATGTCACTAGCTGTCAAGCCAGTGAAAAACTGGATACAGACGCTGGCCTACTTACAAACGAGAGAGGTTCCGGAGGATCGTTCATAAGTTGAATTTGTACGTAAGTGGCTTCGGTGCTGTATTTTGTATGTTTAAGGTTTGTATAGGCATGTTTAAGGCTTGTATAAGTTGTGTTGTTTTGTACTAAAAAATAAACATTTCATAAAATAATATGCTTTATAAAAATAAATAAAGTTTAGTTTAACTTACTTTTGTAAGTTGCGCTTTAAGAGGCCCTCCTCCGTGGTAAAATGTGGCCGACAAAAAGCGGTCCAACCATTTTCTCAACCACATCAAGCTTTCTTATTCCATTTTCATTTCAAAAGAAACGGCTCACCTCTTCTTTACGCTTTACATCATCCATATTGAATGGATGCACGAGATATTAAACAATGAAAATGTCAAGGTTGTTAGTGCGCTGGAGAAACAGTATAGAATGTGTCCACATGAAATAGGAAGAAAAAGCAGATTTCTTCTTCAGAGTGGATTCTGGGTGACCTCTCACAGCACCACACACCGGTAGCGGCGGAAAGTAGCACTACAGTAATGTCCTGTACTCGGAAGAAGGTGGACACAATACAAAATCTAATTTACAGCAATGTCCGGATAATGCTCAACATCCCGAAAAAAATATTCATATGTACCGTTTTACACAAGTCGAATGGTCGTAAGTAGAGGACCGTCTGTACTTCAGAGTGAGGACAGCCCAGTAAGCATTTATAGATTAATTATTCAATTTTAATGGTGAAACCAGAGTGAAAAATTTGAATTGCAGCTGTCATAGTGTTAATTCGAGTTCTATAAAATAAATTATTTCAATTATGAAATCTGAGCTTTCACCATACTTGTAATTTCATGTGCCTTATAGTCCAGTGTGCCTTATATATACAGGAAGAATATCTCAAAAAATATTATTTTTGGGGCCCTTTATAGTGCGCAAAATAATGGCAGTCAATATCCGAGCACTCAGTGCTACAAGAGTTCTTTAAGCATCTTGGGAGATTTCCTGCATAAAGTGGCCATCCGTTAGGAGAGACGTCACGTGAACGGGACGCTACACAACAGGCGTCCTCGCTTACGTTTTTCCCAACGCACCTCCTGTGTCATAACATCCGCTACTGGAAAATTGTGGAATTTGGACATCGGGCGTGGTAGGGAAAACACACTTCCTTCTTTGTTTTCTGTTTTATATCAGCCAAAACTGGGTGTGTTTGGATGGCCCCATAGGACAAGAACGATTGTGACATTTGGTTTTCAGTTACACTTAATCATAGGGCTTGAGGAATGATGCTCATTATCTGCTAGTAAAATTTTAGAGTCCAATTTTCAAGTCCAATGACTGTCTTGCAGTGTTTGGCTTAGATACTGTAGCTAAGTTACTCTTGTTTTCTCAAAGAGAGATAAGGCGGGAAAACAGCCAAAGCAACGTTTATTGTCAAAACTTGCCCTTCTTGTACGGCAGATTAGGAAGTAGGTTGCAAATAATAGTTTTGCTCTACTCACCCCAATGTTGCTGGGGAATTTGACTTTTTTTAAGGTAGCGGGTTTATTAAACTTCATAGGTATGTTGGGTAGAACACAGAGATGAGCAGTGAGGTTCATGTCTGGTGAGGCACAGTCACATTTGCAGATAAAATACCATTCATTATATTCTTAATTTGATGAACAGAGCAATACATAAACTACTGGAAAGGTTAACTTGCTTTTAGTTTGCTAATACCATAACTATCTCTGTTATTTGGGGCTGAGGTATAGGCTGAATCAGAATCCTTAGTATCACTATTGCCCTCTGCCATTAGGCAGGAGAAATGCATGCCTAACTCCGTGTAAGCAGACGCAATACGTTACGTACTAATCATATTAATTATATTAATAATATTATCTGAAAATTCAGTAATTTTGAACACAAAAACTAAAAGAAATTGTATATAAAAAAAATGACTTTTACACTGATTAAATTAATCTATTTCATATATTTTTAATTCTGAATGTATAGTGGGATGTTTGGGCACGTACTAAGGGGTGGGCAGGGCACCTGTACGATGCGGCAGGGGTAAACCAGTGAAAGCTGTCGGGCCCTGCCGTTGAACAAAAGAGTGTGTTGTGTCACCCTAACCCGAGTGACATGGCCGCTTTCTCGTGTCCCGTTTCATCTGGAGGGAGGAAAGCATGACCAACTTAGGTGACGAAGTGCCTGACTTGTTTGGGTGTTTGGGCAATTGGGTTGTCCATGGTCCAAAATTTTTTGTGTGTGTTTTTTTGCTATTTTTTCCCTTTTATTTTCTTTGTTTTTGTATGTGTTTGCCTTGCTGTCGGTCACCCCTCTTGAGAGATATGACCAAGGTAGATAGATAAATAGATAGATGGATAGATAGATATTTTTAATCTTATACTTCTATGTTGACAATGACTCACCTGCCTCTTTTTCCTACTTGTCACTTTTGCACATGTTTGCTGCTTTATCACAGCAATAAATGATTAAATAAATCGATAAATCTTCACCCATTAGCACAAGATTTTGACTATTTAAAGTCTACTATTTCTAAACTTAAGACATATTAATTTTTCTTTATTTTGGGAGATGAATTAAAAAAGTTTCTTTAAATAAGCAAAATGGTCTTATTCAACAGATGGTAGAGGGATTGGCTCATTTGAGATATTTTTTTCATCTACGTAAAGCACTATTTTTAATCATCGTTTTAGAGGAACAAAATAACACATTTTGAAATAAGGACTAAATAAACTAAAAATAAGCTAAACGCTCTGCTGTTGGGGTAAGGTTTAATTTTAACTTTAACTCTACTTAATTTAAGAAACTTTATACTTAGACCAAGCAAAATGATGTTATCTAGCATCTTCAAAATTGTTTTGCTTATTTTAAGTATTTTTTTAATTAAATATTTCTCAAAATAATAATAATAATAAATAGATCCGCAGGGCTCAGTAATAGGTCCCTTTCTTTTTAGTATGTACTGTATATGCTTACATTAAGTGTAAAAATTCACAAATATAATATGAGTTTCACACTGAGATAAAAAGATGGACGTCACTTAACTCATTGCACCTTAACCCTGAAAAGACTGAAATTTTCATTATTGGTCCATCAAAATGACGTGACTTGTTCTCAAACACTTCTCTGATCATTGACAAATGTATTATCACCCAGAAGGACCCAGCAAAGAATAAAGGTGATACATTTGATCCTAATCCGTCCTTTCCGTTACACATAAGAATATTAATAGAACACCTTTTTTCTATCTTTGCAACATTGCTAAAATTCGCCCTATGCTGTCCCAGTCTGATACTGAACGTATAATTCATGCGTATGTTTCCTCCCACCTCGATTACTGTAACGTACCACTCTCCGGTCTCCCAAAGTTGGGCATCAAGAGCCTGCAGTCGTTGCTGTCATGGGCTTTCTGGACTAGTTTACAGGCTTGGGGCGTCGTTGCTGTCATGCACTTCCCGGACAAATTTCAACATGTTACCTAGTGTTCTCTTTTATTAATGTTTACTATGTTTGTGTCCTCTAACTCAATGCTAAATCTATTCCACCCTGGCCATTCTGGAAGGGGGATTATCACTTGTGAGGCCCCTTCTCAAGCTTTCTTATTTCATCACGCTGCGGTTTTGAGTTTTTCCTTGCCCTCATGTTGGTTTAAGATCAGGCGATGGTGTAATTGTAATCCTGTGCAGTCCTTTGAGACATTTTTGTGATTAAAGGCTATATGAAAAAATGTGACTTGACTTGACCTGCAGTTGGTACAAAAGCTGCAGCGAGGCTTTACACTAAGACAAGAAAGTTTGATCACATCAGCCCAATTTTGGCTCACCTGCACTGGCTCTCTGTCAGTTTAAGATGTGATTTTAAGGTTCTGTTGGTATCAAACAAAACTATGCATGGACTTTCCCCCTTATATCTTTCAGATTAAATTTCCTGCTTGGAGCCTTCTCTCAAAATGCTTGTCTACAAGTGATCCCAAGAGCCAAGAAGAAATCTGCAGGTTCGAGAGCATTCTCGATTCGTGCCCCAGTACTGTGGAATGGTTTGCCCTCCGAGATTTGATCTGTAACCTCAGTGGAACTCTTTAAATATGAGTATAAAACACATTTATATTCTATATCTTATGAATAACCTTTATTTCATGTCCGTGTATTGTTTGTCGATGCCCTTGCAACATCCATCGCAGCCTGGTCCTCTTGGAAGGGGGATTACCTCATGTGCAGCCCCTTCACAAGGTGTCTGAATTTCGTCATACTGGGGTTTTTGATTTATTTTCCTTGCCCTTATGACTTAATCCAAATTGAGCAAAATGTTCTGTGTTTTACATATATGGTTTGAATTATTTTAAACAATTTTAAAATTAGAAAAAAACATATGTTTTGTTAAGTAGGTGTATAGTGAACCCTCGTTTATCGTGGGGTACATTCCAAATGCTGTTGGGGTTCCGTCACAGGCGATCACCTAATTATATACCTTTATGTTTTTGAATTATTATACAAAGAAATTGCGTTATTAAACATTGCAACCAAAAAATACTTTATCCAGGCCCAAGCATTAAAAAATAAATAAAAGTACAGTTTACAGTACATGTAAAAATTTATTTAGTTTTCACGAATGCCTACTCTTCGAGATACTATTAACCAATCAGAATGCAGAACACAATTAATGAATCCAATTTTCAAAGCAGCGAGACCATGAAAGGTGAATCACGTTATAACAATCAATTTCTGTATGTGGAAAATGATGGCACTTCTTGTTTCATACCATAAACTGATCTGATTTTTATTATTCTTGATTATTTTCTGTTTGAGGCCAATTTGGATATTTTTCATCATTCAGAAGAATTAGATCGCTCAGATTTAATTGTTCACAACACTTATTAATCCTATTCTTGAACATGTCTGCTATTCTCTCACAGTGATTGCAAGACTGAGCATCTATTTCAGATAACATTCAAAATCGTTCTTGTTCTTTGATAAGTTTAAGGGGTTGTATAAGACACCACTGTGTAATTTTGACTGTTATCCTTCACCAGTGTTCATTGTTTTGGCTATTACGCACTGTTTACATCATTGTCACTAATGGCCAATAATGTTGCAATTTCTTGATTACCACACTCTTTAAAGCGGATCTGTTTTTTTTAACGTAGAATATTAAATAAAATGAAAGGGCTCAGAGGAGGACCTTTAGAACATATTTCAATTTTACATCAGCTATTTTTTATTCTCCTGTTCCCCTTGCAAGTTCAAAATTCATTGATGTGTTCTCACCTAATTTCAAGTGTCTACTTAACCATAAATGTAACCTTTTTTATATAGTATGATACAATATGACAATGCCTTAAATCAGGTGCCGGGAACCTAAGGCTCTTTTAATGTGCACATATGGTTTGGAGATAAAATAGGACATGTGCAATATATATTACATTGCTACTTGGGGTTTGTTTACCTCATTATACAATTTGGGTTCACTGTGGAGACACTATACGATGAAAATTCAAAGAACAAACTCACCCAAAACAAAACTTACGCCCAGAAGCTCGAGCAAAGCACTTCGAGCAATTTGACTGGGTGAGCGGAATTAGTAGGCTGAGCTATACACAGGGCGGACGGACGCTTTCCCCTCGCCCAGTGCCGTCTGCACTGAAGGCAAATATGTGGTATCCTCGATTGCAGTACTTTGTGAAATTTTTACAAAATAACTTTGCTTGCATCTGGTTTTGAAACCATTAATTAGGGATAAAATGACAGACAAAATGAGCCTAAACAGTCTTAAGTAACTAAGGAAGGGAGAAGAATTTTAAGTGGTATATTTAAAATGATAAAAGACAAAAGCTCTGGGATTGTTATTATTTCAAAGATTTTATAAAACCATCAATCGTCACACAGTGAAATAAAATGTGCTGAAGAAATAACTTTTGTCTGGAGAGCAGGTTTGGCGTTTTGTTGAATTTGGTCTTAAACTACATAAACTGTGGCTCTCTTTTAAAAAAAATATCAAAATATTTTTGCTTTCATGGCTCTTTGGGTCAAAAAGGTTCCCAACCCCTGCCTCAAATGTTGCTTCTGAATGCGAAAGCTTTTCTCAGCATTTGTTTCCGACCATTTTGAACATTATTTTGTGAACATGAACGGAAAGCTTTTTTAGAATCACTACTTGAAACGCAGATACAGTATATAAGGGGCGGTTTTAGGTTCAGAGTGTCTGGTAGGTTAAATAAAAATAATTTCTCTCAAAGTGATTTGGGATGATTCAACACTCTTCAGGAGTGTCACTTCAAATTTGTGAACATCACATGACACATTGTGGTTAGCAGAAACAATTTACTACCATTAAATAAAGTTAAAATGCGGACTAATATTTTTGATAACAAAGCCATGGTATTAAGTGTTAAAATAGTTGTTCAACATAAGTACTGTATAACATACTCTTAACGTAATACAAAGAAGCATCCACAAACTTTGCTATGCTGCAAGTGACACTAGATGAGCAGAGTAAATCAGGGAGGGGAAGGGGCAAAGCAGTGCTGGGAATCAAATGGACTAGACCAGGGGTGGCGAACACATGGCTCTAGAGCCGCATGCGGCTCTTGGCCAATAAGAATGCGGCTCTTTGCCTCATCATATATACTGTGGCAAAGGCCTTGTTTCATGTTTAGTTTTTTTTTTGTGTATTGAGGGTGGACACTTTCCTTGAAATCAACACAAGAACAATACTTGTTGTATTGTAAGGAGAGGAGTGTGTTATGGGAAATAATATGTTTTTAATTGTTTGTGTTTGTGTGTGTCTGTCTGTCCTGGCAGGTCAGTGCGTGGTGTGGCTCTTTAACTCTCACAGTTTAAAATTTCGACTCTTTGTGTCAAACTTGTTCGCCACCCCTGTACTAGACCATTTCAAGGTAATGGAATATTTCCGACAATGCGTTCTTCACATTTTTGTGTCACGGTTGCCATGGCGCCCAGTGGGTCCCAGCCGGGTGGCGCCGGATTCTGTCGCGAGTGCCACGGCGCCCAATTGGCCCCACCCATGGACACCGGCTGAGACGCATTGACTGATTGCTCCTTGGCAGTACTTAAAGGCAGTCCTTTGAGCTATTAGTTGTCTAAACGTCTGTGACACTTCTGTGAGACTTCTGCAAGACTTCTATTAAACTCTGTGTTAAATACCTAGTTCTGTGAATCTGCCTGTGATTGATCCTGTTTTATTTTTGGCCTGATCCGTTTGTTTTTTGACAACTTTTCTTTTGTTTGGATTGCTATCCACTTCCGTGACCATCGATCCCCAGATTGAGTGTGGGCGCCCTCCTCCTCTCCCCAATAAAGAGTATGTTACGCAAGTGGGTTCTAAATTCTGTTTCCTGCCGTGGTCCGTGACATTTTGTTTCTTTTACATTTCTAATTCTTTGTCGAGCATTTCTTCATCATAATCAAGACTTTCCTGTCCTTTATTAAGGAAAAGAGAGTTTTAAAAATGATTTAATTTTTGAGGATGCTTGTGTTAAATTTCAGGGTTGCTCAAGCACCCCCAAAAATGGCTATTTTCAGTATATAACTCATTTTTTTATAAAGTCCAAAGAGAATAGAAAAAAAATATCAACATTATATGTAATTTACAAATTTTTTGTTCAATTGAACCGAGGGCATGCAGAGCAGTAGCAGTGCACCTGGAGGTTAAACAAGATTGAGTTGTAGATACGCGATCATACAACTTCGATCACAAACAAACCGTCTTGCAAAGTGTTTCCCAAGCAGCAAGGACGCGTACCACAAACACTCTTTGATGATTAGCGGAGCCAAACATCCTCCCACCACAAACTTTGTAATCAAGGTTTTTCCCAGTGAGAGCGTGTTGTTCCCTGCGCTCCATGTTGTGTTTTTCCCGCTAGCGGATCTATGCCACAACACGGCGTCGGCGGGTCAACGAACTCGCCGTTGTGTAAGAACGCAGCTGACTTTTTCCTACCCCTCCCTTCTGTTTGGCTTCTGAGTTGGATTTTGACACGTTTATCCAAACATTGAAAAATGACATCAGAACCATGATAGCAGAGCATGCCACACTGCTGCTAATTGGGGCAATTGTGAAGAACAATCCCAGTGAGAATATTACTCTTGTTTTTCATCATTACACAATACAAGTGAGTCAAAATATTGAGAAATACAAGAATTTTAGACTCTCAAAAAGCAGGTCTATGTATTAGTGCCTGTGTTGCAATCAGGCAGGATTTGATCTGTGTTTCTTTCCACAAGGGCACAAGAGTTTTCTCACCACGTGAAGCCCCCAAAAGTTACTAAGACGTGATCTACAAGGTTCGGGGGATGCCCCAACTTTACTTTGGTGAGTCCCAAAATCCACTCGTGAGTTGCCACAGAAGGTTCTGTGCTCATTTATTGGAAATGTGGATGAAAGAGCCACCCTTATACCAAACCTTTAGCCAAATGACAAAGTGCTGAAAATGATCTCAGTCGTCACTAAGAGCGTACCCTTGTTCAAGCCAAATGAGTTTTCTGCAACATTGTTGGTGGAGATTCCCTGGCAGTAAACTTTTTTTTTGCATAACTTGGACACGGGGTTGGGTAGTACCGACTACATTTAATCCGTTACATTTACTTGAGTAAGTTTTGTGAACTTTAGTTCTTCCAGGACTATTTTCTAATCCCTATACTTTAACTTTAGTAAATTTGTGAAGAAAAACAGTACTTTTATTCTGCTACATTAGGCAACATTGAAGTCATTACTTCGTTACTTAATAAATCCCCTCCAGATAAGTACGCATCTGTCTGTCTCTGCTAAGGCGCTTTTATTTTGACGCTGAACTCCACCAGGCTCCTACCATGTTTAACCAATCAAACGTAACAGCCTCGTCACATGACCATATTCAACTGCAGCGTGGGAAAACTTACGGATGAGACGGATCGAAAATGTGGCTTAGCAATACTGACTAAGAAAACACAGATGAGGTGGAGCACCCTTGGCCGCACCTCAAAAGCATGTTCCCCTTAAAAAGGGTGCAAAGCACCAGCTACAATATGCAATGTCTCCCTCTTTGTTTGAGTTCATGGGCTAGCTTGTTGTTCTGTTTGCAGAGCCTGTTAAAATAACTAAATGTGCTACATGGTGCTAAATGTGTTTAATTCATTTGTTTGATTTAAGCTATTTTCATTTTATTATTTATTAAAGCACTTGAATTTACGTTGATTATTCCAATCTACTTTTAAATTATATGTATTTGTTGTTCACTGGATGGACTTTGATTATTTGATGATCTGATTAGTTGTTTTAAAAAAAACAGTAAATACGACGTTGCTGGAGTTACTCAGTACTTGAGTAATTTTCTCACCAAGTACTTTTTTACTTTTATGAAAGTAAGTATCTGGGTGACTACTATTACTTCTTATTATTCTAAAGTAACAGCACATTTACTTGAGTAAAACTTTTGGCTACTCTACCCACCTTTTTTTTTTTTTTTTTTTTTTTTTTTTTATTCATTATCCATTATCGGTCAGTTCATAATACGCTACAAAGCCTAGGAGCCGGGACACTTACTCTCAGCCAAAAGGCCAAGCTAAGGTCCTAGCCCTAAAGCCTTGCTGCGATCATTGCGAATGCACCGTTCCCGGAGGTACTGCAATACCGGGCCGATGCGTGGAGTGGACAGAGCAAGCTCATATTCCATCTCCGAAATGCAAAAATCAAAGAGGCCAAGCTAAGGACCTAGCATCAAAAGGCCAAGCAAGGCCAAGAAGGCCAAGCTAAGGACCTAGCGTCAAGGCCAAGCTAAGGACTTGGCATCAGAGCCAATACCAGGTGATACTGCAATATTGGTCCTAATTAACAAATATCGGTATAGTCCAAAACCTCTACCCACCTCTGGACTTCTCTGGAGTCAGTGGCATGTAGCCAGGGAGACTATAATATGTTAAATGGTTATATTTATTCAATGTTAAAGTCCTTTCTAGTTGAGCTTTGCAATTTTTGGATTAACTTTTTCAAAATTGCTTTATTTTCACATTACATTATGAATATTATGCATACGATAACTATGTACAGTATTGCATTACTGTGCTGAGTGTGTGCAGATGCAGAGGGAAACAGATGTTTCCCTTGCCTCATGGCAGAGGGCGCAAGTGAGACCAAGGATTCTGATTTGGCGCTCACTACAGCCCACAAAAATATAATTAGTGATAATATTAGCGAGCTAATAGCAAGTCAAGTCGTACAGTAATTTCTTTCCTATTGCATGGACTTTTGTCATAATGGAAGCTTACCATTCTATGGACGGCTTTATTAAAATGGAGCATCGCATGGACTTCATTTTTAAGTTAAGGTAAGACAAGAAAACATATTCGTGTATGCTACAGGTTAAATGTTGCTCGTTTACTTTGATAATCAATCGATGAATAAGATGTAAATTCATTAAATCTGACCACCGTACACGAACTTCAATGCATGTCACTGACTTCCATCAAAATGCGTTTTTATAAAGTAATCTGCATATGATTAGTTTCACTGTGTTTGAAGTTAACATTAATGTAAATATCATAAACATACTTTCTTTGATGCATCATATATTATATCTATCTAAAAATGCACAAAAAGTACAAATCAGAATGGGGAAATATTCATTCTGAGTCGAGCAATGAGCAGGTGGTTAGCGTGTGTGCGGCACAGTTCTTAGGTCAAGAGATTGAACCTTCCTATGTGGAGTTTCCATGTTCACCCCGTGCTTGCGGGTTTTTTTTCGCCAGGCACTCCGGTTTCCTCCCACATTCCAAAAACATGCATGTCAGGTTAATTGGCCGTTCCAAGTTCTCCTTAGGCGTGAATGAGCTAGTGAGTTGTCTGTCTCTGTGTGCTCTGCGACTGGCTGGCAACCAGTTCAGGGTGCCCCGTACCCACTGCCTGAAGATGGCTGGGATGGGCTCCAGCACTCCCGGCCCTACTGAGGATAAGCGGTGCAGAAAATGGTTGGATGAATGGAGTCGTTCAATGCCCATGATCAAATTTAATACAGGACATACAAAAAACTATATAATGCTTATCTTGGAAATAATTCTGTATGTTTCAAAACAGGGTTGTCTCAACCAAAAGAGACAATGTCATGTATCGCCTACCGTAGTTGTGTAAGGGCTTAAAAATCACAGGATTATTGTCTTTAGATTTAGAATTGTCTTGATAGTTGTTGATAACAACATAGTGAACCTTGTATACAGTGGCACTAGACATAGCACTTCATAATAAGCATGTAATAAAAACTTAAAAGAGAATAACAAGTGTTTGGAGCGGGTTTATTTTTATGTACGAATGTGTGCAAAATGTGTTCATACACTCAATGCAGTAGTCTTTAATGGTCAATTCAACTCAAGAGATCAATTGGCAAAACAGTGGGAGGGATTTTTGCTTTATTTCTTGTAGCATTTACAGCATTATACAGGAGTTGCAAAATCCAAGTGCCACTTTCCTGAGCCATTGACGAGAACAGTTGATTTTGCCAAGTGCACAGACTTCCTCCCGCTTCTCATTAGCGGCACAATGAGAGAGGGAGGAAACACTGCAGCTAAACATCAAGTCGCTCGCGGGAGGACAGCGTTAAGGAAGCTGCACACAATGGATGCTGGCACATGGGAGCGCTCGTTTCCTGGGTTTCCCACACCAAGGTGTGCAATCACACATTCACAAACATATAGATGCTTCATAAACACACACACACACAACACATTAACCCAGGGGTGAGCCAACATTTGATTTGGGTTAAAAGAAAATGACATAAGGGCCCAGCCAGGAGCATATACATATTAATTTCACTGTTTATATCTACTGATACAGTCTCTAATCTGGGAGAACAATAATTTGGTTTTATCCATCGCTGCTATTTCAAACGGACGTATCTCATTTTTTTGTCTTTTTTTGTATACATCCCATTCCTGCAAAAAACAACTAACATTTTTCAAAACAAAATTTGAATGGCAGCAACAATATGCATACATGAATTACATTTTGTATTATATTTTTTGTCTATATGACTATTTAACCAAACATTTTCAAAACTAAAGTAGAAGATTATGTTTCTTTTTAGAGCAGAAAGTTATATAAAACAAAATAAAATATAACTAGCTTAATTTTTTTTCCATTTATTTTGATAAATAATTTGAAAAATGAAATGCATGATATTTTCATTTATCACGCATTTTAAAGTAAAAAATAAATTAGCAAGCTGTTTGAATGTTGGGGGCACTGGGGACAAGAGTAGCTCAAAAACAACTTATTTTTGTTAGTTTATACATATTCTCATTACATTTTTAACATTTGGAAGGTCAGATTAAAAACACTTATGGCACGCATTGGGCCCATGGGCTGTAGTTTGCCCACCCCTGCATTAACCCATCCTGTAGCAATTATCCAACTGAATATGGCAGCGGTTAGTTGTCTGTTCCTGGGGCGAGGACTAAAAACTTATGTTAAAGCAGCATTCAGCCCCTTCGGTCCTCAGCTAAGGAACAGTCTGTTGGAAGACATAGGGGATCCTTGATATTTTTAAGAGGAGGCTCAAAACCCACTTTTTCATTTGGAGGTGTCAGGGTCACACGGTAGGTTGTGGTTCAATAGCTGAAAATCCTGAGGCCATCTGCTTCCATCTCTTACTGTCATGTCCTGCACGGTTGTCATGGCATCCAGCTAGCCCCGCCCCTTGACACCGGCTGAGACGCATTGAACTGATTGTTTGTGGAGTACTTAAACGCTCCTTTAGGGACTGCCCGTTGCCAGACCATTACTTAACCTTGAGGAAAACCTGTTCATGCCTGTTAGTTCTGAGTAATGCCTAGTTTGTAATTTTAATTACCTTTAAACCTGTTTTGTTTTGTCCTTGGTCTGTTTGTGTGTTGGACAACTTTTGTTTCTCAATTAAAGTGAAAGATCAGCTATGCAAATGAGTCGACCCATTCTGGGGGGCAAGGTATTTGTTGCCTTTTGAGACCTCAGGAGCTGTCTCTTGAAGGGGGAGTTCTGTCATGTCCTGCACGGTTCTCATGGCATCCAGCTAGCCCCGTTCCTTGACACCGGCCGAGACGCATTGATCTGATTGTTTGTGGAGTACTTAAACGCTCCTTTTGGGACTGCTCGTTGCTAGACCATTGCTTGACCTTGAAGAAAACCTGTTCATGCCTGTTTGTTCTGAGTAAGAGTTTGTAATTTTGATTACCTTTGAACCTGATTTGTTTTGTCCTTGGTCCGTTTGTGTGTTGGACAACTTTTGTTTCTCAATTAAAGTGAAAGATCGGCTATGCAAATGAGTTCCGACTTCCTGCTTCCCGGTCCGGTTCCTGACATCTTTCAGTGTCAAGTCAAGTCACATTTATTTTTATAGCCCTTAATTACAAGAGGTCTCAAAGGACTGCACAGGGTTAAATTTACACCATCCCCTGATCTTAAACAAACATACGGGCAAGGGAAAACTCAAAACCTCAGCATTAGGAAATAATAAACCTTGAAAAGGGGCCTCACAAGTGGTAATCCCCCTTAAAGGATGACCAGGGTGCAAAAGATTTAGCATTTGGTAACAGTGCATAAAACATAGTTAACATCAATAAAAGAAAACAATAGCTTATATGTTGAAATTTGTCCAGAAATTGCATGACAGCATCGACGCCTCAAGCCTGTAAAATAGTATGGATAGGCCTTCCTCAGGTCCCCTTTCTCACATGGTTAGCCCGTGCTTCACCATAATCACATTGTATTTTTGTTACTATTTATTTAGTTTTTTATTTTATTTCAACCATTGGGTGTGTCTGTGTCTGAGGTGGTTCTAGTATTAGGGTGAGGAACGGAGAGGGGATTTTTGTACACTGAATGCTTTTATACAGCACTTTGAGTGTCGATTTATTGCCTGAAAGGTGCATTATAAATACCATCCATCCATTATCTGGACCGCTTATCCTCAGTAGGGTCGCGGGTTGCTGGAGCCAATCCCAGGTATCTTCGGGCAGGGGGCGGGGGACACCCTGAACTGGTTGCCAGCCAGTCACAGGGTGTTAAAAATACATTATTTTTTATTTCATTTAATCCATTTTTATGTGAACATAGTGAATATGAAAGTGGCCAGAAATGTGTTTTGAACCGGACCTCATTTCATTGCATTTGCTTCAGACGTCAGTTTATGAACTTTTCCATTTTAAGACATGGATTATCAGATTAGATATATCTTGTGAGCCATAAATGATAGGAAAACAGACTCTGGAGGTTTCGCGTAATCATGAGGTGAAATCGATTGAGGGATGTTTAATGGGTGAATGACGCACACGCATATTGACATATTGGATGACACATTGGTACGTTTGACAATGCAAAAACAATGGATTATCACCGAGGGTGATGATGATGTTTTCATTTGGGATCTAAGTAGGTACATCATTTTCCGAGCAGAGGCACCGAGCAGAAACATAGAGGGAAATGTAATCATAGAGATAAGAGGGTGGGCAAGTCCATAACAGAACCTTCAAGTCACATCATAAACCGTACAAGTTAGCTGAAATTGGAGTGATATGAAAAAAACTTTCTTGTCCTGCCCCATTTTGAACCAGCTGCAAATTTTTGGAGCAAGACATCAGGAGACCAGAGAGCAATAGAGTACGTTACACTAATCAAGGCTAAAGGTATATGATTTTGACACCACAGGACAAATCTTCTTAAAGGTATTCTAGTAATATTTTTTATCTGTAACTGAAGGGACTGATTAGAATCAAATATGATTTGTATATCAATTGTTGTTATTTTGCTAACAGTCGTATATTCTCAGTATCTAAAGGGCGTCATCTCAATGTAAGTTTGTCACTTGGGGGCTTTTATGCCGGTGTGAAGTTTCTTCGAGGGGGGTTTTAGTCCCCATTAACCGCAATGACTGAGGGATTACTGTATATGTCTCATCTCTCATTAGCTGCACCGCTTATCCTCAGTAGGGTCGCGGGGTTGCTGGAGCCTATCCCAGCAATCATCGGGCAGTGGGCAGGGGACACCCTGAACTGGTTGCCAGCCAATCGCAGGGCACACAGGGACAGACAATTCGCTCGCTCATTCACACCTAGGGACAATTTGGACCGTCCAATCCACCTGAAATGCATGTCTTTGGAATGTGGGAGGAACCCGGAGTGCCCGGAGGAAACCCACGCCAGCACGGGGAGAACATACAAACTCTGCACAGTAATCCGGTAGCTGGATTTGAACCCACACAGGAGATTCCCAAGACCTTAGAACTGTGCCGCACACCCGCTAACCACTGTGCCGCCGTGCTGCCCACTGTAAATGTTATTTGTTATAAATATTTTAATCTGAATGTTTTAGTTTTTTGTCTGTTTGTGTGTCTGTCCACCCAAGAAAAAGGGAAATTGATTCAGACGCGACTACCATCTTTGACAAACAGTCTGGTAGGCTACTCAAGATGTGAAAAAAAGCCCCCCAAAAAAAGCACTTTTGAATTTGTTGATTTTGCATTTTTACTGAGAAAGACATTCCACTCTCAAAACCAGAAATACATTGAAAAGCAACACCATTTCAGGATTTTAGTGGGGCACAGACATTTTAATGTCAAAGTATGTTCACAATATTGTTCGAAAAAGTAACGGCACTGTGGATTGATGGGTAGCATGTCCGCCTCAGAGTTCATGGGCAGGGTTGGGTAGGGTTACTTTAACTGGATTACTTTTAATTACTTTTGGATTACTCCAATATCAAATATGCTAATAAAAGACAAAAGAAACTAAATATGAATACAATTACTAAATTTCGTGCAGGCTTGGGTTAGTCTTAACGGAATACATGGAACTGCAAAAATGATGTTGGCAAGCTGTTTGGATTTATTTTCATTTTTTTTCTATTGCATTTTATGTTAGTTTTCCCGGAGATCAAAGAGATCAAAGCCAGGAGAGAAAGCTTACCACGTGTTGTGAGTCATAATTTTATTCATATTTAGTTTCTTTTGTCTTTTAATAGCATATTTGGTATTGGAGTAATCCAAAAGTAATTGAAAGTAATCCAGTTAAAGTAACCCTACCGAACCCTGTTCATGGGTTATGGGTTTGGTTCCAGCCACTGACCTATCTGTGTGGAGTTTGCATGTTCGACCCATGTCAGAAGGTTTTTTTCTCTGGGCACTCCAGTTCCCCTACCACACATAAAAAACATCCATGGCAGGTTGATTTGTGACTCCAAATTGGCTGTTCGTATGAAGGCATGTGTGAGTGGTTGTGTGTCTGTGTATGCCCTGTAAATGGCTGGCAATCAGTCCAAGGTGTTCCCTGCCAACTGCCCTAGGTTGGCAGAGATGGGCACCAGCAAACCCTGCTGTCCAAGTGAGGATAAATGGTTCAATAAATGAATACAGTGATTGTTGGGCAAATCTACCTGCATCCTTCCATCCATCGTTTTTCAACCGATTAGCCTTTTGTCCTAGGTTTACATGGCGAAAATAAATTCATTCTTAAAGTTGTTTTGCAAAATTGTCAAATACCTTCACTCCACTAATTGCTAAAGCTAGTGTCTTTGCATTCATTCTTACTCAAGTCGAAGAAAATTTTGATCTAAAAACAGCATTTTGTCATAGAGTATATAGATTTTGGACAAAACTTCAAATTTGCTAATTTGACACAATTGTTTATTACTTTCAGTGAAACACAAAAGAAAAATGGTCAGAAAGGTGCTATTTAGTAGCTAAATATTTTGCTTAAAGGGACATTTTGTATTACGTTGCGCCTCCAAGTGGTGAATAAAACACCGTTAAAATTCCAACTGGTCTGTCAACTTCCTTTCATTACTTCTGCTCTGGCTGCACTATTTCAGCCAGTTACAAAAAATCATGAATGCCATGTCTTGCAGCATCAGTCTTCAAAAAAGTTCTTGGTTTAACCAATCAGATTCTGGGTTGGCGTTGAAATGCCAGCTAGCTGGTGTTGAGAAACGTCACCCGTTTCACAAACCTGGTTGGTAAGGAGGCAGTAATCAATCAAAGCCATCACACCAGCAGGTGTTAAACTTTAAGAGATGGTACAAGCTGTGCAAGGAAATATATTATCTTGATATACAAGTGAAAGCTGAGACAGCTACAAAGTGAGCAAGACTTGCGCAAGCGGGAATAGGTTTTATCTGCCACTTTCAGCCTAGAGGTAAGATCTTAAGTCCTAACCCCACACGGATCGAATTTCAGGCTGGGTCAATACATTGAGGTTAGGCCAAGCTTCTCTATACCTGACTTTTTTTATTATGCACCTGTCATTGTTCTTCTTTGTTTCTGTTTGGAAAGTCTTGTTTAACATAGTTTTTGTAACAAAAGGCGAGCTTTACATGCCGAGCGTCCTTGCAGTGCGGGGCCCTTTACATTAACCCCCTCCCCCTCTCGCACAGTCTGCCCTTCTGGTTTCCCGAGCGGATCGCGCTCAGCAGTGATGCACGACGCCATCGGACTCAGAGAATCAGGAGCGCGGCGGGGCTAAGGGCTGCCAAAATCACCTCTCCACTAGAATCCTCACAATAGAATAGGAAATTTCATTTCCAGAGAGCTCGTTCGTTCGCGAAAAACATCACTACAGTATGTCACAAAAATAAATACAGTACACCCCTCACATTTCTGCAGAGATTTCACTATAGTGTTTCATAGAACAATGCTGAAAAAACATCACTTTGACACAATGAGAGGAAATCCGTGTAAAGCTATTATAGCAGTGTAAATGGAATTTAACCCTAAAAAAAATTCAAAGCATAGCCATCGATAACAAAACTTTTTGGGACAAAAGTGAGTGCACCCTAACATGAAACATGTGTTTTGTGTGCTTTCAGGCTGACGCCCTATTTCTTCAATCTCTGCTGCAATACTGACAGCACCCCTGCCCTTATTTCTCTTAGATAGCATTTGGATGTGAGGCTGTGCATATTTAGTCAGCTTCTTTGGACATCCAACACAAGCCCTGTTGTGAGTGCAATCCGTTTTATCTTTTTAAACACTGGAGGATCTTGGCCACTGTACTGCAGCTCAACTTCAGGGTGTTGGCAATCATCTTGTATCCTTGGGGAGCCTTTTGTAGTGCCACCATTTTTGTTTAAAGGTCCCCAGAGAGTTCCTTGCCACTGTGTGCCATATTGGGAGTTTCAGTGACCAGTATGATGCAGTGTACGTCACCTGCTCCCTAATTATACCAGAGACCTAGTAAGAGTAACAAGTCACATCGTATTTTGGAAGAAAATCCAAAGCACTGCTTTGTTTGGACATATAGGGTGGAGTGCTTTTGGCGTGTACTCACTTTTGTTGCCAGGTGTTTAGTTGGTAATGGGTATACTTTGAGTTTTTTTAAGGGCAAACATAATCTTACTCTGCTAGATACGCTTTACACACACATTTGTTTCGAAGCAATGTTTCTTCAATGTTGTTATATTAAAAATTCCAATGAAATCTCTGCAGAAAAGTGAGTGGTGTACTCTCTCTTGTGTTATACTGAAATTCAAACTGAAGCTCAAGGCATTGGTTTCAAAACCGAGGTTCGCCACTGCACGTGTCCTATGTGTTAGTTACTGGTGGGGTGTGTTGTACATTCTTACTTGGCATTAATTCAATCAACCCTTTTTACGACATCAAAAGCCCCCTTTTGACGCACTGAAAGAGCAAGGTCTGAATCACCCGCCATGGAATCGCGTATTGTATGTGTGTTCAACTGTGCCTGTGAGAAAATGAAAGAAAAGGAAATGGACGAATGCGATGATTGCGGTTATGGCTCATCAACTTGGCGTTGATAAGCGAGTGACACATGAAAATCATCGCAAACACAAGTATTGGTGACTCTACACAAAGCCTGCAGGGTATGCTGACTAGACAGGCTTGGCTTTGTGCCTCATGTTGAGCCCTGTTCCAGAAAAAGTAGATTCATCGAACAAAAAAAAATAAAATTATTCACTTAAGCCTGGTTGAATTTTTCATTCTCTAGGGATTTTTCTTTATGAAAAAAACATAATCTCCTATAAGGCATAACTGTCTTTAAAAACGTTGAGTCAAGCACAAACTTGTAGAAGTTTGCGGTGAGGAAGTAGCGCATGTACGCATGCATCATCTAATTTATGTTCCAGCTCCCGGCAGCACATAAACTTTCACACACACACACACACGCACACACACACACACACACACACACACACACACACACACACACACACACACATACATACACACACACACAGTCTCGTAAAAAAATAATAAAAAGCATTCGGGTGGGGGGACACAAGGAGCGGGGACCTCATTCTAAAATCCCGGTTCATCTGAGGACTCGCTGTTGCAAACGGAACACATAACTCAAGTAGGGCGCACAACTCCAGGCGATGCAAACAGGGGAACAACTTTGGCAAACGCAACCTGTCATCTTCTCTAATCATGTCATAATTTTCAAAACAAAACTGACGCCAAAAAAATGAGTGATCAAGTCAGTTTTGTTTCCAATACAAAATTTAAACTCAAACAGGGGTCAGGACATTGAAAATCAAAACAAAAAACAAAAAAAAATAGAGCAACTTCTTAGTTTGTGATGAATATGAGAAGCTACCAGGTATATGTTCATTTCTAAAATAACAACTGTCATTACAGTATTTTCAGACATTATGTGATTAAGGGCTATACAAATGATACTTGACTATGTTGTTACTATGTTATTATAAAGTTACTATGAAGTTGTACGAATATGAACTAAAATAAGGCACACTCAACCACAAAACATAATCCTCTGATAAAGGGCCCTTGGTGATTACTTACATAATGTATTACTTAATTGGCCCAAGCTACTGTTAACCCGTTCCGTGCCATAACATACTAATACGCTATTAGACGCATTTTTCCTGACTGCCAGAACAAAAATAGGTTTATAATATATACATTTTAAAAAAGCTTTGGTGCTGCTGATCAGTAGGTATCAGACCTCTGGGAATTGTTTAGTATGATAAATCACAACTACATAGCTTTGTTTAGATCTTTGTCCAACCATCAAGGAGCACTCACTTGATTTTGTTGCTTCCTCTATTCAGAAATTGAGAGCGTGTGTGCAGCCCCCTGAAGGATTTTATACATTTGACTATAAATGATTTTATACGACTGAATACAAGTTACATTTATTGAGTGCAATGAAGATTTTCAGGGAGTAGGTTTAAGTTCAATGAGCAGTGAAAATACAGGGCACCCTGGTCTGGTAGGAAATATTGTTTACAGGAATGGCAGGAACGGAACGACAGGCTGATAAGATAATCGGCGCATCCAGATGCGGAGGGGCCCTGATGACGGAGGACGGCAGGCATTGTTTTGATAAATGCTCTCCATTGTTTTGAGGAACCACAGACATCAGGACACTCGTCTCTGAGGTGGTGCAGCCCACGTAAGGCTTCCCTGGCACGCCCATGGGAGGAACCGGCACACCAGCTTGCGGAAAGACGTGGGCCGAGAGAAGAAAGGCTTAGGACTTCAGGGGAGGCTTGACAGAGACTCGAACAACACTAACTCGGCTAATTCAGCCATATTCAATGGAGTTAACTTAGTTAAATTGTTTGAGAAATTAAATCTGCCCCGTGTGGAAATGCCAGTCTCTTGTTCATCTTTTCTATCAAGAAATGAGCGCACATTGTTAGGTCAATGTAGGTTGTGTTTGGTTAATGGGGTCAGATAACTAATTAGAAAAATTTGGTAAACAATACATTTTAATATTTAATTCCTAACACCCCCAAATGACTTACATTTTATGATCATGACAAAAGATTCTTGCAAAGTTCATGCAACGTTTATGCATAAGTCTAGTGTTCTTGGAATTAAATATTATTTTACCCTTGTGTTTATTGGAAGCATTATATAGATGTTGGAGGTATCACAAATGCAAAAAAAAAAAGCACTGAAGTGAAAGTGTTGCGGTGGACCAAAACGCAGGAAGCAGGAAGGATTGTGAGGTGCTTAAGAAAAATTAATAACAGGTTTTGTGAGGATAATTTGGAAGAGTCACTAATGCCGAAAACCCAAACGGAAGAGGCTGGAGACTTGCTTAGGACTAGAAACAATAATCATCAGGGGAATCTTGCAAACGTGGAAGGGAAAGGATGGAAGCGATGGGATGAGCTCCAGGTCGCACCCCGGGAGAGCTGTGACCTGGAAATCCAGCAGGGTGGACGTTCGAGGAAGAGGTCAGTCAGGCAAACAGGCGCTGGAAGCAACGAGGAAATTAGAACAATAATCAAATTTTTAATTTGGCAACCTAGATATAACCTGAACTAGCGTCAACTCACCATACTGGTATTATTATGGCTATATATGCAGTGACACATTTCAGTTTTTACAACATTAATGCTCAAAAACAGGGCTCTCTAACCTTTTTCAAGCTGAGAGCGACTTATTTATTACTAGTTAACTTAAAGGGCACATAGTTTGATATGCATTTCTAAAAAAAAAAAAACTCATCATGTTATTACTATGTTGGTACTAAGGTATTACCGGGGTAATTATTCCAAGCAGTGTTAAACAGACTCAACTACTACAAAAATCATTTTACTAGAAAATCACAATGAATCAGAACTGGTGAGCAATATTTAGAAAAGGCCCGTGGGCACCACAACTGTGCTTAAGGACCCCCATGCTCTAAAACAATCATCATTGCTTTACAAGTATTAAAAATAATCATCTATCCATCCATTATCTGCACCGCTTGTCCTCAGTAGGGTCACGTGGGTGCTGGAGCCCATCCCAGATATCTTCGGGCAGTGGGCAGAGGGGACCCTGAACTGGTTGCCAGCCAGTCGCAGGGCACACAGAGACAGACCACTCACTCGCTCATTCACACCTAGGGACAGTTTGAACCGGCCAATTAACCCGACATGCATGTTTTTGGAATGTTGGAGGAAATCCACGCAAGCACGGGGAGAACATGCAGACTCCACATAGGAGGATTCGATCCCATGACCTCAGAACTGAGCTGCCGACGCGCAAAGCACTCACCCACCGTGCCGCAAGTATTACAAAAATAGGTGCCTCAAAATGCAAGAAACTAATGTTACAGTGAATTAAAAAAATATATATAATGAGTGGCAAAGGAGTATACAGACGCTGCCCCGGTTACAAATGAGTTCTGGACGATCATAAGTGGAATTTGTTCGTAAGTTGGTTTAGTGCTATATTTTGTATGTTTAAGGTTTGTATAAGTATGTTTCAAGCTTGTATAAGTAACCTGTATTGTTTTGTACTAAAAAATAAACATTTCAAAAAATAGTATGCTCTATAAAAATAAATAAAGTGAAGTTAAACTTACTTTTGGGAGATGCGCTTCAAGAGTTAGGCGACTTCCTCCTCCAAGGTAAAAAGTGGCCGAAAAAAACGTTCCGACCATTTTCTCAACCGCATCAAGCTTTCTAATTCCACTTTAATTTCAAAAGAAACGGCTCGCCTCTTCTTTACACTTTACACCAGCCATGTTGAATGGATGCACTAGATCTTAAACAATAAAAAGGTCAAAACTCTTTGATTACACACGAACCAGGAAGTAGAAGTTGGAGTTCATCTTCAGGGTGGATGCTGGGTGACCTCTCACAGCGCCAGTCGGCGGGAAGAAGCACTAAAGTAATTTCCTCTACTTGGAAGAAGGTGCACACAATACAAAATCTAACTTACAGCAATGTCCGAATATTTTTCGACATCCCGAAAAAAATGTTCAGATTCACTGTTTCGCGGAAGTCGAATGGTCGTTATAGGGGCGCGTCTGTACACTATAAATGCAATATGCTTTTTCAGTTGACAGATGTCTATTCTGTTGTGAAGATGGAAATAGTATTTTTTTGTTAACATTTTGACCCCTTTGTTGGTTTTAAGGAACTACTTTGAGCTGAATGTAATCCTATACGTGAGTATGAGCTTTGATTACTCTGACTATGTGTTTTTCTGTGAACCGTCCTTTATCCGATCAATTTCTGTAAAAACCTAATTTTCTAAGAACCTTTTTGTGTGTTTATGGGATCCACTTCTCCTGTCAGACCGGAACCTGAAAAGGCTTTCTGGGATATAATAGATATGATGTAATGTTGCCATGAGTCATGAGGCTTTCTCACTATCAGTAAAATTGTTACTGTAACGAGTGCAAATGTTACCACATTGTCAGGAAATGATTCCTTAATAAATTCATTGGACACCCCTCAATGGATTGGAAAAGCGTACGCATTAAAATATTGGATGGCAGCCATAGAACATATTCAATTTGATTGATATTTTTTTATACGTTTTTATTTTCCTAATTAATTATACTTAAATTGTCTTGCTTTTCACAGAGAGAAGTCCTCCTATTTTGTTATACTATGGTCTGTCTGTCTTTCTTTCTTTCTACTATTCATTCATTCATTCATGCAATCATTCTTTCTTTCTTGCTTGCTTGCTTCCTGGTCGCTATTGGTGTGTGATTGTGTGTGTGAATGAGTAAGAGTGAAGTACATTGTAAAGCGCTTTGGGAGGTCTTCATTGACTTGAAAAGCGCTATATAAATGCAGACCATTTACCATTTCTTTCTTTTGTCTTTCTCTCTTTCCTTCCTCTTTCTTTCTTTATATTTTTCATTCATTCAT
This sequence comes from Urocampus carinirostris, assembly GCF_059441175.1. NCBI lineage: Eukaryota > Metazoa > Chordata > Actinopteri > Syngnathiformes > Syngnathidae > Urocampus > Urocampus carinirostris. Next base: position 15,169,036 of record NC_142360.1, on the reverse strand, counting down.
TTTTTCTTCCTTTTTTGCTTTCTTTCTTTCTTTTATTTTTTCTTTCTTTCTTTCTTTATATTTTTCATTCATTCATTCATTCATTCGTTCTTTCTTTCTTCCTTTCTTTCTAAATGAAGTGGCTAGCGGCAATTTATATACAGAAATTTATTTATAGAGCGGTTTACTTAAAATGTATACAGTGCTTCTATTTGACAAATAGATGCTTGAGCTTGAAAAAGGGGGATTGCTTTTAGGTTTTAGTGTTTACTTTTTTTCGTATTTAATTGTATAATAATTAAAAAACGGCAAAGGTTTATCCACGGATTTCACCTATCATGGGTTCTTTTGGGAATTTGACCTCCTGCGTGGACGAGACATTGCTGAATGTATTTTTTATCATATCAACAGCTCTGCCACCTCTATGGAGAACCAAACGTGAGCTCACGTGAGCAGTTGACAGATGATGCAATCCTATAAAGCAGTTGCGTGGGCCAATCACGCGAGGACGCTTGTTGCATCAGAAATCACGCGTGGAAAAAAAAAATCTCATTAGTGAAATAACCAGGGGGAAAAATGCACAATCGAGTCCACTGAAAAAAAGAAACGCAAAGAAGCAGTGGAAATGAGGAATAAAGCTCCTTCCCACGGAGGGTGCGTGCGTGGTGAAGGACATGCGGGCTTGCGTATATGTGTGTCCGGCCACGTCAGGTCAGCCCGGCCCAACTCCAAGTTGGTTTCTATTCCTAAAAGTGGAAAGTGGTCATTTTCGGGTGCACTTGACTTGTTGTGCGTCCAAAAGTGCAACCTCGCCTCGCACGGTGCAAAATTAGCGGCCGGATTTCCGTCTTGCGCCAGTCCCGATTCGGCATTGAGCTTTTGCGCGACTATTTTGGACTCCATGAGAGCCTCCTTGCACGGATGCTCTCGAAATGGAGCCGGTGTTCTCTTTGAGAGACCCCCACGCACCCAAGTGCAGACGTGCGCAACTGCACCAATCCGCTCGTGAAGTTTCTCGAATTGGACCTTTAAAAAGTTTGTGGAGCACAAAATGAATGAGGGGGCATGTGGGGGTTGGGATCTCCAAACAAAGGAGTCTCATTCATCCGACTCAGAGATCCACGTCACCACTCAAACCGATTAAACCCACAATAAATCTGCATGTGAGACAAAGGCAAAGGTTTTGGGCAAAGTAGAAATAAATCTTGAAAAGTCAAGTAAATTGAATTTGTCATTGTGGGCAAAAGTTAGTAAAATTCAAATATATTTGGCACCACAAATAAATTAAATCCCCATCCCAAAAAAGTACACAGTAAATTTACCAGCATTTGAGACATAGTTTACTAAAGAGCCAACAGGGTGCCCCCTAAGGAGAGTTGAGGTTTCCCGTGCATTTTTTTACGATAGCTCACCACTTTTTTATGTTATTGGTATTGAGTCTGTTTAACCCCATTCTTAATAGAAAAAAAACTGTTAATAACATAGTATCAACATTTTTTTTTATTTTATAAGTTCAAATAAATAGATTCCAGTTCATGCAGTCGTGTAACACTCTGATGTTCTACTAACAATGGATAAAGTAAAATAATAAATAATAAAACAAAAATCTAGCTTTTGTGGAAAAATGTACAAACAAATGTAGTGGTTATTAAAGTATATGTATTGAATTTGTAACAGTTTTACTCTCTGCCACCATCTCCTGGCTTAAAGTCACAATCACAGCCTCTGTCAGCTCATTTATGATGCGTGCAAGTATGTAAAGCTGGAATATATTTTTTTAATCTGTTGGGGGGTTTGTGTTGCCGTTTGGACTCTTATAGAAGCAGGCCGTTTCTCACTTCTACCATTTTCATGCTACATTGGCAACAATAAATCATTTGGAAAAAAACAAGGCCAAGCAAGATATCAATCAACAGCATTTCCCTCAGCCCTCATTCCTCAAACCTAATGTGTTCTGCCCTGAACAGCTCTGATAAAAGTAAGGTAAAATCCGATCGGTGCAGTGGAAAATACAGCATAAGGTTCCTTTGAACTTAGTTGGGCAGTCTTAACAGATAATTCAATATAGAAAATATTTTACTTTCAGCTTTTTAAGGACACCTCAAACGACGCACCCAACCTATACTGTAAATCTGCATTTTTTTGATGGTTTGTGGCCCAACACACAGCACTTTCTACACTACCACGCGGTGAGTGCCCAAATATGTTGGTTGTCCTTGGGGCCAGTTTGACGTAAGTATTAGGGTGAGATTCTCTTTGCTCACAACTTCAAACCCCCGTGTCGTCACTGCACAAGTGCACGATCCGTGCAAGTACGGGCTGTTCCAAAATCAATATTGACGCGATTGTTGTATTCAAATGAGGCGCGCAGGCCAGGCGACTCTGGGCCAATCAGAGCACAGGCTATCAGTACACCTTCTTTTCTCAAATCATTCATAACCCCGATGCGTCAAACGCCAGCCGGCTATAAATAGGGAGGGCTGCGTGCGCGCAACGCACATTTCTACATTCCACCCCAAATAGAAGGCAACACTCGATCAACTGGGCCAGAGCCAAATCTATAGCGTGGGAAAAGCGGCGTCACTTTGCAACATTCACACCGTCCTGCGGCATTCGAAGCGCCAAGATGCTTGTGGCTGGATTCCCCGTCCGACACGTCGCGGTAGCGGCGTTGTGGTCCGTGCTGGCCCCGGCCACTCTTCTACTGGGCTCCCCGCTGGAGCCCATCCGATGCCTGCCATGCACCCCGGAGAGGCTGAGCCAGTGTGCACCGGTGGAGCCCGGGTGCGCCGAGGTGCTGCGCGAGCCCGGCTGCGGATGCTGTTCGGCTTGCGCCCTTCAAGCTGAAGAGGCGTGCGGCATTTACACGGCACCGTGCGGCTCTGGGCTCAGGTGTGCACCGAGACCCGGGGACCTCAGACCGCTGCACTCCCTCACCCGGGGACGGGGTGTGTGCACGGACAGCTCAGAGCCCAGACCGACCGTGGAGCCTCAAGCGCAAGGTAGGCCCCTCGATCTCCCAGGTTGCCGGCAACTGCAGAATCCGACGGTTTTGGTTCCAGATATAATCTAACCCCATCTTCTACCTTTTGACTCCGTCTTATTCCTCCAGATCAGGGGGAGTTAGAGGCTGAAACGGAAAACGTCGCGGTGGTCTCGGACCCCGGCTCCAGTTCCTACCTCCCCGGCCAGAGTAAGCCCTACGACCCAAGGGCGGCCACCGACGCACAAGAGAGCATGAAAGCCAAGCTCGTCGCTATCCGCAAGAAGCTGATCGAGCAGGTAATCCCCGTCTTTAAATCATCCTCAAATTGGACCTTCAAATTAAGCTTTAACGAGGAATATTAAATGACATTGCGAAAAGTTTGACGCGGGGGATGGTAGTGTGTGTCAGAAACCGCCAGGGAGAGCCCGTGTACTGTTCATGAAGTGGCCGCAGTCGGTTGGCTTTATTTGCAGTTGTGTTTATCTTTTTGTTTTAAAACGGCTCATCTCTTGTCACAGGGACCGTGTCATATTGAACTGCAAAGGGCCTTAGAGAAGATCGCCAAATCCCAACAGAAACTTGGAGACCGGTTGACCAGATTCTACCTCCCTAACTGTGACAAGCACGGCCTTTACAAACCTAAGCAGGTTGGTACCATAACATCCCTTGACTTTATTTTTAAAATGGGGTGCGTCTTTCAAGGTGTCCTCAAAAAGTTGAAACTTAAATTTATTTTCTATTAAATATGTGTTAACAATGTCCAACTGAGTTCAAAGAGCCCAGATGTTTTTTCTTCACTCCGCCTCTCTGCTATTATCTGCAATTATCTTACTTTTATCAGAACTGTTTGCGGCGTAACACATTAGGTCCGAGGAATGGGCCTGGGAGGGAGTGCTGGATAGTCCCATTTGTCAGGGTAGCATGAAATTGGTGAAAGTAAGAAAAGACCTGCTTCTAGTAGAATTCAAAATGAAATATTTTATGATCGAGCTGACTGAGGCTGCAATGATGACACAAGCCAGGAAATGGTTCCAAATTCCATACAGCTCCTTTAATGAAACATATAGACTGAGTCACTACTTTATGTTTTCATTGATTTATTTTCTTTAAATGAGTGAGGTACTTGAAGTACTAGCAGACAGGTGTCAAACACAAGGCCAGACCCTGCCTGCCACATTTTTTTCTGTGGTCCACAAGGGCAAAAGTCAAAGTTTACTCACCAACACTATCGCTTTACGCGTTAGACTACCGATATTCCCCATAAAAAAAACAGTTACCTTTTATTTTTTAATCTTCAGTCGACGGTTGCTATATCTTGAAGTGAGACTGAGTCTTTCTCCATGAATAAACTGCTCCACCGATCACATTGGACTTCTGTTTCAGTAAAATTTTGCACTTATCGATTTTAAACAAATACATGTTTTTTCTTTTTAATGTTCTACAAACGGGTTGTGTTTGGAGCGTAAAATTAGAGTGCACGACAACATCTATTGCTTTCTAGTGTGAAAAGCTCAGCACGTATGAGAGTTCCAATCTCGACAAGAGATTTTCCTAAATGTGGATTTTTGCAAGAATGTTTGATCACTGCAGTAAAAATAACAAATACTTAAGGTGTGTCCCCCACAACCCCAAAATAAATACTTAGTGGCTGGATTTAAGTTTTTCACCACCTGCCCAGTAAAAACGTTGATCATAGCTGTCAATGAGGTGATGATAAATTGTATTCTAATTTAAAGCTAAATGGCTATCACGGGTATCTTGTGTTAAAACATGGTAATCAAGTAGATTCAAGTGTTCAGGTAGATTCTGGTATCTGTACTCCCCAAATCCAACTCCGTGATTAATAGTTCATGGTTTCTTCCTATGCTTTATAAGCCCGGTGGTTTTTTTGATTAGTTAAGTCCAACCAATGCCAAAACGTCTTCCCTCTGTCAAAAACTCGAGCCGGGATCTTGAGTTTGACACCTTTAGTAGATGTTTCATGTACAATAAAGTGATCTAAAATCCAAAGTTTAAAAAATCCTTTTGTCGTTGTCTAGTGTGAATCATCTCTGGATGGCCAGCGGGGCCGATGCTGGTGCGTGAACTCCTGGAACGGCAAAAAGATTTTGGGCTCAGGTGACGTGTCTCCAGATTCTGATTGCTCGTAGAAGATGGCCCACCTCCCAAAGAAAAACAAGCAAGCCACTGATGCTCCATTTTGATAGCTGTTTATTTATTGGCCTGGTCCTTGGTGGTGTTTTTGTTTTGTTTTATTTAATCAGGTACACTGTTATTAGGGGACTGCCGTCGTCCTCACTGCCCTCCTCCCAAACGAACTTCTGTCCCAAAGAAAAGAGGAACAGAATCTATTTTTGTTGTCCTGAATGGAGATTTAATATTGATACTTTTACTTTTCACTCTATTTATTTAAAATGGGTTGAATTTGTGCTGTTGTATGTAATTATTATTATTGGTATTTATGACATTTTTTTGTGTTACTGTTGTTCTATTTTTAAACGAGTGTTAAATGTGTATATATTTATCTTGGCCCTGACTAACTCCATTAATGAGTTGAGCTGGTCGCAGCGTCAAAGTGGTCTGCAGGTTTGCGGTTTGTGACAAACCAAGCGAGAATGAAAGCACTGAGTGTCCAAATGTCAATGATTACTGTTGTTGTTTTTTATTTTTTTATTTCAAATGTTTTTTTTAACTGGATCTTTTGCTGCCATTTAAACATTCATGACCCGAGGCGAGTGACTGCAAAAATGTCCGCTTTGAAGCATCAACACGGAAATGTTTTCCGGCCTAAGACATCGTAGGACAGGCCAGTGTTAGCGCAGCGGGCGCGCCTCCGCTCAGACGGGTATTTCCACATTGACCTACCTCCAGTATTTATGTCCTCTCTCAACGGTCGTGCGTCGAGGAGCCCCTTGAATGCGGCTCCTCTCTTGGATTGCGAACACGCGACCGCACGGAAGGAGACCCACGGTTTGACCGTCACAAAGTCGACAAGTGGCGCCTCCCTTCCCATCTACATGCTGCTGTTGGAGAGTATTGTTTCTATCGATTCCAAAGAGACTAACTGCTCGATCACTTTTGTAATTCAGATGTCATGTAAGAAAAAAAGCTGATATATTTAATAAAAACATTACTTAACCCCAGGTGTTCATCGCGGTGTTTGTGTTTCATGGGGCATCGGAGGTCTTCATCTAACTTTAGAGCATTAGCTGAGGACATTCAGCTGGGTGCGCTACCTTTTGACCTGCTCTGTTTGCCCTGGTCATGCGCAGGAATTTATTTCAACCTCTTCAGCCTGCTGCCAGCCCGACTGGCACCAGCAGATTTATTTTTATTCTTTACAAATTAAAACATTCCTTTATCCTTATTGACACATTCCGAGACTGAGGGGTGCCTGATTGCATTCATTGGAAACAGCAGCAGATTTTTTTTATTCACGGAATTTAAAGTGTACGCGTGGTGGTCAGGAAAAAAAAAGCAAGGAAATCTGGACACCAATGAGTTTCGGGTGAAACCAAATGAATGAAAACAAGCTCGGAATAACTGCCGGGGTTAGTTCAAAATCACATCTTTTCAGAGATCAAGAACGAAGTAGTTACGTGTAGTCAATGGAGGCTGTGCCTCACCTTTCAACGTGGAAATATTAAATAACAAATATATCCAATGGTTATATTGGTTTAATGTTAAAGTTCTATCTCGTTTAACTTTACAATTTTTGAATTTCTTTTTTAAACTTGCTGAATTTCATTAAATTAGGAATGTTATTAACACAATCACGATCCTGAATGAGGCATGCAATTCTCTTGCCTCATGTTAGAGGGCAATAGTGACACGGAAGATTCTGATTCGGCACATACCCGAGGCCTTAAAAAATAAAACATGTAATAGTATTAGCAAGCCCAAAAGAAGTAAAGTCTTCCAGAAATTCCGTCCGCATTGCACAGATTTTTTTTCTTAACGCTGTCTGTTGATCCTTCCTTCAAATAGGAGCAGTATGTAATATATTGCTGTGTCAAGCATCTGCAAATTCACAGTAAGGCAAACAATTCTCTTGCCTCAGTACATAGGGCGAGAGTGTGACTTAGCCCCAAACAGGATCATTAGTAATAGTAGTAGCAAGCTAACAGCATGTCAAGCCATCCATTTCTTTTCTTAGTGCATGGCATTTTTTATAATGGAGGACTATCTATATATTGATGCACTAATGCCATTGGGTTAGCACCTAGACGTCATTTATAGGTTGAGGTAGAGGCATTACTTCTTGTCATGTGTCTTGGGCAAGAACAGCCTGGGGGTGCTCTTCCGTAAACCGCGAACCGTGAAGACAGTCAGACATGTTTTGTCTTTGCTACCGTGCTGTCTTGCTTCCCCAATAATGATGAATAAGATGTAGGTTATTTTTTTTGAAAATGTGACTGTGCGTATCCAGACAATAACCTCACCGCACACCTATGAAGTTAAAAGATCACCAGCCAACAGGCTTCTTAGCCTTCAAAAGGCAGAGCTTTAAAATAGCATCGAGGAGAATATGCCTCATTTGACAGCAAAAAAGGGAAGTGTAGCTTAGTATTTTGGAGCAGTGATGTTTAAAACTCAGTCGGCACCTTGAATCTAGTTCCTATGATTCAAATTTTCAATTCACCGAAGCTTTGGGCGGCAGTCGGAGTTCCAATTAATGGCCAAGATGTTTAGGTTGTGGGTGAAGGTAGTGTGCAAAATCAGGAGGATGCAAGAAGCATATTCGATGGTATATCTAACATTCTTCAAAGCATCAATTAATCAAACAGAATTTGAAATAATGCTCAGTGTTATGTTTCTATGTGTATTTATAGGATATATGGGTATCTCTCTGTCTATGGTAACTCAACTTTGCTAATGCTAACGTCAACACATACTCAAAGGCAGCAGGAGGAATCAAACTTCACTCCAATGATGGACTCACGTTTTCTCTTTTAAGCTTTCAGAATATTAACCACAACATTCTTTCTCTCAATTCATAACCTCAAAAATAGTCAGCCAAAAGGGAGGCAGTCATTAAGATTCTTTGATTTTATTTTATTGGAAACATAAAAAATACTTTTTAAAATATATTCACGTTTTATTCCGAAAACTGACATGAAATAGAGTTATATTTCAAAGCAAACCGTGCTTGGATATTTTGATACCGGTGAGGTTCTAGTTTAGTATCAAGGCATGCTTGAGACAAAGTGGAAAAAAAGAAAATCAACTTAAAAGGAATAAGCTGGCAACAAAATAATGCACAAAGATCTTTAACATTGGCACTGAGCAAAAACTAAAAAAAAAGGCATTAGCTTTGCAAAATCTGATCCGCCCTTTGTGGCAAAGGGTGACTTGTGCAGAAATCACTCTCTGACAAAGTTGCCTGATGAAAAGGCAGTTAAGAAATGAGCAAACAAACAGAAACCGGTGATTACAAATACATCATTAGGTAGTGATTATATTCCCTAAAATACATCAAGCATTTCGAGCTGGGTGTCCAAATCTAGTCATCGGTTATCTATTTTCGATATACCTGATTCACATGATTTGGCCCATCAGTAAGATCTCCTGGGGTCTAAAACAATCCTGATCTTTTAAACTCGGGGTATTGGAGAACAGCTAACATCCAAACAACTGCGGTTAACACCTGTAATGTGAGACATGCCAGATGGAGGCCTTGGAGGACCAGATTTGGACATCCCTGATTAAGAGTTTGCTGTGCAATTAACAAATCATTGACAAAATTACGCAAACAATTTTTTGGATCAGCTTATAGTTGTATTAGATAAATAATTCATATTTAGAAGAACTGGACACGAAGTGGCCAGGAAACAATATGTATATCAAAAGACATTCTTACAAATACTATGGAGGAAATAGCTTAAACATTTGAATTTATTTCCTCCCCCGCATCAAGTTTTTAAATGGCCGGGACGTAGCACCAACAGGTTGTTGAGTAAAAAGCTTGCCGTTGGTTCCAGGTTAATGTGCAGCCGAAATCTTGCTACCGAGCTACCGGGTAACATTATTTATCGGCACCCTGTCAAATTTTCAAGTCTCGGAACATTTTTTATCAACGACAGAGTATTTGGTACTGCGTCCACCTTTTGCAGATGTATTGGCATACGATGGATGAAACAAGGTTTTATAAAAAAAAAAAAAAAATTGAAAATAGTTAGTTGCATTGAATGGAATATTTCTATGGGGCTTTAACTGGAAGTCCTAGTTTCCATTTTTCTATTCTCCTTCTGTAGCTGCCCTCCTCATCCAGGGTTATAATTTACAGTACAGTATATCATACAGCTTATATTGCCTGGAAAGAAAAGTACGCAGATGCAAATAGGCCCAATTTTCTTTTGCACAGCTAAAGTGCTTTAAGTGCTTGTGCTTGTAGCATCGGGGCAGCTGGCACCAGTGGAGGAGCAACCTAGTCACACCGGGCTCCCATGGCAAAAGGAGCCTCCACCAAGTAATGCTGTTCATTGACCGAAAGGCAAGAGTCATGTTTAAACGTCAGAAGAAAAGCAGAACGGGATTAGGCACGAATACAAAGCCAATACTTGGACGGTCAATGACGAGATGCGGGAAGGGGACGAAAAGGTTTGCATGCCCGGATGGCAGGTGGGAAGGATTACGGATGGACAGGAATAAGTGGTGGCAACAGACGGGATGGGGACATAATGACCCCTTCAATTGCACTGGAACATGTGAAGACAATTTGGAAAAGGCACAGCATGATGGAAACAAAACAACAGTCCATGACGTATGTACTCTTGACAACTTTTTGGGGTGAATAATCTGTAGTGGCACAAATACACTGCAGGAATTTTAATGTGTTTTCATTTGCAATTTGTAACTGGATTTCCCACAATTAACTTTTGTTTTGCCTGGGCCCTCAGCTTTGTTTTGCTTGCAGAGCACCGTGATTAGAAGGTGCATGGGACATATAGCCCGAAACCTGCAGCTGATATTCAATAATGACTGTAATACCTCTACATACAAGAATAATCTCTTCCCGGATTTTGCTAATGTCTACAATTACTCGCATGTCGAGCGAATTTTCCCGATACAAAATACACGACACCATTTCATCTTTTCTAGCCTCGTAAAAGCATTCGAGTTAGGCTGATGCTAGCGCCCAGCACTGTCTAGTGACCTAGCCCGGAAATCCTCGTAACTTGGATTTTCTGTTGTATGTCAGGCAAGATTTTTTTGCTCGAAAGGGATCTCGAATTTCGAATGTCTCGTATCTTGAGTAGCTTGTACGTACATTATATAGAGGCCACTGCATCTGGAGTGCTGAACATTCGGAAAGTTGTTGTTCCATTGGTTTTGGTTTCTATTTGCGTTATTGTTGGGTTTTGTTTCATCTTGTCTTTTGCGAGCCAATATTTGTATCTGTATTTCATTCTGGCAATGTCGCAAGCTATTTCTGATAATTTTTAAAATTCGATTTAGGATTGTTCTCTGTTGTCATTGATAATAATCTAGTTAACGTTGTTTCCAATGAGATTAGTTGTGGAACTTCCGGATAAACAAGCAGTAAAGTTATGATAATCTTTTTTTCCTCTGTTTTCCAGTTAACGGATTCTCCTTTTCATTTATTTATTTTTTGTCTTTCTCATCCGTCTTTAGTACAAAGCCTAACAACATACGATTTTGGTGGTTGACACTGTAAAGCATTCCAATGATGATATCTAACCCGAAACCCAAGTCCCGTCTTTTTTGTTGCCACCAATGTAGTTTATTCAGATAAAAAGTCTGATAACCACCTGGCAGATCTGGTTCCAGCAGTTATGTCATTACGCGGCCGATTAAAATAGCCGTGAGTTATATACAACTATGTGTATTTGTATGATTGTTTTTAAGCTGCAATTGTCTGCGTGGCGCACATTCAACCCGAGGTGGGGGTTTTTTATAGAGAAAAGGCAGGCTAAAGTTTGATTTAAGGCACTGCCACTGGACGATTTGCATGTGTTCCTTTCCCCACTACAGTTTCCACAAAAACATACAAGTTGGACACAGCGGTAAAGGCTCTTACTTGGCAATGTGTTAAACGTGAAGAATATACCCTGCCTTGCCATAAACCTTCTTTCAAAAAGGACCCTGAGAATGATTTTTTTTTTGAGGAGGGGTGCGGTTGGATTTTGTTTAATGCTTCAGGGCCTGGACATGGACGCTCTTAGCTTAGTGATGTACTGTTTAGTGTTTACGCAAAAACATTTTAGGAAAACAAACTGCTCCACTTCTTGCACAAACATGCAGCTGTGCACACATACATGTGATGCAAACGCTCACAGATCAGGACAAGCATTGACAGACTCACCGCGGCACATTCACAGACAGACACGCATTGATATGGGGGCGCTGCTTTTTTGGGGTCGCAGTCACAAAGAAGTCCTTTAAATGTGAGTAGAAAATTCCCTCATTTCTCTTTCACTCTCTCTTGTAAAATAGTGCAGATGCTACTCCAAGTTTTTGAGCTTTTAGCTTGATCGTTTTCTAGAAAATAAACAAAGGAACCCTCAGCACAGAATGGGTAGTTGTGACCGACAGTCCATCCACCCCTTGCCCATCTTCCTATCCTTCTCTTTCAATCTTTCGTGCTTTTTTTGCCCGTCTTCCTTCAACCTTCCCGTCCGGTCAGTTGTGCTCCCTCATTGGCTTTCACGGTTGTGACACAGTTTGTCATCCCGATCTCCGCCATCGTATCCAGGAAGGGGCTGTCCGTATTTGTCCACACACCAGCAGTATCCCCGCCTCCTGCCTTTGGATGGACGACACTGCAAAGACATGTGGCAAAAGTAGAGTCTCGGTCATGTTGGTTGCCTCACTTTGAGTTTCGCACACATTTCAGATGTTACTCAACATGGCCTGACTTATGTCTCAGCCTAGAAAAAGAAAAACATTTTGCCAAATATTTTGAAAACAGATTAGAGTTCTCATAAAGATGCATTATCCTGGTGGATGTGTTAGTTCTAATAAATGAGCTACATCTGTATGGTCTACGTAGGTTAAGCTTCTGTACAACTCCAATAAGACAAAGAGTCTGTGTTCACAAAGAAAAGAAGCATCGAGTCTTAAAAAGGATATTTTTAGCTGGTTACGATTTAGCTTTCCCTTCGACTGACATGGTATGACCCGTATAGCTGGGCTATAAATCCAATTAATTTGATTATTTTCTATTTTAGTTTAGTTTGAAATTGAAATTGTGAAATACAGGGTAGGAATTCAGGATTTTTCCATTTAGATAACTTATAAATGGTGCTGATTACCAAAGATTAATTATTGATTAATGAGTTGTGCAATGGGCAGCACGGCGGCACAGTGGTTAGCGCGTGTGTGGCACAGTTCTAAGGTCTTTGGAACCTCCTGTGTGGGTTCAAATCCAGCTACCGGACTTACTCTGCGGAGTTTGTATGTTCTTCCCGTGCTTGCGTGGGTTTCCTCCGGGCACTCCGGTTTCCTCCCACATTCCAAAGACATGCATTTCAGGTGGATTGGTCCAAATTGTCCCTAGGTGTTAATGAGCGAGCGAGATGTCTGTCCCTGTGTGCCCTGCGATTGGCTGGCAACCAGTTCAGGGTGTCCCCTGCCCACTGCCCAATGATTGCTGGGATGGGCTCCAGCAACCCCGTGACCCTACTGAGGATAAGCGGTGCAGCTAATGAGACGAGATGAGATGAGATGAGTTGTGCCATTAATGCAAATTGGGCACAAGGTAAGACGAGTTGTTCTTTTTGTAGATTTAAGAGCTAGATTTGTGTTAAAGTTGTTATCAAACCATGTTTTTCCTTGACTGAATAATTTTTGATGATCAATTTTTATTAAATAAAAGTTTCTATGAAGCAATTTATGTTGGTTTGGGATTATTTAAGATCAATGAAAAATGGTGATCATCCAGGTTGAAGGATACATTTTTTACTCTTTTACCCGCGGATCTCGACCAAATAATTTTGTCTAGATCAGAGGTTTCAAAGTCAATTGGAAGGTGGGCCAAATTTAAAAAAATTCTCTACAAGCCGAGGGCCGGACTGATGGAATGTTGAATTTGTTTAAAAATATGTATGTAGTCTTGTGAACCTAATTAAACCTATCAAAAAACAGACAATTATATTAAAATAGGATTCAGATAAATAAAGACTTTTTATGCCTCTCTCAGTAACCTTGAATATTCTTGATATAATATTCCCCTAACAAGAACATTAAATAAAAGCAGCTGGTATTATCCATGCACCATCAGTAGCCAAAGGTCTCTATTTCAGCAAAAGTGCGCGAAAGTTAATCAAGAAAAAAATACTAATAGCCATTTTCTATTATTCAGTCAAACTGAAAGATCTCATCTCATCTCATTAGCTGCACCGCTTATCCTCAGTAGGTTCGCGGGGGTGCTGGAGCCCATCCCAGCAAGCATCGGGCAGTGGGCAGGGGACACCCTGAACTGCTTGCCAGCCAATCGCAGGGCACACGGGGACAGACAGCTCATTCACACCTAGGGACAATTTGGACCGGCCAATTCACCTGAAATGCATGTTTTTGGAATGTGGGAGGAAACCGGAGTGCCCGGAGGAAACCCACGCAAGCACGGGGAGAACATACAAACTCTGCACAGGAAGTCTGGAGCTGGATTTGAACCCACACAGGAGGTTCCCAAGACCTTAGAACTGTGCCGCACACTCGCTAACCACTGTGCCGCCGTGCTGCTAAACTGAAACATGTTTTAGATATAAGAGGGTCAAAATACATTAAAGTGCAAACGCCAATGAACTACAAACAGGCAATCATTTTTTCAAGAAGAAGAAATTCCTGATGTATGATACAACAATAAATCAAGATCATCTCAGGGGCCTCATAAACCCTTCTCATGGGCTTTCTTATTGATTTTGGCATAGGTGGTCTACATCAAATAGGTAAATATTTAACCGTGTAAGGTCCAGAAATAGAAAAGCTTTCACACATCAGATATTCTTAGAGGAAATGTCTGATGTAGAAATTAGTTTTTAAAAAAATTGTGGTTTAGTTAGTTTTTAAAATATTTTGCCCAATGGCATCATTGGACTTTAAGGTGAGCAGGATTTCTGTGCCTGTACTCACCCTGTCTGAACAAATATGACGAATAACTAGGGGTTTTTATGCAGGACTGATTGCCGACAGTATAATGCATAACATGAATATCAACCATACATTATATACAGTAATATATTTTTTTATGAATGAGACATTTGATAGTCAGAACAAATCCAAAAAGTGAATAACTTTGCTTTTTTTAATCCCTAAGCTCAGCTGCTTCTACCTCACTTATTTTAAGTGATAGTTCAGAAAACGTTTATTTATTTCTGTGAGGCAGAGGCAAACATTCCATTTGCTACACTGCAGGACGGTGCACCCTTTATCACGATGCTTGCAGCGTCCTTTATTTGTTTTCAGTGGGAATTGTGCCATTACGTCCTTGTGGACATCCAATGGAGGGTTTCCACATGACTTGTTGGGTCATGCACATGGCTTTTTGAACGGTGTCCCACTCCCATCACCAGAGGATGTCCGTCCTCTCTTTGTTATTTTGTTTACTTAATACGGACAGAATCAATTAATTTTAGATATAAAAACAAATAAAGAAACAAGTCAAAATAGTTACTAAAAAATATAGAGAAATACTACCAAAAAATGCATTCTTAACATTCTCATGTCACCATCTTGGATAGCAGAAATCACATTCAACACACTGAATCCATGACCTCCCTTTGGTATTCTAAAACGGAAGCATTAAAACATTAATTAACATACGAATGTACCAATTTTATTTGCACACCTCACATTCCAGCAGTTGCATATATCTTCCCCACCCCAAAAACTCAAATCATATTTTAAACACATTCCACTCCTCTCTACATTCTATTCTCTACTTCGCACATTTTGACTGTATTTCATGGAAACTAAATATTTACATGCTCTAGACATTTTAATAATAAAAAAAACATGTTTAGGGCAACTCTAGTCCAATGTACTGAAAGGTAAATTGAGGTATGGAAGTTTTGGAGGGTTTGTGACTCCAGGGCCAAAGGCCTTGACTTATAAACACAAAAACTGTCCAATAACAATCTGGGCAGGTACAACAGGAACTATTGAAAATATAAATGGTGTGTTTAGAAAAAAAAAACGGTGAGAGATGCTTGGGGAGTGGTAACTATGATAGAGCCATATGGAAACACAGGGCCTTACAGGGTTAAAACTGATGTAGCTGTAGTGACTGTATCTAAATTGGGCCTTAAACAACATAAGCAACATGCAAATCATCATCCTTATTTCTTAAAATTGATGGTTTGTGATGAGAAACTCAGAGAGGAGTGAAAAAGTGTGAAGGTAAACACAGCGTTACTAAAATATTTGCCAAGGCCAGGCGGAGGGTTGCAGGGAAACCAGGGATGCTATTCTGGGTGCCTGGCAGACACTCAAAATCATCTGGAAATGATTATGGCCTGAACGCGCACGAGGGCGTGTGCATGCACTCCCCTAAACACATGTCGACAAACAACATGTTGTTGCACAAAGTTTGTATATAAAGCTGGGATGCGTGCGCCGCTTGATTGAACAGAAATAGTTCAGCTCTCATCATTCATAACAACCTTATAAGACTTTATTTATTTCCTACATAACAACCTGACCTTATTTTCCTGTGCTTTACCCCTTATACAATATGCTCACTATGGGGCAGGGCATCCCACAACACGATATCCTGGCAGGCCTCCCTCTTTGTGAGGATACAATGTATTTATTTGCAGACTCAAAACTCAAGCGCATCCACATAATGGACCTCTGCAGTCATATAAAAAAGGCCCACCCACAGGGACCCTACATTTGTAGAGTGGCAACTTTATGAGCTCAACATGATGAATTACACAATTCCTTGGACCCGGCAATACTCTGGCGCACTGTAATTCTTGCGGCTAATGTCTGTCTTAATTTAGTAGAAGCTAAGGACCACCTGCTAATCTTTCTCTTTCAGCAATAGAATAAAAAAAAGCAATGTTCATGGAGGTCATTATGAAGTCATGTTAAAAAGTGCCAATTTGTCTGTCTTTTGATGTTGATTTTTTGTACACCTTGAAACCAGTGTAGAGAAACTAAAATTTTAAGTTAAAAAATCAGCACAGAACCTCAACCATGCCAAGGTCTGTGTGCAGTAGCAGTGTTAATCACCTGGCCAGGCGTTTTGCTAAGTCTGAATCAGATCAGAACAAAATCTAATAAAAAGTGAAACCTTGTAAAAATATTCTAATTAGCAGAGGATAAAGACAAGATTTTAAATAAACCCTATCCGAACAAAAACAAGATGATACATAATATTTCCTCGCCATTTCACTATTTGACTTTTGGGTCCTCAGTGCACTGCAGATTTTCTCTATCAATAGGTTTCAAAGATGGAAACGCAATTTGTAGAATAATACGAGTCACTTTACAAGCTCCGGGACACTCAAAACAATTTGTGAACTGTCCTATGTTGATTGGAGCAATCTAAACGAACCGATTTACATGACTAGTAATAAATAACCCCATTTATATGCCTTTTGTGATTAATCTATTCTTGGGGGCAAGCACAAGCGAAGACGTCATTTTCACATTTAACACTGGACTCACCAAAACCAATGTTTTCTCCAAAAGTGTGCTATTTGCTATAGCCAATAATTTTAAAGAGTGTGCTTTACAGAATGCATGGCTTACATTACATGGAGGTGGATACAACTGTGGCATTCAATATATATAGTAAATCCACCTTTGGCATTTGCACTGTGGAGGTCGTACATAAAGTTGAAATCTCGCTGAGGAAACAACCAAAACACATGAGTTTTTTTATTGAGTAAACTTGACTTTGCGTGTGTCATTTGTCTTGAGCCAACTAGTCCACAGTGCTGTGTGGCATAATAATAACCCGGATGAGGGAAGCTGCATGTGCGTAGTATTGTGCAAAAGTCAAGGGATTACCTGTGGCATGCTCTAATATAAATAGCCTGCGTCGCAGAAACTCACTTAATACAATTGGTTATGGAACAGATTAAACTCAAAAACCAAGGGAATACTGTGCTAGTGCCAGCCAAATACGAGCATTATGACCGATCTTCTAAGGACTAAAGAAAATCGTGTTTTAGATAGATATAAACACAAAGACTACCAAAAGAAAGATGGGACACTCATTCTTTCGCCAGGTAAAAGTTAGTTTCTAAACTGTTTTTAGTAATACCCATTAAAAAATGGGCTTTTTTTTGGTGAAACGACACATTTCTTGTTGATTACGGCATTATCATCACAATGCTAATGAGGTCCCGATTAAAGGTGTAACTCCAAATGTTTATGACTTTATTAGATGTATGAACCAACAGTTGGTACGCCAATGCCTCACATTCGGCAGCAACCTTTAAGTAATTTTCATCGGTCTTTCATTTCCTAGAAGATTTTACATGGATGAAGTTTTTTTCAAACGTGATCTTCTTTTACCTGCAGTATTTTATTTTCTTCAAAATTATTACCATATTTGAAGTTACTGATTTTGTCATTTTATACTTATTTGAGAAGTTAATTTTCATAGAAAGATAGTCGTCATTGCAAACTAGTGGCCAAAGTTAATCGCTACAGTATCAGAACGTCTTGATTCAAATCCAGCTACAAGCCTTCCTGTGAAGAGTTTGCATGTTCTCCCTCTCTCTCTCTCTCTCTCTCTCTCTCTCTCTCTCTCTCTCTCTCTCTCTCTCTCTCTATATATATATATATATATATATATATATATATATATATATATATATATATATATATATATATATATATATATATATATATTTGAGACATTTCTAACTTGAAAGTATCTTTATCACATCCATCTCTTGGTAGAAAACCTCTGAAATAGAGAGGTGGAACCTTTTAGCTACGGAGGATACACCTCTTTCTGGATTGTCCAAATTCTAAACATGTAAACTCAGTTCAGATCTTGACAGTCCTAATGGAAATTGCGGTAGTTTAGTTGGTGGCAATACTGCGAGACACAGTAAGGCTTTAGAGTGTGACCAGGTGTCTGTTTCCTGCATAGTCGACATGTACATGCAGACTGAGTGCACGATCAAAGGCGTCTTTATAGAGTCACAGCCCAATTAAAATAGCAAACCAACAGCAGTCTGGGGGCAAGTATACCCGCCCAACGTTCACCATTCCACTAACATTATTTACTTTAATTGTGTGTGGGATTTTTTTTCTAACTCCACTTTATCCTCTTCTTTTTTCTTTCTTTTTGGACTTCTTCCGCACAAACCCTGCCCCCTTCCTCTGTAACCTCGCTAGGTGCCCTCAACTCTGTGGCCAGCTCCTTTTTTAGACCTGACCCAGCGGACGAGAGCAGCTTAACATTGCGTCCCTCGGCCTTGGTTAATGATGACACAGTGAGAACGTTTGTGTGTGAGTTTGTGTGCATCCCCCTGTTGCTTGGCTACCTTTTCCTCTCAAGTTTTCTTTCATCTGTGAACTCTCAGCAATCATCTCAATCTTTTTGTGTCTCCTTCTGTCAAAAACATGCACGTATTAAATAATGGGGGGGAAAACATTTAAAGGTTAGATGTGTCGTTAGAGGTGTCCTTAAAACAGTTGGAAATTATATATTTTCTCCATTGAGTATGTTTTAACAATGCTCAACTGACTTTAAAGAGCCCTTATGCCTTATTTTCAAATGGGCCTATCTGCTTTCATCTTAATTTTAGCAAAGCTGTTTGGGGCGGAAAACATTAGGTAGGAGGAATAGGTGAGTGGTGTAGAGTGATGTCATCCATGTGGGCTTTTTTTGTTTCTATTTGTTGAACGAGCATGTAAAATGTGAAAATAAGAAGTACAGTCAAACCGCCTACCCATGCCCCAATAAAGATGAAAAAATAGTTTATTTGATTGCGTCTAAGAAATGCAAGCAAGAGGCTGGCAAATATGAGAAAAATTACAGAGCAATGCAGTGACATTTAGTAGTCAGATAGAACACATTCTCTTCAATGTAAGTGCAGCCTATGCAAATTATGGATTAAATTATTACAGATAGATTTATTTTCAAATAGATTATCAATCTTTTTTTTTTTAGTTTTGGATCCTATTTTGTGTAGCATTTTCTAAAATATATTTGAGAAGAGTGAAATATTTTTATCATAGCTTTTCTTGTGGAAAACCCAATTTGACCCAACGTCTACAGACCCTACTAAATTGAGTGTTAGATTCTCCAAACTTACACTACAGTATTTATATTAATTGTGCATTAGTACAAGGCTGTATGTGAAGGTAAACATTGTTTCATGGCCTGAGTTTTTTTGCTACACAGAACAGTTCAATCTCTGCTAACATGCATTGAGCCATTTTTAAAATAAACTATAGCTTTCTCTTCCCAAACATGCAGTTAATGCTAATTGATGACACAAAAACTATGTACAGACTGCAGTTTAAGCCAACCCAACTCCGATTTTTTAAAGCCATTTCGATTTTTCTCTGATTCTTTTTCATGGACATTCGTGCTGATTTAGTAATACAACTACGGTGTTCTACAAGTTAATTTATTATCCACAGTAACCTCTTCAAGAGACTTCTTTTCAAAATGAAAGGTTTGAAAAGTCCATGCCTCCTTGCCACCAAACACTTCTATCTCTTCCTACATGAGATGATAAAAGAGATGAGCCCCTATACACTGGCCCATATTTACTTCTGTAAACACTACGTTGCGAGTCATTTCGCATTATCCCTGCAAAGGCAAGTCACCGTGGGGACACATCATGCAAACACACCAGAAAACACTAAGTAAATTTCACAGATTGTTTTGTCTTGGAGATATTTGATGCACTTAGACATACGTTTTTGCGACATTGCTCCTTCTACTTAAAATGTTTTCTTTTTTAACTTCATATTTTTTGGATACAATAAGAAAAAACATCCGTAGTTACAGGATTTGTGTTATCCAAGTGTACATTATTTTACTTATTTTAAAGAAATAATTTACATTTAGAGTAGAAATAAACAACAATTCTATTCTATTCTATTTTAGTCAAGTCAAGTTAATTAATGTTTATTTGTGACACCCTTAATCACAAGGAGTCTCAAAGGGCTACACATCCCCTGATCTAGAACCTACATGAGGGCAATGAAAAACTCAAAAACCTCAACATGAGGAGAATGAAGAAACCTTGAGAAGGGACTGCACATAAGATAATCCTCCTTCCAGGATGAGCAGGCTGCAACAGATAATGCAATAACAAATAATACACGCCTGTGGGCACCATGTTGGAGACCTCTGCACTACAACATATGAAATCTAGTGGTCAAATATGACAAACCAGGGTTAGTATATATTTTTCATGGCCAAGTTCAAGCACCTGTTAAGGACTTTTAAAGGCAATTTTCGGAACCCTAAATCATTTTAAAGCCCTACCTTGCATCCCAAACCCTAACTCTACATCTAACCATATTCTATTCTATTCTATTCTATTCTATTCTATTCTATTCTATTCTATTCTATTCTAAGCATTGTAAAAGACAAATTCATTGTAAAATGTGGAATGCACAACAAAATGAATTACCATGACTAAAGATAGTATGATAATGAAGTAAAACCCAATGGGTTTTTGTATGTCATCTGGTGGTCCAGTGATTATAATTCAGCACTTACACAGCCGCGACTCATATTTGACCCCTGTTGCAAGCAATGCTTTGCCATTAGATAGCAAGGATGTGTGTTATAAAGCAAATTCAAACAGGCATGAAAATAGTGCAGAGGGTAATAAAGTGAGTAGGTTGAGGAGGTGTTTGAATAGATAGTGACCATGGTCGACCCAAATGCCCAAACACCCAAACAAATTAGGCACCTCTGCACCCATGTTTGTCAGGCTTTTAGTCCCTCCAGATGAAACGGGAGACAAGAAAGCAGCACTGCATACTAGATTTGAGGGACACGGCCCGAAGTAAACCCCAAGCTGCGTAATTTAGCTGAAACGCAAGTACATTTTCGTGTTTACATCGGTTATCAAAAAACTTAATCCGGCGCGTTCGGGTTTATATACCCGCGACTCGGGTCGAGTCGGGCTTAATATTTTAGGCCCGATCTTGCCTCTAATTTAAAGTAAGGTTCAAAATCAAGTTGCAATTGCTATAACGCAAAATTTCTGTTGACTGAAGATTAAAAAACTAAATAACAAAGTATATTCTTAGACATGTTGACTGTTCAACTCACGACAGGCTGCCATGCAAAGAGCAGACATGGCCTGGCGAGTGGGCACAAAGGCTCAATTAAAAACCTGAGCACGGAACAGGGCATGAGAGAGAGACAGTACAAATAGCTGTCTGGCTTGACCGGTTATTATAAAGTAATTGTGGTTACTACATACATTTGCACACATCCCTCTGAGTCATACCCAATATGTCCGCCCTGGCAGGACTCGAATCCGGCTACGCAGGCACCTGGCCGCCGTCCTCAAGCCACCGCCTCTTCCTCCTCCTCTTAACAGACACACATTAACTCGGAAAGAGTACACAGAAAGCCGCAGAAACTGTTGTCCCGTTCACAACGTTGTGCAGAAAGACTCGGCGCCAAACAAGTAGAGCAATGCCAGGGCAGTGGAAGGCTAAATAACAGAAGAAAAAACAGTGCATGGACGCTTGGACTTAAGAAACATTGGCACAATGGTTACTTTCCAAACAGGGGCGGGTAAACTTTTTGAGTGGTGGGCCTCATAGGGTTTCAAAATTTGGCAAAAGGGCCAGTAGGAAAATTACATTTTGATTTTATTTTTTTATATCTACCAACGTAGTCTCGAAACCGCAACACAGTGCCTTGCGAAAGTATTGACCCCTCAAGAAATTTTTGTCATATTACCACATTACAGACTTTAAACCTAAACTTAAAAGCTAAAAATCTTTTCTCAGAATCAACATCATGTGAGACACAATCATGAAGTGGAAACCAACTATTTCAGCAGTTTACACTATAATTACAACAAAAAAACTGAAAAGTAAGTGTTATCTCAGCTCAGCCAACTGACTCCAGAAGTTCCCTGATGACTTCTGAATGATCCAACGCAACATTTACACATCTCCAGAGCACTGTGCAAGCATTAATATCAAAATAAAGAGAGAACAAAACCACAGTTAACCTCCCAAGAACTGGACGTTCCTCTTAACTTTCGGCCCAAACAATGAGACAACTAATTAGAGAAGCACCCAAGAGGACCATGATAACATTGGATGCCCTGGTGAGGTGGGACAATCTGTGCATATGACAACTGTTAGTCATACTCTACATAAATCTGCCCTTTAGGAGAAAGCCGTTTTCTGAAAGAATACTATGAAAAAGCCCATTTGGCATTTGCAAAAAGACACACGGAATGCCCCAAAAACATGGGGAACAAGGTGCCTTGACCAGACGAGCCTGATATTGAACTTTTGGGGCTGACTGCAAAGTGTTAAACTGCGTTAAGAGGGTTGCAGATTTGAAGGGATTACTTAGTTCGTTTACGTTCGGGAGACTGTGGGCATAGCAGTGCATACTGTATTTTGGACTTCATAACTACAGGCAATCTTCGTAACTAGAGGTAATACTTTACCGTTCAGGTATTTGTAGCCAGAAACTTTTGTATGCAGAGACATTCCCATTGGCTTCCTGCAGGATAAACTCCAGTCAAATACGTCACCACAATGTTTTGTATTCAGAGCGCATGCGTCAAGTCGCGATTTTCTTCGCCCCCTACCGACACAATTTGGCAACCGAGCGCTAAAATCGTCAACCATGTTTGATATGCGGTGCCATTGGCCATCGTCAGAAAAAAAATGGCAGTGGCGTTGCACGCGGTTGGCGCCAGCTGTGCGGAGGGCTTTAAGTCAATGGTGGCCAATATTTTTGCAATGTCCACTTTTTTTTTTTGATAGAATGACACCAAATGTTGAATACATTTATTTTATTGTCACGATTGAGTCTCACCTGTTGTTGATTCTTAGAAAATATTTTGAGTTTTTATCTAGTTTGAATCCTTAAATGTGGCATGATGCCGAAAAGTTCTTAGGAGTCTAATCATTTTGTTTTTAATTTTTGCATTTTTCGTACATTCCAGTCAGGCTGAAATGAAAAATGACAAAAAAATAAAGATACGGGCCTTAAGAATAGCAGCGACGATCTGCATTTCGGAATAAGAAAATATGCAGACATTTATGCAGTCCATGTTTATTTTGTGTTTCAATAAATAAACTGTTTAAAAGAGAATTTTCTATTACTTAGTAGGAAGTAGGGGTTGAAAAGAAAACAAAATAACAGTATTGTTTTGAAAAATAAGCAAAAATATCCGAACTATCGTATAAAAGTACATGATTAGGTACTTGACACATTTGTATTGTCTTTGCAAAATACAAGGCTCACCTTTTTATTTTCAATTGCTTACATGAGTTTGGTGCATGCGTGCCACTGTTTGTATTGGTATGCATTGAGTTCTTGGCTCATAAAATACATTGTTACAGATATATTACTACTATTTTATTTTAATTTCATATAACTTTAAAGGGACATTGTGTATAATATTTAGCACCTTCAAGTGGTTAAAAAACTCTATAAAAGAAATTCTGATCTGAATAACATCCATCCATCATTTATCTGCACTGCTTATCTTTAGTAGGGTCGCGGGGGTGCTGGAGCCCATCCCAGCTGCCTTCTGGCAGTGGGCAGGGGACACCCTGGACTGGTCGCTAGCCAGTCGCAGGGCACACAGAGACAGACAACTCACTCTCTCATTCACACCTAGGGACAATTTGGACCGGCCAATTAACCACACATGCATATTTTTGGAATTTGGGAGAAAACCGGAGTGCCCGGAGGAAACCCACGCAAGCACGGGGAGAACATGTAAACTCCACACAGGAAGGTTCGATCTCATGACTTCAGAACTGTGCCGCACATGCGCTCACCACTCCGCTGCCGTGCTGCCCAGATTTGAATAACAATGAAAAATAAATGAGCTATCTTATAAATGTCTTTTTTTTACTCATAGCTTGAGAGAATAAAACATATTTTACATAACATGATGGTCACCTGAAAGGAGTTGACATGATTGTCTGCCATCTTACTTTTAAGGATAAAAAAAACTTTGTGAAAGACTGTGCAAAAAAAATATGAGAAAAATGGGGCGGTTTGGTCCTTTTGAGTCTCCAGAGTTTGTAATTTTCCTTGTGCTTCCTAGCACTTGTTTTCCAATGCACTGACAATACAATACAATAAAATCTATTGGTCAAATATTACAGTGACACTTGAACCGAATTGGTTTGGAAACGCTTAATATTAGTGTAAAGTATTAAATGACGTTCCTTTTTAAAGCACTTAATATAATAACACGCATGCACTATGGCTAGTACGTAAGTTTTTTTCTTCATTAAATGTAACAAACATTTTCCATCCATCCATTATCTGCACCACTAATCCTCAGTAGGGTCTTGGGGCTGCTTGAGCCCATCCCAGTTATCTTGCTCATTCAACCTTAGGAACAAACTGAACCGGCAAATTAACCTGACATGCATGTTTTTGGAATGTGGGAGGAAACCGGAGTGCCCGCAGGAAACCCACGCAAGAACGGAACATGAAAACTCCAAACAGAAAAGGTTCAATCTTATGACCTCAGAACTGTGCTGCACATGGCTAAGCACCGCAATGCCGTGCTGCCCGTAATAATCATTTTGATAAATAAGATAAATGTATGATAAACATAGCAAGTAAAGAAAATATAGAAATGAATTTGAACAAGACTGGCACCATTGGTATATTTTTTTCTTTCTTACCATTTTGTGCATATGTTCATTATATTTCAACACATGTGTGGCAGCCCAGGTGAGAAATCCTGATGGGCATGTGATCCACAAGCCCAAGCTTTACCACCCCTTCTCTTGAATGAATACCAGTGAGAGAACATGTGTGTGTGCATGTGTCAGACAGGACGACAGACAGTTAAAGGCTGATGGCTGTAATGAATGGGTCAGCACAGGCTATGCACGGCCTCAACCGGGATACTGAAGCAATTCATTGAACTCCAGCTAAAAATAGCTTGTTCTTTAGCCAAGGTAGACTAACACAGCTCAGACCTCGCCTGGGGCACTCCGATTACCAGCGAGACACAGACTGACACTTCATTAAAACTCGCATTTAAAACTGCTAAACTAACAAGTTGCACGTGGCACGTTTTTCCATTCACCGCAGGCAATGGCAGCAAGTAGTTATATTCAGAAAGAAATGGTTATGTTCCCTTCTATAAGCAGGATATGGTTTGAAGAAGGGTTTGCAAAGCTGGTTTTCACAGAGTTAGAGTTCAAGTGAGGGTTTTATAGTGTTATATATTATTAATTGATTGATTGACATTTTATTTTTTTCACTATTCATCAGATTTGTCAGATACGCTGCCTAGCGAAAGTATTGCCACCCCTAAAAACTTTTGCTCACATAACCAGATCAGTCTTCAAACTTGAGGATAAAACTAAAAAAAAAAATGTCAGCAACATGTGAGGCACAATTGTGAAGTGGAACCAAATGAATACAGCTGGTTATATTCTATTTACAATACACAAATGAAAAGTAGGAGTTGCAAAAAATGTTGCTCCCTGTGTTCCCTCCACTCAGCTAACTGACTCCAGAAGTTTCCTGATGACTTTTGAATAATCCAATGTTGACTTAAATGACTAACAATGGCAAACAGAGTGCATCTGTGTGTCATCAAATATCAGACAAAATTATGGAGACCATTCTGAGAAGAAACTACTTCATGAAGGCCAGAGAACACACAAGGCAGGTCTGGGAAGTTGTGGAAAAGCGGAAACGGGATACAAGGAAGCAACATTTACACATCTCCTACCGTGCAAGCAATAAAATATCAAAATGCTATTATGAAATAACACAGAGCAGTGTGAAATCATCCTTCCAGTTCAAGATACATAATTATATTGGGTTTGTGGTGACTACATGGGTCTGCAAGGCTCCATTTGGCCTTTTGCTGTAGAATGCAGATTGTGAGAGGTTTGAGGCTTTGCAAGACGTTGAGAAATTGCAAAGGTGCAGAAGCACATGGTGAAGACAACGTGTAAAAAATGTTGGGAGGGTGACATAAATGTCTCGACATGATACTGTTTCATGTCAACCTGATTTGCGTAGTGGCTCTGTCATGTGACAGGTATTTATTGCAATTTGTGGGGCATTTATAAAATGTTTCTAAAATGAAACTAAAAAAAAGTGTTTTTCACATAAAAGCAATAATATTTTCTGAAATAGATTTTCATTATTTGTCTTTTGATTCACCTTTAATGTATTTTATAATTTGAATTGTTGCTTTAAAGCAGGGGTGTCAAACTCATTTTAACCCGGGGGCCACACGATAGAACAAACATTCGGTCGGGGGCCAGACTAGTAGATTAAAGAGAAAGAAAAAGAAAAAGAGAGATAAAGACAGAGGGAAAAGGAGAGAGGGCGGGACGAA
Organism: Urocampus carinirostris; assembly: GCF_059441175.1. Taxonomy (NCBI): domain Eukaryota; kingdom Metazoa; phylum Chordata; class Actinopteri; order Syngnathiformes; family Syngnathidae; genus Urocampus; species Urocampus carinirostris. The sequence continues at coordinate 15,142,576 of NC_142360.1, read as the reverse complement.
GAAAGAAAAAGAGAGAGGGAGAAAGCGTGAGAAACAAAAGATAAAAAATCGCGACAGAGGGGGAAAAGAAAGGGAGAGGAAGAAAGAAATAGATAAAATAGATAAAAAAGAGAAATAGAAAGACAGAAGGAGAGAAAAGAGAAAAGAAAGGGCGAAGGGTAGGGAGAAAGACAAAAGAGAGAAAAGGAAAAAAGGAAGTTAGAGCAAAAGAGATTAAAAGACACAGAGAGAAAAGGGGTGGAAAAGAGAGAGAAAGAGAGAATGAGAGAGAGAGAGAAAGAGAGAAAGAGAGAGATAAATAAATACAAGTACAGTGTCTTTGCGAGAGGCACCTGGCTTTGGCAACATCAAGTTGACATATTTCAACCTGTAACTTGTTTTTCCCTTGCGCTTCTCTGAGTGTTGTCTCGCGGGCCGGATTCAATCCCTTAGCGGGTCTGATCCGGCCCGCGGGCCGCCTGTTTGACACCTGTGCTTTAAAGGGACAGTGTGTGTTATCTAACAATTTCCACTGGTCAGAAAACTTAATTCCACTACAACAAAAACAATTTAAATAATGAGCAAAAATAAATGAACTATCATATAAACATACATTCTCTTAAATGCGCATAGCTCGAAAAATTTGCATTTATTTTACATAACATTGAACCTCACCCAGAGGGAGTCGAGATAGTTGTCTCCCATCTTGCTGCTACAGCTACCCAAAACAACAACAACAAAAAATAAAATAAATAAGAAGTAAAATAGTGCGTCTTGGTCACTTTGAGTCTTTATAATTTGGATTTTTCCTTGTACTTTTTAGCACTCATTTTCGGCTGCACTACCAATAGAGCTACATCGAGAAAAAAAATAATGCACACTGTCCCTTTAAGACACTTGGATTGAAGGCAGAAATTCACAGAAAGCAATGTGCAAAATGGATCCACTTTTCTTAAAGCTTTAGTTCAACAGAGGGGACAATCTCCTTCCCTACCCCATTTGCAACCCCTTTGTTCTGCGCATATATTTCTTGATTGTATTTCACAAACATAACCATTTCATCAATCAAATAATAAAAATTGTTAAAAAATATATCTTGTTTTAAAAACTTGAGAAAACAGAACGATGCCTGAAAGATAAATAAACTCCAAAGAGCACGACTACGAAACGAGTCTTTGGTGAATGGGATGGATCAGACTTCGTCTTTATTTATATATATTTCAGGACAACCTTCTTGTATGCCTATTCCCTAACATCCATTTCTGGCACCTTAAAAAACGTGCGATAATGAGAAAAACAATCAAATGCCTATTCATATGATATTGGTATCTCTTGTGGTCTAGTGATTAGGTGTCACCACTCTCACTTTCATGACGTGAGTTTGATTCCCATTCAATACAACGGTTTGTGATTCTAGTCAGCAATGTTTTACAATGGATCTATCATTGCACAAAAATGGTAGTATACCGTAAAACCTTGTGTAGTAATGCACACGTTTAAATACTATATGCATTTCCAATCCTATCTACCGTATTATGCGGTATATAAGAGGCACCATGTTAAAAGGCGGATGTAAACATATCTGCCTAATCAATGGTTGTTAGGTGTACCTTATATTCTAGTAAATAATAGAGTAATTGGTAGACACAAAGAACACAATGCCCACAAAAAAAAGACGTAGAAGAAGAAGGTGCTGACCACACACATCGAAACAAACAACAACAAAAACAACAACAGGTCTCACATTTCAATCACTATATTTCAATTGAAGTATTTCTCAAAAGTCTGGCCATATTTTCATCATTTTGATCAAGAACAATTTTTACTTCTAAGTGTTTGAATTGAAGAGTGATGAGTATTAAGCACCATCCATTAAGAGTATTACCAAAAGCACCTAATGTGAGCATAAAATGTTTTGCTATATCCAATTCCATGCGTTTCCATTCCCAGTTTGCTTCCTACACACATTGCATAATGCGCAAAACTAAAAGTAATGGAAACCCAACAATGTGTCTTGAATTCCTCTTATTAGAGGGTTAAGTTCCTTTTTGTTGTTGTTTTTTGAGTCAGCTCAGGCCATTCCTAGAAACCTCTCCCCCCTTTCTGCCCCCCCTACCGTGCAATCTTCTTTTCACAGTATTGTCACCCTAGACGGTTCACACGGTCTCCTTTTCAGCCTGTTTCCGGTCATAAATCTAGAGCGCACCGTGAAGACACATTCCCTTGGATGGATTTAACACCGCACACCCCAGCCTGTAAATAAGTAAAGGCCGATAAGACTTCGCACACTGCTCCACTCACACAGACTAGCGCCGGAGCTGACACATTCCTGGTGGCTATTTGTTGACACAAGAAAAAGGAAGACTCTTGTTTGTGCCAAGCCGAGGAAAACGCCACTTTGGGAAAGAGCGACGCTACCCTACGACAGCGTGTTTGTGTTGCGCGCGCGCCCTTCAGTAATTGTTTTGACCACCTTTTTCCGATCGTGACTCAGGCTATTTCAGACCGGGTATCGTGTTCGGAGAAATCCTGCCAAAAACAAAGACCAGGGAGATATTCAAGTCACCTTATTTGACACCGTACTCTACTTAGGTGGGCAAATACTAGCCAAGAACCACAGAACAAGCAATTTCAAGACAGTTAAAAAAAAAAGACCGCAGGATATCGTTTTACGATAGTGCAGACGAAAACAAATACAAACTTATGTGCGAAATAAAAATGCCTCAAACCTGAAGTGAACCTTAAAACGTGTACATAAAAGGTTACCTTATATGACATCCCTTTTCATCTGAATTTAACACTTTTTTGAGACTGTAGAGCAGTTTTGTGACTTAGACCTGTTTCCAGACTACATTTTCAAAGTTTGGATCTTGCCTTTTCCTCAAATTGATATCGTTTGGGCATGAAGTGCTTTGTGTGTCCGCCGTTCTTAAAAATAAACAGGGATCTACAACCGGTCATTACATTTAACCTGGATTTTACACATTTTTGATTTTTAGGTCTCCATCATTGTTACTTTCATGATCAATTTTCTACAATTTCCATTTCAATTTAGGTTACTTCTGCTTTTTTTAAGGCTTGCTGATTACTTTTCTTACCACATCATTGTTAAATGTTTAAGAAAATACCAATTATTGATTACTTTTCATTATTACTCAAAAATTGTTGCAGAATATTGTTATTGCCACCCTGCTAGTTGTGATTGCCAGCCATAGTATTTGGACTTAGTGTCTCAGTGGCTAGTTTACAGGCTGGGGGCGTCGCTGCTGTCATGCACTTTCCGGACAAATTTTCAACATGTTACCTAGTGTTTACTATGTTTGTGTATTGTAATGCTAAATGTAATTCACCCTGGTCTTCCTGAAAGGGGGATACCACTTGTGAGGTCCCTTCTCAAGGTTTCTCTTTTTCCTTACGCTGAGGTTTTGAGTTGTTCATTGCCCGCATGTTGGTTTAAGATCAGGTAATTGTGTCATTGTAATCCTGTGCAGTCCTTTGAGACATTTTTGTGATTAAGGGCTGTATAAATAAATTTGACTTGACTTGACTTGAGTGTCGAATCCCACCAGTTTTGTGACTTATGATTTAAAATAATGTAGCAAAACATAAGGCACTATTAAACTGTAGAAAAATGGGGTAACATAACTTCTACTTTGTTTTGCAGTAGTCCTGTCTTTTCTTCTTGTTCTTAAGGGAGAAGAAAAAGCCTGGTTGTGTCACGGTGCATGTATTTTGAGCCATTGTACCAGCACTTAGACCTGATCTAGAACCTGCTGCATCGGTCAAGATTTTGGAACAGGAAGCTGACAACCGGACATTCTGTAATTACGATATTGTATAAAGAAGATGTATGTGTATTGTCTGTTGAGGCCCTTGACATATCTATTGCAACTTAGTCATCTTGGAAAGTGGACTACCTCATGTGTGACCCTTCTCAAGGTTTCTTCATTTTCCTCATGTTGAGATTAATGAGTTTTTCCTTGCCCTCGTATTGTTTCAGATCAGCTGATGGTGTAATGGTAGTCTGTAGTCTGTACAGCCATTTGAGACATCTTGTGATTAATGGCTTTACAAAAAACATGACTTGAATAGTCTGTGTATGTTCCAAGTGCTATTTTTACTACACTTCCTACACTTTACTTAAATTTAATTATAAACCCATCCTCACAACAATGCTCACAAACGGAACAGTTTTTCAGGAAACTGCTAAATTTTGTCATTGCTACCCAACTAGTTCTGATTACTAGGCTTGGTCTTCGGACTCAGTGTTGACTCCCAGCAGTTTAGTGACTTGTGGTATCAAATAATGCAGTCTTGAACAAACCAAAAGGTACTATTGAACAAGTAAAAAAGGAGAATAAATTAACTTCTACTTTCCTGTGCATTAGTCTGTTTCCAACGGCTATTTTAACAATATTGTGAATTTAATTGCAAACTTTGTATGAGGAATTTTGTAGCCTGTTAAATTGTGTACTGTACTAAGCTTTTTGCAAATCACTAAATCCGGGAAGTAAACAAGCATTGTGTAAGTTACTGTTGTAGTTAGGAATGTTTCAGGCACTAATAAGGTGTGGTGGGCAATAATCATAAGGGCTCTTTGAACTCAATTGGGCATCGTTAACACATACTTAATAGAGAAAATAGTTCAACTTTTCAAGGACACCTCAAACGACGCACCCCACATTTAAGTAGTAGAAGTAGCAAAGGGGTCTAAGTGTGCCATTTGTGCATCGAAAAAGCCTCGGCCAAGAAGTTTAAGCATCCTTGTTTCCTGGCCACTACCTTACTGATGCTTTGACTTTGGGTGGCCCGGACCTGTACCACAGACAAGAAAAACTTAACCACCATTTGTTTTTTGCCTCCCCAACAGAAGCCCACAGCTCCCACGCCAATTGAGCGCCATCCATACATTCCCCCGCTGCCACAAGGACCATGCCACACACGCTCCAAAACCGCATTCTTGCATGGCTACCCCCCACATTCGTCCCACACCACACACCTGACCGACCTCATTTCCTGTGAGCTGTGAGTCAGATGGCTGCACTGACTGGAGTAATACATGGTTGTAGCCCTTGTGATAATATAGTGTTTATGTGGCTGTCAAGGCAACCCGAGCAGCAGAAAAGGGGGATTGTGCACGTGTGGGTGGGTGAGCTGAGTTAGTGAGGATTCCATAGAAGTGTTCAGGCATGCGGTGGGTCTATTTGTACGTCTACAGGTGTGTTTTGTCAGAGGGGGGAGGGCAGGTGTTAGTCACCTGTCTTTTCTTATAGAAGCCTTTTCGATCACAGTTGGGTATGCGGAAGCCTCTCGGGTTGAGCACGTTTCTGATTTTGAGGCTATTTAGGATGCTTTCCATCTCCCGTCGACAAGGGCCCTGCACAGACATGACGAATACGTCAGCTTGACATAAGTCACATATTGCGCATTCTGTGCAACTACATCATCGAGATTTCTAATTGCCCATTCAAATTGTTCTTCAAAACATCCCAACTTTGATGATTCACGGTACAACGGAGCATTTTGCAAATCAAGTTTGTTGGTCGGGCTTCGGCTGGGTCGGGCTGGAATTTTAAGGCCTGATCTTACATTTAATCAGAACTAACTCAGGCACTATGAATGCAAATTCCAGTTAATTATAAGTATTTTTTCCTTGTTTTAGGATATTTTATCTATTTTTCCAGTAAAATGAGAAGATGTTTACTCAAAAATTTGTATTTTTCTTTGGATATTGGCAGAAAATATTTCTTAAAATGAGAAACTTGCTGGATAAGACACGTTTGAGATTTTTTTATTTATTTCTTTTTTGAGGGCTCTCAAGACAACACCCAAAAACTGAATTGAGAAAAACCTGTCAAGTGTTTAATTCAAGTCATCTAATTTATATTTTTCTACAATTTTAAGATACTTTTTTTTTTACTATTTTATAGTTAAATAAAGATATATTTACTCATAATGCGTTTTTTTTGGCGGAAAATATTTCTTGAAATGAAAAATTAAGTATTTTTTTTCAACAGGCAAAGAAAAAATCGGAAAAACGTTGTGCCAATTATAAACTTTATTTTACTATAAACTAATTGTATGTGTATCTTTCCTATTTAAATATATTTTATCTTTAGCTGTATTTACAGAAATTAATTTTTTCACTCTTGTTAGAGAATATTGTGTATGAACTATTCTACGAAAGTAATCTTGCACGACTAACTTATATATATATTAAGACATTTGTTTTGCGTAAACAAGGTCACCATAAAAGTAACAAATTTGCAAATTGCACAAAGTCCATAAAGGCTTCGGAGCCATTTCCTGTAAAAGATTTCGAACTGTAGCCCAAGTGGAAATATTGGAGCTAAAATCTGCATTTTATTATTCAGGTTGAGACGTTTTTGATGCCACATAGTATTGCATTTCACTTAAATAAAAACGTATATGTATATAACTTACATATTCAGTCTCCCTTTTGTTTTCCAGGGAGAAGTTCTGTGTATCCGTGTTGGGTCCCTCGGGGACAGACTCCACCTTGAAGCTGTGAGTCTTCCTGTCCTGATCTTTCTTTATCAGCTTGTTGTGTAACGGAGGCCTGGTGTCCATCACGCTTCCACTTTGCCCTCCTTTAACAGGTGACAACACGCTCATAGTGGCCGTCTTGTTGGCAGGCCCTTCGTCCACCTGATTTGGGACATGGTCTGCGTGATCAAAATGGAAAATGCATTAACGGACATCGCAGAACAGGATGCTTTTAGGATACCGCCGTAAAATTTGACATTAAAGCTTCGATCTAAGCTTGTGGGGCACTTTTGTTGATTCACGAATGCTTTGGAAGGCGAGTAAGTGCTCGGAGGGAAAACGGCATTTCCGTATGAAAGTATATATTTAACAATTTAACAAACCTTAACAAACCAGTGACGTGCTGTGGGGTTTGTCTCTGGCGAGGCCCAGTCAGAAGTCAAAAAAACAGTCAAAAAGTTAAACTATGTCTTATTAATCATTAGATTGGCAGAGCTAGAGGGTAATATACACCAGTATACTGTTGCATGGCAAAATATGTATTAACCTGACACCTATGAATTCTATGCGCCTCTCTGTTAGGATAAAAGTCGTCAATGGATACTTAAGGTAAGCCTCCATTATGAAAGAAAGTCCATGCAACAAGAAAACAAATAATGGGTGTCTTGACTTGCTGTTAGCCTGCCAATACTATCACTAAGTTATATTGTTTGGGGCTAATGTGTGTGCCCAATCAGAATCCTTTGTCTCAGTATTGCCCTCTGCAATGAGGCAAAAGGATTGCGTGCCTCATCTTCATTTGCAGATGCTCAGTACAGTCATAGTATCAATAATATTCATAAAGTTTGGTTGATGGTGGGATCCTTCAACCAATACGGTTGTAGGGGCACCACTTCCTCTGGTGTATCTTGGGAAAGTACAGTCTGGTGGAGCCCATCCCTTTCCAGGCCAGGAAATGTTTCTACCATGTCTCGAACCAGGGCTCTTTTGCGTGTTAGGCACAAGTGCTAACAACTGTACTACGAAAACGCCATATTCATAAAATAATGTAAAATTTTGGGGATTTTTAAAGGGAAAATCAAAAAGTAAAATGAGAAAGAACTTTAACACTAAATAATTAGAACCATTTACTATATTTTCAATTTTATATTTCTATTATAACTGTATCTTACCTGTCTCCCATGACTGACTCCACTAAAGTAAGCCATTTTATTATGTACATATGTTGAAAGCAATTTGACTTGTATTTGAACAATACTAGGTGAACATTTTACAAAAGTTAAAAAACTGCAGTGAATTGAATTTTATAATAAAAATACTTAGGTTTTTTTTTTGTCAATTTTTGGAAAAAACTTTGCATGCCTCTAACAGTAGTTTAGAAAGCATAGCATCATATTTTTGTTATAACCCAGGATCATTTTCATAGATTTTCTTCATCCAATGTTTTATTTTCATACAAAAAGAAATAAATGTAGACATTCTCCAAACTTGTTGGCTCTCCTTTTTTAAAACCTCATCAGTCATAAAATAATTATATAAAGAAGAAACCAAACAATAAAAAAGAAAATGGGATGACAGGAGCTGTAGCACCAGCCATTGTTTGTACACGCACACCGCCCGAGTTGGAGTTACATGGCAGCCAATGAGAGCCAAGTCTCCATGAAGCTCAGTAGTATTAATTCAAGAAATCATCTGTGTTTGCTTTTTATACATGGATACAATGTATTGGATATAAACACATGAGGATCTAGTATTGTTTTATTGTTTTTTTACTTAATATTCTTTTATCTCAAGCCTATTTAAAATATTAAAAAACGTAATTTTCAAACTGTAAATTCAAAACTATAATATCTTTGATCATCCCATCAAAATTTAATGTGGGCTCATGGCCTCCTGTATGATCTATTTTGGTCAAAAATGTCCTTCCCAAATCAGATGTAACTCCTGATACTTGACTCCGTTTTCCATGACAGTGCACAATATTTGAGCGCGCTCTCCGCCAAGCACACACTTGTTGGTGAAGTTTGATCATTGCGTGCACACATACTGTAAACTATTCAAATGTTAAGAAGAAATAGTTTGTATGTACAATGGTTGCCATGCAGACGAAGAACCCAAAAGTTTCACCAAAAGTCTACTTGCTTGAATCAATTAAAAAGGGTTGCACTCAGTCTAAATTGTTCCCAGTGAGAGTTTTCCCCTGTGTGAAGGTCCTCACAAATGCACACACAGTTAAGCATCGCCAACACAAAGGTGCCTACATTTGTAGGACGCTTGTCAAAGGTCAAGTTATCAACAAGTTATCCTAAAACCTGCAACAAGATCATGCAGATCAAGTTTGATTGGTCTGGGGGGAAGCAGAGCCAAATTAAATGTATTTTTTTGTTTATATAGTTTCCAACAATGATATGGAACAACAGCACAACAGTTGATGGCAGCCAAGATCTTTGCATAAGACTCTGGCATATTCACTAAAATATTCACAATTGATACTAAGGGCCCGGTCACACAGCCGTTTGCGTCTGTATTGCGGGTAAAATTTTGCGATTTTTGTTTGCCCGTGGTTGCCCGCGATGGAAAATGCGCAAAATTGGCCAACCCGCTGTTCATCGGTGGTATGCCCGCAAAACAGACGCCGGCGACTGTTCCACTCCCTCATCGCGTCATTTCCGCGTCATTTCCGCGTGTGGACCACGGGTATAAAAGCTGCCGAGCCGGTGTTATGCAGAGAAATGCATCCTTGCCGAGATTTGCATCCCCTCGCTACTACAACCACTTTTACCTCGTTTTATCTCACTTTTAGGGAATTTAATGGCGAACATATAACCAAAACCACTTCGTCTTGCATTTATTGGGAATGTAATACAACTTAAACCATTCCGTCTTTGTATTTGTTGTGAATGTAATAGAACGGTAATGCACGCCGTATACAAATCACTTTTGAGCAGGTAACATGTTTATTTTTCCTTTTTCTATTCAAATCGCTCGTATTGAAACTGTTATGCACTCTACCATAAAGCTTATTTCTGCATAATAAGCTTTACGGTATGGTGCATAACAGTTCTCAAAAGTGATTTATATACGGTGTGCATTATCGTTCGATTACGTTCACAACAAAAACAAAGACGGAATGGTTTATGTTGTATTACATTCTCAACAAATGCAAGGCGAAGTGGATTTGGTTATATGTTCGCCATTACATTCCCTAAAAGTGATATAAAAGTGAGATAAAACGGGGTTAAAGTGGTTGTAGTAGCGAGGGGATGCAAATCTCGGCAGGGATGCATTTCTCGGCATAACACCGGGCTGTAGAAATCATAACCGCTCAAGACACAGTCCCGTGAAGATCAATATTTCAAGCTATGGCACCGAAGGAGCCAATATGTTATTATTGTAATAGTTTTTCATTTTTATTTGATTATCTTGTTATGAAATGAAAAGAAATGTCAAGAAATAAAAATGGATTAAGACGAGGTCACTACGGTGACGGGGATCCATGTTCACCCCTTGACGTCTCGAGCACAACTGACGTGTGCTCGGCAAATCGCGCTGTATATACGCGGAGAAAGGCGTTTGACCGTCACACGCGTAACACACTAAATTCACGAAATAACACAGCGATACAGGCGCAGAACATGCTATGACCGTGCTCCACCCACGATTACCCGCTGAAATTTCGCGTCCTACCCACGTGTAACCACGCCCTGGCCGCGGCCATAGCACGTCGTTCCGCGTCATTTCCGCGTCATTGCCTCGTGTGTACCACGTGTGCCGCCCGCGGTTAACACGTGGTCTAAAGTTTTGAGCAGCGCAAAACTTTTTCGCGCGGCCAGCCGCGTGTGAATTTCCGACCGCGTGTAAAGCACTGCTGTATCTCGTCTGTATGGCGATCTCAAAGCTTCCAACAGCGTCTGTTTCACAGGCAGAAATTTCTGGCTGTGATTCAGCCTCGATACAGACGCAAATGGCTGTGTGACCGGGCCCTAACCAGTGAGGTGCAGTCAGGGGAGGCTGTCATTTTGGAAATGTAACATTAGAAATATAAGACATGGTCATATTTACTTAGTTTTAAAGTTATTTCTCATTTAACTTCAGAATTTAAAGTTTTTCTTGTTTTCTTTGGCTGAATTTTCATCTTATATAATGAGGAATGTTGATACTAGCATGAAACTTGTTACTGTGTTGAGGATTTGAAAATCTTGAGTACTCCAGGAGACGCGTGAATGTTGCTAAATCTTCTTGTATCCCCTTTCTGCTTTGAACTTTTCCACAACTTTATCCAGGTGTGTTTTTTGGTCTTCATAATGCTATCTGTCTCCTCTCACATAGGTCTAAGCCCATCACATAGCAGTTGCATTTAAACTGAGACTTAATAACACACAGGTGCACTCTGGTTGTCATTGTTAGTCATTTAGGTCGACATTGGAGCATTCAGAAGTCAGCAGGGAACTTTTAAAGACAGTTGGCTGAGTTGTTATTTTTGTCACACCTACTTTCAGTGTTTTTCGTTGTTATTTGGTTCCTCTTCACAATCTGGCCTCACCTGTTTTCATTTTTTAGCTTTAAGTTTGAAGCCTGAAATGTGAAAATATGACAAAAAAATTTGGGGTGACCAATACTTTCACTAGGCACTAAACTCTGGGCTGAGACAGTTTATCCAACCAAGTTCTTCTCTAAATGCATTGCAACGATGGGTCACACATCATTTTTGAAACCTCAACTCGAAACCGAGCGTGGTCACGGGAGGTGCAGCTCATGCGGACTGGCATGCTGGCGGACGCCATTCCTGTCTGACCAATTGATTGATTTATGAGGTCTGCCATTTCTCGGACTGCACGCAAGAATACCAAGGAAAAACAAGACGAGATGTCAATAACACGAGTAAATCTACATCTTTTTTTCTGGTTCTGACCCCTCTATTGATCTGACAGCTTTAATATATCTGAATTAAGTGACAGGTTTTAGGTCTCTGCGGTTGATGGGGATGTTTGTTTTGATACCTTGGGGATTATTTGGCCATTACTCTTATTTTTTTCTGTGCTGATTTCCATCCCATAATGGCTTAATGCTTTGTCCAGGTGATTCGTGAACCATGAACATCTACTTTTACATTCGATAACGGGGTTTGTATTCCTTAAATTCATTCTGAGATCTTTATTAAATTGTTTAGTGAAAAAACATTTAAATAAACAATTTAGTATATTTTTGTTTTTCAAAGATCCTCAAAATATGCAAAACTACACCAACTATTCTTGATAATTGTATTCTGTTTTTGATATTGGTACCAGAAACTGCCAGTTTGTTATTGTGATCATTAACATGCACTGTTTTTCATTGTTTTGACTAATTAAATCATCGTCATTATTCTTTTCATTGTCATCTTATGTTAATGTTCTTCGATATCCACACTCTTAAGGACGTTTCTGCGTTTGTAACCCTTAAGATTTAATGAAAAGAAAGCGCTCAGAGAAGGGCCTTTAGAACAGGTTGGACTTTCGTTATTTAAACGCTTTCCTACCTCTCCTCCTTGCAAGTTCAAAATCAATTTGTGCCTTCTCTCCTTATTTTGGATTTATAAAAACGTTAAACGTATTAATCATATAAGCATTTTTCCATTTACATTATTTGTCATAACATGAATCTCACCAACAGCGACATAATTATCCGCCATTTTGCTGCTACGGGTAACCAAAATATCAAAAACCTCACCAAGGATTGGGCAAAAAACAGGAAAACGGGAAGTTTGGTCACACAATCTCAGTGGTTTGTATTCTTCCTTGTGATTTTTAGCACTATTCTTCCATTGCACAACATAACAGTAAAATCTAGTGGTCAAATAATATAAACTGTTCTGTTAATACATCATTGACCATTTTTTGTGTCTCTGATAAAGTATTTATTTCCGACAGATGGTTTTAGTCTAATCCGAGGATAACGATCAACATCTTAGCCTATTTTCTGACACGGTATCTTTGTCATTGCTCACATTTTTGTGTGTGTGTCTGTAAAAGTGTTGATTTTTGACTAAAGGTCTTAGACTTGCTTTTGTCTTATTCTTTTAAATAATGATCAACGTATTTCCCAATTGACTGACACTGTAAAGACCAAATGATTAATTAAACCACAAATGAAATTTTCCCCCACTATTTTGTTTTTAAAACAAATATCTGTTTTTCAAAAAATCACTTAAATTCAAAACATTATTGCGTTATATTAATAATCGACAAACTAATTCGATTATTCATTCATTATGAAAAGAGGTGTTTGTCGTATTGTAAACAAGTGTAGGAAATTTGAAATTATCATTTTAAAGGGAACCATATGTTTTATTAGACCACTATAGGTTGTTGTTATGGTCAAGCAACTAAAACGTGTGCCAAAAGCTAAATTAAGAATACAAGCTAAGTAGACATAAAGGGACCAAACCACACACATTTTCTTTCGATTTTTTTTTTTTTTTTTGCTTCGCCTCTCCCGACCTTTTTGTTTTCTTGGTACCCGTAACAACAAGATAGCGGATAGTTATGTAAGCTCCCTCTAGGTGAGGCTCATGTTGTGTGAAATAAATAAAGAAAATTGACCTTTTATTATTAAAAAATGCTTATTTGTATTATAGTATTTTTGCTTATTATTTAAATCAAGTGACCCTGATGCGGCAGGGCTAAATCAGTGAAAGCTGTCGGGCCCTGCTGTTGAACAGAAGAGTGTGTTGTATCACCCTGACCCGAGTGACATGGCCGCTTCCTTGTTTCCCATTTCATCTGGAGGGACGAAAGCATGACTAAATTCGGTGATTAACTTGTTTGGGTGTTTGGGCATTTGGGTTGGCCATTGGTCAAAACCAAAACCAAAACAAAAAAGATGTATGTGTTTTTGCTACTTTTTCCCCTTTTTATTTTATTTTTTTTCTTTGTTTTTTTTTGTAGGTGTTTGTCTTGCTGTCGGTCACCCCTCTCAAGGGATATGACCAAGGTAGATAGATGGATTGATTTAAATCAATAGTTTTTTTAAGGAACAATTACTTTTTAAATACCACTAGGAGGCCCTTGATAATGCACACTGTCCCTTTAAAATAAACTCGGCATTTTCACACTGGCTTGAATGATGGGGCTAGTTTTAAAAATTTTACTGGCCATGTTAATGTTAAACTCTAAAAGAAACCATACGGTTTTAAGGAGCATTTCAAAGAAGTGTTGCGGTTTCAATTGAGGGTTTGAGTTTCCAAAAGGGAGGTAAATAAGTAGGTCTATGGCCCGTGCGCAAATTCTTGCAGACCTGTAAAGTACGACACGATGTTGTCATCTGCCAACGCATGTGTGGCTGCTTTCACTTAGCCCCGAACACAGAAAAAAAATGGCAGAAAATGCGAGATTTGGTGATTGTGTGAGTGTGAACGCATACTGCTAGATGTCATGGTGTACATTGGTGTGACAATTCGACTGTGAGATGAGAAAAATTCCCGCAACCAAATTGAATACGCACAGAAAAAGAAAAACTCAGATATTTCAATTGTGACATCAGCATTGCCTGAACACTCGAGTGTATGTGAGTATATGTGTTTATTCACACGCTGGTGGTATGTGTGCCATCTCACCACAGTCAACACCACCGCAGTATTCATTGCCAAGGGGTTGACGTGGGGGTTTGTGACCCTAGTGCAAAAATGGACCAGCTGTTTTGGGACACCACCTACATTCCATGTGTCCAGCCCCTTACTTAACGTTAACTTCACATAATGCTATCTTTGTAATAACAGTTTGTCGAAAAAATGTCACAAAGTCAAATAATGCCAAAACGTTTTGGGGGTGCTAATACATTTGCAAGGCACTAAATGAAAAAGACGATTATCTTCGAGAGGTGATGGTATTCAAGAGAAGGGCTTCATAACCTTTTGTAACACACATTGCGCAGCAAGAGCAATGAGCACATTAGGTGTTTGCATTCGAATGGTGCATCCAAGATTAGTGCCACGCAATAGGCATCTTGTGCCAATGTTGCGCTTTGACACTTCAACACTTTTCCATCAATGGTGCTGCGCACAAACGTGTCGATGTTAGTGGGTGGGGCCAGTTAAAACAGGGGTCGGAATACTTCTTGACTCAAACAGCCATTAAAGCACAATATTTTAATTGTTTTAATTTTTTTTTTTTCAATATATCTTAAGACAAATTTCAACCAAACCACCAAACTCCAGACTCAGGATAATTCTTCAGCACATTTCATTTCACTGTGTGACGTTCAATGATTTGATCAAATTTATGAAATGATAATGCCAAAGCCTGTGTCCCATATCGTCATATAGACGTGCCCCTATTTACAACCGTTTGAAAAACAGATACGAACCATTTTTATTGTTGAATATCTCATGCCTCCATTCAATATTGTTGGTGTAAAGTGAAAAAAAGAGGCGAGCCATTTCTTTTGAAATGAAAGTGGAATAAGAAAGCTTGATGTGGCTGAGAAAATTGTTGGATCAGTTTTTTTTTCCACTTTTTACCACGCAGGAGGAAGTAGGTAGATAGATAGATAGATAGATAGATAGATAGATAGATAGATAGATAGATAGATAGATAGATAGATAGATAGATAGATAGATAGATAGATAGATAGATAGATAGATAGATAGATAGATAGATAGATAGATAGATAGATAGATAGATAGATAGATAGATAGATAGATAGATAGATAGATAGATAGATAGATAGATAGATAGATAGATAGATAGATAGATAGATAGATAGATAGATAGATAGATAGATAGATAGATAGATAGATAGATAGATAGATAGATAGATAGATAGATAGATAGATAGATAGATAGATAGATAGATAGATAGATAGATAGATAGATAGATAGATAGATAGATAGATAGATAGATAGATAGATAGATAGATAGATAGATAGATAGATAGATAGATAGATAGATAGATAGATAGATAGATAGATACTTTATTCATCCCCTAAGGGAAATTCACATTTCCAGCAGCATCCCTGAGCTGAGAACAGTACAATAATAAAGCCAAAAGAATACAATATACAAATACCCAGTGTGACGTGCAAATGCCCACTGTAGCGTGTTATATAGAGTAACTAAATAGTGCTACACAGAATACATATTGCAGTAAGATTCGGTAATATCCAATGTAGGTGGTGTGGTTTAATAATAATAATAATAATAATAATTTTCCTTGTATTGTCATTCTGTGTAACAATGTACACAGAACGAAATGTCGATTGCACCTGACCCGTTGTAGCGAGCCGATGCAGCCGCAGCCAACAGAGGGCGCCGCCGACCACTTTTTAAGTCTTAGGAATGACTCGGCCGGGGCGCAATGTGGGCCTTTACTCTGCCGGGTGGAGTTAAAGAGCCTCATGGCATGAGGAAGAAAAGATCTCTTCAGTCTGTCCGTAGTACAAGACAGTGACAGCAGTCTGTCGCTGAAACTGCTCTTCTGTCTGGAGATAATGCTGTGTAGTGGATGCGATGGATTGTCCATGATTGACTTCAGCTTTTTCAGTAGCCTAACTCTTGAAGCCCATCTTCGACAAGTAAGTTAAACTTCGCTTTATTTATCTTTGTAGAGCATATTATTTTATTAAATGTTTATTCTTTTAGTACAAAACAATACAGATTACTTATACAAGCCCTTAACATACTTGTGTAAAACTTGAACATACAAAATATAGCACTGAAGCAACTTACAAACGATCGTCCAGAATCTCACTTGTAAGTAGGGCAGCTTCTGTACTTAGAATTGGTCTCCTTTACACTGTTACTTAAGATCGTTGTAATTTTGTCATAAACAATGGATTCCAAACACAGTGCGAGTAGAGTTATTCTGTAAACAAAGGTCTGCAAACGAGAAAGCTACGAATGTATTCCGAGGAGTGCGCTAAAGGTGCAGAGATCCCCCACAAGTATTGTTCACCCAATCAAATTGCTCTGGGTGCTTGGCTGGCGTTTTCGGGTTTCTCCTGAGGAATTTTATCATACGTGTCTGAACAGTGAACAAAGATTAATAATTGGCTTCTATTTAAAGGATTCCTTAGAATCATACAGCCAAAACGGGGGTCTGTTGGTGTAATACCTTGAGTGTAAACTGTAGATGAAACTTTTACCTCTATTTATTGAGTGAAAAAACTCCTTTCTTAATTGCACCCACTTCACATAAATAAAAACTATACAGCCTTAAAGAAGATTACCATTGCTGTTGTTTTATCTTCAAACCAGATGTTCTCATGAAAGGAGCCAAACAGTATGTGGCTCTCGAGCAATGTTGGGAGTAACACGTTCCTGGAATCGATTATTTTTTCTTTTTTGGCAATGAGTACTTTAACATGTTTTTAATAAAACAATTGTAACACAAAAACTATTACAACATGGTAAGTTACTCTGCTACTTATTAAAAGAGTTCAAGAATTTCAATGCCATTTAGTCAGCTCCTGTTCCACTTTCGCTCAGGATTAATTAACCCTAGATAACCCATAGGTCTTAATTTTCCAAAGAACAGGGTTGAGCCCGCTAGCAACATCACATAGAGGACGTAAACTTGGCATGTTGATATGGCCCTAAGAAGTACAAAACAATGTAGTTACGGTGGCACCGTCTCAACCACTGAGTACAAAAAAATTCTCGCTGCTATTTTTTTCCCTACCTTATGTACTTGCAATCTAAGTTCCATTTACAACTATGAAATAAAATACTGAAATCAAGGGTTCATGTTATATGTGCATATTTGTTTGTGTGTCACCAGTAGCGAATGCTAGACTGTGCATGGAGAGGGGGTTGATGTTTATACGGGAATAACCAACCAACGAAATATCAATAGGGCAAACTAGAGCGCATAATTTACGGTACCTTGCTGAGTTTTGGTCTTTTTATTTGTGAAATTATGTTTGTAATACATTATAACTGGAAAAAAGAAAACCTCCTGGACAGTACTCAGTAATGGAGGATGAAATCTTCGAGTGGTTTGAAGCCCATAGACAATATTGATATGGAGTATTCCGGCTTAGTGTTGGTTTGCATGCTCTCAAAGATACACAAGACAAGAAATATGAAGGGTTCACTGCTTCCACAGGTTGGTGTTTGCGGTTTCTTCTTTTTTTTCTCGTTTGGCTATTTTTCAGCAGTTTTAGATGGCCGGCTTCAAGCCTTGTATTCATAACTGAGTGTAGTACGCATTATTTCTCTATGAGGGAAGGGACGCTTGTCTCTAGTAGCTTCCAGTCAGTTCTGCGTGACGGCGTGATGGCTGAGTTGCATCTTAATGATCGTCTGAGTGTTGAATTAATTCATGTTAAGTAATTTAGTTTGCTATCCCTTTATTGATGTGGGTTGTACTCTTATTGTATTTGCGTGTTTATATTTGTTAATTTTTGAGTATCTCTGGGTGTGTGAGTATGCACGTTATAAGTACATTTCTGTTGCGCAAATCGATTAGATGGCAACTCATCCACTGCTGCATGTTTTTTATACTGGTTTGCATGACAAGATTTGTTTTCTTGGTCAACGTATTGTCATGTGGGCTTGCGCGCACCGTGCGTAACGTTCACTGACGACTGTGGAATGTGTTGAATGTTTCCTGCCAATGTGAAGCATGCTCTCTAAAAAATGCTCAGGTGCAAAGTGAAAAACAATAAAAGTAGGAGCAAGACAAGCACAAGCCCCCTACCTTGCTTCAACGGCGGAACCAGGACCGGGATGAGTTTTTTGGATGACACCACGGTGCATATCCCGCGACCCTCTAGCAGAGCTTGCAGGGGCCGGCTCTCGCCCGGGCGCTGACGGCAGCTTAAGCCGGATCCGCAGCGCGCCGTGTACACCCCGCACGGTTGCCCCCGGCCAAGGGCGCACGTGACGCAGCAACCACAACCGGGCTCCCGCAGTCTCTCGGTGCAGTTCTCGGCCAGAGGTTTACACTGCAGGAGCGCGGCGGCGTCGCACGGCTCGCAGCGGACAACCGCGGCTGCGGCAGCGGCCAAGGCGACGGCTCGTGCAAACGCGGCCAAAGTGGCCGCCAAACATAGGAGGCAGGGCGCGTGCATGCTAACGACGGTGACGAGAGGCGCTTGTTGAGTGGACGCACTCGGACTCGGAGCTGGCTGGACTCGGTGGCGCGGCGTGCTGGCTGAGGGCCTTCTCCATGTGTATTTTCTTGGAGGCGCACTTGTCGTTTTATACACGAAGGGAAAAGGCCAAGAAGTCACTCCCTCCCCTGTTTGTATAATGGCAATGCGGCTCTCTTGCAGCGCTTGCAACCTGCTCCTTGGGTCAATGTGACGTCAGAAAAAGAAATAACACACTTTTAAAAAGAAGTTATTTTACCAAATATTTAATGGCAACCGTGATTGGGTCAACACATTCCAAAAGTACCTTGTTTTACGAGCTAATTTAATTTGGTTATCGCACTTAAAGCACTCGTATTTCAAATCTTTACGCACCAAAGCCAAAGTGGGAAGGCGTGGTGGGAGTAGGGGGTCATTTTGCCAAAAGAACATGCAAATAATTTCACATCTTTGACAGTTGATAATTATTTAGTCCACAGGTTTCAAACCGGCGGCCCGCGGGCCAGATCAGGCCCGCTAAGGGATTGAATCCGGCCCGCGAGACTACACTCAGAGAAGCGCAAGAGAAAAACAAGCTGCAGGTTGAAATATGTCAACTTGATGTTGCCAAAGCCAAGTGCCTCTCACAAAGACACTGTACTTGCATTTATTTCTCCCTCTCACTCTTTCTCTCTCTCTCTCCCTCTCTCTCTCTCTCTCTC
Organism: Urocampus carinirostris; assembly: GCF_059441175.1. Classification (NCBI taxonomy): domain Eukaryota; kingdom Metazoa; phylum Chordata; class Actinopteri; order Syngnathiformes; family Syngnathidae; genus Urocampus; species Urocampus carinirostris. The sequence goes on along the minus strand of NC_142360.1, from coordinate 15,123,318 downwards.
TCTCTCTCTCTCTCTCTCTTTCTTTTCCACCCATTTTCTCCCACTCTGTCTCAGTCTCTTTCATTCTTTGTGTCTCTCTTTTTCCCTTCCTTTGTTGCTCTTTGTCTCTTTCTCTCTCTGTGTCTTTTAACCTCTTTTGTTCTAACTTCCTTTTTCCTTTTCTCTCTTTTCTCTTTCTCTCTGCATACCCTTTGTGCTTTCTTTTTTTCCCTCCTTGTGTCTTTCTATTTGAAGCCCTTAGAGACTAATTGTGATTAAGGGCTATACAAATAAAAATGACTTGACTTGACTTGACTATTTCTCTTTGGATTTCTTTCTTCCTCTCCCTTTCTTTTCCCCCTCTCTCGCGACTTTTTATCTTTTGTTTCTCACGCTCTCTCCCTCTTTCTCTTTTTCTTTCTTTGTCCCGCCCTCTCTCCTTTTCCGTAAAACACAGCAAGCTGCACTCCCTGTACACTTTGATGCTTTTCACCAGCACAGCCAGTTCGTCGGTCTTATTTGGTAGAGAGTTCACAATTACCATGAATACGGACGGTACCGGAGACTTATAACGCCGTTAGCCGCTTAGCTAGCTCTGGCTCTCCATCTACGATAGGCCCCCTCATCACGCCGGCTCGAGAATTATTCAGGGCAAGGAGTTGTACCTCGAATAAACGCATTTTTGTGCGTTAAAACCCATAATGATAGGATAGAAAGTGATCCAAAGTGTAGTTTTCAAACGGGACGAAAAACACCGAAGATAGAAGCAGTCACTTAAAACAATATATCACAAACAGTGCGAAATACACGGAGCTGCTGGAAAGGCTGCTGGAAAGGCTGCTGGAAAAGCTGCTGGAAAGGCTGCTGCTCGCGGCGGCGCCGCTTTGATCAATACTATTGTCCTGGAATCAATCTTAACCCCTCCACCAATTCCCTCAAAGCGCAGCGCCTTTGTCAATTCGTTACATTTGTGCCTTTGTGTGTGACTAACAGGCAAGCTTTTACTAACTATTGCTACCTGGGTCAATGTTACATCTTGCCTGCCAGGCAGAAAACATGGCAAAATGTATGTTCTCACCACTACAAGAAGCTAAAAGTGACAGAGGAAAACAAGATGCGCAGCCTGGTGTAGAGGTTTTTTAATTTATGCTAATTTATTGCTGCTTTTTTGTCCGACTCTCTTGGGTTCTGTTCTGAAACAATTGTAATTAAAGTACAGTATTACCGCGATTATCGTCGTTAATGGGGTGAAGAGCCCGCGTGAAACACAAAAAAATCTGTGAAGTACCAACGACCCTTCATAAATGCCCCCAAGCATCAAACTTACTTCGACATGACGTCCTTACGGAATGAGAGTAAATGACTGTAACAAAATAACAGCTGTAGCTCAACAAATAGAAACAGAAGACAGATTGTAATTGTCATTAAACAAAAGTACAACCACATCAGAGGGATTTTCCTTTTAGTGTAAGAAAGTGATTCAATAAGAGTCTGGCTAGCTGCACACTAGCTTCGGGTATCCTTGAATTGACCCAGTAGTGGTTTCCAATGAGCTGTATCTCCAGGTGATCCGTTTCATGGGTAATGGATCTTGCATTGGTGAAATACAGGCTCAGCAAGGGTGGCTTGTTACATAGGTGTGGCAGTCTGTTGGACCTTCAGCACCACTTTTATCCTGACGCAACCTCAGTCCCTTCCTGGACCCAATACAAAAAAAATAACCATATCTTTACGCTCGTCTGAACTTTTCTCAGAGACCGATTTAATTGATGAATTTATTTTCAAACTATACGACTATGTGTTTACTTTGATCGTCTCGATACCAAAATTCCCAGTATCGTAGCCCTTTTTGCTTAATTCAAGCATATATATGCACGGTTGCATTTCTGTAGAGCAAACCAATCCTTTGAACATATTAGTTGTGGTTTGATTCCCAGCCCAATGCCTTAAGGTTATCTGGGATGGGCTCCAGTGCCACCATGTCCAAGGTGAGATGAATAGGTAGGGAAAGTAATGAATTAAAAATACATGAAATAAATAATCGCTGTCATGTGAAAAATTAAACCATAAAAGTATATTTTCATTTTGCATGGTTACAATGTAAACATTCCATAATGGCAAACGAGTAAAAAATAACAAATTTATTTCACGTAGCAGCCCCAAATTTAAGTTATTTTAGATATAAAGTACACCCATATTTCTCTCTTTTTTCATTGGCCATTTGTTAAAATGGAATGATTCAAAAGTTTCTCAGGCTTTATAGTTACATTGTACTTTTGGTTTCTATAAAAAGCATGATAAAATAACTAGAGGTTTTTGAGTTTTTCCTTGCCCGCATGTCGGTATAACATCAAGGGATGTGTCATTGTAATCTGTGCCCATCTTTTGAGACATTTTGTGATTAAGGCGTACACAAATAAACGTGACTTGACTTGACTTGACTAGAAATTTTGACCATCAAAAAATACTGGTGCAATTTTGTCCCTCTATATGTGTGGCTACACTGTTAATGTTCTAATTTAGCTTTAAAGGTTAAACACAGCTGATGTTTAAAAAATTATAATAAGAATTGTATTTATAGTTATTGATAGTAAACATTGTTTGCGATGGGATTATACGCAGCACTTGAGGATAAACATGTGATGAAGATTTAGAAGAGAAAAACAAGATAAAAAAATGTTAGGATGGATGAGGTAAAGTATCTACCAAGTCATGTTGGAGGACCGCAATAAAAAATAATAGTGCAATGACGTGTAGTGCAATGACATTTGGCAGCACCAAATTTCCAAAATAAGTCGATATAATACTCATTTGTCTATACTTGAGCAAGATAGTTTTCTCAACGGACTAGTGCACTTATTTAGGGTAGTAACGGCCCTTAGGAATAAACTGCCTCTGAACCTCTTAGTCATTGTGTTAAGTTTTTGTGGTAGATCAATCCAAGTGGGTGAGGCAGGAACTGCGGGAAGAGGTTCTCAGACCAAGGACGGTATTTATTAACAAAATAAGGACCAAAGTACCAAACAAACCGCCGGGCACTAAATAACTCACAAAATACCCAAGCAAAAAAAACGGAAAATAAAAGACCAAAACCGCAAATGGAAAATGCAAGGAACAAAGATCAGAGTACCAATATGTCCAAACAACAAACCAGAAACAAAAGAAATCAGACCTGGCGTGGTGGTGAGATTGAAAATGACACTTAAGGATGACAAAGGAACTCAAAATAACCCGACAAAGTTTGCTGACATAAAGGGCTCAGTATTATTGAGCACAGGCGTGTGATAATTGGACACACCTATGCCCAGTTCAAACCCTAGTTGGGACCCTCTTGTGGTAGGAGGTATGTCAGACCCTAATTAAGAGACCTTGTAACAGTAGCTCAAATATGTGGTGGCCAGGGTGTGATAAGTTCTTTATAATAATATTGGCTCTGTTCAGGTACTGGAAGCAGACAATGTCCTCGAAACTGGGCAGATAATGCCCCAGGAAGGAATTTCGTGCCCACTGCTCATACTTTACTCACCATTTTTTAAAAATAATATTACCTTATGCCTGGCTCAGATGCTAATATCTCATCTCATCTCATTAGCTGCACCGCTTATCCTCAGTAGGGTCGTGCGGGTGCTGGAACCCATCCCAGCAATCCTCGGGCAGTGGGCAGGGGACACCCTGAACTGGTTGCCAGCCAATCACAGGGCACACAAGGACAGACAACTCGCTTGCTCATTCACACCTAGTGACAATTTGGACCGGGCCAATCCACTTGGAATGCATGTCTTTGGAACGTGGGAGGAAACCGGAGTGCCTGGAGGAAACCCACGCAAGCCCGGGGAGAACATACAAACTCCGCACAGGAAGTCCGGTAACTGGATTTGAACCCACACAGGAGGTTCCCAAGACCTTTGAACTGTGCCGCACACACGCTAACCACTGCGCGTATATATATATATATATATATATATATATATATATATATATATATATATATATACACATAGTGGTTAGCGCGTCCGTGGCGCAGTTCTGAGGTCATGGGATCAAATCCAGCTACCAGCCTTCATGTGTGGAGTTTGCATGTTCTCCCCGTGCTTGCGTGGGTTTCCGCCGGCCACTCTGGTTTCCTCCCACATTCCCCCCAAAAATATGGCAGGTTAATCAGCCGGTTCAAATTGTCCCTAGGTGTGACTTGGGGAGTTGTTTGTCTGTCTCTGTGTGCCCTATGACTGGCTGGCAACCAGTTCAGGGTGTCCCACGCCCACTGCCTGAAGATGGCTGGGATGGGCTCCAGAACCCCCGCGACCCTATTGAGGATAAGCGGTGTGGATAATGGATGGATAGATATACATATATATATTTGATCACCACCAAGATGTGCCAAAATGCACACATCTTCCATAATTAAAGGTTGGGTATCCCTTAATTTAAATTATGTTCCAACGGTGGCACTGTTTTCTACAGGATCTCGATTAACCGGACCCCCCACGTACCAGGTGAGTCAGCAGATCTCACAAAATCTGCATTTATTGGAAAAGGTTAGGCTCATCTTGTGCAGGCGTAGCATGGCCCATCAGCCCCTCGTCCCCGGCAGCCCCTCTGTCCGTTCTGCAATAACAAACAAGAGTTGAGTACACACTGAGAAAATAAAGCAATCAGTATCAGTCATTGTGCGATTTCCACCACAGAAGCAGAACCGCTGTTGAGACTACATTATGAATAACAAGCACAGTGTAAGGAAACACTCACCCAATAGCAAAGAAAATTCTCGGCTAAAGATTACTTTTCTTATGACTGTACTCTCTGCACTTTTCTCTGTTTGTAATATTCAACTTCTGACCTTTTGGTTTGTTTATTGTCAGCCTGTCCACCCACAGTATAGGTTACTTTTCCGCCTTGTTCAGCAAAATGCTGCCCCACCGGGGCGCGTATAGTTATTTTTGTCATGCAAGCTGCGGAATTGAACCATTATTTAGTTTACTAGACAAAGGCTTAATAATTCAGTCCAAAATTGGAAGGTTGAAAAAGTTGCTGTTTTTAAAAGATATCAGGGCTATTCTGGGGGAAAATAGGGACACGGTGTCACGCAATTTTGAACCAGATGTACGAAAAAGATGCAATTGATATATATTTGTAACAAAACATCAAATATGAGAAAAATACTAGGTACATTTATTTTCTAAAAGTGTCTCATCAAGAAAGTCAACATTTTGAGGATAGCAAAAAACTGTTGAACAACAGTGCAAAAATTCTCCGAATTAACTTACAAAATAATTAATCGTCAAATACTCTCTGTTCTGCACATCATTCTACAAATGTAAGAAAATGTTGATCACTATGTTGTGTCAGTCTATATGAGGAAAATGCAACAAAGAAATGTCTGCCATTTCATATCGAATGATGTATTTGAACCTTAAAGCTACACTACATGCACATTCAGATTTGTTTTTTTGTTTAGCCAAAACTGTCAGGACCAGAATGGAAACAGGACCCAATTGTGTAAGATTCACCACAAGTTATATTGAAGGAAAGAGGAAGGGCTGTGCCCACAATCCGGTGTTCGCCGGACGCGGGAAGCAAGTCGCTCTCGTACTCCGATTGTGATCCGGACACGGAAGTGGATCTTCCGTAGCGAGCAATGGCGGTGTCAGGGACGGTAAAACTGGTCGGTAGCCAGGACTGGGCGAGCGAGACGCGGTCGGGGTCGGAAACGAGTCGTAAGCCAGAACGGGAGAGTAGACGTAGTAGGGAACAAAAATGGGTCGTAAGCCAGGACGGAAGAGTAGACGTGGTCGGGATCAAAACATGTCATAGCCGGAGACAAACAGGAGAAAAAACGTGACAGGTGGGAGTCAGGGTCGAAAAAAGCTTGTGTTGTATTCACAGAGGTTCGCAGATGGACTGACAACAGGGAATTGACAGGACTGGGTTTAAGTAGGTTGGAGCCAAATGAGCTGTGACAGGGGATTTACATCAATAATCATGACAAAAAAAATTAATACAGTTATTTGCATTGTTATGCAGAAAATATTTTGAATGGCTATTTGCTAGGATTGGGAAATTAGTGGAATTAATTTTATTTAGTCGTCTTTCTAAAAATAGTCAATTTGAATTTGTATTTACCAAAATCATGCGCTGATTTCTAAAAATAATAACTGGTCTATTGTGGAATTTGAGCAAGTTAGTCACGAGCTATGTCTGGCGTTTCTTTTTCAAGTGACTGTTAATGTTCCTTTCAAAATGAGGAAGAATTTATCCTGAACATTTTGCATTTGTTTTTTTAAATGAATATTTTTATACATAAATATTTATCAGGTATTGTTCAATCAAAAACACTAATTGTCTATATTGGCTGCTAAAATTGAGATTTAATTTTATATCCCTTGTTGCCCTGCCCTAATATCAGCTTTTCCTCCCTGCCCAAATAATATTCCATATAATGCTAAAAGCTGTCGCTTACAGAGATCCCTTGGTTTTTGCGGTGATTGAGGACCAGAACTACTCGCGAAAGTAGAAATCTGCAAAGTAGTGTTTACCTTCATAAAAGCCCCCAAACAGTTAAACTTATCTTGAGATGAGGTTATTAGCGTATACAACAGTAAGAAAAAAATATACATGGATCTACAAATAATAACACAAAACACATAATAACAGTTGAATAAATGGTTTAATTGTCAATAAACAAAAGTAAAACAAAATTGTAGCAATTTAGAGAGCAGCCGGCTAGCTGTGCGCGAGCATTAGGTGTCCTCAGATTGAAACAAATTTCTGCAGTGATTAAAATAATAATGTCCTGAATGTAGTGGTTTCCTACAAGTTCTGGCTCCAAGTCATTCATTTCATGGCCAGTAGACCTGCAGTGGCAAGATACAGGGTCCGCAGCAGTGGCTTCGAAGAGTTAGCAGTAGGCTGGACCAGCAGCACCACTCTTGCGTTGTCCCAGATACCACCTAATTCGCTAATAATAATCCCACGAAGCACCCAACAGTGATCACAATTTTGCTGCGCTCTTCTGACTTTCCTTAGAGTCCGATTAAATTGATGTATTGTTTTTCAGCTTCCTAGTTTGTTTACGGAGGCAGCGCTCGCCCGCTGTTTGACTGACAGCTCACACCAGCCTATCAGAGTCTTGCACACAGACAGTCATATCAGCCTAACACGGTCGCGTATCAGAGAGTCACACCCACCCAAAGCAGAGGGCCCTCCTTTAATTGTCTTTGCTGAACACAATACAAAATACATCATGACAGCAAAGACAGAAAAAAACTTCATTAAAAAATCCGCAATGGAATCAAACAGCAATAAACAAGGTGCGAAGTAGCGATGGGTCTCTGTATTGCTTTTCTTCCAATGGAATTTGGTCATTTTCACCATCCTAAAAAATCAAATAAGTTTTGGTTGATTGCGCTGAGCTCTCCGATTTTCTAACAAAGCAGTATGAGATATACGAAAAACTAAATTTGGGGAAAGCAACTTCAGGAGAGCCTCAATTTTCTCAACATATCTCACAGTGTTATTCCAAAATAGACTCAATTTCTTTTTTCCTCAAGTTTCTAGACTCAGCACTCCATAATAACAATGTGGACAAATATTCTAGGAGACGTGGGCAATTATTTGAATGTTAAAACGAAGAAAACACATGTACACAGGCTTCATCTGAGTCCATCTAGGGTAAATCCAGTTTATTGGACGATTGACAGTGTTTGTCATAGCATAAACCAAACATGATTTTGAAGAAATTGTTTGTGGACTTCCGAGACAGGTAAGTCCCGAGGCACAAATCTGGAAAAGGTTACAGAAAAAATATCTGCTGCTTTGAAAGTCTCAATGACAGTGGCCTCCGTGATAAATCAAAGGAAGATGTCCGAAACTGCAAGGACTCTACCATGAGCTTGCCCTACATCTAAAGTAGCGATTGGGGGAGAAATGCCTCAGTCAGGGAGGTGACTAATACCCAATTGTTACTCTCTTAAAGCTGGAGTGTTCCTCTTTGGAAATAGGAGAACCTTCAGGAAGGACAACTTTTTCTGCAATAATCCGTCAACCAGGCCTTTATGGAAGAGTGGCCAGATGGAAACCATTTCTCGGTGAAAGGCACATACAGTAGCAGCCCACCTGTAGAGCGCTAAAAGGCACATGAAGAAAATTGCATAGTCCGATGAGACATAGATTCAACAGCATCTTGTTTGAGATAAACCAGGCACCACTCGTCACCAGGTAAATGGCATCTCTGGAGTATCGGCAGCATCATGCTGAGTTGGTGTATTCCAGCGCTAGAAACTGGGAGACTAGTCAGGATGGAAAGAAAGATAAATGCACAATCTAACCAGAGATCCTGAATGAAAACCTGCTCTAGATTGCTCTTGACCTCAGATTGGGGCAATGGTTCATCTATCAGACCCTATGCATACAACCAAGATATCAACAAAGTAGCTTCAGGACAAGTCTGTGAATGTCCTTCAAAGTCTCAGTCAGAGCTCAGACTTGAATCCAATTGAACATCTCTGGAGAAATCTAAAAATGGCTTTGCACCGACGTTTCTTGATGGATTTCTGCACTCTAGTCTGCAATGGCCTCCGTAACATTCCCACAACGTAGCACATTTTGGGCCAATAAATCATTGACTTGGAGAGGCAAAGTTTGATCAGCCTGGTTGGCGCAAGGCGCTGCATAATTTGTGGTTTCTGCGAGCTGAAAGATTTCAACTGATTTATTTGTTTGCCTGGAGTCTGAGCAAAAACGACACTGCTTCACACCGAAGCATTTGCATGGTCACTCGCTGTGTCCTCTCATGGGCTTCAGAGTTGACAGATTAACATTTGAGTTCTTATGCAAGGCAAATGCTGTTGACAGCGCACTTAGCGTTCAGCCTTTGCTCGATTTGAAGACTGTCAGGCAATTTGCAGTGTCTACACTTTTGAATTCCATCTTGCAAAATCTGGTTTGTGTTTTTCTTTCAGAGTACATTTTGATCAATGAATGTTCTGTTCTTTACATGTGTTTATATTCAAGCTGTCTTTGTTTGTTTTGTAGATGTCAAGTAGTCCCCAAAAAGTGCAGTCATCGAATAACGAAAAACAAATTCCTGACATCAGTCATCCAGAACACCGAACGACTTCAAGTTCCGTAACAAATATCAAATTTGCAAAATACAAAACTGTTATTACATTTTGATTGGTAAAATTGCAAATATAGATTAGAATAGAATAGAATCGAAAATAATAGAATAGAAAAGAATACAAGAGAAACGTTTTTATTGTAATCGATAACAACAAAGTTGCAATGAGGTTTGACATGAGATTAAAAGAAAAAAATGAAATAAAAGAATGTCCGGATAAATAGGCAAAAATATTCACAAGGCAGTGCAAGGAGACTTAGCTAAGACTAAGACATTGTAATTGCATTTTCTTTTTCAGAATATTAGTGCAATGAAAAGTAGTGCAATAAATTTCAGCCTGAACAAATAAGTCGATAAATATGTTTGTAGTTTCTGAAATTAGCTAGCTCACCAGGGATGGGTCATTCTTTTAAAATCAATCACCAACTGACATGATGTTTTAGTGGTTGACTTGACTAATAATTTCCACCTGTTATTAACAAAGTAACAACATAGAAATAACACAAGTTGATATTTGAGAAATTTAAATGAAAACGGCAGTCCTCCATGCCAATCATTAGCAAAACATATAGTATCTATAACACTTGGCCAGTGAAGACCAGTGTTACTAAGCATATAAAAACAGCAAAAAGTAGCTCTCAGCTTCAAAAGTTTGATGACACCTGCCTTGTCTGATATATATATCTAATATATATATTATATACATCTAATATGTATCTTATATATATCTAATATATTAATCTATATATAACTATATATATAACGATATATAGATATATATATATATATAGGGCAGCACGGCGGCGCAGTGGTTAGCGCGTGTGCGGCACAGTTCTGAGGTCGTGGGAACCTCCTGAGTGGGTTCAAATCCAGCTCCCGGCCTTACTGTGCGGAGTTTGTATGTTCTCCCCGTGCTTGCGTGGGTTTACTCCAGGCACTCCGGTTTCCTCCCACATTCCAAAAAACAAGCATTTCAGGTGAATTGGCCGGTCCAAATTGTCCCTAGGTGAGACTGAGCGAGTGAGTTGTCTGTCCCCGTGTGCCCTGCGATTGGCTGGCAACTTTGTATGTTCTCCCCGTGCTTGCGTGGGTTTCCTCCGGGCACTCCGGTTTCCTCCCACGTTCCAAAAACATGCATTTCAGGTGAATTGGCCGGTCCAAATTGTCCTTAGGTGTGAATGAGAGAATGAGTTGTCTGTCCCTGTGTGCCCTGCGATTGGCTGGCAACCAGTTCGGGGTGTCCCCTGCCCACTGCCCCGAGATGGCTGGGATGGGCTCCAGCTCCCCCCGCGACCCTAATGAGGATAAGCGGTACGGCTAATGAGATGAGATATAGTGTATATATATTAATACATTGTTGTTATAATTATAAATCGATTAATTTGGCACAAATCCATTCCTATTCTTCTTCCTCATTTACAGCTAGGGACCATTTGGACCGGTCAACTAACCTGGAACCGGAGTGCCGGGAGGAAGCCTATGCAAGCACAGGGATATCATGCAAACTCCACACAGTAAGGTTTGATCTCATGACCTCAGAACTGTGCCACAGAAACGCTAACCACTCAGCCGCCGTGCCGCCTGAAGAGAAACAAGAATAATTGAATAAACATGGTAACAGCGTTGTTTGTGTTTTCCACAATGACTCCCAATGCTGCTGTGCTTTGATGAAAGCTTTTATGAGCAACTGTTTTGCAAATCTGTCTGTCTATAATTACACTCCTAAGCAGATTGTGTCCATATTTAAATGTAACAGCAACCTTTTCTCTCACGTTAACAGTTTTGCTTTTAATGTAAACTCTTCCATGGCTTTATCATTTTTGATGCTTTAGACCACATGTAAGAACCCATGGCCCGTGGGCGATATTTCAGATCATTTTATCTGGCCCCCGAGACCTTAAAGTGTCTAACCGTCAAAAAATAAACAGGTGAAACTACATTTCCCACGATGCATGACAGCTGTTTGCCACGAGACGCAAGCATTTCATATCAATGTAAAAGAGCGGATTTGAGAAATAATTTACCCTAAAAATGAAGAAGAATTTGTCCTGGATTGTGCTCATATTTTTAATTGCTCTTGTCTTGGAATAAATTGCCCCAATACGAAATTTACTGAAAGCCAATGAATTTGTTCCGGGCCTCCTAAAAGCATCCACATTAAACCTAAATAGCTATCACAAAACACCATCCTGGTCACTAAAAACACACTCAAATAGGAATTGAAAATTAAGATACAATAATAAATAAAAACAATGATAATACAATTATTTTAAGGCTTTGGTCTCTCGGAGTAATCTCTAGAAATTTTCTTACTTGGATTCTCTTTTATTGCGGGCAAATTCTTTGCTCGAAAGAAGATGGAGTTTTTCGCACCTTGAGTAGCTCATCTGTAGAGGTATCACTGTATTCAATTTATAACATATTATATCTGTGTAGTGATATGTTTTTCAATGCAACTGTAATATTTGCGACTTCAAAAACTAATAGATTCAGAATTACTTTACATGAAAGATTAGTTAAGTGTACTTTACATACTAATTACATTTAGAAACATGTAAAAGTTACATCAGGCCCTTAGAGGACTGACGTGGCCCTTAGGAGAAAATGAGTTTAATGCCCCTGCTTTAGACAGGGATTACAGAACAGTTCTTATAGTAGTCAGGTCAAGTCAAGTCATGTTTATTTGTATAGCCCTTAATCACAAGAAGTCTCAAAGGGCTGTACCGACTACGGACTACATACTACTATAAGACCAACCCCAGATCTAAAATCTACATAAGAGCAAGGAAAAACTCAAAAACCATAAGTTGGACACCTCAAACGACGTACCCTACATGTAAATGCATTGATAATATAAAAAAAGGTGTGCGTATACAAGGCAAGGATGCAGTTAAAATACTTATAAAAGTAAAAATGTACTCCCTGTGAGTTGAACCTCTTTCCAATCTACATTATTTCCAAAAACCATATTAAAAACTGTGTCAGATCTCCTTTAGGGGAGGAAATTAAACTCCTTTATAATAAACACTATTTTCAAAATTTAAATTTGTCCTTTAATTTATCAATATCTTACTTGCAGAAGAAAAAGCGTTTAGATATATTTCCTTTTTCTTGTGTATATTATTTAAATTCTAGTATTGAAAGCTCTGATTTCCATACTTTTCAATTTATACAGTAAATCAATGGGAGTTTTTTTCAGGGGTGTCTGGCACTAAGAGGAATGTTTGAGGATAGAGATGTGTACTTAGCAGCATTAGAGCTCCTTCTGTGGGAGGGAGATTACAAGAAAGTCATGCTTTTTGGGATGACCAACTCAGGTGACACTTCCCCTGCTGGTTAGCCATGCTAAGCCCTTTGCTTTCCTTTTCCCCCTGCAAAGGTGACACGGGGCTGCTCGGCCTACGAGCGTTAAAACTAATGCGCTCGTACGCCCCGCCAATGAAGACGGGATCAGAGAGTGTTACTCAGCATCTATGTAAGGCCGATCGCACTAAGAGGATTCAGATCTTAGCGCTGGCAACGTGCAACTCTGCACACAGCAAGCTCAACACCCGACACATCAATTGGGTTGCACCGAAATCATGTTTGGTTTGATTTGAAACACCAAAATAAACTTTATGCTAAACTTTGTTTTCTACCATTGACACAATGTGAATTTCTCTACTAATACAGTCGAAGATGTTTGGGGGAGACCATTCTAAACACAAAGTTGTAGTTTGCTTATTGTTCGAAGGAACACTCTTTTTTGTAATGAATTCATTTTTTTTACCACCAGGAGGTGCTAAGTAATACACAATATCCTTTTAGTGCCATATGATATACATTCATTTTCAGAAGCATTCTCCCTGAGCGCCCAAACGTAAAAATGCAGCCCTTCAATAAGTATCAAACCTCTGGGAATGATTTCAGTATTATAAATCACCAGTAGATGGCAGGAATAGCTTTGATCAGATCCTTGTCAACACACATAGTGCCAAGTTTTGTTCCTGAATTCACCGTATGATAACGAATGTCAGTGTGTAGGTGCCGGCCCATACGCCTTATATACGCAGTGTGGTGAGAAAAGCCAAGATTTAAAAACAAACTGAATGCTTCAAAGCTCGCTCTTTCTAAAGAAAGATATCAAAGTGCCTTCATTATCGTCAGAGAGGGCTGACGTTTTGTGTCCCTGCGCGATCGCCATAACGACACGGATCATGGGATACCTTCCCCAGAAACATCAGTTAACTTCCATGTTCTGGCAATAAAATGTTATTTTGCAAGCAATGTTCCCTTTGTTTTGATGGGAAGCATTGTTTAGATATTGGATATATCACAAAAAAATATTGTAAAAATAAGCACCGAAGTGAAATTTCTGCCTCGAATGCAAAAGTTGGCTTTCACTGGCACTGAATGAGTTAACCATGGATATAAAAAGATCCTCATATTTTATTGCATTATTTTAGATTTAATGTTTTTATACAACAATTTGACTTTCAATGCATTGCCTGAAAAGCATTGTGCACATCCATTTGTTTTGCTACAATTAGAAAAATCACAAAACCTAAAAGGAAATGTATAATTCATTTTTTTCTATATGTGATCAGAAGTGGAAACTGTAAGTACCCCTCTCATCTGTGGCAAGAAAGGTTGGAAGCAAAATTATGATGCATTTCTTGTTAAACAGCAAGTTCAGACAAAAAATTCTCAATGAAGTGCATAACATCAATAGTACTATCAGTAAAAAGAAATGACAACAATTATTTGTTTTGTCATTAATCTAGTTAAACATCGCCATCAAAACGAAGTGGATGAATAATTGATTTTTCTATTCCAATGCTGTGCTCAGCATTTAAGTAACACTGATTTTTAACAACGCTGAACTGACCACTTAACTTTTGAAAGTTGAGACTTGTTTTGGGTTTGTTTGTGTCTTTTTTATAAATTTTGGACGAATTTTCCAAACTTCAGCATTCTCTTAAACAAAAATCAGGCGGTAGATTGAAATGAAAGGCCGTTTGAAGGGACACACGACGGCAAAAACGGTTCCAAGAAATTTCCGTATTGTCCAGATTTTCAAATTAGTCCCTGAAATATAAGGTGCAACATAATATAAGACACATGAAATTCCTTCAAATGCTTTTATAGTAGTATTAAATTGCAATTATGCATTTCCAATTTTATTTACCATACTTCCGAGTTCCTGGCTAGTACATGGTTTTCAGGGGCCTCTAGTAGTCCAGAAAATACAGAACTCAGGTTCCTTTTACTCTGTAGGTCTCTCTCTCTCTCTCTCTCTCTCTCTCTCGCTCTCTCTCTCTCTCTCTCTCTCTCTCTCTCTCTCTCTCTCTCTCTCTCTCTTCTCTCTCTCTCTCTCTCTCTCTCTCTCTCTCTCTCTTTCTCTCTCAACCTTACCTCATTTGGGCACTCTCTTCCATGTTCAATTTTCTTCCCTTGATTAGTACTCCATACCATAGATTCCCTGCTATTTTTTTGTCTTCCCTGTCACGTCCCAAACACCCTTGTCTCAGGTCTTTGTTCTTCCGGTATACAAAATCCCTGCCGCCTGTTGAACTGCGTTGTTTTGGTTTACTGGAACAATGACACATCACCCGCTTCTTTAATGTCAATTGTTGCCTCTGGTGTTCTGGATACTGTTGCCTCACGACCTGACTTTCCATGTACAGATCCCTTCCCGAAAAAAGACGACAGTTAACTGTAATAGTCTGTAGTATGTACAGTCTTTTGAGGCTTATTGTGATTTAGGGCTATACAAATTAACTCGACTTGACTTGACTGTTCTAATCTGTGTTTCTGCACTGTGCCCTGGCAACACACTGAGTGGGGTCAATCACTACTACTGCAGGCTTTCTTTAGTTAGCTGTAAATACAATACAACTTATATTAATCAAAAACAATCAATATTTTTTTAAATCAAATGCTTGTATGCAGATATCAAGAAAGAACCGTATTTCAAATATTTCACTACAGACAGATGGTAATCACAGGAGTTTTGAGCTCCGCCCACGTCAACAAATAGAATTCGGCGCATGTCCGTCCTGGCCTCCCTGACCCCTGTGCTCCCCCACGCCCTGCCACGACCACCATGAATATTTTCCCAGGCTGAATTTTCTTCCCTGTGTCTGAAATTGCACAGTAAATTAAAGATACGCATGTATGTGGGTGTGTTTGGGTATGTGTGTGTCACCAAAAATGAAGCCATCGGTATTTGGAAGTTTGTGGGCACACTATATTCATATTACCTGAGCGTATAATATAATCTATTTTTGCAGCATCTCACTGTGAAATTCCTCATGAGAATTTGAGCTCCAACCAAAAATATTTGGTGCTTGTTGTCCTAATGAAGTAAAGAAATTGTGTGTGTGAGGGAGGAGGGGAAAACAAGGAGCGCTTGTGCAAACATACACAGACTCATTAAGTTTTACACACAAAAATTGCAAACGCGCTTTTTCTCCCATGCAAAGCCACAGGTTTCTGATTATATCCTGACTTTCAAATAAAAGGCGTTTACAGCCAATTGTCGGTTTTACGTAACTGCCATTCCTGTCCGTTTACAATTGTAAATAGTATATTGCTTTCATTTGCTATGCCTTTATATTGTTATGCCAAGCCCTCAAACCAATAGAAAAATAATATTTTCCCACTAATGACAGTGATTTGTAGAGTCTGTCTTTGACATTGGGGTGTCTCTGCCTTTAAGCCAAGTGTAATTAGACTTCTGGAGCGCCATCAAGTACAAAACACATTTAAAAGAAATGCTGGCCTTCCCTGAGAGACTGTGCACTGTGGTTTGGATGTCATGCTCTACTGTTGGTCGGGGGGAACAAAAAACTATGTGAAAAACACAAGTAACATTTATATATATATATATATATATATATATATATATATATATATATATATATATATATATATATATATATATATATATATATATATATATATATATATATATATATATATTTAATATATATCAACATTTTTAAACCCTCAGCCCTATTTTACTTCCTCCTTTTTGGGGGGCGCCGAGATTCCCCGGAGAAGAGTAATTTAAAGAAAGAAGCGTTGAGGCTTTTTTGTGTTCCATGTCTCTGTCAAGTGATTTCTAATGACACACTACTGCGGTGGCCGCAACATGTATTTTAGAGTAAATGAATCAGGGTGTACATGTCTGGCGAAGTTGAAAGTGCCGCAAGAAGCCACAAAAGTACATGGTGCTCCGGATTCAGACCATTCACACCGAAAGGCAGGCGAGCTGCAACACCAACATCACTCAAGTGTAAATAGAGGTTGTGTGTGCATGTGTTTTTGATGTATTCACCAACGTTTGAGACATAAGTAGGGAAGTGAGTAAAACTGAAGTCTGTCAGAAATGTGGATGACCGAGAAAAAAGACATATCCTGTGATTTAAAACATTTCACAATAATTTATAGCAGGAGTAGGGAACTTTATTGACTCAAAGAGCCTTGAAACCCTTTTTGTGCTTGTTTTAAGAAAAAAAAAATCAGCAAAGCCACAGAACCTGCTCTCTATACAAAGGTTAACTCTTCAGTGCAATTTATTTCACTGGGTGACGTTTGATAATTTCATAAAGTATCATAATAATGCCAGAGTTTGTGTTCCATATCAAGAAATTTCCTACTTGAAATAGTTCTCCTTCTTGCAGTTACTTAACAGTGGGGTGAGTTTGTGGTGTCCTTAAAAAGAGTAAAATGAAGTATTTTCTGTACAATGTATGTGTCAACAATGCCCAACTGAGTTTAAATAGCCTTTATATGTTTTATTCCACCGTGCTTGTTTGCTTTTATGTTACTTTTACCATCCATGTTCTGCCCACTGAGCACATTACTCTATGGGTAAGGAGGCGTTGGGGCAAGAGTGATTTAATGCACGTGCTCGTGGTTTTCTTTTATTCAACAATAAAAACTGTGAAAGTAAAAAAGGACTATTTTAAATACAGTCCAAAAGCCAACACAATCCCACAAAATATGAAAGAGGTAGCGTTCATTTGAGCGAATCTAAAAATATCACATACTTGCACGCGCAACAGAAGGAGTAGCAATGATGAGTTCAGCCAGAAAATGCCATCAGCCAGTGCACATTTCTGTTACGGACACCACCTTTAAGATCAGTGAGTCGAATTTCGACCACCATTTTTGTTGCGAACAATGGTATTTAAAACAAGGTGCAAGCAGAGTTTTTCTGTAAATATGTCACCAAATACTGCAAACAGAAATGATTCAGACCTTTAGCTATGTTACATAGTCACAGTTCTAAACTTCGAAAGGAAGTGGTCATTATTCGTCCTCTGTTTTATATATGTGATTTTTTTTCTTTTTAATCCACGAAAATTCGTCTCAAAAGTTCCTCAAAAAACTCATGGATCATTCGTTATTTTTTTCAAATACCTTGAGCAAACTATGCCCTCAAAATATATGCCAAAACTGGTAGAAGGCAGATGTCGAACTTGCTTGTAACTTTTGTCCTACAATGTCCTACAGCGCTACTGTCTCAAGCGTTTAATGTGTTAAAATAGTAAATATTTATCTCTGAGGCAAATGTGCTCATTGAAAGAGCCACACTTGTCTCGTGAGCCATATGTTCCCAACCCCTGATCAATGGGCGTGAAATGAATACATTTTATCTTTGACACAAAGGTGATGCCTTTTTTTTTGTCATTTGAAAAAAATTTTGCGGAGACGATCCTCAATGGGAAGGAGGACGCCTTACACGAACCAGGCCTCCCCCAGGCATATATTACACTGGACTCACAGTGCTAGACAACCAAATGGAACTTATAATATTCAAAAAGAAAGCTCTGGCTTCTGAATGTGTATTGTCGTTGTTTTTAATTATGGATCAGGATGTTTGTAAGTGCTTTTAAGTTTTCAAAAGACCTTCACTTGATAATTTGTTATCATCCCAATAGACTGCGAGCATGGCTTGGATAAGAAACTCACAGTGAAGGGTTCCCACCAGTAACATGCTGTAAGGGGAGGCAGGTGAGGTTTTGCCTCACCTGAAATGATGGTAGTATGAATTGCAAAATATATTAAAAGGTTGTATTTATTTAGTGTTGAAGTTTTTCTTCATTTAACTTGAAAATCATAGTATTCTCACATTCTATTGTGAATATAATGAATACAATTGGGATTTAACGTACAGTATTACAGTGGGACCTCGCTACTTCGTGGTTCGACGTTCGCGGCTTCAGAGCTTCGCGGTCTGTAATGGTTAATTTTTTTTAATTTTTTTTTTTGAAGGGGCGTCGCTACTTTGCAGATTTTCACTTTTTGCGGCCGACGACCCTAGCACGGCGCGCCGTTCTCGTTTCCCGGCGAGCGGTTTCGGTGCGGCTTCCGCTTCACCTCCCCCCCTAACCCCACAGGTCCCCCCAGCTACCCCTTTCTCCCGCGGCCGTCTGTCCGTCGGCCGGAGCCATTGAGGCCGTGTAGCGCCATGTAGAGCCATTAAATGCACAGCAGCCCTTCTTTTTTTTTTCGAAGGTGCGCCGCTACTTCGCGGATTTTCACTTATCGCGGGTGGTTTTGGTCCCCATTAACCGCGATAACCGAGGTCTTACTGTACTGTGTTTGGTAACTGGTAATTGGTACCTCTGCAGATGAAGAATGAGGCCCGCAATCCTCATGCCTAATGGCAGAGGACAATAGTGAGACCAAAGAATATGGGGTGACGCTCACCTCAGTTCTTCATAATGCTCTCTGCGCTTTAAACAGAGCTCTGAGACTATCACAGAGCAGCTGCATTTATACAGAAACTTGATTACACACAGGTGGATTCCATTTATTATCGTTAGTCATTTAGATCAACATTGAATCATTCAGAGTTTGCTGCACTGAAAGTAAAGGGGCCTAATAATTTTGCACACCCACGCTTTCGTTTTTTATTTGTTAAAAAAGTTTAAAATATCCAATAAAGTGTGTTCCACTTCATGATTGTGTCCCACTTATTGTTCATGCTTCACAAGAAATTACAGTTTTATATCTTGATGTTTGAAGTCTGAAATGTGGCAAAAGGTCACAAAGTTCAAGGGGGCCAAATAGTTTTGCAAGCCACTGTACCTGAATGTTATCAAGCTAGCAAATTCAATATTTCTTGTACCATCTGTCAGATGGTCACAACATGCTCATCGTCACAACCCATCACGATTGGAAACAAACAGGCATTCTTTAGATACAGTATGTCCCCAACATACTACAATAGAGAGCTTTGCGTTTGTGAAATATAGCATCACTCAGGTCTTAAAACCAATTTCGAATCCCTCCAGAAAAAAGGCCTAGCAGAGAATGTACTGTTTTTCTTGCTGAGGCAGCCCCCCGCCCCCCACTGGCCCGCCTGATTCGTTTGGAAGCCCCACACATTACTTTCCATCTGACACAGCCAGAAGAACTGTCTGCTGGATTTCACCAACATGTTGCAGAACTTTGGCAAAACTGGAATCCAATTCACTCTATGACTACGTTTGCAGAATGAACTTAATTTTAATGCTTTTTGAATTTCAGATTACTATATTGTTGAAACTATAAAACACATATAAAAAAAAAAAATTGGCCAGAGATTTGAAAGAGTGCCTTATAGTCTGGTGCACCATACATACCAGAAAACACAGTGAGTAAAATTAGAAATGCATACTTACAATTAAATGATACTCTATATGGTAACTGTTTTGCTTTTGTGAAACAAATAAGGTGGAATTCGACTTCCCCTTTTGGTTACCAAAACGCAGCTCAGAAGCCAACTTTCAAACACTCATTGCTTCTTTTTTGTTGTTTCTTTGGACAATAACTGTCCATAATTATGAAATGAATGGTGATTACCTAAATGAAGAATTTTGTTTATAGCAACATTTTGTACAAAATTACATACTGTTGTTTGAATTGTCGTTAGCATTTCTTAGCTTAGATTAAAATGTTTTTGTTAACTAGCAAGCTAACAGGAATTATGTTATTCTTTGTTTTTAGTCTAAGAGCAACCTTATAGGGGTATAGGGGTAATGGTTGAGGCCATTTCCCTAAAAAACAGCAACTAAGAAAAAGGTTTGGTTATTTTAAACATCATTCACTAGCTGTCTAGCTGGCCAAAAACAATACTTTGGACCGTAACCATTAATGAAATAATTTTTTTAATTTATTGGTGAAAAAATATGTCCTAATGTTAATTTATATTCTATAAACTACATTAATTTAATTTAATTGTACAGTATTTACTGCACCATAAGGGACACCGGATTGTAGGGTGCACCGTTTGTGATATATTATATATATATATATATATATATATATATATATATATATATATATATATATATATATATATATATATATATATATATATATATATATATATATATATATATATATATATATATATATATATATATATATATATATATATATATATATATATATATATATAAATAAGGCATATATCCAAGGTTGCTGACCATAATTCCTCCTCCCTCCACTATTCCTGCTGCCCGTCTCAGCTCCACGGGGAACAGAGCTTTCAGCCTCTCTACCCCCCAGCTCTGGAACTCATAGCCGCCTGACATCCGGAATTCCGCCACCCTAACCACCTTCAAATCTGGACTCGAAAACATCCTCCTCAGACTTGCCTTTTTTTGATTATCTGCCTCACATACCGCACCCTTTTAACTCTACTATGTTTTTATTTGCTATGTATTATTTGCCTGTTTTTATTCTTGCCTTATTGTTGTTTTGTAGTCTGTTTACAGAGACCTTGGTTTTCCTGAAAGGCGCTTTGAAGTATAATGTATTATTATTAGTAGTAGTAGTAGTAGTAGTAGTAGTAGTAGTAGTAGTAGTAGTAGTAGTAGTAGTAGTAGTAGTAGTAGTAGTAGTAGTAGTAGTAGTAGTAGTAGTATAAAAATAATAATTATTATTATTATTGCAAACATTGGATGCAACGGGATTTGAACCCATGTTGCTGCGGCAGATTCTATCGACCTAACTATGTTACTAGCAATGCATTGGGTTTCATGTCATCATCACGCAACTTTTAGTCATAGGCAGTGAGAATATTGTAATACATTAAACCGGCCTGTAATACAGAAAAGGTTGGTTACCATGAAAGTATAGCATTTTACCGCTGACTCACAAAAACTCACGAAGCATACAAGATAACGAACTGAGTTAAGAAATAGATATTGTAGGAAGTAATTCTGTCGTCCTTATATTAACTTACGGCAGCACATACTCAACATTTATCACTTACAATGCTGGCAACGTAACTAAAAATAGTGTTATAATGAGATAAGACCTTGCCTTTTCCAATATCATCTATGTCCCTAGCGGCCTGGTGGTTTTGTGTTTGGTTCTCTTACCATCATGTTACAGGTTCGATGCCCATCGCTTATATTGTGGTCAGTGATAATTATCAATTGAACTGCATTTCCACAAATATAATGATACACCCACGTGCCTTTTCCTTTTTTCCGTACATAAAGAGTATGTTCAAAGTTTCAGCGAATTTGGGGTCTTTGGGTGTCCCTTATATTTTAGAAAACGCTGAAAAATACCTTTGTTTGTTTATATTTTTTGTTCCATGTGCCTTAAAGTCCAGTGCACCATTAACAAGAAAAGTATATCACAAAAGACTCATTTTTGGGGGTCCGCTGCCCCTTACAATGCGAAAAATGCAGTATTTCTAAATTGGGAAAGGGATGAATCCCAAAGATAAAAATAAAGGGTCAAGCATTTTCAGTTCTGATGAAAATCCAATAATCTTCCAAGATGGCTGGATGACATTTTGTTGTGTGAGTGTATGTGTGTTCTCCTTTTTGCATCAACGCTTTTAGCGCCTATTAGCCGGTTCCGTTGCGGCGACAGATTGATCACGTTGCTTCGGCTTCATCACAGTCACCTGACTGCCGAGGACTGGTGGAGGCAACATCAGGAGGTTTCAGCAGCCAATCACGGCTCAGCGATGCTGGCGCTCAATCGTGTCAGCCGAGCCAATTGTTTAGCACAGCCGATTGAGCCCCGCCCCCTGACATTTGCAGCCAACCTGTTCAAAATCCTCGTGTATAGAGCTTTACCTTGATTTTCAGGCAAAAAGCAAATAAGGCCTTTCAGTTTTTCTCTGCTCGACAACATGAATACGCCATTTCTGCCGCTCTGTGGGTTAGTGAAAAAAGCCACAAAGGAGAACACATTCAATGCTAATAGACGTACATAACGAGTACGCAGGCGTACTAGAGCTAGTCTAATTATATACGTACTAAAGATACTTTGTTTAGTAATGATGGATGCAAGAGTGTCTAGCATTGCTACTCTTCAAATGTCTACCTGGGAGACAAATTTATTGATGCACAGCCGCTAGTGACTAGAATCCATACCAAATTTTGCTAAAGAGTTGCCAAAAAAAAAAAACCTTACCCCATTGTCCAAAATCTTTATTTATTTTACGCTTAATTCACGTAGTTTTAAGCTATGCTTCACGGTTAACGGACCCAATAACCAACTGAGTTGGCGGGGCATCATTTCTTGGGCGAGTACAACCTGATAGCGCCCATCCTTCTCATAAATTAAATATTTATATATTTTATATAAGCAAAATTGTCTTAGCTAGCATGTGGTAGATCATTTTGCTAATTTTAATTCTGTTTTCTACCCACATTGGGAAAAAGAAGGTAAAATGAGCAAAACAGTCAAAATGGACAGGGTTGCTTTATTCCCGAGCAGTTCTTTTGTATACATATATGACCAAATTGCAGTGATTAAATTATGTTTTTTATATGGCATATATTTGTTGGTATTTTTTCTTGGATACATTTATTTCTATACATGGCAGGATTGGTCCTGTGTAATAAATGAATGTTTGAAAGTAAAAGCAAAGAAACAGTCATAAGTACTGCGCCACTGTGATCACTCTGGATTTAGCCAGAAAATTTGATTTTTCACTAACAATTTTGTATTTATTGAGTCAGATCATTGGCCCTGATGAGATGACGCAGGCAAGCCACATGTTTATGACAATGTTCTTTCATTTGCGCCAACCCTCACCAACACCAACCATGGAACAAAGTGGCGGGCAGGAGATAAAAACTCGGGAGGTCCCAAACACAGACATCAAAAGGATGCATCAGCGGTGAGTCAGTGCCTGCATGCTGAAAAAGAAAGAGGAATGCCACGTCCGGGATGACAGCTCACGCAAGAATGTCATCAAAGTGGATTTAAGACTCTCGTCCAGCAGGACACCGCAGGCCTTCGCTTACGTTGCCTTTCACTCGCTGTGACAAACGCCGACTTTGATTTTGTTAAAACGTGAGGTTATGATAAGTGTGCCTGCATTCCATTGATTCCTTCATCCAAAAATGTTTATGTATGTCGGCCAGCTTTTCAAAGTCCGAGTGATGAGGCCGGCCATATTTGGAAATCCTTTTTTGTCCCAAGAATATTTTCGGAATCATACTGTACTCGTGATTCATGCCATCAGCAGAGTTGGGACTAACGGCTTGCAAAGAAACACAGTCCTGAAATGCAAATACTTTTCTCAGTAACGAGTAAGGTAATCCTTTACTAATACGATTCAGAAATTCAACTGTCATTACCTCATAAAAGATAAAGCGTAACTGCAATACTCAATGTTCTGTGACCGTAGAATACTTCATTCATATTACTGCATAATTCATCAGGGGCGGCAGTGGCTCAGGCGGTAGAGAGCTCGTCTTGGGATCAAGAGATCGCAGTTCGAATTCCCGGCTCCTCCGTGCTACATGTCGAAGTGTCCTTGGGTAAGACACTGAACCCCTAATGCCCCCAATAACCTTACATGGCTGCACGGCCGCTATTGGAAGATGTGAAGCACACTGTAAAGTGCTTTGGGAAGTCTTGACTTAAAAGGCGCTATATAAATGCAGATCATTTGATATTTTCACATACAACCCTCAATCTACTAACACAATGGTTGCTTATATATACAGACGCTGCCTTACTTACGAACAAGATTGGTTCCAGAAAATTGTTTGTAAGTTGAATTTCCACGCATCGGCCCGGTATTGCAGTACCTCCGGGAACGGTGCATACCAGCTCAGTAGCCTAGATGGTAAGGCGCCCGCTTTGAGACTGGGAGGTTCGGGTTCGCGCCCCGGCCGAGTCATTCCTAAGACTTAAAAAGTGGTCGGCGGCGCCCTCTGTTGGCTGCGGCTGCATCGGCTCGCTACAACGGGTCAGGTGCAATCGACATTTCGTTCTGTGTACATTGTTACACAGAATGACAATACAAGGAAATTATTATTATTATTATTATTATTCGCATTGATCGCAGCAAGGCTTTAATGCTAGGACCTTAACTTGGTGCATTCGCAATGATCGCAGCAAGGCTTTAGGGCTAAGACCTTAGCTTGGCCTTTTGGCTGAGAGTAAGTGTCCCGGCTCCTAGGCTTTGTAGCGTATTATGAACTGACCGATAACGGATAATAGATAATGAATAACGAAGATAGAACAATAACCCTTAAAAACCCCAAAACCCCTTAAGTTGCTTCAGTGTTATATTTTGTATGTTTACGGTTTATATGAGTATGTTTAAGGGTTGTATAAGTAACCTGTATCATTTTGTACTAAAAAAATAAAAATTTCATAAAGTAATATGCTCTGTAAAGATAAATAAAATGAAGTTTAACGTACTTGTGGAGGATGGGCTTCAAGAGTTAGGCTACTTCCTCCTCTGTGGTAGAAAGTGGGCGAAAAAAGCGATCCAACCATTTTCTCAACCGCATCACTCTTTCTTATTCCACTTTTGTTTCAAAAGAAACGGCTCGCCTCTTTTTTACCAACCATATTGAATGGATGCATGAGAGATTAAACAATAAAAATGTCAAAGTTCTTAGCGCATTAGAGATACATTACACGAACTATAAAGTAGAAGGCGGATTTCTTCTTCGGGGTGAATACTGGGTGACATCTCTCAGCGCCACACACGCCTGTAGCGGCGGAAAGAAGCACAACAGTCATGTCCTGTACTCGGACAAAGGTGCACACGATACAAAATCTAACTTACAGCAATGTCCGGATAATCATCTACCGTTTTGCGTAAGTCGAATGGTCGTAAGTAGGGGAGCGTCTGTACTTACAAAGTACATCTGATAACAGTTATGGTAGTGCCATCTAAACCATAGAGTAGGTGAATCCGGAATTTCTTCTCATGCATATATTCTCCACCAGCTTATATGCACATATTTGGTTGTGTGTCACTAGTAGCAAATGGTAGGTAGCGTGTGGCTTCATACAGGAACAAAAAATTAATTCAATCAATGGTGCCAACATAAGCAAATAATTACCAATGCCTTGAGTTCTTTTTTTTTTTTTTTTTAAGAAAAAAGAAAACCTTACAAACAGTATCCATAATTAGAGAAGGAGATCTTCATGTGGTTAGAAACCCTGAGACAAAATCGATATGGAGTGTCTCGGCTAACTAATCGTCTGAAAGCTCTCAAGATTGCAAAAGCCAAGAAATGCGAAGGGATCACTGCTTTCACAGGTTCCTGTACACATTTTCTTTTATTTCTTTTATTATGTGGCTACTTTGAAGCATCTTAGGGGGTTGTCTTTCATGCAATTATATAACGTAAGTTGTAACTATATAGTTACTTTCAGTGTACTTTATGGTTTCAGTAATCTGGGGAGTAAATGAGCTAGATTTTAAATGAAGTGATTAGTAACACTAACTACTTTTTTCAGTAATGTGCCAAACCTGGACATCATCACGTGTCGCTGAGTTTGTCAGCACAGCTTTTCGACATTAACAATGATGCAATAAAAGCTGACTGAAATACGTCTTTGTTGGAAAGGAACAGGATGGAACTTGCGTTTGGTTTACATACGGTACATGGGAGGACTCATCAATTAAATAGATGGAGGAGCAGACTTAAAATTCTTGTTCACATCATCACTTGGTAGTGTTGAATAAGCACTGACAAACTCGACAAATAAAAAGTTTCTTTAAACATGTCTATTTATGGAACAAGAATGAGCGACACATGGAAAACAGAATCAATCTTTTTATTCAAAAATATGATTAACATTTCAGTGTTATAAATATTCACAATTCAGGTACCAGCATGGCCTCAAACTTTTAATTTAATTTTTTTCAGTTTTATTTCTCTGTCTACTTTTTGAGTGTTTTTTTCTGACCACATACTGAAAAACAAAAACATTCTCACACAATGGCAAAAAAACTGCTTAATTTAGTTATATTTTAGTTTTCAATTAAACAGACATTTGACCTCAAAAAGAAAACATAATAATCAAACACTTTTGAAAAAAGATTAGGGTAGCCACTAGAAAGTGCCAAAGAGCCGCATGCGGCACCAGAGACGCTTGTTGCCAACCCCTGCAGTAAACCCATACAGCCAAGGCGACAGTCCAAGAGCTTGTCAGCTGGTCCTCATAATGCAGAAAAAAAAGGAGGGAAAGAGAGAAGGGTAGAAAGAGAGAAGGGTAGAAAGAGAGAAAAGAGGGATAAAAGGAAAAAGGAAGACAGAGCAAAACAAGGTAAAAGACACAGAGAGAAAGAGACAGAGGAACAAAGAAAGAGAAAAAAGAGACAGAGAGAGATAGAGCAAGAGAGAGACAGAGAGAAAGAGAGAGAGAGAGAGAGAGAGAGAGAGAGAGAGAGAAAGAGAGAGAGAGAGAGAGAGAAAGAGAGAGAGAGAGAAACAAGAAATACAACAACAGCGTCTTTTGTGAGAGCCACCTGGCTTTGGCAAAATCAAGTGGACATATTTCAACCTGCAGCTCATTTTTCTCGTGCACTTCCCTTAGCGTTGTCTTGCGGGTGGGATTCAATCCCCTAGCGGGCCTGATCTGGCCTGAGGGCTTCCTGTTTGACGCACCTGTTTTACATTCTAAGTTTTACAAGTCATTGTCACCGTACTACCTTACGAACATATAACGACAACATAAAAGAAAAGAGTTTTCTGCTGCCACCTACTGATAACGATGAATGTTACAGTTACACGGTTGATCACTGGAATAAATACTTGAACTATTCTTGCACTACAGTCACTTTCAACTGTGTTTTATCTTATTTTTAACCTATTACTTTAACTCATTTTGAGTTAATCTTGTATTTGTATCTTTTTGATATTCGTAATATTCTTTTATGTATACATGTATATAGTTTCTTAGTTTCATTACGCTGGCAACTGTGTGGACGCAAAGTAAGAATTTCATTGTGCAGGGAATGGTGGTTTCTGTACCGTGCATATGACTATTAACACTTTGAATCTTGAAAGCAAAGAAACTGAACAATGGCAGGCAATTTTTGCAAAGATAAAATGTGGCAATTTCCCACAGCTTGCTGGACAGGGTATCACGGCACACGAGTTAAAAACGACAGAACAAACTATCAGTGTATTAAGATATGAGCAAACGTGTTGTGCTGCATTTAGTTACGCAGCTGCCCTGTTTGAATAGATCCCACTGCAACGGGATGGAAAAGCAAACAAATGCATTTTCTTAAATCAACAGTGCTTTTCTTTTCCTTTTCTCAGTGAAGCCAGACTGTTTAAACTGGTTTGAGATGTCAAGGACTAGCATGAATAAAGCGCTGCCACTCTTGTCTATGCTTGTAGAAGACGTCCAAGCCATGGATGTCCAAAGCCCGGCCCGGTTGCCAGTTATGGCCTGTGATCAAATTTTAATTGGCCCGTGGCCTCTGTCATAAAATGAACAATATGTGGCCTGCCAGTAATTTTGACTGTGGTATAAAATGAATGGGTCCAAAAGAAAATCACCATTTTCACCAGATGTAGCTCCACCTTGCCCTTGGCTTTCTGTGAGAATTTTATCCCACCCGATTTCCAACACGGCTACTGTAAATATTAAAGAGGAAGTTGAGTGTGATGGCCGCTGCTTCAAGGACAAGTGGAAATTGGAGTATTTTTTAACTAAAATCCGAAACTGCATCGCCTAATTTGCCAAGAGAATGGCTGTTTTAAAGAATATAACATCAAGAGGCACTACCAGACAAAACATGCTGACCACAAAAAGCTAACTAGAAACGAATGCTGTGAAAAGGTGAAGCAACTGTTTTAACGTCACAGCAGCTCGATTTGACGAAACCCTGCACGTCAAATGAAAATGCTACAAAGTCGAGCTACGTCGCGACGCTGATCACCAAGCACTGCAAACCTTGCACTGTGGGTGAATTTATTCAAGACTGTTCACAAAATGCCAGGCTGAATAGTCGGCTCTCACACATTTTCGACTTACCGAATCTGGCCCGTTTTCTAAAAAGTTTGGACACCCCTGGTCTCAGCCATCTGCCACCCCCAACAACTACTTGGCAAGTAGTAGCCTGTCAGCTGATTTGTGCTGCTGTTGCTGCTGTTGAGAGGGATTTGGTGTTCCACATAGGCTATTTGAGAAGCAACCACGGCTCCCTCCCTCGCACAGTTTTCCACTCACTCGCTTTTGCATCTGATGCGCTGGCTCTGTTTCAAGTGCATAACGTCCCCCTCACCCATTTCCATAGATTGTGCTGTGCAATCCCAGCCCCAGGCTAGCATTTTCCAAGCTGCCTCATGATGTGTTGCCTATTCCCTCTACTCAGTCTCTGACAGAACAAATATAAATGGATTCTTCTACAGTTACTGTGGTTAAAAGTCTCTCTGCTTTGTCTATGTTCTCATAAATATTTGATATTGTTGTGACAAGTAATGTGCAGTCAAGAGAGGCAGATGTGTAATTAGGGAAATAATAAATTGGGTTTATTTAGTCAGTGTTGAAGTTCTCACTCATTTAACTTCACAATTATTGGATATTCTTTTTCACGTTATAATATGAATATTATTATTACAATTAGTATGCAATGTATTACTGTGCTGAGCGTCTAGTGATGCAAAGTGAGATAAGCAATTATCTTGCCTTATTCCAGAGGGCGATAGTGAGAACAAGGATTCTGGTTTTGCATGCACCTCAGTACCAAACAATCGAATCTGTGATAGTATTATCAAGCTCGCAAATCTTCGTCTCCTCCTGCCACCTTGGACTGTGCCCTGGAGAATAATCTTGGCCAGTTCTGATGATCTTGTGATGCGACCATACCACTGCAGTTTTTGTCCGCGTTACTGATATTTGTTGTAACTTTTTTTATTTTGAGTAGTGTTTTGTTATTTGTCCTTACATGTAAAGAAACTCAACTTTGTCATTATAGATTTGTTGTCAAACGTTTGAATTGAGTTTAATTGTCTTTATTGCCATTGATGTCAACATTGTGAAACATATGCAACAAGATTGGACATGGCAATCCAGGGAAAACATGGAATAAAGACTTTAAAGAGAAAAGAAGAGAAAAGACTATCAGGATAAAAGGCAGAAAAAATATTCACAATGTAGTGCTAAAATACTGACCTAAGTTATAATGATAGTGCAACGTTAGTTAATAGAAAAAAAAGCAACAACAACAAAAAAGTCAGAAGGTTGATTTTCTCACAGTTTCGTCCATAGACTTGGCTGAGAGCAGCTGATTATATTTTGGGCTGTCTTGAGGACTCTGTGTGTGTTTTCCTGTCTGCTGCTGTGCTACCAGCATACCACACGGTGATGCCGTAGGCCAGAATGCTCTTCACTGTGGCTTTGTAGAAAGACACCAGCAGCTTCTGTTCCAGATTGTCCCTCCTGAGAACCCTCAGGAGTCCGTACTCGGCCTTCCCCACCACAGTTCTGGCTCGGGTGGACCAGGAGAGGTTGATGGAGCTGTTCACACCCAGGTTTTAAAGGACTAGATTTTGTCTACACAGTCCCCGATGATGATGAGTGGGGCTTGGTCAGTGCTCACCCTTCGGGAGTCAAGTATAACTTCCTTGGATTTCGTGATGTTGAGTATTAGTTTATTTTTCAAACACCACATCGTCAGCGTCTCCACCCCCTTTATGTATGTGTCTCATCCCCATTAGAGACGAGTCCCACCTAGGTTGTGCCGTCAGCGAGCTTCAAAATCGTGTTCGTAGGTTGGTTGGTGAACATTTTGAGGTATACATGGTGAGCAGTAGAGGGCTCAGCACACATATTTGGGAGGATCTGGTGCTCAGTGTCAGGGTGGAAGAGTCATGGCGGCTGAATTTCACAGCCTGCGGGCGGTTGGAGAGAAAGTGTATGATCCAGCTGCAGATGTAGGAAGAGAACCCCAGTTGGAAGGGAGCCCCAGTTGATAATGTTTCCACCAGCATCTCCGGGAAGATGTGTTGAATACAGACCTGAATTCCAGGAAGAGCATTTGGACATAGCTACCGCATTTCTCGAAATGGCTCAGCGCAGCATGAAGAGCGGTGTTTATTTGGAGCGGTTCTCCCTGTAGACAAACTGATGAGGGTCCAGTGTGGGGTTGGGGAACTTTTGATGTGCTGGAACATCAACCTCTCGAAGCATTTCATGACCACAGGCGAAATTGCGACAGGTCTGCAGTCATTGAGGCCGACCACTGATGTTTTCTTCGGGATGAGGATGATGGTGGAGGTCTTGAGGCAGGGTGGAATGGTAGCTCGTGACAGGGACTATTTATAGATGTTGACGAAGACCCCAGTGATCTGATCTGTGCAGTCCCTCAGCACCCACCCTAGTATTCCATCCAGGCTAGCTGCCTTCCTGTACCCAACATACGTATCACTTTATGCTACTGCAGTACCAGTGTGCTGCTGGTGGTTCCTAGTGGCTGTAGTGCAGCTGATGGTGGCCTGCCAACATCAAAACAGGCAAAGAAGCCTGTGGTTTTTTTTTTGCATTTTTTTTTTCTTTATTATTCTAGAGATTAATCTTGTTTTGTGCGTGAAATTAAAGAAAATGGAATACAAAATGTACAAAACACTGCTTTTAATTTCAAAACGCATCTATGTACTGTAGCAAATTTCCTGAGTCGCACCATCGTTAAAGACGTCATCTTCCACGCACACGAATTGGGCTGTTGCCGAGTGCCTTGCGGCCACCATTGGCTTTGAACGGCGACTGGCTAGAGCTTGGGTGATTTTTTTTTTTTCGTTTGCCTCTGTGGGTTGTCTCAGGCTTCAAATCACAGTCCCAAATTGCATGTTAATTGAAGAGTGCAAATTGTAAGGCTGGACTGAATCTAGCATCACAGATATTATTGCTTGTCATCTCGCAGACATTCGAGACAACCCCAAATTGATACATGTGTTATTAAGTTGTTATTATATCCTGTTTATATATAACTGTTGTGATGTGTTAATTGTGTAAATGACAGCGAAATGTTAGCTGGGAAGCAGCTGTCAACTTCCATTCCTAAATAAAGGTCCCCACAAGTCCATGTCAAAGTGATGATTTTATGGCACAAAGCTAACCGGGTTTGTGAATTCTCAGAGACTCGCTGCGATAATGGCCGGCATTTTGGTTATTTTGGGCCCGTCTCAAATGGAAATGGATGCGAAATAAGATACACCTTCAAATTTCTTTTTGTCCACACCAATATTCAGTGATTGTCAACCTCTTTAAACAGGAGTAACCAAAATATGGCCCACAGGCTGTATCAGGCCTGCCAACGGTTTGGATCCGACCCGCAAGACGATGTTGAGAGAAGCAAAAGAAAAAAAGCAAGCTACTACTAGTCAGACAATGGCCCACAGTTTTTAACTAATACGGCCAATGGATATCGCCGCAACCACGCACCACTCCACCCATTGTAGCTGTGTTTACTGACAAGCATTAATCAAACAGAGAAGTTTGTGCAAACACCCATTCAGATGTTATTTGATTTTAAATGGAAGTCTTTGTTTAGGGCAATAAGATTGCACTCACTTTCATTTTCCTAGCCTGTGTCCCTGTGTATCTCCATAAAAACTGCATTTTTCATTGAGCTCGTGGCCAACAATCAAATAGCCAGCTACATGTTCCTGTAAATATTTTTAACATCATTCTGATTTATCAGGATGTACAATTTCCTGCAGAAAACCATTTCTGAAGTAGCCCTATTGCGTTGAAAATTTCAATGCAAATGATGCTTAAAATGGAGATATACCTTTGCTCTTAATTTTAATTAAAGTTTTCATTTGTAAATAAAGATATGTATTTGTATATTTTGTGTGTTTCAAAACCAATTTGATAAAAATTTTAAGCCTAAACCGAACTAAGGCCTAAGACCCCACCTCTGATCCTCCTATAACCACCTCTTTCACCTGTTGCCCTCTTAGGTGCTACAGGTCTCTTGAACCAAACCGAACTAAGGCCTAAGACCCCACCTCTGATCCTCCTATAACCACCTCTTTCACCTGTTGCCCTCTTAGGTGCTACAGGTCTCTTGAACCAAGGAGTAACAGTCTCAGAGACAGTTTCTTCTACAGGGCCATCACAACCCTTAACAAGGGCACAAAACTGTGAAAAATGTGTATCTTGCCAGGCGAATTGTATAAAAACATTGGTATTCATATGATATTTATCAACTTATATATGAATTTGTTGCTGCTAGATGTTACCGCACTACCCACCCATTTTTCCCAACTTGAAACCCAATAAAAAAAAAAAAACATTGTTGCAAAGTATCAGGGATTGATTATCAGAATATATAATAATAATATACAGTTAATGTCTCGGGAACCTGTCGTGGGTTCAAATCCAGCTACAGACTTCCTGTGCGGAGTTTGTATGTTCTCCCCGTGCTTGCGTGGGTTTCCTCCGGGCACTCCGGTTTCCTCCCACGTTCCAAAAACATGCATTTCAGGTGAATTGGCCGGTCTAAATTGTCCCTAGGTGTGAATGAGCGAATGAGCTGTCTGTCCCTGTGTGCCCTGCGACTGGCTGGCAACCAGTTCAGGGTGTCCCCTGCCCACTGCCCGGAGATGGCTGGGATGGGCTCCAGCCCCCCGCGACCCTAATGAGGATAAGCGGTACGGCTAATGAGATGAGATGAATCTACTTATAACATTCATTGCATGTATATGACATCGCTGTTTTCCATCTGCCATCAGTATGTACCTGTATTTACTCATCTTCATTCATGCGATGTTTACGTTGCGTCGTCTGCTACAAGCCACGTCAACTCCTCTTTTCACGATACTTTTAATGTACATTTACGTTTTGTAGCGTCATAAATTTTGTTAGCTTCTTTCGAATATTTCTTCTGGGGCTTAGGTTTTGGCTTGATTCCCAACCACTTATCAATTTTTATTTTGTTCTCTGTGTGTCTACTCTAGAAAATGATATGCAAATGCACGACCTTATAATAATCGGTAGAGTCCGGAAGCACGAAGTTATTCGATACAGGTTTCTGATTGGCTGCCGAGTATGCAAATTGCCAAACTAACCAAATGTAGATTTCTAAATCGGAATAAAGCAAGCGTTTGAGTTGAAAAAAAAAAAAACGAAAACAAAAACATTTTTTTTAATTTTTTTTTTTTTAAGTTGTCGGCCACTGGAGCGGAGACGTTTTGTAAGTTTTACGCCCGATGTAGAATATGCACGCCCTGGGCGTCCGGGCAGAAGTTCTATGCCTATATACCTATAGAAGTAGATTTTCTGCACGCCATCAAAAATGAGTCTAAATGGCCAAAATTGGCTAGCACCCTCAATTCCCATTTGAGAGAAATGTCTGGCACTGAATGAGCTAAATTTCTTGCTTTAATTAAGTCTATGACAAATAGTTGTTTAGAGGTTGATTGATTTTCTATCCAGCCATTTTTTCACACTACCTTATGCCTGTGTTTTTTTCTAAAAATGTTGTTGTTCAGTGCTCCTCCACATTCCAAAGGATAACAAGTTTCGGAATCAGCTCCCAAAGAGATACAGGAGGCGCCGATCAGAGAGTCAAAAATGCAAACCAACAGTGAAACACATTGTGTGTGAAACCTGCCTCACCAAGATAGCTTCCTTGCCTGGCCCTGCCTTTGAGTCTATTTTTGGTAGGAGCAAGGTTGTAACTTTTTAAGGGGGCAAATTAAAAAAGCAACAACAAGTATTGTAAAAGACACAAACTGTAATCTCGGATGCAGCGGGATCGCACGACGATGCCTCGGCCCTCTTAGACGATTGCTGGCCAAAGAGACTGAATGAGCTCATTGTCAGGCAATGCACAGTGCAGGTGCACCTCTTCTTTTTCACCTCCGACCCTCGGCCCTCGACCCCGAAAAAGCCCTTTTGTGAAATCGATTTACTCGTGACTCCGATGAAACCGCAGTCCATTGCCAACATTTCTTCTCGGCCTTTCTCTCGCTATTTTCTCCTGCTCTCAAGAAACCAATTAGCAACAATACAAGTAGGTTAGAGCCCCTATTCAGTCCCGGCATTGTCAAACACAATGCCAGGAAGCATTGTGAGTGAACAATTAGCAGCAAGCGGGCAGTGTAGAGTGTCACTGACATTGTTGAGAGTTGCACAAGGCTCGGCTTGTTCCCCAAAAGGATGTTTGACAAGGGTGGAGGAAGACGGGACGGGGTTTCCCAGGTGATCAATTGGCCAGGCCTCAGACTCTCTATGGGCTCTGTGCCACAGTAGGGGCAGGACTTCCCAATCACACAACCATATTTTGGTGTAACTTTCCGAGATAATACTTCCAGTGAAAACGTATACCCTATTTTCTGGACTGTAAGATGCACCTAAAAACACTAATTAGGCCAGAAATTTGAAAGTGAAACGTAATTCCTCGATTTTCGCGGGTGTTTGAGTTTCCCAAAAGTCACGCGATAGTCAAAACCCATGAAGTAGAAACATGGATTTATTTATTAGATATAAGTAACATATATACAACTGTAACAAAATAACAACGACGAATGGACGGACAGGCGGGCGGGCGGGCGGGCGGGCGGGCCGACAGGCGGAAGTAAGGAAAGAAAGAAAGAAAGAAAGAAAGAAAGAAAGATAGAAAGAAAATAATGAATGATGGGCTTTATTTACATTATACAATAGTACAATGAAATTGGAGGGCTTAGAAGGCCAGCAGAACGTGAAGGGGTTAATTAGAACGCACCATTTTTCTTCTTATTTTTTTGCCCAGTCTTTCACAAGGTTTTAGTTTTTGGGGGGTACCCGCAGCAGCAAGATGGCCGACAATCATCTCTAGGTTGTTCTAGGTAAGGCTCATGTAAAGTAAAATAAATAAAAATAAAAATATGGTCACAAGGAAATAAATGTGACTAATGTCTTGACATACGAGTATCTATAAATATGCGTAATAATGCACAATGTCCTTTTTAAGATATTTCATCTTTTTTCTTGATTTAAACAAAAAAAAACATTCATAGAATATGCAAAATGGTCTTATCTAGGAGATGGCAGATACATTTGCTCGTTTTAAATAATATTTTGTAGCAAATTGGCGGCATGGAAGCGCAGTGGTTAGCGCGTGTGCAGCACATTTCTGAGGTCATGAGATCGAACCTTTCTGTGTAGAGTTTGCATGTTCTCCCCATGCTTGCATCGGTTTCCTCCGGGCACTCCGGTTTCCTCCCACATCCAAAAACATGCATGTCAGGTTAATTGGCCGGTCCAAATTGTCCCTAGGTGTGACTGAGCGAGTAAATGGTTGTCTGTCTCTGTGTGCCCTGCAACTGGCTGGAAACCAGTTCAGGGGGTCCCCTGCCCACTGCCCGAAGATAGCTGGGATGGGCTCCAGCACCCCCGCGACCCTACAAAGGATAAGCGGTGCAGATAATGGATGGATTGATATCTAGCAAATTAAGGAAACAAATAAATAAAGCTAGCAAAGCAAGCTTCCTAATTATAGAATTATGGTCATATTTTTCTTCCCAAAATTTCTGGCCAATAGAGGAAACATGTTTTTTTTTTTTTTTTCGTTTCAATCATTAAGACCAATTGCCTTATATTTTGCAAAGCTAAATTTGCAATGTTTTTTTTTCATTGCAGTCAATGTTTTAACAGACAGTGTCCATTATTGGACCACGAGATGTTGTCCTGTTTCAAAGTGCAACTGAAAACGAGTGCTAAATAGCAAAAGGACAAACACAGAGACTCAGAGTGACCAAAGCACACAATTTTTCAACTATTTTGCCCAGTCTTTCACCAGGTTTTTGTAGTAGCAAGATGGCTGAAAATGATCTCAGCTCCCTCTAAGTGATGCTCGTGTCATGTCATATAAACGCACATTTATCCACGTAAGACTATTTTTCTAACTGCACGTTTAATAACAGTTTGTGCATTTTTTCTTATTATTTTAATCAGTGTTGTTTTCAGTTTTAAATGTTACACACTGTCCCTTTAAAGAAGTCACAGATACATCTGGAAAGGAGGACGAGCGCTTACTAGCCTGGACGGTCGAATAATCTGAAGCGTGTGAACGACGCTCCCTTTTGTCTCCGAGTCGTATGTGCAAGTCCGCAGGTGCCATTCGCTGGTTCTTTGAGTGAATCTTCACACTGCATACAAAAGTGTGGGCTCAGGGTCTTCTCCTGACCTCCTGACCCCTGGGTCAAGACCCCGGGCCATTAACCGATGCTAATGCTAACAGCGAGCTCTTCGCCACGTGAGGGTTGCTCCCCCCACTCGGCGGTCAACAGAGGGTGTTACTGCTTGCTCGAAGGTCACCAGCGCAAGGTTAAAGGTTCAATCATCATTGTTATCCTGTCCTCACACCGTCCACTCAACACACAAAACACACACAAAAACACACAAAACACAAAAAACACACTTCGTAACCCATCCCAGATGCAGGATGATATCACACGTCAATTGAGTCACAGACGCAGAGGAAGGTATAAGAGCTTTTTGGCATGTAACAAAGTACCTTCTTTATGTACAGTACCCATCAACTTATATCATGTCCACATATTATATACGTTTCGTTGATCATTTCAAATTGTGTATGCTAAAGCAGTTTTTCTACAGAGCTTTTTTTTCAATAAATTAAAAAAAAACTCTTTTCGTCTTGCCCATTACGGCTCTAATCCAGATCATCACGTTCACTGGTTCGCAGACGACAACATCATCGTAGATTGCTGATAATGTTTGGGTGTTTGGGCATTTGGGTTGGCCATGGTCCAAAAATATGCGTGTGTGTGTTTTGCTACTTTTTCTCTTTTTTTTATTATCTTTGTTTTTGTGTGTGTTTGTCTTGCTGTTGGCCACCCCCCGAGGGATATGACCAGGGTAGATAGATAGATAGATAGATAGATAGATAGATAGTTAGATAGATAGATAGATAGATAGATAGATAGATAGATAGATAGATAGATAGATAGATAGATAGATAGATAGATAGATAGATAGATAGATAGATAGATAGATAGATAGATAGATAGATAGATAGATAGATAGATAGATAGATAGATAGATAGATAGATAGATAGATAGATAGATAGATAGATAGATAGATAGATAGATAGATAGATAGATAGATAGATAGATAGATAGATAGATAGATAGATAGATAGATAGATAGATAGATAGATAGATAGATAGATAGATAGATAGATAGATAGATAGATAGATAGATAGATAGATAGATACTGGGAAATATTATCCTTGATCAAGCGTTTATTGTTGCGGGTATCACGTCTTTCTCAACGAAGTAAGATATGCGCATATGCATAACTCTAAATCCATTTCTATACCTTTCAAAGACAGGCATTGATGTTAAATTTGAAGTATAGAATTGTGAAAGTAAGGATGGATGAACACAAGTCAAGTCATGTTTATTTGTATAGCCTTTAATCACAAGAAGTCTCAAATGATTGCACAGGTTACAATTACACCATCCCATGATCTTAAACCAACATGCGGGCAAGGAAAAACTCAAAACCTTAGCATGAGGAAAACAAGAAACCTTGAAAAGGGGCCTCATATGGCTGTAAAGACTACCATTAAACCCTCCCCTGATCTGAAACCTAAATGAGGGCAAGGAATAACTCGAAAACCTCGGCATGATGAAAATGGATAAACCTTGGGAAGGGGCGTAATTAGGGTACAGTAATCCCCCGTTCATGATGAACAGGCGTAAATGGTTGTTGCAAAGTCATCAATAAACAAAACACAGACATCATCAACAGCTAAATGGGTACTTTGATAGTA
Source organism: Urocampus carinirostris (assembly GCF_059441175.1). NCBI lineage: Eukaryota > Metazoa > Chordata > Actinopteri > Syngnathiformes > Syngnathidae > Urocampus > Urocampus carinirostris. The sequence continues at coordinate 15,085,214 of NC_142360.1, read as the reverse complement.
AGCTACAAAAGGTAAACCAGCAAAAGACTAAAAGTGAGCTCAAAAGCCAGCCGAAAGAGTAAAAAGCCATCTATATAGCCAGATAGAAAGCTAAAAACTAAGCTAGTTGGCAGGTAAAGAGAAAGCTAAAATTTAGCTTGATAACTAGCATAAAAAGTAAAATGTAGAAAAATGACAAAAATGTAAAAAGCTTCATGTATAGCTCGCTAAAAAGCTAAAAAGCTAGGAAGATACTATCTCCAAAGCTAAACAGGCAGCCAGATAGATACCTTTACAAAACTAATAAATTGTAATTTAGTTTTTTGTATACATTAATAAGTAAATGTATTCAATACATAAATAAATTAATTAAATTCTCATGCTACTCTCTTAATCAATTGCTTGAAAATAATTATACATACGTGATTACACTTTTTGCCCATGAAGCCCATGAATTGGAGAACTTATTTCTTTGAACTTCTATAAAAAAACAACTATGTTTTTACTATGTTATTACCGGGTTGATAATTCTTCGTTTTCTAAGTTTAAAAGACTCAGTCAACCAAATAAAACAATATACTATAAAATCACAATTACCCAGCACTGGCTAGCTATTTTTAGAACAGGTCCACCTCCTTGAAGGGATTCCTGGTGCCTGCAGGCACCACGTCGGAGAAACCTGTTCTAAATGATAAAAACTCAAAGATCGCTATATGGCGTACATAATTTGAAATGAGCAAAAAAAAGTATGTAATATGTGGACAAGGTATAGGTTCACAGAAAACGAAATGACTCAAGTATCAAGTTGACACAAATACAACGGGAATCTCTCAAAGGGGAGTGTAATGGATGTGAAAGGTGCTGGTAGTCGGCTGCTTCGTGTAATAAGCAACACTCAATTTATGGAAAGTGGGGAAAGAACAAAGAAGAATTTTTCAAATCGAAATTGTTTGGCAATGAATTCGGGGGTTTTTCTTTACCACCAAGAGGTAATTTTTACTTTTACCACAGTATGCTTCAGCAAGTATCTCCAGCTTTTCTCAGGTAGCCAGGACAGAACACCGAAGCGTGGATCGGGGAACGATAAAGGATACGGGAAGTCGGGACAGGAGAAAGGAGCTTGGATCGGGGATCGATACAGGAAAAAGAATCGGGCAGGATACGGGTAGCCAGGACACTAGAACGGAGGTTGGCTTGGGAATCGATACAGGAAACAGGTCGGGATCAAAACAGGAGCCAGAGTCAAAAGTGCTTGCCTTACATGCGCTGAGGTTCGCAGACGGACTGACCAGGAGTGAACGAGGTGCTTAAATAGGAGGATGACTAATTAGGGAACAAGTGGCAGCTGGGGCTGAAAGAGTGAGCGCAGGTGAGGGCAATTGACAAATCATGGCATGTTCTGCATTGATATTGGCTAAACAGTTTCCCTGCTTATTGTTATTTGACTTTGCAGTAGTTATTTGTAAAAAATCTAATTAAAAAAATCTTTATTAAGTAGGTTTATTTGTTAAACAAATGTTGAAGCCTGAAAAAAGTTTTTGTTCTTTGGTTTCAGTGTATAATAGAGTATTCAATTGTATAATAATTGTAAACAATAAAGATAATTACTCAACAGATTTCACTTATGTCGGGTCATGAAGATGTTCTCCCCAAAAAAGCCGCGAATCTGGCTTTCTTAGTCTGATCGTGGGTGTATAACAGCAAAGATGGAACCTGTAAAAAGCAATCATTAAGAGTTTTCAAATTCTAAATGTACTTTTCATTTCTTTTCATCTCGTCCTGTTAAAATGATGAAATGAACTGTACACTTAAAATGATTGACTTATTCAGCATAGTAGACAATTTTGCTCATTCCGGGAATTTATTTTCTAAACTCTGGAAAACCTATTTGTTAGAATAATAAAAATGGACGACCCGCTATTAAATGCTATTGTACAACCCATCCTCCTGTACAGCTCCATGGATTTCCTTATGGTCTCAGTCACGAAACGCATCACTTAGACATTAGCTACAATCATCAGCCTACTCACACCCAGCCTCTCAGACTCAAATAACACAATGGTCCAGGATATCACCCACCACCTATACTAATATTTCATCTCACTACCGTTAGGGCGCATACAGTATATACTGATGTACAATAAGACTCAGGAGGCCCCGCCTTGGAAAAAGTCCGATACCCTCTACCATCTCCTTTCTAGGTAACAGGACCCGCTGACCAACAAGTCTACCCTCTCATATACAGTAACTTTGCAATTCTGCTGTGTTTTTAATGTAATGCCCGTTTTTTCTCCCCAGCACAGTCAGTAGAAGCGAATTTCCCTAAAGGGACCAATAAATTAAATCTAATCTTGTTATCAATGTCAATTAAGACAATTCCAATTAGAATTTTAAATGCAAGTACGATCTGCTGTAGAATACATTATCTCATTTCACTATAACAAAACCGGATCGATAGCTTAAAGTCAGATGATTGATACTCAGAAGAGAAACATTTTCTGTCATTTGAGTGTAAAAAAATAATTTGTAAGAAAAACATTATGCAGTATGGACCGGCAGCCAGTGAAGGGAGGCATGAGTCTGAAGAAAAAAAAAACTCTGCTTTCTCAAGATATAAACTATAGGGTGGCAAATACCAAGAGAAAAGCAGTGACTCTATAATTCAACCTTGTGGAACGTCAAGAACAAGTCTCAAGTTGCTGGGACTGCATGGCGTTGATTAATGGTGCACATTCCGACGCAATGTATGCGCATGAACGTCGAGCGATTTTGCACAAATGAGTATTTAATTAGTGATGCAATAGTACGAGAGCCTACACGCCTATGCACACACACGCACGTAATCCCTCCCTCATTAGGTGCATTGTGGGGATGCTGATGTCATGCAAGTTAATCTTTTGGCCTCTGGTTGGCTGGCCGGCCCAGTGGGAGCGCTTTGTGTCGGACATTACCCCGGCCCGCCCCCCTGGAGACAGATTCATTAAGAATGACGCCGATACCCAAGTACCCGAGTCTTTTGTGTGTGACTATTTGTGTGAGTGTGTGTCAGTCATTCTAGGGACAATGCTGTGAAGACGCAGGCCATAAAGGCGCAACTTTCTCAGCATGTGCCTCAGAGCACGTAGGCTAGACATATGTGCCTGTTTCTGGTACACATCCATGTTTAAGATGCAAACTAGCTCGACTTTTGTTGCGAGTATCATATCAGGCACGATGTTGTTGAAATCATTACGAGCAAGCATTTTTGTTGAAATTAGGCTCCTTAAGTTCACCTTGAGATCAATTTACTATATAGTTTGTATGATACTGAGCAAGTACTTGGATTGGATCAATACTATTGTCCTGGGATCGATATTTTGCTCCTCTATCAGTTTTCTCAAAGCACTGGTATTCTACGCAGATAGTGCAACCCCTCACTATCTCTCATCCTGCGCCCCCTGCACCATGTCATTCAATAAGATGGATGTCACCTGCACAAAATCTTGGGACATTCCACCTAATTTATTATTTGTTTCAATATCAGATCATTGAACAGCTGTACCACACGGCCAACAGTGCAGTATCGATAGATGGCACCATTGGAGCGTTGTTTACAAACCAGTTTGTGTGAGAAAAGGCTGAATTTTCTCTCCAACTTTATACAACATCTTCCCAGAGAGGATCAAGACCAAATCCAACATGAAGGTGCAGATATCAATGGGGGGGACACAACGTCATTACCCCCCATGTTGCTGGTGATATTGCTAGCCTGGCAGGAGAAGAACAGGAATCCATTAACCCAGTATGGGATGGTTCCCAGCAGAGAAAAAAAAAGGAAAGACCATCAACCACCAAGAGCTGGAACCTGTCTCTAAATTTAAATATCTTGGAGCTGTCAAATCAGAAGATGTGTCAGAACCAGAAATCATGGCCCAGATGGCTTAAACCAGAGCCGCACTTGCCAGACTTAAACCCATCTGGTGGGACCTAGCCATTGCAGTGAAATCAAAAATTAAACTAGAACAAGCGCTGGTTTCTCCCATTTTCCTCAATGCTTCCGAGACATGGACTCCAATTCAAAAGCTGGAAAGGGAAATACATACCATGGAAATGTGATGCTATAGGGAATTTCTCGGTGTCAGTGCAACACCATCAGAGGGCACATTGGACCCTACAAAGAACTGCTGTCAACTGCGCGCAATGGTATGGTCACGTCCCAAGATCATCAGGACTGGCCAAGGTCATTCACTAGGGCACAGTCCAAAAAGGAGAGGAAGACAGAAAAAGAACTGAGCTGAAAACATCTAGGAATGTACCGGTGCCAACTTTGCCACAATCCAAAAACAGGCCAGGAACCATCAGCAGTGGAGATAGCTGTTCAGAGTTCCATCCTCAGCGGTGCTCCGACAACCGAGGCAGTTAAGGATCGGTGGAAAGTGAGATTTTGTCGTGCACTTTATTTTTATGACAAACACAATCTGTCTCCAGAATGGCACAAGGAGATGAAGCATTATGGAAATGAGTTCAGCCAAAACAACGATGTCAAACGATAGACCAATCACGTACGCCTTCCAGATAAAAAAGGCAACTTGGTAGCATGAGCTAAAATAGTGTGATGATGAGCTAAAATAGAATGCCTTTTCAAATGTAATCGGCAACTTATGTCGCCTGCCCAGTCATTATATCATGCCACAGTAAAAGCTTTTATAAAATAAATTGCACGTATAAACAAATAACGGGTAACTTTTCTTTCTTTCTGTGGAACCCTGTACCAAATGACCCACGGCTCGGTACCAGTGCATGGCCCAGTGTTTATCCACCAATGAACCAACGCATACAACGGCAGAATTAGTAAGTATGCAGGAGAAGCAGCAGCTTAAAATAGCCTGAGGCAAATAAACCCCTAGGAGGCCACCTATCACAAACTGTCAGGGACTCTATGTCAGAGGTATTACCCGACGAAATCCGCCAACAGGATTCACATATACCAATCGGTGAAATCACCATCCCATAGATGGGAGTTTAAAACTCAGGGTCCCCCCTGCCAACTGCCCGGTGATAGCTGAGATGGACTCCAGCACCCCCGCGACCCTACTGAGAATAGGCGTTGCAGATAATGGATGGACGGAATAGAATAGGACTCTTTTTCAAATGCCGTTTTTTACGTTTCCATACTCTGCCACCTGGGTTCAATTTCTATTCTTTTGCGTCCTTTTCGACGGCCTTCTTTGTGTGCGGCTGTGGGAAAGTTTCCCGCACTGGTGAGGTCATTCTCCACTGCCACCCCCCCCCTTTCTCACCCTCACACCATCCTGACCCCTCCATGCCAACTTCACATACTGTTCTCCTTTTTCCTGACGTGGGGAGACCAAGTCTGTGTCCTTTTTCCACTTTTAGTCGTCTGAAATTTCTTCCTACCCCTCAAGCTGTCCAACAAATGCCCACTGCCCATGCGCACGCACCACACTAATCGCGATTTGTGGCTTTAAATGATGTGATCACTTGAGATTTTCATTTTTATTTTGTCTTTTTGACTCTTTCACTGTTTCAAAATATTGTTTTTTGGCATAGGTTTTAAGTCTGGCATATTATTCTCGGGTAAGTTTGTAAACATGTTTGTCCTTTTTGTAAAATAATAATAACAATAGTAATAACAATGATAACATTTGTAATAGTGGCATTTCTAAAAATAATAAAGTAACTGTTAATTCATATGGAACATTTTGTTGACCTTGTAACATTACATCAAAATAACAGTAATTAATTTACCGAACCACGTATCATAATGAGGAATCGCAGGGGTAATGGGACCAATGTTCCCTCTAGTTTTCCACGGGTCTGAGCATTCACACAAAGTTGGTGAGCAACGCTTTAAACAACAGTGAGCAACCATAATCCCAAGTGTGGCAAGATAAATAATTATCAAACATGTCCAAAACTTGACATCAAGTTACATTTTTTTTACAGTTTCCGGCAATGCAAAATTATTTTTCTCTTTTGAATGAATTGACTCATGTACTATTGCAAAGGTTGTACGGCCTACAAACGTCGCTTGTTCTTACAATTCTTTCACAAGATATCCATTTCTTTTTATTTCCTGATATATTTTGTCGCAAAACATTAACATTTTTGGGGGCTTATTTAGTCAGTTGCAAGATACAGAACTGTACTTCGTCATCATTTTTAGTACAAGTACAATGTTTGCAACAAGATTCACTTGATACAATTGGAAATTATTTGAATGCAACACAAACTTTTTCTTTTTCCATGTTTTTTTTCTACTTTTTTTTAAATTCCTTTAAAAAAAGTCTCATTGTGTTTATTTTTTTCCTAGCTGTTGCTTTTTTCCTATGTTTCTTTCTTTTCTTTTTTTCCACTTTTTTTGTTTCTTTTTTTTCCCAGCTTTTCACTACTTTTTCATTTTGTTTTTTTTTGTTCTATTCCCCCCTTCTTTTAAGTCATTTTGTGCATAGTTTTACATAATATTTGGTCATGTTGGGATTAAAGAAGCAAAAACAACCTGAAGAGCCGTTTAGGACCCGAAAGAGCCGGTTCCTTTTGGTGAGCCGAGCCGAAGATGCCGGTTCTCGACAAACTACTAACTTTACTTTTCAACTTCGTTCGACATTGACTTCAAAATACCGCGTTTAGGACACAACGTCAGGGGAACCCGTGTATTTTTACCTTTATGCACTATAACTTTCACTTAAGTCGCTTCTTAATTACTAATTTTGAGCCCTCATTTTTGTGCCCTGGCTAAATTTTCCTGTGCGCTGAGAATGTGCGAGCAGTGCGCAATTGCGCACGCGCGCAGCTTAGAGAGAACACTGAATGGGACCATCTCAGCCATGTTTTCAGAATTTAGGAAGAAACTGGAGTGCGTAAAGGCACGGGGAGAACATGCAAACTCTAAACAAAGTGGAGAGTAGCTGGAATTGAATCCGGGACCTCTGAAATGTGAGGCTGACGTGCTAATAGCAACACAGTCTGGTCTCTATCTTAACATTGATCTACGTGCCATCTAATTCAAAATACAAACTCAACCCTGTGAAAATCTTGTTTGTGTTTAGTGGTCCCTGTGTTTGGTTCTCAATGTATTGATATTGCACGATCCCTTGCAGCCTGGTCATCCTGGAGGGGGGATTACCTCCTGTGCAGCCCCTTCTCATGTCAGAGACCAAAAACGGAGACAGGACCCACTTGCGTTCGTTTTACTCAGCTTTATTTAGAAGGAGGAAAGGGCTTGCATCCACGATCCGGTGATCGTCGGTCATGGGTAGCATATCGCTTGGAACGCAGAAGTGGCACTTCCGTGGCGAGCGAAGGCAGTATCGAGTGCGGGGGAAGAACAGGTCGATGGCCGGGACGGTGGAGCAGATACGTAATCGAGTTCAGAAAACGGGGGGGCGCCGGGAATCAAACGGTAATCAGGACAGGACAGTGTCAGGGTCGAAAAGGACTTGCCTAGCGTGGGGCTGAGGTTCGCAGACGGACTGACAACGGGTGACAGGAAAACGGGGGTTTGAAAAGGAATATGATAAACATTGCCAATATAAAACTGATATATGCTAAATTGATTACTCATGTGCGGTCCCTTCTCAAGATTACTTAATTTTCCTAATGTTGAGGTTTTTGAGTTTTTTCTTGCCCTCATGTATGTTTTAAATCAGGGGATGGTGTAATAATAGTCTGTGGTTCGCAATAATCTGTGGTCTGTGAAGCCCTTTGAGACTCATTGTGATTAAGGGCGTCACAAATAAACATAACTTGACTAGTATGGTATTGGTTGACTGCTATAATGACGCAATGTTTGCATGCATGTCAACCCTGGTTTGAAATCATCAGGGAAAGTTCTATATAGTTTCAGTGTTGCTGGTTTTACTTGATTATAAAGATATAAACATTGCTGCTGTAGGGTCAGCCCAATGTGGGACGTCTCGAGAGGGTAGGACGTTTTGGCATAACACCGGTTCAAAGACTGGAAAACTTGCTAGGTTATGCAGAAGGCCAGCTCCCCATCAAAAAGGAGCTAACTTCCTTTGAAACTTTCTATCTTCATCTCTTCCTCACTCTCTCTAACCCTCTTTTTCACACTTTCTTTATCACTCACTCTTTTTCTCATTTTCTCTCTTATTCTATTTCTTGATCTCTCTTCTGCTCCTTTGCTCTCTCTCTCTCTCTCTCTCTCTTTCTTTCTCTCTCCGGGTCAGTGTGAGTGGCATCATCTCAGTATTGCTATTTTAGAAGTTTAACTTGAGTCTAAGTTCCCTGTGTATTAAAACAATAAAGGCTATTATCATATAGTAACATAATAAATTGTCAAAATGTGTTAATTTGATCCATAATGTTTCATTATCATTTGTAATATATCATTAAGAACAAAAACATCTGAAGAGCCGTTTGGGAGCCGAAAGAGCTGGCTCTTTTCAGTGAGCCAAGTCGAAAGAGCCGGTTTCTTAATAAAGAACGCGAACTCTGATTACTATGCTCGATCAAAATTGGGAGAACAAGATGGAACTTCAAAATCGATGAGTCTTTCTTTTAGTATCTTGAAAGCTTTTCATTTAAAAAAAATCTGAACTCAGTTTTATAAATCCATAGCCCTCGGACTGGAAACTTTATAAGACACCGAATGGAGTTACTGATAGAAAGTGACCATTTACTGCCATCTATTGGCAACAAACAACAGCCAAATCATTAAAATGTGAATTTATCTATCTATCTACCCATATCATATCCCTCGAGAAGGGTGACTGACAGCAAGACAAACACATGCAAAACCAAATAAAATAATAAAAAAAAGAAAATAAGATAAAAAAAGAAAATAAAATTTAAAAAAATAAAATAAAAAGGAAAAAGTAGCAAAAAAAATCACACACAAATTTTTTGGGACCACGGCCAACCCAATTGCCCGAACACCCAAACAAGTTAAGCACCTCGGCACCCAAGTCGGTCATTCTTTTGTCCCTCCAGATGAAACGGGACACAACAAAGCGGCCATGTCACTCGGGTTACGGTGACACAAGAGCAGGGCCCGACAGCTTTCACTGGTTTACCCCTGCTGCATCATACGGGTGCCCTGCCCAGCCCATCCCTTAGAACGCGTCCAAACATCCTACTATCCTTTCACAACACTTCTCCACTCATTCCTATCACCAACAAAAAATGTAAAGTTATATCATATATATATATATATATATATATATATATATATATATATATATATATATATTATATATATATTATAATTTATTAATGTTCTTATTTATTTATGAATAGATTTATTCATTTCGACTTTTTAAACAGTAAAACAGTGCTTCAATATAACAGTACTGTATAACACATGCTAACCTTTTAACATTAAAAAGTGGTAGATTTTATCATGCACTCTATTTTGGTACACAAAACACAACCTACTACCTTAATATTTTAAAAAAAAAACAACAACACGTGCTATTTTAAAACCAGGAGTGGCAAACTCTTACCTAAACAGAAATCTAAAATGATCTTTTGTTTATTAACGCCATTAGTCTCTCGCTTAAAGCGAAGCAACCGTAGACTAGAATCCTGATCTTGAGTCAAGATTTCTTTCTTGTTTTTAAACAGCGGTAGACATTTTTAAGAGAAAAACGGTATTTTCGGCTGTAACGCTGCACGTAACCAAAATTTAAAAAACAAAAACAAAAAAACAACCAGGCATCTTGTATCTTTTTAATGATCTTCAGAATACATTACATTAGATTAAAACGTGTGAGATGGATAAAGTAGAAATCCCACGTTGCGTGATTATCATCATGTACATCCAAAAATACATATGGAGAATATTTAGGAAAAATATATTTATACATTAGATAAATATTTCGGAAAGTGTAAACACATAAAATTACATTTCTTGTACATTAATCTTGTTTTCTTTTTTTTTTAAATACACATTTTAAACGTTAGGTTAACTAATGAACTTATCAACAAACGTAATATTGGGATTGTGCTTTCTTCAACTATGTATGAAATAGCAACTCATTTGGTACAATGATTCAGAATGGAGGATTTGTCCCAATTACTAAACCACAGTGTAAAGCTTTACCGGATTATAAACACACGCAGGAGATGGCGCCCTCTATTGGCTAAATTCTGTAGCACAACCCAAATGAGCAAATTCAGGATGTGTTGGTAGGCACTTGGATTTTACACCTTCAATGTTTATGTCCCCGAGTTGAGCTATTTTTGGTGCATCTTCGGTGTTTTGGTGAACGTCACCAAGCGGTAGTTAGTGTCCGTTTCGTTTTCTTGCCACATTTTCCTCACTTTTTGTGTGACCCGATCATGACTTTTGAGACAAAGTTGACGATAGCGCTCGCGGGCTGCTCCGGGTCATGCTCAGCGAACAGATGGCAAATATTTTCCGTCTCGCTCTGAGATTTCCTTGCTACAAACCCAAATATCCTGCGGGGAAGACAAACAACCGTTTGGAGTTATCAAAAGAGAGTTTGCAGATAAACGGCCATGGTGAATGACTGGTAAACAAGTTAATGGTATGACGGTAACTCATAGTCAGGACCGGCCCAAGCCTTCATGGGGCACTAAGCAAAATTAGATTTGGGGCCCCCTATTACTTGATCATTTCTATACCTACTAGAACTCATTCCATGTTCTACTCCAGGGGTGGACGACTATGTGGAGTTGGGGGCCGCATGTGACATGTTAAACTTCTATTTAAATATATTGGTTTCATCAAATTGGTTTTGAAACACTCAGAGCAAAATAGTGTATTAGGTCCCTGTTTTAAACACTTCATTTGTTATATACTGTTGGGTTTTTTTTAAAGTTTTTTTAGCGCTTCTGAATTTGTGTTACTGTAGTTTTATATTTTTTATTATTTTTGTATTATTTCTGTATTTTTCATGTAATGTTTGTTTAGTATTTCTGTACAGACGCTGCCCTACTTACGAATGACGAACGTCGAATTTTTTTGTAAGTTGCTATATTTTGGATGTTTAAGGTTTATATAAGTATGTTTAAGGCTTGTAAGAGTAGCCTGGGTTATTTTGTAATAAAGAATAAACATTTTATGAAACAACATGCTCTATAAAGATAAATAAATTTAAGTTTAACTTACTCTTGGAAGATGAGCTTCAAGAGATACGGGACCTCGACCTTCGTGGTGGAAAATGGTCGAAAAAAAGCAATCCAGCCATTTTCTCAACCGCATCACGCTTTTTTATTCCACTTTCATTTCAAAAGAAACGGCCTGCCTCTTCTTTACACTTTACACCAACCTTATTTAAAGGATTCACGAGATATTAAACAATAAAAATGGCGCGCTGGAAATACGGTATAGAATGTTTACACACAAACTAGACAGAGGAGGCGGATTTTTTCTTCGGGGTGGATGCTGGGTCACCTCTCACAGCGCCAAACACCGGTAGCGGCAGAAAGAAGCACTACAATACTGTTCTATACTCGGAAAAAGGTAAACACAATACAAAATGTAACTTACAGCAATTTTTTGACACACCCCAAAAAATATTTCGGATCTACCGTTTTTCGTAAGTCGAATGGTCGTAAGTAGGGGAGCGTCTGTAGAACTTTGGTTGTATTTCGAAAGTACATTTTATTGTGGTATATCTGTAGTAATTTCGTAGTATTTTTGTATCATTGCGGTAGTTTTATGAATATGGTATTTTTTTATTATGACTGAAGTGTTATCTCTGTTGTATTTTGTAGTATTTCCATATTGTTGTATATCTGTGGTATTTTTTGTTGTACAGTGTTACTAATTTTTTATTTTCGTAATTTTTTTTGTGATATTTCCATTGGAGAATTTTTGTAGTATCGCTATAGGAGTAATTTGCAGTATTTATGGTTTAAACCTCTGGGAGTCGCATTTTTGTAGTAATATTTCTCTAGTAGTTTTTTTATATCATAGTATTATGTATTGGTGTTTTCTTAGTATTCTGTCGAAGTATAGTTGATATATTTCCAAAGCAGTAATGTTGTAGTATTTTTGTAGTATTTCCAGACTATTATGGTTGTCATATTTCTTTAGTAAGTTTTTATTATTACTGTAGTATTTTTGTATTTTGTAATATAGTAGTATTTTTTTAGTTATTCTATACTATTAATTTATTTTCAGAATGAAAGCAAAGTAATATACGAGGTTCCTGTTTTTAAGCACTATATTTTATATTCAGTTTTGTAGTTATTGTGTTGTATTTTTGTTGTATTCCCGTCAAAGTATTTTTGAGTGGACACACAAAGTGACAATGTTGGCACCAAAAAAAGCGAACCACTCTTGGGGTCCCTCTAGTGGTTGCGGGGCCCTTAGCAGCTCGCTTATGCTTGTCATGATTTGTTATTTAACAAAACAAACAAACAAAAAAGGTTACATAACACGAACAAATAATGACTTCCTATAAACACACTTACTTTGCTGTGGAGCCACTTCCTCTTGTCCACCTGCACGGAGCAGAAATATTGTTTAGTTACAGCACATCGCGGACAATTCTTTTATGCATATTCAATGGACACTGTAAAATTTGACCTTTAGATGTTGCAGTATTGTGTCGCGCAACCCAAAACAAGTGCTACAACGCAGAGGAGGAAGAGACTTAAAGTCACCAAAACGCAAGGGAAATAAGAAGAGAAAAAAAGACAAAAACAAATCAAATAAAAGAAGAAAAAGGACAAAAAAATAATAAAAAAGTGAGAGAAAAAAAGAAATAAAAGGAAAATAAAATTGAAAAGAAAAGAAGAAAATAATTTAAAAAATGAAAGAAGAAAGAGAGTGAATTATTAAATCATGTTTTAGTCCTTTTTCTCTTTAATTCCTTTTTTTCTTCATTTTTCTCAATTTTCTTTTTTTTTTTTTTGGGTTTCTTTACCCCAACTTTTTCTTTTCATTCCCGTTTTCCTTTTTTGCCTCGTTTAAAAAAATCTCTGTTCCCTTCTTTTTGTCTTTGGCTTAGTAAAATTTGGAAAACAAAGGGCTTATTTTTTGCTCACTTTCAGTCTCCATAGTGTGTAGTCTTCCTTGTACTCAAAACACTGTCCCTCTAAAACAGCTTACTGTTTTATCAGCAATGTTTTTGTGGAAAACTTCATTTGGCTCAACCTCCCTCGGACCCTAGTTTCAGCGGCCCCCAACTCAAATGAATTTGAGACCCTGATCTAAAATATGTATTAAAGATGAATCTGAAAATAGATGTCTATTTCTATTGATTCAATTTGTTATTTCTTTGATTTTGATGTTTCATCAATCTCAAAAATGTAGACACTCATCATTAATAAGTTTGGGTTATTTGTTCCACAAAAACGAGATTAAAAAAATATACCGTATTTTCTTGACTAGATGGCGCACCCGAAAACCTCAAATTAGAAAGAAACTTGAAAGTGAGCCTTATATTTCCCTGCGCCTTATAAATTGGTAAGTGGATACAATTTTAAATGCATAGTGACAATTAAATGATACTGCATTGGGTAACTGTTCTGCCATTGACAAACATAGAGTGGTCTTCAAAGGCTCTCTTCTGGTTAGCATGTAATTGCATGAATCAAATGGCTATAAATAATGTTTGGTTCTCCATAGTATGTGCCAGTGTGAGGCCACTGTTTTGCCTTTGAGAAACAAATTGAGTGGTCTTGGAGCACCCTCTTTTGGTTAACATGTTAACAGTTGGTGGCTAAAAGGGAATACTGTTTATTAATGAACTATTTAACTTTAGCGGTGAAACCATCCATTCATCCATCCATTATCTGCACCGCTAATGCTCAGTAGGGTCGCAGGGCTGCTGGAGCCCCTCCCAGCTTCTTCAGGCAGTGGTCAGGGGACACCCTGAACTGGTTGCCAGCTAGTTGCAGGGACAGACAACTCACTTGCTCATTCCCACGTAGGGACAATTTGGACCGGCAAATTAACCTGACATGCATGTTTTTAGAATGTGAAAGGTTAGTTTAAGTTTTATGAAATACTCTAAATCATTTTACAACCTTAGCTTTTACTTTAATTCCAATTCTGTGCACCTTATTGTCGAGTGTGCCTTGTATACGAAAAATATGTCAAAAAGACTATTTTTAGGGGTTGCACCTTATAGTCTGGTGCGCCTTCTAGTGCGGAAAATACGGTACTTATTCAACATTGGAAAACAACTTATCGTTAACTCCAACATTCTGAAAACATTATCATCCAAAATTAACAGCTTATATTACCGCCTGAGCCTTGGTGACCACAAACGATAAGAAAAAACTTTTACTGTTATTTAGCCAACACAGTCACAAATATTGAATGCCTTGATTACATGTATGCTTTCTCCTTATTTCATGTTTTTGATTTTTTTCAGATCGTGAACATGTGTAACAATTTTTATACTGGAATATTTAAAAAAAAGAAAAAAAAGACGAATATCATATTGCCCATTTTGGCTCTAATCGTCATCAGCGATTAATAATATTGCCACAGTATTCGACTGTCTTGCTGTGAGTAAGTGCTGTGTTGTGTTTTTAAGCTTTATTAACACTTAATAAGGAGGATTTGCAATACCTTTTAAGAGAAGCAGTTGGCAGAAGTTGACAGGTATGAGATTGAAAGAAGTGATTGAAAGTTACAGTAACTTTAAATGAACGTACACACCACTATCCTTTTACAGCACTTTTTTTGTCTTAAACAGTTTGCATAAGCAGTGAACAGTCAAAAGCAGTAAGCGATCACAATTGGTACCATCTAGTACTGTTCGCGAGCTGGATTTTCCCACATGTAGTCAAGTCATGTTTATTTGTGACGCCCTATTTGAGTCTCAAAGGGCCGCACAGACCACAGATTATTGCAAACTACAGAATATTATTACACCATTCCCTGATCTAAAACCTACATGAGGGCAAAGAAAAACTCAAAATCCTCAACATGAGAGATATGAAAAACCCTTGAGAATGGACTGCACATATAGGGAGCAAGATTTGTTAAAAAATTCTCGTGTTTAGAGGCACTCGTATAAAGAGGAATCCATGTATTTGCTAGCATTTATCAACCAGAGATCCTTTAAGTCAAGTCAAGTCAAGTCATTTTTATTGGTACAGCCCTTAATCACAAAGAGTCTCAAAGGCCTGCACAGATTATTACACAGACCATTTTTCAGACTATTAATACACCATCCCCTGATCTAGAACAAACATGAGGGAAAGGAAAAACTCAAGAAGGGACCGCTCATGTGGCATCCCCCAGCTGGTACAAAATGCTGCAGCGAGGCTTTTAACTAGGACAAAAAAGTCCGATCACATCACGCCGATTTTGGCTAACCTGCATTGGCTTCCTGTTAGCCTAAGATGTGATTTCAAGGTTCTGTTAGTATTATACAAAAACTTGCTCCCTTATATCTTTCAGATCTGATTTCCCCCTATGTTCCGGTCCGAAGCCTTCGTTCTGAGAGCGCGAAAACATGCCAATGTTATTTTATTCAAACTTAAGCTCAACACTTAAAGCTAGTGCCGGAAAATCATTTTTAAACATCATTGGTGGAAAAAAATATGCCTTTCTCAGAGGTTGAGAAAGAGTTTTATTAGACATTGCTAAATTCTCCTTGTCCTCATAAGTCATTCATGAGTCATGTGTTCAAGATCCCTGCAACGTACTGCTCATCCCTGATGACATTTCAAACACGATCCGGAAGTATGGATGGTCTTTCTTCTTATTTTTTTAAAACTTTTTGTGAGCATGTCATGTCTTGTTGCATGTAAGCATCACGCGACTCACCTCCGGCCTTGCGGGTCCAACGAACAGAAGATGACTGTGTTGACTGCATAGTGCCGTCTGAAAAACAGCCTGTGTAAAAAAACAGAAGATTTTTTTTTTCTCTTTAGTTTATTCTTATTTTCAGGTGTGTAATGTAAAAAAATCCACCATCAGACATCAGACACGGATGAGCACTTTCTGGAATGGTCTCAAACTCACGCCCTGAGGGCGAATTGCGGGCTGCTGAAGGACAGTTTGAGGGCCCTGCCTGAATATGAATAGAGCTTGAAGCCCCAATCTGCAAAAGGTTTATTTAAACTATCTAATAAAGTATGTAAAAATAAGAAAATAATTAACATTTGACATGTTAGGATAATAAAATGTTAATAGGAATAAAATATAAAAATGTTATGCATGTAATAAAAGGGAATAAATACCCCGCACTTATGATTTGAGGTTGTAGAAATGTCTACTGAGATGCCAATCAAAACAACCTATATATATATATATATATATATATATATATATATATATATATATATATATATATATATATATATATATATATATATATATATATATATATATATATATATATATAAATATAAATCCATTATCTGCACCGCTTATCCCCGGTGGGGTCGCGGGGTGGTGGAGCCCATCTAAGCTGTCTTCGGGCAGTGGGCAGGGGACATCAACGAACTGGTTGCCAGCCAGTCGGGAGGAAAGGGAAAGGAAGGGGTATGGAAGGAAGAATACAAACTACAGAGCCTCAAAGTAACTAAAATGGATAATTTTACTTCTCATTATTTTGCCCAGCCTTTTTGATGTTGCTGTGTACCCGTAGGAGCAAGATGACGAGCAATTATGTAGGCTCCCCTTTAGATGAGGCTCATGTTTATGTAGGATCAATTCTAATTTCTTAACCTACAACTTATTTAATAAATGCATGTTTGGATAATCATGTCATGAGGTCTCTCTCTACCGGTAACCAGCACCAATCACCTCCCTGCTCTGTCACTGCACCCTGATATGTTTCGCCTGTCTGCTCTCGTTAACCACCAGCTGTTTTGAATTCCCTGCCAATCAACCTCTGTATTTAAAGCCCTGCCTTACAACCTACGTTTGTCAAATCGTCTGCAAAGCCTACACCCGGATCCTGATTGTCTGCGCTTTAAACTCTGAACCTGGACCTGTTTGACCCTTCTGCCTTCTCTTCTGCCCCGGTCTTCCAGACTCATGTTTTACCTACTCCAAGAACTGCCACACCAACCTTGTTGCTAGGTTTCCTCTTCATTTCATCTTTCAAGCTCTAAAACAACGTCCTCGTCTGTCTGATTCGTGACAAATCATTAATGTATTTTTGGTTAATATTTAAATCCAAATTGTATTTTTTAATAGATGAAGTCTTTGTTACCACTGGAGGGCAATAAATAACACTGACCCTTTAATGTAAGTGCACCTCCGTCAAATCATGGTTTAATTTATTACTGATAATTCGTTTTCATATGAATTCCTGATTTTTTTTCAAATTTTCAATTTTATTTTAGGTAGCATTTTTAAAGAAGATATTTAAGGAGAGTGGATCAGCGTTTTCGATGCCGGTTCGGCCCAACCTCACCCAGACACTAGCTCCGGCAGTCCCCAAGTCAATCGAGTTTGAGACTTTTGACTTACTTCCTCTGGTTATCAGTGAGCGTGATGCCCTGCGCCGACACTTTGAAGTGAACCACAGTGGAAGGTGAAGGAGGGTCCGTGCCGAGGGTCACCGTGGTAGCTTTTTGGACCGCCTGGTGGCCCGTTAAGGATTCCAGGTCCACAGAGCCCAGGTACCACACGTTACACGCTGCCCCAAAATCCACCAAATTCATATCGTACTGATCCAGGAGAAAATAACAAGTTTTGTTTTCTACCTGCTCCTTGTTTGAGAAGCTCTGCTGCTGTGTTTGTTGCCGTCTTGGTGGGGGACTCACTCGTTTCTTCAAATGGGTCTGAAATGTACAAAATATCAAATCAAAGAGGGAACATGATCGGGTATTGGGGTGGATTTTAAGAGACACAGTAAATCTTCTGTAAAATTCCAGACTACAGAGCGCACCTGATAAAAACCCGTACACGTGAATTTAAGGGTGAAATTCCATTTTGTCTTCGTACGAGCCGCCCCGGATTTAAAGCCGCAGGTTTAAACAGCCTTATAACGGAACTAATTCACGCCCAGTTCTTACATTTTAAACTGTAGAACTGTGTCAGGGATTTGGTGTCAACGTCTTTGGCTACAGAATACCAATAGTGCCATGTCTGTCCGCGAACATTACGCCGTTTAAGCTGCGTCATTTTCAGTTTTGCTCCAAGTTGTTTACGTTACGTGTTTTCAGATCATGAGACCATTCAAGATGGCGATTACAAAGACGAGCACACATTGATGTGAATGAAGGCTGCGTCGCATGAAATGTGAGCCCTGTATTGCTAAACAACAGCGCCATAGCGGCCATACTATGGAGAACAATGCCAGATTGCAACACAAATGTCTTTTTATGGTTGCCGTGATAATGGACCAAATTGCATTCACTTATTAACGTTCCTCGAGGATTATAGGAACGTCAGTGACCTGACGTTGACACAATGATATGGAAAGAAAACAGTATCGTTTTTGATAGAACACCAATGATATGAAAAAAGGTACTGTTTTTTAATGTCAATTTACAGTAAGTTCAATTTGGATTGCGTATATGAAGGACTTGATTAGTTGGAGAAAAGTTGACGTATCCAGACTACATATAACACGCTACAGTGGGTATTACAGGGATCAGAATGGAGATTTTCATTTTCAGCTGAAATAGCCAGGGTCCAGGAATAAAGCAGGGCGGAGTACCCCCCCCCCCAAGCTCCTGGGTTTTAGGCAATTTACTTGTCCAAAACCATGCTTATATTAATCATTTAAGTAACATTTTTAGAAGATTAAAATAATTTGCCCACATAACTGATTTTTTTGTAAATACAGCAAGATAAGTTCAAATGCAGTTCAGTCCCTGCAGCTTGAGCAACAATGCGGCCAATTTTTCTAACGGCCGCCAGGGTGCGCCAGAGCAATAAAGGAAAGAGTGAGACAGTCGGATTTTGAATTTGTTTGCTACGCAAGAGAAAAAGTGAAAAAGTCGGAATGCCTTTGGGGTTTAAAAACAGCGGAAATCCGCGGATTCGCGGAAAATTCTGATCCCTGGTATTAGCACGCCACATTGGGTATTTGTATATTGTATTCTTTTTGCTTTATTATTGTATTGGTCTCAGCACAGGGACGCTGCTGGAAATGTGAATTTCCCTGCGGGGATGAATAAAGTATCTATGTATCTATCTAACTTCCTGCTATGCATTGTATGATTAATGTGGGCAAAAACCTCAAGAAATATATTCTCTAGAAGGGCATCATAAAGGTTTTCAGAAGTAATTGCAATGTTATGTGTGTGTTCTGGAAATGGCAGTATTTAAAGCAGCAGAGTTGAAACTGCAGAAAATAAGTAGCAGGTTGCAGTCTCGAATTTTCAGTACTGTGATGCTATGACTGTTCACCACAATCACTATATAAAATGTCATTTTAATCCTAGCTCACTATGATGCTCATTAAGAACAAAAGTGTTTCATTTTTATGTGATTCCGTGACAATCCTACCTTTGTCGGGCAGGATCAGCTTGCAGGGAAGAGCCAAAGGGGTGATGGAGTGCTGACACACCAGGGCAGTGAGACTCCCTGGAAAAAATAAATGAATGGAATGATGAACAAACAAACGAATAAATAAATGAATAAGTGAATGAATACATACATACATACATACATACACACACACACACACACACACACATATAACTTCGATTCATGATGCAAATTAGATATATAGTCAGAAAATTAATGGTTGCAATAAACGAAAAATACCAGGAGAGGGCAGCAGTGAGCTAAGCATCTCACTCATTTCCACTGATACGGTCTGTACTTTTTTGCGGGGTTTTTTTCTCCCTTTGAACTGTAAACTAAGAATTGCTTTTCCTACTTCCCTCATGTTTGTTGATCCAAAAACATTTACCTTGTTAGAATGAACGACGCACCAAAATATGTTCCAGCACGTAAAACCTTGTGTATCATATGTACTCTCGGCAAAAAGCAGTCTACTCAAGTAATAGTTTTTATGCTAGGACGGACAAATTATACTTTTCTACTATGTAATGGGAAAGTGTGTATTATTTAGCACCTATTAGTGGTTGGGAAAAAAAAAAGAAGATAAAATAAGACTTCTCACCAAAGAATGGCTCGTCAGGGCAGCCTTTGAGACGGACTCCTTTTTGTGTACACTCGATCAGGAAATGTCTCACCAGCTCATTGGACGGATCTCCGCCTGCAGGGACAAAACATAGAATTTCATTCATTCATTCATTCGCAAGACAAACAACGTTGAAAAGAGCACTCCAGGAATCCAGAAAAGGAGCAAATTGTGTGCGAATAAATAGGTGTCCTCAGAAACAATACTACAACATGCAAATACGACAGGCAAATTGAATCAATGAATGACTGTTGTGAAATGGAACCGATACGGAACCGACCTTTTTTACTCTGATGCAATACAGACGGAGGCGGCGTTGCGACTTTCATGGCCAATCCGTAAGCTCCTCGGAACGAATGACTGTCTCTGACAACGAAGGAGCCCGGTTCTTTGTCCTTCAGCACCGAAATCGCTAACAGGAGGCAAGCAGGCAGAAAAACGGAATTTAGAATTGTAAGGTCCGTGCAACACTTCAAGGCAAAAATACGGCCAACGTGCCAGATCAGGCTCCCCAAAGGATTTAATCTGGCCCGCGAGATAATGATGAGAGAAGCGCAAGAGAAAAACGACCTGCAATTTTCAATAGGTCCACTAGAGGTGGCCAAACCCGAGGCCCCACAACCAAAGACACTGTAGCTATAAATATTTCTTTCTTTCTCATTTTATTCTCTTTATTTATCTTTCTTTTCATTTTTCTCCTTTCCCCTCTTCCCCATTTTTCTTTTTTACTCTGTCTCTTTCGCACACTCTTTCTTTGTCACACACTCTCTCTCTCCCTCTCTTTCATTGTTATCATTTTTTCTATGTCCTTATATTTTTCTCCCATTTTCTTCCCATAATTTACGCTTATGGTTCTCTTTCTCTTTTTTTTCCCCACTCTTCTCTCTCCACCATTTCCTGTGGTGTGTCTTTGGCAAGTACAGCCTGGTTTTTTTCCCTATCTTTATGCCTCTCTTTTTTTCTCCCTATCTTTATGTCTCTCGCACTGTCTTTTATTTGTCACTTTCTTTATGCCTCTCTCTCTATTTTCTACCTTGCTTTATGCCTCTCTCTCTTTTTTACCATTTCTTTATGACCCCCCTCACTCTCTCTTTCTCTCTCTTTCTCCATTTCTTTATGACTCCCTCTCTCTATTTTTCCCCTTTCTTTGTGCTTCTCTGTCTCTCTACCCGTGTTCTTCCTTTTTTATGCTTCTCTCTCTCTCTCTCTCTCTCTTTCTCTCTCTCTCTCTCTTTCTTCTATGCATGCCTCTTTTTTATCTAACTTTTTCTCTTTTTCTGTCTTTCTTACATCTTTGTTTCTCTTTTGTATTTTAATTTCTTATTCTCTTTGTTACCTTTACCTTATTTCCCTCTTTGCTCTCCCTTTCTTTCAATATTTCTTTCTCTCTCGTTCTTTCTTTCATTCTCTCTTTCTCTCTCTGTCTCTCTCTCCTTTCTCTCTGTTTATTTGTCTTTTTATCTCCCTTTCTTTCTCTCACTCTCCCTTTTCTCTCTCGTTTTTGCTCTCTCTCTCTAATCTACAAGTCGAGCCGCTGTGAGAGTGTTTATTCAAGCATGTGGCCTCTAAGCTAAAGTGAGTTTGACACCCTTGCTTTAAGCGGTCTCAGTTCTCTGTTTGGACGGTACAGCCAAAGATTAAGATTTACCTTGATCTCGGGAGATGTCGGGCTTGTACCAGAACTTGGACGTGTCCTGAACAAACTTCACAGTGTCCGGCTTACTGCCGAACTCTGAAAGAAAATGCAAGTATGAATGAACAAAAGATTAAAATAGTTGATGGTTTTTTTTTAATTAATTAGTAAGTTAGTTAGTTTCGACAGTGACATGCAGTTAGTTTTTATTTCATTTTTCAATATCGCTGCATTTTCACATTTATCTTTTAAATACAATAAAAGTAAGTGGCCGCAAAGGAACTTTGTGTGCCTTAAGTCGAAACAATAATGAGACCAGTGATTCTGATATGGCGCACTCTTTCAAGCCAATCAATAGAGTAATATTAGCAAGCTAACAGTGCAGTCATGTTTATTGGCTTTAATCTAAAAAGAAAATAATGGAGGACTCCACATCAAAATTGAAAAAGTTTTCCAAACTAGATTTAAAATCAAAGCAGGAAAACAGCAAGTTATTGATGGTAAATGATAGAATTTTAAACATGATGCAATTCAATATTTACTCTATTAAATCTAGTATGTGTTAACAGTGCCCGGCTGAGTTTAAAGAGCCTTTATGCTTTTTTTGCCCTACCACACCTATCTGCTTCTATCTTACTTTAAGCTGTTTGGGCCAAACATGAATGGGAAGACGAAGGGGAGTTAAGGAGAGTGACGTCATACTTGTCCCTGCATTATTGTTGTGGTTTTTATGTGTAAGTGTAGAATACTAGTAGGGCTGCAACTACCGATTAATTTCATAATCTATAAATCGGTCGATTATTTTTTCGATGAATCGATAATTCTGATTTTTAATTTCCCTATTTTTTTAAATATCGAAGTTATGGACGCATAGACGATAGTGCACAAAACGAAATATTCTATTATAGAAGACAATAAAAATAATTATAAGTGTTTGTCAATTAACTTTAAATATTGCATCGAAAAGTACACCTGCAAATATGTAAGATACTCTTTTCATACTACTTTATCGACAGATCATATTCAATTTGGACTTATGAAAAACAAAAAAGAAAAATCAATACATTTCAATGTGTAGATTTGTTTTAACCACAAAGAAATAATCAAAAATGTAAACAAACCCACTTTTCAAAAAGTTGTCAACAAATTTGTTTTGAGGCGTTAAATTTTGGAATATGATAAACATTGCCAATATAAATCTGATATATGCTAAATTGATTACTCATGTGCGGTCCCTTCTCAAGATTACTTAATTTTCCTCATGTTGAGGTTTTTGAGTTTTTCCTTGCCCTTATGTAGGTTTTAGATCAGGGGATGGTGTAATAATAGTCTGTGGTTTGCCATAATATGTGGTCTGTACGGCCCTTTGAGACTCCTTGTGATTAAGGGCTATACAAATAAACATGACTTGACCTAAATAATTTCCCCCTTGGGTTCGGTTAAACATAGAATTATATTTATTTACTTATTTTTTTCTATGTATTCCTGTAGCACTTTCAGTTCCCTTGAAAATTGTTGACTTTGTTTCTTGATTAAACAGTCAAACGATACGAAGTTGAAACCTTTATGATAATTTTGATTGTAAATGATGCTATGTTCAAAATGTAGTACAGTATAAAAAAAATGTAACAGCTTTTTTATAAAAACTGTATTGGCGCCCTCTGCCAGATTAAAGCGATACTACAATTGCCAGCATAACAACGAAATAGTGTGCACTCTAATTTGCATTGATTTCACATTCTTGGTGGCTCATAAATCACGCAATACAACAAATCGATGATCTAATTAGTTGCCAACGCTTTTAATCATCGATTTTAATAGATTCTTGTCAAATCGTCGTTGCAGCACTTAATACTACACTGCATGGAGAAATATATGACCAACGTTCAACAATCATGCAAATATCTTAAATTTAGAAGAGACATGCTCCATTTATAGAGAATAGCAAAAGCAGCATTCTTTGGGTATTTCAATATCCAGTAAATCCCTGTGCTTAATTCTAACTGGCCTTGTCAATATGTATCAATCCTGTAAATTGCCCAAACTTATCCATAACTATCCAAAATATCTTTGGGTAGCCCTTCGTTAATTTACCAGATTAATGTACGTTTAATTGGGCAATAGAGTCACCCTGCTGCATTTATTACGATACAAATCCCTCACAAGATGTCATTGTCATGTCCAAGTTTTATTTTAACTTTCCAGCAGTCTCAAGCCTGTCAACTTGCACGTGCATCATGAATGTGCCTAACAGAGACTGCTATGACGACACAAGCCAGAGGTGGCGGCTGTGAGTAAAAAAGTTCCAAATTCCGTCCTGCTCCTTTAAATGTCACCAACACAATGATGAATACGCTGTACAATAGGTTAATGTATTTGGAGATATGATTGTGGCTCACCGGGCATAAACATCACAGCACGTCACAGAGTTATGGGTACCAATGTCTTCACTTGTGATTTCTCAAACTGAAATACAAAACATCAGATGATGTGTACCTGCCCCAGGCGACGGCGTCCTGCTTAAATTCTTAAAGGGATCAGGCGTCAGCGATGGAAAAGAAAGGCGGAGGCTGCTTTCGACACGAGGACTGGAAAATTCAGTCAGAGATCCCAAACAGGTGCTGCCTTCACCCGCTCTACGTTTTTCAGGCAGCAGTGGAGGGAATTCTCCAACCTCGCCGTCAGCGAGGTCACCCAGTCCTCCGAAGCTCAGGACCCTCAGGTCCCCCATGACCTCTAGGAGGCTGTGCTCCAGGTTGCCGTTCACAGTCTGTTTGGAACATGCTTCCAGTCCTTTGGGAGCAGCCCGGGGGGAACTATGCGCATTGGGAGGGCTGCGCTTGATGGGGGTTGAGGGCTGGGAGCAGGTCGGCGTGCGCTGTGGCCACACAGGAGGCGGTGTGTCGCTGCGAGGAACATTCCGCAATATTTGCTCTGAGATGAAAGCTTGAAAATGTATTTTTCTGGGTTAGCTTGATGTATGCATACCTGACGTTGTGTGGGAGGGGGCTGCTTGATGACACCGAACATGTGGACCCAAACATCCGCGGACAAGAAGCTGAGCTCACCGAAGCATCTGATTGGAACAATTCACTGTCAATGGAGCTGCCCATATGGTTGGCACTGTCAAGGAAACCTCGAGTATCTTAAAAAAGAAAAAGAGACAGATCGAATGCTTCTTTTATTTCATTTTTATAGGGCTTTTCTCGCTCTGATGCTAAAATGCTAGCTAGCCCTGAGTCAGAACAAAAAGCTTTTAAGGGACATTGTGTATCATCCGTCCACTGGATATCTTAGAATCTTGCGATCAAAAATGAGTATTGAAAGCACACGGAAAGATACAAATTATGGAGACTCAAAGAGACAAAACAACACCATTTTTCTTTGGCCCAAACTTTTATGTTTTTTCGGTTACATACAGCAGCAAGATGGTGAAAATCATCTAAGCTCCCATTATGTGAGGCACATGTTATGTAAAATCAATGCAAATAAATCAACCTTTGAGTATTTCAAAAAATACATTTGTATGATAGGTCATGTATTTTTGCTTATTGCTTATCATTTTTTGAACAAATGCAGTTTTTTTGTTACCACTAGGAAGTTCTAAATAATACACACTGCCCCTTTAAGACCCACAGCAAAATTATTGTATATGGTTAAGAGAAATGAAAGGCCAACCTCCCCAAATTAATATGTAAAGTAAAATAAACACATTGGAAAAAAATGAATGAATCAATAACTAAATACATATGAGCAGAACATAAGAAAACATATTATAGAAATCAATAAAACAAAATGTTATTCACATGAGGGGGCCGGAGTTTTGCCGAGAATTGTCTCCCTGCGGGGAATTGCCCCCCCTAGCGGGAGCGTGCTCAGGTTGTTTATTCAAGTAGAATACAATTTATTTATGTGTTTGATGAAAAAAATCAGAAACGTTCGTCTCCTGTTGTATCTGTTGCTAATTTGACAGTTCATTTCAGCGTAATAAGCTTTATGGTAGGGCACATAACCTTTCTAATACCAGTGCTATTGGGAAGAAAAAGGAAAAATAAACATGCTACTTACTCAAATGTGCATAACCGTTCTATTACATTCCCAACAAATGCAAGACGAAGTGTTTATAGTGACATTTTCGCCATTACATTCCTAAAGAGTGAGGAAAAAAGTGTTTTTATGGTTTGTTACACAGCGCGAGTGACGTGTACGTGCTCCCGCTAAGGGGGACAATTCTCTGCTGGGGTACAATTCTCGCCACAACACCAGTCATTCTCGCAGAGCTTCTCACCCTTTGGTTGGACAAGTGCATTTATCAACTGCAATGTCTCTCTTGATCCCTGATCAACCAGAAGGTCATTTGAATAATATTTTGTTGAGACATAACGCACCAACAAATATGTGACAAAAGAAGTACTAAAATGACAAAAAGAGACAAAATGCATTGATAAATCAATCAATTGCACGTGTATTATTTGAATTGTTTTCAGGTATTAGGTGATTTATTCATATGCCATATATTTGTAGGTAGTTCTTTATCTGTTTATATATTTATTCCCACACGTGGCAGGATCAGTCCTCCATATGTTTGTTTCTGCATTCGGCTGGAATTACCTTGAAAAAAATTGCATCTAGCATCCACTGTACTGAACTGTACATTCCGTGACATAATAAAAGAAACTTAGCAGAGCGGCATGTTGGCTCCAACATGCAGAGTGACAACCTGACATTCAAACAATGCACGTCATGCAGAAAACACGAAGGCAGGCCTCCTCAGGCCACAAGCAGTCCGCAAGTACTATGAGTCACTACAAAACCAGTCAAAGGGCTCCTTGTTCAGACAGACAAGCATACTCCCCTCCCCTCACAACTCCCACCTCTCAAACCCCGCCACTCTTCTCATTCTAGGAATCCGAGATGGAGGAATTTTGCTCTTGAGAGCAGCCTTGTTCCAAAGAACAAGTGACAAAACATCCATCGCTTTGATTGTTTGTTGTTAATTGCATGTGTACTTTGAAGGATTTCCTATTGGGGAGCATCCAAGAGGATTTGACGGACATGGCTGCAAAGTCTGCAAAACATACACTTGTTAACGTTAATCGCAACATTTGTAACTAGATTCGTCCCTTCAGTCAAAAAATACTCTGCTTCCTCTGTTGTTTCTCTCACTTTTGGGCATTTTACAGATTGTACTTGTGAATGTGATTATAGACAATGAAATCAACCATGTTCATTATGGTTGTACACCCTACTGGCATCATTTCCTATTTATGGGGCTTATTTGGGAATTTTACTGAAGTTATTGCTCTATTGTTACAACTTAGGCCAGTCTCAAAGCACTACCTTGTGAATATGTTTGCCTATTTACTATTATGTTATTTTTTTGTATTTTTTTCTCTTTTACTTTGTGTTTATCCTGGAGTCTGATGTTTAATCTCGGTTGGTTGGATCCATCTATCACTAGGGGCACTAGGGGTTGTAGGGGCACCATTTTCTTCGGTGTGTCTAGGGTAAGTTCAGCCCGGTGGCACCAACATATGTTTCCACCTGGTCTCAAACAAGGGACATTTCATGTATCATGCGAATGTGCTCAGCACTGCACCACGGAATCACCTACGTTGTTATGCATGACAATAAAGACATCCATCCATCCATCCATTATTTGCACCGCTTTTCCTTAGTAGAGTCGCAGGGGTGCTGGAGCCCATCCCAGCTATCTTCAGGCAGTGGGCAGGGAACACCCTGAACTGGTTGCCAGCCAGTCACAGGGCACACAGAGACAGACAAGTCACTCGCTCATTCACACCTAGGGACAATTTGGACCGGCCAATTAACCTGACATGTTTTTAGAATGCGGGAGGAATCCGGAGAGCACGGGGGAAACCCACACGAGCATGGGGAGAACAAGCAAACTCTGCAAAAGAAGGCTAATAGCTGGATCTGAACCCATGACCACAGAACTCTGCCGTGGATGGAGACAATTCTATTATATTCACATATTGGTCATACAAACGAGGTAGACCATTATCTATATTTTTATGATATGTTTCCTCTTTTTACTTTGCGCATTTTGAGATTTTTTATTTGACCATTTTGTGGTTTCCGAAAAGCTTATTCAAGTCAAGTCACATTTTTTTGAATAGCCCGAAATGACAGAGTCTCAAAGAGCTGCACATGCCCGTTGTTTTTTTTTTTTTTTTTTTTTACAAAAAAAAGGTAGAACAAAAATGTAAAATAATAAATATACTATGTCCTGGCCCCAACAGAAGTTAATTTGTATTTTGCTGTTTTTAATCTCAAACAGGAACTATATTGTCTAGTTAAGACATTCTCATCTATACATGGCATCATCAACATCAACAGCCATCAGCTTTCGTTGTTGTTTCTTTGAGAACATATCTTTTACTCTGTTTTAGATTAGAGTGGAGCTTGGAAGCTAATCTTGACTCAGCACAGTAGTTAAGATCCTGGTAAATTGTGTCCCACACACACAAGAAGAGGATAACAGAGCACATGTTTTTTCATTTTACAAAAAAAGAAAACAAGTATTAAACAGAATCAATTATGAGCGTGAAGTCTTCAATTAGAAAATAAGTAAATAATACATTTGGTTAAATACTTAAAGTTCATATAAGAAATATTTTTCTTGTTTGATTCTATTTTAAATTTGTTTTTAAACAGCTTATTTTTCTTATTATACAAGAAAAAAAATATGGTAATATAAGAAAAATCTCTTATTTTACTACTAAAAGACAAAATAAAGCTAAGTTTAAGAAAATAATCCGAAATTAGATAGAATAAGTATATGAATAAGTAATGAATAAGAAAGTTTTTCCTGTTTCAGTGTAGTGGAATATGGAACGTAGTTATCCATATTTTTACACCCTCATATATGGCGGATAGCAGTTAACTTTTTTTTATGTTAGTAAAAGAATCATATTTTTGGAAATAATTGATTTTTATGGTTGTGTTATCTAACAATAGAAAATAGAAAAAAAAGAAAAATAACACAAACTACACTACAACTACAAGCTCATTGCCGAACACAGATCAAAGGGAAACTATGGAAACAGAAGAAGCAAGTTTCAATAATTTTGGCCAATAGTTTTCTTTCTGGAGTCCACAATGAATAAGGTTGTTATCAAATGTTTTCATTGGTCCAAATTCGGTCCAAAAAGCTGCCTGGCCCGCTGTGCTTTTCATTTAAAGCTACCAAATATTCAGACGTAGTAGTCTAGCCTGTCGGCATGCACATGTAATACATGTGCTGTCTTCGCCTGGTACAACAATGTTGTTTGTTACAGGGCCGAAGAATGCGAGACGAAATACAATATAAATGTGAATATAAAAAGGAGTGAAATTATCGAAATGGACTTTTTAGAAATTAGTCAGAGAACTAAATAAAATTATATTCCTCTTTAAACTTGCATAAGTTGGATCCATCACAATGTTATGCGTAAATTGATGCCATACCAGAAGGCGTTCACGTTAAGTCCATGAGAAGTTTCCATAAATTAGACGGAAAAAGCCTCCAGACGTTTTGAGCGTATTTTTCAATGGAATTAAAATTCCGGACTCTTTGCCCATCTGTTTTGGTCATCATGGACCATAGGGACTTTACAATTGTACCTTTGTCTGACTTTTGAAGAAACCAAAGCCGAGTCTTGAAAAATGTAACTTGGATCATTGCTGATTTCTATGTCGCCAAATAAATCAAGCCATGGTAAATGTCTCAGACCTTGAACATATCATGCTATTATTATGTATACCGTGTCAGTTATGTGTCCTATGTTACTTTTGAACTGAAATCTAGAGTCCACAATGAATAAGGTTATTTACAAATGTTTTCTGTCCACTGGGGGGGTGACTAATGCAGCCACTAAGTTAAACCACTCTCCCTTGGCTTGATGTAGTAGCTTGAGCATTTCACATCATCTTCAAAAGGTTGTTTCAAGTGAGTGCTCTCAACTGGCTTTCAACCACAATTGCCTCTTGCAGGTAAATCCATTATAAAGCGCTGGGAATTGTATTATTTTCCTGAGACACATATGCTTGCCTCCTTGTTGCTATGCAAACTTCCCGGGAGTTGAAATTGCTGAGGCGAGCAATCTCCACTTGGCTGTTCAAAGCCAAAATTGAGCGTAGATTAAACTGTGAGCTCATAGGAAAGAGATTTCCTCTCATTGGTCTGTCATTTACACTGTTAATGCGACTATTAAATTTAATTAATTTAGTGCCATCAAAAGTAAAGCAGCAAAGATTTAACGCAAAGGTTAATGTGGCTTTTACGATTGAACTTTGACAGCACTAAATTAATTGTTTCACAGCACTCACCAATGTGCATTACGAGCTACAGAAAAGGACAACTTAAGAATTACGTAATCACTTGGGTATGTGGGTCTTGGAGCCATTACTTAATGACAAACATGTTCCAACGTCATTAAATCGGTTTTTTGGTTTTATTCAAAACTACACGTTAAAGGAATCCTCACACCCACAGTGACTGCAATTGAAAATTGGTCACAACTGAACTTGTTCTTGTGAAACAAAGCGCATGACCCGATTAAATTTTACCTTGAAATTGACATTTTTTAAAAAAATCTGTTATAAAAGTAGGTATCTATTACAATGGCTATCCGATGAGTATGAGATTTCTCAAATTGTTGTGAAAAGAGTTCTGTATGGGTCTTTAATCTAGATTTGGGCTCGAACATTTGTGACTTCGCTGCAATAAAGATGTTCTTGAATCCCTTGCTAGCACATTCTCAATGAAGCCATTTGCCACAAACTTCTGCTGAAAGTGGCGTACTCAAGTTCAGGTTCCTGTTTATGTAGGCAAAAAGTTAAGAGCTCGGTAGCTGTTCAATTTAGCTCTGTTTGTCTTCATTTGTCAAGAACTCGGATTAATTTAAAATCACACATAGACTTTACAAACAGAAGAGAGCTGTTGCTAGAGTTATGTATGTCCATTTGCGGTCTGGTCCTTGGGAAAATTGCACCTATAGGTGGCAATATTCGATGTCTTAATACTTTTTACTGAGGTTTATTATTGTTTATTTTTTAAATGTTAATTATTTTTTAGTAACTCCTACTCTGGCAACAAAATGACTGTGCGATTGTTTTCCCCAGATGCGTACATCAGAAAAATATACCTTAAAATGTCTTAATTAATGCATTTTCAACAGAGTGCCTAACAGGTTTAAATGTCAGCAAATATGACTTATCGCTGCAGTCACATTTGGTGAAAACACTTGTCATATGCACCCTATGACATATACATTTTGGCCTGTTTTACTGCCACTTCTCCACATTGGCCTGATAAAAACATTTCCTGTAAAATATCATCTTTGGCCCAAGCAAGGTTAGGAAACAAAGATTTGCAAACCCAAGTAAACATTTAAATCGAATGTGATTGAAAAAGGTTTAACTGAGTAATCATAAAGGGAGTTTGGAACACGATAAGTGTATGACAAAAACATCCCAAATCTGTCATCCAGGAGAGATGTTGTAGACAAACATTCACTTTAAAATTTCCCACATTCCCGTCATGTCGCGCAGATAAGAAAATGGAATGACTATCTAAGAGGAAAGGGAAAGGAATGTCTGACAAACTGTAGGAGAACATACATACCAAGCCATGCGGTCATGATGTGATGCTATGCAGGTTTCCTGTTTGCACCAAAATCCCTGCCTCTTTCGCTTATTCACTGCGTAGTTCAGTCGGCTTCCCATGTGGATGGAACTCTCCCGACCTGCACTCTTTCTTTTCTTCCCTTTAAGAAGATACTCGGCCCTGTCTCACTCAAGCGCTTTGTCAGGAGTCAGATTGTTGCAAGGCCATGGCCAATTCCTTCATTGATGGAAAAAAAGAACGTCTTCGTTTGTTCCTACTTGTTCTGCCACCGCTCGACTCGTGTGTTTCCACCGAGGAAGGGACAGAGCAAAAGGGGAGGGAGTATTGAAAGTTGGAGATGAAAAAAAAAAAAAAACCACCCACCCTTCCAGCCTTTTCCTCTGACTGACCACTGAGCATTGTTCATTCTTGACACTGTGGGCACTTTCCCCCAATCGGAATGAATTACAGAGAGGGGGAGCCAGGGGTGTCAAAGGTTACATGTGGCCTTTTATGGGCAACAAAGAGAAAAGGGGGTGATGATGCTGGAGAACTGGATAGGGGGGGTTCATATGGGCTTGTCTTTCTGCTTACCCCAAACACAGAGACAAAAGCATGCAGACTGAGCGTGCCTCCTGCCATGTGTCTGATGCCGTGGCATCAGAAATTAGTCCAAAAAGCTCCAGAGGGAATTTTATTTCCCAGTGACCTTATTGTCACTTCTATAGTTCAAACATTTGAGGATATAAAATCAGCCCCATGTCCTCTTAGGGTTCACAAAGTCAAGTGTTGGTCCGGTATACTATCCACCAGTGTTAACGTGCAGAAACTCATTTTATATGGTTTACATCTCACACAGCCTTTCACGGGCGTATCGAGGCTGAATCACGGCCAGAAATTTCTGCCCGTGAAGCAGACGCGGTGGAAAATGTGCAAAATTGGCTAAACCCGCTGTTTACCCGTGGTATGCCCGCAAAACAGACGCCGGCGACTGTTCCGTGTCCTCATCGCGGGTAACCGCGGCTGCATCGCGTATGACCGTGCTTACACGCGGTACACACATTAATGCACGTGATAACACCGCGATACAGGCGCAGAACAAACGTGCTATGACCGTGCTATGACCGTGCTATGACCGTGCTATGACTGTGCTCCACCTGCGATTACCCGCTAAGATTTCGCGTCCCGCCCGCGTGTAACCACGTCTTGGCCGCGGCCGTAGCACGTCCTAGCACGTTCGTACCGCGTCTTTACCTCGTGTGTACCACGTGTGCCGCCCGCGGTTACCCGTGGTCTAAAGTTTGGAGCAGCGCGAAACTTTTTCGCGCGGCCAACCGCGTGTGAATTTCTTACCGCGTGTAAAGCACGGCTGTATCTCGTCTGTATCGCGATCTCAAAGCGTCCAACAGCGTCTGCTTCAGGGGCAGAAATTTCTGGCCGTGATTCAGCCTCGATACGCCCGTGAAAGGCTGTGTGACCGGGCCTTAAGGCGGCTGGATGAACTTCAGAAAAAAAATGTGCAAGGTATCATTCCACAGAACTATTGTTATCTACAGACATTTTTTTTAATTATTAACAGGCACATAACCTGTGACCTTGAGCACGTTTTAAATAAACTATTGGCATTACTACAATTGTATGTTATGACACATAGTTTTTCTCATAATATTAAGGTTATTTCACTAGAGACTATTCTCATCAGGATGTAGGATACCTTGTCACAAAAAAACATGCCTCCCCCCATGGAAAGTGTCCACTGGCATTCTGCGTTAAACACTTTCAAAGAGCAGAAATATAGCCTCGAACTTTCAAATACTTCAAGAAGTATCTCTGGTTTCCAAGTTTTTGTTATTTCAAGTTAAATTTTAGATCATGGGTCTCAGACCGTAGTTAGGTTCCAGGCAAAGTGGGGCCACAACTATTTTAAAATGTTTTTTTTTTCTGCAAAAAATAAGATCCTAAGAAAAAATATTGAGCATTAATTAAAAAAATTGTTAAAAAAAATTCTCCATGTGTCTGTCTCTCTATCTCAGCGCATGTGTTTTGGTCTCCTTTTCAATCTCTTACTGTCTCTCTCTTAGTCTTTCTATGTTTCTCTATGTCTCTCCTTCTGTGCCGTTCTTTCTCTATCTCTATCTTTCTGTCTGTTTTTATCTTTCTTTCTCTTTGTGTCCCCATCTGTCTTTTTCTCTGTACGTCTCTGTCTATTTTGCTCCCTCTCATGCTTTTAATGGGAGGGGTCAGCCAAGAATTCTGACTTACAAACTCCGCGTTTAAAACACATTTCAGACGGAACCTGCATTTATAGAGCTAGTATTTCTGTTTTTATCCCGCATACACGTTTATTGTGGCTGCAATTGAGGGTGAATTGTTCTCAATTTTGAGCTCTGCATAGCTGATTAGCATGAAGCTAGCATCCATATCAAGCTCACGTGGGCTGATGTTAAACTTTCATATCAAAGCAGGGGCCTCAAACTATCACGCAGGGTGCAAATGCGAGTCTAAGACCCCTATTCTAGATTTTTGACATCTAAGTACCAGTACTTCTTTGTAATATTTTGTTAACGGAGTTTTTAGATGCTAAATGTTTGTATATTGAGCATGCCTGAAAAACTGGTACTGAAGGGCCCTCACATTTGCTTGTACAAAAGTATGCACCCAACTGTTTTAATGAGATGGCTGGGATGCAGGATTGTTCTGGAATTTTCACAGACTTTACGTTAACTGTGTTTTTAGTGTGGAATGTATTTTTAAAATGGCAAATGCTCCAAAAAGTTGATTCAGCTGGATATGTCTCCTTCAAATTCTGAACAAAAAAAAATGAAGACATTTGAAACAATTCAATAGAGAAAACTGAAACATTTATAACGTAATAATGTTGTCCTGACAACAGTCTGGTAGAACTTTTCCTGTTGAGCTAAGCTCAACGGTGCCGTTGACTTGGCCCCAGGTCATTTGTGATTAAAGCAATTACTGTAAACAGGACCTCAAAATAATTGAACTGGGAATTTAACGTCCCAAACGGTTACATTCTTTCCCAGACATTATCTGCTCTTCAAGTGGTAAACAGGAAGCAATTGTCTATCCAAACAGTCTGTGTTTTCTTTTCTTCACCCTTCTTTAAGAACATTGCAGGAAGTCATATTTTGCCCACTGTATCTGCAATATTTTTGCCATTTGTCTCCTACTTTTAATTATTTTCTGCATATGAGTCCATTACTTTTTTTCAATGATATCAATGTTATTGAAATCAAGTGCAATTAAACCATTCATCAGTAGGTTGAACCAGTCAAATGCAAGAAAATGAGCAGAAAATAGGTCTACTTCCATTTTGTTATCAAATACTGGTTTGTTCATTTAGGATCACTGAAAATTCATACTGTGGCCTCTCCGGATGTCCCGGCAACAAAAGACCCGATCCAACCTCCCCTCACACAACAGGATGTGTGTGGACATCCTGTCAGCGGTGGTCTCCCTTTATCACCACAAACTATTATTAGACATCCAGCATCAGCTGTTCTCCCCGCAGCACACTGCAAGAGAGATATCCTAGGATCGAGAACTATAATACAAAATTTACCGCAATGTTGATCTCGGCTTCATTTGAAAAGGGAGGTCCCGCCCACTCAATTTGTGTAATGTTCATAGAGTCTCGAAAAACAAACACAAAGAAAACACTGGCACGTTGACAACATTATCACAAATTAACTCTTACTTGTCATCAGAGCTGGACTTGCACAAAACGTTTGGCCCTGGCGTTTTGACCTTGCATGTATGCACAAACAAAGATGCTTGTGCCAACATATTGTTGCAGTCATTAGCTATGTTTCCATTAATGTTTTTTGCAAAAGAGAAGCTGATAGTAAGGAAAAGTTGCATTGTTGTTCTTTATACAGAAAAGGCCTGGAGAGGGATGGCCACCACCAGAATGTACTTGCCCAAGACACACCACAGGAAATGGTGCCCTCCAACCCTAGTGGTTAAGGGATCCAACCAACCAACCAATCAATGATACCCAAAGGCAACAGTAACCTTGTTGTCGTGTTTTCTAACAATATTTCCAACGCGTAGGTCCTCTGACCATTTGAACTTGCTAATGATAAAAAACTTGGAAATAGCGAAGTTCCCATTCACCACCAAATGAAAATTTGCATGCCAGGAACATTAAAAGCGAGGGGTCATTAAAAAAGTAGAAAATAAAATAATTTCTCAATTAAGTGTGTTTAAAATGCCCAACTAAGTTGAAAAAATCCCTGATACTTGTTTTCTATCTTATCTATGTTCCTCTGTCTTACTTTTAGCAATGTTGTTTGAGGTGGAACTCATTAAGTTGGAAAAATGAGGTTGGGGAGAGTGCTGGAGCCTTTTTTTCCTTTATATTTGTTAGTGTAGCATGAAAATGGTGAAAGTAAGAAAAGGCTTGCTTCAAGTGCAGTCCATACGCCAACCCAAATTCCATTCACCAGGCTGCACTGATGCCACAAGCTAAGAGATGTCAGTAATGAGTAAAAAGGTACCAAATTCGATACAGCTCTCTTAAGGAAATTAAATTTTAAATTAATTAATTTTTATCTTCTTGCTCATACCTCACTATGAATGTGTAAAACTGGAGTGTCATGCCCAATTTTGTTGTCACAATATGTTAGCCCATTTGTAACAATGACAATAAAGGTATATTCTATTCTATCTATTCTATTCTAAAAGTCCATTTTCTACATAGTTGCCACTCTGACACATTCTAATAAAATAATAGACTATGTAGTTAATTTAGCGCATTGATCTAACTACACTCCTAAAGATAAAATCCTACCCAATTGGCAGACATTTTTTATTTTATTTTCTCTAGTTTTAAGATTTTTTTAACTTGTGTTCCTACAAGAAATAAGGACATTATTTGTAAAATAATCTGAATTATGGCATCTAGTAGATGGCAGGCTGTTTTGCTATTTTAAAGGGATAGAGTGTATTATCCAGTGCTTCCTAGTGGTAAAATATCAGACATTCAAATAAACAAGATTGATTAAAGAAAATAAGCGAAAATCCATGTATCATATAAACATGCATGATTTGAAATACTCATAAGTAGAGACATTTTCATTAATTTTACAAAACATGAGCCTCACTTAAAGGAAACTGATATTGTCTTTCTGCTACGGGTACCTTAAAAACCAAAAACATTGCAAAAGGCTGGTCAGAAAGTTTGGAGAAAAATTGTTCGGTCACTTTGTGTCTCCATAGTTTGTATTCTTCATTGTACATTTGAGCACTCATTTTCTGTTGTACAACTTAATACAGTGATATATCTAGTGGTAAGTAGTGGCAAGTATTATTTCATGGAATATTTAAACATTTCAGGAAATTAGATAAAATATCTTAAAACAAGAAAAATATATACCACAGGATTAGACAACCGTTTTGTTACAGATTACCACAAAGGGCAACCAGTTTGATAGGTGTTTATTCGGCATCAAATTATTACGATTTTTTTGGATCATTTTATTACTATGTTATAACCAGACTATATTTTTTAGAGGTTTAAATATGCTCAGTCAACCAACTAAACCCGGAGTGATTTAAGGTTCAGAGCTTTGCACCCAGTGTCTGGCTGGTTAATTACCGTATTTTCACGACTATAAGGTGCACCGTGTTATAAGGCTCACCCCCCAAAAATATTTTTTGTCCTATATTTTCCATACATAAGGCGCACCGGACTATGAGGCACTACAGTGGGAACGTCAGCAAAACGGTCAAATAGTTCAGTCAATATTATTAACCCCATAACATTCAGACGGCTCGCAAAGAAGCAAATACGTGTCTCAGACACAGTGTCTGTACGATCTCACCAATCACTCAAATGCGTCATTCTATGTATCATTAGGAAGGTGAAACACTTGAGATTCAAGAAATGCCAACCATTTCTTAGTTTCTATTTTCTTTTTTTGCCGGCAACTGTATGTACAGCAAATTAAGAATTTCGTTGTGCGGGGAAACGTGGTTCTTTACTGTGTATATGACAATAACGCTTTGAATTGAATTTAAAAATAGACTCATCACAGAAACATCAATAGGAGTCTGAAACAAGATACAGGGAAAATATAAAGCCGGAGTAGCTCACCAAAGTCGTCTTGCAGCCATCCCGTTCAATAATAATACGCAACCATGGTCCTCTTACATCCGTGAGTGCAGTTAATCCAACCATGTAAAATATTAACATACTCCAAAACATGCAACAATGCGTACAAATAAAAGAAAATATCTGCTAAGAAGCATCTGCATCAATGGACGTCGCTTGTTGCTAGCTGTCTGTTTAGCCCCATAATTCCTGTTTACAAATACAGACTACAGTAGTAAAGAATGTTTTCTCCAGGCCGTACGTAGATCAACAAAACATGTGATTTACATATTTTTCGGCCAACGCCGACAGGGGAAAATCTAGTCGACGGCTGCTTGTCTTAATTGCGAGACCTTGTGACTCAATATTGATCCATATATAAGGCGCACTGTATTATAAGGCGAATGGTCAGCTTTTAAAAAAAATAAAGGCTTTAGGCTGTGCCTTATAGTCATGAAAATACGGTAATTTGTATTTAATTGGTTTTACCTACAGTGATTGAGAACATCAACGCTGTTATGAAGTGTCAATTTGTATTTGTGAACATCACATAACACTTTGTTTAGCATAAACACCATTTGTCTACAACGTCATGCCCAGTTTTTACTCAAGTTAATCATTGCTGCAGTTAAGTCTGCTGGATGCTCAGGTGGTCTTAGGGGCCTAAATGGTGCCCGCAGGCACCACGTTGGAGACTCCTGATTTACCTAGAGGGCAAAGATTTCTGCCAATGATTGAAGATTGAATTTTTTTTTGCAGTGTAGTGTTGGGTACATTTCCTGGTAAACCTCTAAATAAGGAAAATGAACAACACCTTCTCTCTTCATTTAATTGGACAAAATTTACTAAAAACAAAGTCACACCAACATTGTCCACAAAAAATGTTCTGCGTCATTAATCGTGTGTGTGGGTTCCTGCATATGTATGTGTGCATGAGTTATGCCAAGAAAACATTCCAACCATCTCTTGAACCCTGTCCGACAGCCATCAGCGAATGTTTGAGTTCAAACTCCCTGCTAGTCAAGCAGAAAATCTTGTCTACCCCGTTGCACCGGTGCATAAAAAAAATGGTCATATGCTCCTGAGAAAGAATACCTCGTGTCCAGCTGTGTTGTGCCCACTCACCGCCGGTCATGATAGGAGAAAACTCTGACATGTTGTCCACTGGAAAAAGGAAAGTGATAAGGTTTTAGAATAAACCGAAATGGACGCCTCTATGGTGAAACATTTTCTTACCGTAAGGTGTTGGAGGAGACACAGGGAAGGCCGGAGTTGTCGGAACGCATTCGAAGCTTTCACTTTGGCCGCTGTGGTCTGCACACTTAGACTTGTTCGTACAAAGACACGAGAAGATGGAAGGAATAAGAAAGGGCGAGCCAGGATTAATGTTTTGTTTTCCAGAGTCTTATGAGGCGATGAATGCAGACGTATCATCCGATTTCGGTCTTGTGATGCGTTTGTATGCAAGTACAGACTGTTTAAGTGTAAACAAGAACGCTATTGATGCCAACTAACAAGCCAAGTGTGAAAAGGTCAATTCCCTGGAAATGAAAGACAAAAAATGTAATACGCTGCAAAGGTTTTTCTCCTTTGATGAGCAACAGAAAGCTCTGGTCTTTAGGATTCTCAAGGGTAGTGAAATATAACTCACTTGAAAAACAATTACAGTATTTAACATTAGATCAGCTCATTAAAATGTTGTATATTAAATGAAATCACCTTTTCAATTTCAAATTTTCTTGGTCCACTGGCAAATCATTTTTATATTTTTTTATTGATTTTTAGAAAAATAAAAAGAAGCTTTTCTTTTATTTTAGACAATGCTGGGTCATGCAAGATACAGACACATTTCCAACTCCAAAATGCTACTCTAATAAATTAATCTATTTTCTGAACCGCTTATCCTCACTAAGGTCGTGGGGGTGCTGGAGCACATCTGAGACATCATTAGGCAGTGGACAGGGGACACCCCGAACTGGTTGCCAGCCAGTCGCAGGTCACATGGAGATATACACACACACAAAATCATGCACACCTGAGGAAAATTTGGACTGGCCAATTAACCTGACATGCATGTCTATAAAATGTGGAAAGAAACTGGAGTGCCCGGAAGAAACCCACTTGGGCACAGGGAGAACATGCAAACTCTGCACGGGGACCCCATAGTAACTAGAATCAAACCCTGGACCTCCGCAACAAAAGGGGCTGCACGCTCACCACCCAGCTGTTGTGCCTCTAATACACAACAAAAAGTAATAATTTAAAAATTAGATACAGCAATTTCTCGCTATAACGTGATTTGCATTTCACTGTCCCGGGACTTCATGGATTTACATCATACATTATGCTCTGCATTCTGATTGGCTAAACATTCTCCTTGCTTAATAATTATTGACGGTATTGTTGTTGTTTGTAAAAATAAATATTTATACAGTACTTTAATTTCTCAAAAAAATGCTTGGGGTGTAAAATGGTTTTGTTCTTTGGTTGATGTGTAAAACAGAATATTTAATATTTTAATTATTGTTAAAAAAAAAAAAAAAAAACGGATTTTGCCTTTCAGGTTATTTTTGAAACGTAACCCTATTGAAGTACTGTTTTGCCCATTTTGTTTTGTAGACCTAAATAAATAATAAGACTTTTTCTATGTTGCAAATGTACTTTGGTAAAATATATTTATATATTTTTTACATTATCTATTCTATCGTGATTCCCCTTAGTCCTTAAAGCTACTCCCCGTCAAAAATATGCAGTTTTTATTTTTAGGAGGAAGACATAAAAAATAAAGCAAATAATATTTCCGATACAACTATTCTTGTTCTGTTATTAGGCCATTTTCTTGTTCAGTTGGAAGATCAGTTCGCGCAATGTAGGTATTATTTTGGTACTTTATTATATGATTAAATATCTCTATTTTTTTACCCATGCTTTCAGCTGTGACCTGCAAAAAAGTGCAGTTAAAAAATAAAAAATAAACTGAAATTGGGAAAATTACCATCCAACAAAAAATATTTTATGTTAGATTTAATAGCAATAGATTTACCTTTTATTTCTTTATTCTTTTTTAGGTGGGATTATAGACCTAAATACAGAAGGCTTACAAACAACAATACTTTGGATCTAATGTAAACTATGATTGTCACCGTATTCATGATGCTAGCAAGTGTATGCATCATCACATTTTGGTTACACTTTTTTAAAAACTAGTCTGCAGTATAACACAGTTGTCTTAATGGACCTGCATTGAAACAAATGTGATGTAGAGAGGCTGGGTGCCTCCATTAGTTTAGATTTTTAATTTTTATTTTACCTGTGGCGACAAGTAAGAAGGAGTGCAGACCAGGTAGTCCCCCAGACTGTGAGTTCCATGGCCCGTGTTGAGCGTCCAAACACTAGAGTAGTCTGTCACATCACTGATCTGTTTTTGTTGCTTCCATCCTGTGTATCAGTGGAAACATTTCAATGTAGGGCAAAATAAAAATCAGTTGGTTAAAAAAATCAGTCTTGCATCTTTATTTCCTCAACCAGGTCTGTTGTTGTATAACACTAATCATGGAATGCTGTGTTCCATTGAAATGCTGCTTTGGAAAAATACTAAAAGGTCATGACATACTGTAGTAAGGCTAGCTGGGCGATATTGCCCAAAAATAAAATATTGATTTTAACTGTCTCTCCGGGAGATTGATTATTTCATATATTTTAAATAAGCCCCACAGAAAAAAAATGTCCTGCATATTGTTCAGACAATTTTTAATTTCAATCACTTTTAATGGATGGGTAACTGCCAACGCTCATGAAAAAACACCAAACCATCACCCGTGAATAACATATTTAACTTGTTAGCAACTATCATATGGTTTTTAGAACTACCTCAGAACTAAACTACTACCGATAATTACTTATCCTCAATTTCACATTCTAGCACACTTTCAAATTAATGTTTTTTTAAAAGAATACAAATCAATAGAAATAATTTGATTGACCATCCAGTCCTAAAACTTAGGAACATCTTTTCAAATTTTGAATTCTAAAAAATGCCTACACATCTATGTAGGTGTTTATGAGCTCATTGTGCTCCTATCATTAAAATTGATTCTAGAGAAATCATCCCTTGAAACAGATGGTGAAACTTAAAGAACATCTGTTTGTCCGTCACGAAAAGATCATCAGCCTAAGCACGCTCCAGATACCAGACAACGGGCTTATATTATGTTAAGTCAATATCCTTACCAGTCAGATGGGCATATCCTTTCTCACTGAAACTTCTGCTTTGGACAGAGGTGGACCGTGACAATGAGGTACAGCCAGTAGGAACCGGAACAAAGGTAGGATCCAAATCTAAAATCAGTTGGTTCAACTGCTCGATTGAGTCATCTATATCAACAGCTAATGACGCAAATTCCACTTCTTGTGATGACTGCATTGGGTTTAATATATCGGCATTTTGCAGACTCTTGCAAGTGTCAGTCCCTACATTCAGCTGCAAAATGTCCATGTTTTTGCACCCCCTGGTTTGTGTATAAGGAGATGTTAATGGTGGCTCCTCTTTCCACATGTTGTGTGAACTGCACTCTCCATTTGATACAGGCTTATTTTGCGGTTGTAGTTCCTGTTGAATACAGCTGTTATGACAGTCAGAATGGGACAATATGGGCTTGTCTTCCAGAGTCCCAGTGGGTAGTGAGATATTAGGAAATGGGCCTTCTGATAAGGAAGCTCCCTCATCATTCTCGTCTTCCAGGATATCAGTCTCCCTTTCACTCGATGAAGTTTCTGCAATCTTAGGCTGTCCCAAACTGTTTTCATCTTTTGGCATCAACTCCGTTGGGTTTTTACATGCTGCCAGCTCCGTCATGACCAATCAATGAGGCAACGAAGTATTGACCAGCTTTCTCAGTTGTGTCCTATAATGCCAGTCAAGATTTCAAACCAAAGGCCAAAATGAAGAACCTTCATTTTAGCTCTTCATCATGGCAGCCATGAATGCGACTGATAGCCATGGTCAGCTGTGAAGACACAACATTTGCTTCAATTACAGAGATCAAAGACAGGGGAACATTTTGGTGTGTGTATGAAGATTATATGAGTGTGTGTCACACAAATAACACGTTTGTCACTCTCTAATGTCG
Organism: Urocampus carinirostris; assembly: GCF_059441175.1. Classification (NCBI taxonomy): domain Eukaryota; kingdom Metazoa; phylum Chordata; class Actinopteri; order Syngnathiformes; family Syngnathidae; genus Urocampus; species Urocampus carinirostris. Next base: position 15,042,742 of record NC_142360.1, on the reverse strand, counting down.
GAATACGTTTATTGTTTATTGTTGACACACAAAAACCGCAAAAAGCTGGGCTCACTATTGCTTATCACAACCTTGCAGAATTAATGCACTTTTTAAGGCCAATACTGATAATTTGTAGTCATAGAAGCAAGTAATTGATTTTGATGCATTTTCTGAAAAACAAAAAAGAAAAAAAAAGTAAATTAGAGCTAGATTTTGTAGAAGAACACATCTCTTGGATTATACAACAGCTATACTGTATTTACATTATTTTACCAATACTTTTCATTGAGGCTGCTACTCAATATCCACAGTTGATATTGGTGAAAAATCAATGACTTTCTTTGAAAGAAAGAAAGATTGCTGGATCTCTGTTTGAGGCCTGCTATCCAATTTTAGCGGACAATGATCCGGATAATTGGGGAGGATAAGTATTTTGATGAGTGAAGCTACTGGTGTCAACATTTTTTTCAAATATACCCATCAGTCTGAAAAAGCTTTTTGTAGTTTTTTTTAATGCATTTTATAATGCTAATATACTGTATTATTAAAAACACAGTCAATGGGATTTATTTTTTTCAAGTCTGAGACAATTATAGAACAATGTTGCGCTCAAACCAAAGCCCCATCACATCTCGTGAATAATGCTGGGTGAGACTTTTACAGATACAGTGGGGAGGGAGCCTTCAATGTGAGTCTGTTCCATTAACCATGATCGCAGTATCATGGTACTGTTAGCGTCTGTCAAGGCTGTTTATGAGGTTATAAAAACATCTGAAAAAAAAAAAATTATATTTCAGTACAGACCTGTCAAAGTTGGGGGTTTTGTGAACAAAGCGTCCTACATCCAGGTGAGTATCTTGACTACTAAAATAATAATTTTATCAGAAAAGGTATTGAAAATTGAATCCAAGTTGAGAAATGATAATGTATTGCTGATAGATTATTGAGAGAGGGCATTGAATCAGGGCATGCCAAAAAAAAAATTATGTTCTTTATTGTTGTCTTAGATAACAGACCTACGTCTTTTAAACTTCTGGCTTAAAAGAAATAATAAATCTGATTATCGGCATATCTGACAAAAAATGAAACAAGTGATTGGCGCCCAGCTGTTTTTGAAAGAAAACAAAGTTTTACAAAATTCCCCCAAATATCTTAAAACGTTTTGACATGTTTAAATTTCCCTTCTCAGAGTCAGCACTATTTTTACATACATATCAACTATGAATAAATAGCACCTGTATTAAAATGATGTATTATGTGCTGTCAGATTTTTTATTTTTATTATCACTCAAAGGTCTTGCAACAATACATAGGCCGCATACCAGAACTATACGAGCACAATGTCTTAAGTCCAGAGTGGCAATAAATTCCTGACATGCATGGTAAGATCTCACAGATGGTCCGATAGATTTCGTTCACATAACACACAGCACAACATACAGTAGAACACATCTAAAAAATAAATGTTGCACAGACAAAATGCAAAGAAAATTGTAATGGACACTAAACTGTCTACTGTACCTGCAGTCAGAAAAGACAACTTTCACCATTTCCTTTGCAGACTGAGCAGAACGACTGCTTGAATTTCCTCCCTGGGTTGTTGAAACAGAAAAAGTTGCTGACAAACAGGAAGGAACAAATTGAGATTGTAAAGGAGATGCTATAATTCAAGCGGAGCGTCGTCTCTTCTGCGCTCTGGCATCCGTTTGGACTCGCAGGCAGGAAAACAAGCAAATAAGTTAAGGTGCTAAGAGCCCACCCCCAGTCCCTCCTGTCTCTCTCCCACCCATGCCCGTACTACGCTTCTTGCCGCCTTGACGAATCTCCGCCTTCACCGGGACAATTTTTGAGCTGAGTCCCTTCCTCTGCTTCCCTCAACCTCCCCCAGCATCCTGAGAGCCCCCCGAATCAGGTATCTGCAGAGTCGTGCTTTTAAATTCCAGGCTCAAGTGAGGTTCTGAGGGGGTCAGCTGGGGGGGGTCAACATTTTCTTATCAGCTTAGAAAAAGCTCACAGAAGTCAGCAATCAGAAAAGAGCATGTGCGAAGGCCTTGAGCTGCTCAAATACGGGGAAGGGAATGTAAACATGTGGGCGGGCATCTGAGAGGCTTGTGCACTGAAGGGGGAAGGGACAAATTTCAACCTGCAACTTGAACCTGAGAGGACAGAGAGGAACTCAAATTTGGGAAACAGATCAATCCAGACGTGTGCGCAGCATTTATCGCAAGATAGAAAAAGAAAAGGCAAGGTGGGCTCTGCTCGGGTTCAGAGGTTCAAGTAGAACCACTTGTGTTTGAAAACAACATTCCTCAGGCTGGCTTTGCTGCTGTTTGCAACACTCAGCATGGAACGATGCATTTCTGTGTTTACATACACCTTAAAAACATTTTTTTTTACCACACTGGCAAAAAATGTTGCTCATTTAAAGATTTTTTTTTATCATTTTAAAACGTTGTATATTGTTTTTATGGTTGATTTGTCGATTGGATCACCACTGGTGCGTCTTGGGCAAGTTCAGCCTGGTGGCGCCCATCCCGCTCCAGGCCAACATGTTTCACCCTGTCTCGAACCGGGGACCTACAGTGTGTTTGGCGAATGTGCTATACCTAAATTTAAAAATGACACATACTAAAAACAAACAGGCAAAAAAATCTTACTTGACACATGGTAGATTACGAATTTCTAATTTAGATAAAAGAGTTTTGCCAGTTTCAATTATAGTTTTTAAGTCAAGTAATGTTTATTTGTATAGCCCTTTATCACAAAAATCTCAAAGGGCTGTATATACCACGGACTATTGCAGACTACAGACCATTATTACATCCTCCCCTGATCTAAAATCTACATGAAGGCAAGGACAAACTAAAAACTTCAGCATGATGATGTATGATATATGTTTGTATGACATATATTTGTATATGTTTAGGAAAAGTAACATGTTTACCTTTTGGTTGCAACCCGTGTTCTGCAGGGTGAGATTTTTTTTCCATGTGTTCATATAATTTGTGATGTCACCACATGAATTACCTGGCATTGTCCATTCAAACCGCATTGAATGGGCATTTTGAGGAAATTCGCCAAGGAGCCAATCTAATCGATCCTGTCCATGAACTTGCATGCTTAGCATCGTTAATTTGTATACTTTGATGGATCCGCCCAACCCTATCTGATTGTATTTGAAGAAACGAGATTAACCATTTTAAAATGACAAAACAAATACATTTAGAATTACTCCATTGGTATATGTTGCTCTTTCCTATGGCAATGTTTCTATCTTTAAGATACGTTAACCCATATTTTCTAGTAAAATGGGAACCGTTATACACAAAATAAGCCAAATTGTTTATGTTTGTAATAGTTTTTGTTTTTATTTGCAGCAAAAATAAACTCTTAACCCATTTTGTAGATAATTTGGCTTATTTTAAGTGAAATTTCTTGCTTTGAGATATTACGTCTTATTTCCTGAAAAATACATTGGTAGAAGATTTTGCTTACTTTGAGGGTAATCTTTCTAGTTTTTAGGTATTTAAATTTGTAGTGTTTCTAGTAAGATGTACTGTATACTTCAAAAAAGTAAAAATTTCTTATCTAGTATGTGGTAGACAATTTAATTCATTTTGAGCATCAACTTTTTTTATTTCTTGAATGTGCAGCAATCTTTTAGATAAATAAAATCTTGTCTTATAAGGATGTTTTTCTTTTGTTATTAGAGTTACAAGCTACCTCACCTTATAATAATAAAAAAAAACTAAAAATCTGTAGAATTATCTGGCAAAGGTTGAGAATTACATTTCTGCACTGTGCCACACAAAATAATTTCATACTCCATTTAGCAGGTACTAATGCCCATTTTAAAAATATTTTCTTGCTTGGGGATATTTTGCTTTATGCCATCAAAAATATAAAAACAATAAATCTTTCAATTAATAAATAAAAATATGACATACATTTGGACAATTTGTCTCCTTTGAAGAAGTATTGTAATAAAAATAACAACACAATGTACTTCGAAGCACCTTTCAGGACACGACGGATGGACAGACGGACAGACAGACAGGATACTTTATTCATCCCCGTTGGGAAATTCACACATCCAGCAGTCTCCTTAGTTGTTTGTTAACAGATTAACAGGATGCCCTTGGGGTGCTTTGTTGTAGTTTAGCCACAGCGGAGTGGATGACGTCACACGCTAGTCCAAAAGTTCGACGTCCCTGCAACAGAAGGAAATCTTTGTGCCCAGGGATACACCACCTTGTGTTAGCGAGTCCACCTCCTCTCCGCTTCCCGCAGGCTTTCGTGTCTCCGACTAACAGCGCTGATGCCGGGTAGCTCCGGATAGCTCCGGGTTGCTCCACGTTAGCGTGCGGGATGCTAGACGTGAGCCAGGTTTCCGTAAAACACAGCAAACTGCACTTCCTGTACGCTTTGATGTTTTTCACCAGCACAGCCAGTTTGTCGGTCTTATTTGGTAGGGAGTTCACATTTACCATGATTACGGACGGTACCAAAGACTTATAACGCCTCTAGCCGCTTAGCTAGCTCCGGCTCTCCATCCACAATAGGGCCCCCTGACACGCCGGCACGAGAATTCTTCAGGGCAAGGAGTTGATTCCTCGAATAAACGCATTTTTGTTAAAACCCATAACCATAGGATAGAAGTATTCCAAAGAGTAGTTGTCAAACGGGACAAAAAACACCGAAGATAGAAGCAGACAATTAAAACAATAAATCACAAAAAGAGCGAAATAACACAGAGCTGCTGGAAAGGCTGCCGCATGTGCTTTGATAGAGTAGGACATTTGGAAGAAAATGGGCAAAAGATCTGCCATAAAAGACAAACACTCCTTATATACAAATTGAAATACATTAGTTTACAATAAACCTTAGGCAAAACTTAAAAATGATACATTTAAGATAAGTAGCATTCCAGAAAAAGCCTGATCCCCTCTGACTTTACCTATCTAAACAACAGGCCTCGCTGACCCATTCAACCAGTCTGCCCTCATTGTCCTGTCATGTCTGCTTGTTGTTGACAAGGAGGCATTTTCTGTACTTTTTCCAGTAGATAATTGATATCACAATGCAAGTTTGCTTCTCTGATTCTGTTTGTTTGCCAAGTACCTGCAAAGCTCTTCAATAGTGGAAGCTCGGATCACAAAGCAGGTCAGAGCACATTTAGCCAAATCATAAAACAGACAAAACTGCAATACAGGCAGCAACTAGCAGTTCAAGTATTTCCTAGAGCAGACTGTGTTTTTATTTGTTTTTTTTTTCTCTGTAAAACGTCAGATAGGTTCCTGTCTGCCTGTCGTCACGACAGATATTGTCCTTATAATCATTGCCAAGGGCGTCAAGCACTTTGAAATCACAACAGGTGTTAACTCACACACTGCACTCTACAATTACAGGAGCCGCATACAGCAAATATTTGGTAATACAAAATAACCAACATGTCCTACAGCTATTTATTATGCAGCAGTTAATCTTCATAATGTAGCTTCGAAATTCAGTAAGACTGGAACGTTACATATGCCTAATAAACACAGTAGTTTTAGTTAATACAATTAAATGATGAAGCAAATAAACTCGGTAGGGAGTCAAATATGTTTCCAAACAAGATAATGCAACGTACCATTTTTGTGAAGTCACCCGTCTTGATTTGAATTGCCCGTCCATACTCAAAGATTTGAACAATTTCTTCCATGATACATACTTGATGCACTCATAAAACAATTCTCCTGCATGTGTTTGGGAAAACACTCAAATGCGCACATCACCTTCTAACTAAACTACAACTACAATCCAATTTCTGTAACTTCCTGTCAATCGATTGACAAAATAATTTCAGCACAACAGTGCCCTCGCTTGGTGATTTTTTCAACTTTTTAAATGCTCGGCTTCATTTACTGTATTGGATTGTGTATTTAACCAGTACAACTTCAATGTCAATTGAGGATCATTTGTCAAAGTATTCTCTCTATATATAAAACCGCTTTCGAAAATTAATAATTGTGTATTTTACAACTGCACAGCAAAGTTCATTCCGGGCTTTTTGGTGCAGCTGATTTGGCAGTGAAGAGAAGAACAATAAAGACCAACGTTAGTTAATCAATAACACAGTACCGTTGAGGAATGCAGACAATAGGCGAGGCAAGGGTAGGGGAGAGAAAGAGAGAGAGAGAGAGAGAGAGAGAGAGAGAGAGAGAGAGAGAGAGAGAGAGAGAGAGAGAGAGAGAGAGAGAGAGAGAGAGAGAGGGAAAGTGAGAGAGAGATAGAGAGAGAGAGAGAGAGAGAGAGAGAGAGAGAGAGAGAGAGAGAGAGAGAGAGAGAGAGAGAGGGATGAGAGAGAGACTAGATAGATAGATAGATAGATAGATAGATAGATAGATAGATAGATAGATAGATAGATAGATAGATAGATACTTTATTCATCCCCGTAGGGAAATTCACACTTCCAGCAGTCTACCCTGTTGTTTATTAACAGATTAACATGATGCCCTAGGGGTGCTTGTAGCGAAGTGGATGACGTCACGCCAGTCCAAAATTTCGACATCCCTGCGGCAGATGGAAAACGTTTCTTTGTGAAAATCCAGGGATACACCACCTCGTGTTAGCAAGTCCGCCTCCTCTCCGATTCTCCCCGGTTTTCGTGTCTCTGTTTAGCGGCGTTGACTAAGAGAGAGAGAGAGAGAGAGTAAGCGCGCGCGCGCGAGAGAGAGAGAGAGAGAGAGGGTGTATGGGTGGGTGATGGATGGATGGTTTTATAAATTATGGATGCATGGATGGATGGAGGAATACCTGTCAATCTATTCAATTTGATTGTATTGCATTTAATAGATAGAGAGAGAGGGAGAGAGAGAAAGCAAGAGAGGATAGATGGATGGATTTATGAATTATGGATGGATGGATGGATGGATGGATGGATGGATGGATGGATGGATGGATGGATGGATGGATGGATGATTGATTGATTGATGGATTGATGGATGGATGGATGGATGGATGGATGGATGGATGGATGGATGGATGGATGGATGGATGGATGGATGATGGATGGATGATGGATGGATGAATGGATGGACGGATGGATGACGCATGGATGGTTTGATGGATGGATGGATGAACACCTTTCAATCTTTATCATTTCATTGTGTCTTTTAAAGAATGTATTATACGATCATATCTTGAAACAAATACGATGTTCAATCGACATCCGATTTTTGGCTACCTCAAAAGGACAGTGTGTATTATTTGACCACACAATGTCTCTGTATTGTGGAGTGTGGGGCTCCCAAACCTTTTTGAAGCCAAGAGCTTCTTTTTGTTACTGATTTGCATATTGGATCTCATTTGACATGCATTTCTAAAATGAAAACGTATCATGTTATTACTATGTTGTAACTAAGTCATTACCAGGTTGTACCTATTGGAGGTTGAGGTAAAATAGGCTCAGTCAACCACAAATACATATTGCCAGTTAGAATCAACATTTCCTAGAAAATTCAATTACCTGTCACCAGTGGGCTTTCTTTCGGAACCTTTCCACAAGCTACTCGAGTAATCTTAGGGGACTACCCCAGTGCCTGCGGGCACCATGTTTGAGACATGTTTGAAGCTCTCTTGTGCCACATAAAGGCACTACCCCCTGTGGTGTGTATTGGGAAAGTACAGCCTGGCGGTGCTTATCCTTCTCCAGACCGTTTTTTTGGGGTTGAGGTTTGCGCCCTTACATGAAACTGATGGTACAGGTTTCCAGGGTTACCAGTAGCAGGAGATGTGGAAGGCGACATTTAGCCCCCGGGACATGACTTTGACACGTGGTTATCGTAAGACACACTGTAAAAACACATAAATATAACCAAAAATTGACACAAGAAAAATAGACCGATGCATTACTTTAACTAAAAAAACTGACTTTAGGGGTTGCTTGGTACAAAACAACCTAATCTTTGGAGCTTTTTAGGCAAAACGATCCAGTTTTTTGGTTTGTTTTCCTTAAAACGGGCCACAGTTTGGGGTTGCTTTACACAAACTAAAGTCATTTTGGAGAGGATCAAAAATCAATTAAATCAATTTTTGCTCTTTCCTTCTTTACAGAACGATTATTTCCCCCTTGTGTAGTGCAACCAAAACAAGTGCTATAATCCACAGGAAGTATAACAAACTACAGTGACCAAAACACCCAATTTTTCTTCTCATATTTCCTTTCATTAGGTTTTTGTCTCTTTGGGTTCCGTTAGCACAGGGGTGAGCAAACTGCGGTCCTAGATCCACATTTGCCTCTTGAACGCTGCTCTAGTGGCTTCCTGGAGCTTTTTTTGGAATGTTGAAAATTGACAAAGAAGGTGGGACAATATGTATGATTTTTTCTCATTTTGTGGTTTTCTATAACAAGACAAATCCGGACACAAACATTTTAATGTTTTCCAAGAATTACAATTTTTTATAATACATATTTAATAACTAACCTTTTAGTATGGATGCCCTTTTGTTTTCAATTTAAATAAGTTTATATAGGGCTTTAATTTTTTCTTCGGCTCAAGGCATGTTTGTGTTTTTGTCAGTAGCTCAGGAGGTAGAGCGCTCGTCTGGGGACCGAGACGTCTCGGGTTTGATTCTTGGCTCCTCGGAGTTAAATGTTGAAGCGTCTTAGGGCAAGACCCTCTAATTCCCCCTGTCACGTCCAGAACAGGAGGTCGACCCAATCGCGTGATGTTTCTCACACAAGCCTTTTATTTTACGGAAACAGGGAGTCATGCACGTTAGGCAGCAGTCTGGCGTGGAATGACAGGAAGCCAGAGACCGATACCAATTGCCCAAGCATGTCAGGGCGGACCAGAACAGAGCAGGAGACCCCAGAGCGTTCGTTACAAGTCTTTTATTTGGGGAAGCGTACAGGGTTAGCGGGAGACGCGATGACCGTCGAACGTCAGCAGCAACGCCGTGAAGACAACTTCGGGACACGTAGCCAATCGTAGCGTGGGACAGAAGCAGGTCGAGTTTACTGGGACTGGAGAGAAGATCGTAGCGTGGAACGGAAGCAGGTCGGATCGGAGGCAGGCAGAATCAGGTAAACAAGTCAAAAAGACACAGGAAAATCAGGCGAGTCAAACGGGGTAAAAAGTATCCTCCGACCAAGAGGTCTCCGCGTAGCATGCTTAAAAAGGGAACATAAACCAATCAGGAAGCGCATTCCAGCGCGCCAGATGATTACCCCAGGTGGCTCCACTTGGGTAATCATGACAGAACCCCCCCCTCAAGGGACGGCTCCAGAAGTCCCCAGGAAAAAAAAAATAAACCCAAGACACGTCACAGGGAAACACAGGTAAATCAGGAGAGTCAACTCAGGACAGGCAGAATCAGAACCGGCAAAAACAGGACAGGCAGAATCAGAACCGGCAAAAACAGGAGAGTCGACTCAGAACCGGCAAAAACAGGAGAGTCGACTCAGAACCGGCAAACAGGACAGGCAGAATCAGAACCGGCAAACAGGACAGGAGAATCAGGAGAGTCGGAATCAGGACTGGCAGGCAGCAGAGTCGGAGTGGCAGACCGGAGAGTCGGAATCAGGACTGGCAGGCAGCAGAGTCGGACTGGCAGGCCGTGGAGAGTCGAACAGGCAGGCCGCGGAGAGTCGAACAGGCAGGCCGCGGAGAGTCGAACAGGCAGGCCGCGGGGAGTCGAACAGGCAGGCCGCGTAGAGTCGAACAGGCAGGCATGGGAGTCATTGCGCAGTCACAAGGCCGAAGGTGCCTTAGCCAATTTCGCCATCTCGGAAATGACTTGCCGAACTGCACATTCTAAAGGGGAATTGGGCTGCTGGTTCTGGCTTTCATAGTCGTCAGGGGGCAGATGTACGAACGCGGGGTCCATTCTTGGTCGGAGGATTCTGTCAGGGCGGACCAGAACAGAGCAGGAGACCCCAGAGCGTTCGTTACAAGTCTTTTTATTTGGCGAAGCGTACAGGGTTAGCGGGAGACGCGATGACCGTCGAACATCAGCAGCAACGCCGTGAAGACAACTTCGGGACACGTAGCCAATCGTAGCGTGGGACGGAAGCAGGTCGAGTTTACCGGGACTGGAGAGAAGATCGTAGCGTGGAACGGAAGCAGGTCGGATCGGAGGCAGGCAGAATCAGGTAAACAAGTCAAAAAGACACAGGAAAATCAGGCGAGTCAAACGGGGTAAAAAGTATCCTCCGACCAAGAGGTCTCCGCGTAGCATGCTTAAAAAGGGAACATAAACCAATCAGGAAGCGCATTCCAGCGCGCCAGATGATTACCCCAGGTGGCTCCACTTGGGTAATCATGACAAAGCAGATATCGGACAGATGGGGTTGATACCGGACAGGACGGGACAAACAGGATTGATATCGAAACCGGATATAGAAATTAAACAGGAAAAACTAGACAGGAACAAAAACTAGATAGTATAATAAACAGGACAAAAATAGACAGGAACGATACGGACAGAAAACGCAGGCAGGAAACCGGACAGAGTCAGAACCCACGTATTGTGAGGCAAAAGTTCATTGACGGACTGACAAAGGGAAAGTAAGAGCACTAAGCTTAAACAGAAGGGAATACAATCCGTCCACGAGCCGCAGCTGGCGCCACACGGGCGGGGCCAATTGTGCACCATGGCAACCGTGACACCCCCGGTAATCAGGTAGGCGCCTTACATGGCTGTTGCTGCTATCGGTGTGTGTGAATGGGTAAGTATAAAGAGCTTTGGGAGGTCTTTAATAATCTGCACCGCTTATTCTCAGTAGGGTCGCGGGGGTTCTGGAGCCCATCCCAGCTATATTCAGGCAGTGGGCAGGGAACAGCCTGAACTGGTTGCCAGCCAGCCCCAAGGCATGAAGAGACAGACAACTCACTTGCTTATTCACACCTAGGGACAATTTGTACCAGCCAATTAACCTAACATGTATGTTTTTGGAATGTGGGAGGAAACTTGAGTGCCAGGAGGAAACCCATGCAAGCAAGGGAAGAACATGCAAATTCCACACAGGAGATTCGATCTAATCACCTCAGAACTGTCCCGCACACGCGCTAACCACTGCCCCGCCGTGCTGCCCAAGCGCTATATAAATGCAGACTATTTCCTTTGGTCAATAATGGCTCTTTTAACATTTTGGGTTGCCTTGGTCATGTCAAGTCAAGTCATGTTTATTTGTATCGCCCTTAGCATCAAGATTGACCTACTGATATTTAAAAATGCACATGTTCGGGTATTTTTTTTTAAGTTATTGTATTTTTAAAATGGGGTTGATTAAAGGGCGCTGTGAGTAAATTTCCGAGCGTTTGTAAGTCCATGAACGTAGCACAGTTACTCTTCAATGAGCCCCGCCCTGCCCCGCCCACCCACACTCTATGTTCTGGTCGACAGGACTCGCCTTCGCCTGTCGGCTTCCATGGGGACATACTAGAGCCGCCCTTTTCAATATCTCTCAACAAACCGCTCAGCTCATGTCGGCAAGCTGACGCTCGCTATCAATAATGGGATGATGCAGCCGGATAACTGTTTAGAAGAACGACGCAGCGCCTTGGCGTGCTAGGCTAACAGAAGGTGTCCGAACTGAAGGCTAAGCTAGCTAGGCTAAAGGCTAGCAGCGACCACCTGCAATTTGCTTTCGCTATGGACGCCGTGAAGGAACGCGAAAGTGGCCCTCTTTCAACTTTGCCGACGCCGGATTCCAACCATGCCGGCGCGCCAGGGAAACCCGGTGGCTTATCAACACTAACGACCGTAAAACGAGTGTCCGAAGATGAGGCTGCGGGCACCGAGGCAAAACTCTTGGGGAAAGGGATAGCGGCCACCTCCCTTCTCCAGATCGCGATCAGAAACGGCATCTATCAGAACCAGGTGGCTAACGCCATCGCCGGGGCCGCAACCAGGAATACCAGTGCTCCTTTGGCAAAATCGGGCAACTTTTACAGCGTCTCGTCCGCCAACGGCAACTCTCCGAGCAACTCGTTACTGAGCAAACGACCCCAGCGGCATAGGAGGAATCTGTCGCTGGGTTGCCCTCCGACCAGCTCCGCTTCTTCCTCGGATATTGTCGCTGTCGCCCCTTCGACCTCCCCTCTCAGCACTCTTAGTCTGGATAGGAAAACCTTTCTCCGGCACAAACACTCAAAGCAACTTTTGGCCTCCGATAAGAGCTGGCTGACATCGGACCTGAAGAGGGGTTGCATTCACGTGCATGACTGGCTCACGCCCTCCCATCCGCGCCCTGTGATGTGCACAGCTGACACGCTCGCCGGAGAGATACTTTGCAGACTGCAAGCAAGTAAAACCGAGGGTGTCTTAAGGGTTACTTGTCAACCTACTACTAATAATCATAATACAAATATTGCACATATTGATGACACAATTAGTGGAAGCTCAGATTCAAAAGACATTCAAAGACAAGCGAACGAGACTCTGCTATTTAAGAGCCTGACAAATCAAGGTTGCTTTGATTCCAATATCTGTTTTGATGATAGAATGACAAGCAATTCTTCGTCTGAGGTTTGCCTCAATGACATTGGTGCAGACTCTAATTTAAGTGCAACTGATTGTTTCGGTGTGTACTCTGGATCAGATTTGGACAGTAGCACCTGTGAGGAGTTCAGTTTAGGAGGACCCAAAAGTGCCTTGCAACAGGACTCACTAAGTCAAGGCACAGATTCATCAGCGTTGAGCCCAAACTGTGACAGTGCCACAGAGGGACCTGACCCATTTGAAAGCTCTTCTGATGAGACTGAGCTCACATCGTCTCCAACACATTCAAGTGCTGAGCCCTCGGCCACTAAGCTCACAAATGAGACAAAGAGTGAAGATGCCGGCGGTGCTGCTGCTGGTGATTCACCTCAACTCATAACACGTTCCATCAAAGGCTGCAGCAGCTCTCTGACTCGGCCTCTGAGCAAGCAAGCGTCAGATCGGTCCGACCAGGAATTTGCTGTAGGGGGCAGGCGGTGGCCAGAGCAGATCAATACTCCGGCTCTCTTTGTCCAGCTGCACGGCGGAATTGTGCGACGTCTGCGAGACGACGAAAGACCTCTGCAAATATTAAACGAGTATCTGGCTAACCTGGGCTTTGATGACCCTTGGAGGGTGCAAGAAGAGGGAATGAATCCAGGCATTGGCAGCCTCATCCGCTTTTACTTTGGTGAGTTCAAGGTGGAAAAGTCATCACTGATTGATAAATGTCAGCTCTGCCTTACATTTTTTACAACTATCATTTTTCAGTATTGGCCAATTATCATCTTTGGTGAATAAAGGCACCAATATCAGTGTAGACTGGTTTTGTTTTTTTGCGCAATTCGTTTTCCATTTATCTAAAATGAAATGTTGGCTCCGGATAGTGGTAATCCTACTCATCGATTATTAAAAATTTTGAAAGTTCCTGAAAAGAAGTCTAGTTTTTATTTCCCTGACTTCTTCGTTTTATCGTTCAGCTTTACTTGATGTTTTTAGCTGCACTTTTTTCTATTCTAGGGCTGGGTCAGTCAAATTTTTAATCTTAGCTTTTAATTGATTTTCTTTTATAAAATAATTATCTTGGTGATATCTGTTAAGTTATAAAGACCCCTATTGTGTGGTTACAAAAAGCATCCTATAAGAATGGTTTTTGACAACAGCCATTTAACATTCATAGCTTGTGCAAAAAATGCATGCTTTTTTCTGACGCCGAAAAATAAGTCCCTCTTGCAATTTTATCTTGTTAACCACCTCTTCAAGCATTCTGTCAACTGTGCAAAAGTTTTTGAATAACAAAAAAAAAACATCAGCTTTGAGTAATACAAATTAAATTCATTTATTTTCTTCCTTAAATTTCACAATTGACTGTTACATTCATTAATAAACTAGCTAATGACATTGTCATAGAGCACCCACCCCGACCTAGAAGGTTGCTGGTTCGACCCTCAGGCAAGTCGTACCTAAGACTTACAACACCATTGCCCATTGGCTCCCTGCTTGGCGTTCGGCATTAGGGGTTGGAATTGGGGGGTTTGGTCACCTATTGACACCCAACCATAGGTGTTGCGACTCATGTGTTGGGTAGAACTTTCATTGGATCACTTAGAGAGGACAGTCGTATGACTGTATGGGAGCCAACCCCTGATAAATGAGATATGGCCAGGAAAAATAATTTATTTACTCTCTAGAGAGGCATCGGTATGTATCAGGTGTACTTTCTCTTTTGAATATCACTGTTATGATGTTTTGGTTTCAGTCTAGTTGTTGTCCTATAATGACCCTGTTTTGCTGTCCCTCAAAGATAAGAGGATGGCAAGCAGTCATGATCTCATGTGGGATTAGCACACTTTTGAATATTGTTTTTGACCTCCTTTATACACCCTCAACAAAGACATTAAGTACTTCGTGGGGCAATGATGGAATATTGTGAAAAGTACATTTCATTTTCAGATCAATAGTGTCTTGTTGTTACTAAAAAGTACTATTGCAAAATTTGTGTTTTTATTATTTGCAATACAGTTGTATTTAATATACTGTGGCTGCAAAAAAATAAATAATAGATGAATGTTTTTTATTAAAATCTAGAAATTTGTGTTTTGTAAAAATAAATAGACGAAAAAATGATATAGACAAAAATAAATAATTAAAGGACAGAACTTTGATTTTAAAGTCCTTTAAAAAATCTATATCTATTAGTGATGATAACAGACTTTTGACACAATGGTTATGCCATTTTGAATTGATTTGAATTATCTTTGTTGTCATAGATAACAACTTAGTGAAACACTGTATGCAACAACATGTGACAGCACTACAGGGTAAAATTAATAAATAATTAAAATGGAAAAATAAGACTGTCAAATAACCAAAACTGTTTACAATGTAGAGCTTGAAGACTGTACTGTTATAATAATAGTCCAATAACATTTGTTTTTAAGATGAGTTATTTGATTGAAGAAATGCTCACTAGGAAGCAGAACAACCTTTCCACAAAATGCACACGTTCAAAGACCTTACTTGTAGTGGGAATTTTCTAATATTTAAATAACTTGTTGGTATTTTCACAGACTGAGGATTAGGGAAAAATAACACATTTACATTTTAGTGAGGAAATGTTATATGAAATTAATGGAATGTTCACAAATGTCTTTCTCATTTTGTTTTCATAATGGTATCCAATCTACATTCAATGGCACCATTATCGGATGATGATTGAAAGCTTGTGGTCGAAAGCTGAAATATATGTATTTCTCTTCTGAAACTTTAAAGGCAGAGTTCAAACTTCTTTTAAGTATGTGTTAACAATGCTCAACTGAGTTCAAAGAGCCCTTAGGCTTGATTTTCCACTGCGCCTATCTGCTACCTTTTCAGCCGTGTTTGTGACGGAACCCATTAGGTTTGAGAAATTTGGGATGGGAGAAGCGCTGGGGAGTGACTTCATGCTGGTCCCTGCAAATTTATATTCAATTTCCATTTGTCATTGTAGCATTAAAATGATGAAAGTAAGAAAAGGACCGCTTCTAGTAGAGTCCAAATGCCAACCCAAACCCCCCAAAAGATGAAAAAAAATAGTTTTATTCAAACGTGTCGAAGAAATGTACGTAGTTGCACGCACATCATGAACGTGCTCACTGAGGCTTCAATCGATGACTGGAGCTGGCGGCTGAGAGTAACCAAGTTCCAAACTCCATACAGCCTACATTTTAAAAATCTGTGCTAATCTTATTATTAAGTCATGATAACACTCAAACCTATCAGTAGATTGTATCACAGATACTAAAATTAAAGTATTTGGACTCCTTCACGGTCTCTGGAAAAAAAGTGTGACTAAGCCCTTTCCACCTTTGCAGGAAAACCTCGAAACGTAGGAGGTTCTGATCGAGTGCAGCTTTCTGGAGTGTTCAACGTGCGCAAAGGGAAGCTTGTGCTGCCTGTCAACCGCTGGTCCAAACGTCAGGTCACCCTGAGTGGAACCTGCCTCATCGTTTCCTCTGTCAAACATGCTCACACGGGAAAGATGCACATACTACCCCTTATTGGGGGCAAGGTACAGAGTCCCGTCGGCCTGATCTACAGGAGGATTCCGTAATCAGACAAAAAACAAAACAATGCATGTACCTGGTTGCAGGTGGAGGAGGTGAAGAGACACAGCCACTGTTTGGCACTGAGCTCGGCCGGTCCCCAAAGCCAAACGTATTACATAAGCTACGACTCTTACACGGAACACCTCTGCTGGCATAGAATGGCATCAAAGGTCCGAGGATTTCTTCAAGTTGTTTTCAATCAAATGCAGTTTTGAAATGATTCATAAAATCATGAACATTGATCACTAAAGCACCTTGTTCTCTTTCCTTGGCGAGGTCAGATTGTTTCCCAGAGAGTGAACTCTGTTGACCTGTCGTGCTGCAGTCTCGAGGAATTGCCAACTCAGCTGTTTCACAGCCAGGACCTCACACATCTTTCTCTCCAAAACAACTTCATGTCCTTGCACAAAGGGATTCCAGCACTTATGAGGTGAGTTTTCCTCGACACATTAAATTTCCAAAATTGTTAATGCTGTAACATTTTCTGCTTAAACAGTACAGCCAACTGTTATACTAATAGTTGGAGTTTTTTCCTAATCTGTCATTCTTTTGATTGTAAATTTCAGTCTTTGTTGATTTCTTTCTTTGTAAGTCTCAGCTAACGTAGTTGATTACAATGGCTTGATAAAAGTTGTCCTAATACAAAATTTTCACTTCTGATATTGATTTCCAATTCCGATATCATTCTACGTGATATCACATCCTTTTTGTGTGAGCTTTTTTGTAATCGATTTTTTTCTAACATTTTAATTGGAAACACCACCCTCTGAATTCAGCCAACTCTGGTCCCTCACGATTCTCTTACACATAGGGAATTTTTAAACTTGAATCTTGAATAAATATATTAACATGTCCTTTTTCTAGATGAAAAAAAAATTATCCACTTATTAGTGGACGAGAAAAGCAATTATTATCTATTTTGTTTTTTGCTTTTTACTGTTATTAAATTTGATTATATGTTTTATTGATGAAATCAGTCTAAATCATGAATAGATAATGTATTCACTTAAATTTAATTTGTCGATTTTATATTTGACAAGTATATTAAGCATATATGTCTGTATAAACGGCTACTCAAGTAAAATGTGTTTTTTTTTAAGTTGTTTTTTCTTTTTATGAATACATTAAAAGTATTTTTTGTGTCTAAAGACAAATTCAAATAAATATAAACTGCTTTTAACATTTATAATCATGATGAGAGCATACTATTTTTAGAATATGTAATATTATATTTAGATGTACAATGTATGGTTCCTCTGTCTCAAAAAAGGTGCCAACAAATATACTATTATTTTTGGCACTTACACTAAAGATGTTTTCAAGGTGGTGTAAGTCTGGAATGTACTGCTTGTGTATGAAAAGCATTATTATACACAATATCAAAGAATTTGTCTAAATCCTGTACAGGTATTGGGGTTTATTCCAAACTGATATCGATTACCAATATCCGATCAGACAATGTTAATAACTATTGACATTTAACAAAGGCGCAAAGTATTTCTCAGCTTACTTTGTATCAAATATCCCGCAATCAGCAAATTTCTCTATTGTTGAGTGTACAGAAGTAATAGTGGGGCAAGCAGCATTTAGACAGATATTATTGATTATTTCACTGCAGCATGTTCTCCTCCTCCATTGCAGGTTTAGTAAACTGAGAAGCCTCAACATGTCAAATAATGCACTGTGTGAGTTCCCAGTGGCCTTATGTGACCTTGTGTCCCTGACTGAGCTCAATTTGTCAGGAAATAACCTTTCATCTCTTCCGCCAGAAGTTGGACTTTTGCACACGTGAGTTAGCCACTCTATAATACTTTCAGTTTTTTGATCGTGAACAAAACAAAACAAAAATATATAGTTTAAAAGTGGTGTCCGTAACTTCAAAACATTATACTAATGGCTGAAATCCTAATTGCAGCCTCTGTCAAGCTGCCTGTATGGCGAGTGCACATATACATCTATCTGAGATGCGCTCGAATAAACCTTTCTTATATTCAATGTTTTTTGGGGTTTGAGTGGGGACCAGAGCTTTCAGCCGCTCTGCCCCCCCCAGCTCTGGAACTTTTTGCCACCTGACCTCCGAAATTCTGCGACCCTGTCCCCCTTCATGTCAAGTCAAGTCATTTTTATTTGTATAGCCCTTAATCACAATTAGTCTCTAAGGGCTTCACAAGTTATTACATATAAGAAGTTTAGGTTACTCGTATGCTATAGAGTAAAAGTGAGTTTTAAGCCTAGATTTAAACATTTCCACCGAGGTTGCAGATCGGATCTCAGGGGGAAGAGCATTCCACAACACCGGTGCCCGGATGGAGAACGCTCTCGAACCAGCGGAACACTTCTTGGCTCTTGGGATCACCAGGAGACCGGCGCTCTCGGAACGAAGGCTTCGGGCCGGGACATAGGGGGAGATCAGATCTGAAAGATATGAGGGGGAAAGTCCATGTATGATTTTGTATAGTAGTAGGAGAACCTTAAAATCGCATCTTAGGCTAACAGGGAGCCAATGCAGGTTAGCCAAAATTGGGGTGATGTGATCGTACTTTTTTGTCCTTGTTAAAAGCCTCGCTGCAGCATTTTGTACCAGCTGAAGACTCTTGAGTCTGGTCATCGGAAGACCGGAAAGTAGTGCATTACAGTAGTCGAGACGGGAGGTAACAAACGCATGAATTATGATTTCCGCATCCGACTGAGAAAGTATAGGACGAATTTTAGCAATGTTACGGAGATGGAAGAAAGCGGTTCTAGTAATTTTCTTCACATGTGTTTGAAAGGACAGATCAGGGTCGAAAATGACACCTAAATTTTTAAGTGAGTCACTCTTGTGTGATGTGGCAATTGTCCAAGTTCACTGCGGTTTTAGAGAATAAGTCACGGGACTTAGATGGACCAATAACTAACATTTCAGTCTTTTCAGGGTTAAGACGCAGGAAATTGAGTGACATCCACTCTTTTATCTCAGTGAGGCAGGCCTCCAAAGTTCCACAGTTTAGTGTGGCAGATTCCTCCATCGGGAGATAGAGTTGAGTGTCATCTGCGTAGCAATGGAAACTGATATTATACTTGCGAATAATATCACCTAGTGGAAGCATATAAATGCTGAAGAGAAGGGGGCCAAGCACTGAACCCTGCGGAACACCACAAGTAACACTAAATGGCTCAGATGTCATTTCGCCATATTTAACGCAGTGTGTCCTATCTGAGAGGTAGGATCTGAACCATAATAGGACGCTTCCTGAGAGACCAATCCATTTTTCCAACCGTTCTAGCAAGATAATATGGTCCACTGTGTCAAATGCAGCACTAAGGTCCAGCAGCAGCAAAAGTGATGATGCGCCCGAGTCCATTGCCCGTAGGAGATCATTGGTTACCTTAATCAGAGCTGTCTCAGTAGAGTAGTTAGCCCTGAATCCTGATTGCATTGATTCAAAGAGATTGTTCTCGGACATGAAATCATTCAGCTGCTGTGCCACTACTTTTTCAAGTATTTTAGAAAGAAACGGTAGGTTTGACACAGGTCTATAATTACATAAGTTTTCTGGATCTATGTTGGGTCGTTTCAGTGTGGGTTTAATGACGGCGGACTTAAAAGCAGCTTCAAATCCGAACTCAAAACTTACCTCTTCAGACTTGCCTTTTCTTGACCATCTGCCTCACACACCACCCCTTTAAACTATAATGTGTTTCTTGGCTATTTATTACTTGCTTGTTTTACCTTTGTTTTAGTCTTTGTTTATTGGTGTGTCCTACTCATAGGTACAGTGACTTTGGGTGTCCTTAAAGGAGCTTCAAATTACAATGGATCATTACTATTATTATTTGGACTGGATCCGAAATAGTCCTTTTCTTACTTTTACCATTTTCATCCTGCAGTAAAAGAAAACTGAGACGGCACATTTAGAGTCACTTTTCTCCCAACTAAAGAACCCCCCAAATCATCAATTTACTCTATTTAGCCGTATTTTTGGTATGTGCTTTGTCAATTTTTAAAGGTGCTGCGATTATCCCATACCTTTTCTGTATATGGCCCTTCAAAGAAAACATGTTTATACATCTAATAGAGAGCTGCTGTTGGTTTAGCAAAAATAAGGACAAAATTGGCTACTATTTGTTGTCAACGAACCCTAAAGTGTTGTTTGTTTTGCAGCCTGCGGACACTTCTTCTCGATGCAAATCGCTTAAATTCTCTGCCAGATGAAATGGAGTCCTTGGCGGCATTGGCTTACCTTGGCTTATCTTTCAACATTTTCACTTGCATCCCACCTGTCCTGGAAAAGATGAAAGACATGGAGAGATTGTGTGCCGCTGGAAACCTAATCTCAGTCTTGCACATGGCCGAGCTGCAGTGGCTGTCCTCTCGCCACATAGATCTCCGGTTAGTGGTGGTTTGATTATTTGCCATGTTTTAGAGAGGGCGTGCAGTCTTAGTGCTGATATTTTTCAAGTTTAGGATTACAATAATAATGGCATTACATACCTACTGTTGAAATAATGAAAGGTGTCCCTGCATATATAGTCATGATTGTATGAGTTCTACATTTATAAGTTTTTTTAATAGTTTAGTCATTTATAACTCATTTACTTATTTTGTCATGATTAATGCACTTAGTTATTGTTTGTTTATTTAAGTGTAATTGTACTTCTTGATATATCCATTAATTCAGTTGATATTCAGTGGCTACATTGTTTCAAGTGGTGTTTTTAGTTTGCAGTTAGGAGAAGGCATTGAGTTTTATCAGTACTCCCCAGACCTGGTGTAGAGAAAGAGCTGGTGTAAAGTGAGGATTTTTCCACTACCCTTAAAGTTTTTGTTGTTGTCTTAGCCTACGCTCTTAGTATGAATGTGATTGGCAGCCATTTTGACTGTGCACTTATGAATCAAACAGCTTTCTTTTTAACCCCATTTGTGCCTACAATATTCTGTAATAAAAACCTCAATTGACATCAGATCGTACGCTTGTTGTACCAGTCTCAAAACCAGGATTTGAAACGAACACATGAAGATAAAAACCCATTTCTCTTCAGCACACAGCAAAAAATAGAGTACATTTAAAATGTGTGACTTGGCCTGAATTGTCTAAATCACGCTCTGCTGTGATGATTTCCCTGAACTATATTCTCAGTTATCTGTTTTTTTGCTGATTATGCAGGCTGAACTGTCTTCAAAGTGTGACAGTGGGAGACACGCAGCAGCTAGACCATATTGTACATCTGGACCTCAGGGATACTGGCCTACAGAAGTTAGATGTCAGGGCTCTCTGTAAACTAGAGGTCCTCTATTGTGACAGGAACAGACTCTCCCTCATTCGAGCCAACGGCCACGTCCTCAAGAGCCTGCATGCTGCACACAATGGTACAGTGCATCCCAAAAATCTTAACGCTTACTGTTGCCATTTCATTCCAGAATGGATTACATTTTTGAAATAGTGTGCCTCAGCTCAAGAAAGGTTGGAGAATAATGCTATACATTGTAATATGATCTTCCCGTGCTATTCAATCCTCATCTATTGCCCACCCAAAGTCCGTCATTTTTCCAAATACACCGTACAATATTTACCTTGTAATATTGCATGCCTTAGATCTACTGATTTCAAGTAATCACTGTTATGTTTCTGACTATAGAACTGAAAGAACTGGACGTGCAGCCTGTTCCAGAGAATTTGACAGTAGTGGATTTGTCCTGGTATTAAAACCCACTATCTTCCAAGAACAAGGGCTGTTTTTATCTGAAAGTTGACTTTTTCTCTTTTTCAAAGGAACACGCTCGTTGCTGTCCCCAGTTGTGTGTGTGAAAGCAGTAGTCTGGAACTTTTGGACATCAATCATAATTGTGTTTCAGAGCTGCCGACACGGTGTGTATTATCAAATGTTTACATGTTTAGCAAACTAATAATATTGGTGCGTTTCCCGACGGTGGCATTAACTTATTCAGTGCCATTACATATTAATGCATTTTCAGAACCATTGTCCCTGAGTGCCAAAACGTAAAAGTACGTTTTTTGTTTTTGTTTTATTAAAATAAAATAAAAATTCTTATCAGTACGTATCAAGCCTCTAGGAATAATTTCAGTAAGAAAAATCATGGATGGCTTTGAGCAGATCTTAGTCCACACATCAAGGGGCCTCGACTTCTTTGTGTTGCTTCCTCAAGTGACGGAAATCGTGTGATCTCATCACTGGAAACATCAGGTGATGAAAAGTTCTAGGAAAAGTTATTAATCGTTTGTGCATTCGTACTTGCAATCAAATGTTAATTTGCTAGCAAAGTGCCTTTGTGTTAATCAAAAGCATTCATATATCGGTGGTATCACAAATGCTTAAAAAAAAAAGCACCAACGTGAAAGTTCTGCTTAAAATGCATCCTGTCACATATACAATTTCCTCAGAAGTTGTCTCATAAATGAGTATTTTCACGAAACTTGGCAATGTTCGACTGTTTTTTATTAAACAAAAGTAAGTTTTAGAAATATACTTTCTAATGAATGATGAGGGTCCAAGCTTTATTCTGATATTTCTTTTACCTACATAGCTTTTCTGTAGAATTTCAAAAATGAGTCAAAATGGCAGAAAAATGGCTGACATCTGCACTTTCAATTTGAGAGAAACGTCTGGCATTGTGTGAGTCTATTATATAGGTGCCAGACACAGTAATAGTACAGACACTGCCCTACTTACGAACGAGATTGTTCGTGAGTTTACTTTTTTTTTTCGTAAGTTGCTACGGTGCTATATTTCATATATTTAAGGTTTATACAAGTATGTTTAAGGCTTTTATAAATAACCTGATCGTTTTGTTGTAAAAAATCAACATCTAATAATACAATATGCTCTATAAAGATAAACAAAGTTAAGTTTAACTTACTTTTGGAAGATGGGCTTTAAGAGGTCCTCCTCCGTTGTGGAAAGTGGCCGAAAAAAAAATAGACCCAACTGTTTTCTCAACCGAATCAAGCTGTCTTATTCCAATTTCATTTAAAAAGAAACGTCTTGCTTCTTCTTTACACTTTAGCTATATTAAACAATAAAAATGTCAAAGTTCTTAGCGCGCTGGAGATACAGTATAGGATTTTTCCACATGAACTAGGAAAAGGAAGCTGGATTCCTTCTTTGGAGGGGAAACTGGGTGACGCCTTTACAGCACCACCACACGCCAGTAGCGGCGGAAAGAACCACTACAGTAATGTCCTGTACTCGGAAAAAGGTGCACACAATACAAAATCTAATTTGCAGCGATGTCCGGATATTTTTCGACATCCCGGAATTGTTTTTATTAGCCACCATTTTACGCAAGTCGACTTGGCCGTAAGTAGGGGAGTTTCTCTATAGGAAAAGTCATGATAAAGAGCTCCAGGTTTAAATTGTGCAGAAAGTCGAACAAGATATTGTCACTTTTAAACTTCAATGAGAGATCTAGCTACAGTGGCCCCTCTACAAAGGAAATTAATTCATCCCCAGATTGGGCTCGTATCTAGAATTTCTCATATCGCAAACACATTTTGCCCGTACGAAATAACTAAAAAACATGTAATCCATTCCATGACTCCCCAAATCATCCAAGTTAACCCTAAACAGTTATAAAAGACATCTTTCTGATCACTAAAAGCGCATTCAAATATAAATTGAACAAAACAGTTCAGTTATACAATGCATCAGATGATATTGACAAGATAAAATGCGAGTTTATCATAAGGGCTTTACCATGGAGGAAGTTGGCGGTCGCTAACGGAGGTGTATGCGTGTCTGTGAAGTGAGGCAAAGAGGAGCAGGAGGAATGAGGGTGCACAGATAAAATGATAAATAAAAAAAATGGGATTAGGTAGCTGATGATGAGCGATCTTCAACTAGTGGTAGCATCTGGAAATTCTCGTAAATTGGATTTTTTTTCCTCCTTTTTCCGTCAAAATTTTGACTGGAATGTCAACTCGTATTTCTTATCACGAGAGAATCTCATATATTGATGGGCCACTGTATACTTACTCATGCTTACCTACCGTACAAAATCACCAGTTGCCTATCTGCTTTTTACTGAAAATTTCATGTCAATTTTCTTTTCTTTTTTTAAGTACTCAAACAAACCAAGCATGTATTTGTTTATTCAGTCTGCTTTCCAATGGGAACCTTACAAAGCTGCTCGCCGGCTGGAATGCGCTCAGCCAGATAGCTGAAAGCCTGGAGCTATCACAGCTCCAAATCTTGGACCTGCAGCACAATCATCTGAAAGAGCTTCCAAGCAACCTCTTCATTAAAGCACACAAGTGACTACTTCAAAATTATTTAATTTGTTTTGATGGGTTTGGCAAATTGTTACAGGCACCACAGTTATGTGTCATGTATTTTCCCAACAGCTTGCGGTATTTGAACGTATCGTGCAATTACCTCGACAACTTCCCCGCTGCAAGCCAGTCCGAAGATGTCCTCAGCTGCCTGGAGGAGCTCTATGCCACCAACAATAGTTTAACAGACAGCTTCATCCCTTCCTTGTCTGGACATGCCCACCTTAGAGTTCTTCATCTCTCCTACAACCAGCTGCAAACCTTCACCGCCAGGTAAGAAAATAATGATTTGAATTGTGTATAGCAGGGGTCAGCAACCTTTTCGGTGCGGAGTGCCACTTTCAAATTTCCTTGTAAATCAGTGTGCCACACCAAGATTAATGAATCGCACTTTTTTTATATTAAACAGAGCTGTCATTTTACACCAGTCCAAATATACATGGATAGACATTTTAATCATATAACTCGGTGTTTTTCAAGCCTCTATGAACACAGGTACACTTTTATTGATAAAAATGTTCCGTGGCACACCGTCCATCGAAGATGTTTGAAAATGAAGTTATGTCAAATATTTTACTGTACTACCTCATAAGCAGATAATTACTATATAAAAAGAAGAAAATAATACTTAAAATAAAAAAATGATGTGCTTTATGTTTTTATTTTTTACAGTGCAATCTTAAACCGCTTTGTTAACAAATTAAGTTATGAAATCTACTGCGCTACCTTAAGAGTAGATAATTGGTACATAAAAAGTATATAAAAATCTACTACCACCTACTGATATGGATGACTATTACAGTTCTTCGTCTGAGGAGTGCAAAAATACTGAATAATGGCCTGATTTTTTTGAAAAATAAAATTCCAGCGGCTTACTAGACAAGGTCTCACGCCACACCGGTGTGCCCCGGCACACTGGTTGGAAAACACTGGTATAACTGACCAATTTATCTTCCACTATTGTTGTTCATCAATTAACTAAAATATGAATGTGAACATGTGGAAAGGCCGTTCTGACTTCAATTTTTTACCACAAGAATTAACCAGAATCAACCATTCTTCATCAACTATAAACTACAATCAAAAAACAAGTAATATAGTCAGCTACTACACCATTCATCAATGATATCTTGTTGCAGAAAATATCAAAACTTGAAATGACAGCAGCAATTCACAAGCGCGCGCACACACACGCTTCTTTAAAATATTCGCAATCAGTCAATGGATTTCCGTGCTTTGCTATTCAGTGAGCAATTTGTTACATAGCTTCAGTGGTGGTGTTTTTAGCAGCGACAAAGGTTTTTAGGGTCTGTGTTTGTTTGCTACCTGGACACAGCGCGCTTTAATGTCTCCGCCTTGAATACATGTTCATATTTCGTCTCGTAATGACGTTTATCACTTGATGCGCGAGGTACAACGCTCTCGAGGCATAATGCACAAAACAGCACGGTCATTTTTGGCACAAAGCCCCAGTCATCTGTCCATGCTGGCTGGAAAGAACGAGATGTTTTCGCTCGAGGAACCGTCTAGATTCGTTCATTTATCGCGCAGGTGTTTCGTTGGCTGGTTTAAGACAAAAACGTTGTGGCTTTTAGTCTGGAATTTACCGTATATTCTTTTCGAAACGCTTGAGAAATAAACAACGTAGTTTGTCTTTCATGTGTCCTTTCAGTAAGATGGCTCAACTGCATAATCTGGAGGAGTTGGACCTGAGTGGCAATCGACTGAGAAGTTTGCCCACAACCATCTTGAACTGTCAGCGCATGCAAACGCTTTCCGCGCACTCCAATTGCATTGACGCCTTTCCGGAGGTTTTGCAGCTGCCCGAGATCAAGGTTTGTTGTAAAGCGTCCGTTTGGCGGGCAGAAGTTGTGCTGAAGATCAGTTTTTGTCTTTGGTGGTTACAGTGAGGCCACACCTCACTCAATATACGTTGATCTCTCTCTCTCCATTTCCATCTCATTTGCACTTCCATTTGATTGGTTTATTGTTTCTTTGTCTTTCTTTCTCATCTTTCATAATATTTTTCTTTTTCATGATCTTTCTCTTCTTTTATTTATTTGCCCTTTTCTTTCTCTCTCTCTCTGTCTCTGTCACTAATCTCGTCATCTTTTAGTTTAAACATTTTTTTATTCACCACTCTTTTCCATTGCTCTCTCCCTGTCTTTCTTTTCTTTTATCTTTCTTTCCCTTTCTGTCCCTCTGCATTTTTTAATTTTATTATTTCACTTCCCTCTCTTCTGTTTTGTTTCTGTCTCCTTTTTCTGTCTCTTTTTCCCCCTCATCTTTCACTTTTTATTCTGCATTGTTCCCTCTCTATGTATCTCTACCCCTGGGCTAGCTAGCTTGTTATCCCTGCAGACCCTGTTTAAAAAAGTACTTGTGCGTAATTTATTTTGTTGATTTAAACTGTTATAATTTTTTTGCTTAAATCATCAAAATAAAGTGTGACTTTATCTTGGGTCTCACTGCCAGTGTGTGGACCTCAGCTGCAACGAGCTTACTGAGATCACATTGCCCGACTCACTACCCCCAAAACTTCAGGAGCTGGACCTCAAAGGAAATCCTCGCCTCAACCTGGATCACAAGAGCCTAGAGCTCCTCAAGTAAAACCTTACTGATATTAAACCTTTGACAAAGACTTGAAAAATGACCTTCATTTGGCGGTTGTGTCCCATTTGTCTCTTCAGTAATATCCGGTGTCTAAGGGTGGATCCATCTTCCTCTGCGACCACCGCCAGCGAGTGTCCCGGAGCTCCCGCTGTCTGGTGCCACGGATACACAGAAGCTTCAGGAGTTAAAAACAAGTCAGACATTTAAAGTTTCTTTTTTTATCCTGGTGAAAGGGAGTTCATGTCAAACGTTTTCTTTAATTTGTTATTATGGCCCATGCTTTTCCAATCGGGAACACTGCTATACATTTTATCTTGGAGGATGGAAATTAAGCTGAATAATCTACTTTTTTCTTACCATCTCACTGAGCAGCCATTTTTGTGAAGGGTTGTTGACTGAAATTGATATGGTCTCTTTCTACGTAAATGCAT
This sequence comes from Urocampus carinirostris, assembly GCF_059441175.1. NCBI lineage: Eukaryota > Metazoa > Chordata > Actinopteri > Syngnathiformes > Syngnathidae > Urocampus > Urocampus carinirostris. The sequence goes on along the minus strand of NC_142360.1, from coordinate 15,015,391 downwards.
TTTGCACAAACACACAACATAATCCCACTGCCAGGTTGAGACTATTAGGCAGGAGTTTCTGCGGACACCAAGTAGCTCCCCTAAGATCACTTGAGAAGCTTGCAGACAGGTTCTGAAATTAGCTCACCAGTGATGGGTCGCAGGGATTTTCTATTACATTTGATTTCTTACTGACTTGAGGTTTTTGTGGTTGACTTCTAATAATTACAACCTGGTTATGAAGTAGTAACAACAAGGTCATAACATAAGTAGTTATTTTAGAAATGCTGATATAAATCATAGCCCTTTGCTCCAATCAGTAACAGAAAGTCACTCTTGGCTTCATAAAGGTAGGTGACCCATGCTATAGGAAATGCATATATTATAATAAAAACCATTTCTAAATTCAATGTAATATTAGTTATAGTTGATTCATTATTATTATTTTAGCGTACTTCTAAACTCTCTACCTTGTCCCTCTCAGGTTGTGTGTGGCTGCTCTTGCACTGGACACATTTTGTGGTGCCCGCGAGGCACTGTATGGAGTTTTTGACGGCGACAAAAACGTGGAGGTACCTTACCTGCTGCAATGCACCATGGGAGACGTGTTAGCCGAGGAACTGCAAAGGGGCACGAGCCAGGGAGACTACATGACCAACACTTTCCTCACCATGCAAAGGTAGAAGAGTGATTATTGTAGCAGGCACTAAAAAACTTTCTTTACTGAGTATACAGTTTTGATGCTGATCTGCCCCAGGAAACTGGGAACAGCCGGCCAAAGGATGGGCGGATCGGCAGCTTTATGTCACATCAGACATGATCCTGTGTCTTCCGGTGAACAAGGCGGCTGCTTCATCTTGAAAGCGGCCAACGTCGGCAGATGTCAGGCCGTTTTGTGCCGGAACGGAGAAGCCGTGCAGCTGTCTGCCATCCACACCGTTGAAGAAGAACTGGAGCGCCAGAGGGTCCGACAACATAATGCCATTATCACAGAGGTAACCGAGAGCCTTTTGTCCATGTTCAACTGCTTATCAGCGGTCATACCCGATCTTATTTTGACTTTGCACCAAATGCAATATTGCACAACCCTTACGATGCCAAAGGTATCACGGTAACACTGTATGTAACATCCCACTTGCCGACATTTCTTGTGTAAATACCATGTAAATTATAACTATAGCCTTATCCCCCTTGTTTTATAACCTTATCTTCTCTGTTCCTTTATCTTCTTGGCTCATACCTCACTGTGAATGTGTAAAACTGGAGTGTCATGCCCAATTTCGTTGTCACAATATGTTAACCCATTTTGTAACAATGACAATAAAGGTATATTCTATTCTATTCTATTTTCGCTGAGATCGTCATCATCCGTGCTCCCATTCTTAAAAACTGTGCACAGGGTTTTACGTACATCTTTAATTCATGCATGTTGTAATAAAGGACCATAACATGCTAAATATAAAAGAAAAATAATAACTGATGGAAATATATTTGCATTTTTTGTATACTTTCGCATATAGATCGAATTCAGAACTAATCCCTTGTTGCTCACAGTTAATGGGGACTATCACTGCTGTTGAGCTGCCTACAGCGCTTAAGCACTGGTAGTTTATTTTATTGTAAATTATCTTGCACTTCAGGATTTTTTTTGCATCTTATGTATTTTTGTTCTTTTCATCTATTTGGTTGATTTTTTTTTTTAATTTATATGTTTTCATTTTCACTTTATGTATTTATTTGGGGAGTTTTGGTCCATCGTTGAGAGGAATGGTGGGAAAATTTAGTTTTGGTCAAAGGACTCCTTTGATTTGTTTATTTTAAGACGCTAGGACATTTTACGTTTTCGCGGGTCACATAAAATGATGTGACGGGTCATGACTTTGGCACATGTGCCTTACAACATACAAACCATGGAAACAAAATTAATATGAATGCAATGTAATTCAGGCTGTTGTTATCGAAAACGTGCATTTAATCTGTATCTCTGTTCTATCTCTCTTCAGGACAATAAAGTCAACGGCGTCACGGACTCCACTAGAATAATGGGCTATTCCTTCCTTTGCCCGTCGGTTACCCCCCGGCCGCATGTCTCCACGGTGACGCTAACCCCGCAGGACGAGTTCTTTATCCTGGGCAGCCGAGGCCTGTGGGACACATTATCACCAAGCGAGGCGGTAGAAGCCATCAGGAATGTTCCCGACGCACTAGCCGCCGCCAAGAAGCTTGTAACTTTGGCTCAGAGCTACGGCTTCTCCGATAGCCTCAGTGCCGTCGCGGTCCGGCTCAGCATCACAGAAGACTGTTGCTGCTTCTGTGAACTGCAGCCGCCGCCGCCTCACAGTCCGGGCGCTCACTCGCAGCCTTACCTTGGTTGCGGCGACATTGCGTTACTGCCAGGGTCTTCGGGAAACGGCAGCGAGCTGAGCAGTGAGTTCAGCGCGTCAGAAATGAGCGAGGTAGGCTCCACGGCATCCTCGGAAGAGCCGGCGGTACAAACGGAGCGGAGCAGTACTCGACGGGTGACTCGCGGTAGCGTTCAAAGGCAGTTCTCCGGAGCACTGTCCGAAAACGGGCTCGACAGCGAGGACGAGGAACCCATCCCGGGCGTTTTTTCGAACGGAAGCCGTGTGGAAGTGGAGGCCGACGTTCATAGTTTGCACGCAACGCGTCGTTTCCATTCGCACACTAGCCCAACCGCTCCTCGAATTATCCCTCCATGTCAAGAGAATTCCCTTCCCCCTGTTGTGCCGTCCTCCCCTTGCCTAGCCGCAGAGGCCCGATCGGGAACCTTAGGTCGCAAGACTCGGGCCAACGGTTCGGTGGCGTGTCAAGGTCGGAACCAGGACCTTATTGAGGAGGCGGGAGACGCTCCGGTCAAGAAACAAGGGGGTTACTTTAATGCCCCGGCCCAGCCGGATCCCGACGACCAGCTGATCATCCCGCCCGAGCTGGAGGAGGAAGTGCGGCAGATCATCCAACTGCAGCAGATGGAGACTCACAACCAGCAAGCCGCAACGTACCAGAAACCGGCAGACTACTTTGTAACACCGCTTTAGCCCAAAGCTTTCTGCCCGCCGGAAAGACCACGTACCGTATTTTCCACACTATAAAGCGCCCCAGATTATCAAGATCAGAAATATTAGTCTGTCATATTTTTCACATTGGCGCACGGAATAAAAACTTCAGTAAGAGCTACCGTATTTATCCGTGTATAGCTGTTGCACACAGTATATATATTAGTGCAATTAATGATCAGTCGTTAAATGCCACTGACCAAAACCGCACAATATTGAATGCAACAGAAGTAGAACCCGGGTCGCGGCAGTGAATAATCCGAAACGTGACCCCAAGGGATGACAAAAATGCATTCGATCTTATCTCATCACACTATTTAGTTAACCTCATGCAAAAAAATGGCACTACGATTTGTTTTGTGCATGGGAGGTAGAACGACCAAGTGTTACTCATAGTTGTATTCACTTTTCAATATTGGAATTATAAATCTAAATCCAACAATTTAACTTTTGGCATGTGGTAATGGCTTTAACTACTTCCAGTACATACCCACTATGTAATCCTGGCTGTACCAATGTACCAAAAGGCCATTATCTTATAGGACATTTTGAAATCCGGTATTTTTTTCATTAATTTATGCTACAAATTCATCAGATATAGGTAAGGCCATTATCACAGAAAACATGTTTGAATTCATAACTTGCTAACCAGCGACTGTTTCGACCAGCTCATTGTGATATCAATAATAAAAAATTGGTGATTATAAAAAAACAAACAATAGTTCCACCTAAAATTGAGGTTTTTAGCCTTTTTCCTCAAACTATTAGTTGTCAGTAGGGCCATTTTCTCATGAGGTTAACCATTTTTACTTACAGTGCTAGAAACAAATGTTAAATAATGCAGAAAATAAAAAGTTGCCCTGAAATATATAAATAAACGCAAAAAGGTGCAACGAAGGATAAAAACTCTGATGATGAACCGGACTATATATCGGACTTTGTTTATATATTTCAGGGCGAACATTTGTTTTTGGCACCATGAATAAAAACGGTATGATGAGATAAAATCTCATACCTAGAATGTCACCCGTATCACTGATGGTCTAGTGGTTAAGTGGCGCGACCCAAGTTCGATTCCCAATGCATACAATGTCGTGATATAGATCAGCGATAGTTTTCATCCAGCAGTACACCAAGAAATTGCCTTAATAGTCTGCAAAATACGGTAGTCTCTGCATTTTTTTTTGAGCGAGGTCATTGAAATTGTTACGGACCAGACTGTTCACAGGTTTTCTAGTGGCTACTGCGCCCAACAAAATAGTACAATGCAATTTTTGTTACTTTTCTATTAATGTAAAAAAGCATTGCAAATGCTTTTTAAGTTACATTTTGATTCATGTTTTTTGTCTGTGTGTGTCTGTGAGATACAGAACACGGTCATTTTGGGCGGCTCAAGCTACCAAGCCACTTTAGTTCTCTCGGTTGTCAGAGTTTGTAACATGTTTAACCGACTCTTATGAGTTTCATACTTTGAAGTGACCTAGTCACCAATGCATGCTAAATATTCTCTGAGAGAAGAAATCTAAAAGCGATGGCTGTTATTCCACTTTAGTGTTGAGTGATGAGTGAATGTTGAATGGGGTCCTACTGTTCCAACCAGCGCATTGAATGTTATCCAAACTTACATATTTCAACTGCACAAAAAAGATACTTTTTCTAAATAAAAATTTTGTACAAACCCGTGATAATGGTTTTATTATAAAGATGCAAGAATATTTAAACATGTATCAAAACTTTGATGAGTGGATGATATTTCTTGTTTGAAGCAGAAAGCGCCCAATAATCGCTATTTTATTTACATTAAGAAACTTTTCCACTAAATATTATTGAAATGTGCACAAATTTGAAGTATCGTAAAGGAGCTGTACAGAGTTTGGGTCTTTTGTGCTTGCTGGTGCCATCTCCGGGCAGTCAATGCAGCTTCAGTCAACATAGTAAATGCATTTTAAATTGCTCTCAAATCACTTCATCTTCCTTGGGGTACGGTTGGTGTTTGGACCGTAGGCCTTTTATTTCACCTTCTTCATGCTACACTAATAAAAACAAGTTGACCATTCCCGCTCCCTCCCTCTGAACTTAATTCGGCATACCTAATAGAGGAACTTCTGCTTTCAACTCGTTCAGTGCCACAACGTTGATAAATAAGTATTTAGAAGCATTGTCTGTGTTTTTGGTTTTATTTTGGGAAAAATTGATATTCTAAAAGATTTAGCGCAGCTGACTGGTAAGTATTAAGCCCCTGGGAATGATTTCACTAGTTTGTGCATTGTTGATACACAAGTTCAGTGTTCTTACAATAAAACATTTTGCAAGCAAACTGCGGGGCAACTGTTGTACACTAAACAATGGTAAAAGCCAGACATGGGACCAAGTCACACATGTGCAAGTCTCAAGTAAGTCTCAAGTCTTCACCTTCAAGTCCCAAGTAAGTCCCAAGTATTTTTTTCTTGGGCAAGTCAAGTCACAAGTCAAGTCCCGAGTCTTAGATTGCCAAGTCCAAGTCAAGTCACAAGTCATAAAAACAGCGACTCGAGTCGACTCGAGTCCAAGTCACTAAGTCTCAAGTCCCCATGTCTGGTAAAAGCTAGAAACATTATTTAACTGAAAGATGGGGGTTCAAGATTTCTTCTGATATGTCCTATGACTGTAGCCTAAACTAAAGCTACAGAACTAAACTTGCTGCCGCCTTTCAAAAAAAAGAGTCAAAATGGCCCCCCCAAAAAAATGGCTGGCACCTGCTCTTCCCATTTGAAAGAAACATCTGTCGTTCAGTTTAAGGACACCTTAAACAAAGCACTCTTAAAGTCTGCCAAAACAACTGCTCGATTAGCTCGTTTAGTTAAACTGGATTGCAAAAGTCAGGTAAAACCAAGTTTCCACTCTACACTCGTTCAAAGGCTGCATTGTTTCGCAGAATCAACGATTTTCTTTAATGAAAAAAAAAAGACATTTATGAATGCTTGGCCACTTGAGTGACAGTACTGAGCTTTTTGTGGAGGCCTCAACAACTTCAGGGAAAAGACTGGAGTCTATTTCCCGTGTTATTGCCCTCCATGCTTCTTTTATCGTACATTAAAAGATTGTGACGATATTTAATGGAAAAGAAAAAGGAATGAAAGTTATCATGACAAAGTTTGAAGAGGGCAAAATAGAATAAATGTTGTAAAAACACGTGATTCTGCTCTATAGTTATAGAAAAACATGTTTCCATTGTGTAGTAATTAGCTCAAATATGGTATGAATAGCCCACCAAACTGTATTAAACAATCTTAAGAACAATTTATCCGAATAAGCTGATTTTTGTATATATATATATATATATATATATATATATATATATATATATATATATATATATATATAAAAGTAACTAGTACATGTTATTTCTGTATCAAATATTCCAAATTCTGTTCTAAAATAGAGCTTGACATGGACTGAAGACTGAAATGCATTGCATAAAAAAATAATAAAATATTTGGCAATCAAAGTCCATTCATGTATTTTCAAAGTTTTAAATGGCCATTCTGTGACATTTTACCGCTAAATATTACTGTATTGCGTAGTGTTACCGAAAACGGGTGCTACAAAGCACAAGGAAAGCTTACAAACTACGGAGGCTCAAAGTGACCAATTGCACCATTTAACCTTCCTTTTTTTTGCCCAGCTTTTTGTATTTTTGGGTGTACCCGTAGCAGCAAGTTGAAAGACAATTCTGTACGCTTCATCTAGGGTGAGGCTCATGTTGTCAAAAAAAAATGCATATTTCTTGATCTACCAGTATTTAGAAAAACACATGGTAGCTCGTATTTTTGTGCTCATATCTTTGCTCTTCAAATCAGTCTAAATACATATTTTCATGAAGATTTTTTCTGTGTTCACAATGAGGCGCTGAATAATACACAATGTCCCTTTAGTATTGTATCGTGTTCAAAATTAAAAAAAAATAAAAATAAGCTAGTTATCTTTAATGGTGGAACAGTTTGCTTATTCCAGGATTTTTATCAAAATTGTAAAAAAAAATAAAAAATCTACAATCTAGCATTTGGAGATGAGATTTGCTTATTTCAAGAATAATTTTTCCAGAAAAATAAAAACTGTCGTCAACCGAGGTAAAAAATGCTTGCAAAAATAAAATAAATTTGGCCAATGAGGTAAGAATTGTTTGCATTGTGCTCCTCATAATTATCAAAAAAAAATACTTTCAAATTGCAATTTATACAATAGGAATTTCATATCTGTTGAAATGGTAATTACAATGACCTTCACACTTACCCATTCGCATACACACTCACACACCGATAACGAGCCTCCTTTGGAAAGGTATTACTACCCAAGAGGAATAATAGTTGTATTAATAAATGGTGATCTAATCCATTCTGTTGGGCATTTTAATTTAGCCGAATCAGTGTATCGTTCAACAAATCATTAAAAGATATTTAAAAAAAATACAAAGTACATTATTCAAACTTCCACAAGACTGATTAAAAAAAAAAAACAAGAAAAAAAGAAAGAAAGTCTGATTTACACTGATGTGATCTCAGTCCTGAGCGGGGCCCTCTGCGGACCGGACCTAGGCTGCTCCCTCTCTGCCTGTCGCCGTTTACGCTCCCTCAAGTATTGCTTGACCCGACGGACGGTTTGGACGGTGAGCACGGCGCCGGCCGTGTAGAGGATGGCCGTTATCAGCCCGAACAAAGCCACGGCCGCGTCGGCCCCCCCGACGTCGCAGTTCATCCAAGTGTATCCGTTGCGGGCGTACAGTCGCTCGCGCTGCTGGCAGATGTCAGTGGCATTGACGCCGATGACGAAGTGCAGGTAGAGACCGACGGCCACCACGTAGGCCGCGGCTCCCACCGCCTGGAAGATCAAGGCCCCGTACAGGAGCTTCCGGGATAAACGGTGGGGCGGCTTGTTGCCCGCCACCACAAATAGAAGCGAGATCACGCCCATGGTCAAACTGAAGGCGATGCCGCCGTAGATGCCGGGTGCTCTCATCTGGCTGTACTGCATGTTCAGTTCTCGAACCTTCTGCAGCTCCGTGCCTTGTAGGTTGAAATTGGAGTTGATGTCGAAGCCGCCCAGGCCGCCCATGGACGATAAGCCCGACGTCACCATCTGGGCGGCCACCACGCAGATCAGAACCAGGCTGTTGGTCAGCACTGAACAGATCAGAACGATGCCTGCGGAGGACAGACATTCACCATTGTTCAGAGGTCTAGTTTAGTATTACAACGAATGCTGATCAAGAATCTGCTGAGCAACAGGTCATTGCTTTTATGAGTCATAAAGGGATATCTATCAATGCTGAGGACATCCAAGCATGCCATCCATTATCAAGAGGTGAGAACCAGCTAAATAATAATAATAATAATAATAATAATTTCCTTGTATTGTCATTCTGTGTAACAATGTACACAGAACGAAATGTCGATTGCACCTGACCCGTTGTAGCGAGCCGATGCAGCCGCAGCCAACAGAGGGCGCCGCCGACCACTTTTTAAGTCTTAGGAATGACTCGGCCGGGGCGCGAACCCGAACCTCCCAGTCTCAGAGCGGGCGCCTTACCATCTAGGCTACTGAGCTGAGCTACCATACTGAGGTTTGTCAACAGGAAACAAAAACATGAAATCCTTAAGCAAGGGAAAAAAACTGAAAAGGAACAAATGTTTATTTAAAACCAAAAAAACAAAAGTATCAGCCAAGCAAGGCATTTGCTTGTGGACTCTTATGCAGTAGGGCGGGGGTGGCCAACCCGGTCCTCGAGAGCCGCATGTTCTGCATGTGTTTGAAATTTTTTGAATTTTCTCTGCTTCAATACCAATCACCTGGATCAAGGTCTCACAAAGCTTGCTAACAAGCTGAAAATTGGCATCACCTGTGTGGGAGCAGAGAAACCTCCAAAACATGCGGCTCTCGAGGACCGGGTTGGCCACCCCTGCAGTAGGGGGTCCCCATATTGCCAAAATCATTTCACACAAAGTGCACATTTAAGGCTAAAGCTAATTACTAAATAAATGTCTCTGTCCGAAGTTGCTATGTGTATTGTGGGTATACCCAAGACATGCGTCTGCTCTAAAAGGCCCGATTGTTGTTTTGAGATTTCCGTTATTGTGGTCACGCCAAGTAAATCGTGGAATTATTAAAGGGGGCAGTAAGAGAGAAAAAAAAAACTGGGGTGACAACATTAAGGAATGGACTGGTGTCAACGACCCAAGAACAGACCAGGGGCGGTCAACAGTGGAGAAAACTGTCCAGAGTTGTGCCCTCACTGGTGCCCGAATGAGTTATGCGCTTAAGGGATCCTTTAACCGTGATACTTGAGATACAGCTTTGTATTCGAAAAAAAAATATCTGAACGCAGGAAAACCAGTTGGACAATGTGAAGTCACAGAAACCAGAAGGAAGTATGCGCGATGCAAGCACAGTCTGCCCGCTAAAAAAAAAACACTCTGGGTTTTCGTTTCAGAAGGTCTCACCTCTCCTGGAGCAGATGTGGGTGCATTTAGAGTCGCTACGCTCTGGATCCCGGGCATGTTTGGGACGCCGCTCTTCCTCCCGGACGTAGAACGGCGGTCGGGAAGACGCCCTGTGCAACAGAAAGCCGAGCTTAGCGTCCGTTTAAATCTTTTGGATGGTCACTTGGGTCTGGAATTACGGATCTGGGATTATGGAGAAAGAAAACCATTGGCCACACCGATCATCTGAAGAGTGCTCGCCATCGTTCCGTTCACGGGGATACCGACGGTCCCCGTTTCGCTCTCTGTGGCCCTGGTTTGAGCGGGGTTCTTGGCTCATTTCCTTGGGGAGAATAAAGTCGTGAAAATCAGCCATACTTAACATATTGTGCAGAAGTCTGGGGCAATAATTACAAAAGTTCACTACAGCCCCTTTTTATCCTCCAAAAACCTACAATTAGAACCATGCACAGGGTAGGATATTGAGATCACACTAATATTTTATTCCTGCTGTCCAAATTATTAAAAATTAGATGATTTAGTCAAATTTTTCACTGTACAACCGCTATTTAAGGTCACCAAAAACATAGTGCCAGAAAACATCCGTAAATTATTCATTCGGAAAGAGGGAAATTATAACTTAAGGGGCTATAGTGAATTCATAATCCCAAAGGTGAGAACCACTAGGAAAAGTATGTGTGTTTGTGTGTGGAGTCAAGCTTTGGAACGGATTGCAAGACGAGACTAAACGGTGTCCCACTATTCACTTGTTCAGGTTTAGATAAAAAGGAACATTCCTGGCGAAATACAGAGATGAGGAGGGTGGGGTAATGGTGGTGCCGGAGATTGGGAATAGTGCGTTTGGGTTACTTTGTGTTATTGTTTCTATTCTTATAAAACTGTTGTTATTAATATCATTACATTCGTTGTTATATAATTGGTTTATTTGGTGGGGAAGATGAATGGGTAGGTAATATAAGCATTTGCCTCTTACTACCCCTTTTCGAACATATTCATCTCATCTCATTAGCTGCACCGCTTATACTCAGTAGGGTCGCGGGCGTGCTGGAGCCCATCCCAGCAATCATCAGGCAGTGGGCAGGGACACCCTGAACTGGTTGCCAGCCAATCGCAGGGCACACAGGGACAGACAACTCGCTCGCTCATTCACATCTAGGGGCAATCTGGACCGGCCAATCCACCTGAAATGCATGTCTTTGGAATGTGTGAGGAAACCGGAGTGCCCGGAGGAAACCCACGCAAGCACGGGGAGAACATACAAACTCCGCACAGTAAGTCCTGTAGCCGGATTTGAACCCACACAGGAGGTTCCCAAGACCTTAGAACTGTGCCGCACACGCGCTAACCACTGCGCTGCCGTGCTGCCCTTTCGAACATATTATGTAACGTTATTTTGTTGTTGAGTTATTGTTTTTGTTCTGTTTTTATTTTAATGTTCGAATAAAGTTTTCATTCATTCATTCTTCATCATTTCTATATGGTGCAGCATATCATAGAATTAAAATAGTCTTTACAACAAGATTAGATGTGGAACTCCAGAGTAAAAATGTATCAATTTTTTTTTCCTGGAGCTCAGTGTATCTGATCCAAGACCATTATCATAGCACCATTATCATAAAAACCGTGGAGAGAAACAAATAGTGCTTGGACACTGGCCTAAATTGTAAGTGCATCAGAATTAGAATTAGGATCTCTGACTCGGGGCCAGAACTGTCAGTAGATCAGGAGGTAGCACACCCATCTTGGGACGAAGGGGTCACAGATACAATTCCCGGCTTCTCAGAGTTAAATGTCGAAGTGTCCTTGGGCAAGAACCTCTAATGCCTCCGATACGGAGCTAGGAGCCTTGCATGGCTGACACCACTATCAGTGTGTGTGTGTGTGAATGGGTTAGTGTGAAGCACATTGTAGAGCAATTTGGGAGGTATTCAGTGACTTGAAAAGCGCAATATGAATGCAGACCATTTAACTGGGCATGAGATGTCAAATGGGCCAAGAGAGATAAGCCCGGGCTCGCTGATTTTTTTTATTTTTTTCAATTACTGCATCTACTCGTCATGTGTTCTATATTTATTATGTTCGGTCCGCCGATGTGTTCGGCGACACAGTCAGACACAGAAGGAAGGTTCGATGGGGATGGGGGTTTGTTTTCAGAGACGGCCAAAATCACCATTCGTCCCCGCAATTGAAATGTGAAGATTCGGTTTTACTTCAGGCTCTGTCCCTTTAATCAAGTTTATGGGTCGGGCTTGGGCTGGTTCAAGCTTTTATACCTGCGGGCCTGGGTCAGGTCGGGCTGGATTTTTTTCCGGTCCGATCTTACCTCTACTGAGAACAATGAGTGAAATGAGCAAAAGTGCAATTTAATTTAGCTGCAACATCTTTCCAAAATATTGCTGGAACGGGCTCCAGCACCCCCGCGACCCTACTGAGGATAAGCGATGCAGCTAATGAGATGAGATGAGATCTTTCCAAAATAGGACGAGAAATAAGTACTTATTTTTTTTTGTACATAGGCAGATATTTATTCTCCAACAGTCTTAGTCATTTTTAGGTCGGTGATGGTCCTGGAGAAGAAACGATCTCAGAGCATGTTGGCCCTTGATTTAAGTGCCCTGTAGTGCCTAAGAGAGGGTCAAAGAGGTGGAGGCAGGAATCAGTATAACAAACAGGCAACGTACTCTAGACTGGGCAGAGAGCAGCCTGATTTTGACTTTCTGGGCTGTGTTAAGGACTCTCTAAACAAAACACTTTGGCCCTTTAAGCAGCAAACTAAGATGGCTCAAAGCAAGTGTCCAGCTTTACCCACTGGCGCCAACTATATTGTTTTCCATTTGAATTTGTTCAGTAAAATCTACATGAGATGCTGCTATGTCACTGGCTTTAGTTTAAGGTAGAAGCATTTTATAACTAAATCCAAGGAATGGTTTTGTGATTTTTCGGGGATTTAAAAAAAAAAAAAGATTGTATAAGTCAATTGTTAAAGCCCCAGTGTGTAATATTTGACCACTAAATACACTGTTGTCTAAAAAGAGTGCCACGGCAAGCAACAAAACGCTAAATACATTATTTTCAAATAAAAATTAACATTGGTATGATAGTCCATGTATGTCTTCCTAATATTCAAATTAATTTTTGTTTGTTTCTTATTGAATTAAAGTTTTTTTGTACCACTAGGAGGCACTTAATATCCAAAATTACCCTTTAATATTACCTAGAAAAACAAATGATAACAACACCAGGTCCATTATTCACAACAGCCAACTGTTATTCAGTAAAATGTCATCACTTTAGAAGTATACCTTCAAATATCGCGAGAGTTGACCATTTGAAATGCCCTTCAGTGCCCACCCAAGCCCCGAGAGCCGTATCACTGACACCGCCCCTGCCTCCCCTGGAAAAGCAGAAACGCAGAGCACTTGATGTGATCTCAAACCTCACTCAAAACGCATCAAACACCCCTAAAAAGTAATCTGACAATTTACAAACATTCGAACTAAAGTGTGCGCAACAATCGGTAAACGAAAGTCAACAAACTAAAATAACCCCGCTTCGAAGTTCACTACTTCCCTCTGAGAAACACAAAGACAAAAGTAAAGAAAAGCCTAGTGCAGAGTGATGTTGTCATCAAAACTTACTGTAAAGCAGGAATCGGGGGAGTGAATTGATACTATTTCGCCATTACGTCGTGCTATGTGCAGCGAGACAGACCAGGTAGGAAGAAGAAAGGTGAGGTGAGAATGCCCCACCCTTGCCGCAGGAGGAGGCGTTCTGGTGCCACATCCAAGATGGCGGTTACATTGACGTAAACTTTACAACCCAAGTAAAGTTTAAGAGAAAAGCGTTCTTCCTCTGACGAATAAAAAAACATTTTCATTCGTCCATGTGAACAATTAAGCGCACTATCAGAAACTAAATCGACAAAGATCAATTACTGTACTTACATAAAATCAACATGAACTGTCAAAGATGCAACAAGTGTTTCGCCGTGTACGATATGTGAATGGGATGGTAATTCCGGCTATTTATAGAGAACTTGCTTTTTCGGCTTGGCTCAATAAAACGAGTCAGCTCCTTTTCACAATTTGTAAAGCGCCCAACACTGGTAACACGTGCATTAATAATGATATAAAAAAAATGAAAGAGACGTTTTAAAAGCCAAAAAATGAAGCCTTTGTTTTAGTCAGCCGAGCCGAAAGAGCCTGTTTCTCTTAAATGATCCGTAATTCTTACTTATTGTGAAGATTGTGTAAACGCATTATTATCAGTCATTAATGAATTCCGTGCATAAAATAGCATTATTATTGGTAACATATGGATTAAAGCAACCGGCGGGGAACCGGCTCATTTGAGGCAGCTCAGCCGAAAAAGCCTGTTCTCTAAAAAAAAACACTGGCATTCCCATCATTACAACACACGGTGCCGTATTGACCGCCTAGTGTCCACTAGATGGCAGTAGTCAGCCCCAATAGGACCACAATATGAAACCGTGTCCGGGTTAAATCAGGAGTCATAAAGGCAACGTTGAATACAAATTTTCTTGTATTGCTGGTTGCACGTCGTGTCAAGTTTCACCCAGCATTTTATTTTCTCTACTTTCATCAAAGTGCAATCAGGCACCGAGCTCATGTTGTTTCTTTGGCTCGTCAGCTGGCGTTTGGCCGCTCGACGATGCTTTCCAGCCGGCTGCAGCAGGTCACTCGCTTCCGCTGCCGCTGCCTACGAGCAAGGCCAGAGCCCGCAACCCCGTATCCGAGAATACTTCTACTACCTAGACCACCAAGGCCAGGTAGTAGCCTCAAAATCAGTCTACATGCATTCAAATAACTCTTAAACTGTCACATGATGTTTTCCGGTTTTGTCTGCAGTTGTTTCTGGATGACACCAAAGTCAAGAATTTTGTGACCTGTTTCAAAGGTAGCTTAAGTCCCTCTATTTTTTTTATAAGATCTACGTTGTTTATGTAGGAGTTTGTTGATATCTGCATATTGGATATTTAATTGTAGCTGCTTTCTATACACTGAAACAAGTTCTGTTGGCAGATATGACTGCCCTTCCCTTTATATTGGAATGTCTCATCTCATTAGCTGCACCGCTTATCCTCAGTAGGGTCGCTGGGGTGCTGGAGCCCATCCCAGTAATCACCGGGCAGTGGGCAGGGGTCACCCTTAACTGGTTGCCAGCCAATCACAGGGCACACAGGGACAGACAACCCGCTCGCTCATTCACACCTAGGGACAATTTGGGCCGGCCAATCCACCTGAAATGCATGTCTTTGGAATGTGGGAGGAAACCGGAGTGCCCGGAGGAAACCCACGCAAGCACGGGGAGAACATACAAACTCCGCACAGGAAATCCGGTAGCTGGATTTGAACCCACGCAGGAGGTTCCCGAGACCTTACACGCGCTAACCACTCCATATTGGAATGTGTTTAGTGTAAATTTCAACATATCACCTATTGTTTCCTTTTATTGATGTTCACTGTGTTCTGTGTACTGTTACACAATGCTAAATCTACCCTGGTCATCCTGGAAGGTGGATTACCACTTGTGAGGCCCCTTATTCTCCTCGTGCTGAGATTTTGAGTTATTCCTTGCCTGCGTGTTGGTTTAAAATCAGGGGATGGTGTAATTGTAACCTGTGTATTCCTTCGAGACATTTCGTAATTAAGTGCTATACAAGTAAATGTAAGTTGACTTGTAGAAATATTCAAAGGGACATTGTGTGGTATTCAGCGCCTCTTAGGGGTAAAAACAAACAGATAGAGCGGGCATTAGACTGCTGATGATTTATAAGCACTTACTATACACTTAAAATAAAGTACAGGATTTTCACGACTATAAGGCGCGCCAGGTCGTAAGGTGCATCCCCTTAAATTTTTTTGTCCTATTTTTTCCATACATAAGGCGCTCCGGACTATCAGGCGCTTCAGTGAGAACGTCAACAAAACAACAAAAGCCAAAAGTTCAGTAAAACTTATTAACCCCTTAACATTCAAACGGCTCACAAAGAAGCAAATATGTGTCTAAGACACGTACAGACACGGTGTCTGTGCGATGTCACCAATTACTCAAATGCGTCATTCCACATATCATTAGGAAGGTTAAACTCTTGGGATTCAACAAATGCCAACAATGTCTTAGTTTCTATTTCTCTTTCGCTGGCAACTGTGTGGACAGCAAAGTAGGTATTTCATTGTGCAGGGAAACGTGGTTCTTTACTGTGCATATGACAAAAAACACTTTGAATTGAGTTGGATTTAAAAATAAAATCATTACAGAAATATCAAGATCAGTCTGAAACAATATACTGGGAAAATATAAAGCCGACGAAGCTCACCAAAGTCGTCTTGCAGCCATCACGTTCAATAATAATACGCAACCATGGTCCTCTAACATCCGTGCGTGACGTAAATCCAACCGAAGTAAAATTTTACCAAACTCCAAAACACGCAATAATGCCGACAAATAAAGGAACAAAATCCGGCGAGAAGCATCTGCATCGATGGATGTTGCTAGCTGTCTGTTGAGCCCCATAATTCCTGTTTAAAAAAACAGACTACAGTAGTAAAAATGTTTTCTCCAGGCTGTAGAGCAACCAAACGTGTGATTCACAACTTTTTCGGCCAATTGCAGGCTTTGTTTTGCCCTGCTTTAGCTTATGCAAGCCTGTAAATGCTAAAAAGGACCCGCCTCCTTTACCCCCGAATAACTTTAGCCAATAGTGACCGATTCAAATGATGATTGACACATTGGTTAGGAAATGAAAAGGCGACATATATTTAAGGTTCTTTAAAATTATATAGTCCATACAAAATATTGAACTTTTACTTTAGCGTTTACTCACTTTTGTTACCAGGGTTTTAGCTACTAATGGCTATATTTTTATTTATTTATTTTTTTAAGCGAAAAATAAAATTACACTGCTATCTTTCATTGTGTCAAAGTTATGTTTCTTCAGTGTTGTTCAATTAAACAGAGATGTAATCTCTGCAGAAACGTGAGAAATGTAGTCACTTTAGTGACATACTGTCATTGTCTGCCATCTTGCTGTTGAGGATACCCCAAACAACTTGTGAAGACTGGGCAAAAAAATAGTGCAGTTTGGTCCCGCGGATTCTTTGTAGTTTTTGTTTCTTTGTAGCACTCGTTTTTGGTTACACTACACAATACAATGACATCTAGTGGTCAAATATTACACAGTGCCCATTTTAATAAGCAAAATTATCCACCAATAGAACTGTAAAAAATATATTTGAAAATGTATTTTTTGTATTTTACTATACAGACGCTCCCCTACTTACTACCTTTCAACTTAAGTAAAACGGTGGATACGAAAAAAAATTTCGGGATGTCGAAAAATATCCGGACATTGCTGTAAGTTAGATTTGTATTGCGTGGCCCTTTTTCAAAGTACTGTAGTGCTTCTTTCCGCCCCGTGGCACTGTGAGAGGTCAGACAGCATCAACCCGGAAGGGAAAAAAATCCGCTTCCTCTTCCTAGTTTGTGTGTAAACGTTCTATACTGGATTTTCTTTTGTTTAATATCACGTGTATCCATTCAATATGGTTGGTGTAAAATGTAAAGAAGAGGCGAGCCGTTTCTTTTGAAATGAAAGTGGAATAAGAAAGCTTGATGTGGTTGAGAAAATGGTCGGAACACTTTTTTTTGGGCTACCTTTTACCTCGGAGGAAGCCCTCTTGAAGCGCATCTTCCAAAAGTAAGTTAAATTCAACTTCATTTATCTTTATAGAGCATATTGTTTTATGAAAAGTTTATGTTTTAGTCTAAAACAAGGTGACTTATACAAGCCTTAAACATACTTATATAAAACTTAAACTTACAAAATATAGCACTAAAGCAACTTACGGACAAATTAAACTCACGAACGATCGTCCGGAACTTATCTCGTTCGTAAGTAGGGCAGCGTCCGTACCCTCAATTTTTGTGAGAAATTTGTAGCTTAAAATTGCAATTAAATCTTGCATGAAAAACTTGATATCTTGTTGCTCTTTATTCATTTTTTAATAATGAAGTAAATATCTAGTTAGACACCTCACGGGTCCATTTAGAACTTAAGAGAATACTATTAATACAATGATAAATGTGTGTATATATATATATATATATATATATATATATATATATATAATAGTGGTTTCTAAACAGGCCCAGGATCAAAACTACAGTACTTTTGATTTAGATTTTGAGTTTCTGTTCTCATCTCCTACCAGACAAACACTTCCTGGTCTTCTTCTTCAACCGCCTGCGTCCAAACCAGAGCGGTCGCTACGAGGAAGATTTTCCCTTCCTATCTCTTTGTGGGCGAGAAAGGAATTTCCTGCGATGCGACGACAAACCGGTCGTCTATACCCACATGCTCCCGGATGGTGAAGAAGACTCGCTGTCTTTCTGCGGAGGTGCTGAAAAGCTAACGGTGTCTTTCGACCCAGCGGCGCTCTACATGCACCCTGTCAGCGGACGCCTCTACCACCCGGGCCCGGAACAAACTGGCGGCGTGGGTTTGGTGCGGTCGGCCCTGGCTATAGAACTTAGCCCTTTTTTCGAATATGATTCGGACCCGGTTCAGGCAAGGCCGCCCACACACTTCTTGTGGAGACACCGACGGTACACGTTAACCAACCAGCTGGCGGGGAGCTTCGCCGACAAAGAAGCTTGGGGGAAAAATGGGATTGATTCTTGAGTAACTTGGACTAATCACAAAAGCTATTGTGATTTTAGACTTACCTTGTCAATGATTCACATGACACCAAAACAACACAGTGGCATCAACTTTGGATCATTTCAGTCATTTACAGGCATAAACATTTCTCACCTTTAGGATAAATTCACCATTTTGTCAAAAAAGTTGACTTATGTGAATTGTATAGATCCAAAGAGAAACTGTTTTGACCCCCTGTATTGTTAAATTAGTGTATTCCCAGTGGGGAGGAGGGTATTTATTCATGCGTAATGCACATTAGAATTTATCTTATTATTACACTTTTCTTATTCACGGTACCAGAGACGAATGTTGGAGAATGCAGAAAAAAACGTTGTCCTGAAAGATTGACACCAACGCAAAAAAGTACGACAAGGGAAACAACTCTTTGTTGTCTGTGATGATGAATCAGACTTTGAAGGACACGAAATAATTACATTGTAAATTTTATGTTTGAATTGTGTTCATAATTAAATGATTTGAATAATGGCTACATCTATTCTAAAATGTTTATCAGTTTTAATGCTTAGTTTGAGCTAATGGCAAATTGTCTGCATTTATATAGCGCTTTTCAAGTCGATGAAGACCTCCCAAAGCGCTTTTCAATGTGCTTCACACTTACCCATTCACACACACACTCACACACAGATAGTGGAGTCAGTCGTGCAAGGCTCCTACCTGCGTATCGGAGGCATTAGGGGTTCTTGCCTAAGGACACTTCGACATTTAACTTGGAGAAGACTGGAATTGAATCTGTGACCCCTTCGTCCCAAGAAGGGTGTGCTACCTCCTGATCTACTGCCAGTTCTGGCCCCGGGTCCAAGATCCTAATCCTAGTTCTGATTCACTTACAATTTAGCCCAGTGTCCAAGCACTATTTGTTTCTCTCCACGGTTTTTATGATATGGCATTTTCAATTCAAATGATAACTATATTGATTTGGTAACCTGTATTAATCGTGAATTAATTAACCTAAAAGTATGGGTGGATATAAATCAATTATCTTAAAATTTAAATAAAACCAAAGTCCTATTCTTTCGTAATCGCGGGGCAAATCAAGATTTAGAAGTAAAAATGGATGGTGCTGCAACAGACGCTGTATCAGAAATTACGTTTTTAGGGGTCAGAAAAGTCAATAAATTAAGCTGGAAAACACATCAGACACATACAAACTAAAGTATCTAAAAGCACTTTACAATGTGCTTCACCCTTACCCATTCACACACACACTCACACACCAATAGCGGCCATGCAAGGCGCCGACCCGGTTATTGGGGGCATTAGGGATTCAGTGTCTTGCCCAAGGACATTTCGACATATAACACGGAGGAGCCGGGAATCGAACCTGCGATTTCTTGATCCCAAGACGAGCGCTCTACCTCCTGAGCTAATGTCTAATAAAAAGTCAAACTATTTTAAATCAACAATAAGGGCTGCACATTAGACAAGGTCTGGTCTTTGAATACACGGTGCATCCAGCACAGAATGTTACTGGTTGTTCTGCTGGTTTGGATTCAGTCAACAGAGGGTATTACTCCTGGGTGAGAATCGTCCCCTCGAAATAAAAAAAAAGATGTTGCTATTGCAGCAAAGGTTACAAACAATCGTTTTACAGCCTAAAGTGCCTATTGTCTTAAAGTCAAAAGATACGTGTCCCCTTAAATATCACATTTAGCTTCCAAGACATGAAACATTGCTTTGAAAATGGCATGTTACTGTTGGTCGGTCGGTTTGTTGGATCCTTTAACCAGTTGGGTTAACATTTCCTGTGGTGTGTCAAGTACAGCCTGAAAGCACTTATCTCTCTCCAGGATAACAACTGTTTCCACCCAGTCTCGAATCCGGGACGTTTCGCTTGTTAGGCAAAGATGCCAACCACTGCTCTTCGGGAGAAAAATATGGAAGTTTTGTGATTTTCTTTTTTGCCCAGTTAATTAAAAAAAGTCTTGACGAGGCGACTAATTGAAGTGTTGTTGCAGTTAGAGGGTCCTTTTTCGGAATAACATTGGAATTGCCCCCTACAACGATTGGAACACAATATTTTCTGTGTCATTTGGTGGTATTTCATTGTTATTCTCGACTGGTGGGTTGCAACCCAAATGTGGGTCATGGAATGGTTTTCAGTGGGTCACGGGCCTTTGCCATGTCAAAATAATAAAAGTCAATTGCCCTCTTCCACAAATTAAGAAAGTAACATTGCAATGGTCAGTAATTTTTACTTTTATAGATGAAATTCAGGGAAGTAAATATTAAATCACTCAATTCTGAGGAAAGCAAGATGGAATCAGTGCATTTTAGTAAAAAATAAGGACACTCCATTCAATCACCTTTCCTTAATTGGACACCTGGCTTAGATTAAGTCTGCCTGTTAGTCAGCAGTAAAAATGGTGCAGTTATCACAGCTTGGAGGGCTCCTAGACTAAGTGGATTGGCAAGAATCATGGCTCCAACAAGAGAGATGTCTCTTGAGACCAAAGACAGGATGGTAAAAACTTTCGAAGAAGGTAACTGTACTCGTAAGTTGCCAAAGATGTGGGCTGTTCACAGTCAGCTATATCGAAGATTTGGACCAAGTACAAATAGCATGAGAATGTTATTAAAGTCAAGCGTACTGGTAGGCCAAAGAAGGCATCAACACTAACAACTAAAGGCCATATGTCTTGAACACAGAAAATGCACAACAAGACAAAGGAAAAGGAAAAGGGAGGAAATTGGAGTCAATGTATGAGACAGAACTGTGAAAAATTGCCTATAAGACATGGGATTTTCATATAGGAATGCTAAAAGGAAACCTTAGTTGACGCTTAAACACAAAAGAACAAGACTGCAATTGGCAAAGGAGGGGTAATAATGGACTGTGGATTACTGGGGGCGGCAGTAGCTAAGGAGGTAGAGCGATCGTTTTAGGATTAAGGGATCCCAGTTCGAATCCCGGCTTGTCCGTGTTACATGTCGAAGTGTCCTTGGGTAAGACATTGAACCCCCAATTACCCCAATAAGCAGGTTAGCGCCTTACATGGCTGCACAGATCACGGCCGCTATTGGGAAATGTGAAGCACAATGTAAAGCGCTTTGGGAAGTCATTGACTTGAAAAGCGCTATATAAATGCAGATCATTTCATTTCATTTCATTTCATTTCATTTCATTTCATGTAGCATGAAAATAGTGAACGTTAGGAAAAGACCTGCTTATAGAAGAGTCCGCACGCCTAACCAAACCCCAAGAAAAATGAAAAAAAAAAGTTTTTTTTTCTAGCACGTCTAAGAAATGCTCTTACCTGTAAAAAGTTCCAAATTCCGTACAGCTCCCTTAATAAGGGGAAGCATTTATGAGTAAATTGATCATGTGCAGAACACTGCTCATTTTTCATACCTCCTGACATCCGCACTACTTCATTCTTTCCCCATTGAAGAAAAGTAACATTTTATTCTAGCAGACTGTATTTAACGTTGTTAAAAGTAGACTCACTTTGCAGTAAAGTGGTGCTATTTTATTTTTTGTTCACACCCCCACACGGACACTAACAGCGTGTCTGCCTGTGTGACTGGTTAGCAGTCATAAATCTACACAGCTTGAGCCTTAAATGTCACGACGGTAGCAAAGCAGAACGCATTTTATTGTCTTTCTCTCTTGCTGGGAAGGCCGGCCGTCTTGGACTTATTTAGCCGAGTCATATAAAGTCTTATCTGGTGGATTTATCACGTCTCCGTGTGAAAGGGAATTGTTGCAGTAGCAACTGGTAAAACACAACTGGTGTGGTCCGTATCTGATTTGGGGCGTTTTTCCCTTCTTTTTTATTTTGAAGTCTCAAATATAGCTTAGAATTGTCTTTATTGTTCCTTCTCAAGGTTTCTTCATTTTCCTCATGTTGAGGTTTTTGAGTTTTTCCTTGCCCTCGTGTAGGTTTTAGATCAGGGGATGGTGTAACAATAATCTGTGGTTTGTGCAGCTCTTTGAGACCTTTATTATTAAGGACTAAATAAACATGACTTGACATTGAAATCAACGTTTCGAAATATTGTATGCAACGAGATTAGACATGGCACTCCAGGGTAAAACATGCAGTAAATAATTTGAAGAGAAAAAAAGATAAAAGATAAATACAGCATAGTGCTTGGAAAAAAAAATGGCTTAGTTATGTTAATAAAGCAATGAAAAAGTTTTCCCGGGCTGATGACGATTATTAGTATTAAAAGGTGGCCGATAATCGATATTTGGAGCTGATATTAATTTGCTGTAAAAGCTTAATTATTGGCGTTTTTTTTTATAATGCAAAAAAACAAAGAATGTTATAAATTCAAATACAACTATAATAGAACTCTGAAACCTTTCACAGTAAATAGACTAGAATGTCAACACAACTAACATGAATAATAAGTGTGGTATTCCTCTGTAGTCTCCCACAGATACATAACAAAATCTGTTTGAAGTGTGTCTTACTTTGCAATCAGTAGATAGGAAGGTCAGAATTTAAATCCTATTCAAACCTTTGTTTACACAGGGAAATCCTATAAAACTAGGGTCTCATCCACAATGGATCTCTGGTTACAGTGAACAACTAAGTAAAAATAAACATGCTTAACAGTAAAGCTACTACAGCACTCTATAATAAAGCCAATTGTGTACAACTAGTTGTCGTCGTAAATATGATGGTGTTAGCTACATTGGGTCGCCTCTGGTGTTGGTGATGTTCGCAGGAATATGTCTTAATAGACTTATAGAGACAACAATCACTTTTGTGTTTTAATCACATTAATCATAGTTCTTAATAAAGACATTGTACAGTTTACGAAGTGACACTCGTTCTATTGGAAGCAAAGCGCTGAGCATAGGAAAATCAAAGTTGCCGTTCATGTGAAGGGAAGTGAGACACCGGGAGTGTCTACTTCTGTGTGTGCGTCGCTGCACGTTGACGACATTTCCTCGACATTTTAGTCGGAGGTAAAAATATTAGCGACAGCCCTAACTCTGGCTCCAGTCTGCAGTCTGTGCTGTGCACAGTACGGAGTAAGCTTCCCGCTTCCTGCTTCATGTTGAAAAAGAGGCATCATGCACGCCACAGCAAGCAGCTGTCATCAATAAGAGCATCCTCAACATGATCCTAATTGACATGCTCATATTTTTGGTAGGTAGTGTCCAGGACAGAAGGCAGGAGAGGAAGAGAAAAGTTCGGCTTGGGTGTTGCTCGGTGTTGTGTTTAATAATCGACTTAATCGGCCCAGTAATATGCCGATACCTATATCCATCAAATCCCCAAATATCGATGCCGCCCGAAAATCAGTCGACCTCTAGTGGATTGTAACAATAGTGCAATGAAAATAAAATCTTTTATCAACAGCAATTTGAAAAAAAAATACAGTTTTATTCAAGGTTATATAATTTTTAGTTTCATTCAGCAACAACAAAGAAAAAAAAAATGTCACAATGTCAAAATGCTTAATGTCACAAAATATGATTTTGTGCGTTTGTTTAGGTTGGTGATGGCCCTTAGAAGAAGCTGTCCTTGAGCCCGTTTGTCCTAGTTTTGAGGGACCTGTAGGGTCTAACAGAGAGGGCAACATTTCGTTAAACCACAGGGTTAGAGGGTTACAGTTTCGTAATGAGGTCAGAGATAAGGATACCAAGTTTGAGTTAGGGGTTTAGTATTGGTGGCCTAAGGGGTTTAGGGATTAGTGTTTTGAGAGTTTGGGTTAGAGGTTAAGGTCAAAGTATAACAAAAAAAATGTATTAAGAAAACAAACCTTAAAGTGCCATTTCCTTAATTCGTCACAAAGCAAGATGCTTTTCCCCCATAAATTTCCCAGTCAACAACTCTTGTTTGGATCAAATGTATCCCACTGATCATTGTGATGTACAAAAAATCTGCCTGAGTAAGCGCTTCTGATAAAGATGAATAATGACCATGCCGTCACTTGTTTGTCTTTTGATTTAAGCCTTGTCGACAAGTTGACATCAGCGGAGCAAGCTTCCAGTTTGCCTTCGGGCAGCTTTTATCTTTGATGAATATGAGAAGCTGTTAACAACATGTCACCATCGTTCTTTGGCACTGGATTTTAGTTCAATCCAGGACATTAGAAAAGAAATACCCTGTGATTTAGGCGCTTTAACACTAGACTATTGACATTCAAAGATTATATCTTATTCTTGACTTCATGGGGCCCCTTTGTCCAGGAAAAGCTTTTATTTTGGAGGATATCTTTTTCAAGTAGGACACCTTGTTCGCTAAAACCTTACAGAATAAAATACCTACATACATTCTGCGTTGGGCTAGTGCTGCGTTCAAAGGCTAAAGACTGGTTACGAACGTTCAAATGTTCAAAGAAAAATCTTTCCCGTCTATGTTGGTTTTATGTTGAAAGAAGAATACAACTTATGAAGACTTAAAGTGGCCAAACAGCACCACCTAATGGGCAACACTTCCTGTGGTGTGTCTTGGGCAAGTACAGCCTGGCAGTGCCAATTCTTCTCCAGACTGTTTCTCCTTTAGGGGTAGGTGTTTGATCGCCCACGGGAAAAATGTAATCGTACTTTCCATAGTAACCAGTAGCAAGAGAAGCGTCCTGATCAAACTCAGATACAGCACTTTCATCATTTGGTTGCTGTGGTTGTGATTTTATGCGATAAGCTCAGTCAACCACTCCACATTTAGCCAGTTAGAAATCACATTTCCTAGAAAATCACAATGACCCATGCAATGTTTTCGAAATCTGCGGGCTACCTAGGTGGTCTTAGGGGCCACCCTGGAGCCCGTGGGCACCATGTCAGAGACCCTAACATGGTGCTCGCATTTTGAACTGGGTTACTCTTGATAATCCTGGATTCTCATGTCACACACTGTGTCTTGCTCTATGTTTAACCACTAGGAGGCGCTTAATTGTACATTATGTACCTTTAGTTTGAACTCTAGTTTTTGGAGTTTTGAGCGTTAATTAAAACACTCCCCTATCTTCAGTTTAAAACCGTAATTCAAAAGCCTAGACCCAGTTAAAATCCTTTAGAGGAGCCTAAAACCCCCATTTTTATTTAATGCTTTTGGACCATCAAATGACATCTTCGTTTAAATATGGTAACTAAGTCAATTCTTAATTTACATTATGATACACCAGTGCTTCTCAATTATTTTCTATCTTGCCCCTCCACCTCCCAGAAGAAGAAATCCTCTTGTGTCTCCTCATCCGGATTAATAATATATTTTATGTGGTCATTTGAGGGTCTGCTCCACTTCTTATTCCACAACTCATCTCATCTCATAAGCTACACCGCTTATCCTCAGCAGGGTCGCGGGGGTCGTGCTGGAGCCCATCCCAGCAATCATCAGGCAGTGGACACCCTGAACTGGTTGCCAGCCAATCGCAGTCTTATTTCACATATCAAAAACAACTAAAATTGTTTTTTATCATCTCAAGAATATAGCCAAAGTACGCCCATTTCTCTCTCAGGCAAACACAGAGGTACTGATGCATGCTTTTATATGTTCTCATTTAGATAATTGTAATGCCCTGCTCGCTGGTCTTCTCAAAAAGAGTATTGCTAAGTCACAGCAATTACAAAACTCAGCAGCACGGGTGCTTACGGGGTTCAAATTACACACATTTTAAGAATCGCTGCATCTGCTCCCTATGCATTTCAGGATATATTTTTGGGTGTTTTTACTAGTTTTTAAATGTCTTAATGGTCTTGGGCCATCTTATCTGTCTGATTGGCTTTTATTATATCAGACGTGTGGGATTTTACTGTCTTTTTGTATGCTGAATGTTTTTGTCCAGAGCTTTGAGTGCAAATATTTTACCTGAAAAGTGCCATAATAAATGAATTTGATTTGATCCGTATCCACACTTCATACTCATTGCTTATACTCTGCTTGATGCACAGAGGTTAAATGTAGACAAAATATTGCCAATTAGAGTTCCACTGCCTCCTCGTGTATTTGATTCTTTGGAAAGCTAAAAAAAAAAAGTTCTGAGGTCAAAGGTGCCCACACTGCTGTTGAAGGAGCCTCGTGCCCTCGCAGGGGGTCCCGCCCCACTCTTTGAGAACCACTGCTTTACACTCACATAGTTTTGGGGTCCTGTAGTTTTTTAATAAAAGCTGTTCTAAACAAATGACAAAACTAAATGCTGTGGGCCACACTTTCACCTGCAAGGTTTTAAAACTGACATTTTTCAGCAGCTAGCAAGATGAACTGAAAGTATGGAGTGAAGCAAAGAGAAACAAAGTATCCGTTCTCCAGTTGAACATTCTTTCCGTTGATACGGTCGCCTCCCAGACGACAGTCGGTGCTGTGTCTCTGTGTAAATTGCATTTCCCCCCGGAGGTCAAAAAGTGACTGTGGCTCACTTTTACGGGCCACTTGTGCTTCTCACCTCGTCGTTTTGAGAGCTTGGGAGTCTGGAAGCGGCTGACAACAACAATTTGTGAGCGCCCGACCTACGGGCAATGTCTGCATTGATGCATGGACATGGCCATCCAGTGGTGATGCTTTTATGGACTTTTATCCAACAATGACAAAAAACAATTGTCAAGAGTCCAACAGTGACTTGGTTTTGTGCAATACCACTTGGTTGGAATATTTGACATAAATAATGCAACTCAAAACAATACCAATGGTCAATGATAAGTCAAGTGAAGGAGTTTTAAACACTCTCAGATCCGTACTGCAGTCAACATATGGACACATATTCACTTAAAGTCCCCAAAGAAAAATCTAATTCAATTTTAGCCTACCAGAACAATACTTCATTATTCCAGGTTGACAGGTAAGTTTACATGTATTTTACATTACAGCCAACATGGATGATTCCACTTGAAGACTTCCTGAAGTATTGGATAAAGTAAAGTTTAGAGTGATGAGTAACAAGAGTATGAGTATGGATGTTAAGACAGGACTGTGTGAGACTGTGATTGTGCCGACTGTGTTGTATGGTGCAGTGACTTGGAGCCTGAACGCAGATTTGAGAAGGAAATGAAATGTTTTTGAGATGAAGTGTTTGAGGAGTATGTTAATAGTAACAAGATTGGATTGATTGAGAAAGGAAATTGTGAGAGGCAGAACTGGAGTAGTAGTGGAATTGAGCAAGCGTGTGGATAAGAGAGTACTTGTTTGGTCTGGACACATGGAGAGGATGGATTGGGAGCGAATGTTGAAGAGGATCTACAGAGCAAAAGTAAATGGAAAGAGACCAAGAGGTCTAAATGTAGTGGAAGCTAGAGCTCTTGTTGGTGATAGGAATGAGTGAAGAGGTGTTGTAAAAGGATAGTGGGATGTTTGGAAGTGTTCAAAGGGATGGGCAGGGCACCTGTATGATGCGGCAGGGGTAAACCAGTGAAAGCTGTTGGGCCCTGCTGTTGAACAGAAGAGTTTGTTGTGTCACCCTGACCTGAGTGACATGACCGCTTTCTTGTGTCCCGTTTCATCTGGAGGGATCGAAAGCATGACCAACTTGGGTGCCGAGGTGCTTAACTTGTTAGCGTGTGTGGCATTTGGGTTGGCCAGTTTTTTGTGTGTGTTTTTTTGCTACTTTTTCCTTTTCTCTGTTTTTGTATGTGTGTCGGTCACCCCTCTCGAGGGATATGACCAGGTTAGATATATATTTGGATTTTCTTTTTAAAAAAAGCAGAATTTTCACATATTGTGAATATCATTAGTACAATTATTATTTAACGTATTACTGTGCTGAGCATCTGCAGTTGCAAAAGTGAGGCATGAAAAATATTCGCCTCATGGCAGGGGGCAATAGTGAGGGTAGGGTTTCTCACGTCAGCCCCAAACAATAGAATTGGTGATAGTATTAGCAGGCTGACAGGAAGTTAAGCCATCCAATATTTTTTTCCTCTTTGCATGTTTTTTTTTTCCTAAAAAATTAAGGAATACTTATCTATTACTGTTTTTATTCAGAAGGAGCAGCGCATAGATTTCATTTGTGAGTTAAGGTATGATAATAGCACATTTGTTTTATGGTAGATTACAATAACATGGAGGTTAATTTATTTAGAAATCTGAACCACTAAACACAAAACTCACCATACATCACCGGAATCTAATAATCGTTTGATTATTTCATCATTAATCATCAATGCACCTTTAGTTTTCTAAGGATGTTACATGTTCCTATTTTTTGAGGCATTTTTTGGCATCAAAAACAAAAAATTAAAACTGTTTTTAGTCATAGCAAATGTTTTATTTCGTTAGAAAATCAGTCAGCTTTCATGAACAATAAAAAAGAAGACCATTTTTTACCATTGGTACTATTAGAGTACAGACGCTGCCCTACTTTCGGACGAGAGGTTCCGGACCATCGTTCGTAAGTTGAATTTGTTCGTAAGTTACTTTAGTGCTATTATTTTGTATGTTAAAGATTTATATAAGTATGTTTAAGGCTTGTATAAGTAACCTGTATTGTTTTGTACTAAAAAATAAACATTTCATAAAATAATATGCTCTATAAAAATGAATTAAGTTGAGTTTAATTTACTTTTGGAAGATGCGCTTCACGAGGTCCTCCTCCGTGGTAAAGAGTGGCCGAAAAAAAGCAATCTGACCACTTTCTCAACCGCATCAAGCTTTCTTTTTCCACTTTCATTTCAAAAGAAACGGCAAGCCTCTTCTTTACACTTTACACCAACCATATTGAATGGATGCACAGGAAATTATACAGTAAAAATGTTCTTAGCGCGCTGGAGATCCAGTATAGAACGTTTACACACAAACTAGAACGAGGAAGCGGATTTCTTCTTCGGGTGGATGCTGGGTGACCTCTCACAGCGCCACCACACGCCGGTAGCGGCGGAAAGAAGCACTACAGTAATGTCCTGTACTTGGAAAAAAGGTGCACACAATAAAAAAAATCTTACAGCAATATCCGGATATTTTTAGACATCCCCCCAAAAAAATGTTCGTATCGACCATTTTACTTAATTTGAATGCTCATAAGTAGGGGAGCGTCTGTACCTATATATGGAGTGTTTATTGCTCAAAAACTACAACCAAGTTCAAAGTACAGTAATGGTATTTGCGATAGCCGCCAACGTATATCAAAAATGCCATTCATTTGGAGCAATTTTGGGGGGAAAACACTATCGTGAGATGATACAATATATCTGTTTTGTTTTAAATCATGTGTCTTGATTTTCTTTTAATGATTTTTCAAAAATCATTGTGATATCAGTACCGGTTTTTACTCAAGGTTTGAGTACTCCTATCAGTGTGAATATACGTTTAGTGGCGACAAGCTAAAATGAGAAGAAATGTGTCGATTTTATCTTTAAACCGGTAACCAAAAGATACATCGAGTATGATGTATCGTTATTGCTCTAATGTAAAGATACGCACTTTTGAGAAAAGTGAAAATACTTTTCTGCTCAAAAAATCAAATCAAACATTCAAATGTTCACAAAATCCGTCAGAGTTTCATGGGGAAGAAAAGTTCAAACGAGTGAAAAGCAGACAATGGCAAATCCGCTCTGGAGGTGAAAAAAAAAGAACGAAAGACAGCAAACAAGATTAATCATAACACGATTGGAAGACAAACGTCTTGAGGATTCATTAGGATTTCTTTTTTTTTTCTTCTGACGTAAAAAAATTACAAAAACGAGCGATTAGAACAATTAAGTATTTGGTCTGCTGCTTTTCCATACAATCATAGGTGCAGTAAGCGGTTAACAACCTGGCATAATCAACCTACTTCTCTTTCTATACCAGGGGTGGGCAAACTTGAGTCTTGGCCCCTCTCGGGTTCAAAAATAATCAGCAGAGAAGAAAAAAATGAATAATCGGGTTGTTTGTTGAGTCTCGAATCGGATAGCCCCACAGTACACAAAGAAACGGAAAATGGAGGCTGAATCAAATTTTCTCAAATGTACCGTATTTTCCGGACTATCTGATTGGACCTAAAAACCCCAAGGGGTGCTGTACTTGAATTTATTATTAAAATCAATTGGCTCTCCATTCATTTCAAAGGGATCCATTCATTTACGAAGGAAGCTGCAGTACCGACAATAGCTGTTAGGGGCGCTGTACTTAGGGGTTGTGTCACATGTAATTAAATAATAAGAATGATTTATCAAATAGTGGTACATTTTTGACAATTATATTTGTCATCATATTAGCATTTTCGTTTGGTGGCCCGGATAAATAAACTTGACAGGCTGAATTTGGCCAGCAGGATGCAGTTTGCCCACCCCTGTTCTATACTTTTATTCATCCATTTTCGTTCCGTTCATCCATGTTTTTGTTTTTAAGGAAACAAAAGTATACGATTTCTGCTCAAGGATTCTTCTTTTTGTGAATCTAAACTCTAACACTACTTTGTAAAAGTTAGTTTGATGTTAATTCACATTTTTCTCATCATCATGACTCGTTTGCTGCCACAGAGGGCAAAAGACCTTCAGTTTTGACATTTGCATAGCTGCCGAATGTTCCGATTTCTCATACGAGGCGGATGGAGTTCGAATGGTCTGTCGAATGCTGGCCTTTTTTGCAGTTTTTCGATGTAGATATTTCCGGACCTTGAAGAGACCGTGACGGGGAATCGAACCCGGGCTGCCTTCTCAAACGCTCGTCAACATTGGTTAAACTGCACATACGAGTGCTGTTCAAGCTTTGACAATTTTCATTCTTGTCAGCTTTATATTGGTTTCTTCATCTGTCTTTTTGAATCTTTTGCACCATACGGCGTTGCACTAATGCTTACTTCATTACATAATCTGAGATGTCAAGACAATGAAAAATTGGGAAAGAAAAGAAACAAGAAACTAAGAAAAACAGAAGACAACGAAAGAAAAAAAGAGAAATAGAAGAGGAAATACCAAATGAATAAGGAAAAAAAATAATAAAATAATGAAGAAAAAACAAACAAAGAAGAGGCAAGAAATTGAAAAAAATAAATAAAGAATTTAAAAAGGAAAAAATAGGGGAAAAGAAAAGAAAAACAAAAAAGGAAAAATGAAAAGATAAAAAGGGGAAAATAACAAAGAAAGAAAAGATAAAAAGAATGAAAAGAGGAACAAGGGAAAAGAAATAAATTAGGACCAAAAAAGGAAGTAAAGAACCAAAGAAAAAAAGAGGAAAAAGAAGAAAGGTAACAAAAAAAGGGGCAAAAGATAAATAGGAAAGGAGAAGAAAGGAAAAAAGAACAAAGAAAAAAGGGGAAAAAGAAAAAAGAAAAGAGTAAAATAAAACAAATTCAAAAATGAAAAAACAACTAAACAAAAAACGCAACAAAAACATCTAAGATGTCAGACGAAAAGACAAGTGGTTAAAATACATTGATCTCTTTCAAACCTTATCACCTCTCTCATGTTCTCTTTGTCCCTCTTTCTTTTGACATTTCTGGAGTTTTCCAGAAGCGAAAAATAAAAGCCTCTGAAACGTTACGCATGTTTATCTAGTTTCCTCTTCTGAAAGATCCCGGAGCCTGATGTTTAGTTTTTGCGATTTGACAAGACAATCTCATCATCAATCGAAAGACAGTAGATCCGGATGGTGTTCTAAATCCTCCAGCGCGACGTGGTCATCGGCCCTCGTTTGAGTAACGTCTACCTCTTCTTCTTCTTCTTCTCCCTCGCTCAGGCTGATGCGTCGATGAGTTTTCCCAGACGGCGTTGAGGACATCCTGGACTCCACGTCGGCCGCCTTCTGCCACACCTCGCAGTCCTTTGCTCGGGCCTCCTTGTTGATGAGATCGGGCACGGACAGTCGTAGCTGCTGTTCCTCCTCCGCGTCTCCTCCCGAATCACTCCCAAGTAATTCTGCCGACGTCTTTGGGGTCAGCTCGGAAACTGGGGTGAGGTCTTCCGCAACAACGTCCACTCCGCCTTCAGGGGTATCCCACTCCGTGATAGGGGACGTCTTTTGGGGGGAGGGCAAGTCGGAGGTGTCCGGTGAGGAAACTACCGGGTCGGAGGAGATCATCATGTCTTGGGTGGTCTTCAACGCTCGGGGGAGACGTTTCTTTCCTGTTGGTGGTGGCGGGTTCAACCGAGGGATGGCGTCATACGGGAAAAGACTGAAAGTGGACAAAAAAAAAATAGACTAAATGTTGAAACATGTCACAGTATATAAAACCTTAAATTCTGGACTAGAAGCCACTACAGACGTTGCCCTACTTAGGAACGAGTTGAATTTGTTCGGAAGTTGCTTCAGTGCTATATTTTGTATGTTTAAGGTTTGTATAAGTAACCTGTATTGTTTTGTACTAAAAAATAAACATTTGATGAAATAATACGCTCCATGAAGAGTGCTATGCCAACTGTTTTTTTAATAATTCAAGGCTGTATTGCAAAAAAGTAGAATATTAATAATAGAATAAAAAACATCATAGCAGCTCCGTATGATTTATTGATTTATTGTTTTTATTGTCTACTTCTATCTTCGGTGTTTTTCGTCCCGTTTGATAACTACACTTTGGATTACTTCCTATCCTATGGACATGAGTTTTAACGCACAAAAATGCGTTTATTCGAGGAATCAACTCCTTGCCCTGAAGAATTTTCGTGCCGGCATGATGAGGGGGCCCTATCGTGGATGGAGAGCCGGAGCTAGCTAAGCGGCTAGCGGTGTTATAAGTCTTTGGTATCCTCCGTAATCATGGTAAATGTGAACTTTCTACCAAATAAGACCGACGAACTGGCTGTGTTGGTGAAAAACATCAAAGCGCACAGGGAGTGCAGTTGCTGTGTTTTACGGAAACGTGGCTCACGTATAGCATCCCGGACGCTAACGTGGAGCCACCTTGAGCTACCCGGAGCTAACCAGCTTCAGTGCTGTTAGGACAGACAGAAACACAAAAGCCTGCGGGAAGCGGAGATGAGGTGGCCTCGCTATCTACGTGAACACAAGGTGGTGTAACCCTGGACACAAAGATTTCCATCTGCTGCAGGGACGTCGAACCTTTGGCCCAGCGTGTGACGTCATCCACTCCGCTGTGGCTAAACTACAACACAGCACCCCGAGGCCATCCTGTTAATTTGTTAATAAACAACAAAAGGATACTGCTGGAAGTGTGAATTTCCCTACGGGGATGAATAAAGTATCTATCTATCTATCAATCTATCTATCTATGCTAACTGTTTTTTAATAATTCAAGGCTGTAATGCAAATAAGTAAAATAATGCTGGAGAGACATAACAGGAACCGTAGGGGAGGGGGCCCAAGGTTAAGCGAAGAATCCCAGCTCCTTGGAATCTAATGGTATGGTGTTTCCCGGAACTGCACCCCAGAAAGTCACGTACGCAAGAAAGGGTGTCATTTGAGAACGCGAGAGAAGAGAGCCAACAAGCATGTTGAGAAACATTTTGCAGATGTCAGGTAACCGGATAAAATGGGAGTGGGTAGTGTTTTTGCTGTTTTGATTTGAATATTGTATAGATATCTCCTCGGGAAAAAGTGTCTCTCCCTGATGGCCGCAGGGAAGCACATATTGTATTGACAGGAACCCGAGCCTCCCATACTGTATTAGTTTTTTGCTGTTAGGAATGAAATCTCAGGTGATTCGGCTGATTGGTTTCCTGGTCTTCTCTCTTACAGAACGAGCACACATTGTCGGAACCAGAACATATACAGGACCCAATGGAAGGACAGGACGCCAGAGACCGACGAGATCGATAACGAATCAGGGTAACGAAAATAACCAGGAGAAACTAGACGGGAACCAAAACTAGAGAAACTAACCAACAGGACAAGAATAGACGGAAAACAAAACTGGAACCCGAAATTAAACAGTACAAAAATAAACGAGAACAATACCGGACTGCAGATATCACAGGAAAACAGGACAGAACCCACGTCTTGTGGGCCAGAAGTCCGTTGACGGGCTGACACTGAAGCAAGAGAGCGCTGAGCTGTATATACACAGGAAGTCAATCTCTAAATGAGCCGCAGCTGGCACAACACGGCGGGGCCAATTGGGCACCACGGCAACCGTGACACATACGGGCGCGGCCAAGTGGGCGCCATGGCAACCATGACACACATAATTGTTAAGGCTAGTATCGGTTTGAATGGAAAATTTATGATGACAATAATTTAGAGTTAGATCATCAATTTGAGTAACGTGTTAAAGACCATTAACCTACCAAATGTCATACTGTTCCAAGATAATTGATGCAAATATATTCTGTTGTTTTAATTTATGACTTAGAACAGTAGTTTTGTCTTATTGTTTTATTTTAAGATTTAATTGTGTAAGGAATAACATTACTGGAATTCAGGATGAGCCTCCGGTTGAATAGGAACAGGGCCACAGATTCCTACTGAAGGGCAGCTTAGAAATTACATTATTATGTATTGCAGCAAGACGACTCTGCTGCAAAGATGATGAATTTCGCGAAGGACACGCTACTCAAATACTGCTCAGGTCTTTCCAAAAACAAATATGCACCAAAAAGAAATCAAACTGCTTTTCAATTTTTTTCAGGGCTTGCTATATTTGGTTTGCAAATGAGCGCAGAATCCTTGCACGTACCGTTTTGGTCCAATTTGAGAAACGTTGTTTTGACACTGATGTTGTGGACCTCGTGATGATGTGAGAACTTTACAAAGTCAACCATCCCAATTAGAGGGAGTCAGGCTCTGCTGGGTACAAATATAATTGCCGAAGCCGTGCTCCACGGATAACGTTACAGTTAAGAGTCAAGATGCGGGAGATACTGACCAATTAAGAATTTTACAGCATCCTTGAGCTTTATCTTCGAATTAAAATCAGCCAAAAATCGATACTTCTTTGACGCCGAATGCTTCCATCTACAGGGTTTGTACACCTTTTTCATGGCCAAATTCAAGTCGTTTTTTTAGGACTTTCGAAGCAAAGTTTACAATTTCTCGAGTACCATTAATAAAATTCCAGTGTGAATCATTGTTTTACACATGTATCTATGTCTAGGCATTTCTTAAAGTGGTCAATTGGAGACAACCAGTTTACAGCTGGAAAACCTCTGCAACAGTGTATTTTATTTTTGCGATTTTTTTTTTGAGATTTTGAAAGAGTTGTAAATGTTTGACTTATCTTTCCAGAAGCCAATTATTGATAGTGCACACTTTCACGTAAATAATAGTGAGTGAAAATGAATCATCAGTGGCGCTACTCACCTTTATTCTAGTTTGAATACACTGCGTACATCTGCATATTGTTCTTTTCAGAATTCCATTGGCTTACCGATGTTTCAATCATAATTTGATTCAGTTACTACTGGCTAAAGATATTCGAAGCTTACTATCCGTTTTATAAATACAGGCAACCTTAGCCTAATGCGGACAGTGTACTGTGGAAAAAGCCTGCAAGTGGCCGAGAGTGGTGTTAATCAAAAGGGTTAGAGGCAAACAACCATAGCAAAAAACATAAAACATTTGACCATGGCCAACCCAAATGCCCAAACACCCAAACAAGTTAAGCACCTCAGCACCCAAGTTGGTCATGCTTTCGTCCCTCCAGATGAAATAGGACACAAGAAAGCGGCCATGTCACTATCCTTTCACAACACCTCTCCACTCATTCCTATCACCAACAAAAGCGCTAGCTTCCACTACATTTAGACCTATTTCCTCCAGTGCACTCGTGACACCATCCATCCACGTCAATCGCGGTCTTCCTCTTGGTCTCCTTCCATTTACTTCTGCTCTGTAGATCCTCTTCAACATTCGCTCCTCATCCATCCTGTCCAAACCAACCAAGTACTCGTATCCACATGCTTGCTCAGTTCCACTACTACTCCAGTTCTGTCTCTCACAGTTTCATTTCTTAATCCATCCAATCTTGTCACTCCTAACATACTCCTAAAACACTCTCAAAACAATTTAATAACATTGTAGAGACAGATATTGGGTTCTCGGTAGGGCTGCACCATTAACTGGAATCTACTCGATATTGCGATGTGACGTAGTGTGATTGTGTAATTGCATTGAGCCTTGTGTGAGCTGACAGAAACCCTGACAAAGCATCCCCAGAAGAGGTTGTTGTTTTCTCAATGAAGTATGTCCATATGTTAACCCTCATGTTTGTCTTCATTTTAAAGAACATTTTTGTACTTTTTATACAGTTTACATGGAAATAAAATATAAAAATATATATTTTTCTCTACTTTTGAGTCCAATCTAGGAAAATAACATTTAAAGTCAAATAGAATATCATTCGGCGGGATCTCTCTGGGTGTTTAACAACACAGTGGCATTTCGTTGTGACCTGAGGACAACAAGAGGGTTAAGTACTCACACAAAAAAAAAAGAAAAAATAACCCCAGCACATAAAATGTTTTTTTCTTTAAAATGTAAAATCGCATCAAAATTGCAATACAGGTTTTTTTTCCAAAATCGTGCAGCCTTGTTTTCGGAACATTTAGGGGTTAAAGCGACCTGATAATGAGAGGTGTAGTGTTTTTGATAGATAACTTCCACTGCTGTTCAATTCGGATGTATGAAAGTACTGTCAAACTTCCCGTTTTGTTCTCGTAATGTAGTATATGAACAATGTTGGCAAAACGTGTGACTAACTTCTCTAGAAGGGTGTCATAAATGTTTCCAGACGTGACCGCGTTGTTTTGTATTTAGAGCGTATGTGCTGTGGAAAAGAGCTGTTTGCTGTTTTCCTCAGTCCCACCCAGAAGAAAAAGGAAAGAGCCACGACATACCGTGTTTTCACTCACAAAAGTCTCAGAATTCATTTAAAATGTGAGCCGTGGGATTTGAATCTGGGCGTCAACGCTATCGTATATATGTAAACAAACCTCCAAAGTTTGTCAACCAATTTTTGGGGGTTAATCTTTAGAATATGATAAACACTCCCAATATGAAAATGATATACAGTGGAACCTCGGTTTTCGAACGCCTCTGAGTTTGGACAAATCGGTGTTCGACAAAAAATTTCGAGATATTCTTGCTTCGCTGTTCAGTCAAAAAATCGGAGTTCGAACGCCGGTACGCTAGGGTGCGATGCTGAGCGGCGTACGGGTGTTTTAGCCCCTAATTATGCCTCCGAAGAAGGTCGGTGCAAGCAGGACAGGTGAAAAAAGACAAGTTGTTCGTAAAACTATTGCCTTTAAGAAAGACATAATAGCTAAATATGAAAGAGGTGTATGAATTTCCGATCTTGCTAGTGAATACAGCATGGCTAAATCTACTATCAGTACGATAGTAAAGAATAAGGAGGCTGTGAAATCGAGTGACGCGGCCAAGGAAGTTAGCGCTATAAGCAAGCAACTGCCGCAAGTTTTGGAAGAGGTTGAAAAACTTTTGATGATTTTTCTCTCCCTACCGTCTACCACAAAGGAAAGTAATCCTATTCATAATCCTTTTTTTACATGCTCATGTTAGCGTAATCTTTCGTACGGAAGATTACGCTAACGCGAACGTACGATTAGCCTGGGTTAGCTTCATGTTTATGTTCATAATAAACATTCAGGGTGTTGGAACGGATTAAAACGATTTTACATTACTTTTAATGGGAAAAACGATTTTCGGTGATCGACTAAATCGGTTTTCGAACAGGGTTCTGGAACGGTTTATGGTCGAGAACCACTGTATGCTCAACAATTTGCCCCTTGGGTAGAGTTAATCATGTCATCAGTATTATTTTTCTTTTTACTTGATTTATTTATTTACTTATTTTCAGTTTTTTTTGTCTCTGTATTTCTGTAGCACTTTCTGTTCCCTTGAAAATTGTTAACTTTGTATCACGATGAAACAGACTACACAGCAAAGTTGAAATTTTCATGCCAATATTGTTGGTAAATTATGCAATGTTCAATAATTAGTATTTAAAAAATGTAACACAATATTTAAAAAACATTCGTTTCTGCTCGGCACGGAAAGTGACTCGGAAAATGAAGCTTTGGCGCAGCTTTTCATGTCCGGGACGGAGGATGAAGAGTTCAAGGGCTTTGAGTAAAAATGTGAGTACCAAAGTTTTTGATTTTTTTTTACAATTTTGTCGTATTCTGGTGTTTTACTTTGTGATAATTTTTTAATAAACTTCATTCAAACTCTTGTTTTTTCCCCCGTGCTTTTTTTTGATACAGACACTTGTTTTGGTATTATAGGCGGTCGTGTGAAACTCGCATCTAATAGGCCAGTGTGCTGGAGCGGTCGCAGCAAATAGGCCAGTGCGCTATATGAGCCGACGAAAATCATTGGAACCAAGGACAGTGCGCCCTTTAAAACAGTGCGCCTAATGGGTGTGAAAATACGGTAGATAAAATCACAGTGTTTAAATACAGGGTGTCAAACATCCGGTCCGCAAGCCAGATCACGCCCAAAAAGAGATTGAATCCCACTCACGAGACAATGCAAAGAGAAGTGAACTCTATTTCACTTTTCATATCTCTCAATTTTTTGTCTTTTTCTCACTCTTTTTTTCTTTTTCTCTATCTTTCTGTCTATTTTTTACATCTTTCTTTTGTCTCTTTCTCTCTCTCTATCTCTCTCTTTATTTATTGCCCTAATTCTTTCTCTCTCTCTCTCTTTTTCCTGCTTATTCACTTTCCCTCACTCCATGTCTTGCTCTCTCTCTCTTTATGTCTTGTCTCTTTATGTCTCTCCCACTGTCCCTGTTTCTCTTTCTTGCTCTCCCGCCCCCTCTTTCTCTATTTTCTTGTTCTTCCGCTCTGCTCTCTCACTCTTTCTCTCGCTCTCTTACGCGCTCTTTCTCGCGCTTTCCCTCACTCTCTCTCACTCTCTCTTGCTATCTAATTATTTCTCTCCATATGTGTAATCTACTAGTTCTGCCTTCATTTCTTTTCTAGCATATGGCCTACAAGCTAAAATTAATTTTACACCCAAAAATGTAGCAAAAAAGTAGTGGCTTATAGTCCGTAATTTACGGTTTATCGATTGATCTAGGTGAAAAACACTCTCAAACATCTTCGTAGATGAGCCTGGTACCTGTTAGCAGAACTTTGGCTAAGTTGGTCCATGCACGTCCACACAGCTCCAGCGTTCTTGTTGACTTCAGTGACGCCGATGTCTCCCGCATGGCTGGATTCCTTCCTCCTCAACAAGTCGTTCATCTGAAATGTTGAAAAACGTCCTCATAAGAAAAGTGTTTGACTTTCCCTTTCAGTTAAGAGCTTAATGGGCCTTCCAGAAGGCGTTTAGCAGCGGCCGTGGCTAACCTTGGCCCCGACGGCCTTTCCCAGATTGATGGCGTTTTTCAACCTCTGCTGGCTGCCGGATGAAGGAGAATCCGTCAAGCCGGCGCTCGAACCCGAGTTTGGGGCCAGCGGACTTCGTTTGGTGGACGGCAGACCTTGCCTGGTGAGCTGGGGACTCTGTTGCTGAGCAACGGAATTCTCAAACATGCTTTGATCGACTGTAAACAGATAAAAAGAGAATCGGGCGGTTAGTGAAGACTTTGCAGGCTGGGGATTGGAGTCACTGCTCCTTTTCAACATCACAGTTAGCGATGACAACTGCTTTCTCTTCCTAAGGATTTTGACTCAGCAATAAGAAACATTTTTAAGTGGTGAATTGAATGAGGGATGACCATGACAAGATTTGCATTGCAAAAAGACATTTGAATCACATTGGCAACAGTTTTTACTTGTGTCAAGCGTATTTTTTTTCTTTTCACAAGATATGTTACCTTGATTTCTGAGTAAAATAAGCAAATGCATACATAAAAACAAGCAAAAATGTGTTATTCAGCACATTGGAGATTGTTTTGCTCATTTTAAATATTTAGTTGTTATCTTGGTAGAAGCAATATTAGTCCAATCTGCTGTGGATTACCATATTTATTTTCTAAAAAGCTTATATATCTCACTGTCTTGTACTACGGACAGACTGAAGAGATCTTTTCTTCCTCATGCCATGAGGCTCTTTAACTCCACCCGGCAGAGTAAAGGCCCACATTAAACCACACCACCTACATTGGATATTACCGAATCTTACTGCATTATGTGTTCTGTGTAGCACTATTTAGTTACTCTATATAACATGCTAAAGTGGGCATTTGCACGTCACACTGGGTATTTGTATATTGTATTCTTTTGGCTTTATTATTGTATTGTTCTCAGCTCAGGGATGCTGCTGGAAATGTGAATTTCCCTTAGGGGATGAATAAAGTATCTATCTATCTATCTATCTATCTATCTATCTATCTATCTATATACAGAACACATACAAACAAGGAAAAAAAAGATGTATACTTCAAATAAACCAACTTCCTCAAAAAGTCGTACCCCATTAACAGATATACTTTTGCTCAATTTATGTATAATTTGTCTTATTTTTAGATATTTGTTCAGTAAAATAGGAAATTGGATGCCAATTTCAAGAATGTTTCTCTCTTCATGGTAGAAAATATTTCTTAAAAATCAGCTAAATTAATTGGCATCTGATTGATATAGTTGCATGATTAAAAAAGGATAAGAATAAGAAATATGAAACAAAATACCTAAAATAGGCAATGGGATGGAACATTATTTCACACAGCAAAAATGAAATTCTTACCCCATGAACAGATCTTTTTGGACAGTTTAAGTATAAATTGATATTTATTTTTTTAGTAAACTGAACAATTGTTTACTTAAAATAATCATGAAGTGTAAGATTTTTTTCCCCAACTCCTGGTAGAAATTATTTCTTAAACTCAACAATATTATTTACCACCTACTGGTAAGCACTGCTTGATTTATGAAAGGATTACTTTTCCTGTATATTTGTGAAAACAAAATAAATAAGAGAAAACTACTTAAAATAAATCAATGGGGTAAAAATGTATTTTAAACTGCAACAATGTCATTCGTTATCCTTCATTGGCAAATAATTTTGCTTAGTTCAAGAATGACGTTTCTTATTTTAAACATGTTTTTTCAATTTTTGGTGCATTTTTTTTTTTTTAAATCAGCGCAAATATCTACCACCTTATCCAGCAGGTTTGGCTTATTTAAAAAAAAAAAGATGTTTTGTTTTTTATTTGAAAAACACATACAAAAAATGATTAAAATAGGACAAATATACTTAAAATAAGACGACAGGGTAAAACATAATAAAATGAATTAAAACAGGAAAATACTTAAGATAACAGGGTAAAACATTATTTTACACGGCAAAGAAATATATTCTCAACCCATTGACAGCCAATTCTGCCCGGTTTAAGAATATGTGTTCTTATTTTAAGATAACTTAAACTAAAATAAAGAAAACCTTAAAACTATTTGACTTATTTTAAGTTCGTTTTTCTTTTCTTGGTAGAAAATATTTTTTAAATCAACAAAATGATAATATGAAATTGCCTATTTTAAGGATAGTTTATCTTGTATTTTTAATCAGCGTGATTAATTATCTTGAGAAAATACTTTAAAAGAGCAAACTATTCTATCAATGGGATAAGAATTGCTTTTTCAGTTATTAATGCCTTCACTGAAAGAACATGGCTGAATATTCTCCTTCACTTTTTAAGATCTTGTAATAGTTTTTTTTTCTTCAGCAAAAATAATTACACTAATCTATATAAACTAAATTCTCTCATCTAGTAGATGGTAAATATTTACCCTGGTTAAAAAAAAGTTTTGCTCAATTTAGGTATTTTTTCTAAACTTTGAAAGAAAATATTTCTTAAAATGAACAAAATGATCCACTAGCTTTAAGCATGTTTTATGCATTTTTTTTCTAAGAAAAAAAAGATGTGATATCTTAAAACAAGATCATAACATAACATAACATAACATAGGAACATATTTTTTGCCAATGAGGCAAGAATGTATACAATGTAGTCTTGGATGATATGGATGAGAGCAAGGCCATGAGCAAACATTCAACGATTCAACCTCCCGAAGCAAACACATGCGCGTCGTAACACTCGTGAAAATGAGGCGGAAACACACAACAACAATAAAAACTCGAATCCACTAGAGGCTTACCTCACGGAAAAGCGTTTCTCGGAAAGCAGGTGACGACAAAAGCAAAACAAAATAAACAAAGTCATCATGCGTTATAGCATTTCAACCTTTGGGGAAAGAAAGTACTTTTTTTTTTGCTTCTGATTGATGATGTATCAGCGAATAGGTGAGGGAACCTTTTAATGGCTTAAAGTGCAGTCTGGCACCACACACATGTCAGAGTGATACATCGTCTCGGCCAGATAAAAACCCGAGTGTAAAATATTGCAGTTTCAAATCAGATGGTACCACCAAATCAGGTACCACCTTGAAGCCGGCCTGCATGCACAAGCACATTACTTAGCGTCCCCCGAGATGAGTTAAAGTACTTTAGCCGGAGGGCCGACGGAAACGTCACGGGACCCGCTACACAAGACGCTTATGATACAGGACCGGGAGATAAGGAAGAAATACGAGAAGGAGAAATCATTGGCAGGAAACACAAGATTACAAGTGGACCAAAAGGGAAGTTCAAAACAAATCGTATAATAAAGTTTCAGGTCACATTGTGGCAAGAACATGAAAAAAAATAAAAAGTAACCCTGAGCTAAAAACATTATGCTGCCTCATCATTAGGGAAATGTAAAACTTCTCAAAAATCTTTACTTTTATTATCATTATTATTGGTTTTAAAATAATAAAAATCCATCCATGCATCAACTATCTGCACCGCTTATCCTCAGTAGGGCCACGGGGGTGCTGGAGCCCATCCCAGCTGTATTCGGGCGGTGGGCAGGGGACACCCTGAACTGCTTGCCAGCCAGTCGCAGGGCACGCAGAGACAGACAACAAACTCACTCATTCACACCTAGGGACAATTTGTAATAGCATTTTTGTGTCCCCCTAAAAAGTACACGTATTGGACATGAGTTGTTTTTGTCTTCGCGTGACAGTGATTATATGTTCAAAATACTTTTATAATAAATGTACCAGGATGTATTAATGCTATTGTAAATCCCAAAAAAACATTCTTGGTAATAGCTTAAATTCTTGCAGTGTTGTCCAATTTGATTTTTTTATGGACTGTCAAAAGACACTGAATAAAAGTTAACAAAACGGGCTACTTTTAAAAATTGTATTCATTCATTCATTCATCTATTTATTTATTTCATTTTACTTTAATTTGACAAACACAACCACTTTCTTGGGGTGTTTTAAACTGAGTGAGTTTTTTTTACGAGTTTAGTTTACAATTTAAACATATTTGGCAAATTTAATCCAAATTTTGACTGCAAATTTGGATACTTGAAAAAAAAAAGCTCTATAATGTACGGAACACATTTTTAGTATGCGCAACGAGCCGCAGGAAAATATAGTCGGTTGGCTGCAAATGCCACTCCTCGGCTGTACATTATAGTCATAATGTCAGTTGGTTGCAAACTTGCACGTATGAAAAATATAAGATAAATTCATAAAGAATCAGCTCAAATTATACCATTATGTACTTATTAATAATTGTACAGTGTATTTTATCTGCAATCATGTCTTTTCAGCATTTGACCTTGAGAATGCATGTGGCAGTCTGAGTAAATGGGCAATGAGACAACAAGTATTTGGATGCACTTGCAAATTTCTAACCTATAATATAAAATGTGACATAAAACTGAAGTGAAATTTATATCATGACCATATATGGTTTCGTACTGCGCTTCTACCAATGAATACAAATAGAGAGGTAAACGAAGCAGGAATGAAAGCAACATATTTCGTGAATATATTATTTCAAAGGACATAGTCAATTTAGTTCCAGAACGTAAAACCCGCCTTTTCTCAAGGCACATGAATGACTTTAATGGGTGGAATAGGTGGAAACACAGAAAATCCATCAACCATTTGAAAGGGAAAGCAGCCACGAGCGTGCTTCAAGTTCAGCAAGTGTTGTTCAGGCGTCAATGAACATTTACATACAAATGAACTAAATGGAAATATTTTCTTTTAAATGGAAAAACAAATATGGTGTATATATATATATATATATATATATATATATATATATATATATATATATATAATTACAAAACTCACATTTCAAGATAACAACCTGAAATGAAATGACGACACTGAGAAAATTGACAGGAATGTCAGCCATTGCTTAAATCAGCCTGATAAGAGATAATTGTTTTCTCAGGTTGTCACTTTACATGGAAAAAAGAAAAAAACATCTGCAGCTCCAAGATCCTCATTAATCAATGACGGCCTTATTAGAGGCGATCAAAAACATTTTGCTGCCATCGTAATATATATGACACAGATTCTGCCAAAACAGTAATTACATATACATAACAGAAAAGTATTAAAGAAAAAATATGCGTTTTTTTCCCCTTCTGTAATGTAAGCTCCAATAGAACAAATTCTAACTAAATGCCCAAGACTTCATTTTTAAAGAGACTAATTGGAGTCTGGTAAGCATAAGAACTCTGAGAAAAGAGGACACGGCTTATACAGCAAGCTGAGTGAAGCTTCAGTGAAGTTTTG
Source organism: Urocampus carinirostris (assembly GCF_059441175.1). Classification (NCBI taxonomy): domain Eukaryota; kingdom Metazoa; phylum Chordata; class Actinopteri; order Syngnathiformes; family Syngnathidae; genus Urocampus; species Urocampus carinirostris. The sequence continues at coordinate 14,970,799 of NC_142360.1, read as the reverse complement.
TGCAAAGAGAATAATGGATTTTGTCTTTTTTAAGCAGATCAAAGTTTGGATCTTCTGTCGAGGGTTATTATAAACTTGCGCTGTCGGTTTCTATAGCACAGAATCACAAGAATTCTTCTTGGCTCTTGGGATCAATGCTAGGAAAATATTATTGTCCCTTTAAACAGTGCTGTCTCATTAAGTTGATGAATCTTGACTGCATAAATTAAAAAGATTATTCTCAGACATGAAGTCATTCAGCTGTTGTATAACCATTTTATACATATTTTTTAGATGGCAACGGTAGGTTTGAAACATGTTTATAGGGTTTCTGGGTCAAGGTTTGGGTTGTTTAAGCGTAAGTTTAATGACAAAGGAAGTAAAACAACACCTAAAGAGGGAGATATGTTGATAAATTTCAAGCTGAAGATCTAAGGATCACGAAAATATCTTTAACCAGCGAGCCCGAAAGTAGGTCAAGGAGGCAAGTAGTCGGTTTGGCCGTACTCGCCAGGTTTGTAAAGTTATCAAGGTACAAACCAGTAAAATAGGGGAAAAAATCACCACACACCACAATATAGCACACCTCATATAATTTCCAGATCTTTGACATGTGACGATTGACAATAAAGACGAATGTGGTGAGGTGTGGGGATTGGAGGGGGACAAACTATGGCCTGCTGGCAACATGCTTCCCGAATGGATTTTTAATCCGGCCTGTCAAACAAAATACAAACTTAATATATATACAACGGTAAAATAAACTACCATTAATAAAATGTTGGTGATTTGGTGTTACTCTTGTCCCCATATACTGGACTGTCTCAGAAAATTAGAATATTGTGATAAAGTTCTTTATTTTCTGTAATGCAATTAAAAAAACAAAAATGTCATACATTCTGGATTCATTACACATCAACTGAACTATTTCAAGCCTTTTATTATTTGAATATTGCTGATTTTGGCTTACAGCTGAAAAAAACTCAGAAATCCTATCTCAAAATATTAGAATACTTCCTCAGACCAAGTAAAAAAAATAATTTTATAACAGCAAAACTAAATCAAACATTTGAAAATGTCCATTGATGCACTCAGTACTTGGTTGGGAATCCTTTTGCACGGATTACTGCATCAATCCGGCGTGGCATGGAGGCAATCAGCCTGTGGCATTGCTGAGGTGTTATTGATGCTTTGAAACTGCACTCTGTGAACAGCCTGCTCTTTGAGAAATTTCTTTTTGTGTCTTACCCTCCTGATAGAGGGTATCAATGATGGTCCTCTGGACAGCAGTCAGATCAGCAGGCTTCCCTATACTTGTGATTTAGTTTACTGAACCAAGCTGAGTGTTTTTAAGGCTCAGGAAACCCTCGCAAGGTGTTTCGAGTTAATTAGATGATTCAGGTGATTAGTTGAATAGCCTACTTGTATACTTTTTCATGATATTCTAATATTTTGAGATAGGATTTTTGAGTTTTCTTAAGCTGTAAGCCAAATTCAGCAATATTAAAATAATAAAAGGCTTGAAATAGTTCAGTTGATGTGTAATGAATCCAGAATGTATGACATTTTTGTTTTTTTAATTGCATTACAGAAAATAAAGAACTTTACCACAATATTCTAATTTTCTGAGACAGTCCAGTATATATATATATATATATATATATATATATATATATATATACATACATATATAATTTATTTTTTTTAATTTAAATACCTGGCTATGTACTCCCCCACCCCATTTTTTCCCGGTCATGTACTTTTTAGAGAAAAATATATTTTTAAATTACACGCAAGAAAATACTACGATCTCAGAGTTTTTATGCCACATATTATCAAATGTTGTGGTTAAAAACAAGGACCTAATGTATTATTTTGCTTCAATTCCGAGTATAAAAAAAATCAATTCATATCTATCAAAAAAATGTGCATGCACATGTAAATATCTGCACTGTATATTTATTCATAAAATTCAAATGAGAACAATTGGATAGGTCAACATCTTCTTTTTTGCCGACGTATTGGCTCAGAAACTATTGACAGATACAAAACAAAATCAAATCGATCATTATTTCCTCCTGGCCTGGCCCCTCTGCTAAATCTTTCAATCCAATGCGACCCGCGACTCAGAGTTGCCATTCCCAGCCCTTGTAGGAAAAAAAGACCATATTGATTTGAATAATAGGCATAACTACATGAACTATCAAATAAACATGCATTTAAAACTCATAAGTCGATACATTTGTATTCATTTTACGTAACATGGGGCTTTCTAAAAGGAGCTGACACAATTGTCTGCCAACTTGCTACCACAGGTACCCCAAAATACTTGTGAAAGACCGAAAAAAAAAAAAAATGGTGCGGTTTGGTCACGTTTGGTCTCTGTAGTCTGTATTCTTCCTTGTGCTTTAAAAGGCTAGTTTTTGGGTGCACTACACAAAGAGGTGCCATCCAGTGGCCGAATATTACGCGATGTCCCTTTAAGTAAAGTCCATTATTGCGGTCATGCTAGATAATTGTGTATATTGCGGCAAAAACAGCATTTGTACATGAATTACTACCACATTGTTTTCAGCAAGTACCCAGTTTTAGGACTCAGACATGCAAGGACCTTCATAGCTTCAGCAAAGGACCACTAAACTAGCAGCTGCTGTGGGTGGCGGGGCATAATCAAACAAATTGCTAGCGCAATCTGATGCAACACTAACAAAGACACAACATATAATCCTTCAAGCAGAAATACAAATGATTTCCGCACTGAGAAACTCCAAACATAGAGCCCTAACTGCAGAATATAGTGTTCTGGCGTGCTAATCAGAGCTGTCTTTGAAAGATTATTCTGAATGCAATGCGCACACGATGAGAACAGTCTCGTAGATGACAATATTTTTTTTCCTCAGTAAACATCATTAAAACTCAAAGGGTCTTTCTTATTTTGGGCTTTATTTCTCTGCTGGGTCAGGTTTGATTCAACTAGGGCTGGGTGACATGATACAACAATAGAATCTAGAAAATCTAAATTTTATTTGTGAGTCTTGTTGGTTATGATTTAATCCATTTAAAAATAAACTTCACGAGATTCGCGTTCCTTTAAGGAATGTTTTACTGATTGAAAACTGCATTTCAAACCTTCCATAAATAGAAAATGAAATCAATTTTAACTCATGGTTAACCATCATAGCTTGTGACTACTTTACTTATATAAATGCCAAAATCCACAAGACCATAATAATAATAATATAATAATAATTTCCTTGTATTGTCATTCTGTGTAACAATGTACACAGAACGAAATGTCGATTGCACCTGACCCGTTGTAGCGAGCCGATGCAGCCGCAGCCAACAGAGGGCGCCGCCGACCACTTTTTAAGTCTTAGGAATGACTCGGCCGGGGCGCGAACCCGAACCTCCCAGTCTCAAAGCGGGCGCCAAGCACCAGCTTCAGGTAGTTAACTTTATAAATGTAAATAAACTTTCTTTTTTATTGTTTTATATTACAGGATTCTTGCTAAAAAAAAAAAAAAAAGTACATGTATTTTTGGACTATTTGGCGCACATGATAAGACGTACCTTTAAAAAAATATTTTGAATATAACAAATACAGCGGACTATAACAAACTGTAAAAGATTGCAATTAAAAAAATCAGGATTTTTTCCTTTCAAAAAACGTATTTTATAGAACACAAACATTCTAAAATGAATTGTTTTATTCAGCAAAGGTAACCGCAAATCGAAGCATTCTGTTGTAATTAAGCATTTCCATGTTTATTGACCGTATTTTCATGACCATAAGACGCACCTTTGAATTTCTAGCATAAGTCTGGTTTTGGGTTTGTCTTATAGTTCAGAAAATACCCTCAATAACCCCATACTTGGGGTGCTGAATGTGTGTGGTTGTATTACGATTGAGAGTAAGAGAGATGAAATTGGACGTTTGTTTCTGAGTGAAACTAAGTTGAGGGCGAGTGGTAAGAGCAGGGGAGAGCAGGTATAGTGTGTGAGAGTGGGTTGCATGAAAGTTAGCTCACATTGCAGATTACACTGCTTTGGTGGCTGACTCTGCAGCAGGACTGAGTGCTTTGGTAGTGGGGTTTGATAGAGTGTGTCAGAGAAGTAAGCTTTGGGTGAATACAGACGAGAGTAAGGTAATGAGGTGTTTGAGAGGTGGTGAGATTTTGTTGAACGGTGTTAAGGGGCAGGAGGTAGATGGTTTTACGTATTTGGCTTCTTTTTGGGCAGCAGGTGGAGGAGGATGCGAATAAGAGAACAACTGTTTTGAACTTTCATATAAAAAAAAGTAATGCATGAGTAGAGCATTGCTACCAAGAAATGAAGTGTGATTACATTAGATGCTCACTAATTATTGAGTTTTTCACAAGCATCTGCTCTATTAATTTGTATTAATTCTGAAGGATTACAGAATTACGCTGAAGGGTTTAAAGTGTGAATAGAGCCTGAGTAAAGTAGCTTGCATTGATATATAGGGGGACTTGCTGCAGTCCCTTAAATAGTACAAACTTTTCTCTTCATAAAATATCAGAATATGACTAAATGTGATTGTCTTTCATGTTAGGTACTGTAATCTCATCTTCATACTCACAATGGAGTCAAGATCTGTTAGGTTTCATATAATCAGCCAAATATTGCTTAGTCTCCTGTTGTCAGTAGAATTTAAGGAGAAAGTAGAAGCTGATTAAAAGGTAAAACAAAAAAAAAGTACTACAATTCTCTGAGGTTTTTCTAAAGCACGAAGAGTTTATATCACCTCTACGCACAAACATAGTGGACTTTAAGCTGTTAGAATATTAAATGAAAATAACTATAGTCATAATTGTGTGAGTTTTCCAGTTACATACTTTTCATTCTGTTAAACCATCACATAAATAGTTTAATGAAGTTTTATAATTTAGGGGTAATTAATGATTATGATTATCTATATATTCAAATGTACTTATTTGCTCATTTCCTTCATGTTTTATTCACTTGCTGCCACAATATACCCATTCATCTAGTCTTTATAAAGTCTTTACATTGTTCTAGGTCGGGCAAACTCTTCGAGTGGCGGGCCGCATTTTGTTGATAAATTTGGCAGAGGGGCTGGGCCAGGACAAAAAAAAAAAAGATGGACTGATTGAAAGATACAAAAAAAAATCACAGTCTGCGTCCGAAATCTCAGCAATTCTTGAAGAAATTTAAATATGTTTTTGTATTTGCTAATTAATAGACCATTTAATCAAATTGGAATGAAAACTAATTTAAAAGCTCATTCAATGTCAAATAATGCATACTGTCCTCTTAAAAGCATTGCGTCTTATCGATCATTGAATATTATCTAGTTTATTCAAATATTTTAACATATTATTACTTATTTACTAATTCATTTATTTTTATTTATTTATCTTTTAGTATTGTTTAAATTATTCTTGAATTACTTTTTTGAATGTTTATTATCACTTATATTTAATAAATATTATTGAGTATCTGCTAGATAAGATCGTTTTGCTGGTTGTAGGGAAGATTTTTCGAATTTTATGATTTTATGATGAGAAAATTAAGCTAATTCTAATTTCAAAGCAAAGTCATTTATTATGCTACTTTTCAAGCACTAAGAAACTGAAAATCCAAGTTTTTTTTTTTTTTGCAAGACATTTGACTAATATCTTTATTAATGAATGCCCTGCGACTGGCTGGCAACCGGTTCAGGGTGTCCCCTGCTGACTGCTGGAAGATATCTGGGATGGGCTCCAGCCCCCCCACGACCCTACTAAGGATAATAGTTGCAGATAAATGAAAGATTTTGATTAATAATATTTAAAAAAAATAGAAAAAGCAAATGCAGGAAAAAGGATACATTATTTGATTTTCGGCGCAGTACACATTAATGTGAAAATACATTGTTATGGAAAGGGACAAAGGGGGACACTGGAAACAACAGCGGCATCCAATTGTGTTTGTAGTAAGACTTTTTTAAAAAACTTTTCTTTTGGCGTGCCGGATTAAAAAATATGACAGGCCACACGTTAACTTTTGTGTTCCGCCCCTTCTGTATACCAATGACTGTCGGCGACTTTGAAAGAGCACTTGAGAAACTATTACACCCGTGTTCTGTACTCACAAATGTAAAATACTCAGTATTATTTGATGAATTTGTTTTATGATCAAAAAAACCTCAAACTGTTCACTCCAGTGATTGTTTCTACCCATCTCCTCTCGCAACCTGATGTTAATTTGAACACACGGAGAAAGAAAAAGTCAGTTCTCCTTCAAGCCTCGATAGAAATTCCGGTGACCAAAAAAATCTAAGCTTGGAATCAACAAAAAACGTCCGTCTGTAATAAATAATCTGCTTGATACCACCCTTTATAAATTCTGTGCAGTGAAAAGACTAAATGACCATCGGTGTGACGTTGAGCTTGTTTCTCCAGTGAAAAAACGTATAATCACCTCTACAAAAGAACACTGTCGTTTACGGCCGAGCTCTAATTAAGTCTTGCAAATGCCTCAGTAAATTCTAACTTCATCTCCCCCCAATGAAGGTCTGCTGACTACAATGCAGCCATATCACATTTTGTTCTTTAATTAAAGAGAGCATAAACTCTGAGGCTTTAACCTCACTGGTTCACCTGAGCACTGGTTGTCTGACAATGGAGTGCATCTTTAGAAATGTTTCTACCTGCCCTGATTTAAGGTCATTCTCTTGACACTCGCCCATAAATCAAGTCAAGTCAAGTCAAGTCATTTTTATTTGTATAGCCCTTAATCACAATTAGTCTCTAAGGGCTTCACAAGTTATTACATATAAGATTAGGTTACTCGTATGCTATAGAGTAGAAGTGAGTTTTAAGCCTAGATTTAAACATTTCCACCGAGGTTGCAGATCGGATCTCAGGGGGAAGAGCATTCCACAACACCGGTGCCCGGATGGAGAACGCTCTCGAACCAGCGGAACACTAAATGTTCATTTTACATCTGTTGATTTGTACTGTGTTTCTCAACCAGTCTCCCAAGAGATTGTCCCATTTTGAATAATACATCCATCCATTATCTGCACCGCTTATCCTCAGTAGGGTCGCGGGATTGCTGGAACCCATCCCAGCCATCTTGGGGCAGTGGGCAGAGGACATCCTGAACTGATTGCCAGCCAGTCACAGGGAACACAGATAGATAACTCTCGCTAATTCACGTCTAGGTACAATTTGTGACCATTAAGCCTTACATGTATGTTTTTGGAATGTGAAAGAAAAGCGGAGCGCCCGAGGGAAACCCAAGCAAGCACAGGGAGAACACGGAAACTTCGCACAGAAAGGTCGGTAGCAGGATTTAATCCCATGACCTCAGAAATGTACCACGTGTGCCCTAAACACTCAGCTGCCGCGCTGCCCGAATAACAGATTATTGTCCTAATTTTAACAGAAAATTTGAATGACAAAAAGTTATAAATCAGTTGTTTCCCCTTTTTTTACTAGAAAATAATTAGGTGGGGGCAGCACGGCGGCGCAGTGGTTAGCGCTTGTGCGGCACAGTGCATGTCATGGGAACCTGTCGTGGGTTCAAATCCAGCTCCAGACTTCCTGTGCGGAGTTTGTATGTTCTCCCCGTGCTTGCGTGGGTTTCCTCCGGGCACTCCGGTTTCCTCCCACATTCCAAAAACATGGATTTCAGGTGAATTGGCCGGTCCAAATTGTCCCTAGGTGTGAATGAGCGAATGAGTTGTCTGTCCCTGTGTGCCCTGCGATTGGCTGGCAACCAGTTCAGGGTGTCCCCTGCCCACTGCCCGGAGATGGCTGGGATGGGCTCCAGCCCCCCCGAGACCCTAATGAGGATAAGCGGTACAGCTGATGAGATGAGATAATTAGGTGGGAGGAAGCATCATGCTGTAGTCACCACAAGACGAGCAACAAGATTTGAGATAACCTTACATGGTAGCGTCCGGCTGCTGAAACAGGATTTCAAATACTTAGCTTTATTTTCTTTGCCACTTACACATAATTTTGTAATCTACGGTTGTCTCTATAAACGCGCAGTATCAACGTGGAAAACCTCGAAGGATTCTTAAAAAAACTCTTCTACGGCATCACAATGGAGGACACAACGATTAAGCTAAAGACACCGTCGATATCATCACTAGGAATAAATAAAACAGCACATTTTCTGGACAATATGGCGCACCTAAAAAACAAATATTTAACAGAGATTCAAGAGTGCGCCTAATAATTGCGCATGCCATGAGCGGAAAATACAGTAATTATGAACAAAAATACACTAAATTATTTATTAATATAATGTAGCTGTCATTTTTCCAGAGCCTTGGCCACCACAAAAAAACGAAACCCAGTCAAAACACTTTAACGAGAACACTTATAAATTCTCAACTTAGGCAACATTATAGCATGTAGGGACAATTTAAATTAAACTGTAGTCTATATTTCGTTAAATACACTGGTAGTGTGCCTACAGATTATTTTCAAAATAACAAACGAGCGTTTGCTCAGAAAAGGTTAAAAAGTACTTGATGCATAAATGAGGAATTAACCAAATACTTAAACACTTATAATTACAGCTGATTCACAGTGGATTACTGGATAGCACATCCGCTTCACAGTTAAGAGGTTTGTGGTTCAATTCCAGCTACGGTACCGGCCTCTCTGTGCAGGCTTTGCATTTTCCCCTCATGCTTGCGTGGGTTGTCCGTGGGCACTCCTGTTTCCTCCCACATTCAAAAAACATTAATGGCAGGTTGATTGGTGATTAAATATATCCCTAGCAATGAATGTGTGACTGATTGGTCGGTTGTCTCTGTGTGCCCTGTGATTAGCTGGCAAGCAGTCTATCGTGTGCCCTGCCCAATGTCAGCAGGGCTGGGCTCCATCACCCCTGATCCTAGTGAAGATAGCAGTTCGGAAAACGAATGAATGTAATCACACCTGTACCACATGCATTTGTTTTCAAAATTACTCATTTTTAGAATCTCTAGAAGCTCTCAAAAAGACATGGCCAAAATTGGACAAAAGTAAGCCCAATGCACCAAAGCACTGCACTTGATCACAATAATGCAATATTAATATTCTACACCGACCGCACCGTAGTTGTTATTCTCAACCTCTGAGGTCAGGAAAAGCCTTGTAAAGAAATTAAATGGGATCGCAAGGACAGGAAAGAATTTGGCTCCTATAATGTCAGAAACCTGATCAATAATGTATTCATTCTCATTCATAGCTGTCCGTCTGTCTGTCTGTCTGTCTGATGCAACGGATCCCTGGGGACTTTAAGACCATCTTAGAGGTCATCGTTATTTCAGGAATAATTTGTGAAATAGTCAAGCATAAATTGTCATGAATCTTAAATTTTAAATGATCGAACACAGCCTCATATCATTGGAGACTTCAGTGGAGTGAGCATCGATGATTATGTTGATGCAAAGTCATGGTGGTCAATGAGCATATGTGTTTTGATCTCATGTGACATCTCAAAATTGACAAAAAGGCAGGCCCATAGCTCTAAAACAGAGCATTTTACCTCATTTTGCTATTTGCATTTAAATCGTGTTACTTCTCAAAGTCAGCCTCAGAATATAACAGTTTGTATTTTGGTACATTGGTGAAGATTATATTTTTTCCCAAGAAGCAATCGTGTCCCTCAGTGAGTTGCTACCTTATTGTGGTGGAGGGGTGTGTGTGTCCCAATGATCCTCGGAGATATATTTTCTGTTATGACAATCAGGTCCTTGGTGAGGGGCTAGTTCTTCTCTTAAAGGGTTGAGAAAGTGAATCAAAAACACAAAGCAAAGAAGAGGAAGAAAACCATCAAGAGGAAAAAGTAAAACATTGCGTCAGGCAGAAGCCAAAAGTGCCATCAGTAGCAAATAATGTTCAAGGTTATTTCTTCTGTTAGTTTTATTTATACGGAAGACATTTGCCTCTCAGATCAAAAGATGAATAGAAGACACAATTTGAGAGTTTGAGCTTTTATTTCACTGTGTTTGAATCCAAACAATGTTGGAGAAGAGGACATTTTTTTTTAACAGACACTTTCGGGTGGGGAAAAATAATGGAACTTGTGACTGACGGTATTTTGAGTTGCTAAGGTGTTGCCTTCTCAGATTAATTGTCGCAACATTGGATCGTGCTTGTTTTTGGATTTCAGTTCAGAGGTGTGAAAATTGCATTTCCTGTTAAGTAAACAAAGTCAGGAAAGCTGCCAACGGGATAAAGGCAAACCACTGTTGAAGAGAGCAGCGAGAGAGAAAATCGATAAAACATTGGGTAGGGATCAGGACCTCTTGATAAGTAGAAAAGGGTGATGGGGCAGACCTCCTGTACTACAATTGATTTGCATCCAAGCGCTAAACAGTTGGGATCCAAGTAGAAAGGAACAAATTGGAGAGCCTCAGTGTTTGGACCGAAAATAATAAGATCACATATACACATAGGCGAAATAAGTTTCCTCATCCAAAGGGAATCTTCCTTCGAGATTAGATATTTTGACTGGGAGGACACTGTTCCCGGTGGGTAAGAACCACAAGGATAGCTCAAAGTATTTGCAAGACATGACGTTACTCGCCTTGCCTCGATACACATTGAGATCATCCCCCAATATCAGTGGGGTAGAGTGGAGGTTGAAAAACTAACATGGTTAAAATGCAAAGCAATGCATGCAGTGCACTGTAAAATATATGTTTTAACCCATTGCATTCGCAGAAAACATTGCCCATTTTATATATTTGTTTTCTTATTTCAAGATATTTTCTTTCTCCAGTAGAATTTGAAAAATCCTGCTTAAAATATGAAAAATTATCTTATCTAAAAGGTGGTATAATGCTTCTTTTAAGGGACATTTTCTACCAAAATTAGAGAAAATGAAATAAAATGTGCAAAACTGTCACCCGAATGTAAGATAAGATTTAGCTCATCTAACATTTCTTCTCCATTTGGCAGAAAAGTCTTATTTTAAGAATACATGTTCTCAGTTTAAGCTATAATTAACTATGTTTTCAAGATAATAAGACCATATGTTTTAAAAAGGAAAATCAATTTGATCATTTTTAATTTAATTGGTAGAATGTATCGCTCATTTGAATTTTTTTGTGATAATTTTGTACCTACAAAAGCTTCATGAACAAGCTGAGTAAGACTGGAATCTTTAGTTAAAGCCAGGAGCTGGAGACTATGAGTTAAAACGTTCACATATCCAAACCGCTCATCTACACTAAGTAAAATTATACTTCAAATCTGCAACATTTTCTGCCAAAGAGGTGGGGAATCATGTATCAACCATAGATGAACAGGACATTATATACAGTAATATAGCATTGAGAATGTACACATATACAGAGTTAGTGGAGCAAAGATTAGTTCACGACATCAATTTTTATTGTAGGGTTGGATTAAGAAAAAAAAAAGCATCTCTTTGTCATTTATGGGCTGCAAAGTCAGATCCTGCAGGATTTAAGCTTAGATCCTCACACTGCTATTTCATCTCCCCGACAGTCGTGAGTCACCTGTTTGTTAAGAACATTTAGCAGCCTCAGGGTCTCCGCCTCAGTTCCCCAACCAAAGAATTCCATCACCTCCTCCTCATCCTCCTCCTCCCCTTCATCCTCCTTCTCATCACTGTCATCAGTGTTAGATTCGTACTCTGATACGATCCCCGACTCCCTAAAACGGGCAAAGTCTCGGCAGCTCAGCGATTCCGCTTCTGGCGTCTCCGCAACCTTCGGTGTGTCAGTTATGAGAAGCGGGGGAGGCGAGGACGGGGGAAGTGGCAGCGGCCCCGGGGGTCCCGGCAGAAAGCGAAAACATTCCAATTTGAGAACATGTTGGTCCCTACCTAGAGGGCTGCTTAGATTCCCGTTGGAAGAGCCAAAGGCGTTTACGGCTCCGTCAACGCTGCAAAGCTGGGGGAGGTTGAGGGCAGACACCTCCGGTTTAGGGGTGGTCGGGTCACAGATTACTGGGGGCACTGTGGATCGGAAGGTGATCTCCAACAAACTGTCCTGCGATCCCACTGACAAGAAAAGACAATGGTTTTACACTCCTTCCTTCATTACTACAACAATCGATTCAACATTGAGGAAGCCGCACCTTTTCCCTATTCTCATTAGAGCGAATGAAGGCTCAATCGAAATATTTTTTATTACTTTTTGACGTATACATTAACACACATACAAACAAAACGAGAATTGAATATAGGGGCATGAGCTATGGCAGGGGTCTCTAACCTGTTTCAAGCTAAGAGCTACAACCTATCAACAACTTAACATGTTTCAGGCTGCAACAATTAGTCGATAATAGTGGAAGAGGAGTTAAATGGTTGACTATTTCGCCTGACACATTTTTCAACAGTGGCCTCATAAGTATGATCTCTGCTGAGAGTTGCACATGCGCAATAGCGTATTAAGCAGTAACATAAACATACAGAAATGGTGTCGTCAAAATCAAGTACGTGTACCAAAACTTCTAATGTTTGGTAGCCTTTTAGCTTGGATACAACGAATAAAAAGACTACTGTATTTTCCGGTCTATAAGTTTCAGTTTGTTTCATAGTTTTGGCAATGGTAAAACTTACACTTCGGTAAGACTTAAATATTAATCTATTAACACATTATAATATCATTGAGTTTTATTTTTTTAATTACAGGTACTGTATAATTTCAGGTGTTTTCACACTAAACCGGAATAAGGAAGCGATTTATCGTCCCGGGTTGGAGGAGTTGTTTACTGGTAAAAGTGACAAAGATGATGAAGATCTGATTGGATTTAGTAATTAGGAGTGAAACTGAGTTTGGTAAGCACGTCCTTTATGCTAGAGTTATCTGAATAAATCTTAACATATTACGTCTTTACTGTCATACCTTATTCCAGCTTGTTTAAGGTATACACGTACATTTAATAGACAGTACCATATGATGTTCTCTTTTTAATTTTTTAATTCCCTTTCAATATGACATGTATGTTTTGGTGTTGGTTTTAAAATAATAATAATAAAATAATATCAAGCAAGTTTCCCCCAAAATTTGATTTCAAACTGCTGAAAATTGTTAAATACTTTTACAGACTTTGCAGTTGACCACTCAATGTACCTAGCAAAATGCACATCATATTTGTTTTGTTTACTGTTCTATTGATGCTAAATAGCCTGTTCTTGGTTCAAAGGGATACTTTTTTTAGAGATTAGTCCAGTTGTCCCCAAAAACAATCCACACAAAATTGCTGGCCGCATGGTTTGAGTAATCGTTTTGAGTTCCACTTACTAGAATGCGGTCCAGCAATTTTGGTCTCCAATTCCTGAATCTGTTTGACCAGGAGCGAGATGTGCTGCAGAAGGTCTTTGTTTTGCAGCAGAAGCTGGTGAACTCGAGCTTGTGCTTCCAGTCGGGCCGTAGCCTCTGCACTCAGCTGGTCTTTCAAGAGGTGAACCTTGGCAGAGGAAATTGAATTTAAAATCAGAATGTGAAAGAAACGGTTGCTATGTCACAGGTCTATCGCTGCAACAGTACATGGCGCACTGAACACAATGGTATGTCTTGCTCTGAAAAGATAAACTATTTCCCAGAAAACCATTTTGGAATGTGCCAAACATAAGCACCCAGAAGAAAGCAGACCTACCATGGTTGAGAAAAACTCAAATTATCCCTGACAGTCCGAGGTTGGTTGAAAATGTAATGCTATAAACCTTGATATTATCAAAGCTTTTTGAAATACTTATTTGTTGTCTTACAGTAAAATAACGTTATATATAACATCAAAGATTTTAAACATCATTGGAAAACTGTCAATCAAAAGCATGAGAAAAAACAGACACAGATTGTAGCTTTTCACTTCAATCGCCATGGCCAATTAATGGCAGATAAAATCGAAAGAGAATCATCATATGAATTAGTTTTCAAGAAATATGCTCCATTTTATCTTTATTTTCTGATTTCATCTTTTGTTTGACTTTTTATTCTCAGCTCAAAGTGAGCATTGAAAGCAACGTTGTTGAATACATGCCGCCATAATTTAAATCATTTGCTGGCAAGTATGATAACAATACCAACATAAAAAAATGTATTGATTTCAGGTTCTTTAAAAGCCGATTTATCATTAGATACACCAAAGACTTGTTTCATTCGTCGTGTTTTTTTACGTTTAATATCTTTCAGGGCAACTTTCTGTTTGCTCCGTTCTCGAACATTCTTCTAAATATAGTACTCCTGCCCGCGCAAACTACTGTGATTTGAATTTAAAGGCACTACCTGATTTACTTTGGGGAAATCTCACAATACTCCCCTTCCCACCTCGAAACATCTTTACCACAAAACTATAATATCCACGTACGTCATCCTTTTTTTACTACAAAATGGTGAATTTTCTTCTAAAGGTGAGACATTTTCATGCCTGCTGGTTTCTATGTCACGTATGTATCACTGCATCAGTGCACCACTGAAAAGAAAGTGATGTCATTCTTTGAAAAGATGAACAACTGCCATAAGCTAGAAAACCAGTTCAAAATGTGCCAATTATAAGCACCCACAAAAAAACAGACCTATCCTGGCTAAGGAAACCTCAAATTATACCTGGCGGTCTGAAGTTGGTTAATAGTCTAACATTCCAAACGGACATATCAAAAGTTTAGGAAATACTCATTTGCTTTCATCCAATAAAATACAGTAATATATTACAACCTTAGAGAGTTTAAACATTGTTTGAAAATTGTCATTGAACAGCATCTGTCATGATTTGGCAATTGCCTTCACCTGCGCTCACTCGTTCAGCCCCAGCTGCCACTCTTTTCCGAGTTAGTCCTCCTCCTATTTAAGCACGGGATTCTTGTTCACTCCTGGTCAGTCCGTCAGCGGACCTCAGTGCATGCAAGGCAGGCACTTTTGACTCTGACTCCTGTTTTGATCCCGACCTGTTTCCTGTATCGATACCTGATCCAAGCTCCGTTCTTCTGTCCTGGCTATCCGTATCCTGCCTCAATCTGTTTCCTGTATCGGTCCCCGATCCCTGGCTTTCCACTCGTCCCGGCTACACGACTTGTTCCGATTTTCGACCAAGCTCCGTCTCTCGTCCTGGCTGCCCGACTTGGTTCCGATCTCAGACCATGCTCCGTTCTCCCCTATTACATGTAATTATTTTTTTATTCAATCTGGCAAAAATAATTAACACTGTCCAAGGGCCATCTTTGTGTGTCTACCTCTCCTTGCTAGAATTAGGCATTGAAAAAGAAGGTGGCCACGAAGAATAAAACATTGAAGAAGTCTGCAGCCATGAAAAACAAACACAGACTTTGGCCTTGCACATTTTGGACTGGTGGACACGGCGGCCAGAAAATGTGAAAACATTTCATTTTTGCGAAAAATATTTCAAAAATCCCCAAATACACAAAACCCCTGCATTATTTGAGTGTTGTTATTTTTCTCCATGTATTAGCACTCTCCCATGACCAGTTTCCTTCTGAGCAATATGCATTATGTGCTAAACTGACATTCTGACATTTATTTTCTTCCAACAGTGACCATGCAAATCACTTTACTGTACAGTACCCTATACCCCACTACTATGTGACTAATAGCACGGCTATCAAGAGAAGTTTAACTACCTTTCAGACTCATTCGAATTTTACAGCACAGATCCATTAGAGTCGTAAATGATGGCTAAAGAGGCTGTTTTACAAACACACCTTTAACACCACACTCTTACAAACACTTTTAAAAATGCCCAAGACCTTACACAACACAATTACACCTTACATTAAAAAACACATTTTATCATACCTTTGCTTTGGTTATGTTTTGGAACATACGATTAATAATATTGTATTGCACACTATGCAGTATTTCAATTTTCCAAAACTGCAATTGAAAAATAGGGTACAGTGGCCTCTCTCCATTGGAGCTACTCAAGTTACAAAACATTTGAGATACAAGATGTCTTTTGAGCAAAAATACTGCCCGACATAAAATACAATCGTACTATATAAACAAACCAAGTTACAAGAAATTCCGGACACCATCATTGGAGGGCCAAGTGCTTGAGACCGCTCACCGCCATTGTCAGCTCACCCCAGTAAGCAAGTGTGTTTCTTGACATACCGATCTGATCCCATGCAATTGTGTTGTGTTTTTAAATCGTGCTCGCTTGTGCTCCCTCATTCTTCCCGCAACCTCTCCCCTTCACTCCACCACCACGCATCCATCTCAGTTAGCAACTGCCGACTTTCTACATGGCAATTGCTCAGAATAAACTCGCATTTTATTTCTTTAATCATTTTATTTATCGTACTCTTGTATTTTAATGTTCACTTTGAATTTAATTGTGTTTTATAGGCAGGATGGCGTCGCGCGTGTGCGGCATAGTTCTAAGGTCATTAGATCGAACCTTCCCGTGTGGAGTTTGTATGTTCTCCCGGTGCTTGCGTGGGTCTCCTCCGGGCACTCCGCTTTCCTCCCACATTCTAAAATCATGCAGGTTTTTTGGCCAGTCCAAATTGTCCCAAGGTGTGAATGACCGAGTGAGTTGTGTGTCTCTGTGTGCCCCTGCGACTGGCTGGCAACCAGTTCAGGGTGTCCCTTCCCCCACTGCCTGAGGATAGCTGGGATGGGCTCCAACACCCCCGCGACCCTACTGAGGATAAACGGTGGAGATAATGAATGAATGAAGCAAGATGTGTTTTTTAGTTATTTATGGTTAACTTGGAGAATTTTGGGAGGCTGGGATCGTAATAATTGGTTTTCAGTCATTCTTATGGAGAAAATTCATTCGAGATATGAGAAATTCAAGATACAGGCTGGATCCAGGAACGAATTAATATCGTATGAAGAATAGCCATTGTATTTTAATACCATCATAACAGTACCTACTAGTACTAGTTTGTTGAGCATTCTCGAATGTCAATTAAATGTCTTATGGAGTGACAACAAAATATCACATGTGTCAGAGTGCTAGTTTGTTCAAGTATCAAGTGTCCAGGGGAGACTAATATCTGTGGGCTGCAGTAGCGTTATGAGGATGAGCAGGTGGAAGGCTTTTTTTCCTGCATGATGTTCACATCAGCAGGCGTGTCGATTTAGGATTCTTGCGGCGCAGAGCTTGGTAACAACTTGATGGCCCATTGCTCTGAAGATCGCTTCTTCCTTTCTCCAACCGCCAAGTAAATGTAGCTGAAGAGGCTTTGCCTGCTCTGCTAGCTCATTGACTGCATTTTTTCCTCTCCACACCCTCTTCTCAAATGTTCTATTTTATTGCTGCAATAAATATGAAATTTAGAAGGCCTATTCCATTTAAAATTATTTCATTTGAACATTTGAATTTGTGTTTGACTTGACGTCTCAGATGTTTCCTCTGGCACGCATGCTTTCTTGTAATACTTAAGTACCTCTTAAAACTTACAGGATGCCATTGCTGTCAATGGAAGAAAAACTGACAGCACAAACCAGCCTTTTTTTTTTCATTTGTGACTCATGTCGATTGAAATATTGTTCACCCTTTAGAAAAGAATGAACCGGGATGTTTGCGGGCATGGGTGGAAAACTATTCATTTTGAGAAGGTAACAATCCAAGTTGTTATCAAACATAGAGTCAATAGTGACAGCGTGCAACCAAAGTAGTAATATGAGCAAGTGCTTAAACGGCTTTGCAGTGGGAAAAATACAAACACAAAATGGATTATCTTGATAATACTAAAGGAGACATATCAGTCTGAATCAATTTTTGGAACATAACTGGAAAAGAACAGCTCAGTATTTTTAATCAATATTTGAAAGTTCTGCCGGTGGGTCTGGTCTTTGAATTCATCAACAGTTCATCACAGAATGCCAGTGTTCGTTTTGTTTAAGAGAGGAGAAGTTTTCGTGAACAAGGCGTCCTACTTCCTCGTGAGAATTGTCTCCACCAAAATGATTAATTTCATAAGAAGGTAAGTTAGGAGTAAGTAAGTAGGAGGTAGTAAGATAAAACACCAATCCTTTGCTGTCTAGTGGTTTACTTTTCGCGGTTCCAGTACTTTGCAGATTGCCATCGTGCGTTGTGTTCTGCATTGTGATCCGCTAAACTGTCACCCTGTTCTGCTTGTGCGTCAAAAACTTTGCGGTCTAAGTTGTACACAAATATAAACCAACTTGGCAAACCTACCACGTGCAGATCTCAAGATCTCAGATCTTGAGATCTCAGATTTCAAGTGTCTCTAAAAGCTATTATATCAACAAAACGCTGTGGACCAAATAAAGCACTTACAGCTGGGCCAAAACAGTGAACTTCTTGACATGCTAAAAGAAGGAGGAACCATTCTCACCCGACATTTTTGTTTTCCAATAACGTCCACATCATGAGAACAAAATGCTGTATCATCTCAAGGAAAAATTCGATCATATCCTGAATCAATAGTGCAATGGAGCAAGAAGGTTATTTTTTAACATAATCTGATAGTACAGAATTTATTTGTAATTAAAACAAGTTCATAAAGTACAATACCATATTTTCTGCACTATAAGGCGCACTCCCAAAAAAATAGTCTTTTTTATATATTTTCCAAACATAAGGTGCACCGATCTATAAGGCGCTACAGTAGGAAAGACAACAAAACCCTTAACTTTCAGACACGTACAGACATGTTGTCTGTACGATGTCATCAGTCACTGAAATATGTCATGCAACATATCATTGGGAACCTTAAACTTTTGGGATATCAACACGGAAACATCACGATCAGTCTGAAAAGATACCCGAAAAATATAAAGCTGGGGTAGCTCACCAAATATGTCCTCTTGCAGCCATCACATTCGATGATAATACACAACCATGGTCCCTATACACCCGTGAGTGAAGTCAATCCAACCATGTAAAATATTTACGTTATCCAAAACACGCTGAAAAGCATCTCTGCATCGATGGACGTCGCTTGTTGCTAGCTGTCTGTTTAGCTCCATAAAATTATTTTCTCTTAGCCGTAGACCAACCTAACTTGTGATTTCGGCCGAGTCATTCCTAAGACTTAAAAAGTGGTCGGCGGCGCCCTCTGTTGGCTGCGGCTGCATCGGCTCGCTACAACGGGTCAGGTGCAATCGACATTTCGTTCTGTGTACATTGTTACACAGAATGACAATACAAGGAAATTATTATTATTATTTACATCTTTTTGGCCAATGTGTTTTACCCCGTTTTAACCTATACGAACCTATTAATACAAAAAAATTACCCGCCTATATATGTATATATATTAATAATAATATAAGGCGCATGGTCAGCTTTTGAAAAAAAGAAAAAGGATGTCTTTTAGGTGCGCCTCATAGTGCGGAAACTACGTAACTTTTATTTGTTAAAAAAAAGTTGGGCTTTTCATCATTCTAAAGAAAGGTAAAAACATGTTTACGACACATTTTTGTTTTCCAATTTACGTCCACAAGGTGGCAACAAAATGCGGTATCATCTGAAGGAAAAAAGTGGATTGTATCCTAAATCAATAGTGCAATATAGTAACAAGATAATGAAAGAGGTTATTTGTAATATAAAAAGTCGAAAGTACAGTACTGTATTGTACTGTATATAGAGTACTGTTTTATTTGCTAAACAAATGTCTGAGCCGGTAAATAGTTAGTTCTTTAGTTTAAATGTATAATAGAGTATTTAATGAATACATAAATAAAGTTGACTCTATGCAGGTTTTCACTTTATGGAATGCAACCCTGAGGAAAACGAGGGATTACTGTAATCATGTAATACCTTTTTTGTGGAAGAGCTTGAAATCAGATAGATATTTCTCCTTCAACAATCCTGCTCAGTCAAGGACACTAAAAGTACTACTGGTCAGAAGTTGTCAAAACAACAAAAAGCCTGATGCGTGACTCAGACTTACCTGTGCCACAGCGACTTGTGTTTGCTGCTGTTGTTGCTGAAGTTGCTGCTGGAGCAGTTGGATTTGATGGTGAATGGACAAGGGCGTGTTAGGTGACAGCAAGCTTGAGGCGGGGAGCATCAACCGGGGGCTAGAGAGCAGCAAGGAGGCTTCTTCTGAAATCTATAGACACACAGCAGAAGAAGAACCTGACGTAAATACCAACTAAGGATAGGATCACTCAATGAAAGTCAGTTCAAAGTCTTTTGCAACTAATTATGCAATGCTTCAAATGACCCCCGGAAAAAGAAAAGGTCTGTGAGGAACACTGGGGAAATGGAATTTATTGTCATTCCTGCCCATCCTCCTATGGTATAGGCAGGCAAACTACGGCCAATAGGTGCAGGTTACATGCTGCCAGGAAAGTTTCTTAACTCATTCAATGCCAGGCATTCGTTGCGAGAGGGAAGTGTCAGTGCCAGCCAATTTTACGCTATTTTGAGTAAATTTTAGAGTCATTCAAGAAATTTTGTTCAGTAGATTTTTAGGCATATGACATTTAAAAAGAAACCTTCAACCCCCATCTTTCATTATTACAACTGTTTAGTAAACAACAGTTAAACATAGTTAAGTTTATTGGAAATACTCGTTTCCCAAAAAAATGCATTTATGATACCTCCAATATCTAAACGATGCTTTCCATAATACAAGCGCAATTTGTTTGTAAAATCACATTTTATTGCAAAAACACTTTATGCATGAACGATGCATGAACATTGCAAAAACTTTTCAGCGCCTGATGTTTCTGGTGACATGATCACACAAAAATGAACTTTGTCATCTTTTTTAGAAAAATAGAAGAATCTTTACGTGTTAACTGTATGTACTTATCCATATCTTGCATACTCTGACACTGCTTAACTATGCCTACACTCACTATAAGTGGCCCGCCTACACACTTCAATCGCTGGATACAGGGAGCAAGACAAGGAAGTCAGGGATTCCTCAATGTGCGGACAAAGATTTGATCAAAGCCACTTTATCATACTGACATCCTTCCCAGAGGTACTTACTGATGAGCTGCGCCAAACCCTTTATAATAGTTATTCTCAAATGAAAAAATAAAAAATACAAAAAAACATAAACAAAAATATTTAGGGTGTATGTTTTTGCACTCAGGGACAATATTTCTGAAAATGTATACTTATACGTTTGTACGCACTGAATGAGTTCATCAGTCTTGCCAGATTTAAAAAAAAATATGATAATATGAATACATAAGTTAAAAAAAAGTACTACTAATAAAAATGAGTTGAATTTGTGGCTGTCTCCCAAGTATCCACAGCATTCAAAAAGATGGCAAAATTCTTCTATCAGACGATGGAAGGCTTATTTTATCCATCAAAATATTGATCAAACTTAGACAATTCTGAGGTAGCTGTACTGCATTTTTAGTTTTAAAATGCATATTGTCAAATTTAGTGCTTAAAAAAGGATCATCATATATTACTTTGCTTTAACTCGGAGTGAACAGGAATTTAACTCGGGTCACCTAATCCTAACCACTCGACCACCAGTAAAACCTATGATATATGAAAAGGAATTGTACTTTACCTCATTTTTGAACTCTTTACTCACATTGTCATTAGTCTGTGGTACCATGAGTAAAAATAGGGTGATTAATATGTTTGAATTTAAGTAGACAATTAAAATTAAGGCAAGAAGACATTAATCAATTTTTAATTTGCAAGGAGGACAGTGAGAAGAGCTCTCGGATTAAAAAAACTCCAGCTCCTTCCTCCTGCCCTTTTCTGAGCCCCCTCTTTTTATTAAACCTTCAATGTTACAAAAAAACAGATCAGCCTCAAAGGGTGTGGAACTCAAAGAACAGCAACATAATTGGCCGATAGCGACAATGATGCGAAATCAAAAAAACCACACCATATTAAATCCGAGTAAGGAGCAGGCATCCCATGAGATCACCTTTGCTCTTGTCTGATAGTAACAAACTTATCAGTGATGATGACATAAATTCTGATTCCTTTTCATGTGCCATCTACATCACCGGTGGTCTATTGGTTATGTTTCTGTCAATTCGCCGCTACGATCCAGGATTTTTTCCATTACATTCAACCCCAAAGTTCGAGCTGAAGTGAAAAAAAGTGTTATAACCATTTCTAATCAAATACAATATTAAATGGGGTATTTATAGATTAAAAGGAATATAGATATCTTTATATGCTGCTTTTTAAAAAAGATTTACCTACATTTTTGTCACATAGTTTTTGCTTGAATGGAATTACATAAACATGCCATAAATGAGATTTGTCTTTTGAAATGGCAGCTACGATATGAGGAAATTTGGATATGCCCACATTATGTTATTTTGTTCATGTAATAGTGCGGTATCGAAATACAGGCTGTATTGGTAGATACGAAAAAATATATAATGAAAACTTATTTTTCCTTCTGTAATTCTGCCAATTATTTGGAACCAATGTGGCTGCAAATTAAAAGGTTTTCCCACACCATCCCTACTGAATCCCTTTCTTCATTTTTGTGTGCTAGTAACTTTAGCCAGACGTTCCCAAAACTAAATTGAGTGGATATCACTATAAATGTGCAGAAATACAGATGCTCTGCTGCGTCTTGTGGAAGCATGTTAAATGGGAGCCTGCTTTCCCAAATAGCACCAGCGGTGACAGATGATGCAAACAGAGGCAAAGCAGATTTGCGCCTCATGAGACTTAGTTGTGATTGATAGCTAGTCTGGGAGGGATCTTTTACCTAATGGAAGCAAATTGAAGAGCAAGGCTAGCTGCGTACAGGAGTGATTGGAAATAAAATGAATGGCTAAATCTGGAATGTTATCAGTAATGACATTTAGCTTTGCAGTTTGAACATAATTGAAAGTTCGAGAGAGTAAAGGCTGAAGGAATGGCGATAACAGAGCGCAAAACGGTTCAAGGATAAGGGGCACTCAACTTGAGCCTCAGGTGACACACATTTCATTTTGTCCTTTAAAATCGGGTGCTCATCATCTCAACTACTTCTCCTTAAGTACATCAGAGTTCTTGGGTGTCTTAGTTGTTCATTTGTGGTATATGACTTTCTTTGTCCTAATAAATCCAGCATCATAGTTGAGCAGCCCTTCAAAGTGGCAATTTAGAAGAGAACAAAACACAATCAAAACAGAATGAGGCAGTACACAATCTCATTTTCTTCACTGTAAGGAAAAATGTCACCTTGTCTTGACCTGATATTTCCTTGTTCTAGTCTTTAAAAAAGAAAAAAATAATATGAAAAGGGTCTAACGAATGCGATAATTGGACACAGAATACCCACTGGAAATAGGATGCAGCCTGAAAACATGATTTAATGACCGATCCTTAACAAAGGCACATCATCCGTACAAGAATGAGAAGCTGATTTACCGTGAAAGATCCATTTGTAAAGACTCCCATCATTGGGAATAGAACGGGTCAATTTCCTAAGCAATTCATGTAATAATCGGCAGAATATTTCAATAAAAACTGTTGCCATTGTCAGCCCTAATTGTCCCTATTGCATCTTTTGCACAGACACTCCAATAAACTTTGTTTTAGTTTATCATCAATGTTTTCAAATGTTATTTCAAATGGTTCGATGTCGTACATTTAGATAAAAAATTGACATATTATTTGTTTCCATGCAGTTATTTAGCCTGGGTTTGATTTTGGTTGGACTTCTGCTTGAGTAATCAGCTGCCAATCAGAGTTTGGATATCATTTGCTGAGGAATAATTGATCAATGGACGACATTAAATTATAGATCGACTTACACATTGGAGATATAAATTGCTGTTAGTTCTTCTCCCAGATCTCTTGATCTACTTTTTGAGGAAAAGCTTAAGATAACAAGAAAAGCTAAACACTACTAAAAATCATGTCAAGTCATGACAATTTTTGTGATTGAAAGTGAACCGAAACAGTAATGATAATCTTTGACATTCCCTCTGCGTCAGTTACCGAAGACCTGGGTTAGTGGTGTCAGATGAGTTAAAAATTCCATTTCAAGGTGTCTCAAAGACGATAATGCTTTGATGACCGACACTTCCTATCAAAAATAAAAACATCAGAAAGATTTCCTTTGGAAAATAGGTCAGCACAGCAGCCATGTCACGGAAGTCTTCTGTAGACTCCATAGCTACTGCAAACATGGATATGAATTGCTTTCTTATTCCAGGAGGATTTTTTAAAACAGTTTTGCTGGTGTGTTTAAACAAAAGGTTATCTAATTAGTAGAGGTTCAATCATGTGATGAATTGTGAAGCATCTGCAGTACCTGAATAATCCTTATCCCATATGTGTTTTCCGGCTAATTGCTTTTAATGTCAACCACACTCCACTCAAGCCTGTTAAAAATGTAAAAAGTAATCAATACTATTAAGTGACTGCATCATGTCCTGTGAAAGTAGATCAATGAAGACCTAAAAGCATTGGTGTCAAACATCAGGCTTGTCAACAAATAAAATCTGTCCGGTGAGGCAATGCTGAGAGAAGCACAAGAGAAAATTGAACCGCACCATGCCAAAATATGACCTTCAGCTCACTTATGTCTAATGAATGGTGCCAAAGACAAGCAGTATCAGGTCTCGTGCCTGTCTATCTCGTCCTGTTTGATATCGGTCTCCAGAGTCTGGTATTGTTCCCTTCTATCTAGTCCTGTTCGATATCGGACTCCAGTCTCCAGTGTCTAGTATCGATCCCGTCTATCTTGCCCTGTCCGATACCTTCCTACCATCTCCAGTAGCGGATATCGTCCCCGTCTATGTCGTCCTGTTTGATATCGGTCTCCAGAGTCTGGTATTGTTCCCGTCTATCTTGTCCTGTTTGATATCGGACTCTAGCCTCCAGTGTCTGGTATCGATTCTGTCTGTTTCGTCCTGTCTGATATCTGTCTCCAGTCTCCTGTATATGATATCAATCCTGTCTGTCCCGTCCTGTCCGGTATCGACCCCATCTGTCCGGTATCTGCTCGTGTAACTAGTATCGATCTCGTCGGCCTCTAGCTTCCTGTTGTTGCACGCCAGACTTCTGCCTTACTTCTTTCGCCCAGCGATCGCCGAATCACTGGCGTTTGTGTTAACCTACATGACTGCTCCATTCCCATAAAATAAAGCTTGTGTGAGAAACGTAACGCATCTGGGTGCTCCTCCTGTTTTGGTTCTGACAAACTATCCCTAGTGATTGTAAATTATCGTCTGGAACCTGGATTAATAATAAAACCTGGATATATTTACAGAGGTTCAAAGTCGCTTTAGCTCCTTTCTCTAATAAATAAGAAATCTAACAGCAAATGTCCAAAAATCAGACATTTTCAATATTTTTTTTTTTTAATGACAAATGTTTTCAAACAATTACATCAATAAATAATTCAAATAATTTGCTCTGTATTTAGTGATTTCGTTCTATTTTTTTTATTTTCTTGTTCCCATAAGTTTCCCTGAGTTAAATAAGCTGTAGTGGAAATGAATTCAATTTTTGTTTAGCTTTCTTTTAAAAAAATATGCACAGTTGATAATCAACTACAAAAGATTAAATGGAAGAATTTATTTTTATTGTCATTCTTTGTAACTATGCACACAGAACGAAATGTCGATACATCTGACCCGTACAGTTCAACTGTAGCGAGCCAATGTAGCCATAGCCAAACAGGGCGCCGCCATTTTAGGGAGTCATTAGGTGACCCAACCCCCCAATTCCAACCCCTCAATGCCGAGCGCCAAGCAGGGAGGCAATGAGTACCAATGTTGTAAGTCTTAGGTATGACTCGGCTGAGGCTTGAACCAGCAACCTCCCAGTCTCAGAGCGGGCACCCTACCATCTAGGCTACCAAACTGGTAAATCTTAGTGAATTAGTGAAGATCCGGCCTAAAAAGAAATCCAGCTTGATCCATCCCGGCCCGCAAGTATTGACACCCTACCCGACACGACCAATTAAGTTGACTGACAGGACCGTGCCCAAAGCAACCCAAAATATAATATTTTTGTTGGGCTACCACTGGACCAATTAACCTGATTTTGTAGGACCAGCCCAAAAAAACCCCAAACGTCATATTTTATTTGTGAAGACTCATAAGGCATAAGTTTCAACAGTTATCTTGACGAAAATTTCATGGCCTGCAATTTTCAAGTATCACTTTCTCCCGCTGTATTTTGCGCAGAAAAAAAGAGTAACTTTGGGACATCAAAATAAGAGGCCAGACACAAAAAACGCACTGGGCTAATTACGCAGAAAACTACTGCAGCCCACAAGGCTTTGAAGAGATTTGTACGGATTAAATAAATGAGAAAAGATATATGAAATTGTTATTCCTATAGTCTGAATATCAAAGGAAATAATCGAAGATCATGATCAAAAACTAAATAATAAATATAGAATAAAATTCTCTCTTCACTCTTTCTTGTGCATGTTTGCCTTTTCAGTTCCCCTGTTTTTAGTTGATCTTTTACTTGTCGCTGCTCAACTTGGGCAGTCAAAATAGATGCACGCTAGATTGCAGAAGGGGAAAATATCAAATAAATGAAAATAGTTGTCTTGTTTTCCTTTAGTAATTTGAGGGTGATTTTTTTTAAGGTCGGCCGTAATAATGACGGGTTAACTTCAGGTGGAAATTAAGTTGCACCATTAACCACAGCGGCAATACGTTCTTAAGAGAGAGGGGCAGAGAGACAATCAAGAAAAATGACGAATGGATTTCAAACAGGGAGGCGGCTCAGAAAGAGGAGCAGAGAGGTGAATAAAAAAAAGCTTAGCAAGAGAAAAGTGGTGGATTAAAAAAAAAGCAGCTAGAGAGGAGCTGTGGATTTAAACAAAACAAAAAAATCCCACTGCGAGTGAAGCGGTAGATTATTATGATATATATATATATATATATATATATATATATATATATATATATATAGGGCAGCACGGCGGCGCAGTGGTTAGCGCTTGTGCGGCACAGTTCATGTCATGGGAACCTGTCGTGGGTTCAAATCCAAATTCCTGTGCGGAGTTTGTATGTTCTCCCTGTGCTTGCGTGGGTTTCCTCCGGGCACTCCGGTTTCCTCCCGGTTCAAATTGTCCCTAGGTGTGAATGAGCGAATGAGTTGTCTGTCCCTGTGTGCCCTGCGATTGGCTGGCAACCAGTTCAGGGTGTCCCCTGCCCACTGCCCGGAGATGGCTGGGATGGGCTCCAGCCCCCCGCGACCCTAATAAGGATAAGCGGTATGGCTAATGAGATGAGATGAGATGAGATATATATATATATATATATATATATATATATATATATATATATATATATATATATATATATATTAGTGACCATATATGGTATTGTACTGCGCTTCTACCAATGAATACAAATACAGAGAGGAATGAAAGCAACATATTTCGTGAATATATTATTTCAAAGGATAGAGTCCATTTAGTTCTAGAACATTGCAAACATAAATCCCGCCTTTTCTCAAGGAACATGAATGACGTTAATATTGGAGCTGGAAACACAGAAAATCCATCAACAATTTGAAAATATAAGGGAAAGCAACCACGAGCGTGCTTCAAGTTCAGCAAGTGTTGTTCAGGTGTCAATGATCATTTACATACAAATGAACTGAATATTATTATATTAAATATTTAAATGGAAAAACAAATATGGTATATATATATATATATATATATATATATATATATATATATACACCACGGCAAGGCAGTGTGCGGCAGTTATGGGGTTATGAAATCGAACCTTCCTGTGTGGCGTTTGCATGTTCTCCCCGTGCTTGCATGGGTTTACTCCAGAAACTTTCCTCCTACATTCCAAAAACATGCATGTCAGCTTAATTGGCCGGTTCTAATTGTCCCTAGGTGTGAATGAGCGGGTGAGTTGTCTGTCTCTGTGTGCCCTGTGACTGACTGGCAACAACTGCCCAAAAATAACTTGGATGGGCTCCAGCACCCCCGCAACCCTACTAAGGATAAGCGGTGCAGATAATGGAACGATGGATGGATCTATACCCCATAATTGTAGTCAGCATTTAATTGGGAGCCCTCTAAACATCCCAGTCCAACAGCTATGGCACACTTTGAATGTCATCAATTTACAAGTCCGGCCCCCGTGTGAGTGTTTTTTCTACCATTTGCCGCCTGAAATAAAATTAGTTTGACACTGCTGCTTTAAGGAAACATATCCTAAACTGACTTAAGGAACGCCCCCACCCAAAAAAAAATCTGATAAGGACACACAACACAGGACAGTTTAATGGGAGCAGACAATTACAGATTAACTTTTCAGTTTTGTGTGTTAGCAAGTACAACCCCAAGAGAGTCCAAGCCCGCAGGGACAAACACCACTGTATTTGGAACGAAGCAGACACGAGGGACACAAACATCCAAATGCACCCTAATTCATCCAAATTGTCGTAACTTTTCTATTCTAGAATAAATTACATGTGTAAGCAGCAACACAAGACTGCCTCAATGAAATGCACCATATTTGTTTATGGGATTTCTCACTAACTTTATTGATGCAGGGGCAGATAAAACAATTCATAAAGGCTTGCATTATTAAGAGCCAAAAAGTGTTTAGTAGGTCTTTTGCTTCATTCTGTCACAAAACATTGCAGAGCAAAGAAATATCTGGGTTTGTATTTACATATGTGAGCATACCCTGCAGTGTTTTCCTTTTCAGCCTTTTTGTTCCTATTCAACCAAATGAGACAAAATAAGAATACAGATGAGGACCTTTTTTTATAGTTTTATGTGTGATGGGGAAAAAAAATCATGCTTTATTTATGTATAAGACCAATTCCTGACTACTTTGTTTGATAAAATACACCAACCACAGTGTACTGCTCTGAGCCTCGAAAAGACAGAGTTGCCCCACTCCAGCTCCCCAGACAATTTAGTGACATCAAGTTGATTGTGCTGACTGGAAAAAGCGGCCTTTATTTGCCTTTGTGTAAATACAAATGACATTCTGCGTGTTTGGTAAAATCGATGACTGTATTATAGATTCACCAAAGGCAGGTCTTAGTGGTGATGAAAGGGTTGTCACCTGATTTTGGTAGATTTGATCAACCTTTTGATCAATTCAGCGATTATGCACTTGTTTGGTTACCTTGTTGTCTGAGTGGTTGATGTCAGGCAGCTTGGCAGTGGCATCAAGATCGGTCACCCCTCTGTTTACGTTCAGCTCCTCTGTGACGGGTAGCTGGTTTGTCTCATCAGCGTCGATGTCGGTCTCCTCGGCAACAGTGGAAGTCTTCTCGGCCCCCTCTTTTAACGGGCCACCTGCACCAAGTAAGACACAAATGCACACGGGCGGATGAGGATGCACTCCTGCTTGCACACATGTATGCATGAGCATGTACACAGGCACACATGGATGAATATAAATGAACACAGTTTCAAAAAACATGAATTAGTAATTAGACACTTGAAAAGAATCTGCATGCTAGTCAGTATTCATATTGCTAGAAGGGCAGAGAGAGAAAACTTCAAAATGTTAAGTTAAAAGGAAAATATAAGCACCGGCTTAAACATGTTTTTGTTGTTGTGTTAGCTCAAGAAGTTTTTGTACATTTCCATAATTGTTTGCGTTATGAAGAATAAGAAGCGTCAGAAGAGTTCATGAGTGTGTAATTCTTAAAAGTGTACCCTGTTTGTAATATTGGACAACTTCAAAAGAGATTGCATAGATGGCAGTTTGTTATTTTTACTATTATTCCGCACTGTTGTTTGTTGTTTAGACCAGTGTTTTTCAACCAGTGTGCCGGGGCACACTAGTGTGCCGTGAGACCTTGTCTAGTGTGCCACTGGAATTTTCCCAATTTTATCTTTCCAGAAAATCAGGCCATTATTGAGTATTTTTGCTTTCTTCAGACAAGGAACTGTAATAGTCATCCATATCAGTAGGTGGCAGTAGAGTTTTATATACTTTTTATTTACTAATTATCTGCTCATGAGGTAGCTGTTAGGTTAACCCCAACACTTGAAATAAAAACCTGCACTCAAAGAAGACACAGAGACGTAAGTGTGACTTACTTGCAAGGAGAGATGACCATAGACTGCCTGTTACAGTCTACTAGACACTCTGAAAAAGTGTAGTTCGTCCTTGCCTTTTTATTGTATTAGGAACGCCCTAATTTACATGTTTCTTCTGCTAAAGGGAGGAGGAGTGACAAAAAAACAGTTTGAGATCTGTTTTCACAACAACATCTTATCGTATCAACACCTGTTTGAACTTACAACAACATGTTATCGTATCAACAATATTACTACTATTGAACGAGGCGAGAATGGCACACTAAGCAAGAATATACACAGTATGCAACAGTAGAATAACTTATTTACAGTTTAAATCCATCAGTAGCACACTACATTTAATATTTTGTTGTTTAACAAAGCGATTTAAGATTGCACTGTAAGAACTAAAAACATAAATAAAGCACATCATTCTTTTTATTTTAGGGATTATTTTCTTTTTTTTATATACTAATTATCTGCTTATGAGGTAGTACAGTGAAATATTTGACATAACTTAATTTTCAAACATTTTCAACGGACAGGGTGCCTCGGAAATTTTTTATAAATAAAATAGAATAGAATATACCTTTATTATCATTGTTACAAAATGGGTTGAACATGTTGTGACAACGAAATTGGACGTGGCACTCCAGTCTCACATTTTACTGTGAGGATTAAAAAAAGATAAAGGATAATTTACACAATGTTTACACAAACAATTGTGGGCATGTAGAGACAGAAGACAATAAAGTGTACCTTGGTTGAAAAAGGGTTGAAAAACACTGGTTTAGACTATAATAAACAGTTGACATCACTGTATCTATCAGCCAATAATGTTGCTGTTCTTTGATTAACACACTCTTTGTGGCAGATTTGCTTTAGCACAAAAAAAGGGCTCAGGGGAGGGCGTTTTAAACAGGTTGGGCTCCTTTATCTTAGGTTTGGCTTCGCTCCCTGTTCTGGCAAGTTCAAAATGTATTGATATCTTCTCTCCTTATTTTGAGTGTCTGAAACGTTAAACTTATCAGAATTCCAAGCCCAATGATGTCTCTATGATAATTTGGTATATGACAGTTTTTCAACTGTCTCATCTTCCCAGTACACAACATCTTTTATGCAGCAATAAAACAGAGGGCATGGATGTCTACAACATCCCTAGAAGCGTGCTAGGCATACATAAACCGCTGAGGAGCAGTATATGGGTCAATCTGAGAGAAAGTCCCTTAGCCTGGTGCAGTTTAATGGAGTTGAAGATGAGCTTGGAATTATCCAATTTGACACCAGACTGAAATCGATAACATTTTTTCTCTTTACACATGGACCGTGCCTCAAGTTTTCCTGTTAAATCCTTTGGATGGAAATGCAGTTTTTCTCAATGTTCAGAAATGTATAATACAGTGGAACCTCGGTTTTCGAACGCCTCTCAGTTCGAACAAATCGGAGTTCGACCAAAAATTTCGAGAAATTCTTGCTTTGCTGTTCGGTCAAGAATTCGGAGTTCGAACGCCGGTAATGCGCGAGTGCGTACACTAGAGTGCGATGCTGAGCGGCGTACGGGTGTAGATCGTGTAGATAGCCCCCACCCCTCGTGACCAACTGATATCACGTGCGCACTTGCCTCTTTTTGCTTCCGCTATTAATATCGGTGAACGGAGTCTTTTAGCCCCTAACTATGCCTCCGAAGAAAGTCGGTGCAAACAGGACAGGTGAAAAAAGAAAAGTTGTTCATACAACTATAGCCTTTAATAAAGACATAATAGCTAAATATGAAAGGGGTGTTTCTAGTTTCCAATCTTGTTAGGGAATACAGCATGCGCCTTCTGCTGATCCCCACAAAGGTAAGAAATCCTATTCATAATTATTTTCTTTATCTTTTTTTTTTTTTTTTACACGTTCGTGTTAGCGTAATCTTTCGTACCGAAGATTACGATAACGCGAACGTACGATTAGCCTGGGTTAGCTTTATGATTACGTTGAACATTCAGGTAAACATTCAGGGTGTTGGAACTGAGCCCAAAATTCAGGGTGTAGGAACGAAGCCTCTTTCCAATGAAGCGCTAGCTTCATTGGAAAGCCCCCACTTGTGGTGCTAAATGACTTGTAAACGACCTGCTTTTTTTATTTTTACACGTTCATGTTAGTGTAATCTTTCGTACGGAAGATTACGATAACGCGAACGTACGATTAGCCTGGGTTAGCTTCATGTTTACGTTAAACATTCATGGTAAACATTCAGGGTGTTGGAAAGGATTAAAACGATTTACATTATTCTTAATGGGAAAAATGATTTCGGTGATTGAACAAACCGGTTCTCAAACAGGGTTCTGGAACGGATTATGGTCGAGAACCGAGGTTCCACTGTAGTTGTCTTTTTTGTTTCAAATGGAACAAAGCTTTTATTCTCTACCAACATCATACACATTTACAAGGAGGTGCAATTTATGTATGCAAATTGTTGAGTGTCACTTTACAGAACATGTGTCGAGCAAATGCCAGCAATGAGATTATAATTCTCAGAAAGATAATCAACCAAACATTTTGCAAAATCTTAAATTATAAGATAAACACAATTTTATTTTTTTGGGGATAGTATTTGACAAAATTCGAGTTATTCATGTGACACTTACACACACATATTACATGTTTAATATTGTCACATACGAATGTCCTTTTCCATGTGTAAAATAAACAACCTTTCATAAATGGTCTTCCGTGCAGTATCACGGGTCTTAAATATTATCATTTTATGGTCATTCTAATTACTTCTCAAGACCAGCGAATTGTCCACGTGTTTGCCTGCAGTTTGAGCCAATTAACACACCAAGAGTGTGTATGCATATAGAGTCCAATCACAATTATATTGCATAGGCAATCTGGTGACTCATCAGCACGTAAGCGAAGGTTGGTCTGAGGAAGGACTGCAGGCACTTGTAAACTCGGCATGATTCATTGCGCTGATTGATTGGGTATTTTACTTGGGCAAGCTGCTGTAATGCACAGATGGCTGACAAGAATACGCTCTGTTGTGCTTTGAAATAAATACTTCCCTAGTCAAGGTATCTTCCTGCCTTACAAAGGTGCTGCTGTGTCAACATAGAATATTGCAGTTTTACTTGGAATATTTTAAACAGCAATTTAACTGAAAGTTTGGGATGCTGCAACATACAATCATCCATTAAAATAAATAGCTTCTGCTTTATGCGGTGCTTACCTGAGTCAGACGAGTCATTGCTATTCTTTTGGATTTGACAGTCCAGCTTCCCATCAGTGGTCTGTTGGGCACTTTTCAGACTCAGTTTGTGACAGACCTCAAATGCCTGACCAACAGTCCGAACAATGCGCATAGCCTGGCTCTGGTGCGGGAAGAAGTACGGTTACATTCATAAAATATCGCATCACATTCCTAAAATAATGATTTTGGTTACTTACCTTCTTTTTGGACTTAAACACATTACAACGAAAGACATTGCTGTGGCCATCTCGTGCGATATAACTGAAAATCTTTAAATCCTGTGAGTCATGGGACACGTAAAATATTCTGAAAGGTAATAGAAAACGAACACAAATAAAAATAATTAGCAAAACTGTTTGTATTCAAATGTATTCTTTTTTGAAAGAGTAAATGGACCACATTGAAATAAAAGAGATAAATCACACAATTAATGTTTGTTTTGTTAACCAATTAATTAGCAGTAAGGGAATAATTTGTTTTGAAACATTTAACTATGAGAGTAAAACCAATGTTGTTAATGATGTCACAGACAAGGTTTTTGGTTTCGTTTTTAACAAACCATTGTATTTGCATGCATTTAGACCATAAAGCTAAAAGCACTCAATTGAGTTGCTTTGTTTATACGCTCAGCATTTCTGTGGCATTTTAAAGCTATTTGCAGGAGGCCTGACAACATCAGGTCTGGTGCTATGCTCCCTTAGCGCTGTTTTCCAGCATACCAGACATATGTGGACTGCACCACGTAATTTAGTAACTGTTCTTTTCCTTTCCTGGTTTCGCCACCCCCAAAAAACCCTAACCCAAAAAAAAAAAACCACAATAATAATAATTTATATATATATATATATATATATATATATATATATATATATATTTATATTATATATATATATATATATATATATATATATATATATATATATTTATATTATATATATATATATATAACAAATGTAAAATTAGATAGGCAAATTATTCTTTGAATATTAACCGAGGTATATAAAATCATTCACATCATGCATGATGATTAAGTCTTAATGAACCTCTCTTGCCAAGATTCAATACATTGAACCATTACAGTATGTTAATATGCAGTACCGTCCTTCCCAAAGCACTCCATCCATCATTCACCAGCCGATTGTGTGAGTTGAAATAATGAACAAGACGTATTTTGCAATGGCGATGCTCTTTCGATTTTGATTAATTGTTGCCAAAGAAAAACAACTGCGAGCTTGGCTGCCTTTTCACGCATGACTTTTACTACAGTTCAGCCAATATCTTTGTTTCATGTACATATATTTGTTCCAAGTTTAACGAGCTTCATGTCATACAGAGGATTAGCACCATATTTCACATAAATGATGCATTTCAGTCAAGCAGGGAGTTGTGTTATCCTTTCAGAGAGGAAGAGGCATGTTTAAGAGTACATGTTGAAGCCTTAAACACAGCATTTTAAAAGTTTGAGGAGTTATCACCACTGATAACAATCTAAATAAGAGCATTTATTTAAAGGGTCTGATTTTTTGGGCAGACTTCCCACTTTCTGTACACCGTTCTTCCTTTTTAAACAGAAAATTATATTATTTAAACATCCGCAAGTTGTTTTTAATGGTGTGGAACATGATCATTTACAATACTTCATGGCATCGAGACTACAACAAAACCCTGTTTCAAACAGATTAATTTGTTATGTTTCTATTACAGGACAATATTTTAATGTCTGTGTCTTGGACTGGCAATGAACAATATGAACCTGGAATTATACAATGAGACTTGACCTTCAGCTTTGACGTGGTGCTGGCTCTGTCAATAAAATCATCATGACCGTATGCCAGCAAACTGTGGGGTGCATGAACACTAGCAGTCATGAGCATTTTCATCTAAAATATCTTAAAACCGCCCAATTGTTTTGACTTCCATTGTAATATTCTCGAGCTATCAAAAGGTGCATGCAGATTGATTTTGGTGACGATTTTGGTAGACGGTAAATAACAGAAATAAATCCATGGATCGGTCACAAATGCAACATATATTGGCTCTGCAGGATCTGCAATATTCAGCTGTGTACAACGTCAAACTGTTTAATTTCTGTAGTTTTCTATGTAAAAATAATAATCAGCCATGGCATATGGCATGATTATCGTATAGTTAAGGGGAAAATTATACACTAGGTTGTACCACACGTAAAGTGCTGTGTGAATATGTGTTTGGTGACATAGTACTATAGAATCTTGTCTTTTTAATGGACATATGCCGTTCTGGTATTTAAAAACATGTCTAAACTCTTTTTGAACAAAAAGTCAATAACGAATGTTAGTAATAAGGAGTCTGTTATTTTACAGAACCAAGAATGGAAAACACACTGGAAAATATACCCACAAAAAATGTGTGGACTTAATTCAGGGATCAGAATGGAGATTTTCATTTTCAGCTGAAATAGCCAGGGTCCAGGAATAAAGCAGGGCGGAGCTCCCCCCCTAACCCTATTTTGGTCCTCAGAGATATCCGCGTGAGGCAGGCTATGAGAGTAGAGTCTCAACCTGTAACCAGCTAAAAGTTTTTTACCACCATGATTAGAGTTCGGATAGCTGGAACTCCATGTATTCACCAAAGTTTCTTTTATTTAAAAAAACAAAAACAAATGAATGTATGATTTTTGTTTTTAAACGGTACTTTTCCATCCAAAGGACTCGACTGAGTTGTCTAAGGGCGACATTAAATCTTTGACACTTGAATAGAGTGAAATACTGTGGCATAAAATTATGCCCTTGTCTCCTTTATTACCTCCCCAAAGTAAATACAAAGCAGAATTTCATTACTGGTTTCGGCCATTGCACCCTGAGAAGCCCAACTCGGGAAGCTAGGCTGGGTCGGTGACATGATTGCTGATTCAGGCACCTACGAATGCCCCGTTGACTCTTTTTAAAACCCCGGCTTCCAAGAGGAAGCCGCCAGACCGTCCTGCGAACCTACGCTTTTGCTAGGCAAGCACCGTACCCTCCAACAATCTCCCGCTCTGTTTTCTTCTGCCTGTTACCCGTTGCCGACCTGTTTTCTGGAGCCGTTTCTGCCCTGTTTCCTGGCTGATACCAGCTTTCCTGCCACCCACGACTATCCCCGCTTGACACGGAAGTGCCACTTCCGCGTTCCTGCCATCAGCTACCCGTGTCCGACGATCATCGGATCGTGGAAGCAAGCACTGCTCTCGTTTTCAATAAAACTGAATTAAACAAATGTTATTGGATCCTGTCTCTATTTCTGTCTTGTGACAGTCGGGCCTGATTGGTACTCGGATCGGAGAGCCTGGGAATATGAGTCTCATCATTGCTGATTCGGGGCACCTGCGGCTGCCCCGGTGGCGCCAACAGCCCTGGTCGCTGATTGGCTCCTCGCCACTTTTTAACCCCCCGATTCCCTGTGACCAGCGTCCGATCGTTGCGAACCTTCAGCTCCCGCCAAGGCAAGCCTTTCGAACCTGACTCCCTGTTTTTGACTCCTGTACGTTTCCCGGCTTCGACCGGTTTCCGTTTGATCACGTCTGTGCTCCAGCGCCCCGGTAACCCGACCTGCTTTTCCCTCTTCGACACCGCTATCGCTCGCCAGAGAAGTGTCACTTCCGTGTCACGAGCGACCTGCTCCCCACAATCTACGATCACTGGAACGTGGGTGCCAGCTTCCCTCTCTTTTCGAATAAAACTAAGAAACTAACGTAATTGGGTTCCTGTCTCCGTTCCTGGTTCCTGACAATGAGGTGCTATAAATAAGTCATGGGTATGCATCCCAAATTATTAAAAGAGCCATATTGGATAAAAAAAACAACAACACAAATTTTTCTGAGGCCGCAAAACATTAAGAGCCTTTTAGAAGCCATATAAAAAATGCAACAGATGCTGTATGTATCAATATTAGCTATGTTAGCCTACTGTCAAAATAACTAAGTTGGATGTACTGCATCCTCTGGATAGTAATGCACCATGTGACTACTCTGTTGTAGGATACTGCCTCAAGTTTAACTTCTTTACAATATTAAAGAATTACAGTATCTTTCATTGATTTGACAAAATTGATGAAATGCAATTAAGAAATCCATCACATCACACGACTCATCACAGGCACTTGAGATATACCCCACTGCCTTGAAATGGTTCAGTCCATTTGATTTATATTGTTCGATTGTATTCCAAACACCCGATCCAGAATAATATTGAAGATGTATTCTAATAAGAATTTATTTTCTTCTCATCAGTTGACCACATTAACATCAAATGTTGATGGATTATGTATAAACCAATTACTTTTAAAATAAAAAGTTACTAATTGATACAGATTTTTATGATACTGACCTTCTTGATAATAAATCAGCTTGTGTTTGAGAACACACAGGTAGATTATTTATTTATTATTGCGTTATTTATTTCTTATTTAAATGACTGAATTCATATTTTTTGATTGACTCAAAGATGTTTGTGAGTGGTTGTTGGTGGAAAGGGAGAGAGATAAGACACTCTGAGTGATCACCACCCACAAAACTCTGAACTTAAAGTCGCCCCTGCTTTCCAGAATACTCTTTATGTTATTTGAAAATAGCCACCTGACTCGCGGTTGACGCTTCCCCTCTAATAGGGGTGGAGCTTTATCCACACAGCTCGGACAGTTGAGAGAAAGAGTACAGATGCTCTACTACTTACGACCGTTCGACTTACGTAAAACGGTAGATACAAACATTTTTTTTGGGATGTCGAAAAATATTCGGATATTGCTGTAAATTAAATTTTGTATTGTGTGCACCTTCTTCCAAGTAGAGGACAGTACTGTAGTACTTCTTTCCGCCGCTACCGGTGTGTGGTGGCACTGTGAGAGGTCACCCAGCATCCACCCCAAAGAAGAAATCCGCTTCCTCTCCCTAGTTTGTGTGTAAACAGACTATCCAGGGCGCTGATACCTTTCACATTTTTAATGTTTAATATCTCGTGTATCCATTCAATATGGTTGGTGTAAAGTGTAAAGAAAAGGCGAGCCGTTTCTTTTGAAATGAAAGTGGAATAAGAAAGCTTGATGCGGTTGAAAAAATGGTCAGAACACTTTTTTTAGCCACTTTTTACCACAGAGGAGGACCTCTTACAAAAGTAAGTTAAACTCAAATTTATTTATCTTTATAGAGCATATTATTTTATGAAATGTTTATTTGTTGTACAAAACATAACAGGTTACTTATACAAGCCTTAGACATACTTATATAAACCTTATACATACAAAATATAGCACTGAAGCAACTTACGAAAAAATTCAACTTACGAATGTTCATAAGTAGGGCAGTGTCTGTAAAGCGGAGGAGCGGGATTTAAGCACCGGAAAACGTGAAAAGTGTTTATGATAAGTGTAGCCCCGTACAGAAACTGTATTCAAATAAAAATATATTTTCCTCCCTAAGCTTTTTCAACGTGTAAACAAAACAAAAGAGCGAGGGAGCCACTCTACATGCCTACCCCTGAAAGAGGTATTTTGGCGCTCACTGTTTCGGCAGCACTGAGAGAAAGAGAACAAGCAAGTGAGTGGGAGTAGTGGCATGTACGTTTCGATAAACACCATAAAAGATTAAATGTACTTATGTACTAAATAGAGAATTACAGCCTCCAGCTCATAAGGGCTCAATCGAGCCAGATGTCTGCGGAATGTCTTGCCTTACAGCTGCTGTTTAAATTAGAAGGAAAGAAGTGGAAAAATAGAACTCACACAACTCAAAACAGTAGAAATACTTTTGTAGCAGCACTGTGCCAGAAGAAACAAGACATATATTAAGTTTCACGAATTACGCAGGATAAAAATAAAATGTTTGTTCGATTGTTTGAGGGCTGCAACAACAAGTCGATAAAACTGATTTTTGAGAGCGTTGGACACTAATGTCATCATTGATTTGTTGTGTCACGCAATTTATAAGCCACTAAGCACATGAGATAAATGCAAATAAGAGTGCATTGAATTTCGTAGTAACGTTAAGGGTTGTACTACCACTTTCATCGGGCAGAGGGTGCCTGAAGGCCGTTTTTATCAAAAACATGTTACATTTTTAATTTCCTTTTATATTGAACATTGCATCATGACAAGCAAAAATAGCATGAAAAAGTCAAACACAACAAAGTTAACAATTTTCAAGGTTAGAGAAAGTGCTGCAGAAATACAGGGGGAAAAAAAAATGAAAATGAATAAATACAATTATTAGTCAACGTAAAAAAATAATGATAATAGTTATGACATGTTTAACTCAACAAAAGGGGCAAATTCTTAAGCATATTAAATATCAGTTGCACATTCAAAGATTTAACCAAACATTTTTTATATATTTTGCTACTCATAAAATGAAATACAGTTCTATTTTTTAATGATAATTCCAAATACATGGATGTATCGCATATATTTGTAAGTATTTTGTTTATTGTTGAGTTATTTAACAAACATTTATTATAGACAATTGTATTGTTTTGTGCACTATTTTACTAACTGTCCAATATTTGAATAAAGAGGCAGAAATGAAAATTGTGTTTTGTTTTTTTCAAATCCGATTCATCGATTAATCAAAAAAATAATCGACTGATTCTACAAATATTAAAATAATCGTTATTTGCAGCTAAGGGCAGCACAGTGGCTGAGTTGTTAGTGCGTCTGCGATACAGTTCTGAGGTCATGGGATCAAATCCAGCTACCAGCCTTCCTGTGCAGAGTTTGTATGTTCTCCCCGTGCTTGCGTGGGTTTCCTCCCACATTCCAAAAACATGCATAGCGGATTAATTGGGTGGTCCAAATTGTCCCTAGATGTGAATGAGCGAGTGAGCTGTCTGTGTCTGTGTGCCCTGCAACTGGCTGGCAACCAGTTCAGGGTGTCCTCTGCCAACTGCCCGACGACAGCTGGGATGGGCTCCAGCACCCCCGTGACCCTGCTGAGGATAAACGGTGCAGATAATGGATGGATGGATGGATAGTTGCAGCTATATATTGTTTTGAGCAAACTGAAGTCTATAACTTTAGGCAAAAAAAAAGTTGTATTTGCATTTTCCATTCTTACAATAATAGAGACTGCATGTAGATTTGAGCTACAGAGCCAATGCAAATGCAAACAGCAATCAATGAGTCTAAATTGCTGTGACAGTTAATAGAAATTAGGTGCATCGATGCATGGGGGTGTTCCTTGGCAACCCTCATTGTCTTAAGCTGAGGCAGCATATACTGTACAGTAGAGGATATGATGGCAAAAGTTCTGTGAGGTGGCGCAGAGATTTCGTGCTAAAAAGCTGTTCTCTGTTATAGCGTGACTCCCTTACTTGTTTGTTTATACGATGCTAAATAAATCATTTAAATATGCCAAGAATTATCTCTGGGTTTCTGGGTCATTGTCAAGTATGAGCAAATGTATCTTGCTATCAAAGCCAGTCTACTTCTCAGAGATATCTATTTGGCATTTACAGCATTTCTGTGTGAGACATTTTTAGACAATGCAGGTTCATTTTCTAAGAAAGCTGAGGAATTACACACCCACGAAGCAGACCAGAGATTATAATCCCAATATGCAATATTACGATTGGAAGAAATACTCCAGAGTGTGGGGGAGTATATTTTTGGACTATTTTTGCAGTGCTACTGGCAAACATGAAATGAAAAGTTAGTGAAAGCAAACTAAAAATGGGCTGTAGATCACTCGAAGAAAATCTGAATGGGAAAAATTCAGTGGAACACCAAAGCATCTTTCGAAACGCTTTCAAAATAACATAGCACTGATTTCTCATTTAGTTTCACCGTTGGTCCTGAACCGCAGATTGCTGGCTTTAGGGAGCGTGAAATGCAAAGCATAAAGAAGCAACAACCAACGTAATTTAGAAACATGAATCCCATCCAAAGTGTGTATGAGATCAGACACTGTTGGTCAAGGGCGCTTGATTTGTTTTTGTTCCTGTCTGAAGTAGGGGAGGTGAAAACGCATAAATGCAGGTTTGTTTGATTTTGTAAGGATTTTATGCGACACTTCCGTTCAAAATACGAAAAGGTCACCTGAAGGTGATAACATGGCCAAAATGTTCCGTTCGGGTTTTTAACTCCCTTTCATGCTTCTCTGAATATCTTTGCTGGTTTTTGATACCGCAAGCGTGAGCCCCGAGATGAATTAAATAAAGTCAGCGCATACTGCTGACAGTACATTTGCATAATAGCATTAAATGTATTCTCGTTTCAATATTAACAATATCTCAGCCAACAATATATTGGATAGTGAATATAAAAAGTTCATACAAATCAGCTTATATGCCAAATGACCAAGATAAATCTATTAAACGATTGACGACATGCTCAATAATTTGTAACAAATGACAAAAAAATGCAAAATGGCTGTGTTGAGAATTAAACAAACACAAACAAGTTCCATTCAAAGGGAATCAATACATGCATTGTGCTGTGCAGACTACCATTTAGCATGTGCTTTTTCACAGTATGGAATGTGCTGAAATGTGGGAACAGCACTAAGGTCAGTTGCATTTATTGAACACTTTAAAGTTTACGGAATAATCAAAGATGTTCAAAAATCCATAAGACTATTAAACAATGTTTGACCTTTTGTATGCTGTTCTGGGACGTATCCTTGTATCATATTGCTATATTGAACACTTATCCACTGGTTATGTTTCTGTTTTTGGGCCATCGACTGAAGAAAATGACCCCTCAATCGCAGTTGAGAAGGTTAAAATTGGGGCTTAGTCCGGGAGTGAATCATCTCATTGGTATCATCGATTTACTAAGCCGATTCCTGCCCTGCTCACTCCATGGCTAATGAAACACAAGCCCCCAAAAACTAAAAATGAATTCTGTTATGGAGAAAATTGTAACACCTGGAGCTCATTTCAATGCCAAGCTCTTGTAGTACTTAGCACCTAATACAATTTGGGCCATCAATGCTGAGAGTATAGATAAAAAGAGATTTAAAGTAAATTATCAGAGTTCTGTACTTGTAAGATATAAAGAATTGGAAAGCCAGAATTATTTTAAATTTTAAAAATATGTAGTTCTAGATTACTCAAATTCAGACCAGAGTCTTTGTTGTACATAACAATGCTGGTCTGTCAGTGTTTATGTTTTTGCCTGCTGTAAAATGTACGCAAAGCAGCTCATGGCTATCAAAGCCAAACAGTCTGATTCTCTGTACGACACTTGACTTCGAATGGATCTTCACACAAGGCAAATTGACTTAGTCCAAGGTCTGAATAATGGTCTGAAATGTTTGATGGAAAATATATTGTGGAGGCTTACCTGTAAATGGGGTCTTGCATCACCATCATTTTGTTTTCATCCCACATCCATTCTTTCTTCTGTTATCAAAAATAAATAAAGGATTAGAACTGCTGTGTTAAAATGTTGTAACATGATATTTTATTGTTCATTTGTGGCAGCAGCTCTACTTGAGATGTTGACAATGTTTTACATTAAAATGTAGGTTTTGTTTTATTGAATGGACTGAAAAAGGGGTCGTCACTAACACTTTTGAAATTGAGAGCTACTCTTTGTTACTGATTGGTGCAAAATGATACCAGTTTGAAATTAATTTCTAAAATAACAACATATCATATTATTACTATGTTGTAACTTTGTTATTACCAGGTTGTAACCATAAGGAGTAGAGTTGAAGCGATGGCGGTGTCAGGGACGGAAAAAACGGGTTTGGTACCAAGGCGTGGGTCAGAAGCAAGTCGTAAGCCAGAATGGGAGAGTAGATGTAGTCGGGATTAAAACGGGTCGGAGCCGGGGACAGACGGCGGCAAAAACGGGACAGGTGGGAATCAGGGTCGAAAAAGGCTTGCCTAGTTTACATTGAGGTTTGCAGACGGACTGACAACCGGGGATTGACAGGACTGGGTTCAAATAGTGACAGGGAGCCAATCAGAACCCACGGTGGGTGGCGACAAATGAGCGGGAACAGGTGAGTCACATCAGAAATCATGACAATTTTGAATAGTGACAGGATTTGATAGGACGTGACGTGAACAACTCAGAGGAAAGCAGAAAACCGTGCCGCTGATAAATATGTCAGGTTTTGGGGGGCATCCCGCCTTTCAGCAGCCAAAGTAACACACCCTATTTGACTATCGGTAGCGGTAACAGTGTTGTAATGGCTGAAAAAATAATTAGTTAGATTACCTCGCCACTAAAAAATGTATAACAGCGTTATTTCCAACAGTGACCAGTTAGAAATCAAATTTTCAAAAAAATCGCAATAACCAATCCGTAGTGAGCAGAACACTCTGGCAAATTAATTATAAGGGATCCTGAAGGTTTTAAGAAATCAATTCAAATTAAAAATAAGGTTTTCGTTGCCCCATAGAGTCTTTCTACATCCTGCTAAATTTTGAGATATAGGACTCTGATTTTAAGGTGTGCAAATACGTAAAGCAATCTAGAATTCTTTATATTTGACTGACCCGCGTGAGTCCTGTGACATTTTCTGCTGCTGGCTGCTTTGCTTATGTTAAATAAGCCCAAATATTGACAGAGCAAAGATATCGGAGCAGCACACCAAAAAACTCACACACTCATTTCCCTTGTCGGTTTTTCCTCCTTGGGATTTTAATGCCACAACAAAATGTCAAGCGCGGAATTATTTATATTGATTCCTATCTGGTTGACGCTTTGTCTACTCAATATTTGAATCATTCCTATCTTTAGGCCATCACCATACTTAGACTTGGAGATGAGTCGGTGACTGCAAGCTGTCATTTCTGCTCTTAAGCAGCGTTTCCATTGCGCGATTACTTAGCTAGTATTAAGCCTTGAATAAAAAGAAGTACTTTGACCAGGCTCCCCCTTCCTGAATCCAATATGACTGTATTTGTATCCAAGTGTTATGTATATAGTAGGCTTTACAAGCTGCTACTTTTTGCAACAAATTTTGTGCTTTATTTTTCAGAATGCTGAGTTGATGAGAATGCAGTCATATATCACACTGCTACATCTACTATTCACTTCTGCAGGTTTCCTGTCTACCTGAGTCAGCTAGTTGTCGAAAACACACGGGAATGGCCAAAGAATTATGAAGAGTTATACTGAATAGCACAAATACACGCATTCACTCAAAAAACACACATCCGCACACAGACACACACATAAATATTGGAAAAAAAGCAATAATGCTATGATGAATGGTCTCGGATCAGACACCCTGAGCTACATGAAAAATTGAATTAAATGTAAAAAACAAATAAAAATCATACATTTAAATATAAATGTGGCTTACTCTTTTTTTCATGGCAGAGAGAGAAACAGAGGGATGCTCTTTATCTCAATGCATGCGCTCTAAATAAAAAACACACGAAGTCTGAAAACACTCATGACACCCTTTGAGAGAAATCAGTCCTGTTTTTTTCCAACATTATTCATAAAACAAAATAGGAGGTTATATTCAATATTTACAACATTCTTAACAAGATCTGTACATTTTTAAACAAAGTATTTAATTTATACATAAAGTAAATATTAATCACTAGTGGAAGTTATCGATAAAAAACGCTACACTTATCTTTCTGTATCATTAGTGTCTTTGAGGAATGACTCCAAGCCCGTTATTGCGGCAACCACTAATGACAATTTTAAAAGAGGACTTCCATATCTGTTTTGCAATCTGGCACTATTCTCTGTCGTCTAGAAATATCGGGCTCACATATTACGCGCGATAGCCCTTAAACGCATTTTCTTTGGGCGCAGTAGTAA
Organism: Urocampus carinirostris; assembly: GCF_059441175.1. Taxonomy (NCBI): domain Eukaryota; kingdom Metazoa; phylum Chordata; class Actinopteri; order Syngnathiformes; family Syngnathidae; genus Urocampus; species Urocampus carinirostris. Next base: position 14,925,984 of record NC_142360.1, on the reverse strand, counting down.
ATCAGTGCTTGTCGTTGTAACCGCCATCTTGAATGGTCCAATGATTTCGAAAACACGTGACATAAACAACGTAGGAAATAGACATGAGTTCGATATTTGTATGGCTGTTTAAGCCTGAGGCTTCAAATCTGTTGCGGCTTGTACAAATCCAACATTGAGTGTTGTTCATAAATTATAAAATGCAGCTTTTAATCTGTGTTCCGCAATTTGAGAAAATAAAGAATGCAACTTACTTTTTTCTTTTTTCTCAAGGAGACCTTCACACCTTCAACAGATACCATGATGCTGACCTTTTTCTTCTTGATGTTTTTCACCTTGAACTCATACTGCAAAGAAAACGACACAATTGATTAACTCACAAATGTGCAAGTTGTACTTAGTATGAAAAGCAGGTAATACAGTCTGTAAAGGCTGGATTTATTTTATTCTTGTGTTGATGTTGAGCATGGACGTCACTTTTATCCCACTGAACTTACGTTGTTAGTTTGAATCCCGGCTTGTCCGTGTTACATGTCGAAGTGTCCTTGGGTAAGACATTGAACCCCCAATTACCCCCAATAAGCAGGTTAGCGCCTTACATGGCTGCACAGATCACGGCCGCTATTGGGAAATGTGAAGCACAATGTAAAGCGCTTTGGGAAGTCATTGACTTGAAAAGCGCTATAGAAATGCAGATCATTTCATTTCATAAAGTGTCATCATGAGAGACAATTAGACAATTAGTGTTCATTTTATGCTAGGCTTGACTCTTCAAGTGTGCACACGTATCTTCCTTTGATTATTTTGACTGGGTCCAATCATTCACATCATCCCCGTCACATATTGTTTATCTTAGTTGTGCCTCATTTGCTATTGCATGATAAGGAGGCTACAATAATGAATACAAAAATTCTGTAAAAGATGAAAGTTATTGGGGGAAAAAAGGATTATGAAATAGAACACAAAAATATTTCCAACGTAATTATTGGAGACTTACTTAAGATGTAAGTGCGCAAGAACAAAAGTGCAATGACATTAAGCAGTTGCTCCCAAAACAAGTCATGAAATAAGATATGAATAACCAGTTTTCTATACATAACCAAAAAAATTCAAAGCTGTGCAATGAATGAAGAAAATTAACAGGAGGTTTCTGATGACAAAGACATAAGCTATTTTTAAACAAGCTTGAGAAGTTGGTTAAAACTGATTAAAATAAAGAATTTGTCTTAATTATTGTATGAGATGCTTTTTGTCATCAAACCTTTCTTAAATGTTTCCTAGTTCATTTTTAAATTGCCCAAAATGACTGAAAATAAGTCTGGATTTATATGGGGTTTATGTCATCCAGCTACACGTACTCCAAACTTTCATTAGTCTGAAAAATGTGAGGTTTAAAGCTCCCCATAGAAAAAGACCCATAAACAATTTACAACAAAGATTAAAAAAAAGAAAACGTAACTCCATGATGAGCAGAATCATCAAACTCCGGACCTACAACAGGAACTAAGCTCTCGTTATGGATTCTGCCCCCCTCAACCCCGAAAGGGTTGAAACTGACAAACCAAACAAAAAAAAAGAGGGTTCCTTTATGTTATTCAAGTACTTTTACACACGCCCACTGGCAGGAGGAAAATGTGCGATGGCAGCGGTCCACACGGTCTCAAAGTTTGCACAGGCTGACAATAACTGTTTGCTTTGTGACGAATTCAGAACGATTGCAGAGTGAAGATTTGGGCTTGGAATAGTTCAATTCGGTGCAATTGAAGCAGTTATACAGCCTATCCAATACAACGTGTTCCATTATTGAATTAATCTTCCTTTTTTCTGTTTCTTTTTTTACTAGCCTCACTTGTTCAGTAACAATGATGGATCACTTTTAAACCTCCTGACAGAATTAATTTAAATCAATTATTCTGACCAATGCTTAATCTTTTTGATATCTTTCTGTTTCGACCATTTATTTCATTGCAACTGTTCAATTAAAAATATACTGCACAAAAAGCAATAGAAAGAAAACCAAGCTAAAATGTGCTTATGATACAATAAAAGGAAAACACTAGAATCATCATTTTGTTCCTGGCAGGGAAAATAATTATCATCCATTAAGAGTTTTGTTTAATGACACTGGCAATAATTGTGCTGTTGTGCCATTTGTGTAATGGACAAAGATCATTTTTCAGCATTATGGCCTCTGAGAGCTTTGCAGTCTCTGCAGACCAAGCAGCAATTCGAAGCGCAACTAGAAGAGTACAATAACTGTAACATATTCTACCTGTATAGCGGAATGGAACTCAAATTTTCAAATGAAGAGCACTCTGAGTGAAATAGATGGAAAAAGTGGTGCTCACTTGACTCAATATTACAACTAGGGGGGTGCTCAAAATCAAGTACCGGCAGCTGGCCAAAGTGAGTTTGTGACTTATTAATTTGGGCACAACACCCCAAAATGTATTTGTCAACATTCAGTTCCTCTTGGTCCAATAAATGTGTGCAAAATGTGTGGGAAAAAACACTGACTGCCTTTTCGCAAAAGATGATAGTGAGCCATGACAACATTTACAAGTCGACAAATTGAGCTGGAGGTCTGTGCTTGCTCACACTGATAATTTAGTTTCCAAATTGCTTGAAAACTGCACCAGAGTTGCACTTTTAAAAGAATGTGTGTGATAGGCAATCCAACTAAAGTACGGAGTATCATTTATAAAATATTCTGCACGGTCTATCGCCACCAAACACTAAAGCTCCTGTATTCTTGTTTGGAGCCCATGAATTGTTGTTGGGAGTTGTGACAAAGAATAATGGGTCATAACTGCATCACTAATAGAGTATATCTTTATGAGTTTATACTCACAGAAGACTCAACCTGTAATCTCCTACAATTCAAATGAATATAGAGGTTAGGCTGTGGACCTATTGTAATAACTCATAGTCTTGAGAGTGCATTTTTAATATACTACAGTGACGTCTCAACACTGCTAGCCCTTTTATTACCTCACTTGACAACAAACACACTTTATTTCTCAAATGTTCCGATTACTTCTTGAGTCCCCTAAAGAAGACAGAGTTGTGCAATATGGATGCTGCAGCTTATACCGTATTTTATCGCCCATATGTCACACCGTGTAAGAGGGCGCAGTCTCCGTGTTTGTTTCTATTTCAAAATTTAATACCACTGGAGGCGCACCCACCCGATAGGGTGCTGGTGCCTTCGGCTTGCATGAAATGTTTCCCCTCACGCGTACAAGATGCAAATGCTTCGTGCTTTATTGTTCTATTATATTCCACCAAATATTAGATACAAAGACGTTTTAGTAACGTTTGCGCTGTGAGGTGAGACATTTTCATGCAGGGGAAGGAGGGTGGTGGGGTCATTTTTCGGCACAACACAAACAAGCATACAAGTGTGCGGATTTACAAATACAGTGATAGCAAAACTGAGTTTGGTTATGGTTTATATAGGTATTGATTACTAAGTAAAACACATGGATAAAAACTTGGCTGTGTTCGTTTTCAGCTTACTCCAATTTGCAAACCCTCGATTAATTAATCTTCAATTCTCTCACGGCGGCTGCTCGGTTTCCATGTTCTTCCGTGTAGCCTAAAAATTAACACACCACGGCGGTCAAAAACACGGAAAGCATTGAATGGAGGGAGTTAGGTTTTAGATTTAATTCATATTTGGGGGTACAACCTTCTTCAGCCTTCAACAGCACAATACCTTTCAAATTGCTAGATACGCCTTGGCGTTCGCATCCATGAGTACTTCCGCTTACAATGCAGGTGTCTTCTTCTGCGCAAGGGGGATATGATGGTAATCAAACAATAGAACCCTGAAGTCTGCAGGAGACGCAAAGAAGTCGCAACCAGTGACCTCCCATTCTCTACAGCGGGCGACCAACCCTAAAACCACCGTGCTGGTGGCACGCCGTATATTTTGAAGAAAATCTGAAACTTTTATGTGCGCCTTATGGGTGTGAAAATAAAGTAAGTTAACGGCTTAACATATTATGAATACAATAACCATCTCATTATGAACAGCAAAAAAATGTGTCGCTCCTGAGAAGATTGCAATTCAGATTAGGCCACTGAAGGTTAACCACACAAAGAAAGAGACAGGAAATTGAACGGCCATTAGAAAAGTTGGCTGATCTGCATATCGTTCTATTATCCAATTGGAAACAGTTCAATTTGATCCAGGATATATGAAATTCTCTGGTTGGGCACATCAGATTTGTTTTTCAGAAATGCAACCCAGAGTGTCTATTTTATTGATAATAAGCACTCTGCAAGAAGACAAAATGTGCTAGAATAATAAAAAAAATAAAAAATGTAGAAATTTTGGGCAGCAACTCATTTTTTTAATTTCCCTTGAAAACATTAAGGAGATGATGATGACAGCCAGCCATTTATCAATTTCTTTGGTATAAATCCCATCATTGCTTGCATTTAATAGAAACTTGAACATTGGAAAATAACCACCTCAGCAGCAAGGGTCCTCAATCGTGCCAAGCCCAAGCAACACATAATTTTCAAACTCATTCATATCCGCTGATCATGGTCAAGTCCCGAATCTTGTAGCCAACCTGGGCTTCTTCCTATCAACAAATTATTTCGCATAGAGAAGACAATCCCAGTCAGGCCCATAGGAAACACTCATTGCATCATAGATAAATTTACATGACGTTATCAGTGTTTCATCTTAGTGTGACCGTTTTACCAGGATTTCTAAAAATGTTTTTATTCAGAAAATAAATTAATAACAAGGAAATGTAGACATTTCCAATTGAAAATAGCAGCAAGTCAAGTGCTAACAAGAAATCTCCATGGACACAGTGCCTTGGGAAAAATTCAGTGGAGTTCATTGATTCACGAGTGACTACCGAGATTATCCGAAAGGTCTGTCGAGCAAAGTGAAAAACAAGTCTTGCCCACTGGCACAAAGACGTTAATCTAGGTCAAAATCAAGAGCTAGCTGGGCAAAGAGAAAGCAAAACCATTGCTCTAATAGTTACCTTTAGGGGTGAAACAAGCTAAAAGGGTTAAATAAAGTGTACTTCCTCTGAAATAAAAGGGATGTGGACAAAAAGCATATAAGTTTGAAGACGACAAACATCAAAAGGTTATAACGGTGGGTCTAATGAATATTTCATTTGCAGGTTGCTTTTGCTGACACTTAGTAATGCATTCTGAAATTCTTCACTAAAAAATTTGTGGGCGATCATCGCTAATTAAATGCAACTGAATTAAATTATGCACTTAAGAGCTAAATGTTTTATTATGACTCAACAAACAATAAAAAGTAAATATGTACATATGTGAAAGCCGGAATGTAAATATGTGGCATTGTTTGACACTTGCAATGGAAATCCAACGGAATATGCGTAAGCCATGTTTGACCTTATCGAACAACGTATTTGCGGCAATTTTTTTTTTTTCAATATCACAGAGCGCCACGAATCATATTCTCGAATTTAGCATCATCACTATCAATTTGGCGACTGAGCGGAGCTGTGGTAACCAAGACATTTGAGCTGTGATTTCAGGAACATCAAGAGGAACATTTTGTACCCAGGCATCTTTGAAAAAGTATCTCAATAATAATGGATTTGTAGGCTAGTATTGATTTTTTTTAAACCAGGAGCAGGCTCAAGGCAATGCAATCATGACTAAGCTTTGATGTGACGCATGAGAAAGATTGACCATATTTTCATGACCATAAGGTGTACATAATAGTGTTTGATATTCTTCAAATCGTGTGGCGTGCCCTATCTCTCAGCGCACCCTGTGTGTGATAAACAGTGGCGGACGTAGATCAGCTCGGTGGCCCTAGAATTGAGCGCCTGCCCCAAGACTGGGAGGTCACTGGTTCGAGCCTTGGCCGACTCATGCCTAAGACCTGCACTAAACTAATCTAGCTCTTGTGAGATCATTCGCATTTCCAACTGAATGTGACTTGTATGCAATTTCCTGTGACTTCTATGCATTTCCTGTGTGAATGCGAAAAGTGTCCCGCTTGTGCAGAAGAGGACATGTGAAGTCACACGCAATGCATCCATTATTTGCGGAAGTACTCATGGATGCTAAAGCCATAGCAAATATAGCAATTTTAAAGGTATTCTGCTACCGGGGGCTGAACAGAGTAGTCCCCCCAAATATTAATTCAAAACATCACTTTCCCTTCAGTGAATGCTTTCCATGTTTTCATTCCCCATGGTGTGCTCATTTCTACGCTACGCGGAAGAACATGAAAACAGAGCAGCGATGAAAGAATTGAAGACTTAATGAATTCATGGTGGAGGTAGCTGAAAACTGAACTCTGACAAGTTTTTATCGATGTGTTTTACTTAGTAATCAATACTTAAATAAACCACAACCAAACTCAGTTTTGCTCCTGCTACATTTTTAAATACTCACACTTGTATGTTTGTCTGTGTTGTCGTAAGGTGGCTGCAGCAAAGGGCACCCGCGCCCTATCGTGATGTGCGTCCTTTGTAAGTGTTAAATACAGAAATAGAACCGGCTACGGACACTGCGCCTTTTAACACGGTGTGCCATATGGTCGTGAAAACACGGTAGTTGCAAAAAACTGTAAAAAAAAAAAAAAAAAAAAAGATCTACAACATCTGAGGTCACACAGGACATCCATCTATGTTGTCTGTTTGATCTGAAATGGGCAGTGGCCAGAAGCTAATCCCTCGTTGGGACAAATTATCTTGACTCCCTGGTGAGATGAAGGATTAGTAGCTCATAGATGTGCAGCTACCGTAACATACCACCGGCTTAGTTCTGTGACAGTCGTGCACCTTGAATGAATGTTTACAAAAAACTCATCTGCAGGCTAGTGAAAGATTGAGTCATTTGGGGATTTTAGCAAGACACACAATCAGCCAAATGAGTTTAAATAGTGATTAGTAATGCTTTAAGAATACATATTGCTACAAAAAAAATCATGCTAAAGCCACCTGTCATGTTCCAGAAAGTATATAGTGATGCAGACAAGCTTCGATAAGTCCAACATGACACATAATGCTCAAGAGTGACGCATTGAAATCTTGGAAAAAAATCCCATTAATGGATGTCTAAGGTCACTATATGACTCACAGGTCGAATGAGCAGGCAAAGTTAAAGTCAAAACAGACGTATTGTTCTTCCATTTCCTCAATTACCTCCCCTTTCCTGAAATAACATAAACACATGCACACAAACATACTGCATTGAAGCTGCCCTTCTGTCTAAAGGAGAAAAGGTTATACGCTTATGTTGACACTACACACATACTGCATTTAAAAAAAAAAACATTACCTATACAGCACCTAAGAATAAACCACAACAGAATATTCTATCACATTCAAATATTGTGTTATTTAGAGACTTGGGCCATGCTTTCCTATGTCCTGTTATGAGTAAGCCTTGTATATTTGATTCATTCCCTATCGTGAACAGTGAAACAGATGTTCATAGAATTGGGACTAGATTGATTTATGTTTGGTTCGGTATGATTGCGTTCCCTATCCTAATTTGAGATGCATCTTGGGGTTTCCAGTACCAATACAACAATGTTTGTTTTGTTTGTCTCTTAAGGGACATGTTTGACTACAAAGAGTGAAATAGTAATAGCAGTCTTTGTCTTACCAAGGACACAAAATATACAGGTAGTCAGGTTTTCATAAAATAAGTCAATACAGTCATTTCAGCTTTTAAGACCAGGAAAGAAGGTTGAGATGACATACATTAATAAATCTCACAGTGTATTCCAAGCACTTTTGTTTACTTGAAAAGGACACCTCGGAAATAATTAGACAGCTGCTATCTGTGACAAGTCAAAAATGGCCAGCATAACTTTGCCTGTTCCAAAAAGCTCTGGAAAATATCCCGAGGATAACTCAACTACAGTCAGGCTATGAAACTGACCCCAGGGTGGTTTTCCAAATGCAGAGGAAGACGGACATCCTGATGCAATTTCTTCCTGCTGATGCGCAAGCCCACTTGGCATTGAAAACCTAAATTGGACTGGAGAGGATACTTATAAAGGTTTTTTTTTGCAAACGAATATTTGGATGTCCGTTTCAATTATAACCTTATTAAAACTCTACTAAATCCCTATGTTAGAGTGATTACTCAAGATCGATTTCATACTTTACAAATTGCACATGCAAAGTATCACTACAAAATTTGAAGACTAAATCTCAACAGAGAACAACTTTTGAATCATTTGAGAAATAAATAATTGTTGACATGACTAATATCATTATTATCTTAATTATATTACATGTAAGACCACATAAACGTAGTTTGTACAAGTCAATCTTTTGCATGGACTCTAGCTATCAAGTACCTCTCCTGCTCTGAAAGAAAGAATAAGAAAAATGCTTCCATTTAAGGAAGGAAAGACAGGGGTGTTCACACGCACAATGGCGTGAATGCATGTTTCTAATTTCAAAGATCTACAGACAGAAAACTGCAACTAGTCACACAGATTGATAGGGCTTTTTGTTTTAAAGTTGATCTGGCCTGTTGTGCTTAACCCTATTACTGAGACAAAACTCAATGTAGAATCTATTACAGTGTCACTGATGGTCTGATTAAAAACAATAGCAAATATAAAAAAAATCAAGGAACTCTTTAACTAGAAGTTTTAATAATAAAATAGTTATTTGGTTGTCACCCATTAATTTTCTACTTTATTGTTACATGGAGATCAAAGGTTGAAAAAACTCAAAGAAAATGTTTGATTGGTTAGATTCAATGTTTCATTTCTGACTGAGTCAAATCTGTCTCTAAATGGCTAAAATTAGTTTTAAATGTCTCTTTACCATTTTCAAAATGGTAAAGAGTAATGATAGGACGCATACTCATGGTAGCTAATCAATGGGGCATTTATGTAGCAAAAGATTAATGAACGAAAAACATTTGCAGGTTAAAGAGACTCTAAAGTTTCTGTACAACGAGACCGTGCATAAAGTAAGAGCGACAGCGACGGTACACAGCTTAATAGAAGTGTCCATGAAGAGCAAAAGGTTCTCTTAAAACCAGTAATGGAAGGCAACATAATTCCATCCCACGCTCTCCCACTAGCAAAAACACACACAAACTCACAGACAGGAACACAATTGCCAGATTCTGCAATTTCTTGATCTCTTTCATCCGCCCTTTCTAAAAGCCTTGGGAATAATTTGGAGCACTACAAGCATTGCCATATCATGCCCAATTATCAGATTTACAGAAGATCGTGATATCCAGTGTAATTACTATTACAGCTGCAAAATTCAGAGTTAGAATATGTCAGGAATACAATTTGAAAGTCAGTGTTTCAATTTTATGCCATGGGTGCTGTTGAATGAATACTTATTACAAAAGGTCAGATGATCATCTATAATGTACTGAACATAATGGTCCTGCCCAGTGCCTTTTACATTCCCTAACTATTAAAATACACTCAGTCAAAACAGCTTAGTGATATAGTGCAAATTGTTGTGGTAAAAAATTGACGTCATGACAGTCCACCACAGTAAGACCCAAGTTCTTAAACCTCTTAGAAACCAAGTTGCTCTCACTTCCTGATCTGCAGTCGTACCATCACTCAAGATTCTAGCACATGTTACTAGCTGGATGTTGTTTGGTTTCCACAACATATTGGTTGAAGGTGACTCAGGCAAAACTCAGGGCCCATGGCAAACTCATCTCATGGAAAATGTGAGAATGCAAATCCACAATTTTCAAAAACGCAGGGCAAACGCTTCACATCAGTGTATACTTTTATGAAAATGAGATGGGAACATACCAATTATCGCAACAGCGCCATTTTGACTGGAATGAAGCTGCCTCCGCAGGGAGGAGCTGGGGAGTAATAGAAATGGTTGCAGAGATGAGAACACATATGGGACCACAGCTCATTGACAAGGGGAGCTACAAGGTCAAGTTTGGAAGCAGCTGTGCAAGTGTGAATCACAGCATTGCAACATTTTGAAATTGGAATTTTGTTTACAGCAGATTAGCATTTGATGAAAGATAAGATGCTGTTTCCATCTAAAGATAAGAGCTATTCTTGGGGGGAAACGTGCATATTAACATTGAGATGATAATAGAGATGGGTGATATGGTCAAAAATAAAATGTTGATTTTGTCAGTTAGTCCAGAAAATTGCGATTGTTAATTGATTTAAAACCAAAAACCCCACTGGACCCACATTGAAAAGAAGCTTTATGGAATTTGGAACTTTGGTACTCTGTCGCTATCTCCTGGCTTGTGTCATCATTGCAGCCACAGTAATTCATTCATGATGCACAACTAAGTGGATACATTTTTTTAGATGTGCGCAAATAAAATCTTCTTTCTTCATCTTTTTAGGGGTTTGGTTTGTCCATATGGACTCTACTTGAAGCAAGCCTTTTCTCACTTCCACCATTTTCATGCTACACTGACGAAAAAAACTGCCAAGAGGAAAATGATGTCACTGTCCAGCACTCCCTGCAGCCCCAATTCATTGAACCTAATGTGTTCAGATATGAAGACTTCAGCTAAAAGTAAGATGAAAGTAGATAGGGGAAGTGGAAAATAAAGCATAGGGGCTCTCTGAACTCAGTTGTGAATTGTAAACACATACTTGATAGAGAAAATATTTAACTTTCAACTTGTTATGGACACTTCCTAATGCCCCACCCCACTTTTAAAGAAATTGATTTAAAATACCACAAAATGTTAAAACTGATTTTTATTCAGTTTCAATACTTATGTATTAATCAGTTTTTGCTATGGAATGTGTATCTACAGCGCCCGACTACTCTGTTTTAATGACATAACAAGTAACAATTGTTAAATACTCGGCACCGGGTTTTGCCTACTTCTTATTCGACTAAAAGTCCTACCATCTTTTGTACAAATTAAACAACTTTTCAGATTTTTGAATCAATTCTCCAATTGCCCAGCCCTAATATATTGTATGGCTTGATAAGATAGCAGTGACCGTCACATTTTCAAATGTTTGTATAAAGTGATATAGATCACTTTTTTGTCCTTTTATTTTTGAAATGACAGAACAATTGTGTGTAAAGTACTACAAATAATACAGCAAATTTTTCTGAACTTGTCAAGATTAAAAGTCAAGTCAAGTCATTTTTAATTGTATAGCCCTTAATCACAATAAGTCTCTAAGGGCTTCACAGATTAGTACACTATGTTACACAGACTATTTTTCAGCCGACAAGAAGAGTAGGTTATTAAAGATTCAAGCGTGTTGGGTTATCTACTCAGGAACTAATGTTCCAGGTGCTTTGGCCACAGTCAGATCCATCTAATATGAGTATCTAAATAAAGAATATTTCTCATACATATAACAGGGATGTGATTTGACCAAAGTGAAATTATCTGAAAATTAGCGGGGGGGGGGGGGGGGGGGGGGGTGATTGCTAGCTGGGGGGGGGGGGGAAACCAGGTAGGACCAGGGCAGTAAAAAGTACAATAAGTATAGGCCCTACAGTAAAGTGTTGGTGTAATGTACACATGAAAATCTATTATTGTAATTGTTAAATATTTATGGCCATTTTTATTACGTTATAATATTTTCGAAAAAAATGGGAAAACTGTCAAATAAATTTGAAAAGTTTACCACCTACCTCAAAATTCACGACTCTATCAGCAACTGGTACAGGTTGTTGGGGTGGATCACGTCTCTTTATTACCGCTTCCGATTGTGATGTCAATAAGGGATGGAGGCCGTAAAGTTTTGGAGTTTTCGTTTGGGCACCGAAACTTCCAGCGATGGAATAATTTGTCGTTCTTGACTGGAGTTCTTTCACGTGTTTTTTGCTCTTTGCGTGACTTTCAAGAGCTTTGAAACCTCTCCCACCATAGTCGATGGTATCATGACACCAAATGCAAAGTGCTTTCCCGGCACGATCGATCTTCCGAATAAAGTCATTGAACAAATTCGTCACAGTCTTCTTTCCAACATTCGTAGATAATTCCTTCTCCAACCAGTCCCATCGAAACTTGTTTTTTACAATCTTATCAATTTCTTTAGCTCGCGGAGCATCTTTGCGTTCGATCACGGACATCTTTCTTTAAACACCCGGCAAAAACGTGTGAGAAATGAACAATGGCACACTCCTATAACAAGCGCGTTTATTGGTCAACACGAGACTTCAACCAATCGCAAGTACGTTTCATTTCAGTTACGGAAACACTCAAATGGCATGCTGTCGAGACGAAATCGTTTTTTTTTACCAATTAAAACACCGGAAATTTTAAAATTTTATTTTTGGAGATAAAAAAAGCGGAATTCCGCGAATTAGCGGAAAAATCACATCCCTGATATAAGAACAAAACTTGATTGGCAATATTGATAAGACATAAAATGCCATTTTGAAGTGTCAATCTAATCCTCTTAAAGCCTGTAAACAAACACAAGCCTTGTGTAGGTGGCAATCGTAACAATGTAAAGTCAAAGCAAAGCATGGGAGAATCAAGGGGGAATAGAAGCTATCAATCTACAATTGAAATTGTGGCTGCAGGGGTTCGGGGTTTACTTCACACTGCAAAGATGGGGAGGATGAAGATAGGAAGAAGAACAAGAAGCAATCACAGATGAAAAGGAGGAAGGGGGAAGGGGCGCAGAGCGGGCAGATTACAATGGGGGTGGTAGAGAGACAGATTACGGTGACAGAAGATTGAAGTAAAGGGTAAAGAAGAGGAGGGAAAAAAGACCAAAAGTTGAGAATGAGGCACTAGAGGATGTGAATCAGGAAAAAATGACATCATAAACGTACACAAGAAACAAAGTATCTAGATTTTGTTATATATTGACAAATATTTAATCTCCTTCATATTCCCTTCAGCATCAAGTACATGTGCTAGCGAAGAATTCAAACATAAGAAACAATATGGTTTAAAAGCTGAATTTAGTCGGCACCTGCTTTATACAAGAAGCTGAAAACTACAACTAGAGCCTGTGCAAGGCAACCTTTATAACTGAGGAAAGAAGGATCTGTTCAAAAGTAAAGAGAAAATGCCTGCACAGTTCTGAGTGTCAGACATTGATTGATGTGGAAGCTTGCAATAAACTCAGACTGTCAGATGATGATGGATGCAGGAGCTTACACCTGCTGCAAATGGTGCATTGTATCTGAGTGCCTGATGCTGGGTTGACAGTGGTGTCATTTTTATCATCCTTTCTTGGTCTGTTTCCTTTTTTTGTAGATTAAGATTTTGGAATGTGTGGTTTACTATTACAATGTAAAAAAATGGGATGTTGACCACTGTAATGTCTTACGAACTTATTGTAGTTAGTGTGTACTGTAGACTGTATTTGTACAATAGTAATTGCATTTTAGTTGTTTAAGAACACAACTATTTGACTTAAGTAACTTTAGGGGGGTAGAACTTTATTTCTGCATTCATTACAGCTAGCAGACAGTCAAATCATTGTTTTCTAAGAAGTGTGCCGGTGAATCCATCCAAATTTAATTTAGCCAATGATGAAAAGCTGAAGAGTTGGACAGCGTCAAAGGTACAGCAAAAGGCAAAGTATCTGGGAGTAAAAGAAAGGAGGAAATTAAAGGGTGAAAACAGACAGGCATGGTTAGACTTGTGTAGAATTCATAGATATCATTAAACTTTATAGAACAACAGCAGACAAAGGCTGTGATACTAAGCACTCTATTGAAACCAATAACATTTGTTAACATATTTAACATTGGTGCACTAAATAGATCAAGTTTTCAAGGTCAGATGTTTGTACTTAATCAATTTTGCATAGTATATAGCAGGGCGGCAGTCAATCAATTTACGGCCGATTATAATCACCCAATTACTAACTTTGGGTCGTAGGTCAAAACGCCTGCCAAATGACTAAATTAATATTTTTTTCTATGAAAATTTAAAATGTTGAAAAGTAAATGTTTGAGTAACATTAGTAACTAGCAAGAACAGTTTGGGAGTATGTTGTTCGTAACGCATCTAAAAAAAAAATAAACCAATATCGGTGAAGGACTATTTTAGATTTTAAATACATTGACTGAGTGTATTTTATTTGCTGCAATAACATGCACACAAAAGCAGTTGTCTAGCTTATAGTCTAGCAGACCCAACAATGAAACTGACAAAAACGCCTAATGGACAATAAAGCGAGTTAAGCATTAACCGCTCTTTGAATTAACTCAAAGCATATTTACAGCCTCCCTCATCAGCACTTCCCTCGTAGCCAGTTCAAGTCAATGAGGACGAGTCTGCAAAAAGCTTTGAGTCACTGTCTCTATAAACAACCGCCTCTCTAAATCACAAATGGAGAAGCTATAATTAATGACGGGGCAGCATGACAGCTAATGAGCCATGCACGTCTTTGTTGGTTCACTTTCTCACCTTTCAACTTTGACCTTTGGTAGGTAAAACTCGAGTAAGCTATGGCATCCCTTTCGAGGTACATATCCATCCATCCACCCATCCATTATCTTCACTGCTTAACCTCAGTAGGGTTGGTTCCTGGAGACCATCCCAGCTATCTCCGGGCAGCGGGTAGGGACATCCTGAACTTGTTGCCAGCCAGTCGCAGGGCACACAGAGACAGACAGCTCACTCACTCATTCACACCTAGGGACAATTTGGACCGACCAAGTAACCTGACATGCATGTTTTTGGACCGTGAGAGGAAACTAGAGTGCTCGGAGGAAACCCACACAAGCAAGGGGAGAACATCCAAACTTTACACTAGAAGGCCGGTACCCGGATTTGAACCTATGACACAGATGCACTAACCACTCATCTGCCGTGCCGGCCGAACTACATATCATATTGCAAAATTAAAGTACCACATTTTTTGCACTATAAGGCGCAACAAACTTTAAGGTGGATAGAATTAAACTGACAATAAGGGCCATGTTTGCACTAATAATGACTACAAACCATATTTGTGCATTTATCGATCAGTATAACTATTTCGCTGATCACAAATGCAAAATTTGGATGAAACTTTAATCAAACCCTGGTCGTGGTGGGGGAGCACCAGATCATATCCATTAGATTACTATGGACACAAGTGAAACACTATTACTCGGTTTTATGTCATCATCACACTATTTTAGTCACAGTACCACGTTATTATTAGGCCGGGAATATTGTCAAACATTACTGAAATGAATAAAAAGAAAGGAAGTGTAGGAAGTAATTTGGTCATCCATAAAAACATGGCAATATGTATTCAACAATATTTGTCACTTACAATGCTTAGTTTGAGCTAAGAAAAAGTGAAAAACAATTGTATACTGATTCTCAATCACTTTATATTTTAGTAATTTCTCTGACATTTGTATTTTGGTAAAGACTAAAAATAGTGTTATAATGAGATAAGACCTATTGCCTTTTTCACGTCACCTATTTCTTAGTGGCTTAGTGGTTAGGATTGGGGATTCATAACTGTCACTGTCCCGATTCGATCCCCATTGCCAACATTGATATGCAATTATTGAATGATCAATAAATAAACTAATATAATACACTGGTATGCATTTCCATTTTTCCCCGTACACAGGGCGCACCGGATTATAAAGCGCCCATTTAATTTTCTGAGCTGTTGCCATTTTTTTAAAATCCGGAATATATGGTAACTCAAATGGTTAACCCACATACTGTTTAATGGCAGTTACCATTGAGGAGTAATAATCAGCAGGATGCAAGCAAATTCCCCAAATTTTCCATTAGGAAGGGAGGTTCACCATGTGTTTATTCTCACAACTGATAGAGCATTTCCTCTGAAAACAAGCATCAATCCCTTTCAACACAAACTTCTATGGACCAAGATTCAAGTTGGTGAAACCTCAGTAGCTGAGCCTAGAGCATTAAAACACAGCTAGGTGGTTATTTCCTGCTTTGCATTGGCATTAGCTTGCAGATAACAAACAGGTCAACAGGTGAGTCATGCAAGCAGAGAACAATAGCACCACACAGGGAAATGTTGCCAGGTTACAAGTCCGGCTTTGACTGATGGTAGACAAATACGGGTCGATAAAAATCTTGCAAAGGTCAGACAATTACAAAGATCACACACTGAAAAAAATATTAGCGTTTGGCCCCATTGGCAGAAAATGTTGCTCATTTTACCAATATTTGTTATCATTTTGAGATATGTCATCTTGTTTCTACAATAAAATAAGAAAGCTTATCCTCAACAGAAGCAAAATTCTAAGATTTTACTCAAGATTAGAAAATGCTACTTAAAAGGAGAAAAACAAAATAAGATATCTTGAATAAGAAAAACTATAAAATTTGCAAGGATTTCTGTCAATGGGGTAAGATTTTTCCCCTGTTTACACCTATCAAAGTTCTAAACGACACAAGCTTTTTATGTTTGTGGATATTTTTTATATGCGCAGCACAAAAAAAACAGCACCAACTGTTAATTCAAAAGGGCCATGGATGAAAAAAAAAAATCCAATCAAGTCTATTTTCAACTAAATACCCCTTAATTAGACCTCCAACAAAATTTTTTGCTCATTTACTTGTAGGGTGCGTATATAGATTAAGCTAGTTTAAGATAAGTATGTGTTACTTTTAGATTGTTTATTAAATGTTCTTCCTGAGAACAAAATATCAAAAGAAATAAATTTAACTCACATGTTTTTGTTTTGATTTATAACTAAACAGTTTAAACTCAAATAATTTGAATTTGATATGAGTTTTACAACCATTTTTAAGTACATGTCTTCAAAAGCTAATTTGATAGTGTTGGATTAAGATTAAAACGGTATTATATGTGTTTACATCTATACATTCAGTTTAACACCTTTATAGATATTGATTTTCCACCCTTTTAAATCATCACATCAAGTTAACACATATTAATTCATGTAATCGCGATAAAGTACCTTTATTTTTCTTAGTGGTGATCTGATTTACTGTTGGAGGAAGGTACTGACTATTATCAAACCACCTGCAGGATTGAGTCAGGACAAGGGACTGATTTGAAGGTTAAACCTTGGGGATTTTCCACCAACTTCTGTGTTCCATCCCTTTTGTATAAAAATGATTGTCAGCCACAAACCCAGAATTGTATGTTTTATTTATTTTATTTGTTATAATAAAAAACACAATTCTGACTGTGCTTGTTTTTACCAATCTCGTCGGAGGAAGAAAATGTATATCCTCCTCCACCCTCTTAACCTTCATTGCATTACATATGAATTGTGTACAATTTTTTAAACAGGGTTCCTACAGCTTGTTGTGAAATATAAGACCAAATCGACCAAAAAATTGTTGAAATAAGCAAAAAAAAACAACAAATATGTTTTGCACACAATACATTGTGCCTTTTACACCGTACCTGGCACAGATTTTAGTTGTGGTGAAAAATGTTTGTCGGACAGCCACTTCACAATAAATTGACACTTTCCATCCATCCATTATCTCAACCGCTTATCCTCAGTAGGGTCGCGGAGGTGCTGGAGCCCATCCCAGCTATCTTCGGGCAGCGGGCAGGGGACACCCTGAACTGGTTGCCAGCCAGTTGCAGGGCACACAGGGACAGACAATTTGCTCGCTCATTCACACCTAGGGACAATTTGGACCGGCCAATTAACCTAACATGCATGTTTTTGGAATGTGGGAAGAAACCGGAGTGCCTGGAGGAAACTCACACAAGCACGGGAAGAACATGCAAACTCTACACAGGAGGTTCAATCTCATGACCTCAGAACTGTGCCGCACACGCGCTAACCACTGCGCCGCCGTGCTGCCCTGACACTTTCCCATGGTCCAAAATAAACGTCTCTGTCGGAAGTTTCTTTTTGTATTGTGAGAAGACCTAAGACATGATTCTGCTCTGAGAGGCCCGACTGAAACCATGTCACCGTTTTGATAGTTCCGTTAATGTGGTCGTGCGATGCTGCCACAAAAGTTAATCTGTGAATTGTTAAAAAGGCAATTGATAAATGTAACAAAACATTTTTAGTTCAAACAAATATACATTTTATCAATGTGTTCATATTTTTAAGACTTTCGGAAATTGGATTTAAGACATATTAGTGCCAATTAAGGCCTTAATTTTAATTTTAAGACTTTTCAAGAATCCGCGGGAACCCTGTTAAAGAAACACATTGGAAAGTACTAACACACATGATTGTGGATACACTCACACTTTGTAGTATTAATCAAACACTGGCAATTTGTCAATGTTGCTATCAATAGCTCAACAAGGGCTGGTTTGCAGGACAAAAGGGAAAGAAATAAAAATTGTCACAGTTTTATTGATGGATTTCTGTGAAGGAAATTGTAAAGTCGCTTTTTAAAATAGAATTCCAAGTGATTATTTTTGTCTAGTATATCTTCCTTCCAAAGTTGGATTAGAGTGGTTTCCCTCTATTGTGTGGTCTGGTCAGCGTCAGCGCATTTTCTCAGCGGACTAGGCAAAGCAAAGCTCCTTTTCCTGCCGACAGCAGCTGCCATAGCAGCACACTGGGAGGTCGACTTGAACAGTGACGAGAAGGTCTTGGAAAAATGGGAAAAACATTTTCCGCCTCCTGCCCCATTGCAAATATGAGCACGTGTCGAATTGTGGCTGCTGTGCTGGAATGCACTTGACCAGAAAAGAACATGACAGGACCTATATCATTAGCTTTTTTTGTATCTTTGGTTTCATCTAAAATGGTCGAAGGTTTATGAAATACAAGTAACCTTGAGCTAATGTATATTTTATTTTGGGTGTTTGGAGCAACCGTGCTACAAATCCCAGCAAAATCCTATCAAAAGAGTGCCGAGCGCCCCCGCAGAACTGGCAACCAATCCAATTTAACGACGCAAAGTCAAATGTTGCCAAGTTGGCACGCATGCACCCATTAAGTGCAGTTTTTGGGAGAAGCTGCAAATCTTGCGTTTGCACAGCTGGGGGTATGGCGGGAGGGGGACATTCAAGACAGATCGCGCCTCGATGCACCGCTTCAAAGGAATGTTCAGTTCAAATACTGACAAAGAAAGCCACAAAGAACTTCAATATCTCCTTCATTTGGCACGCACAAGAACATTGCGGTCAAAACATCATTATTGTTCATTGAACTCACATACTTTTTTCCCTTGCTTTGTAAACTCCACTTGCTTGATTGAAGGATATTCAACATATGCACTGTCTACAATGTGCCACTTAACACAACAATATTTAAAGCTACAAAGTCCAAAATATCTCAGAATACATCTCAGAATACATCAAGTGAAACTCGTTTGAAGAACCGATTTGTAAAAAAAAGTACTTTCGCATCAAAAATCTAGACTTTAAATCTGGTCTATGAAGGGACCACCACTCCAGCGCAGAATTCCATTAGTTGCTTGGTCTGGAAGAGGCTGGTGAGAATCGTCTTGATCAAATTAACTTTATTTAATGAGAAAAGCTTTCGTCATTTACTCAAAGGTAGGACGCAATATAAAGACTCCCCTACTTAGAAACATTCGACTTATGCAAAACGGTAGAAACGAATATTTTTTTCGGGATGTCGAAAAATATCCTGACAGTGCTGTAAGTTAGATGTTGTGTTGTGTGCACCTTTTTCTAATAGAGGACAGTGCTGTAGTGCTTCTA
This sequence comes from Urocampus carinirostris, assembly GCF_059441175.1. Lineage (NCBI taxonomy): Eukaryota > Metazoa > Chordata > Actinopteri > Syngnathiformes > Syngnathidae > Urocampus > Urocampus carinirostris. Next base: position 14,906,453 of record NC_142360.1, on the reverse strand, counting down.
TTGTAAGCTTCTACTTCCTGGTTTGTGGGGATACACACTGCACTGTATCCCTAGCACGCTAAGAGCTTTGACGTTTATATTGTTTCAATATAAATGGTTATGTAAACTTTAAAAAAGATGCGAGATGTTACTTTTGAAATTAAAGTGGAAATAGAAAGCTTGATGCGGTTGAGAAAATGGTTGCGCTTTTTTTCGTCCACTTTTTACCACGGACCAGGAAGACGCCTAACTCTTCCTAAAGTAAATAAAACTTCACTTTATTTATCTTTATGGTCAAGTCATGTTAATCACAAGGAGTCTCAAAGGGCTTCACAGACCACAGAATGTCAACGCCTAATGTGTTGTGTAGCTTTGTTTTTCAGTACTATGCTTTATTGTTCAGCCTGCTTTGTAACGTTATAGAGCATATTATCTTATTAAACATTTATTTTTCTGTTTCAAAACAATACAGGTTATTTATACATGCCTTAAACATACTAATACAAACCTTAAGCATACAGGGAGTGCAGAATTATTAGGCAAATGAGTATTTTGACCACATCATCCTCTTTATGCATGTTGTCTTACTCCAAGCTGTATAGGCTCGAAAGCCTACTACCAATTAAGCATATCAGGTGATGTGCATCTCTGTAATGAGAAGGGGTGTGGTCTAATGACATCAACACCCTATATCAGGTGTGCATAATTATAAGGCAACTTCCTTTCCTTTGGCAAAATGGGTCAGAAGAGGGACTTGACAGGCTCTGAAAAGTCAAAAATAGTGAGATATCTTGCAGAGGGATGCAGCACTCTTAAAATTGCCAAGCTTCTGAAGCGTGATCATCGAACAATCAAGCGTTACATTCAAAATAGTCAACAGGGTCGCAAGAAGCGTGTAGAAAAACCAAGGCGCAAAATAACTGCCCGTGAACTGAGAAAAGTCAAGCGTACAGCTGCCAAGATGCCACTTGCCACCAGTTTTGCCATATTTCAGAGCTGCAACATCACTGGAGTGCCCAAAAGCACAAGGTGTGCAATACTCAGAGACATGGCCAAGGTAAGAAAGGCTGAAAAACGACCACCACTGAACAAGACACACAAGCTGAAACGTCAAGACTGGGCCAAGAAAAATCTCAAGACGGATTTTTCTAAGGTTTTATGGACTGATGAAATGAGAGTGAGTCTTGATGGGCCAGATGGATGGGCCCGTGGCTGGATCGGTAAAGGGCAGAGAGCTCCAGTCCGCCTCAGACGCCAGCAAGGTGGAGGTGGGGTACTGGTATGGGCTGGTATCATCAAAGATGAGCTTGTGGGGCCTTTTCGGGTTGAGGATGGACTCAAGCTCAACTCCCAGTCCTACTGCCAGTTTCTGGAAGACACCTTCTTCAAGCAGTGGTACAGAAGAAGTCCGCATCCTTCAAGAAAAACATGATTTTCATGCAGGACAACGCTCCATCACACGCATCCAAGTACTCCACAGCGTGGCTGGCAAGAAAGGGTCTAAAAGAAGAAAAACTAATGACATGGCCTCCTTGTTCACCTGATCTGAACCCCATAGAGAACCTGTGGTCCCTCATCAAATGTGAGATTTACAAGGAGGGAAAACAGTACACCTCTCTGAACAGTGTCTGGGACGCTGTGGTTGCTGCTGCACGCAATGTTGATCGTGAACAGATCAAAGCACTGACAGAATCCATGGATGGCAGGCTTTTGAGTGTCCTTGCAAAGAAAGGTGGCTATATTGGTCACTGATTTGTTTTTGTTTTGTTTTTGAATGTCAGAAATGTATATTTGTGAATGTTGAGCTGTTATATTGGTTTCCCTGATGAAAATAAATAATTGAAATGGGTATACATTTGTTTTTTGTTAAGTTGCCTAATAATTATGCACAGTAATAGTCACCTGCACACACAGATATCCTCCTAAAATAGCTAAAACTAAAAAAGCCCCACTCCAACTTCCAAAATATTCAGCTTTGATATTAATGAGACTTTTGGGTTCATTAAGAACATGGTTGTTGTTCAATAATAAAATTAATCCTCAAAAATACAACTTGCCTAATAATTCTGCACTCCCTGTACATTCCATGCAAAATAGAGCACTGGAGCAACTTACGAACAAATTAAACTTACGAACGATCGTCTCATTCATAAGTAGTGCAGCATCTGTAATGTAATGCCAATTATTTATTGTGAAAAGCCCAACAATCAGATGATATTAGAGCTTTCAAACATTGAAAAATGTTTTTTCGGAATTCATTAAATGAATTTTTAGATTTCAGATGTTTTTGTCGTAGCATTTAGAAGCACCATTTTTGTAAGTGTTTCTTAGACCACGTTAAATCACTCATTAAACCTGCTGTTACTTCAAAGGTCCAGCAGATGAAACTAATCCACTATAAATGCCCAAGGAACAATCAACATTGTTGATATAAAATTGAGGATTCCTTGACATGAATTTCTTCCCTGGTTTTCAGGAAAAACTGTGTTCAGCGTAATGTGCTATGCACTGGCGTAGTAAACTATGGAAGACTTGTAATAAAATTACCAATGTTAATTTATCACTCTGTAAACCCAACTATCAGCTTCACCAGGGTTGGTGTTCATTGGGGTAGTGTTAAAAGTGTGTTCTTTAAGTGTAAATTAAACACTGGCGATTTTAAGAGAGCTCAGTAAAGTTTTATTTGACACATAAAGAGTAAACTTTTACCTCGGTGAACATATGGTACTTATCTACTGAGTGTCAAATGAACACTTGTTGATTTTTCTTTAATACGCAATGTATCTGTCAATTACTTTATGAATAATTGATGAGGCACCTATCACAATGCATTTGATTCAATCTTTGTATTCCAAAAATGAATATCACTTTAAAAAGTAGAAAACATAAATAAACAACAGAGTAGTTAGAGATTTGGCCACAGACATAGTAGGGAAAAAAATGTAGCATTACCCCGCCTCAAAAACTAATTGCTGGTATCAGTATAAAACAATCTATCTTCTCAACAATATTTATACAAGACCCTGAAAGTGGTTAACCACTTCTGAACAAAACGCTTTTTCAATTGGGCTAGCTGTGTGTAAAGCATAACAGCTGAATGCTGACGCAAGGTTTTTGCTTTGAACAATTTGCCCCAACTCTGCTGACTTCAGAACCTCATTGGGACCCAAAGCAGATTTCATAGCGGTATTGTCTCACCAGTGAATACTACTTGTGAGTGAGCATGCGTGGGTTGGTCCAGACGTTCCGGTGCCAGTCGAACTTTTATTTGCAAGAGTTTGAAGGAAAGTGGAGCGAGTCCAGACCACTTACCCGGATTCTTCTCATTGCGGCCACGATCTCCACTCGACTGCTGGGCCGAGTCACGTCCAGACTGCCGATGTACTGTTGGAGAGGACAACAGGATAATCATTGTTTCGTCTCCTGCCTGACACTTGATTTTGCCGAAGCAAACTCCAACTAAGTGGGCGCTGCATGTGTCCGTAACCGGTGTTAGGAACAACACATTTTTAAAGGAACACGTTCCTGGAACACAATTACTTTTCTTGGAAAAAGAGTAATGTAACGCTTATTAATACAATTTTGAGACTTAACTGTCATTACAACATGTTGCGGTATTCTACTACCCACTAGAAGCAGATCATGAATTACAAATTCCTCTTCACTCACGATGTAACTTACAACCTTCAATCCGCCAGCAAGTAGGCGTGTTTATATCTACCTACAAAGTATAAGAGAATACAGTTAAAGTGGCAATGCCTCTAGCACAGAGTATGAAAGTGCTGTATTTCTACAGATGGAGATATCATCCCTACCGTATGTACTCAAATCTAAGCTGTGTTTAAAACTACAAAGTAAAATACTAAAATCGGGGGCTCAGTTTATATGCTCATATTTGGTTGTGTGCCACCAGTAACAAATGGTAGGCAGAGCTAAGGAGGAGGTGTGGCTTATACAAGAAAAACTAAATCAATGAACGAAACGTGCAAATACAATTTACGGTAAACGTGTGCTGAACTTTGGTCTTTTTAACTATAAAGTTATTTTTGCAATAGGGCATGCGCAGAGAAATACCGAATATGTCTTGTACAGCAACCAGAAATGGAGGAGATCTTTGAGTGGTCTGAAGTTTAGTCACAAAATGGATATGGAGAGTCTCGGCAAAGTGTTTGTTTGCAAGCTCTCAAGATTGCACAAGCCAAGAAATATGAAGGGTTTACTGATTCCACAGGTTGGTGAACTGAAGCCCCCAGAATGATGGTAAGGCCCCCAGCTTAAATGGACAGGGTGTATTACTAAGTGCCTCATAGTGGTAAAAAAAAAAAAACTTTAATCATTGAAAAAAAACAGTATTGATTGAAATAATATAAAAAATACACAAACTAACATATTACAAAGATTTTTTTTAGAAATACACATAGGTCAATAAATTAGCATTTATTTTACATAACAAGAACCACAATAAAGGGCCAAAAAACCTCAAAAAAGCTGTGCAAAAAATGTTCAGGTAAAATGGCGCGTTGTTAGTCTCCGTGGCTTGTATTTTCCCCCGTGTTGTAACCAGTCAAATGACAATGTAGTAGTCTGTAATAGTCCGTGTAATAATAGTCTGTAGTCTGTACGGCACATTGAGACTTCTTGTGATTAAGTGCTACACAAATAATCATGACTTGACTTGACCACTCGTTTTTGGTTGCACGTTACAATGCAGTGACAGCTAGTGAACAAATAATACACATAAAATATCAGCCCATTTTTACTGATTGATTTATTGTTGTATTAATGAAATGAAATGTCATTTCATGTTGTATTAATGGTTATCTATTGAGTAGATAATGTATTTAATTCCTTGCGTATTGTTATATTCTATTACTGACTTATTTATTTTCTTCATAAATCTAATACAGTTTATTTTTATAACTTGATTTACACTACTTCTGTATTGGGAAAAAAAGAGAACAGTGGAACGTTTTTATCTTATAATTTGCTTCTGGAAAACCCGATTTGGTCCCACTTCACTCAGATCCTAGCTTTTGCGGCCCCCAAGAAAGTTGAGTTTAATTTGAGTATTTTTTTATTAAGCGGCTATTTAGAAGCAGTTTTAGGTGTTTGGCTTCATAGCAAGTATAACAATAATTTGGAACTAGATCAGGGGTCCATAACATGGTACCCACAGGCACCAGTGTGTACCTTAAGGGCAGCTGAAGTACTTGTGCACCTGTTCTAAAAATAGCTCACCAGTGCTGGGTCATTGTGATTTTCAAGTCCAATGGGTTTTATGTGATTGACTGAGTCTATGGATCGTAGAGGCACCATTTCTTGTGGTGTATCTTGGGGCCAACGTATGTTTCCACCGGAACTCGAAACGAGGACCTTTCGCGTGTTAGACGAATGTGCTAACCACTGCACTACTTTTAATAATTCATCTGGTGATATCATAGTAACAACACAATAATAACATGATGAGTTGTTATTTTAAAAATGCACACCAAACTAATTAGTAACAAAAAGTAGCCTCAGGGTTCGTACACCCTTTTAATAGCCGAATTCAAGCACTTATAAATCCGTGAAACACATTAAAATTCAAGCATTTTCAAGGATTTCAAGCTTCCGCACAAACCCTGAAGCTCCCAGCTTGAAAAGGTTTGGGGACCCCTGATATATGGTGACGTGTAAAATACGAGAGAAACGTCTATGTTGACAAGTCTATGTTTTCTTCTATTTATTTTATTATGTGGCAATTTTGTAGCAGTTTTAGGCGGTGGGCTTAATTGTAAGTGTATATAGGTTCATTTGTAGCTACATAGTTGCTTTCAGGATTACATACCTGTCAACCTCCACAGCTCCATGCCCTAACAAACTGTCGTATTTTCCCTTACAAAATAATCTTACACCATATTTTTTTTCAAACGTGTTTATTTATGTAGTTTAACATGTTATATTGTACATGTGTTTCGTTCTGCATTTATATAGCGCTTTTCAAGTCAATAAAGACCTCCCAAAGCGCTTTACAATGTGCTTCACACTTACCCATTTACACACACACTCACACACCAATAGTGGCCATGCATCCATGCAAGGCGCTGACCTGCTTATTGGGGGCATTAGGGATTTAGTGACTTGCCCAAGGACACTTCAACATATAACACGGAGGAGCCGGGAATCGAACCTGCGATCTCTTGATACCTCCTGAGCTATATATATATATATATATATATATATATATACTGTTAATTAACGTTTTGTTGTGCGATCGTGAGTTGCTCGACTTGAATTAGGTTTATTATAAAAAAAAGTTCAAAAATTAAGTAGCTTGGATGTTCACTGTAGAAGGAAAAAATACAACGATAAAAACGATACCGAGATAGAGGCTTCCGCGGCAATCTGTTTTCTGTTTCGTGATAGTCAGGGTATACCGGATGATACCCATAATTGACAAATTTGCGTTTTTCCGTACAGATTTGCTCGTACGTCGTACACATCTTAAAATGCATAATAAACGTACTTTGTACGGCAAAACCGTACAGGTTGACAGGGATGTCAGGAATCTGGTAATCGAATGACTTTTTAAATGGTGTAACTAGTAACTGTAACTCCTGTTTTACTGTTGTAACGCGCCCGCACTGTCCGTCACCCGCTATCTGCTTCCAAGTTCGGCGTTCGAGTTTGACAACATACCTTGGCCTCGAAGTTAATCCCATGCTGGAAAGCTTCCTCGTTATGAAGCGGGATCCTAAGATCGTGCCCATCGTCCACCAGGTTGTATTTGCTTTTAACGGGCATTTTCCAACTCGGCGGCGCTCTTGTTGACGGAAAGCAGCAACTTCTGTTTCGAGAGGCTCAGCGCGGGCTCCTCGCTGCCTCCCTCCGTGCCAACATTGCGGTGGCGCTACGGCGCCCTCGACGCTTGTCCTCCAGGAGGTCGCACCCCTCCGAGTTCAACTCTGGAATATGTCCGCTCGAAGAAGGTGGGCGGCCAGTTGTGGTTTGCGGAGTTGGATTTGGGGTGGAGAAGTGAGTGAAATGAGCTCCTCGGAGTCCTGACTCGCCTCCAGTGAGGCTGCGAGCGTCTGAGTCCTCCAACCCCCCATCCAGCTTTCCGCCTCAGGCCCCCCCGCACCCGGGCGGCCAGCGATTGGAGGCGTTTGGCCGATCCAGCGGTTTCCGTTCCAGAGAACTCACCAAGGCCCTGCCGAGGAGGGAGGGGCCCCGCTTCTGATACCTGCCCCCTTTTCCCGCCTCCTCCACTTGCGGGAGGAACCGGAATGTTCTCTCCGACGGTCGAAGGAGTGGCCACTCTCGCTCCCAGGCAAACTTTGCCATGGGCTTCCTTACTTCCTGTTAACCTGTACGTTTTTGCCGTATAAAGTACGTTTATTATGCATTTAAGACGTGTGCGACGCACAAAAAAATCTGTACGGAAAAACGCAAATTTGTCAATTATGGGTACCATCCGGTATACACCGACTATCACGAAACGGCAAATCAATCAAGTCAAACGAGTTCGCCGCGGTAGCCTCTATCTCTTTGGATACAATCATCGAGTCGCAATGGCCGCACCTGAATTAAAACGCCATAAGTCATTCTGATCTGAAAACAACAGACGGGGTTGATTGAGTAAATTTGAAATACACGTGGTCTTAAAAAACATCGGATTTCATGTGGTAGTTGTGTAGTGAAAGGAAGTCCGTCTCTTTTTAGAGAACCGGCTCTCGAACGGCTCACTTGCTTTGATGCATTATATTACAAATGATTATGTTGTATAAAGAAAAAAAGGAAGCATTAAAGAAGAAAATGAAAAAAGACAGGTTTGTGGTTATCCCTTTAATCAGTATATTACCAACAATAATTTAATGCAGAAAATGAATTCATAATTTGAATAAGAAAATGTATGATTCTACTTAATTATATTTGCATGTATTTTTTTCCTTCTACGGTGAACATCGAAGTTACTTAATTTTTGAACCTCCCTTCTCACTCTCGCTCAGCGCCCTCTGCGTCAAAGGTATGCATCTTTAAACAAGTACATATGGCTAGAAGATAAAAATCAGTATTTCATATCTGTATCCTTCTCGTTTGCAGTATTTTGTGAAATCCTCACAAAAGAGCTTGCACCTATTTTGGAATCATTTTGATGACAAAATTGAGCCTCAACGATTTAAACCTCATGATGTCGCTCGCTCATTCACACGTAGGGACAATTTGGACCGGCTAATTAACCTTACATGCATGTTTTTGGAATGTGGGAGGAAACCGGAGTGCCTGGAGGAAACCAACGCAAGCACGGGGAGAACATGCAAACTCCAGAGAGGAAGGTTCACTCTCATGACCTTAGAACTGTGCCGCACACCCACTAACCACTGTTTCACCGTGCTGCCTACCAACCATAATAATTGAATTAATGATATTCATAATACAATTTGAAAATTCAGCATTTTTTAAAAACAAAACGTTAACAGATGACTTTTTAATATACTTTTGATATTAAATTTCCGTGATGGCAGGTGAGGCTCTGATGTTCGAATTTGACTCCAACCTGTGTACTGCAATGTGTCAAAAAAATTAGATGTAGAAAATATTCAGTTTGTCACAAGCCAGAAACGGAGACAGGACCCAATAGCGTTCATCAAAGTTTTATTGAAGTAGGGAACAGTGCTTGCTTCCACGATCCGATGTTCGTCGGACACGAGTGGCTGATGGCAGGAAGTGGCACTTCCGCGTCGAGCGAGGATAGTTGTGGGTTGACAGGAAAGCTGGTCGATAGCCGGGACAGGGGAGCAAGGGCGGTAATCGAGTCCAGAAAAATGGTCGGCAACAGGTATCAGGCAGGAAACAGGGCAAAACAAGTCGATGGTCGTGATGGAAGAGCTGGGCAGAAACGGGTCGAGAAACAGGTCGACAACAGGTATCAGGTAGGAGAAAACAGGGCAGGAAAATGTCGAAAGGTATGGCGCTTGCCTAGCTGGGAGCATAGGTTCGCAAACGGTCTGACAGCTTCCGCTTGGAAGCCGGGGGTTTAAAAAGAGTCTTTGAACCAATCAGCGCTCAGGGCTGTTGGCGCCAATTGGGCAGTCACAGGTGCCCTGAATCAGCAATCATGACAACGTTACTGTTTACATGTTTAGGATTTCAACATACTAACCAATAGAAAATATTTAAGGATCAAGAAAAAAAACAATCTAATAACTACAAATTGCACATCCTCAATACTAAATTGATCAAACTGATACCAATACTAATACATATTTATTGATCGGATCATCCATATCGTTACTACGTACTACATAGCAATACATTCCGTCTGCAAAAATGACAATTAGAAAAAACAACACCATAAAATCCCCCCAAAATAGATTCCCTATATTTTTTAATTGTTATTTAACTTTCATTAGTTTATGGTAGCGGAACGACGGCTGAGCGGTTAGTGCGTCAGCAGCACTATTCTGAGGTCATGGGTTCAAATCCAGTCTTCTTGTGAGGAGTTTGCATGTTCTCCCTGTGCTTGCATGGGTTTCTTCCAGGCAGCTGGGATGGGCAACCCTAGTAATAAGCGGTGCAGACAATGGATGGATGGATGCATAATTTCTGTTACCAGATTGTTAGATGGCGACTTTAATGCAGCTTATATCACTATCGGTTTGCATCGTGAATATTGATGCTTAGAAAAACATGGCACTTATCAAAATTCAACAACAACAAAAAAACATTTTTCTTCTTTCCAATTGCCTTAATTGCTGGCAATGGTTAGCGCTCACAGCTCCACTTTTGATCCTGTACCCTACAATTCAAGAGTTTGGGATCAGATAAAATTTTCCAGACAGATTTTTTTGTTGTTGTTTTAAATAAAAAGCATGATCTGCAACCTCAGTGGAACTGTTTGAATCTAGCCTTGAACACACTCCTACAGCTTATGAAATACCGATATTTCCTCTTGACAATATCTGTGAATTAATTGTTGATACAACATACATTGCAGCCTGATCATGGAAGGGGGATGACCTCATGTGCGGTCCCTTTTCAAGGTTTTTTCATTTTCCTCATGTTGAGGTTTTTCAGTTTTTCCTTGCCCTCATGTAGGTTTTAGAGCAGGTGTCTTAATAGTCTGTGGTTTGAAATAATCTGTGGTCCGTGCAGCCCTTTGAGACTCCTTGTTATTAGGGGTTATCCAAATAACCATTACTTGACTATACAAATAGCCATTTCTAACCTTCGAACCGGGCAGCACGGTGGCGCAGTGCACAGTTCTAAGGTCTTGGGAACCTCCTGTGTGGGTTCAAATCCATCTACCGGACCTCCTGTGCGGAGTTTGTATGTTCTCCCCGTGCTTGCGTGGGTTTCCTCTGGGCACTCTGGTTTCCTCCCACATTCCAAAGACATGCATTTCAGGTGGATTGGCCGGTCCAAATTGTCCCTAGGTGTGAATGAGCGAGCGAGTTGTTTGTCCCTGTGTGCCCTGCGATTGGCTGGCAACCAGTTCAGGGTGTCCCCTGCCCACTGCCCGATGATTGCTGGGATGGGCTCCAGCACCCCCGCAACCCTACTGAGGATAAGCGATGCAGCTAAAGAGATGAGATGAGAACCTTCTAACCTTCTATTTATTTTACAACCCATTTGAGAAAAAAGTGTGACTCTTCATGAAAAACACATTATTGTCTGGGTCACCCAAACTTTTGAACGGAAGGGTATGTCAGTCTACACAATATGGTGTTGTTTTGTGATCGTCAAACATTGAATGGCTGGCCAAATATTACTCATCAAAGACCTAATGTGTTTGACACCGGTGGCCTTAAGTATCTGAGAACAGTTTGTTACAGTCCTGCCTACCTCTGGTCAACCTGGTTAAGAGTGGGATCAGCTAACAATACTCGGAAGAAGTGATTCAGTGTTACTTGAAGTGAGATAAGTTTTGTTGCTTAGTCACATGCAATCAGACCAGTGTTTTGCTAGAGGGCTTTTGAGACTCGACCTTACTTGCTCTGATGATTCCGAAAGGCTCTCTTGAATGGGAGAGTGAAAAAACAGATTTGCAGCATGGAGGGGCTTTGCCTTAAACAGAGACATCATCAAAAAAGCTTCGATGAAATCAACGAGGAAAATGTTGAGATTTTTAAATGTGTGTATTCATTTTCCATTTAGCTGTGACTTTTGGGATTTAAATATCTCTTTTTTTTAAACATCGAGATTGAGTGCAGATATTTTTACTTTGGCGGTACGACACAGTCATGGTATGAAGTGAGTTAAACATTATTAGATTCTGCGTTAGGAGAGCTGCAATCGTTTGATAATGCTATTATCTGAAGGAGCCCATCTGTGTCACCCTGGGAGTTAAGATGCAGAACTCCCCTCAAGGTGGTCCCTACCATGAAAGAAAGAAGAAGTGGAGCAGCAATAATTCATTTTCACACTGTGGCTTCAGAAATGGTTTAAGCGCTCCCTTTAATCCACTGCTGAGGGCTTCACGTGGCAAAATATTGGAGTCTTCTTCACAAGATGTGACAGCTTTACTGTTTAGCTGTGAAAAGTAACACATTATTTGCTGAGGTTTATGTTTTAATGTGGGTATGTGGGGATTTTTATGGCACTATTTAATTTGTACACCCCACCCAAAAAAAACAATTCCTACCCAATATATTGCAAATATAATTTTTGTTTCTCTAAATCATATCCACAGGCTCTCTCTGTGGCCATATCAATTATGTGGGGAAATGTGATAACCGGCCGGTACTTTTCTTGCCATTTTCAACATAATTAGCCGTATTGTGTACTTTTAAAATTGGGTATTGATTATTTGAATGAGTCTCGATTTTTTAACAATTAATACTCGAAGAGACAGTTATAATGCAAATTATCATGTAGAGTTGTAACCAACCATAAAAGTGTAATGAAAATAACTCAATAAACGTTTCATGGTATATTTAAATACAAACAAAGAAAAGATAATTGGAGTTTGTCTTAGTAATGTGCAGAAAATATAAAGTACTTTTGAAATCTTAGACTGACATCTTCTGGATAAAACTTAAACTACACAAAATAAACGTTGTGGCTCTCGGCTTTTGCTGATAGCATGGTGTTACACTCATTTTAGCTTAGGGGCCACATTCTCACGGAGGGCAGACTATTGAAATACTGTCACAACAAATGTGCATCAGCTGGAGGGATAAGGGTATTTTTGGAAGTTCCAATTAAATTGGGATTCGGCATGTAAGATTTGATTATAAAAAAATTATTGAGGTTAGCCTCCCCTCAACATTTTTTCTTTCGCTCATATTTAATCTCTCGTACTGTTTATGAACTGTGCATTTGTGAGAGAAAGTAAATCAAAACAAGAAATGAATTCATTTCAACTACAGTTTTTAACAGGGGAAAACTTATGCAGCCTGGAAAGTGACAAAAAAAAGGATAAAAACAAGTATTTAAACGATTGATTTAATGATTTTGAAGTATATCTGCTTTTTGTATTAAATGTTGGGACCAGTGTTAAGAACATGAACTTTGATTAAGATGAGATGCTTAACACATCAAAAACTTTCGATTTACTTGCTTTACAGAAGCAATGTAAAAAATATGGCGCACAGGCCAAGTCAGGCCCACCGAAAGAATTGATCCAGCCTGCAAGACAAAGCTGAGCACACATCATGTTTAAATATTGTCATACAGTTATGAATACATCCACAGTGTTGCAAAATTGTTTACAGCCTCAATTCCCAGGCTTTCTAGTCCTTTTCACAGAACAGCCCGACACAGCAACCACAGGTGTGTTCTCATCCTCAAATAACAATTTCTGAAAACTGTCCTTTAACTGGAGTGTGTTATTGTGTACTTTTGACAAGTTTTCATTGTAAATGAACCCATCTGTTTTTACTTGATTTGTTTTCCCTTTGAGTGCCGATGCATTAGGCTGACTGTGGACTTTTGTCTTCTGACTGCGAAGTGTGTAAACAGGAACATGATCTGACGAAAGGGTCAGAGTGCATGTCAAGTATACAGACTTTGTCTCTCAAAGCATGAAAACTATAACCCAGTCAAAGTTATCTCATGCGTACGCTATAAAATGAGCAACGGCATTGTGATAACATTAGATAAGCTTAATTAGAAGACTGTGCTTGGTCTTTATTATATACAGCTATACAATTATTCCTACTATAATTTAACCCTATTATTTTTATTTCAATTTAAATGGCCACTCTGCAGACCACAAAATGTGTCAAAATTGTGTCTTTTTTGGGCATTTTCTTTTTAAATTATGTTACAAGGGGGATTAGAGTCTTGTTAGCACGCACACCTTTAAACATTAAGGAAAGGTCAGGGCAGTGCTGCCTAAACCAGCGAACATTCCAGTGGTTTTGGGTTTAACTATTTACATAAGAAAGGGATTAAGAACTGTTTTTTGTCCGGAAAAGAGCAGGTTCATTGTGTTTCATTCGCTGTTTTTGCTAAAATATTTATGTCGAATTATATTCTGTAAATCTCTGATATACAGTATCAATATCTTATCAATAATATGTTTAAAGAGTATGTTGTATTCATCCATCCATCTATCCATTATCTGCACAGCTTATCCTCAGTAGGGTCGCGGGGGTGCTGGAGCCCATCCCAGCTATCTTCGGGCAGTGGGCAGGGGACACCCTGAACTGGTTGCCAGCCAGTCGCAGGGCACACAGAGACAGAAAATTCACTCGCTCATTCAAACCTAGGGACAATTCGGACTGGCCAATCAACCTGACATGCATGTTTTTGGAATGTGGGAGGAAACCAGAGTGCCCAGAGGAAACCCACACAAGCACAGGGAGAACATGCAAACTCCGCACAGGAAGGCTGGTAGCTGGATTTGAACCCATGACCTCAGAACTGTGCCACGAACGCACAAAGCACTGCGCTGCCGTGCCGCCTTATGTTGTATTAATATCTTATATTTAAGAAGTAATAAAATTTGTTTTTAAGAAAGTATCAAAAGAATCTATAAACAACCAAATCAGGAGAATCAAATTTACATTTGGAATATAAAAGCACCTTTGCAACTCTCATTCCGTCTTGGTATTTTTATGGAATCTTTGAATGATACATCACTTGTTATTTGGTTATTTGCGCATCTGTCCTATGAGTCGATGTATTTCTAATCTTATGGATTTTTAAACTTTTTTTTCTGATTAAAAAAAGGCTCTACATTCATTTATCTATCATCCATCCGTACGGACGTACGTACACACGTACATACATACGTACATACTGTACGTACATACATACATACATACATACATACATACATACATACATACATACATACATACATACATACATACATACATACGTCCATACATACGTCCATACATACACACATATGGCGCAACAAGGGTTGCTGACTAGTAAAAATGTTACATTTTGGGATTCATGTCTTGTAATCCATTTATGACTGCTAGGGGAAGTTTTTTTTTTTTTTTTTTTTTAGGGTATTGAGTTTTGTTTAGGATAAAGGGTAAGAGAAGTACCAGTATATTACCAGTAGATGGGAATGTCTCACAGGTAAGAGAAGGGTGCTTAGGCCAAGTCATCTATTTTGCACGTGATATGTATATACTGGGAACACACTTACTGTGGGGATGATGATATGTGAAAATATGTGTGTAAAGGTTGTTTGTGATGTTTGTAAACTTTACATAAACTGAAATGGTAAGAGTGAGTCACCCATTAGCATAAGCATCAAATAGGGCCTTGTGTGAGGTATGCTATGTTATGCTGGGCTGGGTTAAGAGTGTATTGTAATGTTAATTTGTATATTTTGATACCAAATAACATGAGGTGTGTTGTTTTGGAAGGTACAGTTATGGTGATTTGTTAATTGATTCTTGAATAGTACCAATCGATGGCAATGTTATTTTATATTTAGATGGTAAAGAGATCTAACGTGATTTAGTGAGACTTGCTCAATAAATTAACCTTAATGCCAACAATTAAATTGTGTCGTATGAGACTGACATTTATGATCTGTTTTGCAGCTGAGGTAAAACAACAACAAAAAAAATATTGAAAACAAATGTGTAACATCAGCTGGACCTAGCCCGTCCACCTGGGTCCCGTTGCACACACACATACATCAATCCATCCATCTTATCAGACCTTTTCAACAGTGAACCTTTTTTTAGCATTTATTGTTTAAAAATAAAGCATCCAAGTTTCGATGTCAAGAACAGAACAGCTGAGGAGGTTTCAAAATGTTGGAGTCTGTAATGTGCACAGTTGCACCACCTTAGGCGGACGGCTTGAACATGAGGTCTTCTTCAAAGAGTTCCTCCACCAGTGTTTGGCCTTTCTTGGGTGGGGCACATTTCACTGAAAGTGAAACGGGGAAGGGCTGGATGACTGGTTGCATCTCGCCTGGGATCTGTGGATCGGGAACAAGCGGCAGCACAACTCCCACATCGCCTGCTGGCGTGTCAGGGAAGGCCGGCATGGTTACGGGCTTGTCCATGGCGGGCAACATCCTCACGGTGCCCTCTGGGTGGTCGTGGGGGGTGGTCTCGTGCTCGTGCGCGTGGTGGTGATGGTGATGTTCGTGCTTGTGTAAGTGAGCGTGCTTGTGGTCGTGGTCGAGGGCCATTTCGTGGTCGTGTTCGTGCGTGTGCGTTCCTTCCGGGTGCTTGTAGTCATGGTGGTGGTTGGGCGAGTCTCCGCTGTGGTTGTGCGCCTTGGCGTGGTGAGCGTGCACGTGGTCGTGATCGTGCCCGTGGTCATGGGAGTGATCGTGGGCGTGTCGGTGAGCACTTCCACTGTGGTGGTCGTGCGTGTGGTGGTGGTCGCTGTCTTGGGCATGCCTGGCGTTCTGCTCGTGGTGCGCGTGGCTCTTGACGTGATCGTGCACGTGGTCATGGGTGTGCGATGCGTCTACAGCGTGCGGCTCGTGGTGGCTGTTGTCATGGGTATGGGTGTCGTTGTGACTGTGGTCTGTCCCGTCGCCCAGAAGATGCAATTTCTTCTCTCGTTCAGCAGCCTAGGGAGAAAAAGGAGCAATGGTATTTTTAAACTGTGAACAAATAGTTACAATAAATTTAAGAAAGAAAGTGTTATTTATGGTTAGATGAGTGTGCTGACTTCAAGTATCTATCGTTTTTGTTTATTGTGGAGGAGCAACCACTAATTAACAAAAACAAACAACGAACTATTTGCACCAAATCAGCTGTATAATACAATGATATAAGACATAAACATATGCTGAAGGGGTAGGCTAAAGCTGAAGCTTCAGAAGAAACTGCCTCTACTCTACTCTACTCTACTCTACTCCATCTATCCATTTGCAGCACCGCTTATCCTCGCTAGGCTCTTGGGTACTATGCTATGCTATGCTATGCTATGCTATACTATACTATTCTCTGCTATGGTATGCTATGCTATGCTATGCTATACTATACTATACTATACTATACTATACTATACTATACTATACTATACTATACTATACTATACTATACTATACTATACTATACTATACTATACTATATGGTTGGTTGGTTGGATCCTTTAATTACTAGGGTCGTAGGGGCAAGTACAGCCTGGTGACGCTTATCTCTCTCCAGGCCAACATATGTTTCCCGTTTAAAGTGATAGGCAAATGTGCTAACCACTGCATTACTTAATTATTGAGTTACATTAGAAAAGTACATTTAAAGAAGCAAATGTTTCCGTTATGACAGATATCTTTCTTACTTTTTTAGGAATTATATTCTTTACTTCTGAAAGAAAAAAAATCTGGCCTCATTTAAAAATAATTGCCTGTTTTTAATTTTGCAGAAAAACTATTTTCTTGATTGTATTTTACATTTTTATATATTTTCACTTAATTATTGAGTAAAATTTGAAAAACAATTTAAAGGAGCAGAGTTTTCAGTCATGGCAGATATTTTTGTTATCATTTTAAGAATTCTATGTTTTACTTCTATAAGCAAAGAAATGCTGAATGTTTTTGATTTTGCAGCAAAATGTATTTATCGATTTTATTTTAAATTTTCAAATAAAAGTCATAGAAATAATTCACGAAATTAGCATGCTAATCTTTCCCATTTTAACGATATTACTTTTTGAGTTAGTTTTGAATGTTATAAATACACATTTATTGAGTAAAATCATAAACATATTTTGTAAAACCAGCAGACCTGCCGTCTGTAGTATCAGGCAATTTAGTTACTTTTCAGGAAGAATTTTTCAAAAACATGATATTATAAAACTTGTTTTTCAGTAGAATTAGAAAAACATTCCAGAGGATGAGCAAACATGTCTGAAGTCTGCTATACGAGAAAATATCAATCATATTAAGCTTTATATTTATTTGTATATTTATCGACTAGATGTGTAATAAATTATAAAATTGAAAACATGTGTAAAATCCTCTGACGGGGACCTTTATTTTGCAATGCATATTCAACATTTCATTAAGTGTCTAAACTCATTCAGAGTAATCCATGAATAAAGACATAAAAACACATGTAAATGGGCTTCCAGTGAATTAATGACTACTGTATAACTTCAAAATTTCAGCTTTGACCCGAAGATTCAGATTTAAATTTATGCTCTAAAGCTGCTATATTTTAGACAGGTGCTAAGGAAACATGTACAAACAGGAAAGCAGTTTGGTAAACTAAAAGTATGCTAATCTAATGCATGATACAACATCAAAGCCATTAAATAAAACATGATTGTTTGATAAGCAAAGAAAGTTTTGTGGCCTTACCTCAGGTTCGAAAATCTCACAGTCTACGCTGAACTCGCTATCACTAGCGGGTGTGTGGTAGTGGGAGGCCTTACAGAAACCTTTGTGCTAAATGGAGAAAAA
Source organism: Urocampus carinirostris (assembly GCF_059441175.1). Lineage (NCBI taxonomy): Eukaryota > Metazoa > Chordata > Actinopteri > Syngnathiformes > Syngnathidae > Urocampus > Urocampus carinirostris. The sequence goes on along the minus strand of NC_142360.1, from coordinate 14,888,653 downwards.
AATAAATAAACAATCCCATCCGCACCTTTCATAGGCTTTGTGTTGGGTGGTGGCGATGTTTTAAGAATTGGATAGCACATACAAAAATGATTCTGAATTTTGGACTGTCTTCAATTCATTTAAATTTAATTGGGGATGTGGAGGTACTCTGAAAAAAAGCCCACACAAGGACATGGCAAACACACTCCCCAAATGAAATCCAGCCTACGTAATTCTTCTTTTTCCTGCAAAGGATTCATAGTTTGACTCACAGAAAACTCGCACTCCATGAGTGGACAGTCGTTGCCTGCTCCTGTTTGTTGGTTCTTGCTGCAGGTTGTCTCCTGGATTGTGTACTCGGCATGGTAAGACATCCCCATAGCCATCTAGATTAAAAAGAAATTGGTAAAATGATGACATTCAACAGTGTGTGGAAAACCTTTGAAACTGTTAAATTAAAATGAAGAGTATCTAATTTTAAGTTCTTCTGTGGTAGTTGCTTTACAATACTGGACTACAATCTAGAGTTATGCAAAATGCACAAAATGAGAGAACAGAGTACTTCCTTCCTTTGAAAAAAAAATATTTTTGTTCTTCCTTTTCATGTTCTTGGGTAACCAGCAGTAGAAAAGATAACACTTTCCCCCTGGACTCATTTAAAGAAACACTGATCTAACTTTTTAAATATTGCCCATTGATCCCATATACTGGGTCTAAATGGTATGGTGAGAAAGTCATGATTACAAGTACTGTACGATGAAAAAAAATTACATTCGTAGCTGCAATGTATTACACAAGGTAACTCTAGGGAAGCTTCAACCTTACCCCTGCAGTTGCTCGGTTGACCTTCAGCAGAGCAAACTGATTGGCCAAGCCACTCTCGTTATTGAACTTCTTCAGCGATTCCGAGACAGTTTTCTGAATTTCAGCGTTATCCAAACTGATTAAAGACTGACAGTCAGGGCACAGTTTGGACACTCTTTCTGTTGGCACTAAATGGAAAAAAAAACAGAGAAAGAGAGAAATAGAACAACCCTGGGTTTACAAGCATACTTCTCACAAGCACTGAATAAAAGTCCAAATAAACCTACCCTGTGGCTCTCTCTCTATATTTATATATATTGTTATTGTAAACGTTTTATTTACATGTGTTCACAAGGAATGTAACTGCCTGAAATAAAAGAAATGCAAGTAATTTCAATCCTAGTAAAAATGTAATTAAATCCTAAATGCAGCTGCAGCATGTTTGCAAACCACATACCTGGTCAACATTCCCTGAATGATTTTATAATGTAGAATACATAAAGGCACACAGAGAGAGAGAGAGAGAGAGAGAGAGAGAGAGAGAGAGAGAGAGAGAGAGAGAGAGAGAGAGAGAGAGAGAGAGAGAGAGAGAGAGAGAGAGTGAGAGAGAGAGATATATAGAGAGAGAGAGGGCAAGAGAGATGAGAGAGAGAGAGATTAAAAGAAAGAGAGAGATGCAGAACAGCAAGTAAGCCATTGTACAAGTCGTGCGCTTTGTTTAACCAAAACTTGGCTTTAGACTGACTGTTAATATGCCTATAAGGTTTCAGATTTTTTTCTTTTTAAACATTTCACAGCAGTTATTTAATAAGAATTTTGCAATTTGAGGTGAAGCAACAATAAAAAACAAAACAAAATTTGTAGCCTTTCCCCTTTCATGTAGTATTTTTAAAGCTTCTGTCCTGGTTGTTTCCCAAAGCCTTTAGGTGGTACATACATAACTTTCTTAATAAGCTTAAATCATTTGGGGGTGGAAATAATCCAGGTTGAATCAAAACGTTAATGCGAGTTTACCACTCATAATATCAGGCATCTACCTGGTCTGATGACACAGTCATACTTGTAGAGACGGACAACCCTGTGCACTCTGTTCATGTAGATCACTGATTTGCACTGGCCGTATACCTGAAAGAAATCGCCCTTTGATTGCAAATTCTCTTACAAATCTAACAATCTATTACATTGTGGCACCACCAATACTATTTAAATTTAGCCAATCAAAGACAAAAGAAAACCTTCTGTTTAAATGCATATAATGTACGTCTTGCTACTGACGGGTGTTTTTTCTGTGGGACGAGCCTCACAGTCCTTTGAGTCCTTCTTGCTTAGCACACTGCAGTTGGTCTCCACCACATCCAGTGTCAGGTAAAATACGATACCCGTTTCTCCCTGTGAGCATTAAACACAAACAAGATCATGCTATTTAATTTTAAAAGGTATACAGAAATGTGCAACTTAACATAAATAGTAGATAAAAAAAAATACATAAACACATTTGCTCCTCGAGAGACTCACATGCTTGGTGGAGTGCGCGTTGGACAAGCGATGGAGGCTGAAGACATAACCTTCCTGCCGGTCCTCGTTTATCTTGCGTAGAGCTTCGTCGGCAGCACCCATAACCAAAGCGTCTATACAAGATTCCGCCATCATGCCGTCTTGGTCAGTCAATGCCACTAGGACGTGTAACTGGCCCAAAGCCAACAACAGTGAAAAAAGGAGGCAGTTCTTCATGGTGCAGGTCGGCCTTTGATGTCTGCCAAGTGCTACACCCGACTTGGAGGTAAAACTGTCCTTTTTATATACTCTAGCTCAAAGCCACCCAAACACACTCCCATTTTTTAAACTTCCTATACAGTGCATGCGCTTTCTTGTCACCAAAGGTAAATATAACCGTCGACCCATTGCACACCCTCTCAAAACATACAATCGAATCAGGGGTTGACAGGCTGATTGACCCGTTAGGGATATTGATCAAAGAACCTCAAAACTTGCATAAGAGTGCTTATCGCCTCTGAGGACAAACGAGGGACACGAGGTGAGTACCAAATCATGATTTACTCATGGAATTCAATAGCCAGCAAAGAACAAGAGAACCCCAGATTTGGTAATGGTCTGTAAAAATTGAAATTCTACTCTGTCAGTCAAAATTCAGCCATGGCATGTTATGATCGATTAAATAGAGAAACGTTTGGCAAGTCTAGCACTAACTTCTGTTCATGTTTTGCTATGCTGATATTGCAGATTGCTGAGAGCAGCTGAAAGGTTGTTAGATAACACTGTCGAATCCTAGCTAAATGGAGAGGGATCCATTGCTCTGAAATTTGGCACAGAGTGAAACAAGCAGTCGCCATGATGGAAGGACTTGATAGAATCCATGCTGATGAAGAATGCACTAAAGAAAAAGTGGGGGAATGGGCATTGACAGACCTTTCACCTCATATGTGTGTCCACGTACCATATGCGTGCAACAAGGATACGCTGATCTCATTTAACTTCGGGTGGGAGGATACAACGTAAACCTTGGACCGGTTGTCAACCAATTGGGGGTCAAAATCTAGGTAATCCACCTTTCACACTCAAAATCAAACCGATGATTCCCTTTTGAATATTTTTTGATGAAAGTGGAGCAAAGTCAATTCGGCCTTTTTGCAATGTAGCATTAAAGTATTTTTCTAGACTCTAACTTTATATTATCAAATGTGTATAATGGTTTCTTTATTGTTGTTATAATGCATATCTTACAAGAACATGGCTTACCAAGACTACAGATGTGTTCTGAAAGTACTCTTGTCCCTTCCTTTAATCAGTAACAAAGAAGAAGCTTTTGGCTTCGAAACTGTTGGTGACTCCTTAACTATAAAAAAGTACATTATAAACAACATACCTCTTGGTACCTTTTCATTCAAGTTTTACTCATTCCAGGATTGCTTGTGCAATAACTTTCCCATTATGAAATATTAAAAAAAGAGTTGGTCTGTCCCCGACCTCCCCAAAGCATTCAAATTAGCCCTAACTAGTTGCTGCTTGTTGCCTGATTGGTCCCCCTCCTATTTAAACTCAGTGCTCTCATTCAGTCCTTGTCAGTCCGTCAATAAACCTGTGCACTTGCAAGGCAAGCATTTTGACTCTGGTTCCCCTTCTGTTCCCGAACTATCCTGTATCCTGTATCCGGTATCGATCCCATCTGTCCCGTGTCCTGTATCGATCCCTAAACCAAGCCCCATCATCCTGTATCCGGTATCGATCTCTTCTGTCCTGTCCTGTATCCTGCTCGTTACTGATCCCATATGTCCCGTATCCTGTATCGATCCCTGATCCTAGTCCCATCATCCTGTATCCGGTATCGATCCCGTCTGTCCCGTCCTGTCCGGTATCCCGCTCGTTATCCATCCCTATCCTATACCCTGTATCCCGTATCTTATACCCTGTATCGATCCCTGATCCAAGCCCCGTCATCCTGTATCCAGTATCCGGTATCAATCCCGTTTTTCCCATATCCTGTATCGTTTCCTTGATCCAAGCCCCGTTATCCCGACTGCCCTGCTTCCGTGAATAAAGCTTGGTGTGAAAATATTGCGCGTTTGGGTCTACCATCTGTTTGTGTACTGACAGCCATACAAGATGTGCATGTGCGGTGCGGGAGAGGGAGGGTGGGGGATTAGTGGCGGAGACGAGACAGTTTACGATACTAAAGCTCCTACACTTAAAATTAAAATTACTGTAACTTTAAATAAACATCCATCCATCCATTATCTTCTGCTTATCCAGGGTTTGGTCGCGGCCTGAGCCACCTCAACTGACTCCTCTCAATGCAGAGGAGCAGTGGCTCTACACAGAGTTGGATGACTAAGCTTCTCACCTTTTTTCTAAGGGCCCGGTCACACAGCCGTTTGCGTCTGTATCGAGGCTGAATCACGGCCAGAAATTTCTGCCTGTGAAGCGGACGCTATTGAACGCTTCGAGATCGCCATACAGACGAGAGACGGCAGTGCTTTACACGCGGTCGGAAATTCACACGCGGTTGGCAGCGCAAAACTTTAGGGCCCGGTCACACAGCCTTTCACGGGCGTATCGAGGCTGAATCACGGCCAGAAATTTCTGCTCGTGAAGCAGACGCTGTTGGACGCTTTGAGATCGCCATATAGACGAGATACAGCAGTGCTTTACTCGCGGTCGGAAATTCACACGCGGTTGGCCGCGCGAAAAAGTTTTGCGCTGCTCAAAACTTTAGACCACGTGTTAACCGCGGGCGGCACACGTGGTACAAACGAGGTAATGACGCGGAACGACGTGCTATGGCCGCGGCCAGGGCGTGGTTACACGTGGGTAGGACGCGAAATTTCAGCGGGTAATCGTGGGTGGAGCACGGTCATAGCATGTTCTGCGCCTGTATCGCTGTGTTATTATGTGAAATTAGTGTGTTACGCGTGTGACGGTCAAACGCCTTTCTCCGCGTATATACAGCGCGATTTGCCGAGCACACGTCAGTTGTGCTCGAAACGTCAAGGGGTGAACATGGATCTCCGTCACCGTAGTGACCTCGTCTTAATCCATTTTTATTTCTTGACATTTATTTTCATTTCATAACAAGATAATAAAATAAAAATGAAAAACTATCACAATAATAACATATTGGCTTCTTCGGTGCCATAGCTTGAAATCTTGATCTTCACTGGACTGTGTCTTGAGCGGTTATGATTTCTACAGCCCGGTGTTATGCCGAGAAATGCATCCCTTTCGAGATTTGCATCCCCTCGCTACTACAACCACTTTTAGCTCGTTTTATCTCACTTTTATATCACTTTTAGGGAATGTAATGGCGAACATATAACCAAATCCACTTCGTCTTGCATTTGTTGGGAATGTAATACAACTTAAACCATTCCGTCTTTGTTTTTGTTGTGAACGTAATCGAACGGTAATGCACACCGTATATAAATCACTTTTGAGAACTGTTATGCACTCTACCGTAAAGCTTATTATGCAGAAATAAGCTTTACGGTAGAGAGCATAACAGTTTCAATACGAGCGATTTGAATAGAAAAAGGAAAAATAAACATGTTACCTGCTCAAAAGTGATTTGTATACGGCGTGCATTACCGTTCGATTACATTCACAACAAATACAAAGACGGAATGGTTTAAGTTGTATTACATTCCCAACAAATGCAAGACGAAGTGGTTTTGGTTATATGTTCGCCATTAAATTCCCTAAAAGTGATATAAAAGTGAGATAAAACGAGGTAAAAGTGGTTGTAGTAGCGAGTAATCTCGGCAAGGATGCATTTCTCGGCATAACAAGTCGATGGTCGTGATGGAAGAGCTGGGCAGAAACGGGTCGAGAAACAGGTCGACAACAGGTATCAGGTAGGAGAAAACAGGGCAGGAAAATGTCGAAAGGTATGGCGCTTGCCTAGCTGGGAGCATAGGTTCGCAAACGGTCTGACAGCTTCCGCTTGGAAGCCGGGGGTTTAAAAAGAGTCTTTGAACCAATCAGCGCTCAGGGCTGTTGGCGCCAATTGGGCAGTCACAGGTGCCCTGAATCAGCAATCATGACAACGTTACTGTTTACATGTTTAGGATTTCAACATACTAACCAATAGAAAATATTTAAGGATCAAGAAAAAAAACAATCTAATAACTACAAATTGCACATCCTCAATACTAAATTGATCAAACTGATACCAATACTAATACATATTTATTGATCGGATCATCCATATCGTTACTACGTACTACATAGCAATACATTCCGTCTGCAAAAATGACAATTAGAAAAAACAACACCATAAAATCCCCCCAAAATAGATTCCCTATATTTTTTAATTGTTATTTAACTTTCATTAGTTTATGGTAGCGGAACGACGGCTGAGCGGTTAGTGCGTCAGCAGCACTATTCTGAGGTCATGGGTTCAAATCCAGTCTTCTTGTGAGGAGTTTGCATGTTCTCCCTGTGCTTGCATGGGTTTCTTCCAGGCAGCTGGGATGGGCAACCCTAGTAATAAGCGGTGCAGACAATGGATGGATGGATGCATAATTTCTGTTACCAGATTGTTAGATGGCGACTTTAATGCAGCTTATATCACTATCGGTTTGCATCGTGAATATTGATGCTTAGAAAAACATGGCACTTATCAAAATTCAACAACAACAAAAAAACATTTTTCTTCTTTCCAATTGCCTTAATTGCTGGCAATGGTTAGCGCTCACAGCTCCACTTTTGATCCTGTACCCTACAATTCAAGAGTTTGGGATCAGATAAAATTTTCCAGACAGATTTTTTTGTTGTTGTTTTAAATAAAAAGCATGATCTGCAACCTCAGTGGAACTGTTTGAATCTAGCCTTGAACACACTCCTACAGCTTATGAAATACCGATATTTCCTCTTGACAATATCTGTGAATTAATTGTTGATACAACATACATTGCAGCCTGATCATGGAAGGGGGATGACCTCATGTGCGGTCCCTTTTCAAGGTTTTTTCATTTTCCTCATGTTGAGGTTTTTCAGTTTTTCCTTGCCCTCATGTAGGTTTTAGAGCAGGTGTCTTAATAGTCTGTGGTTTGAAATAATCTGTGGTCCGTGCAGCCCTTTGAGACTCCTTGTTATTAGGGGTTATCCAAATAACCATTACTTGACTATACAAATAGCCATTTCTAACCTTCGAACCGGGCAGCACGGTGGCGCAGTGCACAGTTCTAAGGTCTTGGGAACCTCCTGTGTGGGTTCAAATCCATCTACCGGACCTCCTGTGCGGAGTTTGTATGTTCTCCCCGTGCTTGCGTGGGTTTCCTCTGGGCACTCTGGTTTCCTCCCACATTCCAAAGACATGCATTTCAGGTGGATTGGCCGGTCCAAATTGTCCCTAGGTGTGAATGAGCGAGCGAGTTGTTTGTCCCTGTGTGCCCTGCGATTGGCTGGCAACCAGTTCAGGGTGTCCCCTGCCCACTGCCCGATGATTGCTGGGATGGGCTCCAGCACCCCCGCAACCCTACTGAGGATAAGCGATGCAGCTAAAGAGATGAGATGAGAACCTTCTAACCTTCTATTTATTTTACAACCCATTTGAGAAAAAAGTGTGACTCTTCATGAAAAACACATTATTGTCTGGGTCACCCAAACTTTTGAACGGAAGGGTATGTCAGTCTACACAATATGGTGTTGTTTTGTGATCGTCAAACATTGAATGGCTGGCCAAATATTACTCATCAAAGACCTAATGTGTTTGACACCGGTGGCCTTAAGTATCTGAGAACAGTTTGTTACAGTCCTGCCTACCTCTGGTCAACCTGGTTAAGAGTGGGATCAGCTAACAATACTCGGAAGAAGTGATTCAGTGTTACTTGAAGTGAGATAAGTTTTGTTGCTTAGTCACATGCAATCAGACCAGTGTTTTGCTAGAGGGCTTTTGAGACTCGACCTTACTTGCTCTGATGATTCCGAAAGGCTCTCTTGAATGGGAGAGTGAAAAAACAGATTTGCAGCATGGAGGGGCTTTGCCTTAAACAGAGACATCATCAAAAAAGCTTCGATGAAATCAACGAGGAAAATGTTGAGATTTTTAAATGTGTGTATTCATTTTCCATTTAGCTGTGACTTTTGGGATTTAAATATCTCTTTTTTTTAAACATCGAGATTGAGTGCAGATATTTTTACTTTGGCGGTACGACACAGTCATGGTATGAAGTGAGTTAAACATTATTAGATTCTGCGTTAGGAGAGCTGCAATCGTTTGATAATGCTATTATCTGAAGGAGCCCATCTGTGTCACCCTGGGAGTTAAGATGCAGAACTCCCCTCAAGGTGGTCCCTACCATGAAAGAAAGAAGAAGTGGAGCAGCAATAATTCATTTTCACACTGTGGCTTCAGAAATGGTTTAAGCGCTCCCTTTAATCCACTGCTGAGGGCTTCACGTGGCAAAATATTGGAGTCTTCTTCACAAGATGTGACAGCTTTACTGTTTAGCTGTGAAAAGTAACACATTATTTGCTGAGGTTTATGTTTTAATGTGGGTATGTGGGGATTTTTATGGCACTATTTAATTTGTACACCCCACCCAAAAAAAACAATTCCTACCCAATATATTGCAAATATAATTTTTGTTTCTCTAAATCATATCCACAGGCTCTCTCTGTGGCCATATCAATTATGTGGGGAAATGTGATAACCGGCCGGTACTTTTCTTGCCATTTTCAACATAATTAGCCGTATTGTGTACTTTTAAAATTGGGTATTGATTATTTGAATGAGTCTCGATTTTTTAACAATTAATACTCGAAGAGACAGTTATAATGCAAATTATCATGTAGAGTTGTAACCAACCATAAAAGTGTAATGAAAATAACTCAATAAACGTTTCATGGTATATTTAAATACAAACAAAGAAAAGATAATTGGAGTTTGTCTTAGTAATGTGCAGAAAATATAAAGTACTTTTGAAATCTTAGACTGACATCTTCTGGATAAAACTTAAACTACACAAAATAAACGTTGTGGCTCTCGGCTTTTGCTGATAGCATGGTGTTACACTCATTTTAGCTTAGGGGCCACATTCTCACGGAGGGCAGACTATTGAAATACTGTCACAACAAATGTGCATCAGCTGGAGGGATAAGGGTATTTTTGGAAGTTCCAATTAAATTGGGATTCGGCATGTAAGATTTGATTATAAAAAAATTATTGAGGTTAGCCTCCCCTCAACATTTTTTCTTTCGCTCATATTTAATCTCTCGTACTGTTTATGAACTGTGCATTTGTGAGAGAAAGTAAATCAAAACAAGAAATGAATTCATTTCAACTACAGTTTTTAACAGGGGAAAACTTATGCAGCCTGGAAAGTGACAAAAAAAAGGATAAAAACAAGTATTTAAACGATTGATTTAATGATTTTGAAGTATATCTGCTTTTTGTATTAAATGTTGGGACCAGTGTTAAGAACATGAACTTTGATTAAGATGAGATGCTTAACACATCAAAAACTTTCGATTTACTTGCTTTACAGAAGCAATGTAAAAAATATGGCGCACAGGCCAAGTCAGGCCCACCGAAAGAATTGATCCAGCCTGCAAGACAAAGCTGAGCACACATCATGTTTAAATATTGTCATACAGTTATGAATACATCCACAGTGTTGCAAAATTGTTTACAGCCTCAATTCCCAGGCTTTCTAGTCCTTTTCACAGAACAGCCCGACACAGCAACCACAGGTGTGTTCTCATCCTCAAATAACAATTTCTGAAAACTGTCCTTTAACTGGAGTGTGTTATTGTGTACTTTTGACAAGTTTTCATTGTAAATGAACCCATCTGTTTTTACTTGATTTGTTTTCCCTTTGAGTGCCGATGCATTAGGCTGACTGTGGACTTTTGTCTTCTGACTGCGAAGTGTGTAAACAGGAACATGATCTGACGAAAGGGTCAGAGTGCATGTCAAGTATACAGACTTTGTCTCTCAAAGCATGAAAACTATAACCCAGTCAAAGTTATCTCATGCGTACGCTATAAAATGAGCAACGGCATTGTGATAACATTAGATAAGCTTAATTAGAAGACTGTGCTTGGTCTTTATTATATACAGCTATACAATTATTCCTACTATAATTTAACCCTATTATTTTTATTTCAATTTAAATGGCCACTCTGCAGACCACAAAATGTGTCAAAATTGTGTCTTTTTTGGGCATTTTCTTTTTAAATTATGTTACAAGGGGGATTAGAGTCTTGTTAGCACGCACACCTTTAAACATTAAGGAAAGGTCAGGGCAGTGCTGCCTAAACCAGCGAACATTCCAGTGGTTTTGGGTTTAACTATTTACATAAGAAAGGGATTAAGAACTGTTTTTTGTCCGGAAAAGAGCAGGTTCATTGTGTTTCATTCGCTGTTTTTGCTAAAATATTTATGTCGAATTATATTCTGTAAATCTCTGATATACAGTATCAATATCTTATCAATAATATGTTTAAAGAGTATGTTGTATTCATCCATCCATCTATCCATTATCTGCACAGCTTATCCTCAGTAGGGTCGCGGGGGTGCTGGAGCCCATCCCAGCTATCTTCGGGCAGTGGGCAGGGGACACCCTGAACTGGTTGCCAGCCAGTCGCAGGGCACACAGAGACAGAAAATTCACTCGCTCATTCAAACCTAGGGACAATTCGGACTGGCCAATCAACCTGACATGCATGTTTTTGGAATGTGGGAGGAAACCAGAGTGCCCAGAGGAAACCCACACAAGCACAGGGAGAACATGCAAACTCCGCACAGGAAGGCTGGTAGCTGGATTTGAACCCATGACCTCAGAACTGTGCCACGAACGCACAAAGCACTGCGCTGCCGTGCCGCCTTATGTTGTATTAATATCTTATATTTAAGAAGTAATAAAATTTGTTTTTAAGAAAGTATCAAAAGAATCTATAAACAACCAAATCAGGAGAATCAAATTTACATTTGGAATATAAAAGCACCTTTGCAACTCTCATTCCGTCTTGGTATTTTTATGGAATCTTTGAATGATACATCACTTGTTATTTGGTTATTTGCGCATCTGTCCTATGAGTCGATGTATTTCTAATCTTATGGATTTTTAAACTTTTTTTTCTGATTAAAAAAAGGCTCTACATTCATTTATCTATCATCCATCCGTACGGACGTACGTACACACGTACATACATACGTACATACTGTACGTACATACATACATACATACATACATACATACATACATACATACATACATACATACATACATACATACATACATACATACGTCCATACATACGTCCATACATACACACATATGGCGCAACAAGGGTTGCTGACTAGTAAAAATGTTACATTTTGGGATTCATGTCTTGTAATCCATTTATGACTGCTAGGGGAAGTTTTTTTTTTTTTTTTTTTTTAGGGTATTGAGTTTTGTTTAGGATAAAGGGTAAGAGAAGTACCAGTATATTACCAGTAGATGGGAATGTCTCACAGGTAAGAGAAGGGTGCTTAGGCCAAGTCATCTATTTTGCACGTGATATGTATATACTGGGAACACACTTACTGTGGGGATGATGATATGTGAAAATATGTGTGTAAAGGTTGTTTGTGATGTTTGTAAACTTTACATAAACTGAAATGGTAAGAGTGAGTCACCCATTAGCATAAGCATCAAATAGGGCCTTGTGTGAGGTATGCTATGTTATGCTGGGCTGGGTTAAGAGTGTATTGTAATGTTAATTTGTATATTTTGATACCAAATAACATGAGGTGTGTTGTTTTGGAAGGTACAGTTATGGTGATTTGTTAATTGATTCTTGAATAGTACCAATCGATGGCAATGTTATTTTATATTTAGATGGTAAAGAGATCTAACGTGATTTAGTGAGACTTGCTCAATAAATTAACCTTAATGCCAACAATTAAATTGTGTCGTATGAGACTGACATTTATGATCTGTTTTGCAGCTGAGGTAAAACAACAACAAAAAAAATATTGAAAACAAATGTGTAACATCAGCTGGACCTAGCCCGTCCACCTGGGTCCCGTTGCACACACACATACATCAATCCATCCATCTTATCAGACCTTTTCAACAGTGAACCTTTTTTTAGCATTTATTGTTTAAAAATAAAGCATCCAAGTTTCGATGTCAAGAACAGAACAGCTGAGGAGGTTTCAAAATGTTGGAGTCTGTAATGTGCACAGTTGCACCACCTTAGGCGGACGGCTTGAACATGAGGTCTTCTTCAAAGAGTTCCTCCACCAGTGTTTGGCCTTTCTTGGGTGGGGCACATTTCACTGAAAGTGAAACGGGGAAGGGCTGGATGACTGGTTGCATCTCGCCTGGGATCTGTGGATCGGGAACAAGCGGCAGCACAACTCCCACATCGCCTGCTGGCGTGTCAGGGAAGGCCGGCATGGTTACGGGCTTGTCCATGGCGGGCAACATCCTCACGGTGCCCTCTGGGTGGTCGTGGGGGGTGGTCTCGTGCTCGTGCGCGTGGTGGTGATGGTGATGTTCGTGCTTGTGTAAGTGAGCGTGCTTGTGGTCGTGGTCGAGGGCCATTTCGTGGTCGTGTTCGTGCGTGTGCGTTCCTTCCGGGTGCTTGTAGTCATGGTGGTGGTTGGGCGAGTCTCCGCTGTGGTTGTGCGCCTTGGCGTGGTGAGCGTGCACGTGGTCGTGATCGTGCCCGTGGTCATGGGAGTGATCGTGGGCGTGTCGGTGAGCACTTCCACTGTGGTGGTCGTGCGTGTGGTGGTGGTCGCTGTCTTGGGCATGCCTGGCGTTCTGCTCGTGGTGCGCGTGGCTCTTGACGTGATCGTGCACGTGGTCATGGGTGTGCGATGCGTCTACAGCGTGCGGCTCGTGGTGGCTGTTGTCATGGGTATGGGTGTCGTTGTGACTGTGGTCTGTCCCGTCGCCCAGAAGATGCAATTTCTTCTCTCGTTCAGCAGCCTAGGGAGAAAAAGGAGCAATGGTATTTTTAAACTGTGAACAAATAGTTACAATAAATTTAAGAAAGAAAGTGTTATTTATGGTTAGATGAGTGTGCTGACTTCAAGTATCTATCGTTTTTGTTTATTGTGGAGGAGCAACCACTAATTAACAAAAACAAACAACGAACTATTTGCACCAAATCAGCTGTATAATACAATGATATAAGACATAAACATATGCTGAAGGGGTAGGCTAAAGCTGAAGCTTCAGAAGAAACTGCCTCTACTCTACTCTACTCTACTCTACTCCATCTATCCATTTGCAGCACCGCTTATCCTCGCTAGGCTCTTGGGTACTATGCTATGCTATGCTATGCTATGCTATACTATACTATTCTCTGCTATGGTATGCTATGCTATGCTATGCTATACTATACTATACTATACTATACTATACTATACTATACTATACTATACTATACTATACTATACTATACTATACTATACTATACTATATGGTTGGTTGGTTGGATCCTTTAATTACTAGGGTCGTAGGGGCAAGTACAGCCTGGTGACGCTTATCTCTCTCCAGGCCAACATATGTTTCCCGTTTAAAGTGATAGGCAAATGTGCTAACCACTGCATTACTTAATTATTGAGTTACATTAGAAAAGTACATTTAAAGAAGCAAATGTTTCCGTTATGACAGATATCTTTCTTACTTTTTTAGGAATTATATTCTTTACTTCTGAAAGAAAAAAAATCTGGCCTCATTTAAAAATAATTGCCTGTTTTTAATTTTGCAGAAAAACTATTTTCTTGATTGTATTTTACATTTTTATATATTTTCACTTAATTATTGAGTAAAATTTGAAAAACAATTTAAAGGAGCAGAGTTTTCAGTCATGGCAGATATTTTTGTTATCATTTTAAGAATTCTATGTTTTACTTCTATAAGCAAAGAAATGCTGAATGTTTTTGATTTTGCAGCAAAATGTATTTATCGATTTTATTTTAAATTTTCAAATAAAAGTCATAGAAATAATTCACGAAATTAGCATGCTAATCTTTCCCATTTTAACGATATTACTTTTTGAGTTAGTTTTGAATGTTATAAATACACATTTATTGAGTAAAATCATAAACATATTTTGTAAAACCAGCAGACCTGCCGTCTGTAGTATCAGGCAATTTAGTTACTTTTCAGGAAGAATTTTTCAAAAACATGATATTATAAAACTTGTTTTTCAGTAGAATTAGAAAAACATTCCAGAGGATGAGCAAACATGTCTGAAGTCTGCTATACGAGAAAATATCAATCATATTAAGCTTTATATTTATTTGTATATTTATCGACTAGATGTGTAATAAATTATAAAATTGAAAACATGTGTAAAATCCTCTGACGGGGACCTTTATTTTGCAATGCATATTCAACATTTCATTAAGTGTCTAAACTCATTCAGAGTAATCCATGAATAAAGACATAAAAACACATGTAAATGGGCTTCCAGTGAATTAATGACTACTGTATAACTTCAAAATTTCAGCTTTGACCCGAAGATTCAGATTTAAATTTATGCTCTAAAGCTGCTATATTTTAGACAGGTGCTAAGGAAACATGTACAAACAGGAAAGCAGTTTGGTAAACTAAAAGTATGCTAATCTAATGCATGATACAACATCAAAGCCATTAAATAAAACATGATTGTTTGATAAGCAAAGAAAGTTTTGTGGCCTTACCTCAGGTTCGAAAATCTCACAGTCTACGCTGAACTCGCTATCACTAGCGGGTGTGTGGTAGTGGGAGGCCTTACAGAAACCTTTGTGCTAAATGGAGAAAAAAATAAATAAACAATCCCATCCGCACCTTTCATAGGCTTTGTGTTGGGTGGTGGCGATGTTTTAAGAATTGGATAGCACATACAAAAATGATTCTGAATTTTGGACTGTCTTCAATTCATTTAAATTTAATTGGGGATGTGGAGGTACTCTGAAAAAAAGCCCACACAAGGACATGGCAAACACACTCCCCAAATGAAATCCAGCCTACGTAATTCTTCTTTTTCCTGCAAAGGATTCATAGTTTGACTCACAGAAAACTCGCACTCCATGAGTGGACAGTCGTTGCCTGCTCCTGTTTGTTGGTTCTTGCTGCAGGTTGTCTCCTGGATTGTGTACTCGGCATGGTAAGACATCCCCATAGCCATCTAGATTAAAAAGAAATTGGTAAAATGATGACATTCAACAGTGTGTGGAAAACCTTTGAAACTGTTAAATTAAAATGAAGAGTATCTAATTTTAAGTTCTTCTGTGGTAGTTGCTTTACAATACTGGACTACAATCTAGAGTTATGCAAAATGCACAAAATGAGAGAACAGAGTACTTCCTTCCTTTGAAAAAAAAATATTTTTGTTCTTCCTTTTCATGTTCTTGGGTAACCAGCAGTAGAAAAGATAACACTTTCCCCCTGGACTCATTTAAAGAAACACTGATCTAACTTTTTAAATATTGCCCATTGATCCCATATACTGGGTCTAAATGGTATGGTGAGAAAGTCATGATTACAAGTACTGTACGATGAAAAAAAATTACATTCGTAGCTGCAATGTATTACACAAGGTAACTCTAGGGAAGCTTCAACCTTACCCCTGCAGTTGCTCGGTTGACCTTCAGCAGAGCAAACTGATTGGCCAAGCCACTCTCGTTATTGAACTTCTTCAGCGATTCCGAGACAGTTTTCTGAATTTCAGCGTTATCCAAACTGATTAAAGACTGACAGTCAGGGCACAGTTTGGACACTCTTTCTGTTGGCACTAAATGGAAAAAAAAACAGAGAAAGAGAGAAATAGAACAACCCTGGGTTTACAAGCATACTTCTCACAAGCACTGAATAAAAGTCCAAATAAACCTACCCTGTGGCTCTCTCTCTATATTTATATATATTGTTATTGTAAACGTTTTATTTACATGTGTTCACAAGGAATGTAACTGCCTGAAATAAAAGAAATGCAAGTAATTTCAATCCTAGTAAAAATGTAATTAAATCCTAAATGCAGCTGCAGCATGTTTGCAAACCACATACCTGGTCAACATTCCCTGAATGATTTTATAATGTAGAATACATAAAGGCACACAGAGAGAGAGAGAGAGAGAGAGAGAGAGAGAGAGAGAGAGAGAGAGAGAGAGAGAGAGAGAGAGAGAGAGAGAGAGAGAGAGTGAGAGAGAGAGATATATAGAGAGAGAGAGGGCAAGAGAGATGAGAGAGAGAGAGATTAAAAGAAAGAGAGAGATGCAGAACAGCAAGTAAGCCATTGTACAAGTCGTGCGCTTTGTTTAACCAAAACTTGGCTTTAGACTGACTGTTAATATGCCTATAAGGTTTCAGATTTTTTTCTTTTTAAACATTTCACAGCAGTTATTTAATAAGAATTTTGCAATTTGAGGTGAAGCAACAATAAAAAACAAAACAAAATTTGTAGCCTTTCCCCTTTCATGTAGTATTTTTAAAGCTTCTGTCCTGGTTGTTTCCCAAAGCCTTTAGGTGGTACATACATAACTTTCTTAATAAGCTTAAATCATTTGGGGGTGGAAATAATCCAGGTTGAATCAAAACGTTAATGCGAGTTTACCACTCATAATATCAGGCATCTACCTGGTCTGATGACACAGTCATACTTGTAGAGACGGACAACCCTGTGCACTCTGTTCATGTAGATCACTGATTTGCACTGGCCGTATACCTGAAAGAAATCGCCCTTTGATTGCAAATTCTCTTACAAATCTAACAATCTATTACATTGTGGCACCACCAATACTATTTAAATTTAGCCAATCAAAGACAAAAGAAAACCTTCTGTTTAAATGCATATAATGTACGTCTTGCTACTGACGGGTGTTTTTTCTGTGGGACGAGCCTCACAGTCCTTTGAGTCCTTCTTGCTTAGCACACTGCAGTTGGTCTCCACCACATCCAGTGTCAGGTAAAATACGATACCCGTTTCTCCCTGTGAGCATTAAACACAAACAAGATCATGCTATTTAATTTTAAAAGGTATACAGAAATGTGCAACTTAACATAAATAGTAGATAAAAAAAAATACATAAACACATTTGCTCCTCGAGAGACTCACATGCTTGGTGGAGTGCGCGTTGGACAAGCGATGGAGGCTGAAGACATAACCTTCCTGCCGGTCCTCGTTTATCTTGCGTAGAGCTTCGTCGGCAGCACCCATAACCAAAGCGTCTATACAAGATTCCGCCATCATGCCGTCTTGGTCAGTCAATGCCACTAGGACGTGTAACTGGCCCAAAGCCAACAACAGTGAAAAAAGGAGGCAGTTCTTCATGGTGCAGGTCGGCCTTTGATGTCTGCCAAGTGCTACACCCGACTTGGAGGTAAAACTGTCCTTTTTATATACTCTAGCTCAAAGCCACCCAAACACACTCCCATTTTTTAAACTTCCTATACAGTGCATGCGCTTTCTTGTCACCAAAGGTAAATATAACCGTCGACCCATTGCACACCCTCTCAAAACATACAATCGAATCAGGGGTTGACAGGCTGATTGACCCGTTAGGGATATTGATCAAAGAACCTCAAAACTTGCATAAGAGTGCTTATCGCCTCTGAGGACAAACGAGGGACACGAGGTGAGTACCAAATCATGATTTACTCATGGAATTCAATAGCCAGCAAAGAACAAGAGAACCCCAGATTTGGTAATGGTCTGTAAAAATTGAAATTCTACTCTGTCAGTCAAAATTCAGCCATGGCATGTTATGATCGATTAAATAGAGAAACGTTTGGCAAGTCTAGCACTAACTTCTGTTCATGTTTTGCTATGCTGATATTGCAGATTGCTGAGAGCAGCTGAAAGGTTGTTAGATAACACTGTCGAATCCTAGCTAAATGGAGAGGGATCCATTGCTCTGAAATTTGGCACAGAGTGAAACAAGCAGTCGCCATGATGGAAGGACTTGATAGAATCCATGCTGATGAAGAATGCACTAAAGAAAAAGTGGGGGAATGGGCATTGACAGACCTTTCACCTCATATGTGTGTCCACGTACCATATGCGTGCAACAAGGATACGCTGATCTCATTTAACTTCGGGTGGGAGGATACAACGTAAACCTTGGACCGGTTGTCAACCAATTGGGGGTCAAAATCTAGGTAATCCACCTTTCACACTCAAAATCAAACCGATGATTCCCTTTTGAATATTTTTTGATGAAAGTGGAGCAAAGTCAATTCGGCCTTTTTGCAATGTAGCATTAAAGTATTTTTCTAGACTCTAACTTTATATTATCAAATGTGTATAATGGTTTCTTTATTGTTGTTATAATGCATATCTTACAAGAACATGGCTTACCAAGACTACAGATGTGTTCTGAAAGTACTCTTGTCCCTTCCTTTAATCAGTAACAAAGAAGAAGCTTTTGGCTTCGAAACTGTTGGTGACTCCTTAACTATAAAAAAGTACATTATAAACAACATACCTCTTGGTACCTTTTCATTCAAGTTTTACTCATTCCAGGATTGCTTGTGCAATAACTTTCCCATTATGAAATATTAAAAAAAGAGTTGGTCTGTCCCCGACCTCCCCAAAGCATTCAAATTAGCCCTAACTAGTTGCTGCTTGTTGCCTGATTGGTCCCCCTCCTATTTAAACTCAGTGCTCTCATTCAGTCCTTGTCAGTCCGTCAATAAACCTGTGCACTTGCAAGGCAAGCATTTTGACTCTGGTTCCCCTTCTGTTCCCGAACTATCCTGTATCCTGTATCCGGTATCGATCCCATCTGTCCCGTGTCCTGTATCGATCCCTAAACCAAGCCCCATCATCCTGTATCCGGTATCGATCTCTTCTGTCCTGTCCTGTATCCTGCTCGTTACTGATCCCATATGTCCCGTATCCTGTATCGATCCCTGATCCTAGTCCCATCATCCTGTATCCGGTATCGATCCCGTCTGTCCCGTCCTGTCCGGTATCCCGCTCGTTATCCATCCCTATCCTATACCCTGTATCCCGTATCTTATACCCTGTATCGATCCCTGATCCAAGCCCCGTCATCCTGTATCCAGTATCCGGTATCAATCCCGTTTTTCCCATATCCTGTATCGTTTCCTTGATCCAAGCCCCGTTATCCCGACTGCCCTGCTTCCGTGAATAAAGCTTGGTGTGAAAATATTGCGCGTTTGGGTCTACCATCTGTTTGTGTACTGACAGCCATACAAGATGTGCATGTGCGGTGCGGGAGAGGGAGGGTGGGGGATTAGTGGCGGAGACGAGACAGTTTACGATACTAAAGCTCCTACACTTAAAATTAAAATTACTGTAACTTTAAATAAACATCCATCCATCCATTATCTTCTGCTTATCCAGGGTTTGGTCGCGGCCTGAGCCACCTCAACTGACTCCTCTCAATGCAGAGGAGCAGTGGCTCTACACAGAGTTGGATGACTAAGCTTCTCACCTTTTTTCTAAGGGCCCGGTCACACAGCCGTTTGCGTCTGTATCGAGGCTGAATCACGGCCAGAAATTTCTGCCTGTGAAGCGGACGCTATTGAACGCTTCGAGATCGCCATACAGACGAGAGACGGCAGTGCTTTACACGCGGTCGGAAATTCACACGCGGTTGGCAGCGCAAAACTTTAGGGCCCGGTCACACAGCCTTTCACGGGCGTATCGAGGCTGAATCACGGCCAGAAATTTCTGCTCGTGAAGCAGACGCTGTTGGACGCTTTGAGATCGCCATATAGACGAGATACAGCAGTGCTTTACTCGCGGTCGGAAATTCACACGCGGTTGGCCGCGCGAAAAAGTTTTGCGCTGCTCAAAACTTTAGACCACGTGTTAACCGCGGGCGGCACACGTGGTACAAACGAGGTAATGACGCGGAACGACGTGCTATGGCCGCGGCCAGGGCGTGGTTACACGTGGGTAGGACGCGAAATTTCAGCGGGTAATCGTGGGTGGAGCACGGTCATAGCATGTTCTGCGCCTGTATCGCTGTGTTATTATGTGAAATTAGTGTGTTACGCGTGTGACGGTCAAACGCCTTTCTCCGCGTATATACAGCGCGATTTGCCGAGCACACGTCAGTTGTGCTCGAAACGTCAAGGGGTGAACATGGATCTCCGTCACCGTAGTGACCTCGTCTTAATCCATTTTTATTTCTTGACATTTATTTTCATTTCATAACAAGATAATAAAATAAAAATGAAAAACTATCACAATAATAACATATTGGCTTCTTCGGTGCCATAGCTTGAAATCTTGATCTTCACTGGACTGTGTCTTGAGCGGTTATGATTTCTACAGCCCGGTGTTATGCCGAGAAATGCATCCCTTTCGAGATTTGCATCCCCTCGCTACTACAACCACTTTTAGCTCGTTTTATCTCACTTTTATATCACTTTTAGGGAATGTAATGGCGAACATATAACCAAATCCACTTCGTCTTGCATTTGTTGGGAATGTAATACAACTTAAACCATTCCGTCTTTGTTTTTGTTGTGAACGTAATCGAACGGTAATGCACACCGTATATAAATCACTTTTGAGAACTGTTATGCACTCTACCGTAAAGCTTATTATGCAGAAATAAGCTTTACGGTAGAGAGCATAACAGTTTCAATACGAGCGATTTGAATAGAAAAAGGAAAAATAAACATGTTACCTGCTCAAAAGTGATTTGTATACGGCGTGCATTACCGTTCGATTACATTCACAACAAATACAAAGACGGAATGGTTTAAGTTGTATTACATTCCCAACAAATGCAAGACGAAGTGGTTTTGGTTATATGTTCGCCATTAAATTCCCTAAAAGTGATATAAAAGTGAGATAAAACGAGGTAAAAGTGGTTGTAGTAGCGAGTAATCTCGGCAAGGATGCATTTCTCGGCATAACGCCGGCTCGGCAGCTTTTATACCCGTGGTCCACACGAGAAAATGACGCGGAAATGACGCGATGAGGAAGCGGAACAGTCGCCGGCGTCTGTTTTGCGGGCATACCACCGATGAACAGCGGGTTGGCCAATTTTGCGCATTTTCCATCGCGGGCAACCACGGGCAAAAAAAACCCGCAAAATTTTACCCGCGATACAGACGCAAACGGCTGTGTGACCGGGCCCTAAGGGAGAGCCGAGCCACCCTGCATAGGAAACTCATATCCATCACTCGTACCTGCGGTCGTGTTCTTGTGGCCATGACCCACAGTTCATGACCATAGGTGAGGGTAGGAACATAGATTGACGGGTAAATTGAGAGCTTTGCCTTTCGACTCATCACCCTCTTCACCACGACAGACCGGTACAGGGTCCGCATGATGGCAGATGCTGCACTGATCTGTCTGTCCATCTCCGCTCCATCTTACCCTCATTTGGGGTAGGATCTCATCCTTAACCCGGAAGGATCATGCCACCCTTTTTCGGCTAAGTACCATTGTCTCGGACTTGGAGGTGCTGATCTTCATCCCGGTCGTTTCACACTCGGCTGCGAATCGCTCCAATGAGAACTAAAGATCATGGCCCAAGAAAGGTAGCAGCACCACATCATCTGCAAAAAGCAGACATGCGATGATGAGGCCCCCAAACCTGCCTCCCTCCCCACCAAGGCCGTGTCTAGAAATTCTGTCCATGAAAGTTATGAACAGTACATTTAACAGCACAATATTTATTTCCTGTTTCCTATTTGGTTTCGTCACTTTCTTTTGCTTACGAATTTAAATTGCTGGAAGTAGCTTCGTAACCTGAAAACTTTGTGAGTAAAGACACATTTTGAATGTTAATGCGCTAATCATTTCCGAGCCCAGCAAAAGAAAAGTATGATACAAAAAAAATCATAAAAGAGCATCAGAACATGAAACAAAAAATGTTTTAATATTTGATTACTGCACGATAAACAAAAACGAAAGGCACAAAATGTAATTGTAATGTATGTAAATCTGCATTTACAGTATGTAGTGCTTTTCAAGTCAATGGAGACCTCCCAAAGCGCTTTACAATGTACTTCACACTTTTCCCTCTTACTAACCGATAGCAGCGTCAGCCATGCAAGGCAACAACCTGCTATCAGGGGCTGTTCATTACCCACCTATAATGTACACAGTGAAGCCTTGTTTGTCGCGGGGCTTACGTTACAAAAACTTAATTTGGCTTATATGTGTACATATGAAACCACAATGTTATTGACACTGTCATAATCCTGCACCCAAGTTATTTTTTTGTGGCTCTCTCTATTGTCCTCCAACCTTTATTAGTATTCCTTCCCCTTGGTTCCTTGCTAGTTCTTTTCTTTGTCACATTCCAAGCATCCTTCATTTGACAGAATGACAAAATTACACACACCGGGTTGTGTGTAGTATCCCAATTCAAGGGGATAGAAATACTATGGTTAAGGTTTTGATTGCGCCAAAAAAAAAAAAACTAATTCCAAAAATTGTACAGCCACAACTTGCAATTGAGCCCACAACTAAAAAACTGCTACGAGCTGTTAACCTTTTGAGCTACTATCTATAGTAAGGGTTTAACATTAAAATTAGGGTAAAGGATTAAACTTTCAGGTTATCCATTTTCCTGATATAATAATCTAAAGAGGTGCACGGTGATCCAAGAAAGGCGAGACGAGGTCAAAATGTAAAAAGAAATTAAATCATAATCAATAGAATAATAAATAAAAATATTCATTTACCTTTTTTCCTCACGTTTATTCTAATAACGTCTGCTTTTGCTGGCTTTTGACAATCGGTTGAAAATGCGCAAGTAAGACGTAGGTGATTCCTTTCTACAAATTTCAAGACCTTGTGAAATTTTGCAACAATGTCTTGATTTTGGGCTGATGGAATGAATGATGCATCTTCCTCCCCCCTATCTTGCCAAAACCCCTCCTCCTCCTTGTCTGTGAACCCTGAACTGTGATGGTGACACAGAGAGCATGCTGGGAGCACGCATGTGCACTGGTTGCCAGGCAGATTTAAAGCAAATGCGAGTTTGGGAAACTCTGGGAGTGGCAAATACTGTACCGTATTTTTGACTTCGTAACCAGAGGCAATCTTCATAACTAGAAGCAATATCATCCTGTTCAGGTACTTCGTAACCTTGAACTTTCGTATGCAGAGACATTCGTAAGTAGAGGTACCACTGCATTTTTTTAAGGTCTTTTGAAGAAAAAAATATCCAAGGAGCTTTGTCTCTGCCACCCTTCAAAATGTTACTGAAAGCTAAAAAGAGTTGCAACATAACCCATGAGCCCGTCTCGAGCCGTGAAAAGTCTAGTCGTAGCTTCTAGAAATGGATTTTTCATTATATGTGGAGCAATATTTTTGTTCCAACTACATTTCATATTTTTCGAAATTCTCAAATTTCGAGCTTCTTGTACAGTATATAGAGGTATGACTGTATTTGTATAATACAAATCTGTAGTTTTTGCACTGTGGGGGAGGACAAGTAAAGACTCTCACCCTCAACCAACGTTCAATTTGAACGTTCGAGTACAGCCTAGCAAAGACTAACAAGTTCGCTTATGTAAGACAAACACTGCGAGGCGCATAGGATTTATGACTTTACCTTGTACATACACACAGGTTTGTATTCCAGAAAAAAAAGGAAATCCGATCAATAAACATCTCAAAACGGAGAACGACACATTCTCAGAATATTTGAGTCAAATACGTTTATATATTTGTTGTGCCTCTGCAAACAATTTTAAGGTGACTTTAAAGGCAAGGACACGATTCGGGTATATGCCCAAAACTGGGTTAAGGTCTCACTTGTTAGAAGGGAGCTTGAGACCAAATTGGGACATTAAACTTTATTCTTGTGATTGAAAATGTCTAGAGCAGTGGTGTCAAGCAGGCAGCCCGCGGGCGGGATCAAGCCCGCTAAGGGATTGAATCCGGCCCTCGAGACAACGCTGAGAGAAGCGCAAGAGAAAAACGGGCTGCAGGGTGAACTTTGTCCACTTGATGTTGCCAAAGCCAAGGTGCCTCTCACAAACGCTGTACTTGTATTTCTCTCTCTCTCTCTCTCTCTCTCTCACTCTCACTCTCACTCTCACTTTCACTCTCACTCTCACTCTCACTCTCACTCTCACTCTCACTCTCACTCTCACTCTCTATCTCACGAGCTTTCACTCTCTGTTTCTCTTTTTCTCTTCCTTTGTTCCCCTTCTCTCTTCCCCCCTACTCTTTTCTCTCCTCTACTTCTCTCTTTCTATTTCTCTTTAGATTTATTTCTTTGTCTCGCTTTCTTTTCCCCTCTCTCTCCATTTCTCTATGTATCTCTTTTGTTTCTCATACACACCCCTTTTCTCTCTTTCTCTATCTCCCACCCTCTACTTTTCTCTCCCTCTTTTTCTCTTATTTCTTTCTAATCTACTAGTCCGGTCCCCAAGAAAATGTTTGTTCTATCGCGTGGCCGGAGTTAAAATGAGTTTGATACCCCTTGTCTAGAGCACAAATAGCTTTTCCAGTCTGCACACCCACGTGGAATTTTGATAACCTTTGAAACTTGCGCAATCATCCACCTAAACTAAAACAACTGTAAGAAAATAAGGTAAAGGTCTTGTTCAGTATTTCATACTGGACTGGCATGTATGTGTGTTATGTTGAAAAGAGTTTTTTTGTTAATGGTTTGGAGAATACTACAAATTCACTAGACGGGGAGTAGAAATGCTGCTCTTTCCTTAAACGAACTGAGGATGGCGCTAAAACTATATGAAAGAAGTGCTTGCAGCCATCACGTATATGTAGGGAAGTTAGGCATTCACAAATGCAAATTCACCAGTAGAAACATTTCCTTCTTTGCCTCCCAATGTGAAGTGAAACATGATACGATATCAAAAAACTTTCCCAGAACCAGAAGGCCATTAAAACAAATAGTATTTGCAAACATTTTGGCATTTTTATGCAACATTATGTTTCCCCACTGGCCTGTTTTATTTTACTGTTTTATTTTTTTATCTTTTTCTTTATTGGTATTTGGGTTTGTTGAACAGTTTGAATGTACTGTTTATGCAACGCTGTGGTAAGATGTTTGTATGGTAATGTATATGCAATTGTTCAATAAAGCAAAAAAAAAAAAAAAAATTAAAAAAAAAAATGTAGGGCAGTTAGTTGGGCCCCTTATTTAGCCCGGGAGTTTTCTACCCAAAGCCAGCCCTCTTAGCCATAGATGAGGAATTTGAATGAATGGTACAGCAGCGAGTTCTTAGTAAAGAAATTCAAAAATACAGTATATGGATAGGTTAACAGAAAACACTTTACAATTTTAATTCAAAGGAAAACTATCTAAAGATTCAGAAATAGATGAAAACATATTTACCTAGTAAAAAATGTTTTTAACCAGAAAGACACTCCGGGTGCACAGCACCCTCAAAGCTCGAAACCTAACATCTTCCCTGCCTATGTACAGTATGTCATTTGAAATTAATTTTTTGACCACTAGATGTCACTGGGTTGTGTAGTGCAACCACAAATAAGTGCTGAAAAATCATAAGTATGAATACAAACTACAAAGAGTCAAAGTTAGCATAAAGCACCATTTTTCTTCTCTTCTTTTCCCCGGCCTTTCACCAGGTTTTTGTTTTTTTACGGGTACCTGTAGCAGCAAAATGGAAGACAATGTTATCTCCCTCTAGGTGAGGCTCTTGTACATAAAAAAATTCTCGACCAACGACTATTAAAAAAACTGCACATTTATATGATAATCCTAGCATTTTCTTTCCAATTATTAATATATTTTTTTTACCACCGGGAGGTACTGAATAATACACATTGTCTCTTAAAGTGCAGCTCGAGCAGATTATGAGTATAATTATTACTGAGAGACTGATTTATTTTGATATTAGTTTTTAGTATTTTTGTTCGTAGTTCCTTATTTTGTGTAGGGACTTAAAAAAAAAACAATATTTGAGAACAAGTTATGTTTATTTGTATAGCCCTTAATTCTCAAAGGGCTGTACAGACGACAATTACAGCGTCCCCTGATCTTAAACCTGCATGAGGGCTGGGACAAACTCAAAAACTTTAGCACGAGGAGAATAAAAATTTTTTTTTGAAGGGGCCACACATATAGTGTAATCTATTAATGATTTTTTTGTGGAAAACCCTATCGGACCCTAGCTCTGTTGGCCCCCAAGTAAATTTAGTTTGAAACCGCTGGTCTATATACATGAGAATTTCATTTTCCGTGTATAGCAGCATGAAGACCTCCAAAAGTTCCTGAGATAGTCAGCTTTCCAGCCCAGTTTTCTAATATTTAAAGCAGAGAAGCTCTGCTCACTTGCAACATGAGAACAGGATAGGCTCAACAGGAACTTGTATGCCAGCCAAATGACATGGTAGGCATCTGTGAGGAGCTTATATTGTGAGAGGACCTGCTTTTTCCCCACAGTTTTCATTTAATTTTTCATCTTTTGTTTATTTTTTTTCTCAAACCAACTTCAAATTTGGAAGCGGAGAATTGGTAAAACTCACCTCATCTGTTGCGCTGAATGTCTGATTAGAGAATAAATGCATGAGTAGGGATGGATAGTGCAAGTGACAGATAGATTTTAAAATATTTTTTCTCATTCAGCCAGCCCAACATCGCCCTTGACATGAGCTGGCCCTTTAGGAAATCTTACGTTTTCCCCGATTGGCCTCTTGGACATTGGCAGTTGGTGAAAAAAGGGTCACATATTAAAAAAAATTGGAAAACCTGTCCATCTTGAAAATCTTGAGAAAGTATTAGCTGTTTAATGTCAGAAAGAAAAGATGGTGCAGCTCTTCTAATCAAATAATCCACAGTGCCCCATAGTTTTGTTAGAATTGAGTATTTCTGATATTTCGGGGGCGTGGCATAATGGGGCCAAATACATGAACTCCCTCCCCGCCTCTTTGCATCAGGTACAATTTGGAAGCGCAGTTAGCTCACATATATCTTGATCTCATATCTGACAACTAGATGTTACTGTATTGTGTAGTGAACAGGTTCTACAAAGCACAAGGACGAATACAAAATACTGAGCCCAAAAGTGACTAAAACGCACCATTTTCTTGTAATTTTTGCCTAGCCTTTCACACAGTTTTTGGTTTTCGTGGTAGTCTTTGCAGCATGATTACGGATTATCCAGAGAGCCTCAATATATGTAAAATAACTACACATTTCTTGACCTATTAATATTATTCTTATTATTCAAATCAATATGTTTTTCTATTATTATTTTTTTATTACTTGGAGGCGCTATATAATACACAATTCCACTGAAGTTAGCTGCTTTAGAGTGCCTCAATGTTTGCTTATTTTCTTTTTATCTGACATGACAGAAAGCAAGTTGAACTAGGTTAACAGTGGACATAGACATTTTGGAGTGCCCTATTTTCTGTCAAAAACAAAAAACAAGGAAAACCAAAAAAATACGACATCAAAACAAGTAAATCCTTGAATGAACGAATGCTATGCAACAAATTTGACAATTCAAAAACATTCTCTCAAAACGGTCATGTGTTTTTCTTGGAATTACCAAATTCTAACTGAATTGTTCTTTTGAAAATATTATAGAGTAATAAATCAGAGATCAGCAGCCTTTTCTGTACCACAGACCAGTTTAACGTCCAACTATATTCTCGTGGTCCGGCCCAGTTATAATAACAATAACAATTATGATCATTATAATGGTCATAATAATAATAAGACCAAATCCACTGTGTAACCAGTAAACCACTAGGGATCTAGACAACATAGGAAAAGTAGATTTTATCTCATCATTACACTATACTTCCTCACTGTGCCACATTGTACAGCGTTGTTTTGTCTGAACTCTATCCTATATTGCTCGATTACAACAATGTACAACCTGGCACTGTGAAAATAGTGTGATGATCAGGTAAAATCCAATGCCTTTTCCTTTTTAGCTACAATCCTCACAGCCTAATAATTAGGATTAGGTGCTCTCACCGCAGCAATCCGGGATCGATTCCCGTTTATCAAATGCTGAGCAAATGAGGTCAGCGATATTTGTCAACCGATCAATAATTTCTCAGTTACAGTGATATACCACTGTAAAAAGATGTGGGTATAACGTGCACCAAAACTTTGAGGTTTTTTGAGAGAAATTATTGCGCGTACAGATGGGCGTCGCCAGGCTGTACTGGCCCAAGACACATCACACAAAGTGGTGCCCCTACAGACCTCGAGGTTAAGGGATCCGTGAACTGTGATTCACGAATAAATAGGTTATAAGCAAAAAATAAGGCAATCTTGTTTTTCTTTCTGTGCGGCCCGGGACCTGTGCTGACCACTGACTATAATAGATGAGAAGATTGCCAGGATTATAGTCCATTATTTTAAAACATGCTCTCTGTGTGTAAATTTCATCAAAAGAAGAAAAGACTCCCTGCTCGCGACAATGTCGCTTGATTTGCACACAACCACAAAACCTCCTCACGCTGATTCTCTCGTCCATCATCGACACCGCCCCTTCACATCAGTTTGATCGGTATCTGAACCTGCAGCACGCATGAGCTTTCACACGTAGGCACGTCACGAGGCATTACGCTTTCTGTGACTCGCTTGCCGAAGAGGCCTCCAAAAGACGTCTGCTTCTTCGTCCTCTGATCAAACATCATCATCTTCCCTTTATGGGTCATTAGAGCAAAGCCAGAAATAGTACCGGGTTTATTAGTTTGATCTGCCTTTACTGAAAACGCACACAAGCAGAGTTCCCTTGACCGGAATTTATCTTTAAATACTTCCAGACTTGCCCAAACTGCTTATTCTTACCAGCTGTAAAACTGAAAACAAAAGAGAGGAGAAAAGTTATTTCAACCTGACTATGGTGCTCTTAAAGGAATGCATGTTTTGTCTTTTTTTTTTTTTTTTAAATTCAAGGAAAGTCGCACTATGTCTCAAGCAACTTGAAGTGAGTACGGATGATGCACATTAGCTATTCATCCATCCATCCATCCATCCATCCATTATCTGCACCGCTTATCCCCAGTAGGGGGTGCTGGAACCCATCCTAGCTATCTTCTGGCAGTGTGCAAGGGACCGGTTGCCACCTGGTCGCAGGGCACACAGGGACACCAACTCACATGCTCATTCTTACCTAGGGACAATTTGGACAAGGACATTTGGAAGGAAACTGGAGTGCCTGGAGGAAACCCATGCAAGGACGGGGAGAACATGCAAACTCCGCACAGGAAACATGGTAGCTGGATTTGAACCCATTGCTCTGCCGTGCTGCCCTCTTTAGCTATTTTTGGGATGAGTACATACGTTACAACAAAATAAATAAGGTATTTAATGTAATATAAAATTGCAACAAAGAAAAACACACTGAAGTTTAGGGGTGGATGGAGAACCTTTTTGAGATTTATTTTTTTGCTTCACCTCAAATTACAAAATTCTTAGTAGGTAAATGCTGCGCAATGTTTGAAAACCAAAATCAGACACTAATAGGTACATTAATAGTCACA
Organism: Urocampus carinirostris; assembly: GCF_059441175.1. Taxonomy (NCBI): domain Eukaryota; kingdom Metazoa; phylum Chordata; class Actinopteri; order Syngnathiformes; family Syngnathidae; genus Urocampus; species Urocampus carinirostris. Next base: position 14,858,983 of record NC_142360.1, on the reverse strand, counting down.
GTCTAAAACCATACATATGACAATGTTTGGTAAAATTTAGTTCACAAACTTGTAATAAGTCACTTAATTGCAGTTGTGAATCCCTCTCTCTCACTCTCTTTCTGTCTCTCTCTCTGTGCCTTTATGTATTCTACATTATAAAATCATACTAATGGTCAATAAATCCCTGAATGTCAAATTTGTTGTTTAAAATAAGAAAAAGTTGCCAAGTTCTATGGTTTGCAAACATGCTGCAGCTGCACTTAACTATTAGTAAGGTTTTTACTAGGATTTAAATTTGTTTCGTTTTATTAATTTATTTGAGGCACATTACATTTCTTGCGAAACACATGTAAATAACCTAAATCATAACAATGCTAAAAAGGTTTGGGATGCAGAAAATTGATAATACCCCATCCCTATTCTGAAAAACAAAACCTGATTGTCAAGAACAAAAGTCTTGACGATTGAAGCAAATCAGCTTTGTAAGGTCCATATTTTTTTTCTGCACTGCCACAACAACCCATCCATCCCAAAACAGCCGCCCCCTCCCCTTCTGCTATCTCTCTGGCCGTTTCGATTATTGTCTTTCTGTCCTCTCCTCAGGGTGGAGACAAATTCAGCCTGCTGCATTCAACTGACAATCGGTGCAAGAAACAGTGCCTCAAGAGAAAATCTGAGAATCTATTCGAATTTGTCATGTGCAAAGGGCTGGCCACACTTCCTGCAACATGCCTGAAAAGGTAAGTAAGGTTTCATTTCACAATATATGTTCCCTTTTTCTTGTTTTTCTGTTTATGGAGATTGTTTTGATGGATCGCTATTTAGCTTTCATTGTTGGGGATCCAATGAAATATCCTTAAGGACAAATGTATTCCATATATTATTTTTAATCCATCCTATTTATTCTGTCTTCAGCGCCAAAGACATCAAACACAAAATAAGCTTCTTGCTCCAGAAGCAAGAGTCCCAAGAAGTGGACCCCAAGCCAACTGAAGAAAAGAAGCACAATGCTGCAAAAAGGTGACTATTCGTCTTTTATATGATCAGTGGAAAACGAGAATCTAAAAAAATCTTTACCACTACTTCAGGTGAAGGTTTTTGAGTAAAGATACCAAATGAAAGAAACAGACGGGCTCATTAGCACGGGGCATTACAATTTGAGCCGCTCAAATCGATTGAACAAGATTGACGCAGTCCTGTTGTTGACAAATTGTTATGAAATCCTGAGTAAGCACATACTTGTTTGGCCTCCTTAATTAATATTTTTTAATAATATAATTTAAGACGGTTGGTTGGTCTTTTTTTTTTAAACCTAATGATCTTTCGTCATTCATATTTCTCCAGAAGACTGTTTCAATTTTTGATGGACACCTAGGATAACAACTTTGTCGATGACATATCTGTATAGATTGCGGGATTGATCTGTTGGTTTGAGTCAGGCTAGTGGGCTATTATCACGCTTAGAGCAATTATTGATTTTAGACTCATTGATTTCCTGCGCTAATGTTACATTTAAAAACAAAGGAGGACATTCAAAGATAGTATTCCAGTCTGGACATGTCACACCCGCAATCTTTTTAAATTTAGAAAACTGTTATGTTTGTCTTTTATTTTAACAGTGAAATCATTATTTTAGCAGGCCAACTCCTGCTGATGTGGAGAAATGGAAGGAATCGCTCAGCTTTGTACTGAACAGTCAAAGTAAGTTTGTTAATATGCAATTAAACCTTTCATCTCCTACCCTAGAATATGGTATACAGAAATCCCTTGCTAAACCCCGGTTCACTATTCACGGTTTTTCTACTTCTTGTATTTACATCGCGCATTGCATTCTTCATTTCTGATTGGTGGCCTTGGGGGAAGGGCGCCCGCCCCGAGACTGGGAGGTCGCTGGTTCAGGCCTCGGCCGAGTCGTACCTAAGACTTACAACGTTGGTACTCATTGCCTCCCTTCTTGGCGCTCGGCATTAGGCGTTGGAATTGGGGGGTTTGGTCACCTCATCACCTCAGTTGGGTTGAGCGAGGGGGCTGCGAATCCCCTCCTCGCTATCAATCTCCCAGAAAGAGTCAGAAATATGAACGTGTTCCTGACTCTTGCCACCTTCTACTAGGGGGATATGGCTCCGGTACATACATACATACATACATACATACATACAAACATACATATATATCTATATATATATATATATATATATATATATATATATATATATATATATATATATATATATATATATATATATATATATATATATATTCTATCTATCTATCTATCTATCTATCTATCTATCTATCTATCTATCTATCTATCTATCTATCTATCTATCTATCTATCTATCTATCTATCTATCTATCTATCTATCTATCTATCTATCTATCTATCTATCTATCTATCTATCTATCTATCTATCTATCTATCTATCTATCTATCTATCTATCTATCTATCTATCTATCTATCTATCTACTTTGGTCATATCCCTCAAGAGGGGTGACCGACAGCAAGACAAACACATAAAATAACAAAGAAAATAAAAGGGAAAAAATAGCAAAAAAACACACACAAACATTTTTGGACCATGGCCAACCCAATTGCCCAAACACCCAAACAAGTAAGGTCACCTCGGCACCTAAGTTGGTATTATGCGAAAGCATGACCAACTTTCGTCCCTTCAGATGAAATGGGACACCAGAAAGCGGCCATGTCACTCGAAGCATATATACTATATATACCACTTATCCTCAGTAGGGTCGCAGGGGTGCTGGAGCCCATCCCAGCCATCTCCGGGCAGTGGGCAGGGGACACCCTGAACTGGTTGCCGGCCAGTCGCAGGGTATATATATATATATATATATATATATATAAATATAAATATATATAAATTAAAAAAAAAAAAAAAAAAAAAATATATATATATATATATATATATATATATAAAAGGTTACTATTTTATACCAGTAGTATATCAAGAGGCACAGAAAGATGAAAACACGCTGACTTTAAAAGCTTAGTGGTAAACGGACGCTGCAAAAGCTGAAAAACTATCTTAACAGCAGAGCAGCACGTTTTCACAAGACCCTGCGAGTAAAATGAAAATCCGACAAAGGCAAGCTAGAAAGTCGGGACACTCAACAAGCACTGTAAACCTTTACCGGTGGTTGTATTCATTAAAGACTGTTTAAAGAATAGCATTACTAAATCTGCCCCGCTTTCTGTAAGGTTTGGACACCCCTGGGCTAAACATTCTCCCCTTTTTATTATAGAGCAATTATTTGTACTTGTACTTTATTTTTTTTTAACAAATGTTTGAGCGCAATGTTCCCTCTGATTTTCCACGGGTCTGAGCGTTCACACAAAGTCGGTGAGCAAAGGTTGAAACAACAGTGAGCAACAGCAATCCTAAGTGTGGCAACTAAATCATTATCAAACATGTCCAAAACTTGACATCACGTTACATTTTGCTGAGTTTCCGGCAATGCAAAATTATTTTTCTCTTTTGAATGAATTGACTCCTGTACTATTGCAAAGTTTGTACGCCGACAAACGTCGTTTGTTCTTACAATTCTTTGACAAGATATCCATTTCTTTTTATTTCCTGATATATTTTGTCGCATAATATTAACATTTTTGGGGGCTTATTTAGTCGGTTGTAAGATACAGAACTCTACTTAATCACATTTTTTAGTGGAAGTACAATGTTGGCAACAAGATTCACTTGATATAATTGGAAATTATTTGAATGCAACACAAACTTTTTCTTATTTTTTCCGTGTTTTTTTCTACTTTTTTTAAAATTCCTTTAAAAAAAATCTCATTGTGTTTATTTTTTCCGAGCTGTTACTTTTTTCTTTTTGTTCTCTCTTTACTTTTTTCCTACATTTATTTCTTTTCTTTTTTTCTGGCTTTTTTTCTAAATTTTTCCTTCTTTTTTTTCTCTTCCTCTTGTTTCTTTTTTTCTCAGCTTTTTACTACTTTTTCATTTTGGTATTTTTTTTCTTTTTTGTTCTATTCCCCCCTTCTTTTAAGTCATTTTGTGCATAATTTTACATAATATTTGGTCATGTTGGGATTAAAGAAGCAAAAACAACCCGAAGAGCCGTTTAGGACCCGAAAGAGCCGTTTCCTTTTGGTGAGCCGAGCCAAAGAAGCCGGTTCTCGACAAAGGGTTTTGGATTTTGTTTTCCATGTACAAGAGCATTTAATTGTATAATAATTGTAATAAAGGTAACTACTTTATGGCCCATCACGTGTTAACTTTGAAACCTAACCCCTCTGCGATAAACGAGGGACGACTGTAGTGAGTAAGATTTTGAATCAGTCAAGTTTCTGGGGTCTAGAGTGAAAATAAATTATGTGGAGGACTTGGTAGCAAAACCAAAATCACATTCTCATGCTTGGCTTATGGTCTACGTGTCGCAAGGCACTGGCGGCCGATCCCTTGGGAATTTGTCGCCCGTGCTAAAAACTATTGTGTGAATGGGTTTGTGTGTATGTACTTGTGTGTCTGTGAGAAGAGCAACGGCCTGAGGTTGAGCAACCGAGATATGACCTTCTTCTCCCATGAACACAATCACTGAAATTGGAGGTCATGACGTCTTTTCCAGACCACTGCTGTGCTCAGACACACGACCTCCATTTTGATTTGAATGAAGAATGTAATTGTGACTTGATAAACACATTAACAGGGCTTATGAATATTTTTTTCATCTTTGGGAAACCACTTTTATAAATGTTTTCTGTGATTTGGTGGCTGATAATTAAACATGCACTTGACAAGCTTTTACCAGGTCTAAATTGTAGCTCATCAATTTTATAATAATAATAATAATTAAAAAAAAAATGGCCCATGGCAAAGCTACGGTTTGGAGGGCGCACATTGCTGATCTGGGATCATTATACCGAACTTGATATCACCCACAACTTCGTTTTCTTCTCCTTCTTCCTCTTCTTCTTCAACTTCTTCTTACTCATCACCTTCTATTCCTCTCTTTTTCTTCTTTGTCTTTACCTTTTTTCCCACCTTTGTTTCTATTAAAAAATGCACCGAAACAAGATGTAAATTCAATTAGATGAAGTTTTTTTCTGGCGCTATTAGTGAGGTAATACTACAAAACCCAGAGTGCACTGCAAAACTGCTGAGGTGTCATATATGGTTTCTTTTTACAGCCCAGTAAACAGGTATTAACACAGACAAATTATTAGGCAAATGTTTCAGAACCAATTTTGGGTCAAAAACATACTTTCATCCTCAAAATTGTTTTGCAAAGTTTTTTATCTTTTAAAATTATTTTTCTATTGAATATTGCCTGACTCTAGCAGCGCAATGGCTGAGTGGTTAGCGCAAAGCCCCATGGCGCAGAGGCTACCGCAGCAACCCCGTGTGGAGTTTGCATGTTCTCCCCGTGCGTGCCGAACTGGGCCTCTAACAACTGAGCTGCCATGCCGCCCGGACACATATCCTGTGAGTGTAAGAACGGGCAAAGCTCCAAATGTCACTGTTGCCATGGCCCCCAATTGGCCCCCGCTGTGTGGCACCAACTTCTGTCATGATTGCCAGGGCTCCCAATTGGCCCCGCCCATGGACACCTGCTGAAAGTCGTTGACAGATTGCTCCCTGTCACTACTTAAACGCTGTCCTGTGAGTCGCCTTGGGTCGGAGCGTCTGCGAGACTCTGTTTTGACACGTCAAGCCCTGAGAAGCTCCGTTTTTCCTGTGTTTTTGCTCTAGTTTTTCCAAGCCCTGTAAATCTCAGTTTTTTTTCCTGTGTTTTGCTCCTGTTTTGCTCTCGCCACGATCTGTTTGATTTTGACCAAATCCGCGTTCCGAGCAATCCACTCCCCGTGACCAACGATCTCCGGATCGAGTGTGCGCTCCTTTCTCTTCTCCCCAATAAACTGTGAGTAACGTTACGCAAGTGGGTTCTGCTTCCTGCTTCCTGTCCTGGTTCTGACACTAAAATGTTATTCAGGTGCTTAGCTCTCCTTTAAAAAGACCGTGATATTAACCACCTCCTACTGGTAAAAAAACTTTATACATTAAAAATCAAGAAGTATTTAAAAAAAAATTGTCTTCCATCTTGCTGCTACAGGTACCACTAAAAAACAAAAACCTTGCGAAAGGATGCACAAAATAATTACAAAAATACAGGTTTTGGTCACTTTGAGTCTCTGTGGTTTGTATTCTTCCATGTGCTTTTTAGCACTCGTTTGTGTTTGACATTTAGTGGTCAAATATGACAGTTTCCCTTAAAATATTTTGGGGACTGGTTATGGTAATTTAGCTTTTTTCAGAAGCACAAAAAACACAGAATAATGATTTTCTGTATGGCTCTGCATCTGCTACATGTACTGACTTGAGCATTATTTCTTTGATATTGCTTATAGTTGGTCGTACCGTGTTCAGCATCTTCCTGAGGTCGGAGTTCAGCCAAGAGAACTTGGACTTCTGGCTCGCATGCGAGGACTTCAAGAACTCACCAGCTTGCGAATTGGAAAATAAAGCAATGTTTATCTACCATCAATACATAGCAGAAGACTCTCCATATGAAGTAATAAGCAATGACATTTTGACCTCCGTCTGAAAATACATGTTTTTTCCTTCCCTTAGTTTTATTTTCCGTGTCTTGTAGGTCAACTTGGATGCTACTACCAGAGAGGAAACACGTCGGAATGTGACAGGCGCCACTCCTTCGTGTTTTGATGAAGCACAGAGGAGGATCTACCTCCTGATGGAGAAAGACTCATACCGACGTTTCCTCCACTCCCAGCTGATCCTGGATTTGAGCCAGGCCGACAAGAAAGAAAAAAGCAGCTTTCGCACGGCTGATAGTGGGCGGATAGCTGGTGGAGCCTAGACGGGAAGCAAAACGGGAAGAACATGTTAACAAGGTCCAAAGCGGGCTACTTCTGGGAAAAGCAGGAGTTGCATGCAGCAGCCTTAAGTCATGACAATGTTACTGAACAATTTTTGAAGACGACAGAAATCCGTAAAGCCTTCAAGGTTTAGCTGATACCTTTACAAACTGGAATTAGAAAGAGGGAAATCACTTTACTTTTAAATGAAAATAATTGGAACTTGTCATAAATCTTCTTTATTTTGGGGGTTTTGTTATAGAACTAATGAACTGCTGGCATTAATTGGAAGTGAATGTATCTTGGAAAACTAAAAATATTAAATAAAAAAAACATTCGCATTATTCTTTGCATGGAGCTGTAATTTCAAGGTTTTGCAAAACAAAAACAAAAAATAATCAAAAGGATAATAAAAACATATTAAGTGTATCAACCTTTTTTATTACTGTGGCTTTGCATGATTATACAATAAATGATGAATTCTATACATCAATTGTACTATTCCTCCAGCAAAATCGTTTTGTCTATATGTGTGTTTAAAATAAAAATAATAATAAAAAAGACATGCATTAATTACATGTGTGGATTGTATTTGTTTGTATATGTGATCTCTGTAGTTGCAAAAATATGCCCCCCATTCCCCTTGCCATTAAGGGCCTTGATTCAATATGCAATGAAATACATTGCACTTTTGTTTGGGTTCAACGTCAATTCTCTCCGAATTTAACATCAAAGTCTGAAGCCAAGGTTTAAAATAGAAAAAAAGGAAAAGGGGCAGGCAGAGATTGGAAGGGTTTAAATCAAACGGTGTTTTATTGATGAGTGAGGGGAAGATGAAGAAGGGATCCGTGAATCTTGAACTAACTCATGAGCAGTTAAGTAGTATACTGTATAAAAGACAAAGAAAAAAGGAATCTGCTACCACCTGCTAATTTGATGATTGATACAGTCACTCAGCTGATCACTGGAAGAAAACAACATCCATCCATCCATCTATTATCTGCACTGCTTATCCTCGGTAGGGTCGCAGGGGTGCTAGAGCCCATCCCAACCGTCTTCAGGCAGTGGGCAGGGGACACCCTGACCTGGTTGCCAGTCAGTCTCAGGGCACACAGGGACAGACAACTCACTTGCCTATTCACACCAAAGTACAATTTGGACTGGCCAATTAACCTGACATGCATATTTTTGGAATGTGGGAGGAAACTGGAGTGCCCGGAAGAAAACCCACTCAAACACGGGGAGAACATGCAAACTCCGCACAGGAAGGCTGGTAGCTTGATTTGATCCCATGACTTCAGAACTGTGGCACAGACACATTAACCACTCAGCCGTCGTGCAGAGGAAGCAGCAATATTGAGCAATTTCAAGTTTTGTTTTTGTTCTTTTTTGGCAAAGATACTTTTTGGGAATTCTCTGTGGCACACTATATGAGGTCTCACTGTTTACTAGTTTTCCCCTGCACGCTGGTTGAAACACACTGATTTAGGTGAAGTTTGAGTCCATAAAAAAGGTTTAAGCAATACTGTAGTTGCAAAATTGTGAGCTCAACCTCTCCTAAAGACACAAAAAAATACAGTAAAATTCCTTGTAAATCTCAGACTTTCCATGTTGAAAGCAAGGGATTTGCAGATTGTTGAAGAACAGAAAGCACACCTTGCCTAACACAGTTTCTGTTGCTAATTTTGTTGTTTTTTAGCCTGCAGCGGTAGTAGACGAGGTCAAGCTTGATGGTCCGCAGAGCCGCGGCCAAAGCACAGATTCATTCAAAATTAACTCGCTTATCAGCATGTGTTTTCTGCTGCCTCCCTGACATCAAGCTGCTGCTGGCGCTGCTAATGAAATCCTGACAGGATCTGGTCCTTTAATGTCATCAAGCATGCCATGTCGCACGTACACATGTGTCTTCTGCACGTGCTCAGTGTGACCCAACAAAGACAATAAATTGCATTCAGCTCAGGGGGTGGGGGATTGGTGGTTGCAGAGAAAGACATGTCTTTTGTCTCTTATCACAGTGGCTAGCAACTACCAGGTCACGGACCGGTATCGGACTGTGGGTTGCACAGAAAGAAAGAAAAAAGCCAAATTTTTTGCTCGTACTGAATTTGAGGAAGCATTTTTTTTTCAGCCCGAAAAATAATCAAAGTTCGGTTGCAGGTTACAGCGAAATTCTCCCATAGAGTGGGAAACGGAAATTTCATTTCTGGTATGTCAAGTACATTTGAGAAATCGACAAATACAATTTAGTTTGACTTTAGATAAAGTTAATAGCTGTTCCTTCTGAATAAAGCATCAATTGATAGGTAATGCTTCATTATGAAAAAAAAAATAGTCCATTCAACTAGAAAAAAGTTTCTTAATGGTTTACCTTGCCGTTAACTTTCTGATACTATCACTGATTCTAGTTTTTGGGTGCGTTAAATACATACTAATTGCATTAATGATAATCATATTATGATGATGATGAATAGTGATTTTAAAAAAGAAAATCCCCCCAAAAATAGTGAAATCATCCGCCCATCCATCCATATACCAATGCCATACTCCACTTGTGGTAGGTGGCTATAGTCACGAACACACTCACATTCACCAAACATTCATTCTCCTTCGCTCTTCCCAACCTGATACCGAACAGTAAGCCCACAGCACAGCAAGGGGTGAGTTGCTGTTCTATGCAACTCCTGGCAATAACATCGTAAGAGAACAGTACTAATATAAGTGTCACGCATCAGTCAGACAAGGACCACAATTGTGTCTTGTTAAGAAAGTTTATTTAGGGATAGGGGAAACGGGAGAGAATATCCGTGTCTGTGTGTTTCTGTGTGTTTCTCAGTGGCTGAGTGGCGTTGGGGGTAGTGGGAGGAGATAGGTCTGGGGTCGCTCACCACGAGTTTGGAGGACCGGGGCAGAAGAGAAGGCAGAAGGGTCAAACAGGTTTAGAAACGAAGCCAAACAGGTTCCAGGTGTAGGCTTTGCAGACGATCCGACAAAGGTAGGCTGTAATGCAGCAAGAGATTCAGAACAGCTGATGGTAAACGAGAACTGACAGGTGGAACAGATCAGGGTACAGTGACAGAGCAGGGAGATGATTGGTGCTGGTTACCGGTAGAGAGAGAGCTCATGACAATAAGTTGTTATTTTAGAAATTTAGATCAATCTGGTAGCCCTTTGCTCCAATCAGCAACAAAAAGTAGCTCAGAGCTTCAAAAGGGCTTGGTGACCACTGATATACACTCTAATAATAATAATGTATCCGTTTTCTGAGCTGCTTATCCTCATTAGGGTCCCTGAAATGACCAGATATATGGTTCAATGATTGCATATAGATAAAATGTTTACCCATTAGCAGAACACTTGATCATATTAGCATACCTGTCAACCTGTATGGTTTTGCCGTACAAAGTACGTTTTTTATGCATTTTAAGACGAGTACGACGTACAAGGAAATCTGTACGGAAAAACGCAAATTTGTCAATCACATCCGTCTGCCGCCTGGGTATTTCCCATCATGCATCATTCAGGAAAAAAAAGAAAGTGTACGATTATTTTGTATTTTGTACGGGAAAATACGACACTTTGTACGGGCATGGAGCCGTGGAGGTTGACAGGTATGCAGATGTTCAACAAACCAGTAAATATGTGCACAAAATAATGGAAGATTTGTCCGTATACAGTTTTTGTCAGTTGTACTTTCAGTAACTTGATGTGCTTGTGTAACTGGGACACACATTTCATAGAGAGAATTGTGCATTTTATTGATTTTTATTGAGGAAGAAAATCTGTGACATTTGTATCCACATATATTATATAATGAATTATTATATTATAGTGTGTGTGTGACTAACCCACCCCCCCACACACACACAAAGTGTATGTGTATAAATATAGAGACCTAAGCTTAGCCTAATTATACATGTCTGTTTATAACTTGTTGGGAAAAATCTGTTCGAAATTCTCCCAAACTGGTGGAGTCCTTTTGGGTGTTTTAATTCTCAAGTAGTCGAAGTAACGCAGCAATGATTCAAGACTCACGTCAGGCAGTGATATGGGGGACTCCTCCTGGGTTTTATTAAGCGCAAATCACGACGCGAGTCAGTCACGTGAGCGCTAAAAACGGGCCTCGTTTTCCTTCGGACCTCGATACAGGCTCCATTTAACCACGCTCCCTTTGTGTGGGCCATGACTTGTGACTCCAGATCCATTCGTAATATCACCACTTACAGTGCACGGAACCCTTGCCTCCTTTCCTGACCACGAATTCTGCCTGACGAACATTTGTAGTCATCAATATACTTTTGCCTCGGTTTTTCTGTCTCATTTGTGTACCAAACCTGGACCGAATAAATGTTCCATTGTTGCTTTCATTATTGCTTCTGCTTTCTGCTTACGCACCACCCTCAGCGGGGTCCATGACTGACTGGCAGGAGAAGAACAGTCACTCATAAATCTAGTCAATCGCATCAAACCAGAAAGTGCAGGAAAAAAAACAAGTAGAGACCAACATCCCCCAAGGTATCCCCTCTTAAACATGCCGCTAAATTTCATTCTCTTGGAGCAGTCATATCAGAAGAGGGGTCAGAACCAGAACTCATTGCCAAGGTAGTTCAAACCACAGACACACTTGCCAGACATAAACCTATATGAAGAAACAAGAACATTGCAGTGGAATCAAAGATCAAACTCATGCAAGTGCTGGTTACTTCCATCTTCCCCTACACTTGAGTGACATGGACTCTCACAGCAAAATTGGAAAGGAAGATCCAGGCCATGGATATACAAAGCTAAAGGAAACCTCTAGGCATCAGCTAGATAGACCACGTGACCAACAAAAAGTGTGCAACACGATCAAAGGGCACATTGGATTTTACAAAACTTTTTTGTCAACTGGGTGCAGACGAACATTGCAGTGGTATGGTCATGTGACAAGATCGTCAGGATTGGCCAAGATAATGACTAGGGCACAGTCCAAGGGGAAAGGAGGAAAGGAAGACAGAAAAAGAACTAGGTTGAGTCAAATATTGTTTATTTTTAAACCCCTAATCAAAAGAAGTGTAAAGGGCTGTACAGAATACCAGTATAGTATCCCCTGATCTAAAACCTACCTGAGGGCAAAGAAAAACTCAAAAACCTCAGCATGAAGAAAATGAAGAAATCTTGAGAAGAGCCCCCACATGAGGCAATCCACTACCTGGATGACCAGGCTGCAAAAACTTTCACAAGGGCTTCAACAGACAATACACAGACATCATCATCAGGACATATAGGTAATAACAGAATGTCCAGTTGACAGCTCCCTGTTCCAAATCTTGACTGATGAAGGCTGACAGCAACAAGGAATTGACTGGTGCCAACTTTACTGCGACCCAAAACCAGGCGAGGAACCGTTAGCCGCTTAAAGAGCTGTTTAAAGTGAAGGATTTTATACATTTTATTAAGGATATTATAAAATTAACTACAAAGTAAGCACATGAACTCAGTTTGATGCAGTACAGGGATTCACTGACTGTTTTTCTTCAAGGTACATTAGAAGGTCAGGCTGTCTGGAATGCATTAGACGTATTTTGATAACAGAATTCCTGTGAGTGCTGACGGGAGAAGACCAGACGCACAAGGAGGTCAGCCATTGTTTGCTAATATGAGTTTTTAGACATCGCGACTCCCTTCGGCGAGGAAGTGGTGCAGCTGGCACCTGGCGCGCCCATGGGAGGAGTCGGCACGCCCATGGGAGGAGTCAGCTCGTCCATGGGAGGAAACGGCGGGCCAGCTGGTGAAAAGACGTGGGCAGAAGAACTTCAGAAGATCGGGGGACAATCGAGAGAGAAGCTCGACGAAGAGCGAGACTAATTTGGCTAATTCGATGGAATTCACCTAGTTAAATACTTTAAGAAAATAATTTTGGCCCCGTGTGGAAATGCCGTTCTCTTGTTCATTTTTCCATAGAGAAACGAGCATGCATTGTTAGGCGAATGTAAGTTGTGTTTGGTTAATGGAGTCAGATAACTAATTCGAACAATTTGGTAAACGATACATTTTTAATGTATTTATTTCCTAACAAGAGTTACACACAATACACACTGTTCTGTTAAGGCAATAAACACTTGTAGGTCAGAAAATACAGGTGTTGAAAACGACAAGCTGCTGCAGTCTCTGAAAAAGTAGCAAAGCTCACATTGTTCTTGCACCCGCTTCCAATTAGCTTCAGAATGTTCTATCAACTAACGCAGAGAGTTCGAACAGAAGGCAGCTATAAAATAGTCCACTGAGTCCATCTGTGTCCCGTAGTGAATCATGCCTTAAAAATGTTGCAATCGGCAAAACAAACGATAGTGGGTGACGTAACAGTAAAATAATTTCCCGAAAACTCATGTAGTCAATAACTCCAGATGACGTATTTTTTAATTTATGCCTCCGAATCGGGCACAGAACAGAACACACGACACACTTTTACCTCAAATTATGCTTGAAAACGGTTGCCTAATTATAGACTAATGCTATCATGTTTTGTTCTTTGACATGTCCGGGTGCTCTCCGCGAAGGAGCTTGAGGCCGATGTGTGACAATGCACAGGATCTGTCAAACAAACAAGTCGTTACAAATGTCATTAACCCCCCGCCATGCCCGAAGGAATCCCAGAATTTTCCATCGTCTTCTTGGAAAGGGCCGAGGATGTGAGCATGCGAGACCCTCGCTGTGTTTTTGTTGGCAGGCGCTCTGTGTCACATCTGTTTCCGTTCTGTTTTGTACTCGCAGGGAAAAAAGATTAGAAAAAAAAAATTACAATTGGAACATGTAAAGAAACAAGTGGATTTTTGTGTGTTTTTAAATGATGATGAAAAGTGATACCAACATTTTCACGTACGAGCTTTCCCTCTTTCCATTTAGTTGGAATATTAGCTGTTCTTTGGAAGGATACCATATTAGGAAAACAAGAAAGATAAGCTCTTAGAAAGCTGGTTTTAATTATGCTCAGTCTTCGGCCGAAATTCCCAAAATAAGTTGTAAACATGACATCACATGAAAGCTATGTCTGCAACCGGACAACTCTTTTGATAAAAAGACTGCGTGTATCATTTGACCACTAGATGTCGCCGTATTGTTTACTGCAACCGAAAACGAGTGCTAAACAGCACAAGAAAGAATACAAACTGCGGAGACTCGAAATAACCAAGCTGCATGGATTTTCTTCTCATTTCAACCTTTCACAAGGTATGTGGTCTTTGGGGGTACCCTTAGCAGCAAGATGGCGGACCATCCTGACAGCTCCCTCCAGGCAAGCCTTATGATATGTAAAATACATGCAAATTCCTCAACCTATGAGTATTATAAGAAATATACAGCTATATGATTGATACGTTGAGGGAAGCGCAAGAGAAAAACGAGCTGCAGGTTGAAATATGTCCACTGTTGCCAAAGCCAGATGCCTCTCACAAAGACGCTGACGTTGTATTTCTCTCTCTCTCTCTCTCTCTCTCTCTCTCTCTCTCTCTCTCTCTCTCTCTCTCTCTCTCTCTCTCTCTCTCTCTCTCTCTCTCTCTCTCTCTCTCTCTCTCTCTCTCTTCCTCTGTTCTTCTCTCTCTCTCCTTCTCTCCCTCTTCCACCTTTTTTCTCTCTCACTGTCTCTCTTTTTCTCTTTCTTTGTTCCTCTTGGTCTCCTTCTCTCTGTGTCTATTTGCCTTCTTTCTCTTTCTATTCCTTTTTCCTCTTCTATCTCTTTCTTGCTTTCCTCTTCTCTCTTTCTACCCTTCTCGCTTTGTATTTCTCTTTGGATTTCTTTCTTTCTCTCTTTCTTTCACGCGCTCTCTCTCACTATCTCTCTGTTTATCTCTTTTGTCTCTCAGGTTCTCTCTCTTTCTCTCTCTCTCTTTCTCTCTTTCTCTCTTTCCTTGTCCCACATTCTGTCTTTTTCGCTCACTCTCTCCCTCTTATTTATTTCTCTTTTTCTCTTTCTCCTCAATTTACTAGTCTGGCCCCTGAAAGAACGTTGTTCTATCGCGCGGCCCCTGAGTTAAAATGAGTTTGACACCCCTGATCGAGAGGATGTATCTATGCTATAGATTTTTTTTAGCTCTTTAATTTCTTGTTGTCTAACTTGCACTCGTTATACTCGTAAAAAAAAAAAACACAGAATGACAAGTCAAATGTTTCTACTTTCTTTCGTTTCTCTTGATTTTTTTTTATAAAGAAACATCCAATTTCACCTTGTCAATTTTCCAAAGAAATAATCATCATTTATATGAATAAGTTAGGCAGAGAGATGTCCAAATATGTATATTTACACGCCAAATAAATACATCTTCAGTCTGTAGTAGATATGTTTATGTGATGAACTCTTTAGACATACATGCACAATGGCGTGGCATATTGACCACTCCTAAAGTCCTCATTGGTTATTTTTATTTTGTTGTTGTCGATGGCATCAGACTGGCTAATCAGCGCCATGGTCAACCATAAGGACTTGACAAATGGTGAATATGTAAATAATGATACGCTCTTGATTACCGGTGTATGTTATCTGTAATATAAAATTTAACATATAACAGAACACACGTGCACATATAACTTCAACGTTTGTGAAGTCAAAACAAACCAAACACTGTTTCCAACAATGTGCACTGCATGCTAACATATAAGATGCAATCAATTGACTTAGAAACAACAATACGTTTCAAGGTGGGGTGCGGAATTTGAAAACCAAGGCAGGAATCATGACTTTACACCAAAAGATGACGACATAGTGTAACGCCTAGTTTTGCGTCTATATAAAAAAAACCTATAGGGTCGATCATGACATCTCTCTCCAACACCCCCTCCCCCCAGCCCTCTTTCCTTGAACCTAATGTGTTCTTCCCGAAACAGATCTGATAAACGAAAAACAAAGCCTGGAAGTAAATCATAAGGGCTTTTTGAACTCTTTTGGGCTTTTTTGACACATACTTAATGGAGAAAATATTTAACTTTAAACATTTTAAGGACACCTCAAACAACGCACTCTACCTCTAAAGAATAAGTGGTATAACTGTATGTACTCTGTAAATCATCATTTAAATTCATGACATATGTTTGTGTATATTTCATGAATTTATATCGCCACACAGTACCCTCATGCTAAGATTCCCTCCCATGCGATTTCTTATCCGAGCAACTTGCGGTTTTGCGGTCGTCGTGGAAACGCTCGGCCACAGAGGCCATTACCCAGCACTACTCTCAAGGGCGGCTCGCTGATGAGTTCAAAAACGGGCGTGCATGGTGAATGCTTTATATACACAAACCAGTGTGTGTGAGCGTGCAATGAATGAAAAGTGAAAAGGAGACATTTTCTCTCAAAACTTTTGGCTTCTTCCCAGTTCACTTGACATTTTTTTCTGGGACAAAAGAAAATATTTCAAACTAGTTTTAAGAATCAAAAGGCTTGAACACTTTCCATTAACCCTCCTCTTGTGTTAGAGTCGCCACCGACTAGTTTTGGATTTTGAATACATACAAAAACCACATACATTTGTGTTGCATCAAGGCTGCTGAATTTGTCAGGGATGTCTATATCAGGGGTCTCAAACTTAGTGCCCTTTAAGGACAACAGAGGTGCCCGCGAACCTGTTCTTAATAATAACTCACGAGTGTTAGGTCATTGTAAACTACTCAAATTGTTTTTTAGTGGTTGTTAGTTTTTTTAACCTTACTTCCAAAATTTAGCCTGGTAATAACATAGTTACAACAAGGTAATAAGTAAAGAAAAAAAAGGGATAAGACAGATATGTTGCAATAATGTACTTCTAAGTTACAGTCAGGTAACAAAAAAACTTCTATTTATATAATTGTTTTGGGGTTTATTTTAATATTTTTAAAAGCCACAACAACAATAGAATATGAGGATGCCTAACAGGGTAAACAAGTGATGAGAAAAAAAACATAGATAACGTATGTTTTTAGTGGGCAGCATGGCAGCGCAGTGGTTAGCGCGTGTGCGGCACAGTTCTTAGGTCATGGGATCAAACCTTACTGTGTGGAGTTTGCATGTTCTCCCCGTGCTTGCGTGGTTTCCCGCAGGCACTCCGGTTTCCTCCCATATTCCAAAAACATGCATGTCAGGTTAATTGGCCAGTCCAAATTGTGACTAGATGTGAATGAGTGAGTGAGTTGTCTTTCTCTGTGTGCCCTGCGACTGGATGGCAACCAGTTCAGGGTGTCCCCTTCCCACTGCCCAAATACAACTGGGATGGGCTCCAGCACCCCCACAACTCTACTGAGGATAAGCAGTGAAGATAATGGATGGATGGATGGATATATGTTTTTAGTGTATTTTACAGTTTATTTAAGACACAGATCACCACGATCGCTAACACGGGGCGTACTACCAGAAAACCAACACAAGAGGAGAGTTGAGTCGATCACTTTGGGGCAATTGCAATAACTTAGTCTCATAAATGCAATAACATTGTGATAATAGAACATATCTAGCCTTCTTGGATAAGGGAGACAAGCAGGGGTTTATCAAAGCACCTTTTAATGACCTTCATGAATGTTGATTGGCATTAACTTCATCCAGATATGGATTTCGTCTAGTTGTGTAAATTCGGCTTCACGTGGATTATTATTTAAGGGGAATTTGAAGGTGCCATTAGTTTATTATCTCTTAATTTTTAGCTTCATAACATTGAAGTATACATCTAAATCAATCGTATTTTAGCAATACACAAATTGAGATCCAACGGCCACTTCCCCACCCAGCTGTTTGGTTTGCGACCTGGGCTTAGTTAACCAGAAGCGCCTGGTACTGCTCAGATCTCAGGAATCTCCCGAAGGAGTCTTTTTCCATCAAGGCGTGGATCCGCTTCTGGGCCAGGTCGAACGTCTCGGGAGAAAGATTCACCAAATTCCTCAGAGTCACATCCTTGGTGAAATGGTCAATGTTCACCTGTGGTGGGAGAACACAGTAACACATGTCAAGTCAAGTCACATTTATTTATATAGCCCTTAATCACAGAAAATGTCTCAAAGGACTGCACAGGATTACAATTACAAAATTACATGATCTTAAACCAGCATCTATCTCGCAAAATAAAACGTATAAAAGAAGCACATTTAGGCTACTCTATTCAAAACAAGCAATTTTCTGTTCTATATAGCTTATAGTAAAAAGATAATATTCCTTTTACGGGCCTAAAGCCTAACCTCTTTAGGTCCCTCGGCTTGTATGTAGTCTTCATAGATCATTTTGGCCTTGGCAGCCATCTTGGCTGGATCCTTAATCTTCTTATAATCCTCACAGGCCATCCAGAACTCAATATTCTCATCACTGAACTCAGACTGCAGAAAACTGCGGAATGTGGCAAGACCGTCTAGATGGGATGGAGGAAAGAAAACTTGTCAATTCAGATTCTCACGTTAAATTTATGGTGGAAAACCAACATTTTATTCCTCCAAGATTCATTAAATTTGATTATAGCCTGAGATCTTTGGTACACAAGTTTTTTGAGCCAAATCTTTCCAAACCATTTCAGAAACAACAAAAACTTAGTTCGTTAAAAGCCATTGTAGTTCAGCATAATGGCCTTAAAAGGTTCCATTGTCTGATCAAAAGGGCGCTGTGGATGATAAGCCGTCTACTCGACTCCTCAGCTTTTATCTCCTATCTAGGAAATCATCAAGGCTTACTCGCTTGTAAATAGCTCTGAGTAGCAATCAAGCTACACAATAGACGGACACACGCCCGCTCACTGTTGACATGTTTTTTGTAGACCCTAACAAAGACACAATCATATATAGAAACCCCTCGCTACTTCACGTTTCAGTATTTGCTGATTATTCCTTCTCGGATTTTGAACTGAATTGTCTTTATTGTCATTGATATCAAATAATCGTTTAGTGTAGTCAGAGGGAGCACAGAGTAAGTTCTGCACGGGGCAGATTGTGTGTACATGTATGGGGTGGGTGTGACTGTTTGAGTGCCCAACTGTGATTGGCTCAAGTATGCTGTCAGTCAAACAGCCGGGTTGGGCATGCACAGCCTACGTCTCCGAATTCAAACTAACTCGGCGCATGGCTACAGCTACAGCAAGTATTTGGCGGCTTGTCACATTGAAAATAAATTTATCAGTTAAATTGGATTCTAAGGAAAGTCAGAAGAGTCCAAAAATGACTGATTAACACTGGGTGCTCTATATCGGCTTCCAGAAGTGACTCTAAAGGCAAGAGAAGTGATGCTAGTCCGCCCCTACTGCTAACGGCTAAGCTAACCACTCTGTGAATGCACCGCTGCAGACCCTATATAACGCCAGGTACATTATCCATGAATTCGATGGCATGGAGCCACAACTCGTGGGAAACCACTACATTTGGGACTCTATAAATTGTAATCATCGCGGAGACTTGAGGACACCCGATGCTAGCGTGTAGCTAGCTAACCACTCTCTAAATTGCTTTCTTAATCTGAAAGAAGAACCCCTCCGATTTCGTTACTTTTGTACAATGACAATAAATCATGCATCCAACTTCAGTTACGTGTGGTGTATTATTTTTTGTAGATCTATAGTTGTTATTTTGTTACAGTCATATACGGTAATGATGTCATCTCAAGGTGAGTTTAACCCTCTGGGGGTTTTTATAAAGGTGCGACGCTACTTTGCGGATTTTCACTTTTTGCGAGTTTTTCTGGTCCCCATTAACCACAAAAACCGGGGGATTTATGTGTACTATACAAAAACACAATATTTCATATTTGATTGTATAGCTGTACTTTTGTTATAAGCGTTTCTAGACTGGTTCTATTGCACTTTTATATTATCTTGCTCACTACCTATCTTTTATCTGGAAATTTAAAGCAGGGATGGGAAAGGTTTTTGAGCCATGGGATGCATTAGGTAAAAATAAAATGTCAAAAGGACCATTCATAACATTTTTGTGTCTGCTGATAAAGTCTTGAACATGATACCTCGACGATACATAGGGTATAAAGATGATGTAAGCCTATTCAATTTTTTCTTAGATTCATTATTTAAAAAAGACACACCTCTATTTTTTGGAGTGTTCTTTACTCTTTTATTTTTTTATACATTTGTTTGAAGAAAAACAAAAACAAATAATTGGCAATCAATATTTTCAGAATAGCAGCAACGATATGCAAATAATAATACGAATACCGACATATACAAGCACAACTTTTATCATTTAATTGTTAGTTAACAATAAACCATTTAATCAAATTAGCTTTTACAGAAAGAAAATTCTGTCCGTTTTTAAAGCACCAATTGTGATAATATGCATTAAAATACGGAGGCTCAGAATTTTTTTGGGGGTAAATATCATAATGAATACAGTAAATACATGATTTTAAAAAAGCAAGTAAAGGATAATATAGTCAGCTATTTGAATGTTGGGGACACTGGGGGGAGTGGCGCGTAAATCAACATTTTTATATTAGTAGTACTGTAAATTCCAGACTACAAGCTGCTTCTTCCTTTCTGCGTTTTAAACAATGCATCTTAAAATAAGTTGCGGCTTAACCTTTATTTTTTTACTGCGCGTTGGACTGCCACAAAGCCCTTCCCGCAAATCCCCCCAGCTGTGGGGCCTGGTGGGGCAGCGGGGCACAGTTTGTTAATTATTATTTTTTATTTAAATTTTTATGTTGTAGTATCAATGCTGTCTCCTCTCTATCAATTTTTCATAGGCGCAAGGGATGGGAAAGCTTAAGATCAGCCGAATGGCTCACATGTGTACAGGCTGCTATGAATGTACTGTTTTTTGAATTTTAGGCAATGGAGTACAATTAATTTTGTTTTGAGAACATTTTTGTGGCACTGATCTCAAGTTTGGTCAGCTTGTGCTCAAGAAATTGACTGTAGTTGTGTAGAACCAACTAATAAGCTGTAAACTGATCTGAGACAGACAACCGATCTCAAGAAGAACGCCATGGCTTCCTGTTGAGGATTTATTAGCGTTGAAGTCAAGATTGGCTATTATCTTTAGAATGTTGAAATTTCTGGTTTACAAAAAAAACTTGGCTATTATCAGTGTTGTATAATACAATTATCTCCATGCCTTTTTTTGGTGGAGGGATCAACAAAGAAGGCTAGACTTACAGTTGTGGTTGAGGACGCGGTCCAGCCCCTCACGCCACTGAGAAGCTTCCTCGCTGGAAGGTCTGAACACAGAAAACACATGAATAAAAAGTGCAGCTAAATTAACGTTTATAACTATACATTGCTAAATGATGGTTTCTGATGGTGCTCTTTTACTCCCTTACATTTCATTTGTTTTTATTTGGCTATAGATACGATTAATAACAGGAAAACGATAACTATGAAAAATATACACTATTTAGAAGTGACTTCATCAATTTAATAATACTTCTGATTCAGTCTCAGTCTTGCTGTTTGAACAAAGAAAAGCAAATACTAGTTACTTTTGCAGCTTCTCTGGCTTCTTCTCAGTTTTCTCCGGATAGGGAATGATGAGGTCAATCGCATTTTCGGGCTTTTGGAGCAAAACTCCTAACTTGGACTTGATCTCTTTGGCCCTGGAGGACAGAAAACAACACATACAAATATTTGCTTTAGTTTTTATAATGTTAAAGTTATTATTATTATCAATATTATTATTGTAATTATTATCATTATTATTATTGTAATTATCACACAAGGGCTCTCTGCAGAAAATAGAATCTGTTTTAATAATTCTGCCCGGCACATCTTGTCACTTTGACCCTCGAGTTGAAAAAAAATGTTTGTTATGCATTCAACATCATACCATGCTGAACAAAACTTGAACAAACAGGTTATGGATGAAAAAAATACTTGTATTTTGCGGACTATGAGGTACACTATTATATAATGTGTAACCCTCCAAATATTGATTTGATATATTTTCTTATAAAAGGCACACCGGACTACAAGACGCACGGGATTGAAACAATAGTAAGAGCCAGGGTCGGAAAAAAATAAGTCAGGAAAAAAATCATAGAACATACATTTTTAAAATATCTGGTTTCACAACTGACATTAATTGATTTATTGTATTTATGCATTTTCTATTTTAGTAATTCTCAACCACTGTGCCGCAACACACTAGTGTGCCGTGAGAGATCGTCAGGTGTGCCATGAGAAATAATCCAATGTCACTTTTTATAGTTTAAAATTTTTAACATCTATGAATCATTTTCTGCAAATATTATGTCATTGTCAAGTGTCTGTGCTGTAAAAACTGGGGGTATTATAAATTATATTATAATTAAACATACTGTTCAGTGTCATTCTATAACATTTTTGGTTAGTGGTGTGCGGCAAACTTTTCCAATGTAAAAAACATGCCCTGGCTCAAAAAAAGTTGAAAAACACTGTTCTATTTGATTTGCCTGTTTCTGGTCTATAAAGCACACCAGGCTACGAGACGGACTTTAGAATTTTGCACAAATGTCGGGTTTTTAGGTGCACCTTATTTTCCAGAAAATACGGCAATAAGACGAATTATCCCTCTCAAAAAAGAACCCGACATCCTTAGTCTTTACAGTTATAGGACACATAAAAACCTGAAAACACTCTTACCCTGATACTCTGTTGATGCAAATTTAATTTAGTGCTGTCAAAAGTTGTGATAAGTTACAAACCTGAGTAAAAGCTTTCAACCTCGTTAAACTACTGAGTTGTGCAGCTTTTTTTGTGAATTTCCCTTCAGGGATGGGTAAAGTATCTATCTATTTATCTATCTATCTATCTTTAAATCTTGAGTTCTGGGAGATTGAATAAGTCTATGTTTTCCAAGTTTTTATCATTATACAATCAGAATGTGGGATGCTTTTGCTTTTATCCCCCAAAAAATGCAACCAAAACCAACAGCAAGAATCTATATATCAGTGTGATTTATGTATAAGGTACGGAGCTGTAATACATGCATTGTTAATGAAGTTAACTAACCCCGAGAAAGTTCCATGTAATGTAATATTTCAAGTCAGGGAATACATGGTAGGTCTTACCTGACAAGGCAGGTTTGGGGCAGTGCGGCTAATCCTTTACACATTTTTGCAGAACTTTCAGCTAAGTACTTTGCTCCAAAACAGATTCAGTCTTTGATGTTTTTCGTCCAAAGGGAAGCGAAGCTTTCGTCTTGCGTTCTGAGCAATGCTTTAAACACACGGGGGTTTTATTCAGACACCCTCCGCCTCCTTCCCCTACCCACATGGGCTGCAGGCCAAAAGTGAAGCCAATCAGACTGGAATGCGTGTAGAGTCTGCAACTGCGGGGACAGGATGGTCAGGGAAAGACAGGTGTTTACATTTTCAGCACCATCAAAGTGGTGAGGACTAATTTGGGGCGAATTCATCTCTTTTTCAAAAGCTTTGTTTGAATATATTCCACATACTTTGGAAACTTCACACCGATGTCAAATTGTTTCACTAAGTTGTAATGTGCACAACTGTGACACTTTTATTAATATTTATTTCCTATAAAACAGTGTTTGGGAACATATGGCTTGCGAGGCAGGTGTGGAGCCTTCACTCTTCACTGTCCATTTGGAGCTGTGGAATGAATGCTCTGCCCCCTGAGATTCGATCTGCAACCTCAGTGGAACTGCTTAAATCTTGGCTTAAAACACACTTCTATTCTATAGCTTATGAATGAACTATATTTCATGTTGACACTATATGTGTATTATTTGTTATCGCAACAACCGTTGCTGCCTGGTCATCCTAGAAGAGGGATTACCTCATGTGAGTTCCCTTCTCAAGGTTTCTATATTTACCTAAGTGTTTATGGTTTTGGGTTTTTCCTTGCCCTCATGTAGGTTTTAGATCAGGGGATGGTGTAATAATGGTCTGTTTGCAATAATCTGTGGTCTGAGCAGCCCTTTGAGACTCCTTGTGATAAAGAGCTGTACAAATAAACATGACTTGACTTGACTTTATGAGTAATAAAATTAACTTTTTTAACGCAGTGTCCCCGGAAAGTAATAAAGTGTTTCCACCACTGGCGCCAATAGTGCTGTAGAGCATTCGAAACTATTAGGCTCCCAAGCAGAAATATCATTGGGATGTTTTTCATCGCCTCATCCAATGAGATGCTTTAAAATACATTTGTAAGTATAGAGCCCGCCTTCTACCATTTCATGGATATTTCTTTCAAGCATATAATTTGCACAAATTATTAAAAAATGAAGAGTTATCAACAATGCACACGAGGACTTTTTAGGCAAATGTTTTTAGATTTCAAAGATTTCAAAGATTAACATCCATAAAACAAAATGGAGGATGAAAAATGAACACGCGATACCCAAGGTTAGAACTGTGACGACATCACACAGGTGAAGGTAAGTACATCCGTATCCTTCTCATTGGCATTATGTTGTGACATTTTATGAAAAAGCTCTACTCGTGCCTTGTTTTGAAACAATTATTCACGACAGAAATTTATACAGGAACATAAAAACAACAGAAAGTAAATCGAGCAAACGTGAGAACTGAATTGACGGTTAAAGTGTGCTAAATTTTCAATATTTGTATTTTTAAATTCATTTTTGAAACACAACGTGCCTGGAGGAAAAAAGAAAATGTCTTGGACAGTACCCAGGCATGGAGAAGGAGATCATCGAATGGTTTGAAGCACAGAGACAACATGTATATGGAGTGTCTCAGCTATGTGTTTGTTGCTCAAAACTGCAAACTAAGAAATCTGAAGACTTCACTGCTTCTACAGGTTGGCATACAATTTTTTCTTCATTTCCTTTAGTATGTAGCTATTTTAAAGCTGTTTTTGGGGGTCGACTTCTATATACGGTAATTTGTAACTAGATAGTTGCTAACAGAGTATGCGCTACTTTTTAGGTTCAGTAATCCATTGGGGTAACAGGATTCCTTTCAAATGAAGTAGTTAGTAACTGTAATGTATTACTGTTTTTGAGTAATGTGTCCGGCAAAGGCTATGGAAGTATTATTATTTCATACATTCTATGAAAATTTCAGAGAAATAGATGAATTGAAGAATAAGATTTGGTCTGGAGATTAGGTTTGGCAGCTTTGTAGAATTTTCTCTTAAAATAAAAGGTGTTGCTCTTATTGGAAAAAAAAAAATCCAATTATTGTGCTTTCATGGCTCTTTGAGTCCAAACGGTTCCTGGCCCCAGTTATATGACATTGCTATGAAATTACATTCTGTTTCTGATCACATACATGGATAGGAAAGATGGATTGCTATTCTAGACCTGAGTCCTCCAACAGTCTTCTTTTGACGGTCAAGTGGAGCTTTGGTTTTTGGTCAGACTCACAGCAGGGAGCGGGATAAGAGGCTGACCTTTCCCCAGCTTGCACTCTGGGAAAGTCTTCCAATGAGCAACAACTTGTTTCCTGACATTTCATATACAAACATGCTTTTTCAGCAGCTAATACAAAATGACTCAAGCGTAATCAAAAGCAGTAAACGGCCAGTAAACTCTCCTGTTGCATGTGTTATGTGAAATTTTATAGAGAAAATAACTGATGAGCATCTGAATGGACGGTAGTGAATGCTTAACGTCCATCAGGCAGAATGGAATGCACATTTGTTTTACAGTTCCTCTGTGCATTCAACCAACCTTGAATAATAAGGATTTTCCCATTTACTACAGAAGATAAACATGCATCGTTACTCGCTGATTTTTAAAGTGCTGTTCAGTAGGCAAGACTAGCAAGAAGTGTGAATTTAATCTGCGCTGGCTGCAGGCTAGACTGGTGTTGCGTATTTCTGGAGATCCATTCTATTTGGCCACCCTTTTGTCCTTTATGGGCATGAACTCAATCAAACAACTGAGTTGTGTCCAATATTCTTAAGGGGACAGTGTGTAATATTTGACCACTATATGTGACTGTCACTGGACTGTATCGTGCAATCAAAAATGAGTGCTAAAAGTACATGGGAAATCACTAACTATGGAGACTAACAAAACGCGCAATTTTTCATCTCAGCCTTTCACAATTTTCTTTTGTTTTTTGGAAGAACATGTAGCAGCAAGATGGCGGATAATACAAATTTCTCGACCTATGATCATTAAAAACAAAAGAAAAGGCACGCTTTTATGATAGTTTTTGTGTTTTGCTTATCATTTAAATATGTTTTTGTTTTTATTAAAAAAATAAATTTACTCATAACCATAGGAGGCGCTAGATAGTTCACTATGTTTCTAAAAAAGGTTTTTATCCTTCAATTTACTTTTTTCTCTTAAAGGTGTCTGTACCTTTTCTGGGTGAAAGGACCCTGAGTGAAGCTAAGGCTAACACTATTTACCATTTTCTTATGTCTTGCCAGGTATTTGATGAGGTTTTTGTTTTTTGGGGATACCCGTAGCAGCAAGATGGCAGACAATCATGTCATTGCACTGTGGGTGAGCCTCAGGTTGTGATATTATCTGTAATATACGTCCATATGATGAAAACAAAATGAACATGCATGTAAAGGAAAATGAAAAAACATTTTCCACCACTGTAGTAGCCACCAATCCCTATATGGTATGCTGTTAATCCATTTAATAACCATCTGTATTAAGTTGGTCTTTGGGTATTTGTGGCAGCAAGAATATTCTCAGATGTTCAACATTATATTGTTATTTTTCTCTTAGCACGTGTCTGTATTTAAACTGTAAACTTTAAACTGTAAACTTTACTTTCCTCGGTAAAAATACCCTGTGTGAAGCTTAAGCTAATGATTTAATTCTCTTGTACTTTTCAGGCTGTTCCATTAACATTTTTGATTACTGTAGAATTTTCTATCATTTGTTTTTCAAACTCCATTTTGCCCCCCTCGTCATCCCCCCACCACTGTCGTGACACGGGCTTCCTCTGACATACAGCATCACGCCTGTTATAAATGAACGGAGACCAAATAGGATTGCGGGGGGCCATGTTATGAACTCCTTGCAGACAGAAAACAATTTGAGTAAGGGAAAGACTTTTGACTTAAATATGAGAATATTATTTTCAGAAAGGTGAATAAGTTGTAGCTTCATTTATTTGTAAATCTGACTGTGCCTCACCAGACACGAACCCCCTGCACACCACGGCATTGTTTACATTTTCAAATCACCAACAATCCATCGTTGCTAAGCTTATTTATGAAATCTGTCTGCCAGCGGGCTAACCAACTATTGTTATAAACAGCTAATTAATAACAGTAATCACACACAATCAGTCTTCATGCAAGGAGTTTAAGTGAGATGGTGTAGCACAGCGCTCAATTATTTCCATTTTTAGTTGTTGTTCGCAGTGTTATTTTCTTAAAAAGTTGGTTTTATTTGATGTCTCGTACAAGAACGAGTGACTATTAAGGGTTCGGATTAGTGACGCTTCCAGCCCACAACTAATGCCAGAAGAAATAAAACGTCTCTTCCCACAGCCCCATAGATTGTTTTTATTAAAATGTTTGTTTGCAAGGGATTTTTGAATCAAACAATTTCTTACACATGGGATGGGAAAAATTTTCAACAACTGATTAGTTGAGAAATGTGGCAGCTTTCTCTGTTGTGAGTTCAAGACCTCAGTGAGGAAGAGAAAACATCAAGGTAAATATGTCTTTGTTATTATTCTTGCTTTGGAAAATAAACTCAATCCCTTCATTTGCGAAACATTTTCCATCAGCGGTCAAATTAAAATGAAAAAGAGTTGATTGTATGGCTACCGTTATGTAACTGGAACAATATTGACCCCAATGAAAACACGCAGACTGGAGCTTTACCCCTATTATATAAATTTGGCTTGTTCAAATTGGACACCGGCTCTGACGTCTGCTTAAAAACAGGGATTAAACGCTTAAAACTAGCACATTTTTATTTACATGCCAGGAAGTGTCTAGTTTGAACCTAACTTTGAATTTGACAACCAAACACTGCCAGGTAGACAATTTGGGCTACAGTACTGGACTACAGTTCATAAAGAGATTACGTTTTCAAACAGGACACTGATACCCTTAATATTTAATATTGGACTTATTTGACGCCGACCAAGCCACCACCTGATGGGGACTAGTATCATCAGAGTTATGAACAAGACACTGAGACCTGACTACCCATACCCTGCATCCAACGCGCTGCTCCTGCACAGACCCTAATGGGTCAAAATATCAGAATGTTGCTAAAAGAAATGTGGGTAACTCACTCAAAGGAGGAGATGTCGAAAATGTGGGTAACTTACTTAAAGTAGAAGATGGGGGGGTCGGTTTCTTCTCGCTTCTTTCTTCCTTCTTCTTGCTGCTGTGAAATGAAACTGTTAAAATAAATACTATTGTACGAAACTGGGACAGCACGGCGGGGCAGGGGTTAGCCCGTGTGCGACACGGTTCTGAGGTAATGAGATCGAATCTTCCTGTGTGGAGTTTGCATGTTCTCCCCGTGCTTGCGGTCCGAATGGTCCCCAGGTGTGACTGAGCGAGAGAGTTGTCTGTCTCTGTGTGCCTTGCGACTGGCTGGCAACCAGTTCAGGGTGTCCCCTGCCTACTGCTCGAA
The DNA here is from genome assembly GCF_059441175.1 of Urocampus carinirostris. NCBI lineage: Eukaryota > Metazoa > Chordata > Actinopteri > Syngnathiformes > Syngnathidae > Urocampus > Urocampus carinirostris. The sequence continues at coordinate 14,830,691 of NC_142360.1, read as the reverse complement.
AATAGCTGGGATGAGCTCCAGCACCCCCGCGACCCCACTGAGGATAAGCGGTGCAGGCAATGGATGGATGTACAAAACTGTGGAGATATAAACCTTTTTACTTATTTTGTTGCCGCTAAATATTATTGCACTTGTTTTTATTGTATTATTGTTACGATGCAGAGTTCTTTCTCATTCACAAATATGGCACTATTATAACAACCTGGGCCAGTCTCAAAGCACTACGTTGTAATTACCGTAAATTCCGGACTATAGGGCGCACCTGATTATAAGCCGCACCCACCACATTTTAAGAGGATAACTGCTTTTTTTACTTACACAAGGCGCACCTGTATATAAGCCGCATGCGCCCACACATAAGAACATGTAACACAATCACGAATTTGTCCCAAACCCGACTTTGAGTCCCGCGATTGTAACTGAATATAAAGTACACAGTCCTAAATCCACAGCCGGCAAAATGAACGGAAAATGATACCGGTAGTTAAGGTTTGATGCAGACCTGCAGAGTCCGGGTCCCGTTGAAAATAATCCAAGCAAAAAAAAATGTATATTTCCAAAGGTAAGGGTGGGAAAAATATATATCCACTATTGTCCGCTGCGTCCACAAACACGTCTCACCTCTACTCCACTTCCCGTCACCCCCCGTTGTTTGCGCCCCTTCTTTTTGATTCGCCTGTGGAAAACATATCAGAATAATTCTCTAAAATAAATACATTACAAAAATATACAGTTGCAAATACATAGGATACATGGTTACACATATTTACAAAGAAAGACGGTAAACCGAGAGAGTTTTCAAAGCTTCAATAATAATATTATAACTTTCATCTCAAACCGTGCCTGTGAAGGGTAGCAAAACGCTACTAGCAACACGCTCGCAACACGGTAAACGGCTCTGTTAAAAAAACATACCGTACTTGTAGTGATCACGGTAAACCGTCCTCATCTTCCTCATTACAACTGACGTCATCAAAGTCGTCTTCCCCAGTATGGGAAAGAGACAATGTCATATAGACGTCGTCTCACGCTCCCTTATTCAAAAACACGCTAGCAACACGCTCGCAAAATAAAATTTATGTGCAGTAGCTCTATTTCCTTCTTTATCGGACTGCTTGATTGCATTTAGCTTGAAAGCTGCGTCATGTGCCTTTCTTTTCGCAATTTGCATGGAGGATATTTCTACGCAAATTTAATTTGTGCACAAGCTAAGAAGTTGCAGTTTTCCTTGGCGCATATATTCCACCGGTCTAAATCTTACCTTTTGTACTCGACCGCCGCTGGCGGCTGTTAGAATAATTACATCAATTGGCCGCATCACTCAATAAGCCGCAGGGTTGAACGTTTGGGAAAAAAGTAGCGGCCTATAGTCTGGAATTTACGGTATATATTTTTTAATCGTTGAATTTTTTTTACATGTATACTCTGTCATGTCCAATCTCGTTACATACAATGTTTCAGAACGTTGATATCACTGACAATTTAGCTAAATAAAAACAACAGTAAGACTGATTTTATCAAATGTATAACACATATTTAAGGATTTCTTTTGGCTATTTCATTCAAATCTTAGTCAAAACCTAATTAAATACTAAATGCTGCTGCAGCATATTCGCCAAACCACACAATTTCCATTAACATACGCTGTATTCAAGAAATAATTCAGGTAGTTATTGACCAGTAGCATCATTTTGAAATGTCATTGGATAGAGAGTCAGTATAAGGTCTTTTTGACTTGACCAGTAACACCATTGAAAAATAGTGACAATGAGGCAACAGTGTTTAGGCACTCAATAACAGTCCAAAATAATCAAGAAAAGTGAGCAATAGAAATCCAAGCAATCATCTTTGCAGGTGTTCATTAGTCAAACTTTAACCACAATATTCATTGTAAGTACAGGTTGGCAGAATGTAAACAAAGGTGTGGAAAAACCTGAAATTATCTTCTTATTAACAGATGAAAGCAGGTCTAAATTGTGGCGCAGATAGAAAGGCACAATTGGATAGGGTTGGCGCCCCCTAGATTTTTTCCAATGGATGCCTTCCTATATTGTTAATATTATACATGATGAGAGTGGCCTCAATTCATAAAAAAATACTGTACAACTGCAAACAAAATTTGGTTAAAAACAAATATCATGACCATGCTAGCTATTTATTTTAAGAACATCCCTCTGCCGAAAATGATAAGATAGTAAAACATGAATGAAATGGAAAGAAATTGAAAGGCAATGCATTGTAAAATCTTCTGAGGGCAGAGGGTTTAGAACGTCTGGAGAAAGGAATAATAACTACGAAAACATTACACTCCAAGCATGGGAAAGTTCTGAATTGGCTCCCTAGTGTAAAGAGAAAATTGGGATATTTTGTGAGCCAACGCTCTTTTCAGGTCACATCCTCTCAAAATTAAACTTCTTGATTTTAATCAACATGAACATGGAATTTGGAATACAACCAGCATGCTATTCCTTTTTGTTAGAGCTTTGCCGATAGCATCCCAATGCTCTGTTAACACATTTATTTATTATCAATTGTAAATTCTGAACTCCAGTCTAAAAATATGCGCTGCTTTTTGTGAAACTTCAAAAACACAAAGCGACCAAAAGCTTTGAATTAATTAAATTTCATTTTATTCAATTGCTATCAAACTACCGCAAATAAACAACAAGTTGCTCATCACTGTTGAAAAAAAATGTTGATCGGTTTATGTTTAGGGACAAGCTTTTTAAAAGGTGATGTAACCCTAGCCACTGATGATTGATATTTCATTCACTGCCGATGACAGTTTTAAATGCCAATGATTAATATGAATTGAGAGCTTTAAATGTCAATCATCCATTTTTCCATTAAGTATACTGCCAGTGAATGAATAACCAATTCTCAAAAATACACTTTCGGTCGAGTGCTTTGAAAGGGGGAAGTTTAACCGAATTTTCAAAACCAATTCAGTGACCATCTCATCTCATCTCATCTCATTAGCCGTACCGCTTATCCTCATTAGGGTCGCGGGGGGGCTGGAGCCCATCTCAGCCATCTCCGGGCAGTGGGCAGGGGACACCCTGAACTGGTTGCCAGCCAATCGCAGGGCACACAGGGACAGACAACTCATTCGCTCATTCAAACCTAGGGACAATTTGGACCGGCCAACCAATCTCCTTTTAATTACTTTATTGGCTTTTTACCCCTTAAAGGGACATTAAACATTATTTAATGCCTATTAAAAACACAATATTGATTTAAATAAAGAGCAAAATTACAAACTTTTTTAATACTCAAAGGTTGAGAAATTCTTATGTATTTATAACATGAGGCGGCAGCTAGACTTTTGAACATATTACTCCTTTATTGGCCAACCTGCACTGGCTTCCAGTCCACTTAAGATGTGATTTTAAGGTTCTCTTATTAACATACAAATGTTTACATGGACTTTCACCCTCCTATGTCTCTGATTTGATTCCCCCCTATTTTCCTGCATGGAGCCTCCGCTCGTAAAATGCCAGTCTACTTGTGACTCAGAGAGCCAAGAAGAAGTCTGCAGTCGATAGCGTTCTCCATCCGGGCCCCGGTGCTGTGGAATGCTCTGTCTCAGGAGATAAGATCTACAACCTCAGTGGAAGTTTTTAAATATAGACTTAAGACACACTTTTATTCAATAGCTTATGATTGATGCCCAACTCATATTTTGTATTATCCTGTCTTTTTCCGACTGTCTGGCTGGTGGTGATATGAAGGAGGAGGACGATTTGAGATGAGTCAGCTGACCAGTGTCCAGACCTGGAGCATGTCAACACCTGCATCGTCCAGCCGGCAGAGATGCGATGCTGCGTCGTTGCTGTTATGGACATTTGGGACTAGTTTACGGGCTTGAGAAGTCGTTGCTGTCATGCAATTCCCGGACAAACTTCAACATGTTACCTAGTGTTCACTTTTATTGATGTTTGATGTTTTTGACTGTGACTCAATGCTAAATCAATGGAAGGGGGATTACCACTTGTAAGGCCCCTTCTCTAGGTTTCTTTTTTCCTCACGCTGAGGTTTTGAGTTTTTCCTTGCCCGCATGTTGGTTTCAGATCAGGCGGTGGTGTAATTGCAATCCTGTGCAGTCCTTTGACACATTTTTTTGATTAAGGGATATACAAAAAAATGTGACATGACTCACTTTCTAGAGGTAACTGACATGATTGTGCTCCACCTTACTGCTATGGGTACCACCTAGAACCTTGTAAAAGCCTGGTCAAAAAGAAATAAAAATTCAAATTGTACTTTTGGTCACTTTGAGTCTCCGTGGTTTGTATCCTTCCTCGTGCTTTTGTCCTTGCACTACACAATACATCTCACAGTGTCCCTTTTCAGCTTATGTACACTTATTAAAGGGATATTGCGTGTTATTTAGTGTCATTTAGTGTTTGAGAACACACAGATATTAAATAATAATACTGATTTGAACAATAAGCAAAGATACACGAACTATCATACAAAAAATTTGCTTTTTTAAATAGTTGTTGGTGGAGGCGTTTTATTGTTACCCTTACAATTAAACGACCTTGCGAAGGTTTTGACCAGTAAAAATGATACGGTTTGGCCATTTTGAGTCCCCGTAGTTTGTATTCTTCCTTGAGCTTTGTAGCACTGGATTTCTATCGCACAGCGACATCTAGGGGTCAAACACAATGTCCCTCTTAGTAATATTGAACTTTTCAAATTCCGAATACTTGTATGTATGTGGTAGGAAAGATTTGTAATATGTATAATAACATTAGTCATTCAAATTCATATGATTGATTTTAGAACGTGTGGGTCGAGATAAGTACAGTTGAAGTTAATAATTATGCGTATTTCATTTTTGTAAGAGCATAATTGAATTTTGTGTTTTTTACGCATAGATCCCTACAACTTTAAAGCGCAAGGAAACATCAGAGAATCGTATACAGTGGGTCATTATTTTCAAGATGTTTTGATTTTTTTACTGGTAATATATATATTTTTTTTTTTGAATAAATATATTTTAATGTTTGATGAAGTTCATTTTTTAACCTGTAGGACAATTTTTTGATTGGTGCGTCACATTGGTATCACGAAACCAGAACAGACAAGTGGACCCCAGAGCATTCGTTTTAGTTCTTTTATTAAGGAAGCGTTCAGGGCTTGCTGGAGACGTGATGGCCGTCAGACGTCAGCAGCGGCGCCGGGAAGATTGCTTCGGATCGAGTGGACAATCAGAGTGCGGAAATCAGGCGGGTCGTGTTTACCGGGGCTGGAGAAGAGATCGAGGCGTGGAACGAAAACAGGTCGGATCGGAGGCAGGCAGAAACGGGTAAGCAGAGTTCTTAAATGAACGGGATATCAGGAAAAACACACAGAGGAGTTACAAATGTACACTCTGACACTGTTCTCTGGACGCAGCGCGCTTAAGAGAGAAGTGCCAGCCAATCAGAAGGCGCCCACCCAGGCGCCACATGATTGCTCCAGGTGATCTGAGTTAGTAATCATGACAATTGGCTTGAAACATTTGGCAGAAGGGCCAGGAGAAAAATATATAAATATATATTTTCAGTATTTACCAATAGTCTACAATCCGAAACTTCGTCAATATATGAGGGGAAAAAATATGATTGTCGGCGCATCCATTTTTTTCTCATATTGTCTCTGATATTTTAAAAAGACTTAATTTTGGGCATATTTTCGGTTAACATTTCTATTCATCCACACCTAGGGACAATTTAGACCGGCCGATCCACCTGAAATGGATGTCTTTGGAATGTGGGAGGAAACCGGAGTGCCCGGAGGAAACCCACGCAAGCACGGAGAGAACATACAAACTCCGCACAGTAAGTCCGGTAGCTGGATTTGAACCCACACATGAAATATTCCCAGCCCCCTGGCTCAACCCAACTGATGCGTTGCAACATCTCGTTGGGGGTTAGTAGGTGACCAAACCCCCCAATTCCAACCCTTAATGCCGAGCCCCAAGTAGGGGGGCAATGGGTATCAATGTTGTAATTCTTAGGTATGACCTTGCTGAGGCTCGAACCAGCACTTCGAGTCTCGAAGCGTGCGTCCTACCCCCAAGGCCACCGAGCAAGATAGAAATACAGGATGGACATACTTAAATAATCCAGGCAACATGTGGTCTTTTCATCTGGTTGAACTTTGATTTCAACATCTGATCAAAATCATGTTCGGTAAAAAATGAAGCCAGCACCAAGCCCGATCTCTTGTCCCACGTCATCGCTTGTGTAAAGTCTCTCATAAATTTGCCGCATTCTCTACAAATGTCATCATAACCAGTAGCCTTCATAAAACTCCCACGCCCAAGTAGGGTAAAACTCCACTTTGGAGTTTGGAGCAAAATTCTCATAAAGGGAAATATTTGTTGAAAAGCAAACAATTTCCACATCCAAGTTAAATCAAAGATGAGAATAATCCGTAAGTGGGCCTCAAAGGATTTCTGTCAAGGAAACAAAAAAAATGCAGGATTTTCTTTTATATTGACATTGAATTATTACCTACACTTGCGGTTCCGCCCATAGGCAATTAACCAGTACAGTATAAATACTATTTATCAATTTAAATGTATCTTTCGGAATTCATTTTGTCGCTCATTCATTTTGTTATTCGTGTAGTCATGTACAGTATTTTGTCATGTACTGCGGTATATTTTACCACAACAAAATGCGATCGAAATGAGGAGTTGCCTGAGCTTTTCAACCATTGATTGATCAATAAGGAACAAATTAGCTGAAGGTGAAAAGCTCATCTTGATTTACATAACATTATGTTGTGACAAAATAAATAAATTACAAAGTACGATGCTAAAATGAAAGAATAAATTAATGATCAATCAATCAACCAAAACACTTGATTTGTCCCCAAGGGGCAATTAAAAGCACACAGAGTAGCATACAACACCCACACACATACATACAATAATCCAATGTTCGACCGTAAAGTGCTGAAGTGCTGAAGTCCATACAATAAATAAGACTGAATAAAATGTGTAAAAGTGAATAAAATGTATAAAAAGTACCAAAAATTACTGTTGTAAATAATGCAGGGGCAGAACACGACTAAACCTTAGGGGGCGGGGGCTGCGAGTTCAGGTGCTGAACAGCCCTGGGGATGAAGCCATTCCTCCTCCTTTGAGTCCTGCTGCCGGGGCAGCGAAGTCTGTGTCTTGACGGCAGCCAAAGAAACTCTGGCAATAGGATATTTGTAGGGTCCTGAAGGATTCTGTGGGCTAATTTGCATGGGTTTAAAAAACATGCAGGTTAATTGGTGATTCCAAATCGTCCCTAGGTCTGAATGAGCGAGTGATTTGTCTGTCTCTATGTGCCCTGCAACTGACTGGCAAACAGTTGAGGGTGTCCCCTGCCCACTGCCCAAAGATGGCTGGGATGGGCTCCAGCACTCCCGCGACCCTACTCAGGATAAACGGTGGATGGATGGATATCTGTAAGTATTTATAGATTTATTTCTATGGCAGTATAGGTCCCCTATAGTAAGAGGGTAGTAGTGCACTATAAAAATCTCACCACTAGAGGAAGCAAAAGCAATAGAAATCTTTCCAGCTGAGACATCATGAACAAACTACAGCACTGTGACTCAGTAGATTATTATTGTTTGTTATTATACTACAAACACATCTGTAATTATATATCAAAATAAATAATATTAAAAAATAAAACTTCAAACACGCAGCATTATCAGGTAAAGATGAGTGCAAATAATGTTGCTGATTTTATCTATTCCCTCTCCAATTCTTAGAATAAATGATAAAAAGCCAACATAGTTATCTGATAACAGAACAACAACAATATGTTTTCTTTTTTCAAATTCTACTTTGAGAAACTATGTTTTAGACAAGTAGAGCATTCAAACAGTTATTCAACTCAAACCTTTTTTCTACACCTGGCAAGTAAGGAGGGGCATATTTTAGTTCCTCAGCATATTAATTCACATCCGAATTATGAGGCGAGTAAATCAAGTGTGGAGTTGAGCAGTTAGGGTTAGGGTTAGGGTTATGCTAATAAAAGACAAACGAAACTAAATATGAATAAAATTACTAAATTTTGTGCAGGCTTGGAATACATGGAACGGCAAAAAATGATGTTGGCATGCTGTTTGGATTTTTTTTCATTTTGTTTCTGTCGCATTTTATGTTAGAGATCGAAGCCAGGAGAGAAAGCTTACCACGTGTTGTGACTCATAATTTTATTCATATTCAGTTTCTTTTGTTTATTATTAGCATATTTGGTATTGGAGTAATCCAAAAGTAATTGGATGAAATCCAGTTAAAGTAACCCAATCCAACCCTGGATTTAATTATGGCAAAACAATTGAGGGAGTTACATTCTTTATGACTGAGATAATAACAATATTATGAGTGAAGAAATCACAAAAATATGCCTGCACAGTACATGTGTTGACACATTCTAATATTACAACAGAAGTTAGGGATGAATAAGAATGTGACGCTTTTATTGAGCGCAAAGCAATCTTGTCATAATCCCTCATTCGCTGCTTCTTACTGCCCTCTAGTGTTTCAACACAACACACAGGAGCGTCTCAAACTATTTTGGGAAAAATGAGCGTCACAATTTTTTCGTCTCCTCTTTAAAAATTGCCCAGTTTAATGCCTTACCGACAGATTTAAACAGGCAACTCATATTTAGTTACTTAACACCTTTTTTGCTTGGAAACCCACAATAGAATGGAAAAACAAGACCAAAAAGACAGAAGAAAAACAAAAAAATGTGTCAAAATGATGTGGGTATTTTTTTAACTATAAAGAAAATAACCAATGGCAACAAAGAGATCCAATTAAGGTCTAGCATATTAAACACCTCATGATTCGTGTAAGTGTAATACAATATTTCTCTTTGCAATAAATTAATTATGTTTTATTAAAATAGGAGTACACAACAGTCAAATTAATTGTAAACTCCAACGTCACTAACTACAACAGGCGTCGCAAACGCGCGGCCCGGTGGTCAATTGATGTCCCCAGGATGATTGTTTATAGGTCCTGCTTTAATAGGAAAGTTAAAGGGACAGTGTGTAATATTTGCCCACTAGATGTTGCTGTATTCTGCTGGACACCGAAAAAAAATGCTGAAAGCAAAACAGAATAAAACAAAAAACGGAATGGGACCGGAACGCACCTTATTACTTTGAAAAGAAGAGAAATAAGAAAATAAAAAACAATTAAACAAGATCAATAAAAATCTAATAAAGAGGACAAAAAAGAAAAGAGGAAAATGAAAAAAGAAGTAGGACAAAAAGTAAAACTCAAGAAAAAGGAAAAAAAAAATGAAAAAGAAAAAGAAAAAGAGAGAGAGAAAACGAGAAAATAACATGTTTATAAGAATTTATTTTTTGTCTTTACAGTATTGCTTTTTGTCTTTCTTCCCCCCTTGTTTGCTTTATTTCCTACTTTCCCTGTTATTCGCGTTTTCCTTTTTTGCCACGTTTTCTTATTCTTTATCCCTATTTTTTGTTCGTTTAAAAATATATATTACACTTTTTTTTTTTCCATTTTTGTCAAAAGGCTCGATAAAAAATAGAAAAAAGGGTGCTTTTGCTCACTTTCAGTCTCATTTGTTTGTAGTCTTCCTTGGACTCATTTTGGTTGCACTACACATTACAGCTACATCGTGTAAACACATATAAAACACTGTCCCTTTAAGAAGCGCTGAATGTTTATATCAGCGCTGTTTTTGTTGCAGACACCATTTTGCCCAACCTCACCAGTACCCTAACTTCAGCAGGACCCAACTCAATTAAATTTGAGAACCATGCTTTACAATATAGAAATGTACATGTATATATTCCATTTAACTTCATCAAATGCTTATATATAGTAAGTAAAATTTAAATTGTTTTAAAAACATGCATATCATTTCAATAAACTATACATTTCATTTAAACAAATCGAAAGTCTCCAATTTGGTACTGCATTTGTTACTGAGCATTATTGATGTTCATGCTGCCATGCTGCATTTGCATGCTAGATGGCAGCGTGTGCCAAAAAATACAAAAGCACTAACTCGTCAGAAGTTTGCAATCAATGTATAGAGCACCACTGCTTTAGAACAACGTATGTAGGGATTTCAACTCGCGACACCTCATCAACCACAAATCCTAACTACTGATGCTGCATTGAATTCTGTGTGATTCCTTCCGCTTTCAATCGAAACAAAGACCATTCCCTGCAACTGGGCTGTGGCGCTCTTGAGCAAAGAGCAATAGCAAGACTTACACATGGATGCAAATATGAGGCAATCAAAGTGATGTTGCTGGATTGGAAAATGCCGTTCCATGAGTGCCCAAATGGGGTAAGGTTCTGTCCGTCCCCGAGGGAGAGTTTGATTATGCAGTAGGCCTGGAGCCAGCTGTTCCTCTCTCGACTCTGCACTGATGACATCTGAATACGCAAAGTGGACAATCGGGTGATTGTTATAAAAAAAAAAAAATTACCTAACTGAAATGCTGACATTACCATTTTCATGAGGACAAATTAGATAACTAACTTAATACCAGCCCCGAAAGAGGCAATCCAGTTTATTCTCAAGACGCATATTGTGAATTTCAATGTTTAAGGCACTGCAACGATTTCCACCATTTTTTGCAATTTATGGCCACTGGTCGATGACGACTGCAAACAGTTGCTCCGCTTGTCATAAACTTTTATTGCCGGCTGTGTTGCGTTCTTGCTGTCGCTTCTCTCAAAGTGCTTCCTGTTTCCTCTTGGCGCCCTTCCCTAGCTACAACGACTCAACAAAACACATGCTGTTGCTGCTGGGTGCATTGGAAATAGAACAGACTCAAGTATTATTGGGTGACCATGTACACACAGTACTGGGTCTCATGAGAAACGACACATCTCTGTTGACGTTTTAAGGTTGTAGACGACTGTAAAAATCCTCTGTAGTCAATTTCATTTACCTACCTACCTACCTACAAACCCATCTACCCACCTACCTACCAACCTACCTACCTACCTACCTACTTGCCCACCCGCCTACCTACCTGCCCATCTGCCTACTTACTTACCTAATTACCCCTACCTACCTGTCTGCCTACTAACCCAACCAAACCATTCACCCGCCCACCTACCTACTGAAGGATTTTTATACCTACCTACCTACCTACCTACCTACCTACCTACCTACCTACCTACCTACCTACCTACCTACCTACCTACCTACCTACCTACCTACTTACCCACCCGCCTACCTACCTGCCCATCTGCCTACTTACTTACCTAATTACCCCTACCTACCTGTCTGCCTACTAACCCAACCAAACCATTCACCCGCCCACCTACCTACTGAAGGATTTTTATACCTACCTACCTACCTACCTACCTACCTACCTACCTACCTACCTACCTACCTACCTACCTACCTACCTACCTACCTACCTACCTACTTACCCACTCACCTACCTACCTGCCCATCTGCCTACTTACTTACCTAATTACCCCTACCTACCTTTCTACCTACTAACCCAACCAAATCATTCACCCGCCCAACTACCTACCTACCTACCTACCTACCTACCTACCTACCTACCTACCTACCTACCTACCTACCTACCTACCTGCCTACCTACCTACCTACCTACCTACCTACCTACCTACGTACCTACCAATGAACCTATCTACTTACCCGCCTACTTACCTGCCCATCTGCCCACTTACTTACCCAAGTACCCCTACCTATCTGTCGACCTACCTACCCACCCAATCATTTACCTGCCCACCTACCTACCTACCCACCCAATCATTTACCTACCTACCTACCTACCTACCTACCTACCTACCTACCTACCTACCTACCTACCTACCTACCTACCTACCTACCTACCTACCTACCTACCTACCTACATACCTACCTACATACCTACCTATCTATACGCCTTCCTACCTGTCTGCCTAAAAAAATGTAAAAGATGCCATTTCTACAAAGGGGGGGCTGAATGGTTAGCGCTTCTGTGGCACAGTTCTGAGGTCATGAGATCAAAATCAGCTGCCAGCCTTCCTTTGAAGGGTTTTCGTGATCTCCCTGTTCCTCTGGACACTTCAGTTTCCTCGCAATAATGGTAATCGGTAACTCCAAATTGTCCCTAGGTATGAGTGAGTGGTTTGTTTGTCTCTGTGTGTCTTGCAACTGGCTGGCAACCGGACCAGGTTGTCCCCTGTCCACTGCCCAGAGATAGCTGGGATGGACTCCAACACCCCCCCTGACCCTAGTGCATATGGATGGATAAATCAACTCACAAGATTTAATTGAAATGAGGCACTGTGGCAAAACATAATTGTATGTGTTTTGAAATAATGGCAATCGCATGACTAGCTTATGAGTCAGTTGCTAAAGAGACATTTGCAAACGTGTGTCACATTTATTGGTGGAGACAAATTGACAATTAGGCTCACTGCACGTGCAAGGAGATAGAGACAGAAGCCAAGCAAACAGGATATGCTATGGACATACTGGAAAAGAACTTAATCGATCATCGAATATTATTTTCATTATTTGCCAATTGAATACCAAGAGCCCGGCTTTTAATGTCAATCATGCTCAATGCCCTGTTTAGACCCCTCTTATCAGTTACTTGTAGTGATGTTCATGCCTGGTGCGGCACAGTCAGATTTACGAATAAATTAAAGTACATCGTATTAATCAATTGATTGGCAATGCAAGAAAGTAATATAAAAACCAAAGCAAAGAAAAAAAAGTTTTTCGTCTAACCTTGATTTATACATGAAGTCCATGCTCCTTTTGAATAAAAGCTTTAGTAGATAGATAATTCTCCAGTCAATTCAATGAGAATAAAACATAACTGGATGGCTCGACTTGTTATCTAGCTAATAATATTACTAATTCTATTGTTCGGGTCTAAGGTGTGCGCTAACTAAGAATCCACTATCACCTTCTGCCATGAACTGCATGCCTCACTTTCCATTTTTAGATGCTCAGCACTGTGATACCTTACATACTAATTATGTACAATAACATTCCTAGTGAAACTTGAAAAATCAGCAATTTTAAGAAATAAAAACAGTAAACATGTCTTCTATATGTGTTCTGTTTTACAAAGGCTGTCCTTTGCACAGTCTCACGAGCTGGAATTAACAAGTTTATTGGAGAGTAAAGGGATTAACAAAAGAGACTCCACACTTGGGAGGATGGGAGAAACAATAAACACAAAATAGAGTCCCTGGCAAACTCACTGATTGCAGGATATAAAAAAGTCTTGAGTGGGGCACAAACAGGCAATAAGCAAAGTCAGTAAAAACATGTAAAGCAAATATCCTACGCTTTCTGCTGTCGGCACAGTCATTATATGAAGCAGTGTTAATGAGCCTCAAGTGTGGGTGGGGGATATGGGAGGTGGGGTGCGGTTAAGGGTCCTATGGTCAATTGTGGACTGGTGCCCTCAAGAGGCTGGTGGCATGCTGGATCTTATTTTTTTTTCATTTCTAATTGAATGTCTTTCTTTTGTAGACCTTTATATCTACCTATTTTCTATCTTTTCATTCAATGAAAATCAGTTTGGGCTCCCAATGTGGATCTCTTTAAAGACGTACGTCGTTTGAGGTGTCCTTAAAAAGTTTAAAGTTAAATATTTTCTCTATTGATTTGTTAACAATGGCCAGCTGAGTTCAAAGAGTCCTTTGCCCTAATCTGCTTTTCTTACTTAGTGTTCCGCTTCGAATTAGGTATGAGGTATAGAGGCTGAATTGAGTGCTGGAGAGTGACATCCCTGTACGTTCTTTTTTATCTCTATTTGTCAGCATTAAGATATTGAAAGTAAGAAAATATCTGCCTATTGTATAGTCCAAACACCAAGAAAAACGAAAACCAAAAAAAAAAACACGTTTATTTGAGTGCGTCCAATAAACGCACATACTCACACTCGCATCATGAATGAGCTGACCGAGTCTGCAATCATGACTTTAGGCCAGGAGATGGAGGCATAGAGTAATACGGTTCCAAATTACATACATTTCCTTATATATATATTTGAGTGGGTCATTAAATAATTCATTGACTCACTGATTGATAGATGAAAATAATTAAGCACACCATTTCAACTATATTCTCAAGTTTATTTGCTGTCATGTAAAAATACAACCTTTTGTATAAATATCAATATAATATATTGCACAGCCTTCATTTTGTAAAAATGCACAATACTACACAGTATAAACATAAATATGAGAGTCATATTAAATTCAGTGGTGGACTTTGACAGACATTACAAACACAAACGTTTGCCATTAGACAAAAACAAAAGTGCTTAGTGTTTCTCACTAGCTTCTGTGGTCTTGTGTTAACCCGTGACTCTCCAAACTACTTCCGGTAGAGTTGAAAATCCCAACTTTCCACGTTTTCCAGGGGTTGTTTTTTTGTGGGACACTTCTTGGCCTTTCTGTGGAACAGTCAATGAGGGTTCATGGGCGTTTTGGGGTCTTAGTGCTGGGTTTGGCTTGACTGAGCATGTCCCTGAAAGCCGGGGAACGCAGAAATCGCGGGTAGCAGTCTTTGGCCATAAGCATGTAAATTCTGTGCTGGGCTTGGTCGAAGCAGTGCGGCGACGGCGAATGCATGTAAGCTTTGGTCAGGTCACGAGTTTCGTGGTCAATGTTGATCTGAAAATAAAATGGCAAGGTGAGACAATTGAGTCCAATTCTTGAAAATTCATTTTTTTTCCTCACTCATTTAACGATACATTATTCCCCAATTGGTTGAAAATTTGGTTAATAGGTAACTTTTTGAATTCTTAAATATAATGTTTTTTTCTATTAAGACAAACAGTGAAACCGAAGACAAGTACAGGATTTTCTCATCTAGCGAATTGTAATTCGTTTTTCTAATTTTAAAGTGTGTAGCATTTGACTCAAAATGTGCTGTATGGTGTAGATCAACTGAAAAGGAGCAAACAAGAGTACAAACTACGGCAAGTCAAAGTGACCAAATCACAGATTTTTTTCCTATTGTTTTGCCCAGACTTTCCCAAGGTTTTTATTTTTCAACCCGTGGCAGCAAGATGGTGGACAATCATGAGATCTCCCTCTATGTGAGCCTCATGTTATGTAAAATAAATACTCATTTATTCATCTATTTCCAAGAGTATTTAAAAAAATGCACATTTATATGATCCTTATTGCATTTTTGCTTTTTGTATCATTTTTATTTGAATCATTTTTTTGACCACCAGGCAGCGTTAAATAATACAATGTCCCTTTAAGTATTTTTCTTATTTCTAATCTCTGGTAGGACAAGTTTGCTTATTGTATATTAGTTTTTTATTTTTTATTTTTATTTTAAATAAACAAGATAAAATGTACAAGACAAGAACTATAACTCAAATGAGCAAAACTATTTTTTAATATAATTATATTATTGACTGCCAGTGACAAATATGAACATCAAATATATATTTTATGCAGGCCTAGCGGTGAATGCGTTGTGATTGTACTGAATTAAAATGGATCAAATCAATGGTAATTTGACATATTTTGAGATCGTTAACGAAATTATACTCAACATTACAAAGAAATCCCATTTTAAGTATATAATTCTTGTATTTCAGGTCACTTTATATATATATTTTTCTAATAAAATAGAAAAAAAGTCTTATCTAGCAGGTGAGAGAGATTTCTCCTTATTAAAAAAAGTATATTTTATCAAGATTAGAAAATAATACTTATAATGAGCAAATCAATCCCCAAAAAGCTATTGTATCTCAGACTAATTTCCTTAGGGGGAATTTATGTTGCAGTGTATAAAATATAAGTATCCCAATAATTAAATTACAATGAAAAGGTCAGTACAATATCGTCCTTTTGAAAAGATGATTCACTTTAACGTGTAATACATGCCATAAAGTTAAATATTTTTTGGCACTATAGATATGAGTACAGTTTGTATTGCATGCTTGCACGCATTATGATGGCAACCTAAAATTACAATGCCGAGCATTTCAATTACCTCCCGGGGAGCGTCACTGCTGATGAATTCGTTATATATTTTCTGGGCTTTGGCAGGTAGTTTTGCAAGAGATTTGGTGCTCCTGTATTCTTCACATGCAAAGTAGAACGCAATGTTCTCTTCGCTGAATTCTGATATCAGGAAGGCGGTGAAAGCGCACAGTCCATCTGTGGGCACAAAATGAATGACATTAGTAAAGGAAGGAAGAAGAAATGCTTGCTGCAGCTGCAGGAGAGAGCCCCCCTCCCCCCAGACACTTTCCCTTCCACACAATGAAGTACTTACATTTGCTAGACAACAGTTGCTCAAATGATCCTTTCCACCTCAAGCATTCCTCCAGGGTTGGCCTACAACAAACATGGCATTGTAAGGACTCACATCGGAAGAATTCATGAGGGGAAAAAAGACTTGTGAAATTGGAGCTTACTTGTTTTTTCCCATTTTGCAGAAGAAAACAGGCCACTCAGATTTCTGCCAAATGCTTCCCAGCCTTGCTTTTAGTTCTTTGGCCCTGCAGAGAGAAAATTCAGATGCTGCATCTCATTTGGAATTTGACCTTGAATGGCGAGCTAAAACAGCACGAATAATTCATTAGACTGCTGGACCAATCCATTAACAAACACCTTGCGAAGATCTGAGGAGCTTTCCATACCTTTCCAAGCAGCAGGTAGGCATGGATGCGAGTCCTTTACACATACTAGCAGAGCGCAGCTGAGGTTTGTCTGTCCTATCTTGAGCAGCGGGTACAAATCCTTGCAACGTCAGATTGTGTCTGAACTCTGCAAGGACAGAAAGCTTTATAGCGTTTGCCCCCGCCAGACTCCGATGTGTCATCAGACCTTGCAGCCAATCAGAGCACGGGAATGGGACTGAGGCTCATGATGAAGTCACCGAAAGAAGGAGGACATCTCTTAAGAGTGCCTGGAAACGTCTGTCGAATGATAAAATAATAAAATAAAGCCGTTGGTTTTGAACCCGCTTTCCCTAACATGTCCCCGGAAACAACCTCACATCTTTTGAAGCACTGAAAAAGCAATTTGGTCAGTGTTAACAATTTATTGTAGCAGAAATCTAATCAGTTTTTAGCATATTTATCATTTTATACATTATTTTTCTCATGTTTTAAATACATTCATTTTTGATAAAAACATATTAGAATAGGGCTCTCCAACGAGTCGCCCTTGAACCTGTTCTGAAAATCCTTCACCAGTGCTGGGTCATTGTGATTTTCCAGTGAAAGAATTTATTAAAGAGTTTGACTAGGTCTAATTACGTTACAGACGATGCCCTACTTACGAACGAGTTCATTCGTAAGTTGAATTCGTTCGTAAATGTCTTCAGTGTTGTATTTTGGATGTTTAAGGTTTGTTTAAATAAACATTTCATAAAACAATATGCTCTATAAAAATAGATAAAGTTAAGTTTAAGTTACCTTTGGAAGATGGGCTTCAAGAGGTCCTCCTCAGTGGTAAAAAGTGTCCAAAAAAAAGTGTTTTGACTATTTTCCCAACCCTCTCAAGCTTTCTTATTCCCACTTTTATTTCAAAAGAAACGGCTCGCCTCTTTACACTTTACACCGACCGTATTGAACGGATGCACGAGATATTAAACAATAAAAATCTCAAAGTTCTTGGCACGCTGGAGATAGTATAGACATAGACAGTATAGAATGTTGACACACGAACTAGGAAGAGAAAGCGGATTTTTTTTTACTTCTGAGTGGATGCTGGGTGACCTCTTACAGCGCCACAACACGCCGGTAGCGGCGGGAAGAAGCACTACAGTAATGTCCTGTACTCTGAAAAAGGTGCACACAATACACAATCTAACTTACAGCAATATCTGGATATTTTTTGACATCCCGAAAAAATATGTTGGTATCTACCGTTTTACGGAATTGGAATGGTCGCAAGTAGGGGAGCGTCTGTACTTCCAATAATTAACCTTGTAATAATGTAGTAAAAAATAGTAATTACAAGACATATGTTATTTTAGAAATGCAAATCAAACTGGGTATCTATTACACTAACTGATTAGAAAAAGTAGCTTTCAGCTTGAAAAAGGTTGGAGACCCCTGTTTTAGAGTACCAGCTCAGTAGCCTAGATGGTAAGGCGCCCGCTTTGAGACTGGGAGGTCGGTGGTTCGCGCCCCGGCCGAGTCATATCTAAGACTTAAAAAGTGGTCGGCGGCGCCCTCTGTTGGCTGCGGCTGCATCGGCTCGCTACAACGGGTCAGGTGCAATCGACATTTCGTTCTGTGTACATTGTTACACAGAATGACAATACAAGGAAATTATTATTATACCAGCTCAGTAGCCTAGATGGTAAGGCGCCCGCTTTGAGACTGTGAGGTCGGTGATTCGCGCCCCGGCCGAGTCATTCCTAAGACTTAAAAAGTGGTCGGCGGCGCCCTCTGTTGGCTGCGGCTGCATCGGCTCGCTACAACGGGTCAGGTGCAATCGACATTTCGTTCTGTGTACATTGTTACACAGAATGACAATACAAGGAAATTATTATTATTATTATTATTATTATTATTATTATTTACATACAGTTAGGTTCTAAAGTGTCCAGTAAAAACAATCAATTCTTAATTCCTTACATTTTTATTTGAATATGGGAAAGAAAAGTTTTTATATCAAATACATAGTAAAAAATTCTTACTTCATTGGAAAAAACATTCCGCTAATTTTAATTACAGTTTTCTACAAGTACACTGTGTAATATTTAGAAACTAAATGGCACTGTGTTGTCTAATGCAGAAAAAACAGAGTGTCAAATGAGCACAGTATAGCAGAAAGATACCAGATTAACATGGCGGCGACTACCAGGTATGGATCCCGCTATGTAAAAGAAATACACATTTCTCGACCAAGAATATTTATAAAATCTAACATTGGTAAGATAATTATAAATCAATGTTGTTGATTTATGTATCACAAGAAATCACTAAATATTAAAAACAGTCTCTTGAAGATGTTTGAACTAATGTGACAGCATGTGTTGCCTTCGGGTGGCACTGTTTTGTTTCCTGCCCATCAGCCACCTTGCTTCCTGGTTCCGCCCATCAATCATCCTCACCTGTTGCCGATCAGCATTACCTTGTCTTTGACTCCATCCTTTGCTCCTGCACACTCAGGCTCCCATTTTTTTAATGTTTTAATTTATCTCGGTTACATGTTTTTTGGCAACAACCAAACAACTATTTTTTTTCTCGTTAATTTAGGATATTTGTTGATAAATAAGCAACATTCCAAATAAACTAGCAGGTGGTAGAAGGTCTGGTCATTAAAAAGTTATTTTTTTCCTTATGTTAGAAGAAAACATCTCTTCAAATTGGCAACATTTTTGACCATCTCTTAGGTAATGCAATTTTACCTTTTTTAAGGATATTTTGACTCATGTTTGTGATAAAATATTCTAAAACAAATAAATCTATTCTAAATAATTATTTTTTGGACTTACAATAAAATAATACTTTCTCCCTTCTGGTGGCTAAATTTACTCGATTTATGTATAATATTTTAGATATTTTATGTTGTCATTTATCTTATGAAATCATTTTTAAATTGGGAGAAAATATATCAGGCATAGGGTAAATAATTTTGCCCATTTGAAGAAATATTTTTTCCAAGATTAGAACATAAATTATATATCAAAAGCAAAGTGATCTACCGTCTGGTCAGTAAGACAATATTACTTATTTCAAGTATCAATTATATATGTTTACCTAAAAAGCAAACAAGTACTTTTCCAAACAAATAGACCAATTTGTCTTAAAATAAGCAGTATTTTCTGCCAGTTAGGAAATAATGTATGTTTTGCAGCCAAAAGACCATCTTCAGTTGTCTTGTTTAGCATTTAGTGGAACATTTTACTCAATTGAGTAATTTATTTCTCTAATGTGGGTCAAAAATGTAATTCAAAATGAGAAATTATTTACCATCCTTATTTGAAAGAAGATTTTTTTTCTATTCTCTCAGTGTAACAAGGTAAAGTACCTTAAAATAAAAAACGTATACCTAAAATTAGCCACATTTTCTGTCAATGCAGTAAGATTGTTTGTATCAGGATTTCTTTCACATATTAACTGTAAATGCAAAGCTGCTCTGTGATTTATGGAATACTAGAAACATTTGACGTGTTATACATGCAACAAAAAAATACAACACTTGTGAAGCAGCTCCATCGACTACTTTTGCTTGAAATTAGGTACTGTCGTTTTCGAGGAACGCTGAGAAGGAACTGGATCAGACCAGAATCTTCATACTATCAAAATAGTGCTAAAAGGTAACAGTATGTGGCATTGTATTGAACCAAACGAGTTACATAAAGACGCTGCTGAAGGCAATTCGAGGAAATTCGAGCACAGCCACCACTGATTTTTTTACCATGAAAATATTTACCGTCGTTCTGGTTTTGTCATGAGTCCATATGTAGATTGATTGTATCAACAATTCTATGCTTTTAAAGGAAGTGTTGAGTTAAAGGTGTATAGGCGCTGTACAATGAACTAGTTGACTTGATGTAGTAAACCAAAGCAAATGTTGTGAGATATCTGTATGATTCCTCAGAAAAAACATTGATTTCCACAAAATTCACTTTCTTTCCAGCATATGGCATACCAAGCCCACTGATGTTAGATTGAGTCATTTAATATGAATTTGATGGCCTCTCTCAGAACAGAGCCTTGCATGTAAAAGCATACAGTATGTCCAGTACCATTGACTTAGTCAAGGCTTGATTGCGCCGATCGTCAGCAGGAAGTTAAAGAAAAAAAGTTACCTTGGGGAATCCAGCCACCCACTCGAGTCCTCAGTCGTTGATGTCAGCCTTTTGTAACGAATACAAAGAATGAAAGGTCAATGGGAAAAAAACAACGGCTATCCGAATAAAATAAATATTCTGTATAGTATAAAATCGTGTTGCTAGCAATGCTGAGCTTCTCTTTGTGCCATACCCTTTCTGTGCTGTTGACGTCCTTGACGATGTTTGACTTTCAGAATCGTGTTCTCAAATGAGTTTTACCTCATTCAATGAAGAATACAAAAATATATGCATTAGGTGAATATTTTCGAGTCATTGACTATTACCTGGGATCGGTGACCTTGAAATGGATGTACACTTGATTTATAAGGTGCTCTTCTTCATCATGAAACATTGCCTGTTATAGACATCTCTAGGTTCCTCTGGAAAAAAAAACAGCTTAGACTGAACATATATTATGAACTGTATGGCCTTTACTTTGAAATACTTTTTTTCCCCTACAATAGTTGCCATAGGCTACCGGGTAGAGTGCATTCACATGAGCACTCTGCATTTTCCTCATACGAACAGTGTCACCAGTTTGTGATGTCATAGCATGGGTGGCCAGCCTACTTTTGGTTGGTTCTTTTACATCATATCATTCTGACCACACTCAAATTGTACAGCTCAAGCTCCATCAATCAAATACTTTGGGAACAACTGATACAAGTTTGCGGGGAGTCTTACATTTTCTTCTTATTTGATGCCTGCCGTCTTCTAGAACCGGCATCACGGGAAAAACAAAAACAAAAACCCTAGCATCAAGAAACCTTGAGAAGATGTTGCACATGAGGTAACTCCCCTTAGAGGATGACCAGGCTGCAATGGATGTTGCAAGGGTATCAACAGACAATAAACAGTCATTGTCAACGATAAACATAAGTAATAACTGAAATCATAAAAAAAGTCCAGTTGACTACGACAAGCTCCCTGTCTAACCACTTCAGTTTCACCAATAGGATCTATCGGTCAAGTCAACCAGCTGTAGCTAGTCTCACTGTTATCCATGGTTGGGAGGATGACTTTAAAAAATGAAATCAGTAACGTTATCTGAATACTATAATATCAAAGTAATGTAACTGGATTACTTTGGGATTACGTTTGGCTTACTCCGAAACAAGATATGCTAATAAAAGACAAAATAAACTCAATTAAAAAAAACAACAAAGTTTTGGTTCAGATAAAAGATCAATATGACCTTGAAAAAGAGAGTATACCAAGATCCGGTAGTTGTTCTTACTTCGACAAAAAAGTGCTCGCATTTTAACCAAGCAATATAGTGTATTGAGCGAAAACGGCGGAGAAAATATGCTTTGTTTCCATCCCATTACGAGCATATCAAGAACCCTATATTGTTTAAAACACACAGTGTTCTACATTTTCAACACACTATGGGACTTCTTGTTATCCCTCCCTGCCTCTTTGGTGTCAGTAATTGATATTATGATAGACACAATTCATCAATGAGTGCATAATGTATCTGTAAACATAAGACAGACGTGAATGAGTGCATGAAGTGAATGAATGGATGGATGCTTGACAGAATGCTGTGGAAGAGGGTAGATGCTCCAAGACATTGCATTCATCATTCCATTTATTGTTGCAGTTAAATAACAAGGCACTTTTCTGTTTTTGCGACATTTTTGGTCATAAAGTCGTTTTTTGTAGGCAGGCACCCAGTGTGCTGCGTGTGTGTGTATGTGATGTATATATATATATATATATATATATAGGACATGCACAAATGTAAACAAAGCTAATTCAAATGGGGAAAATAATTCAAACTAATGCACACTGGACTCTGATATTGCCCACTGTAGTGGGCAACATAAAATGGTTTCAAATAAAAATGATAATCCTGTAAAGTAATCCATCCATCCATTATCTTCACCACTTACCCTCAGTAGGGTCGCCATCTTTGGCCAGTGGTTGCGAGTCAGTCGCAGAAGAATACAGCACCTGCTATTCCCAGGCTGTCTCCAATCCAAGTACTAACCAGGCCCGACCCTGCATCACTTCTGAGATCGGACAAGATCAGGCGTGTTAAGGGTAGTATGGCCGTAAGAGCAATCCGTATTTTTACAAAATATACCTGTAATTTGATAACAGTTTTTTTTTGGTATCCTGATTACGTAACACCCTTACATGTATTCCGTTACTAACCAATCCTGCCGTTATCATGTTAAATGTTTCAACTCTATTGTGGCTGGACATTCCCCGTCTTACATATTTTTTGTTCTAAATGTAAGTTTGAAATTGACTCCCTCTGTAGTTACTATGCCTCTATTATGTCTTCTATAAAAAAAGTTACATACATATTTGCCTAAGTCTAAACAAAACAGTAACGAACAACAATTATTTATTTTTTCTCCTTCTATATACGTTTGTGCGCACGTTTTCTTCAGGCTGAAGTCCTGCCTGAGATTACTTGCGGCTATCTGCATGCAGGCACCTCATTTGTCACCAACTCTTCACCTAATAAAACCTGAAATTTCTTTTTACCTCTTGATGTTCATCAAAGGTATTTCGGGCTCAGTCACATTGGCAGGAAATCTCATTCGGAACTCAGCGTGTGTTTTCTTCTGATCCCTTTAAAAGCAAATAACGGCGGATGCGAAGAGATGCTTCTTGGCTTTTAAGTATTTTTTTTATGTGAAGCTTTTGTCGCTCGAGAGATTGATCAAATATATTTGAGGGTAGTGCTGGTCTCAGAAACTGAAAACACGGCAAGACCAGAGTGGTATTAAGGACATGCTTTCTAAGCAGATTGAGAAGACCTAAAACGAACCCTATTTTCATTTCATCAAGAGGCTTTCATTGAGAAAACTAGGTCAGGGAACAGGTTCTATTAGTACAAATTGGAAGTGGGTTTGTAGTCGATGTGTAGCATACAGGAAATAATTGTCCCATGCAGGTAGTTGCCTTGCATGGCTGACGCTGCTATCGGTTTTGATGAGACAAGAACTGGTCTGACAATCCCAACCTAACAATTAGACTCAGCCCAAATCAAGGTGAAAAACATTATTTATTAATTAATAAAAAGCAGTTTATAATAAATAGAGTAGAATATGTATGTTTTACCTTTTTTAAAAAAACAAAATGAACAGCAAGATAATGAGACCTCAAGGAATAACACTCTCTTCAATGTTCATTTAGATCCATTGACAAATCCTAAATGCTATTTTTAGCACACTCAACATGCACAAGCAGGAAATGAAAAAGTGCAACATTTTTGTTCGGCCTTGTGTTTCCTCTAATGTTCTGTCTTCCACAATGTCAATTGCGTTATCCCTATTAGCTAACTGCTGCGAGAAGATTTTGTCGACAGTGGGCCAGAACAGCACGCATAAAATGAAATGCAATGTTGTGACCACGATCCATTATCACCAGTCGACTCTTGAAAGAGCAAATTTGTGTCATGCAAGACACTATCTCAGGTCACCTATTACTGGCAGAGTGCATGTTAAAGATCAGGGAGTTCCACTTGGTGGGTTTTATCATAACACAGGGGTTTCAAGTGTCCATTAACCACAACAAACAGATTGCAGTATCTGGATTTTGCAATGCTCAACATGTGAAAATATTTTTTACCATTTTCTTTTGTATCGGGTGTCACCTCATTTTTGCAGGGCATTATCACCATATTCTGTTAAAGAGTTAAATAGGTTATTTATCTATTTTTTCTTAGAACATTTTTGCCATGGCAAAGGCCTGTGACCCACTAAAAACCATCCCGTGACCCACTTTTTGCTCACTGGTCACAACCCACAAGTTGAGAAACATTGTTTTAAAGGATCAGATGTAGGTGTTTTGGATGAAAGGACCATCTAGCCCGTGGCCGACAAATGCCTGTTCTGTTCGCACAACCAAACGTTTTATAGATCTGTGTTTTGAAATGTTTTTCAATCACCGGAATCATCACAATCTGTAGTAGTAGTTTGTGAGTGAAGAATTGTGGCTACTATACCTCTTTAATGTCCTGGCAGAGTTTTTACATGTGTAGTTAATATGGTGACCTACATGTGTTGACTGTCTGCTTTACCTCTACTCGCAATTTCCCAGTCTTCTTTTTATTTTGAGGAGCCTCCTTTGTCTACACGTGAGTCACAAGCTTCATTGAAAATGTGAGCTTCATAACTGTTCCACTTCTTGAATAAGGAAGTGAAACAGAGTCGATATTTCTTTGCAGCCAGCTGGCATATGAGCTATTTGTATTTCAATCAGTGTGTGTATATTTTGTCCTATATATTTAGGTGAACTAATTGTAGAACCTCAAAGGCATTTGATCAAATCTGTAACAAGAATTAAAACATTGTGGTGAAGAACTGGTTGAACAATGTGGTGAAAAACTGACTATCATGGTCCTGGTTGGGCTTGAAATAAAAACAGAACATTTCAACTTAAAACATCACTTTTCTTCTTTGGCGGTTAACAATGGTTAAAACCATCACGTTGCATTAACACCACCATTTAGATATGTTTCTCCTACTTTTCTCCTTACTTAGCTTCCAACTGATCTTTATAAACATATATATATATATATATATATATATATATATATATATATATAAAATATATAATTTGAAGGTTATTCTCTTTTTTTCGCAATGCAATTTACTCTCTGTAAAGCACCGGTTCCATTGGCAGCAAAAAAAGCCCCACAGCATAATACTACCACCACCGTGCTTGACGGTAGACATGATGTACTTGGGATCAAAGGCCTCACCCTTTCTCCTCCAAACATATTGCTGGACATTGTGCCTCGATTTTTGTTTTGTCTGATCACAGAACTTTCCTCCAGAAGGTCTTATCTTTGTCCATGTGATCAGGAGCAAACTTAAGTCGAGCCTTTGGAGCAAGGGCTTCCTTCTTGAACGGCAGCCTCTCAGTCCATGGAGATGCAAAACATGTTTGACTGTGGACACTGACACCTGTTTTCCAACAGCTATTAATTCTTGGCAGATCTGCTTTTTGGTGATTCTCAGTTAAATCTTCACCCTCCTAACCAATTTTCTCCAGGCAGCAGGTGATAGCTTGCGCTTTCTTCCTGATCGTGGCAGTGACAATGCACTTTATACTTACAAACAATTGTTTGCACTGTTGCTCTTAGGACTTGCAGCTGCTTTGAAATGGCTCCAAGTGACTTTCTTGACCATGCTAAGAAACTCATTTCACTGACACAACTTTGTAAATTGGTAATTTGTGTTGCTGTATGTATATATTCGACCTATATGGTCACTTTTTCTGTTAACCCATAATAAGGTAATCAAGGAACCAAACATCCTCATGAATGTTTTTGTGAAAAAGAACATTTTGTTCCAATCACTCTGTGAGAGAAAAATCTAGTAGAAATAACTAGAAACTCAAGAGAGCCATGACATGTTCTTCACAAGTGTATGTAAACTTTTGAAAAAACGGCAAGATCACAGAGTGATATTAAGGACATTTTTTTTAAGCCAATTGAGGAGACCTAAAAAAAAAACCCTATTTTCATTCCATCAAGACGCTTCCATTGAGAAAACTAAGTCAGGGAACAGGTTCTATTAGTATAAATTGGAAAAAGGTTTGTAGTTGCGGTGCGTGACCACAACTGACTATATATACTATATATATAATGTAAATTTATATATACATTTATATATTATATATATATAATTTATATATATAATACATATAATTTATAATTTAGCGCTTCCTAGTCATCATAAAAAAAATCAATTGATTACAAAAATCTCATACATCTCATTAAATAACAGGCAAAAACACATGAACGTTAAAATACATTAAACATGCATTTTTTTTTTATTACTCGTTTTGCATAACTTAACCCTCACCTAGAGAGAGGAACCATAATTATCCGCCATCTTGCTGCTACTGATACCCGAAAAAAAAAAAAAAACTCAACAGGCTTGGCAAAACATGAGACGAAAACATATACTCTTCCTTGTGCCGTCATCACTCATTTTCAGTTGCACGACACAATACCCCGTCATCTAGTGGTTAAATTATATACAAGGTTTATTTAAATGTTGTACTTCCCCAAAAGATTTGGGGGAGAAATGATGCTATCAATAGCTGTGGCAAAGAATTGGGGGTGTGGTATGACCTATTTTTTTTCTCTCGTGGGCCATCACAGAGCATAATTGATAAGCAAAGTACTGTTCTGGCGTATAACAATGCAGAGTTTGTCGCTTTTTTTTTCATCATGACAGCCCCCTGTAGTTACTAAATAGAAGTGCCACATCTGTGTCAAACTCATCCTGTAGTAGTGCATCACCCAAAATACTTTGAAGCCTCGGGGACTACCATATTTTATCACAGGTACCCAAAAGTATTCAGTATAGGTATAGGGCACGCGCTACTAAAATGATAAACTATTATATAAAATTTTGCTGCTCTTAGCAGCACCTACTTGCAGTTAAATGATTTTTCCTTGTTATTGCAAACTTAAAAAACATCCTCAAAGCAGACCATGCGAAATAGTCTGAAGTACAAACAAACAGAGCATTTGGACGAATGATAAACAGGTACATGTTTCCCTTTACAAGTGTTGACACTAAAAGGCTGCCAGGCTACTGATCAGTGAGCTTAAAGGAGAAAGACATGGATCACTGGCCATTTTTGCCTCATAGCATAAAATGTTAATTGACACTTAGGGAAATCATAAAAAAACAGAAAACATGATTTCGACGGGCTAGTGTTTTTAGATGAGTGAGTTTAACCAAAGCGATGTTGTACTCTTAGGTCAATGCTAGGAGAAGGAGCTCTAATGTTTCCCGACACCACACTGTTTTGTTTTGGTTCCAAGGCCTCCCTCGTGTTGTGATGCCGTTACTCATACTTAATCAAGTGAACGCAAACAACGTTAGAAAAGTGGCGTGACCAAAAATAGCTGTGACGTCTTTTCTCCCCCAAATCCTTTTTTAGAGTTTAAATAATCAATGAGTTGTAAGTATGCCGCTGCCCTTCAATTCCAACATCCGACTCATCTCCCGAGTAGAAGATGAAGTTAAGTCAAGTCACATTTATTTGTATAGCCCTTAATCACAAGATTTCTCAAAGGACTGCACAGGATTACAATTACACCATCGCCTGATCTTAGACTAACATGCGAGCAAGGAAAAACACAAAACCTCTGCGTGAAGAAAAAAAAAAAACGTGAGAAGGGGCCTCACAAGTGGTAACAGTACACATAGTGAACATCAATAAAAGAAAACAATAGGTAGCATGATGAAATTTGGCCTGAAAGTGCATAACAGCAACGACGCAGCTTCCCATTTCTGCCGGCTGGTCAATGCAGGCGCTGGCATGTTTCAGGTCTATACACTGGTCTGCTGACTCATCTCAAAACCACCCTTATCCCTCATATCACATGACACTTTGCACTAAGAAACAACAACGACCAGATGACGAAGGTGCTGTATCTGAGTCAGACCAGAAGGCTTTTCCTACCATTGGTAACCATGGAAACGAGTACTTGGACTCACACAATTAAGCGATCCGCGAACAATAAACAGTGTCTGTAATAGTAATTACTGTTTACATTGCCTGAAACTAACTTTATGGTCACACACAAGACCCTCCGTCTTCCCCAATATTAAAACACCCACATTAAACAAATGTGCTCATTTTTTGTATTCAGTTCAGTGTGTGTCATGCATGGAATAATGTACAGAGTGTTTAAATTATACATCAAGTCAAGTCAAGTCATGTTTATTTGTATAGCCCTTAATCACAATGAGTCTCAAAGGGCTGCACAAACCACAGATGTTTGCAAACCACAAACTATTATTACAAATATAGGTCATTCATTAGCTTTAGAATAGAAGTATGCTTAAACCTAGATTTAAAAGGTTCTGCTGAGGTTGCAGATCGAATCTCAAGGGGCAGAGCTTTCCACAACATTGGGGCTCAAATGGAGAAAGCTCTCGAACCTGTGGCTCTCTTGGCTCCTTGGATAACTAGTGGATTAGTAGACCAGCATTTTCAGAGAGAAGGCTCCGGACTGGAGCATAGGGGGAAATTAAATCTGAAAGATAAGCGGGAGCAAGTCCATGCATGATTTTGTATAATACCAACAGAACCTTAACATCACATCTTAAGCTAACAGGGAGCTTATGCAGGTTAGCTAAAATCGGGGTAATGTGATCCAACTTTCTTGTCTTAGTTAAAAGCCTCGCTGCAGCATTTGTACAAGCTGCAGGCTCTTAACATCCTTTGAATATTTTTAATTACTATACACAATATCGTTTATCGTTTAGATAGTTTGTATAAAAAAAGGAAATAAATAGTAATCTGCTAGAGACTGTTACCCAAGATACACTTAGGTATGTTTGTCAGGAGCTTGATTACCGACATCACGTATGCCATGTTTCAGGCGATGCGCATATCAAACATTTGTGAAATTGTTGACATAATCAAAATTTTTTTTAAATGTCTTCATTGTATGATCTTCAACAATAACATGTTTTCACTTTATTTGCCTCGATCATGTGCTTTTTGTGATATTCACATCACGGTTATCAATCTTTTTGAAACACCTTTTATTATTTACAAGAAATCTTGTGAATGTTTTTCATTTGAGAAAAAGTCATGCACCTGTTACATAGTTTCATAGCAGTTAAATGTCATTGTTTAAAACTGGGTACTTCAATATGTCAACACAATGTTGGTCTTTATAGTAATAGTCCCTGAATGAACAGAAGGGATATGTTAACCATTGTCTCCTATGCTATTTATACTAGATAACATAATTAGCCAAATGAGTTAACGTTTTATGTAATACACAACATGTTACAAGTGCAAATTATTTTAGCATAGCTTTGTTTAACTTACATTTATATTAGAACAAACACCTGCATACATTTGGTAATCTCCAAAACAACCACAAGGAGATAAACAAACACAGACAAAGAGATAAAAATAATTGCTGCCATGGCACAAGTGTTGCCAACAGTTTTTGTGGTATCTCCCAATATTATCATCATTTATGGGTAAGGTAAAGCTGTTGTACATGTGTCCAATATCCGTAGCATTCACACTATCATTGTAAAGGACTATATGCCCGGATCTCATTCCAGGTAATTCAAAGTGTAACATCATAGAAAGGTCATTCCATATTTAATGCTGACGATTGTCGTGGACTGGATCAGACAGATCTGCGTTGGCCACGACTGTGCGTCCTGTTGACGATATCCTGGTAGAGTTTGGACTTGAGAAACCGAGGGTATGAGTCTTTTTCCATCAGAGTGTAAATCAAAGCTTGAGCTTCGTCCAGGCTGCTGGGGCAAGGCTCCTCTTGTAGCCTCTGTTTGGTCTTCTCCCGTGTCTGGTAGTCAATATTTACCTGGGGCGGACGTTTGCATCAGTCATTATCATTCAAATATTTGATTAAAATCCTTTTGTATACAATCTGATACTTGCTCGGCTGCTTTGGTGCTAACCTCAGACAATGACACTGTCAAAGATAATACCAATACCCCACAGGCATAAAAATTGGTTGATTTTAAATGGTATGCCTGTTTTTTCCAGTGTCAATCTATTTTTATTTGTTTTAATCTGGTAAAGTAAGACCATTTAAAATTGAACAACATCATCTGATACACCAGATGATAGATTCGTTGGCCAATGCTAAGTAATTTATTCTAATATCATGAAAAATAAAAAATGATTTACCATCCCCTAGATTACACATTTTTGCTTATTTTAAGTTATATATTTTTTTCTTATTCTCTGACAATCACAAGATAAATTATTTTTAGGAGAAAAATACATTTGATTGAAGCTAATCTTTTTTTGTGAACGGGTAAGAAATTGTATTTTTATTGTAATTTAAAATTTTGGGGGGACATTTGGTGTGATTTTAGTGTATGTCATGGCCGTGTTTTCACTATAAAAAGCTGTAAAAAAATAAATCCTTACAGCAACGGAGGCAAATTTCGCTCTTTTAAAGTATCATATTTTCTCTAATATAAGGCTGACCAGAACACCAACAATTTACCAGAAATTCTAAATCAAGCTTTTTAATTCAGTGTGCCTTATGTACGGGAAATGCAGTAAATACTATTGGAAATGCATAATTACAATGAGGTGGTTCTACATACGGTGTCATTTTTTTAAAAAGTCAACCCTAACTCTTACT
The DNA here is from genome assembly GCF_059441175.1 of Urocampus carinirostris. Classification (NCBI taxonomy): domain Eukaryota; kingdom Metazoa; phylum Chordata; class Actinopteri; order Syngnathiformes; family Syngnathidae; genus Urocampus; species Urocampus carinirostris. The sequence goes on along the minus strand of NC_142360.1, from coordinate 14,799,746 downwards.
ACTGTTTTCGTTTCATGTGCCTTATAGTGTGGTGCGCCTTATGTGTGAATACGTATGAATACCCATGAATGAATATTTGGAGGGTTCGCCACATAATCTTTATTGTCTAGAAATTGTGGTGTATTTTTCCTATTCTAAGGTATTTCCTATTGTAGAATCATAAAAATGGAGGCCACATGAAAAAAGGGACTTCGTTTGAATATGGTGGACCATTTTTGCTCATTTAAGTGTTTTTTGTAATCATCATAGAAAATATTCTCTAAAATGAGCTAAGTCATTTGCTAATTTCAAGGTTTTCCAATTGTATGGGTAATATGTTTCATTTTATCTGGAAAAAACAGTTAAACTTTTTTAATCAAGTTACATTTTAAATAGAATGACCTAAATTTTCTGCCAATGAGGTAAAAAAAAAAGCTAAGCACAATTGTGTATTCAGCCACAAACTGACCTCCCTCGGTGCCTGCACATCGATGAATTCCTTGAAGATCTTGTTTGCTCTGACCACCATTTTAGTCGAACTCTTGATTTTCTTATAATCCTCACACGCCATCCAAAATTCGATATTTTCATCGCTGAACTCTGATTTCAAAAAAGTCCGGAAGGCAGCCAGGCCATCTGCAAGCCACAAGAAAAGCAAGACATTTCAGTTAAAGCACGGATAATATTCTTACCTGATTAATAGGTCGTATCAGGTATTAAATAATTCGATAAATTCTGACTCTTGTTCTCAGAAATGGCAAATACATGTTTTGGTTAGAAGACAAACAAATCAGATGTTTTTTCTCTCCATCCGCTTCATCATTTTCATTAGTAAAGATAAACGATCAATTTATGTGCACCCACAGAGAGACGGCGGTCGTGTTTTTCTCCGAGGCCTGTGTCAGGTTGACATGTTATTGCCATTCTTCTCGTCCTCGTTGTTTACAGAGTGAAGAGTGCACAGGAAGGATTGGCTCCCCAGTAAATATGCAACACGACTTGTACAACCCTCAAAACATTGTGTTTTGCTGCACATGGTCACACTGTACTACGACATGATTTGTTTTTGTTTTGAAACACAAAAACTCTTACAGACAGGAATACCTATCACAATAATAGTATTAGGTGCAAATGCCCAACACATCTTCAACACTTTCTGTCTTGTTTTCCTCAGTTCTGAAAATAGCATATAGTCCAGTCCTAGTATCTGACTTTTAGGGTTTTATACCCCAAAAATATTTCAGTATATTCATTTTTTAATTTTCTTCCTCTTTCTTTTATTCACAACAAGGCTGATCATGAGAACATGGCCTAATGTGCCGGAACTCGTGAGAGAGTAGACTTTAACATTTGTGTGTACCCTGCAATCAGAACAAAAACTTTAGAAAAACTTACGAGAAATATTGGAAATATTTTATAATTACTTAAAAAAGGCCAACACAGCTAAAAACAAAACAAAAAGATTACTCCATTGGCAGGAAAACTTGTTTGATGTGTTTTGTATTGGGGCGGCAGTAGCTCAGGAGCTCATCTTGCGATCAAGAGGTCGCAATTTCCATTCCAGGCTCTTCCGTGTGATATGACGAAGTGTTCTTGGGCAAGACACTAAATCCCTTATGCCCCGATAAGCAGCTAGTTGCCTTGCATGGCTGATGCTGCTATCAGTGTGTGAGTGTGTGTAAATGGGTAAGTGTGAAGCTATGGGAGGTCGTCATCGACTTGAAATGAGCTGTATAAATGCAGACCATTTACATTTATATACATTAGTACGAAAACCATTTTTTTTTGTACAATAATTAAATCTACAGTTAAAGGGACATTATATTCATTAGCACACTCTAGTGGTAAATAAGTCCGTTAATACATTAATAAAAATGATATAGCTTTAAGAAGATGTAAAAGCGGAGAGGAGGTGGACTTGCTAACACGAGGTGGTGTATCCCTGGGCACAAAGATTTCTATCTGCTGCAGGGACGTCGGACTTTTGGCCTAGCGTGTGACGTCATCCACTCCGCTGTTGCTAAACTACAACATAGCACCCCGAGGCCATCCTGTTAATCTGTTAATAAACAACAAAAGGATAATGCTAGAAGTGTGAATTTCCCTAAGGGGATGAATAAAGTATCTATCTATCTATCTATCTATCTATCTATCTATCTATCTATCTATCTATCTATCTATCTATCTATCTATCTATCTATCTATCTATCTATCTATCTATCTATCTATCTATCTATCTATCTATCTATCTATCTATCTATCTATCTATCTATCTATCTATTAATCTATCTATCTATCTTCATAGGATCGAATCCAGCTACCAGCCTTACTGTGCAGGGTTTGCATGTTCTCCCCATGATTGCGTGGGTTTCCGGTCACTCCGGTTACCTTCCACATTCCACAAACATGCATGTCAGGTTATTTGGCCGGTCCAGGTCCTAGCTCCTACTTGTGGATGAGTGAGTTGTCTGTCTCTGTGTGCCTTGGACTGGCTTGCAACCAGTTCAGGGTGTTTGAAGATCTGTATCATTTGATATATTTATTTATTGATGTATTATATTTTCACTTTTTTTGTAAAAAAACATCTACGTAAAGTTAAAGGGACATTTTTTATTATTTAGCGTCACCTGGTGGTAAAACATATAATTAATTAATTCATTAAAAAATATATTGATTTGAATAATAAGCAAACATAGATGAACTATCGTATGAACATGCATTTTTGTAAGACTTGCTGTTCAGGAGATTCTTATTTATTTTACATAACATGGGACATAAATGTTTGTCATCTTGCTGCTATGGGTAACCCCCCAAAAAACAAAGTCCTTGTGAAAGGCTGGACAAAAACAATTTCCAAAAACTGTGCTTTTTGGCCACTTTGAGTCTCCGTAGTTTGTAATTTTCCTTGTGCTTTCTATCTCGTTTTTGGTTGCACTATCCATTACAGGGACATATAGGGATCACATATTACAGTGTCCTCTTAAAACAAGCAACATTGCCTTAATTAACACATGGTAATTGGTTTTTGCTCGTTTACAAATCAGTATTTTAAATCTGAACTTTTTATTTTTTTTAAATGGTCAAAATTTGTATTTTTTCCTTGTTTTAAAAATGCTTTTTGTTATTGTATTTTGGCACCAAGGTCAAATATCCCAATAAAATTCAACACAGTAGTATATTAAAAAAACATCAAGTTTATAGTTTTCCCGTGAATAATGGACACTCATAATGAAGTGAGACTACACCCGGATTGAATTTGAGCTTCTAAGGAATAAGGAGGCTCTACAAAATGTACAATTTGTCAAGTCTGTTCTAAAGGTCCCCTCAAAACCCTTTATCTTGAGAATCTCCTGGGTTACATGGAGGGTGAGGGGGGTTGCTAAATGTAGGGAAAATCAAGGAACATCATCATGGTTGCCCCTCCTTCACAATCATGTGTGGAGATTAAAAGAGTGACTAAACAGTGATCACAAATAGAACATCGTTCATGTGTTAACAGTTTAATTTCCTATTTGTCAGCATTTAACGATTTCATAACCATCTGGGAGAATTTCTCTAATCCTAGTTCATGGCCTGGGCACAGTAAAATTATTTCTTTATTGCAAGCATTTATTTATTTATGGTCAATAGCCAGTTAACAGTTTATCAAAATGAACAATATATAAAAGATTGTTTGAACAAAAATTATTTCTGCCAATGGATATATTTTTGCAGTGTAGGACCTTACACATCATTTCCAGAGCTCCCAAATGTACTACACATTTTCCGTAGTTTACTATTCCTAGCAAATTGTATTCCAATTTAAAAAAAACACAAACAAGACAGACTCAAAAGTGGCTAAGCACAATTTCACTTCTCATTTGCTTGCCCAGCCTTTTGGAAGTCACCGTTTTTTGGGGGTACCCATTGCAGCAAGCTGGCGAACATTCATGTGTCATTATTACTGATGCAAGGCACTTGAGTCGGCTCCTCGGGTGCTGATTGGCTGCTTATCTCTTTTAAAACCCCTGTCTTCCTGTCTCACCCGTTGTCAGTCCGTCTGCGAACCTCAGCCCATGCGAGGCAAGCCCTTTTGACCCTTTCCTGTCCTGATTCCTGTTTGAGTCCGACCCCTTTTGTGAACTCGAATACGTTTCTGCTCCTCGGTCCCGGCCATCGACCTCTTCTTCCCCCGCTCTCGACACTGCCTTCGCTCGCCACGGAAGTGCCACTTCCGAGTTCGAGCGATCTGCCACCCGTGACCAACTATCACCGGATCGTGGTTGCCTTTTCCTCCTTCTAAATAATGCTGAGAAAACCAAGGCAAGTGGGTCCTGTCTCCATTTCTGGTCTCTGACATCATGTCGACTCCCTCAAAGGGAGGTTCATGTTATGTTAAACAAATATGAATTTCTCAACATACAAGTATTTTTTAAAAATGTTGATCATTAAGTATTTTTCCTTATTATTTAAATCAATGTTGATTTTGAGATAATTACGTTTTCTTACCACTAGAAGGCACTAAATAAGACTTTATTCCCCTTTAAACAAAATAATGAAGACATCGAAATAAAATCTAAGAACATTGTCTATTAACCACTTTGGACACCTATCAATTGCACTCTGAAAAATTACAAGGATAACATTTTCTAAAAATTCTCTTTAATTCTGAAATGTGATTTTCCGTATTCACCCGTGTTCCGTGTTTACATTCAAATGTACAAGGACTGTAAAGTCAAGCCCCAAAACAAAAAGGTGTTTACTTACATTTATGAGACAGAACTTGCTCAAATGATTGAGACCATGGAACAACCTCATCTGTTGACAATCTGATGGGGAGAAAGAGGCTTTGGTTATTTTGGCTGCAATGCAATTTTATGGATTATGTAACAGTGAGAGGCCAACATGATTGAATGCATGATTTGTCCCGAGTGGTTGTTCTGCCAAAGGCTGCAGGTAAATTTTATCTGTGGTCACATGAGGAATCGGGAACAACGGCAAAGTGAGTTTCAAAAATGGAGCACGATAATGGTCAGTGTTTATTTTGAAACGAATCAAGAGCCTGCAGGTGGTACAAAATGCTGCAGCGAGGCTTTTAACTAAGGCATGAAGGTTTTATAACATTACCCCGGATTTAGCTAACTTGCATTGGCTCCCTGTTAGCTAAAGATGGGATTTTAAGGTTCTGTTGGTATTATACAAAATCAAGTCAAGTCATGTTTTTTTTGTATAGCCCTTAATCACAAGGAGTCTCAAAGGGCTGCACAGACCACAGATTATTGCAAGCCACAGACTATTCTTACACCAAAATCATGCATGGATTTGCTCCATAATGTTTCAGATCTAATTTCCCCGTATTTTCCGGTCCGGAGCCTTCTCTCTGACAATGCTGGTCTACTAGTGATGCCAAGAGCCAAGAAGAGAACCACATGTTCGAGAGTGTTCTCCATTCGGGCCCGGGTGTTGTGGAATGCTCTGCCCCCTGATATTCGATCAGCGACCTTAGTGGAACTGTTTGAATCTAGGCTTAAAACACATTTCCATTCTATATCTTATGATTGATCTATATTTCCTGTTGATGATATATTTGTATTAATTGTTATTACAACATCCATTGCAGCCAGCAGGAACAGCATCAATGTGCGGATGCTGTTCCTGGACTTCAGTTCAGCATTCAACACCATCATCCCACAACACCTGGTAGATAAACTGAGGCTCCTGGGCTTCAACACCCCCCTGCGGAACTGGCTGCTGGACTTCCTCACTGACAGACCCTAGTCAGTGCGGCTTGGTCAGAACATCTCCGATGTCATCACCCTCAGCACGGACTCCCCCCAAGGCTGTGTCCTGAGCCCCCTGCTGTTCACCCTGATGACACACGACTGCGTCCCTAGGTCAGCCACAAACCACATCGTGAAGTTTGCGGACGACACAGAAGTGGTGGGCCTCATCAGGGACGACAATGACCTGGCCTACAGGGAGGAGGTGGAGCAGTTGGTGGGCTGGTGCAGAGTCAACAGCCTGGTCCTGAATGTTGACAAAACTAAAGAGATCATTATCGACTTCAGGAAAAACCAGCCCAACCATGCCCCACTTCTCATCAACAACAAGGCTGTGGAGGTTGTCAGCAGCAGCAAGTTCCTAGGGGTGCACATCACAGACAAACTCACCTGGTCCGTGAACACTGCATCACTGGTGAAGAGGGCACAGCAGCGCCTGTACTTCCTGCGGAGGATGAGGAGAGCCCACCTGCCCCCACCCACCCTTATCACATTCTACAGGGGCACCATATAGAGCTTCCTGACCAGCTGTATCTCTGTTTGGTGTGGAGGCTGCAGTTCCTCCGACTGGGGTAGTGTGAGGAGGGTGATGAGGACAGCAGAGAAAATCATCGGGACTTCTCTCCCCTCCATTCAGGACATTGGCCAGAAGCGCTGCCCATCCCGAGCCAAGAACATCATTAGGGAGCCCTCTCATCCCCATCATGGACTGTTCACTCTGCTAGCCTCTGGGAAGAGGTACTGCAGTATGTGGTGCAGGACCACCAGGTTCTGCAACAGCTTTGTCCCCAGGGCCATTAGACTGTTAAATGGTCAATCACATACATAGTAAGCCTACACAGCTGCTAATCTGTACATCTGTTTTTTTTGTTTTTTTGTTTTTTTTTGCACTACTGGCAGTTCTCTTATACCTAGTCACTCCTTTGCACATCTGTTCTCCTCTGCACTATCGTACTCCAGTGTTATTGTTATTGTATAGTGACTTGTTTACCTGACTGCCCATTTTGCACATCTGGTTAGCTGCTCCTCTTGCACTCTTTGCACTACTGTATAATACTATACATAGCTATAATTATTAGTATATTATTAGTACTTCAATACTCCAACTCAATACAACATTTTATTTATATCAAAGCGGCGCTGCCACGAGCAACTGCCTTTTCCAGCAGCTGCCCTATTGTTTTATTGTCTGCTCCTATCTTCGGTGTTTTTTCTTCCCGTTTTGACAACTACACTATGGATTACTTCTATCCTATGGACATGGGTTTTAACGCACAAGAAATGCGTGTATTCAAGGAATTTCAACTCCTTGCCCTGAAGAATTCTCGTGCCGGCGTGATGAAGGGGCCTATCGTGGAGGAAAAGCCGGAGCTAGCGAAGCGGCTAGCGGCGTTATAAGTCTTCGGTACCATCCGTAATCATGGTAAATGCGAACTCACGACCAAATAAGATCATCGAGTGCTGGTGGAAAACATCGAAGCGCACAGGGAGCGCAGTTGCTGTGTTTTGCGGAAACGTGGCTCACGTTTAGCATTCCGGACGCTAACGTGTAGCCACCCGGAGCTACCCGGAGCAATCCGGCTTCAACGCCGCTAAACAGAGACACGAAAGCCGGGGGGAATCGGAGAGGAGGCGGACTTGCTAACACGAGGTGGTGTATCCCTGGATTTTCACAAAGAAAAGTCTTCCATCTGCCGCAGGGATGTCAAATTTTTGGACTGGCGTGACGTCATCCACTTCACTACAAGCACCCCTAGGGCATCATTTTCATCTGTTAATAAACAACGGGGTAGACTGCTGGAAGTGTGAATTTCCCTACGGGGATGAATAAAGTATCTATCTATCTATCTATCTATCTATCTTGCTATCATTCAAGGAAACTGTGCGGGTCAGATGTATCGACATTTCGTTCTGTATACACGTGTACAAGAATGACAATAAAGTATATCTGAATCTGAATCTAAATCTGAGCCTGGAAGGGGATTACCTCATGTGCGATCCCTTCCAAAGGTTTTTTCATTTACCTAATGTTGAGGTTTTTGAGTTTTTCCTCGCCCTCATGCAGGTTGAACATGACTTGACTTGACATTTCAGAATACATCAGCCATTATACGTCAATCGATTAAAAGGATGCAAAACGAGGCAACATTTGGGTGGTTAAAAACAAATAGAGTTGCAAAATACATAAGCATGACAATGCCGAGCCTTGAAGACGTTTCTGGATACTCACTTTAAACATCTGGCAGCAGTTTCTTGCGCCGGGGGAAGGAACTCGGACAAGTCGCTGTACGAGTCCGACTTTTGAGATAAACACCCGAGTCTGGTCTTCATAGCTCTAACGTAGTGAAAAAAAAACATATTATTTAGACTATTTTTGGATGTTTATTCCAAATGCATACATATTAACACCAGATAATGCTTTGAGGATTAGCAGTTCCTCTATTTGTTTTTATTTAGAAAGACATTTCGTAAAAGCAGCTGAGTGTCCTTTAAAACAGTTTTTCTCAACTGGTGGGTTCTCACCCAAAAGTGGGTCGCGGACCTTTGCCCTGGCAAAAAAATACTAAGAAGGATAAAAAACAGTGGGGCAATTACACAATAGGTGGCGATAATGCCCTGCTCGATGTCTTTTACCTGTTCAGTCAATTAGCGCCATCGCAGTTTTGTTAGAGGGGAACCACTAATCTTTTTTGAACAAGAATTTTTTTGTAAATATTTCCTTCTTCTTATACAATAGAGAAATATGAAGATATTGTAGGAGTGTCTGCCATGCTTGGATGTATAGTAAATTATTTGAAAATTTTATATTTATATTTTTTTCTTTTTACCAGTACATTGATCTTTAATATCAACACAATTTGGTTATTATCGTCTGTGGTGAGGGGCCCTCTCCCACCGTGGTCCGCTGCGTGTCGTAAGAGGCGACTAAAGTGGAGGAAGCGAGGGGACTGGGGATCCTCTCCTCTCTATAGCTACTCCCTAAAAGACAGCAAGGCAAAAAAAGGGGGCGGGAGACCGAAAGGTCTCGCAAACCCTAGTTATTGGGTCACTAAATGTGAGAGGCTGTGGAAGTAAAGCGACTGAGTGGAAGAAAGAGGAGATTGGAAGGATGATGACTAAAAGGAAGGTTGATGTGTTAGCCTCGAGTGAAACAAAGATGATGAAGTGTTTGAGGAGTAGGTTAGGAGTGACAAGATTGGATAGATTGAAAAAGGAAATTGTAAGAGACAAAACTGGAGTAGTAGTGGAACTGAGCAAGCGTGTGGATGAGAGAGTACTCGGTTGGTTTGGTTTGGAAGATGGATGAGAAGCGAATGTTAAAGAGGATTTACAGAGCAGAAGTAAATGGAAGGAGACCAAAAGGAAGGCCGCGATTGACGTGGATGTATGGTGTTATGAGTGCACTGCAGAAAAGGGGTCTAAATGTAGTGGAAGCTAGATGTCTTGTTGGTGATAGGAATGAGTGGAGAGGTGTTGTAAAAGGATAGTGGGATGTTTAGACGTGATCTAAGGGATGGGCAGGGCACCTGTATGATGCGGCAGGGGTAAACCAGTGAAAGCTGTCGGGCCCTGCCGTTGAACAGAAGAGTCTGTTGTGTCACCCTGACCCGAGTGACATGGCCACTTTCTTGTGTCCCGTTTCATCTGGAGGGACGAAAGCATGACCAACTTGGGCGCCGAGGTGCTTAACTTGTTTGGGTGTTTGGGTTAGCCATGGTCCAAAAATGTTTTTTTCTACTTTTTCCCTTTATGGAACTTGAAGTCATTTTGGTTTTGCTGGTCATATTTTTGGTGAGGTGGCAGTAGCTCAGGAGGTAAGGCGCTCGTTTTGGGATCAAGAGGTCACAAGTTCTATTCCTCACTCCTCTGAGTTATATGTCAAAGTGTCCTTGAACAAGACACTAAACCCCTAATGCCCCCGATATGCAGGTAGTTGCCTTGCATGCCTGACGCATATAATGAAACATAAATATTGATAAAAATCGGTTGAGTATTAAGAATCCTTTGGTTTCCCAAGGCACTAAAGTGAATCAGGTCACTCAAACATAAACGGTAAAAACACAAAAAACGCATTAATACTTGAAGTGGATTTTGCAAAGAAGCAAGATTCTCAATTTAGTGTGTTGCCATTTATATCTTCCTTTGCAAAAAATGGAACGTCACATACTTTGATGCCTTTAATATCCCAAATCCTCCCCACAAAGGAATTTAATTGTGAAATGAAATTCACCTTGAGATTATGACTCACGGATGATAGGCTCAACTGCTCGTCTGTGTTCGTAACGTTGGATATGTAACAGGACGCTTTTTAGGGCAGACCGCCCAGCCAGAGAACAGCTGGACCTTGCAACAAAGGCTTTGATTTGGATTATTATTTTTTTTTGACCTGACACACATTCCAGAGGTGTTGGAAAAGCCTTGACAATAACTTTCAGACCATCTACTCATCAATACAGAAATCTTACTGAATTCGGTTACAACTGCCTTTAACAATTCAATAAAGCAAATTAGGATGTAGTCCCTCACTCACATACAGTGAAGAAAATAAGTATTTGAACACCCTGCTATTTTGTTATTTCTCCAACTTAGAAATCATGGAGGGATCTTAAATTTTCATCGTAGGTGCATGTCCACTGTGAGAGAGATAAACTAAAAAGAAAAATCCAGAAATCACAATGCATTATTTTTTTTAACGCTTTATTTGTGTGATATCGAGGTGATATCTTGCATGTGGGCTCCACTCCGATTGAGATTGACCGTCATGTTAAGCCTCTTCCATTTTCTAATTATGTATATGTATATATCCATCCATCCATTATCTGCACCGCTTATCCTCAGTAGGGTCGTGGGGGTGCTGGAGCCCATCTCAGCTGTCTTCAGGCAGTGGGCAGGGGACACCCTGAACTTGTTGGCAGCTAGTCACAGGGCACACAGGGACGGACAATGCGCTCGCTCATTCACACCTAGTGACATTTTGGACCGGCCGATTAACCTGACATGCATGTTTTTGGAACGTGCCCAGAGGAAACCCATGCAAGCACGGGGAGAACATGCAAACTCCACACAAGAGGTTCGATCTCTCGACCTCAGAACTGTGCCACACACATACTAACCACTGCGCCGCCATGCTGCTGTATGTATATATATATATATATATATATATATATATATATATATATATATATATATATATATATATATATATATATATACATACATACGCTTATCCTCATTAGGGTCGCGGGGGGGCTGGAGCCCATCCCAGCCATCTCCGGGCAGTGAGCAGGGGACACCCTGAACTGGTTGCCAGCCAATCGCAGGGCACACAGGGACAGACAACTCATTCGCTCATTCACACCTAGGGACAATTTGGACCGGCCAATTCATCTGAAATGCATGTTTTTGGAACATGGGAGGAAACCGGAGTGCCCAGAGGAAACCCACGCAAGCACGGGGAGAACATACAAACTCCGCACAGGAAGTCTGGAGCTGGATTTGAACCCAGGACAGGTTCCCATGACATTAACTGTGCCGCACAAGCGCTAACCACTGCACCGCCGTGCTGCCCTATATATATATATATATATATATATATATATATATATATCTCATCTCATCTCATTAGCTACACCGCTTATCCTCAATAGGGTCGCGGGGGTGCTGGAGCCCATCCCAGCAATCATCGGGCAGTGGGCAGGGGACACCCTGAACTGGTTGCCAGCCAATCGCAGGGCACACGGGGACAGACAACTCACTCGCTCATTCACACCTAGGGACAATTTGGACCGGCCAATTCATCTGAAATGCATGTTTTTGGAACATGGGAGGAAACCGGAGTGCCCAGAGGAAACCCACGCAAGCACGGGGAGAACATACAAACTCCGCACAGGAAGTCTGGAGCTGGATTTGAACCCAGGACAGGTTCCCATGACATTAACTGTGCCGCACAAGCGCTAACCACTGCACCGCCGTGCTGCCCTATATATATATATATATATATATATATATATATATATATATATATATATATATATATATATATATATATATATATATATATATATATATTAGAAAAAATGAATATATTAAAAGTTCATGTATTCGATGTTGTAGGTGGCGCTAGCGGTATAATTGGAGGACTAAAATGTCATTGTTTTTCTTTTTCTATTGTGGGTGGTGTTTTGTTTTCTTATTTTGATTTTGAATATATCTTACCTGCAAGAAAAACAATGTGACAGGTGTATAGACTTTTATTTTGTTGTTTCTTATGGTTAATTATTTTTGATGCTTTTCCTGTGCTGTGCTTTTTTTAAAAGAAGCTGCAAGTCTTTAAGGCACAAATACACAAAATAATATTGATCAATTTTTTTGTCAGTTCCATTTTTTTTGCATTGATGGAATGTTTACCATCAAAAAACGAAACATGTTTTTGAAAATAGCAGCAACTAAATTTCCCTATTCAATTTAACTCTTGCATTAATCTAGTCAAGTCAAGTTATGTCATGTTTATTTGTGAAGCTACAATTAATCTTGACGAATAATTTTTTGTAACATTCATCTGTAGACTAAAAATAAAATAAATGGAATGCTTAATTTTGATTTAAGAAAAAAATATTTTGTCTAAAGTGAATATAATAAATAGTCTTTACTGTTGTTAAAAAATCTTATTTGGAAACAAGCCAATACAATTTATTATGAATGTACTTGAATTTTCAAATTAAAAACATATATATAAGATTATGCTTTTATAGAAGGACACTGGTGTACTCTTGGATCCCATTCCGCTTTTCCTCTTATATTTTCTTTTACTACTGAATAAAGCATAATATTTGCTTTTGAAGGTAATGAACGTTCTACTAAAAATATTTCATAGACCCTCAAAATATCCTTAACCAATCTAAAATAAAGCAATATGCTGTAAGTGGACTAAAATAGAATTGGATTTGTCTTTTGTGCAGACGAATACGGTGATTAGAACATTTTAATTCTCTAATTCAACATATTTTAAATGCATAACAGATTTGTTCTTTATTCTAAACATGGTTCCTTTCCTTCTCCAGTGATGAATCAGGGGTGCAGAGCTGCTTGGGGACACGTGCTTCTGCTGTACTAATTCTAAAAATATCCTGACCAATCTGCGCAGTCAGGAGGAAACAGTGCATGTTCTATTCAGCCATGCAGCAAAAGCCTGTCACCGCAGGGAAGGAAGGCGCTGAAAATAAAGCATCGCAAACACCTCCTCACTTGAAACCAAGAGCCATGCAAGATCCTTCTTCTTCTTCAAAGAGGCTTGCTCAAAGGAAGGCTTAGGTAACAGAAATGTAGATAGAACCTTCCTGCCGCTACATCGTAGGGATGGTGGCGCAATAATTATTGGATCCTACATCTTCATTTGTCATTATTTTCAACTTTGTTAGTGCTTATGGATAGTGCGCAACTCATTTGTTATGTTCAGCAGCTTTGCTTACTTGCTCACTTGATTCAATTTCGAACTTGACCCGGCAGTAGAGGTCTTTTGGATTTTAGATGTTGGCTTGGATATGGTGTGGTCAAGTGTTTTTCAACCAGTGTGACATGAGACATTGTTCTGCGTGCCACAGGATAATACTCCGTGGTGACAATAAATTGAACATTGCATAGAATGTCTGGTCCCAAGTACACTGCAAGGGGTACAGTTAAGATCTGACTTTTGGGTTCTAATGCAAATATACAAAGGTTTGCATGGACTTGCTCTTTCTTATCTCCCTGATCTGATTTCTCCTTATGTTATGAAATGAAATAATCTGCATTTATATAGCGCTTTTCAAGTCAATGACTTCCCAAAGCGCTTTACAATGTGCTCCACATTTCCCAATAGCGGCCTTGCAGCCATGTAAGGCGCTAACCTGCTTATTGGGGGTGTTAGGGGTTCAGTGTCTTACCCAAGGACACTTCGACATGTAACACGGACAAGCCGGGATTCGAACTGGGATCCCTTGATCCCAAGATGAGCGCTCTACCTCCTGAGCTACTGCCGCAATTTCCCTTTTGAGTTTCCCTTGTGGGCATGCAGTTTTCAGATTGGGGGATGGTGTAATTTTGGCTTGTCCAGTCCTTTGAGACATTTTGTGATTAAGGGCTATACATATAATGACACTTGACTATGTAGGAGAACTGAAGTCAAACACATAGTAAAGTTGTATTTCTGATGAGTTTATTCTGTTTGAACTTGACTTTTTACAAACTTTTACCCGAAGGCTCAAGATTAGATGAGGGCCCTTAAGGCCACTTAAACCAGGGGATTGTTAGATTAGGCCACTCAGATATAAGATAAAACACTTGAGCTGATCGGCTAGGTTGCTGTGACTCGTCCTTGCTTTGTGCCTTTTTTATCTACCAGCACACTCGCACGAATTTTCCTGTCGGCACCAGTTAATACGATTTGGTCATACTAGAGAAGGGTGGCCAACCCAGTCCTCGAGAGCGGCATGTCCTGCGTGTATTGGACATGCCGCTCTCAAGGACTTGGTTATCCACCCCTGTTAAAGATCAAGCTTAAAAAATCCAGCTCGACCCAAACATGGCCGGCCGGTATTAAAGCCCCAACCAGCTAGAGCCCGAGCAAGGGCCCGGATCAAACCCAATGTTTCATATTTTATCTGTGAGAAGACAGGAGGAGGAAGGAAGATTTTGGACGACTCAGCTCACTGCCACACGTCCTCCTCTATGGGTCCAAATATGCCGCCTAATACATTAGCCGGAAAAAGAAACAAAGAAGAATGACGAGTGGATAACTTAAAAAAAAGGCAGCAATTAAGAAGCCCTGCCCGGCTTGAACCTGAATGTAATGATTGACATTTTAGTCCCGACTCGACCCAGATATCTGGCCGGACTCAGGCCTGTGATCTTACCTCTAGGTCATACATTAGCATGTGGCTGGGCAGCCAAAACAGTATAAGATTAGACACTGTTAAATAAAGCGGACTTTTTCTGCATCATGCTGCCCTAGATGTGTATTTGATCAAGCTGGCATCCAGTAGTGCTTATAAAACAACCATCGAGTTACTTTTATTTTTTTATTTTTCTTGTCAATAAAAAGAAGGAAAATTATAAGTTCAATCTGTTTTTAATGTTGGACACCTGCAAGGAAGATTGCATGGGATGCTAGTTCATTATTTTGACTATTACACCTTAATGATTTTTGTTATCTTGACTGTTATGCGCTGTTTTACATCAATATCACTATTGGCCAATAATGTTGCAAGTTACATATTCCGGTTCTGATAAAATAGGAACATTGTGACAAATATGAAAAAAAAAACTCCCAGGGAGAATTACAGTTAAGACATGTAAGAGTCAGCTCTGGCCTGACAAGTCCACCATGCAAATTTCCAGCAGTGTAAAGTTAAGTGCCAGAAGAAATGAGGCTACAGGGATGGTTGTATGTCCCATTAATGGGAACACCAATGAAGGCAATATGAATACTTCAAATTGTTGGTGCCAACAATGATGCCATTCAAGCTTATTTTCCGGAAATATATATTTAACTGCTCAGGCCCTGTCTCGTACTACTAAACTAGATAAGTATTACCAATTGCATCTCTTGTTTTTGCTTTGCATTCGACAATGTTTGTTGAATAGTATTCACATATATTTGCTTGTGTTTTTCCTGATTCCATTACTTCTTCCATACGGAGCTATAGAGCGCACAAATGTCCATTGTTTCATAAGCATCAAATTTTGCAGATTGGATTGAAAACCTTAATTCAAAGCTGTCGATAATCATCAGCGAGTCAAGCCTTAGTAACCAGCCGACGACTCACATAATACTTTGAGCTTCGCGTTAGCATGGGACTTACATAACAACATCAGTCAGTCGGTACATGCATATTAATCTTTTACCTGGATTTTGTTGAGTCTGTGCACAGCAAACGAGGTCCTTTTCCCTTCTTTTTGTGAGTGCTTCCTTTAAAAGGTAGTCAAGCAGATACTGTTGTCTACTTCTCAATGTTGGATTTTAGATTACAGAATGTGAGCCTGCAGCAGCGAGTGGAGGCAAGCAAGAGACGGAGGGGGCGGCAGCAGACTTCCAGCCAGCTTGCCACCATCGCCGAGGACGAGGCGAGCGCATCTTTAAAGTTGTCAAGTGCTTTTTTTAACGTTACTATGGAGAAAAAGGACCACGAAGTCCACTGGATAAGAAACTCAAAAAACGTCAGGATGATAGGCAATTGAAAGCACTGTACAATGTCATTTTAAGCAAATGAAACATTTAAACAATGATTTGAACATTGCAATTAAGGTGAAGGGAGATGGGTTGCCATCTTCACCTGTTGGGATATTGGCATGTCGTAGCGCCTCCTAGTGGTAAAAATATCCTTCATTAAAAAGAAAGTGAGGATTTTAAAAGTAAGCAAAAATTCAGGAACAGTCATCTCAACAAACATATTTTATAATACTGTGTTATAAGGCGCACCCCCGAAAAAGTGTTAATTTGTGATATATTTGTATGTCAAAAACACATTGGACTATAGAGCGCATGGAATGAGAACTACAGTAAGATTTAAGGTTGCATAACATATACATAAATACATTAAAATTAAAATGATGTATTTCATAGGATATAAACTACCGTAAATTCTGGACTATAGAGCGCACCTGATTATAAGCCGCACCCACGACATTTCGGGAGGAAAACCGATTTTGTACATACACAAGCCGCACCTGTATATTAGCCGCATGCGCCCACATTGAATAAACGCAATACAAAAACGAAACTGACCCTTACCCGATACAGTCCAATAAACACAACCGGCAAAATGAACAGAAAATGATACCGGTACTTAAGATTTAATGCAGACCTGCAGAGTCCAGGTGCCCGTTGAAAGTAATCCAAGGAAAAAATTGTATATTTCCAAAGGTGAGGGTGGGAAAAATATATATCCACTATTGTCGGCCGCGTCCACAAACACGTCTCACCTTTACTCCACTTCCCGTCAGCCCGCGCTTGCCCCGCCCCTTCTTTCTCATTTGCTCGTACAAAATATATCAGAATAAGTTTCTAAAATAAATACATTACAAAAATATGCAGTTGCAAATACATATTATACATGGTTACGCATATTTACAAAGAAAGACGGTACACCGAGAGAGTTTTCAAAGCTTTAATAATAATATCATAACTTTCATCCCAAACCGTGCCTGTGAAGGGTAGCAAAACGCTACTAGCAACACGCTCGCAACACAGTAAATAGCGCTGTTAAAAGAACATACCGTACTTGTAGTAAGAATGGTAAACTGTCCTCATCTTCCTCCTTATAACTGATCTCATCAAAGTCGTCTTCCTTCAATTTGGAGACTTAGTCATGTGGACGTGGTCCCACGCTCCCTTATATAAAAACACTCTAGCAACACACTCGCAAAGTAAAGTTTACGTGCGCTAGCTCTGTTTCCTGCTTGATTGCGTTTAGCTTGAAAGTCGCGTTATGTGCCTTTCTTTTTGCAATTTGCATGGTGAGGAAATGTCGACGCTAATTTAATTTGTGCACAAGCTAAGAAGTTGCAGTTTAAATCTTACCTTTTATACTCGAACGCCGCTGGCGGCCGTTAGAAAAATTACAAAAATTGGGCGCATCACTGAATAAGCCGCAGGGTTGAAAGTTTGGGAAAATAGTAGCGGCTTATAGTCCGGAATTTACGGTAACTATGACATCTGGATTCCCCACTAAAAATAATGAATTCATTCCACAAACAGTGACCCCAGACTGGCACAAATGATTGAGAACAAAACATTATTACCTATTTGATTGAACATACACAATTTAAAAAAAAAATACAATTATTCCATTGAATGCAGAACTTTCAAATCATTGACAAAGCCAAGACAATTGGATAAAGACAAAAATATTATTGTTTCATTTTGGCTATTATAAGAATCCCTTTCATCAATCGCTGAAATGTAACAAGCATACTTGTACAATTAACTGTTAACCACAAGAGAACAGTCAAAGAGCATTCTATATTTTTCTCAAAGGCAGATTAGTTGCCAACAGTTCATTTAATTGTAACTATGCATTTCTCATTTTATCCATCCTATTTTCTGATACAAAAGGTGCACATATCTGGCCAATTTGGTGTTTTGAGGTGTACCTAATAGTCCTAAGAAATTGGTAATTGGTATCTATTTGACAGAATATAGCTCACTTAAAGAGGAGATGATATGATTGTTCGAGCATCTTGTAGCTAAGGGTACCCCCGAAAAACAAAAACCTTGAAAAAGGCTTGGCAAAAAATGAGAAAAATAACAGTGCGGCTAGGTCACATTAAGTTTTTGTAGTTTGTGTCTTCCTTGCCCTTTGTAGCACTTACTTTTGGACTTAATACATAATACGGTGACATCTAGTGGTCACATGTTTCACATCCAGATTTGTTTTCTCTAATAAGCTTACTTTTCTCCAGCATTGCTCAAGTTAACACACATACTGATATGTGAAGTGAGGTGTTGTATAAACTTTACACGAGGGCTTCCTTTATTCCCTGTTTCATCGCTGGGGTTGTGCTAATGCTATAATAATAATAATAATAATAATAATAATACATTGGACATAAAAGTGCCTTTCAGGACACCCAAGGTTGCGGTACACAGAAAATCAAACAGTAATAAAACAAAAATAAAACAAGCAACTAATAAATCCCAAATACAAAACAGAGTAAAGTAAAAAAGGGGAATGGTATGTGAAGCAGATAATCATGAAAGGACAAGTCAAAAAAAGTGGGTTTTGAGTCCGGATTGGACGGGGTGGCGGAATTCCGGAAGTCAGCTGGTAATGAGTACCAGAGCTGGGGGGAAGAGCGTCTGAAAGCTGTTCTCCCCATCGAGCTGAAACAGGCAGCGGGTGCAGTGAGATGAAGGTAGCAGGATTATCTGAGGGTGCGGGATGGCGTGGCAATATGAAAGAGGTCGGAGAGGTAGGGAGCAGCAACAGCAAGCATGACAAAAACAACAGCAACAATAATAATAAAAATAATAATAGTAATAATAATCCGTCAATTTTCTTCTGCTTACCCGGGGTTGGATGTTGGGGTAAGCAACCTCAGGGGGGAGCCCTTACCTCATGATCCCCAGCTAACCAGCTCATTCAAAAGGATCTCGAGGCATTCCCAGGCCAGACTAGAGACATAGCCTCTCCAGCGTGTCCTGGGTTGTCCCCGGGCCTCCTGCCGGTGAGACATGCTCGGAAATCTTGCCGAGCGAGGTGTGCAGGAGGCATCCTTATCAGATGCCCGAGCCACCTCAATTGACTCCTTTTACTGCGGAGGAGCAGCGGCTCTACACTGAGTCCCTAAGGGATGACCGAGCTTCTCACCTTATCTCCAACAGAGAGCCCAGCTACCCTGCAGAGGAAACCCATTTCAGCCGCTTGTATCTGGGATCTTCTTTCGGTCATGACCCACAGTTCATGACCATAAGTGAGGGTAGGAACATGCAATGCCCTGTAAATTGAGAGCTTTAGCTTTGAGCTCAGCTCTTCTTTACCCCGACAGACCGTTACAGGGTCTCGATGACGGCCGATCGGTTTGTCAATCTCCCCTTTATCCTCCCCTCACTCGTGAACAAGACCTCAAGATAATTTAACTCCTAAACTTGGGGCAGGATCATTACCAACCCGAAAGGAGTATGCCACCCTTTTTCGGTACCATGGTCTCAGAGTTGGAGGTGCTTATCTTCAACCTGGCCGCTTCACACTTGGCTGTGAATCGCTCTAGTTAGAGCTGAAAATTACGGGTTGAGGAAGCCAACAGCACCACATCATCTGCAAAAGAACATATGCAATGCTAGACCCAAAACGGACCCCTTCCTCTGCAAGGCTGCGCCTAGAAATTCCGTGCATAAGGAATCCGCCTTACTAACGTCAAGCTGGACCAAATTCTGTCACCGGGCATACAAGGACCACCAAGCCCGGATAAAAATGCGGTACCCCAAATTCCCAAAGCACTCCCAACTGGGCTTCCCGAGGGACACGGTCAAATGCTTTCTCCAAGTCCACAAAACACATATAAACCAGACCAGACTCGAGGACCCTGCAAATTATGTGGAACTTGTCCACTGTACCAGCACCTGAATGAAAACCGCAATGCTTCTCTTGAATCTGAGATTCGACTTTCTGACAGACCATCTTCATCATGAATAGAAATCACCAGGGAGTGTGGGAAGTGTTGTTTCCCTGTAGTTGGAACACACTTTCTTCCCCCCTTCCTGAAATGGGGGACCACCACCCCAGTCTGCTAATCCAGAGGTACTGATGTTTATGCAATGTTGCAGGGGCGTGTCAACCCACAACATCCAGGGCCTTAATGAACTCTAGGTGGATCTCATCAAACCCTGGGCCCTCATCACGGAGGAGTCTTTAGACCACCTCAGTGACTTTGACCCCAGAGGTATGAGTCCCAAGGCTCTGCTTCCTCAGAGGAAGACGTGTTGGTGGGATTGAGGAGGTCTTCGGAGTACTCTGCCCACCACTTCACATCTACCCGGTTCGAGGTCAGCGGCTCCCCATCTCCACTATACACAGTGTTGATGGCACTCTGCTTTCCCCCTAAGACGACGAATGGTGGTCCAACATTTAATTGAAGCTGTTCAAAAATCACCTTCTATGGCCTCGCCAAACTCCTTCCATGCCTAAATTTTAGCTTGGCACCTGCCGAAGTCACATTGTAGTTTCCCAGCCGACCCCCGCCAGTTGCTTCCAGTGTCCCACAGACCAAGAGGACCCGATAAGACTCCTTCTTCATCTTGACGGCATCCCTTACTGCCAGTGACCACCAACAAGTCTGAGGGTTGTGGCTACAGCAGTCACAGAACTTCACAGCCACAGCTCTGATCCGCCTCGACGATGGAGGCACGGAACATGGTTCACTGGGACTCAATGTCCC
This sequence comes from Urocampus carinirostris, assembly GCF_059441175.1. Classification (NCBI taxonomy): domain Eukaryota; kingdom Metazoa; phylum Chordata; class Actinopteri; order Syngnathiformes; family Syngnathidae; genus Urocampus; species Urocampus carinirostris. Next base: position 14,779,095 of record NC_142360.1, on the reverse strand, counting down.
CCGGCTTCCTCAGGACATGGGCACAGTTCTGCCGTAGGTATGGATTAAAACACTTTCTGACAGGAGATTCTGCTAGACGTTCTCGACAGACCCTCACAACTTGATAAAAAATATATATAAATATTAGTTTTATTCTGTAATGAATGAATGAAAAGTTTATTTCGAACATTAAAATAAAAACAGAACAAAAACAATGAGTCAACAACAAAATAGTTTTACATAACATGTTTGAAAAGGGGTAGTCAGAAGCAGATGCTTACTTTCCCTACCTCTTTATCTTCCCTATTAAATACATTTTACAAATCCTCTTTTCTTGTGTCTAATATAACAAAATCTCATGGATATACTTATTACATAGGTCAGATATCAATAATTATAATGATTACAAAAATCACATATTTTATACACTAATCTTCGAAATACCCATCCCTCAACGTCATAATGCAACTAGTTACCAAACATCACTGCGGCACCAATGATAATAACAACAATAAAAATATATATATTTTTTTAATAACAGTTATGATATAATAATAACAACAATAACAACAAAGTAAACCAGTTTTAAACGCAGTATTTCCAATCTCACTCATATCCCATTTTCTTCATCCCTGTATTTCGCCAGTAATGTTTTTTTGTATTTGAATTTGAACACATAATAAGTAATAAGTACAACAACAACAATTATAATAATTACAAAAGTAATAATAAATATCTGACTTATTTTGAACACTAGAAGTGAAGAAAGCAATTTTCACCTCCAATTTTCACAAATGCGTGTTGTTTTGCCATTTGGCAATGGTGACCTCTAGCGGTAAAAAGTAGGCATCACGAAGAATATTCATTTTGAATGCCTCTGTGAACGTGTTTATTCGTTATGCACTTTAAAGGTCAAATGTAACCCACTGGCAGGAATTCTTGCTCATTTTAACTTCATTTTTTCCTGTGTTAGGATATTTTAACCAGTTTTTACTGTCGAAGTATACTTAAAATACGAAGGAGCTGAGCGCTGGCTTTTTGACCTGCCAATACACACCGGCCGGGCAAAAAGAGAGTCGGAAGGGGGCTGGTGCTAGGAATGAAGTGAACGGAACCATTTCAAGGTAGTTGCGCCGTTCATTTTTGTTTTACTTTTTTTGTAATCTAGCTGACGTATTTTATTATAAGTAAGCCGATCCCTGTTCTTTATCAAGGAAAAGAGTGTTTTTAAAGTGCTACAATTGGTGGCTTGGGCACCCCTAAAGACGTACTAGTTACGCCCATGGTGGATGGTTTTGCTCATTTAAATTATTCATTATTCTGTTATCCATAGAAAATATTTCCTAACATGAGAAGAAGGATTTACCATCTAGTAAATGAGATCTTTCTTTCTTTTTTTCTTTCTCTTTCTTTCTTTCTTTCTTTCTTTCTTTCTTTCTTTCTTTCTTTCTTTCTTTCTTTCTTTCTTTCTTTCTTTCTTTCTTTCTTTCTTTCTTTCTTTCTTTCTTTCTTTTTTGCTTTCTTGTTTGCTTTCTATCTTTCTTTTCAAAGAAAAAGTATATTCAATGCAAAAATACCATTTTATATGTTTGGCAGAAGCTCTTTGTTTGTGTAAATTTGGTGTAGTTTAAAATCCAGCTACCAACGTTCCTGTGCGGAGTATGCATGTTCTCCCAGTGCTTGTGTGGGTTTCCTCCGGGCAATCCAGATTCCTCCCACATTGTGTGCCCTGTGACTGTGTGGTCAGTGTCAGTAATTAGAAATCAAAATTGTACTTAAGTTTTGAGTTAATCAACATAGAAAAACACAGAATTTTGGTGAAATCAGTAGAAAGCCAATAATTTCATCACCAAAAATGTAGAATCCTGGTCATCCTGGATCGTGTCCCCTTCTCCAGGTCTCTTTTATTCCTCATGCTGAGGTTTTTGAGTTTTTGAGGAGGTAGAGCGCTCGTCTTGGGATCAAGAGATCGCAGTTCGAATCCTGGCTCCTCCGTGTTACATGTCGAAGTGTCCTTGGGTAAGACACTGAACCCCTAATACCCCCGTTAAACAGGTTAGTGCTTACATGGCTGCACGGTGGCTATTGGGAAATGTGAAGCACACTGTAAAGCGCTTTGCGAAGTCTTGAAAAGCGCTATATAAATGCAGATCATTTCATTTCATTTCTTGGTTAGTATCACAGTCGTACAGGTATCACCTGTGGTGTATCTTGGGCAAGTACAGCATGGCGGCAATAATCCCTTTGCAGTTTTTATGGGGTAGTGGTTCACTCCACCACATGAAACAGATGGTACTGGGTTCCATGATTTTTAGGAACAGGAGAATCCTTTTGATTCGACTCAGATACAACACCTTCATCGTCTGTCCACCGTTGTTGTTGTTTTTTTGCGTAAAGCATCATCTTGCTCTTCAAAGATAAGCCGGACCTTGGCAATGCTTGGCAGCGAATACTAGATCCTGACAGACCCGTGATTATGTTCTGAAATTTTCAGCATCACATTGTATACACTTTCTTGCGATATATTTTTGTTAAAAAAAATGAACATTGTGGTAATGACATTTCATCCTTTGCTTCTGTGACATAATAAAGGCACAGACACCCATCTTTAAATCCTCCATTTTTACTTAAAGTAGATTATTGTAAATAAATTCATCATATCCAATATTTTAAGTCACAGCAAGAGAACACAAATAAAACGAAAAGTGACAAACTTAAAACGTAAATCCTCATTAAAGGATTCATGCATATTGCTCACTTGTAATATTTGGTATAGGTCAAAATATTCTTGCCGGATGAACAATATGGCGTATGGTTTGACGTTAGTTACATTTTTGATGCCATAAACCTAAAAGTGACCGTTTGCAGAAGCATTTTATCAGAAAAACGCACATTTTATTGTAAGGTGATGATCTCATTTGAACCACAAGATGGCAGTGTAAGACAATATGAATTGTCTCTTCTTCATGTTGATGTCCCTTCCTCTCCTCGGGATAGGTTTCAGCTTAATATTTCCTTAAAAGTAAACCAGACAAAAACAAAATCTGTTATGAGAAAATACACTAAGGCACATCTTAATTAATCCGTTGTCTTATTTCAAGTGTTTCTACCAATCACAGTAGTTTGCTAGAAAACTCCAGAGAGGCTGTGGAATTGTCGGGGCTCCTGGAGCTCATCCAAGCTTCGGCAAATGTCAGGCTCCACTTTAGCAGGTCTGCGTTTTTGTGTGAAGCGTTTACAAGTGGGAGCCGCACAACTGAATGTGGTTTACTCAAAATAATTGCCTTTGGCTACCGAGGGAAAACAAAAATGTATGAAAACTACAATCAATAAATGCTTGGAGGCCGGACGGCAGCAGCTGGTCGCCGCCCAACTGAAGATGAAGCAATTAAGTGGCCAAACTGATGTTTTCTCCAATGCTCCAGGGATGGATGTGAAATATGAACGATCGGGAAAAAACGAGATCTATTCACACTGTCTTTTTTCATTCTAATGAGCTTTGTGTTAAATAAGCTTCGATGACAGGAGATTTGCATAGTTGTCCCCTCGGGTTCACTATTTAAAACTTTCTAAATGAGTCGACGTGCAAATGATCGCGGTTTTCGCTAATAAGGCTTTTTTTTTAGGTCCATCATCGGTCAAACTAACCTTGCGCTTTCATTGGAACACTCGAGCGGTGCGCTTGGAGGTGAAATTTTCAGTGTTTTTGAAATTATTTCAACAGAGCTCATCTCCATTGTTGTCATTAACATTAACTCATGTTGCTCAATCTGCCCTCTAAAATCAATCGTTGGCCATGATTGACTTTTACATGATTTTGCAGCAGATGATTTAATCTGGCCCCGTCAAAAATTTCTCAGTATGTCAAAAACCGAAGCGACTCTCGAAGTCAGTGGTTTCAAACTCATTTTAACTCGAGGCCCACACGATGGAACAAACATTCTCTTGGGGGCCGGACTGGTCGATTAGAGAAAGAAAACAGAAAAAAAGAAATAAGAGAAAGAGAGGGAGAGAAAAACAGAGAGTGTGGTACAAAGAAAGAGAGAAAGGGAGGAAGAGAGGGAGAGAAAGGAAAGGGATAAAAAGAGAAATAGTGAGAGAGGGGGAAAGAAAGAGGGAGACATAAATAAATCCAAAGAGAAATAAAAAAGAGAATGAGAGAAAGGAGAGAAGGGGGGAGCAAGAGAGTGTGAAAGAGAGAAAAGAGAGAGAAAATGAAAAAGGAAAAGAGAACAAAAGAAGGTAAAAAGACACACAGAGAGAAAGACAAAGAGGAACAAAGAAAGAGCAAACGAGAGACTGAGTTAAAGAGAGAAGAGAGTGTGAGAAAAGGGAGAAAGAGAGAGAGAGAGAGAAAGAGAGAAGGGGAGAAAGAGTAAAGGGGTAAGGAAGAGAGAGAGAAAGAGATAAAAAGGATATAAAAGTAAAAAAAAGAAAGAGAGAGCAAAAGAAGATAAAAAGACATAGAGAGAAAAAGACAAAGAGGAACAAAGAAAGAGAAAAAGAGAGACAGAGAGAATGAAATAGAGTGTGGTAGAGAGAGAGAGAGAGAGGGAGAGAGAGGGAGAGAGAGAGAGAGAGAGAGAGAGAGAGAGAGAGAGAGAGAGAAAGAAATACAAAAATAAAGTGTTTGTGAGTGCACCTTGGTTTGGCAACATCAAGTGGTCTTCCCTCAGCGTTGTCACGCGGGCCTGGTTCAATCCCTTAGCAGGCGTGATTCGGCCAGCGGGCTGCCTGTTTGAATCGCCTGCTCCAGGTCATTTCGATCAAAAGTTAGGATTTTGAAAAATAAATTTAAACAAAATGCTCCCTCTCACCGCTAGAGGGCAGCAAAGGGTATACCCACAGCTTTAGTAAACCCAGCCCAATAGTTTGATTTGATGTAGTTTTATTGCCCATGCTCTGCTAAAACTTTTATTTTGCTTTGTTATTATGTATTTCGATCCAGTTTGATCCCCTGTCCCTGGCTTCCCGATCGTCTCCAGTTACCTGACTTGCTTCCGATCCCCACCCATGCTTCGTTCTCCTGTCCCAGTTACCCGACCTGCTTCCGATCCACGACCACGCTTCGTCTTCCTGTGCCGGCAACCCGACTTGCCACTTGTCACCGGCCGCGAGGGCTTCTTGCCCCTCCTGCCCAGCGAGCACCAGATCGCTGTGTTTTTCCTCTCATCCTGACTTCCCCGATCCCTTAATAAAGTATCGTGTGAAACGTTACGCATTTGGGTCCACTGCTTGTTCCAGTCGTGACAGAGCAAGTGTAATACTATGCTATATTTCTGTACTATATCTATTAGCTTTTGGTCCCAAGACTGGCAATGATGCTAAATTGATAAGCAAAAACATGATGACCAAGGAAACAAAGCTTTTGATTAACAAGACATACAAAGAAGGCACAAAGAAAATGAACCAATTGGCCAATGATCCCCCTATCTAAGATTAAAGAGGCATTTGTAGCAACAAAATCCTTTTAGGGTACAACAATCCTCGCACGTTAAAGTTTGAAATTCTGTTTTATTTTTTTTACACTGTTTCCTCCCCCTCTGCATCCATCCACTTACTCCTATATACCAACTCAAGTGGTGTCTCATAAAAGATAGACGAAATGTAGTATTTCCTTTACATGTATGTTTATGACTTTTCATTGCACTATTATTACTGAGGGAAATTGGCCTCACCCCTTATTGCAGGGGTCAGGAACCTGTGGCTCGTGGGCCAAACATGGCTTTTTCATGAGTACATATGGCTCGGGGATAAAATAGTACTTGTGAAGTTATTTGATATATTGTAATATGCAGAGCTGATTGTTGCACGTGCGAAGCGGAGACATTACTGATGCACAAATGGTTTGGTCCAGTATGTATGGGGAAACATTTTAACTACAGTTTACAGTTAAGGTGTCACACCAACAGACGCCATTTTGGCTGTAAATCACTAAATAATCCTTTATGTGGAAGCTCAGTAAACGATATATGTTCATTGTTGGGACACTTTATGATAAAAAGCCAGAGAACAAAGTTTGACCCCAAAAAAACTTCTTACCCAAAAGCTCTAGCAAAGCACCTAGAGCAATTTGATTGGATGAATGGGAGGAATGGGCGGAGCTGTACACAGTGCGCGCACACTCTTTTCCCTCGCCCAGTGCTGTCTGCACTGAAGGCAAATATGCTATCCTCATTTTGTCACGGTTGCCCATTGCCCTCACTTGGCCTTGCCCGTTTGGTGCCAGCTGCAGCTCGTTGCCTGATCGGCTTCCCTTTTATTTAAGCCCATTCCTTGTCACTTCGTCACCGAACCTCTGCACTCGCAAGACTTATGTTTTGACTCTGTCCGGTATCCTGCTCCAGTGTCCGGTAACAACACGTCTATCTCGTCCTGTCCGGTATCTTGTTCCAGTCTCCAGTATCCGATATCAATCCCGTCTGTCTCCTCCTGCCCTGTATCTTGCTCTAGTCTCCAGTATCCGATATCGATCCTGCCTCTATCGTCCTGTCTTGCATCAGTCTCCAGTATCTGGTATGGACCCCGTATGTCTCCTCCTGTCCGGTATCTTGCTCCAACCTCCAGTATTTGGTATCGATCCCATCTGTCTCCTCCTGCTCCGTATCTTGCTCCAGTCTCTGATATTGATCCCGCCTGTCTAATCCTGTTCAGTTTCCTGCTCCAGCCTCCAGTATCCGGTATCGATCCCGTTTGTCTTCTCCTGTCCGGTTTCTTGCTCCGTCTCCAGGATCCGTTATTGATCCCCCCTGTCCCGTCCTTTCCGGTATTTTGCTCCAGTCTCCAGTATCCGATATCGATCTCGTTGGTCTCGTCCTGTCCGGTATTGATCCTGTCTGTCCCGTCCGGTATCTACTTGTGTGTCCTGTATCGACCCCATCTGTCCTGTCCGGCCTCTATCTCGTCTGCCTCTGACTTCTCTGTCTCACTTCCATCTCAGCGATCGACGCATCCCGTTTGTATTCATGCGCATGACTGCCTCATTCCCGTAACATACAGCTTGTGTAAAAACATTACGCGTCTTGGTCCTCCATCTGTGCGGGTTCCGAAACGTTTGCAGTATTTTGTGACATTTTTACGAAATAACTTTGCTTGCATCATGTTTTGAAACCACTATTTAGGACAAACAAGGCGGTCAAAATAAGTCTCAACACTTTTAAGTAACTGCAGGAGGGAGACACATTTTAAGTAGTATATTTATATTGATATGGGACAAAAGCTCTGGTATTATCATTACTTCATACATTTGATCAAATCATTAAAGATTCCTCAGTGAAATAAATGTGCTGAGGAATTAGCTTGTGTCCGGAGAGTCTAGGGTTATTGTTGAATTTTGGCTTAATGTATACTGTGTGTCTCACTCTCTTTGTCTCACTCTCTCTCTCTCTCTCTCTCTCTCTCTCTCTCTCTCTCTCTCTCTCTCTCTCTCTCTCTCTCTCTCTCTCTCTCTCTCTCTCTCACTCCAAAAAAAATAAATAAAAATATATATATATATAATTTTTTTTTTACCTTCATGGTTCTTTGGGTGCCCCTACATGTGAATGGGGGAGTGAGTTCCCTGTCCTTGTGTACCCCGCGACTGGCTGGCGTCCAGTTCAGGGTGTCCCCAGCCCACTGCCCGAAGATAGCTGGAATGGGCTCCGGCACCCCAGCGAACCTAGTGAGGATAAGCGGTGCAGATAATGGGTGGATGCGTTCTTTGGGTCAAAAAGGTTCCGAGCCCCCACTTTACTACCTCTTAGACTCCAGTCTCCAAGCACTACCTTGTAAATATGTTTGTATATCTAATTTTTCTCTTTCCAGCCTTCATTACCTTCCAGCCTTCATGTTTCCCTTGGTTATCCAGGAGTACCACGTCTAATCTCTTTACAAATAATGTTTGCTACCTTATTATCCATGGCAATAAAGACTATTCTATTTTATTATTTCAAAACAGACATTTGAATTGTATTATTACATTATGGAGCAGAAGTATTTAGTAAATATTATTTTGCTGCTAATATTTAACATGTATATGCAATGTTTATGTTTATCTCTCAGGTATCTGTCATGAACCAGAACAGTATCAGGACCCAAACGCGTGACGTATCTCACACAAGCCTTTTGTTTACGGGAAATGGGGAGTCATGCACGTTAGGCAGCGGTGTGGCGTGGAAAGACAGAAAGCCAGAGACCGACGAGATCGATTCCAATTGCCCGAGTTGATATCGGAAAGATGGGGTCGATACCGGACTGGACGGGACAGACAGGATAGATTAAAATAAACAGGACAAACTAGACGGTAACAAAAACTGGAGAAATGATAGAACAAAATATACGAGAACAAACTGGAAAATGATATCAAACAGGACAAAAATAAACGGGCACAATGCCGGAGAGACAATACCAACAGGAAAATAGGATTGAGTCAAAACCCACGTCTTGCGGGGCAGAAGTTTGTTGACGGACTGACAAGGGAAGCGTGACAGCGCTGAGCTTAAAGTAGACTGTAATCTTGTTAACGAGCCGCAGCTGGCACCACACGGGCAGGACCAATTGGGCGCCATGGCAACTGGTATAGTACCAGTTTTCAATTACCCCCCACCACACAGCACTTTCACTTTTCGGGCCTCACTCCAGAACAGCTAAATCTGATATCCTGGGGGTCTACTGTAGTTTTCTTCCAGCAAAATGAGTAATGAGGCTGTATGCTGAGGCTAAGTAAGCATTTTTGCAGGTGATGTTGCAAAAGGTCAATGTAAAAGTATATTGTCAGTGCAGTCGGTGTACACACAAGATTTTCGGTAACATTCTTCCTTTTATTTCAGCGTATAAAAGTTCTGTTGAGCGACATTTGCAAAAAGCTTTATAATGATGGAAATGCAAAGCGGCCCAGCCCCCCAACAAGAAACGGCAGAGCCTGTATAATGGCCCGCTCCGTCAAACAGCCTGCCACACTCGCTGAACAGCGTTAATCTATCCTTCCTCTCCCGCTTCTTCAGAGGAATGTTTTTTTTTTTCAAACCCGGCGAGAACATTGTATTATTCAGGCAGTTTGATCTAGTGAGATATGGGGGGCCTCAGATAAAGTCAGTGTGAGGCTGAACTGAATGCAATTTCATGTGTGCGTTTGCAGGCTTGTTTCTCACCTATGAAGTCTTTGAGGCTTGAAATAGTGACATGGTGATGAAATGCCAGAACGGGTAAAGTCGCGTTGAAGCGCCGACCCGCCGACCCGCCCTGCGCCTGTCGTTGCCCGATTGTGTTGAATTTGCCAACTATGCAGTTGTCAGCGATGTCATTTTGCTACTTAATGGCAGTGTTGGGACTTAACCCCTTTACAATGGATCACGTTCCTAGAAAGCAATTACTGTATTTTCTGGACAATGGGAAGGGTTTGTACGATTCGTTGAAATCCTTAAAACTGCTTGAATCCTAATGTTGTACTTTTGAGAATGCTAAATTGCTTGATTTTGAGTGAAGTGCTTGTGAATACTTGAAATTATTGCCAACGAGTCTGCTTAAAAATGAAGCAGACACTGCCCTCTGATGGCTTCGCTTGGCCATTGCATTTCTTCTTCCTACATGTTTAACGGCAGCTGGTATTAGTTTGTGTGTCTGGCATACCTCTTACCACCAGAGGGCCCCAACTGGTGTTTTGACCTGGGCACAGGTGGGTCCAATTACAACACAACTGTGCTCAATCATCCCAAATCCTATAAAATGACATTTTTGTTAAGCAAACTCTGATGGGTCATTTTGGGCTCCTCCTTGTGTCATTTTATTTTCACCACCACACCATATTTGTTTATTTTTGGTTTCTTTGTTACTGTGCAACTTGACATTTCCAGTTCCAGGTTTTGTTTTTGTTTCTATTTTTTGGCTGGGCATTTTGTTACTTGTTTTGTGGCCATTGGTTTGTTTGGTACTTGGGTCCTGATTTTGTTAATAAATATCATCCTTGTTTTGAGAACATCTTCCTGCAGTTTTTGCCTTCTGTACATGGGTCCATCATCACTACCATCAAATGATAACAGTCGCCCTACTTTGGCTCACGCCCACAAAGACAGGTGCATGTTGCACTTAAACTGAAAAATGTGCAAGGATTACATATCAGTTACGCACATTTATTATGGTAATTTATGGTGTCAGTAATTTGGGAGGTAACTGAGCTAAATTTAAAATGAGTTAACTAGTAACTGCAAGTAATTACTGTATTTAAATACCATGCACAACAATGTTGAAATTTGCAAAGGCTGGACTGGGTGGGTTAATCACCATTTTGATTTCAATCACGTTGCAGTATCTGATCACAGCCAATAAGGAGCATCAATCCCCAATGAGTCTTCAATCACGTCGCTAGTATGACGTTTTTCTTCCCAGCCGTAGCAGAAAATCCATTCCGCTCCGAAAGCAATACATATTCCATTAGAAGCACTAGTTATTTCCATTCTCTAACACAGCACAACTTGACCTTATCCTGAAAATAAATAGGTCATGATTTCATCAACTCATTCGCTGCTAGCCTGATCGAAATGGATCTTTGACGTCAGTCGCCGTCAGTGGGAGCAATTGAGTTGCATTAGAAGGCAAACATACATTAACCATGATATACATATTGATTATATAAATCATTTAAGGTAGAGAAATGTGTCTCACATAACATGATCATTACCTAAAGGGAACGGAAATTATAGCCCAACATCTTGCTGCCACGGGTACCTAAAAACCTCAAAAAGGCTGTGAAAATATATGAAGTATAATGGTCACTCTACTGCAAGTACTTTGAGTCTCAGTAGTTTGTATTCTTCTATGGGATTTTGAGCACCCGTTTTTGGTTGTGCAACTCATTACAGCGACAACAAACGCTCAAATAATACACACTGTCATTTAAAGTATTTCAGAAAAACAAAAACAAACAAGAAACGACTTTTATCATGTCATTACTATAATGTTAATATGTTATTTTTAGTTGTTACTAGGCCGTAATTAATATAAATGAGGGTAAAATTGGCTTGTTCAACCACCACCAAACCTCTTCTATAAAGAGGGTACCATAAAATTGCATTGATAATTTATAAGCTCACTCTGAAAAAGATGTAGTCAGCGTTATTATTAAAAATTGATTATGTATATTAAGACACTCATCAGTTTAATGACTTTCTATGCCAGTTAGAAAACGGATACTCCGTTGAGTTTCATTTACAGCAATGTGTGAAAACGGACAGGTAAAAAGAGCGCTAGAGTTGAGCAGTTCTGCTTAGGTTTTCATTACAATAAAATAGACACGAACATCCATGATCTGCACCGCTTATCCTCAGTAGGGTCTCGGGGGTGCTGGAACCCACCCCAGACATCTTCGGGCACTAGGGGGAACATCCTGAAATGGTTGCCGGCCAGTCGCAGAGCACACAGAGACAGGGAACTCACTCCCTCATTCACACCAAAGAACAATTTGGACTGGCCAATTAACCTGACATGCATGTTTTTAGAATGTGGGAGTAAACCGTTGTGCCTGGAGTGAACCCACGCAAGCACGGGGAGAATATGCAAACTCCGCACAGGAAAATTTGATCCCATGACCTCAGAACTGTATCTCACACGCGCTAACCACTGCGCTGACGTGCTGTATTAGGCACAAACAAATGAAGAATACTATGGCGGACTATTAGATATTTTTAGCGAGAGTCACAGCGTTGGTTATTTCTTTGTGCCTTAGCGAACCTTTTTCATACGGGTCATCATTAATTGATTTTTGGAAAAAAAATTAATATTTAAGTGCGAAAAAATTAAAATTAATTTTTTTTGCGGCAAGGCCAATTAATGGGTATTTATTGGATTTCTAGCCATTAATTGGTAATTTAATGGTATACTAGCCGTGTCAATATGGTCGAACAAACTGGTCCCTTTAATCTTTACTTTTAGTACAAAAAATATCTTCTGAGTTATTGGTGATCACATCAGCTACCGTCATGTTGGGGCTTGTTTTATAATTATAATTTGTCGATTCCTCCTAAGTTAATATGCGAATTGTCGGAACACTAACTGAGGTTAGATGAACAGTGAATGATAGAACATTCACGCCAACATTATCATGCGCAGTAAGACACCTTAGTAATAAGAGGTTATGCTATTTATTACACATTCATTTATGAACAAAAATGTGTACAACATGTGCGTATGTGCATCCACGACGTACGTGCTTGAGGCAAAACGTGAGCTAATCAACAAGCCCGATTTTGTCCCGACCAATAAAAAGCTGCTTTGCAACCACACTATGTACGTACAGCTACCGTGTTTCCCCGAATATAAGGCCGGCCTTACTTCAAAATCATCGTCAAAAATTGAGGTTTTGAAATAAAAATATGTGCAAAAGTAATACATTTTCGCTAAAAATTTCTTAGAAAAGCATTGCCGTTGTTAAATAACGTTGATATCTACGGTTTTCATAGGTAATATGAGCCTCTTATTTGCAGGAAGGTTGAATTTCATTTCTCATAAAAAGCTGGGCCTTATAATGGGGGAAACACGGTAGCTTACGCGTATGCATGCACTGTCCCGATTGTGCGTGTATGTGCCCTTGACCGCATACGAAATGCTCGCGCGGCGAGAAAATTTGCACGTTTGTTGACGCAATCGACTAACAAAAAACCCGAATATTTTCGCAATTAATGGGTCGCGAACTCGCAATAATTGCTAATTATTTAAATTTTGCAATAAATGGATTTATGAATTCAAGCAACCATTCCATTAATTTTTCGCAATTAATGGCATTAATTTTTCACCAATCATTTATTGCTGACCCCTGGCGTGAAGGGCGCAAATACTGCTTTGACGGAGGTTTGTTTACCTCTCAGTCCACTTGTAGATGTACCTTCTTCGTCTTTTACTTGTAATCCTTTTTACATGCCGTGATATTTTTTAAGCTGCTGGTATAAATGACTTTCCTGTGGACCTAACTAACTGAAAGCATATTCTGCAACGGGTGTTTTCTTCTGTTCCACGTTCGCTTCGTCAAAACCAAAATAGGTCCAAACAAGTGATGTACCGCCCTTCTTCAGTGCAAGCTTTGTTACATTCTCGTTTGTTGACTCTGGGACTATGTTTATGGAGTCTGCCATGACACTGAATAAGCTCACATGAAGCACATTTATTGCCTTGCGCTATTATTAAAACTTGCCTCTGATTGGTCGGTGCTTTTAAAACCTGAACAATAACAAGTGTGGTTGTCTAAAATTCCATCACTCACTACAAAACCTTGAAAAAAACCGAGTTGCGGTTTCACAACTGCACTACGTTCAAAAAGGCTTCGACTTCGGACTGCCGCCCCTCTACCGCCCCCATACGACCTTCTTCTTCCTCACTGCCCGTTCACCAGATCTTTCCACTTCCCCCACTTTGGGAACCACTGATTTAGAACAATATAGAGACTAAATAACACTCGATCAGGGATGTCCAACTTAGTTTGAATGGGCGGCTGGATCCAGACTTTTCCGTTCTCAGGGGGGCCGGATCAGTAAAATGCTATTCAAACTCAGATTTGTAATTTTTGCTTTGAATATTGTCCTGGTTAGGAATAAACAAAAAAATACAAAATGCAAGTTTAAGCAGTGCAATATTTAGCTCCATCACACATTCAGCCCTCAAGTGGCCAAAAGGGTGCATTTGGTTTGTATTATATTAGATATTTTACCTAACTAAATTCAAATATACAGAAAATCATAAGGTGTAATAACAATAAATGATGTACTCCATTAATCATTTGATGTGATTATTAAAATAATTACAACACTACCAATGTAAAACAGTTCATATATGTTTTTTTCCCAGTTTTCCAATTTCAATAGCAATGCTTCAAACTGCTTTTTGACTTCCTTTCTGTTCTGCAGTGAGTTCACGACACAGTCCCGACATTTTTTTTATGGGGTGAGAGAGAGGTGGTGACAATTTCTCCATCAAAGGCAAGAGCACCTTGAGAAGAAGAGAATATGATTGACAGAGTGATGGATGATGAGCATACTCCGAAATGTCCGTCCTTGCCATGGCGCCATCCGTCACGTTCCGATTAATTGGAGGCTAAGTGCTGCAATTGCAACGGGGGGCTGAAAGCATGCAATTTCCTACTGAAGTTTTTCACTTTAAAAGAAGTGTTGAGGCGGCAGAAATAACTCTTGGTGCAGATAAGCGATAGCTCTGGCCACCGGTTCTCTCGAATAAGTGTATGTTTGTGCTCAACAACACTTACCGTTAAGTAACAGGAACGTATGCTGATATTCAGGTCTGGTGAGGCACAGTCTGTTTTACGAATAAATGAACTTATATCAGATTTACCATTTGATAGGCAGATCAATAAAACTTTAGCGTGGAGAAAAACAAGTTTTATTGTCTTACTTTAACTTATACACAAAGTCTATGAGCTGCTCCTTTTGAATGAAAGCAATCAATAACAAAAAAATTCTCCATTGTGAGAAAAAGTCCATGCATTTGGGAAAAAAATTCCAGGGCTTGACTTGCTGTCAGCGTGCTAATAATCAGAATATTTGATCATACTATCGCCCTCTACCATGAGGCAAGAGAATTGCACGCCTCACTCCACATCAACAGACTTCCTGCACAGGGATACTGCTCCTTTGGAATAAAAGCTTTAATAAATAAGTAATCCTTTATTATGAAAAATAAATCCATGTAATGAAAAAACATACTGGATGGCTTGAACTGCTTGTTAGGTTGCTATTACAAATTCTACTGTTTGGGGCCGATGTATGTTCTAAAACAGAATCCTTGATCTCACTATTGCCCTCTATCTTTACGCAAGATAATGGTGTACCTCACTTGCTCAGCACAATAATACAGTATTACACACTAATTTTATCAATAATATTCACGGCGGCAGTGGCTTTGGAGGCAGAGCGGGTGTCTTGGGACCTAGAAGTCCTAGGCTCCTCTGAGTTAAATGTTGAAGTTTCCTTGGGCAAGACACTACACCCCTAGAACCCCAATAGGCAGATACGTCGGTGTGTGTGTGTGTGTGTGTGTGAATGGGTAAAGTGTAGTGTATTGTGAAGCGCTTTGGGGGTCTTCAGTGACTAATAAAAAAGTGCTATACAAATGCATTCTATTTAACATTACACAAAGTCATAAATCAGCAATTGTAAAAAAAAAAAACTGTGAAATTAAATAAAAAAGAACCTTAACTGAGTAAATAGAACTGTTTAATATATTTGTAGTTTTATACGTCCATGATGACAGGTGAGGCGTGACTAACTATTTCACTGTGGCACTGGATTTTATTTAGAGAGCAGGGGTCTCCAATTCATCATCACCAAGGGCCACATCAGCATTGTAACTGTCCTTGAAAAGTCTGAGGTAACACTTATAAATATAACTAAATGTAATCAAACGGTTCATAAATAATGTCACTAATAACTCAATGCCCACATTAAACTTGCACACCTGCGTGTAATAAATATATAAATATATATATATATATATATATATATATATATATATATATATATATATATATATATATATATATATATATATATATATATATATATATATATATATATATATATAATATATATATACATATAATATGCTCTACAAAGAAAAATGAACTTAAGTTGAACTAACGTTTGGAAGATGAGCTTCAAGAGGTCCTCCTCGGTGGTAAAAAGTGGCTGAAAAAAAGCGAACCAACCATTTTCTCAACAGCATCAAACTTCCATATTCCATATCAAAATTAAACTGTTCCTATCATTTTTCCACTTTACACCAACCATATTGAATGGATGCATTAAACAATCAAAATGTCAAAGTTCTTAACATGGTGGTCATACAGTATAGAATGTTTAAAAAATGTTCGTATCTACCATTTTTAATAAGTCGAATGATCGTAAGTAGGGGAGCTTACACACACACATATATATATATATATATATATATATATATATATATATATATATATATATATATATATATATATATATATATATATATATATATATATATATATATATATATATATATATATATACATTGGGGCTGGGAAAAATGTTGCCTTGACGATTTGCGTTGTCATTTTCAATTTAACACATGAAAATATATTAACGTAACGTTTAAAAACCCGCCCTGGGCAAACAAAAAAGAGTCACTTCTGTTTCCTGAGGCTAATGTGGCGTAGCATGCTAGCGATAAAAAATAAACAGTTTTGGACAGTTTGGCTTTAACATTGCCCGATGGGATTATTGACGAAAGTGATATTCATGCAAAAGCTGAATTTAATTACCATATTATTAAACTAAGAACTGAGGAGGCCGAATCCCGATATAAAACGTTTAAAAACAAATTGACAGGAATATTAAGAGCGAGCAAGAAATTATACTACAGTGCATCCAGAAAGTATTCACAGCGCTTCACTTTTTCCACATTTTGTTATGTTACAGCCTCATTCCAAATTGTATTAATTTAATCTTTTATCTCAAAATTTTTACTCCATTATGACAATGTGAAAACGTTTTTTTTTACTTTTTTTGAATTTATTAAAAATAGAAAACCAAGAAATCACATTTACATAAGTATTCACAGCCTTTGCCATGAATCACAAAATTGAGCTCAGGTGCATCTTTTTTCCACTGATCATCCTTGAGATCTTTCTACAGCTTAATTGGAGTCCACCTGCAGTAATTCAGTTGATTGGACATGATTTGGAAAGGCACACACCTGTCTATATAAGGTCCCACAGGTAAGTGTGCATGTCAGAGCACAAACACCAAGCATGAAGTCAAAAGAACTGTCTGTAGACCTGCGAGACAGGATTGTCTTGAGGCACAAATCTGGGGAAGGATACAGAAAAAATTCTGCTGCTTTGAATGTCCCAACGAGCACAGTGGCCTCCATTATTCGTAAATGGAAGACATTTGGAACCACCAGGACTCTTCCTAGAGCTGGCCGGCCTTCTAAACTGAGCGATCGGGAAAGAATGGCCTTAGTCAGGGAGTTGACCAAGAACCCGATGGTCACTCTGTCAGAGCTCCAGCGTTCCTCTGTGGAGAGAGGAGAGCCTTCCAGAAGGACAACCATCTCTGCAGCAATCCACCAATCAGGCCTGTATGGTAGAGTGGCCAGACAAAAGCCATTCCTCAGTAAAAGGAACGTGGAAGCCCGTCTGGAATTTGCCAAAAAGCACCTGAATGACTCTCAGACCATGAGAAACAAAATTCTCTGGTCTGATGAGACAAAGATTGAACTCTTTGGTGTGAATGCCAGGCGCCATGTTTGGAGGAAACCAGGCACCGCTCATCACCAGGCCAATACCATCCCTACAGTGAAGCATGGTGGTGGCAGAATCATGCTGTGGGGATGTTTTTCAGCAGCAGGAACTGGCAGACTAGTCAGGATAGAAGGAAAAATGAATGCAGCAATATATAGAGATATCCTGGATGAAAACCTGCTCCAGAGCGCTCTTGACCTAAGGCTGGGGCGAAGGTTCATTTTTCAGCAGGACAACGACCCAAAGCACACAGCCAAGATCTCAAAATATTGGCTTCAGAACCACTCCGTGAATGTCCTGGAGTGGCCCAGCCAGAGTCCAGACTTGAATCCGATCCAACATGGCTGTGCACAAACGTCTCCCATCCAACCTGATTGAGCTTGAGACTTATTGCAAAGAAGAATGGGCAAAACTGCCAAAAGATAGGTGTGCTAAACTTGTGGGATCATATTCAAAAAGACTTGAGGCTGTATGTGCTGCCAAAGGTGGATCAACAAAGTATTAAGCAAAGGCTGTGAATACTTATGTAAATGTGATTTTTTAGTTTTCTATTTTTAATAAATTCAAAAAAAGGAAAAAAAAACTTTTTCACATTGTCATAATGGAGTATTTTGTGTAGAATTTTGAGATAAGAGATTAAATTAATACAATTTGGAAGCGCTGTGAATACTTTCCGGATGCATATATTAAATAGTATAATAAAAGTAAAGGATGTAAGTAATGCATATCCAAACTATTTTATTGATAAGAACAGTGAAAATTATAATTTAAATCAAGTTGTGAAGAATTTCAATAGTTATTTTGTAAATGTTGGACCAGAGCTCGCTGCAAATATCCCAAAGTGCAGTGGTAAACAATTTATATCACTGATAAAAATGAACTCCAAGACCATGTTTTTATCTGGGGTTACGGAATTAGAAATCTTAGACGTGGTTAACAACTGTAAAGGAAATGAACCAAGATTACTGAATAGAAAATGGGCCTTCACTTCATCTTTGTCTTAAAGGGACAGTGTGTATTGTGCCTTCTAGTGGTAAAAAAAACTTAATTCGTTGATTAAAAAAAAACAATATTGTTTTAAACAAAACCAAAAATACATGAACTATCATACAAATGTGCATTTTATTTCTTCAAATATGTGTACCGATATGTCCAGAGAGTTGCATTTATTTTACATAAAATGAAGACTGACATAACTGTTGCTATGGGTACCCCAAAAAAACTTGCAAAAGGCTGTGTGTAAAAAGGAGAAAACATGGTGCAATTTGGTCACTTTAAGACTCTCTAGTTTGTATTTTTCTTGTACTTTTGGTGCTCATTTTTTATGCACTATACCAGGGTCTCCAACGTGGTGCCTGTGATCACCAGGTAGACCCAAGACCACTCGAGTAGCTTATCGACTGGTTCTGAAACTATATAATGGGTCATTGTGATTATCTCGGGCTTTTCTTTTTCCTAACAAGAACGACGTTTAGTGGTTGGCTGGGTGTATTTTAACCTCGAATAATAACATCCTGGTAATAACATAGTAATAACATGTGGTTTTAGAAACATATATCAAACTGCTAGCCTTTTACTCTAAGCTGTAACAAAAAAAGTAGAGTTCAGCTTCAAAAAGTGTGGCAACCCATGCATTAAACAATACATCTACATCAAAAGGTCACATCAAACACACTGTCCCTTTAAGCTACCATTACATTTTACTCTGCCGGCCTCCAGGTGACTCAAGATACTCGGACACTGCAAAATACTGCTACTTTTACACATTGTACTGAATATAAAAACACCTTGAGAAGTGTGTATAAGAATGACTTTTTTTCTTTCTCTCAACTCTGAGCAAGAATCCATAATATGATGGATATGCTCGGATGCCTCGACGCTTCTGCTGCAATCAATCCCAGTGAAGAAATTAATGTTGCAGGTCAACTCATTTGTCAAAGAGATGAATCCCCTTTTTAATTTAACTTTCAATCAGATAAAAAGAGAAGAAAAGTGTTTTCATGAAATATACCACATGAAACACACATACACCATGTCAGGTGCCTGGAACCATTTGCATTCATCCACACAGGAAAGCGTTTTCACGTTCCTTGTAAACACGCTAACACTTTGCAAGGAATTACTTTGAAATATCAAGCGCAAGCCTTTTAATGTGCTTGGGGCTAAGTGCATGCACTGGAAAGCCCACAAGTCACATGTCAATTGCATTGACATGTAACAGAACAGAATTCATTTGACAGCAACGCTTCACAGTTGGAAGACTGGCAACTCTCGTGATAGAAAACAAAATGAAGCCCTGGGTTGCTAAAGGACATCGCTGTTTTGGACTCATTGAAAACTTTCACAAATGACCTATGAACTCATCTTGTATTTTTCTTTTTAATATTCGTAATATTATTTTATGTATACATGTATATAGTCGGCAGCACGGCGGCGCAGTGGTTAGCGCATGTGCGGCACAGTTCATGTCTTGGGAACCTCCTGCGTGGGTTCAAATCCAGCTCCAGACTTCCTGTGCGGAGTGTGTATGTTCTCCCCGTGCTCACGTGGGTTTCCTCCGGGCACTCCGGTTTCCTCCCACATTCCAAAAACATGCATTTCAGGTGAAATGGCCGGTCCAAATTGTCCCTAGGTGTGAATGAGCGAGTGAGTTGTCTGTCCCCGTGTGCCCTGCGATTGGCTGACAACCAGTTCAGGGTGTCCCCTGCCCACTGCCCGATGATTGCTGGGATGGGCTCCAGCACCCCCGCGACCCTACTGAGGATAAGCGGTAAGGCTAATGAGATGAGATAAGATGAGATGTGTCTCTTAGTTTTATTTCGCTGGCAACTGTGTGGACAGCTAAGTAAGAATTTCACTGTCGTGGTTCTGTGCATATGACAATAAACACTTAGAATCTTTATCGTTGAGGTTGACTACGTTTTGTGTATTGTTACCGAATGCAATATCTATTGCAGCCTGGTCATCCAGGACGGGGGATTTCCTCTTGTGTGGCCCCTTCTCCAATTTTCAGGTTTTTGAGATTTTCCACAGGCCAGTTTCAAATCAGGGGTTGGTGTAATTGTGGCCTTTAGAGACATTTTGTGAATGAGGCCTATACACATAAATGTGACTTGACAGATAATGTAAATGGCAAGCTACTGTTTATCATATACTTTTATTTTTACTAATGGAGTGCTGTGCAGTCAGGGGACACATGAAAATATAATATTGAAAAATAGAAATTATATAGAAAATACATGACAAAAAAATACTAAATGGTTATATATATTATGAGATTTATAATGAGATTCATTATGAAATGTTTGAGATACTATGCAGTGATTTTTAACCTGTTACACATCACTGGTACTGTCACGTGGCGTGGTGGGGTCGAAGGAGAGGGGTGACCGGACCAGAACGGATGCAGGAGGCAGGAAGGGAGAACTCAAATGCGTTGACGATCCATAGGTTTTATTTAACAAAATAAAAGTTGTCCATAACTCTGGGACATGACAAAACAAACAAGTTTCTTCCAACTCAACTAAACAAGACAAGGCATAACAGAACGGAAAATGTTTAAACCTAAAACAGGACAAGGCATAACAGACCTGGGGTTGTGTAAATATGTATAATGAGCCAGCACCCGCAAAGCCCAGAATCCAGCCTTAAATAGCAGACACAATTAGTTGAACTGCTTCAGCTGTTGCCCAGAGGGCGGGCCAGACTGGTCACCAAGGCGACCATGACAGAGCCCCCCCTTTAAGGGACAGCTCCCGAGGTCCCAAAAAGAAAGAATTACTACCTCGCGCCCCGGAATGGTTCGACGCTCACGATTGGGGCAACCCCGCTCCCTCCTCCGAACACGCAGGAACGGGGAGAGGCAGGCGCCATCTGCGTCAGGCGGATCGGAATCGGCGCTCGGCAGGGGGGGGGTCCGGCGGGCAAACTGGACAGGGGATAACAGACAGGCAGAACCGACGAGAACAGGACAGATAAACAGGACAGGCAAAATCAGAAGAGTCGCACTCAGGACAGACCGATTCAGAAGAGTCGCACTCAGGACAGACCGATTCAGAAGTGGCGATTCAGACAGGACAGGCGGAATCAGAACAGGCAAGGCAGGGCAGGCGAAATCAGAACAGACAAGACATGAGAGAGTCAAAATCAGAACCGGCAAAACATGAGAGACAAAATCAGAACCGGCAAAACATGAGAGAGTCAAAATCAGAACCGGCAAAACATGAGAGAGTCAAAATTGGCAAAAACAGGCGAGAGTCAAAATCAGAACCGGCAAAACAGGAGCAGCGGAGTCGGGCTGGCAGGCAGCGGAGTCGGGCTGGCAGGCAGCAGAGTCGGGCTGGCAGGCAGCGGAGTCAGGCTGGCAGGCAGCGGAGTCGGGCTGGCAGGCAGCGGAGTCGGACTGGCAGGCAGCGGAGTCGGACTGGCAGGCAGCGGAGTCGGACTGGCAGGCAGCGGAGTCGGACTGGCAGGCAGCGGAGTCGGACTGGCAGGCAGGGGAGATTGAATAGCAGGCAATCGGCACGGGAGTCGGGCAGGCAGGCATGAGAGTCGAACAGGCAGGCGTCAATTCCTCCCGGGACCCCATTCGAGGCACAGCAATGGCCACGACGGGCGGGGCCGTGGTTCGAACGGGCAGGGAGTCGAAGTCGGACTCAGTGGGCGCTTGCCAAGCTGCGTTCTCCAGGTCTCCCCAAATCGCGCTGGGATCGTTCGCTGAGTTCTTGTCGTGGCTGGCTCATTCTGTCACGTGGCGTGGTGGGGTCGAAGGAGAGGGGTGACCGGACCAGAACGGATGCAGGAGGCAGGAAGGGAGAACTCAATTGCGTAACAATCCAAAAACTTTTATTCACAAAAAATAAAAGTTGTCCAAAACTCTGGGACGTGACAAAACAAACAGTTGATTCTTCCAACTCAACTAAACAGGACAAGGCATAACAGAACGAACAAAGTTTTAAACTAAAACAGGACAAGGCATAACAGACCGGGAATGTGTAAATATGTATAATGAGCCAGCACCCGCAAAGCCCAGAATCCAGCCTTAAATAGCAGACACAATTAGTTGAACTGCTTCAGCTGTTGCCCAGAGGGCGGGGCAGACTGGTCACCAAGGCGACCATGACAGGTACCACCGTATAAAGGTGTGGTGACAACAACAGTGATGCATGGATCAGCGGTGTGGGGTTTGAGATTAAAGGAGCATATTAAATTAAATGTCTCTAAGATGAGATGTTTGCGTAGTTCCTGTAGAGTGTTACGGCTGGAAAGGTTAAGGAATGAGGATGGAAGGAGAATGTTGTGGTTGGAGGGCTTGCTGAGATATGGCTAATAAAAATATTATTCACGAAGTTTGCAAAGCAGACCGAGCATGTCATGGCAATAGCTCGGTGACACACGAAGATTTTAAGAGCACGTTGGACAGTTGAACAAAACGGAGTCTGATTACTTTCGGTAACATTCAAGCTGATGTCATGATTGCCCATTGCCCTCGATTGTGCCCGGTCGTTTGGCTCCAGCTGCTGCTCGTTTCCTGATTGGTTCCCCTCCTATTTAAACGCAAACCTTCCATTCACTCCTTGTCTGTCAGGAGACCGGACCAGAACGGAGGCAGGAGGCAGGAAGGATGAACTCATTCGCGTTAACAATCAGTACTTTTATTTAGCAAAATAAAAGTCGTCCAACACTCAGGGACAAAACAAAACAAAAACAGGCTTACAGGCAAACAGGAACTAAACTAAAACAGGACAGAGCAAAACAGAACAGAATGTGCAGAACAGAAAATGCAATGAACCAGCAACCGGCAAAACCCAGAACCCACCCTTAAAAAGCACACACGCAGATTAGATGATCTACCACAGCCGGTGCCCAGGGGGCGGGGTCAGCCGGTCGCCACGGCGACCATGCTGGACATGACAGAGCCCCCCCTTTAAGGGACAGCTCCTGAGGTCCCAAAAAGAAAATAATTACCTCGCACCCCGGAATGGGTCGACGCTCCCGATTAGGGCAACCCCGCTCCCTCCTCGGAGCACGCAGGAATGGGGAGAGGCAGGCGCCATCGGCGTCGGACGGATCGGACTTGGCGCTCGGCAGGGGGGGGTCGGACTTGGCGCTCGGCAGCGGAGTCGGACTCGGCGCTCGGCAGCGGAGTCGGACTGGCAGGCAGGGGAGTCGGACTGGCAGGCAGGAGAGTCGAACAGGCAGGCAGGAGAGTCGACAGGCAGGCAGGAGAGTCGAACAGGCAGGCAGGAGAGTCGGACAGGCAGGCAGGAGAGTCGACCAGGCAGGGGAGTCGGACTGGCAGGCGAGTCGACCAGGCACGCAGGCGAGTCGGACAGGCAGGCAGGAGAGTCGAACAGGCACGCAGGAGAGTCGAACAAGCAGGCAGGCGAATCGACCAGGCAAGCAGGCGAGTCGGACAGGTAGGCAGGAGAGTCGGACAGGCAGGCAGGAGAGTCGGACAGGCAGGCAGGGGAGTCTGACTGGCAGGCAGGGGAGTCGGACAGGCAGGCAGGGGAGTCGGACTGGCAGGCAGGGGAGTCGGACTGGCAGGCAGGGGAGTCGGACTGGCAGGCAGGGGAGTCGGACTGGCAGGCAGGGGAGTCGGACTGGCAGGCAGGGGAGTCGGACTGGCAGGCAGGGGAGTCGGACTGGCAGGCAGGAGAGTCGGACAGGCAGGCAGTAGAGTCGGACAGGCAGGCAAGAGAGTCGGACATGCAGGCAGGAGAGTCGAACGGGCAGGCAGGAGAGTCGGACAGGTCGGCGTCAAATCTTCCCGGGACCCCATTCGAGGCACAGCAATAGCCACGACAGCGGGGTCGTGGTTCGAACGGGCAGGGAAGTTTACCTCACTGGGCGTCCTCCAACTCTCCCCAAATCGTGTTGGGATCGTTTGCTGAGTTCAATTCTGGCTGGTTCATTCTGTCAGGAGACCGGACCAGAACGGAGGCAGGAGGCAGGAAGGAAGAACTCATTTGCGTTAACGATCAGTACTTTTACTTAGCAAAATAAAAGTCGTCCAACACTCAGGGACAAAACAAAACAATAACAGGCTTACAGGCAAACAGAAACTAAGTCTAGGGATAATCACAAAACAGGCTTTTACTCAAAACCTGCAAACACAGGTTTCCTCCGAATCAAACAAAACAGGACAGAGCAAAACAGAACAGAAAATGCAGAACAGAAAATGCAATGAACCAGCAACCGGCAAAACCCACAACCCGCCCTTAAAAAGCACACACGCAGATTAGATGATTTACTACAGCCGGTGCCCAGGGGGCGGGGCCAGCCGGTCGCCACGGCGACCATGCTAGACATGACATTGTCAGTCTGTCAGCGAACCTCCGCACATGCAAGGCAAGCACTTTTTGATTCTGGCTCCCATCTGTCCCGTCCTTTCTGTATCATACACGTCTGCCCCTGGCTTCCTAATCGTCTCCGGCTCCCTGACTTTTTCCTTCCTCCGAACATGCGCCGATCTCCCGCCCCGGCTGCCCGAATCGTTTCTGCCCACCGACCACACTCCGATCTCCTGTCCAAGCTACTCAACTTATTTCCGCCTTCCCACCACGCTCCAATCCCGTGAGCTCCTTGCTCCTCCTGCCCAGTGATTGCCGAATCGCTGGCTTTTGTTTTCCCGCACCTGACTTCCCCGCTTATGCAATGAAGTTTGATGTGAAACGTTGCGCGTTTGGATCTACCGTATGTTCAGGTCTTGACAAGTGAATATTTTAGATTCATATATTTTGCGTGAGAAACATATTAGAAATTATACGAAAACGTTATAAAACAAAAAATGTGGATTGTCAAAACAATTTAATTTTAAGCTGTCGAATTATTTTTATGTTACATATTTTACAGTTGACCACTGAATGTACTTTACAAAATGCACAACATATTTCCTTTATTTACTGTTCTGTTGCTGCTAATGAGCCTGATTTTTGAACCTACGGGAATAAAAAAATGTTTATATATATATATATATATATATATATATATATATATATATATATATATATATATATATATATATATATATATATATACATATATATATCAATGATTATAATGATACACAGACATTTTTTTCTGCTTATTTTCAATTGCCACCTGATTAAAATAAAACATTCAGCTAAATTTAAGAAAAAAAAAATGTGATATTATCTGTTATATTTGTTTCAATAGTCGGTGCTGTCGACAGTTCAAAAAGTCATTAGTTACACCCATTATGACTATTGGAGTAAAAATCACTTGGTATGATTATTTTTCAAAGAAAAAAGGAATGTTAACTGAATATATGTTCCAAAATATGCTAATTTACCACTAGATAGGAGCAAATATTTCCTTTGCACTATCGTACTTAGCTGCTTGTGGAGTTGTCCACACAACAAACAATTGAAGTGTCTACGTTTCACGCAATCCATGACTGAAATCGCACTCTTTTCAGATTTACATATACATAAAAACCAAATTGGTCTATCACAGGTGCAGTTTAAGCTTGCACGTCTGGTGAGATTGGCAGGCTCCCCAGAGAGAACAGCATGCACTTACCGAAGACGGATGGCTGGAGCAACAACAATGCATACCATGCCGTGTTTGTGTTATAAAGGCAATTGCAAAGCCTTACTGATATACTCCGGTTGAATTTCCAACACGCTCTGCAACTCTTACGAATACAGAGATATTGATAGTGTAAGTTGTTTTTTTGCGTGGTAAAATACATGATTTATTTGACACGGTTGAACCTGATGATTCAGTGTAATAAAACCGTTCAATTTCAAGGGCATGCACGCATTGTTTTTTTGTTGATCTATCTGCGCTCCTCTATACCGGGTACTCAATCAACCAACAGGCCAATAATGGTGGCAATTATTTTCACACCCAAGACTCAAAGTGTTGCACTCACACGCTAATGACGCACCATCTAATTGGGATTATAAAATAAAGGAGCAAAGCAGGAGCTGCAATTGAGAACAAAACCTTTCACTTGCTGTCAGGCCTGCTGTGCTTTCATTGATTGTATTCGACTTTTGCACTGCACACATTCGTGATTAGAAACATTTTGTCTTTGCAGAAGAGTGGAATCAGTATGAAGCGAAACCATTCAATATCTGCTTGCTTTTATACCCCCGAATGATTTTGCTTGTTTGTTTTATGCCTTCACAAAGGTTTTAACAAGCATGGTATGACAACAGTGCTCCTAGATTTCAAGTTGATTGATGCCCCCTGAACCTTTATGTCCCTTTAGTGGTTCAATTCAAATTATTGGCGTGTAAAGAATATTATATCGTTGTGATCAAACATTACTGATTTGCTCAGGGACAAACTAGACTCCCATTTAAATGCAATAATGATTGAGAGCATTAAATCCTGCAAAATTCTTGGTTATGACACAGGATAATTCACTCTAGAGCGAACGTTTTGGTTCTGTCAAAATTCATTCAGATCAAACACTTGGAGTATTTTTTGCGTATTAAAAGTTTTATACTTTTGTCTGGTTTGTGGCTCTCTCCCTCCTCATCTTGCTTTCCATTGCCTATTTTGGTAATTTCATCTTGGCTCTTTTCCAACACACACCTGGTGTCACTTGCTCTGATTCATTTCTTATTACCTCTCTGCTCACTTTTTAAAGTGATTCCCAAATTCTAAAACCTCAAAAAAATTTGAGAAAAAATGACCTTTTCTGCATAATATCCATATAGATGTCATTGGTACATTCCATTTTTTTCCGAGATAATGCATCTTGAAGACAGTCTTTGACTTCCTGAGCTGTGACGTCACCCAATTTGGTTGCATGTTTACTAGTCAAAAAGGTTTTGAGCCAGGTTTTGGTAGTATTTGTAGAGAATGCCTAGGTTGTGACACATATTGGTGCATCAATGGTACAACAATTGGTGAGCAGCCAAAATGGGGATAACTTGCAACTATAACACGCAAACAGCTAACAGGGGGGGAACCCATTTAGGAAACGTCAGGCTAGCCAGCTGCCATAAAGGACGAACCGGGACTGATCGGCAGAAAAAACGGGAGGCTGGCTGACTGAAAATATGATGAGCCAGGACAACCGCGAGCCACAGCAGCAACAAACACTAACCCAGCCAGGAGAAAAAGCAATTAGCACAGCAGGCAAACCATCTAGCCGACTGCTAGTGGGGTTAACCTAGACCAAACAAAACTCAAAGCTATCGGGTCACAGGGACTATCTGGACAATATTGTATTAATTGCAAGACAAGCAGCAAAAACACGAAAAGTCACAAACAAATACCTAAAATGAGGCAAAGTCATAAAAGGAACACGTGCTGGACACAACGCCAGGTCAACTTACCCTATAATGATTACTTGGACAAAATGGTCAAACGTCCCCCAGTGATACGGTAAGCAAAGTTCCAATCACTCCAAGCTGAAATATGCGCTATGCATTTGCTGATTATTACATTTGCTGTCTGTTTTTTCAACAGGGCCCGCCCTTTGTTTTGGTTCTCGTTGTCTTACGGTGACGTCACAGGTCTGAGAGATATGAGATCAAACTGTCTACTTTGAAAATAATTCCTCAACATCCATGGCGCATGGAATATTTTGGAACATATCTCCATGATTGTGGGGAGGAACACTACAAGTTCTGTGCGTAATTGAAAAAAAAGAGGTCCTTTAGAGGCCCTTTAAGCACTCTGTTTTTTGGGGCACGTTTGCCAGTTTGTTGCCACTCTTGTCTTGTTTTAGTGTTGTCTCAGCCTTGGTTTGCTTACACTGAACTCCTTTCCCGAACAAAATTTCCTCCTGCTGAAGAATTTGACTGTCGTTTTTGCAAACATGATTTTACCGGATCACCAACACCGTGCCAGCCCCTGGACCATGGCAATTTGCTTCTGGTGATCAGGATACTGTTGCCTCGATTTTCTGTCTCAATTGTGAACCAAACCTGGACCGAATAAATGACCCTTTGTTGCCTTTATCCTTGCTTCTGCATTGTGTTTCTACGCTACACCGAGTGTGTCCTTGATAATTTTAAATTGAAATGTGTCGATGCAGCAATAGCCATAATTTTGTGAGTTATTAGCAAAAAACGTCTTATTTTTTCAACAATTTATATCTCCTTCGTTAAATTAATGCTAATTAATGCATATCCATGTATTTGAATAAGGTTGTACTATTATTCACTTCTTGGTTATTCACTTCATATCTTCCCGCTATATCTATTTCTCTAGATGTTCTAAGTGGTCCTTTTTTACTGTGGCAGGGGAGGCCTGAGTTTTAGCAAACTACCTGTAGGATCAGTCTTGACAATGGACTGGTGTGAAGCTGGGATTCGGGGAATTTTCCACCAACTTGTTTCATTATAAGCAGTTTTGAAATCTCACTTGTGCAATCTTTACAGTTTTGTCCTGCATTCACAAGACCAGAATGTTCTGTTTTACTGCAGATTATTGTTAAACAAAATCTTAACAGAACTGTTCAATCCCAGGGTTTGTTTTAGCCGTCGTATCTCGCAACCCGGATGTTAAACAAAGAGGAAAAAAGTTCTCTTACTTCAATACATTTCTGTTCATTTAAAATATTATCTCCTGATATCTAATTCATGTGTGACTGAGTGTGACACGATGTCTCAGAGGATCTCTTTGAAATCCAGTGCAAGCAAGAATATATTTTATTTAATTGTGCAGCTTTGTCAGAAGACGCTCTCAGTACGTAAATATGCATTTGTGATCTGGACTCTTATACCTTGAAATACATTCATCTTTGTAAGTTTAGATACCTTTGTAATAGTTATTGGTTTTATTTTTAACGTACACCAAGGTATGCAGTCAATGCCAAGCTAAATGCTAAAGTTCTCTTGGTCTTTAGCCCCAAGTAGTCATGTGTCGTGAGGACAGCACACATGAGCTAATGGGTCATTTGATGGAAAGATACTTTTTTAACATTCATCCAGGACAGATTCATCCATCCACTAACTGCACCGCTTATCCCCAGTAGGGTCGCGGGGGTGCTGGAGCCCATCCCAGCTGTCTTCGGGCAGAGGGCAGGGGATAACCTGAACTGGTAGCCAGCCAGTCTCAGGGCACACGGAGATAGACAATTCACACCTAGGGACAATTTGGTCCGGCCAATTAACCTGACATGCATGTTTTTGGAATGTGGGAGGAAACCGGAGTGCCCGGAGGAAACCTATGCAAGCACCGGAAGAACATGCAAACTCCACACAGGATGGTTCGATCTCATGACCTTAGAACTGTGCCGCACACACACTAACCACTGCCCCGCCGTGCTGCGTTCTTTTAACATTAAAGTTATGATATTATTTAGTCCCTCTTTTTGCTAGACTGAAGATAAATCTTCATTGTGCCAATATTCTTTCGATTTGCAAAGCACAGTATCTGGAATAACCTTCATGCAAATAAATGCAGGCATGCTAGTAAATCAAGAAGACTGTGCAGCACCAATCAATCAAGGTCACAGCCAAGATGATGCCAGGCTAGCTCTGGAGGCTACTTATACTGATGAGTGTAATCTGCTTCTGGTGGACGCTGACAGGCTAAAGCTCCCTTCACCAACTTGTCCTCCTCCTTCCCCTCACTCAGGCACCTCGCCGACAAAGATAGACGGATGAGGGGGGAGGAAATAAAATCTGACATATTCTTTGCCCTGTAGTCAGAGATGTCCTTTTGTGCCCTGAGCCAACATCTGCAGGTCTGTCCTTCTTAGTCATGTGGCAAATTGCTCATCTGACTGCAATTTCATGAAAAATGAAGGTGCCGGAATTATTAGCCGCATAAAGCAATAAAGTTTTCTGAATATATATCAGAAACATGGCGATGCCAAACTTGGAAAGAGCCTCTTTCTAGTTAAAAATAACTAACTTTAAAGGTTACTATACAAAATCAGACATGGACTTTCCCCCTCATATCTTTCAGATCTGACTTCCCCCTATGTCCCGGCCCGAAGCCTTCGTTCCGAGAGCGCCGGTCTCCTGGTGATCCCAAGAGCCAAGAAGTGTTCCGCTGGTTCGAGAGCGTTCTCCATCCGGGCACCGGTGTTGTAGAATGCTCTTCCCCCTGAGATCCGATCTGCAACCTCAGTGGAAATGTTTAAATCTAAGCTTAAAACTCACTTCTACTCTATAGTATACGAATAACCTTAACATCTTATATGTAATAACTTGTGAAGCCCTTTGAGACTATTTGTGATTAAGGGCTATACAAATTAAAATGACTTGACTTGACTTGACTAACTTTACCTTCAAGAATATACAGTACCTGCACACTGTCAAATAACAAAACATGGTGATCTTTATACCTTGTGTTTGTCAATTCTTCAAACTAAACACATTTAAAACGAATCCACTTGCTAGTTTTAGCATCTGCAAGCCAAACTAGCATCACGCTTAACTGGACACTAGCATTTGTTTGTGTAACCTAACTCTTTAAGATTGATGATGGCCTGACCTTTATGAATCGTATTTGTGACCATCCCTGCCAAAGAGTTGCAGGTAGCAACGTTCTATTTTTAGTTGTAGGCCGTTGACTGAGACAAAACGAGGAAAATCACGAAAAACTCTTTATTTCTACAGTTTTGCCAATTTTAAAAGATGACATTCACAAACACTTTTCCCAAGTTATATATTACAGATACCTAGGAAAAGTAACAAAAACAGAATCTTTCTGATTTTAGAAAACAAAATTAGTTCTTTTAATCCATCCATTATCTGTACCGCTTATCCTCAGTAGGGTCGCGGGGGTGCTAGAGCCCATCCCAGCTATCTTCGGGCAGTGGGCAGGGGACACCCTGAACTGGTTGCCAGCCAGTCGCAGGGAACACAGGGACAGACAATTTGCTCGCTCATTCGCACCTAGGGACAATTTGAACTTGCCAATTAACCTGAAATGCATGTTTTTGGAATGTGTCCGGAGTGCCCGGAGGGAACCCACGCAAGCACGGGGAGAACATGAAAACTCCACACAGGAGGTTCGATCTCATGACCTAAGAACTGTGCCGCACACGCGCTAACCACTGCCCAGCCGGGCTGCCCCTGTTCTTTTAATGTATATTTAAATGAATATGTGCTAAAAATCTCTTTCAGTCCGGTCTAATTCTTGTAATATGTGTACAAATGACTTTGTTAAAATTGAACTTTATAATTAGACTAGTCCGTTAACCATAAAACACCAGTGAGCAGGGGACACCCTGAACTGGTTGCCATCCAATTGCAGGGCACACAGACGGACAACTCACTCGCTCATTCACACCTATGGATAATTGGGATCGGCCAATAAACCTGATATGCATGTTTTTGGAGTGTGGGAGGAAACCAGAGTGACCGGAGGAACCCACGCAAGCACGGGAGAACATACAAACTACATACAGGAAGGTTCGATCTCATGACCTCAGAACTGTGCCTCGGACGCGCTAACCACTCAGCTGCTGTGCTGCCCCTATAGATACCAAAACCCCTGATTTGATATTTGCCTCACCGTGACACATTTTTCCATTGCTCAATATTTTAAATGACGATCAACATATTTTATCAGGAAATATTTCAGTGGCTATAAAAATGACCTACTTCCAATTATGCTTTTCTGAATGTTTAGGGCTACATAAATGATGATGCATGATTGTCTGTACAGGCATTTGAGACTATTCTTGTGATTAACGACTATAGAAATAACGGACTTGACATGACAAAAACAAACAGACTCAGAGACAGTTTCTTCCCCACAGCCATTACCACCCTAAACAGACACCGCACAAAAAAACTGAAAACTGTTGCAAAAAACTACCTCACACGGATGTAAAATGGTACTCACGTACATGCTGTCTGCACTATGTTTGTTCACTGCTCAAAACAGACACCGCACAAAAAAACTGAAAACTTGTGCCAACACTACCTCATACGAATATAATGGTACTCATGTCTATGTTCTTGCACATGTCGACTGCACTACGTTTACTGCTCACCGTGCACAATGTCTGACCATTTCCTTTTTTCTGCACTATGATGTCTATGTTTGCACCAATGCATATGCTGACTATTTTTTGCACTATGATGACTTTGCACCAAATGCAATATTGCACAACCCTTACGATACCAACGGTATCACGACAACACTGTATGTAACATCCCACGTGCCGACATTTCTTGTGTAAATACCATGTAAATTATAACTATAGCCTTATCCCCCTTGTTTTATAACCTTATCTTCTCTGTTCCTTTATCTTCTTGGCTCATACCTCACTGTGAATGTGTAAATCTGGAGTGTCATGCCCAATTTCGTTGTCACAATATGTTAACCCATTTTGTAACAATGACAATAAAGGTATATTCTATTCTATTCTATTCTATTCTATTCTACTACAGTAATATCTTCTCCTAATGTAGAGACAAGTGTTAATGACTATTTAAATAATATATCATTGTACAAAAAATAAAAAGTATATACTGTAAATACATAAATAAATGAATTACACACACATATATCTACATTTTGGTGATCTACTCTGTTGACATTAGCAGAAGTCAGCAGAAGTAAATGGAAGGAGACCAAGAGGAAGGCTGCGAGTGACATGGATGGATGGTGTTATGAGTGCACTGCAGGAAAGAGGTCTATATACTGGACTGTCTCAGAAAATTAGAATATTGTGATAAAGTTCTTTATTTTCTGTAATGCAATTAAAAAAACAAAAATGTCATACATTCTGGATTCATTACACATCAACTGAACTATTTCAAGCCTTTTATTATTTGAATATTGCTGATTTTGGCTTACAGCTGAAAAAAACTCAAAAATCCTATCTCAAAATATTAGAATACTTCCTCAGACCAAGTAAAAAAAATAATTTTATAACAGCAAAACTAAATCAAACATTTGAAAATGTCCATTGATGCACTCAGTACTTGGTTGGGAATCCTTTTGCACGGATTACTGCATCAATCCGGCGTGGCATGGAGGCAATCAGCCTGTGGCATTGCTGAGGTGATATTGATGCCCAGGATGCTTCGATAGCGGCCTTCAGCTCATTTGCATTTGTAGGTCTGGTGTCTTTCATCTTCTTCTTAACTATACCCCACAAATTCTCGATGGGGTTCAGGTCAGGGGAATTAGCAGGCCAATCAAGGACAGTGATGCCATGGTCAGTGCACCAGTTACTGGTGGTTTTGGCACTGTGGGCAGGTGCCAGATCATGCTGGAAAATGAAATCCTCATCTCCATAGAGCTTTTCAGCAGATGGAAGCATGTAGTGCTCTAAAATCTCTTGGTACACAGTTGCATTTACTCTGCACTTGATGAAACGCAGTGGACCAACACCAGCAGCTGACATGGCTCCCCAAACCATTGCTGACTGTGGGAACTTCACACTGGATTTGAAGCAACTTGGATTTTGCTCCTCTCCAGCCTTTCTCCAGACTCTGGCGCCTTGACTTCCAAATGAAATGCAAAACTTGCTTTCGTCTGAAAAGAGGACTTTGGACCACTCTGCAACTGTCCAGTGCTTCTTCTCCATAGCCCAAGTCAGACGCTTCTTCCGTTGTCTTGAGTTCAGAAGTGGCTTGACCATGGGAATACGGCTATTGTAGCCCATTTCCCGGACACGTCTGTGAACTTTGGCTTTTGATACCTGGACTCCAGCTTTAGCCCACTGTCTTTGAAGCTCCCCCAAATTCTGGAAGCGGCTCTTCTTCACAATTTTGTTAAGGCTGCGGTCATCTCTCTTGGTTGTGCAGCGTTTCCGGCCACATTTTTCCCTTCCAACAGACTTTTTGTGGATATGCTTTGAAACTGCACTCTGTGAACAGCCTGCTCTTTGAGAAATTTCTTTTTGTGTCTTACCCTCCTGATGGAGGGTATCAATGATGGTCCTCAGATCAGCAGTCTTCCCCATACTTGTGATTTAGTTTACTGAACCAAGCTGAGTGTTTTTAAGGCTCAGGAAACCCTTGCAAGGTGTTTCGAGTTAATTAGATGATTCAGGTGATTAGTTGAATAGCCTACTTGTATACTTTTTCATGATATTCTAATATTTTGAGATAGGATTTTTGTGTTTTCTTAAGCTGTAAGCCAAATTCAGCAATATTCAAATAATAAAAGGCTTGAAATAGTTCAGTTGATGTGTAATGAATCCAGAATGTATGACATTTTTGTTTTTTTAATTGCATTACAGAAAATAAAGAACTTTATCACAATATTCTAATTTTCTGAGACAGTCCAGTATAGTGGAAGCTAGAGCTCTTGTTGGTGATAGGAATGAGTGGAGAAGTGTTGTAAAAGGATAGTGGGATGTTTAGACGTGTTCTAAGGGATGGGCAGGACACCTGTGTGATGCGGCAGGGGTAAACCAGTAAAAGCTGTCGGGCCCTGCTGTTGAACAAAAGAGTGTGTTGTGTCACCCTGACCCGAGTGACATGGCCGCATTCTTGTGTCCCATTTCATCTGGAGGGACGAAAGCATGACCAACTTGGGTGACGAGGTGCTTAATGTGTTTGGGTGTTTGGGTTGGCCGTGGTTCAAAAATGTTTGTGTGGGTTTTTTTCTCCTTTTTCCCGTTTTTTATTACGTTTGTTTTTGTATGTGTTTATCTTGCTGTCTGTATCCCCTCTCAAGGGATATGACCAGGGTAGATGGATGTATAGATTCTGTTTACATGGAAGCGATGATGCGTGTTATATTGACACATACAACAAAGAGCGCAGTAGGATTTAAAGCTCTACTAAAGGAATACCCTTTAGGATGGTATATAATAAACCAGTGAGGAACCTTTTAATCATTAACAAGCAAAGTTAATTTGGGTGAGTTGTATTTTTTCATTTCGACAATGTCAAAAGGAAAAATGAAGCCACTATAGTGTGTATATTTTGACTGCTAGATGTCACTGTATGATGTGTTGTGCAACAGAAAACAAGTTTTAAAAATTACTAAGAAAAAAAGCACAAACTACAGAAACTCAAAATGACCAAGACGCACAATTTTACGCCTTAATTTTTCCTTAGCCTTTTTTTGGGAAACCATAGGAGCAAAATGGTGGGGAATCATTTCAACTCCCTTTAGGTGAGGCCTGTGTGATGTAAAAACAAATGCTATTTCCTCAATCTACAATTCTGTTATATAATAGTTCATGGATTTTTGCTCATATTTTAAGTATTTTTTTACCACTCGAGGGCGCTAAACAATACACACTGTCCTTCTTAGGAATCACCCCATATATGCAATTATATGATTTAAAGAGTTTCATAAAGCTTGTACAGTTTTAGTGTCAATCCATGGCATGCATGTTTTTGGGAAACTCGATGCTTTTTGTCCAATCGAGGTTTCTGCAGCGTGAAGTCATCAAAAGGGCAGAATTTGTACCTTGAGCATTTTCATATGTAGCTGTGATACACAAGAGGCCAAAGGATACATTGGCTCTGTCTGTCTCTCTGTCTGTCTGTCTGTCTGTCTGTCTATACAGTACGTGGGATATCCCTTTTACAAGGATACAGTGGTGGGTCGTCAGGGACTGCATGGCCTTCTCTGCTGGCCTAAAAAATATCTGCATCATCCATCCATCCATTTTCTGCACTTCTTATACTCAGTAGGGTGCTGGAGCCCATCTCGGCTATCTTTGGGCAGTCAGGGGACAGGCACCACTAGACTGTTTCCGTTCACATGCTCATTCAAATCGAGGTACTATTTTGACCACCCAATTAACCTGACATGCATGTTTTTGGAATGTGGGAGGAAACTGGAGTGCCTGCAGGAAACTCAAGCAAGAAGGAGGAGAACATGCAAACTTCGCTCAGGAAGGCTGGTAGCTGGATTTAATCCCGTGACATCAGAACTGTGCCGCAGACGCGCTAACCACCTAACCACTGTGCCGCCCTATGTGAATCATGTAAAGTTAATTATATTTTGTCCATCATTACTTATATTATAATTGATAATAATAATTCAAAATTGTCAGCCTCCTTTCATTGTTTTTCCTCTGGTTGCACTGCTTCCAGAAGTGTGCTTTCATATTTAATCATTTAACAAATCACATTTCAGCCATTACTAGATGCCGAGGTCAGACATTTACCTGGATGCCTTCAAGAACAATTCTGAAGGCTTGGTGTAATAACATAGGTGTTCGATAAAGCCGTTGGTTTAGCCAATCAGATTCCGAGTAGGACACTCAACGCCTGTTAGCAGGCCTTTGGAAACGTCAGCTGTTTCACGAGCTGTGATTAGCCAGAGGCGGAAACGAGACTATTACAATGGAATAGTGTAAGAAAAAAAAAACTCGCTGTCCACAGCTTCTGTCGAACTGAAACTTTCAGCCCTAAATCGAACAAAAACTTATGCCAGAAATACAACAGGAGAGGTTTGACTTTCAGCAAAAGGTTAGATGATTATAGAAAATAACTCCTTGATGGAACTGAAACACACAGATCATCTGTATGACACAGTAATTGGAATCTTCTTGAGGAAAGAAAAGATGGATTTTGTTCACAAATAAAAATGATTTTTGGAGAGTAAATTGTGGCTATATTCTAACTAATAGTACTGTAAACTTTTATGAGGTTATTATTGATGCTTTTTTTATATGTGTTTCAGCTATAGCTGCAGAAAACGTTTTATACCCATAAAATAGTTAAGGATTGGATTGATTCAGACTTAACACTACTGAAGGCCGAGATCCACTGCAATAATAGCCCTATATGTGTTTATGAGTGCTACATCCATATTCACAGACATTGTATTTATGAGTCGTGTAAACATAATTGATAGCTCTGTTGATTAGCAGTGTTCTTAATTTCATACACAATGTAAATTGTTCATGGAACTGAATACAGAATACAGAAGTCAATTTCGCGTTTCGCGTTATTTCTCCGAGCTTGACACTATCTCTTGTGCGAAACTCCAATTCAGTACAAACAGAGCGACGATATAGACACATCTTGTTGTGTCTTTGCTTTAATTTATCCTGCAGTTGAAAGTTTTCCTAATTTGCCATAAAATCTTATTGGTGACCTAACAGGCTCACATTATTCTAATGAAAGCAGAGAATCCAGTTTAAGGTGAAAGGGTGCTTCAAGCTGAGACATTTGGCCGTCGTACATCGTATGTCATGTTAATGCATTTATAGTAGACCAAGCGCGCATAGTGTTGCTTTCTAACGACCTTGCCATTCAAGGTAATCCCTTGTTGCTGCTTCCTTTTAATGAGATTGCCTCATTATAAATTAGGACTTTATTAGCGGCCATGAAA
The DNA here is from genome assembly GCF_059441175.1 of Urocampus carinirostris. NCBI lineage: Eukaryota > Metazoa > Chordata > Actinopteri > Syngnathiformes > Syngnathidae > Urocampus > Urocampus carinirostris. The sequence continues at coordinate 14,741,651 of NC_142360.1, read as the reverse complement.
AATAGAAAACAGTCAATTAATTCCAATGGATTGTGGTCACTATTTAGGAGGCAGTTCAGGACTCAGGAGAGGATTCTTCACATCTTGACATTCAATTCGTCTAAGCCACGATGGGAAATGGTAGGCCTTGGCCACATTCTAACGAGTATATCACATTGAGGTATGCCTGCCCTTTTTTTGTCACTGTCAAGGATTTCTAAAGATTTGCCATACATCGTTGTTATATCTCTCTATGACCTTTTTCCTGGAGTCCAAGACGGACAGTCTAATAGAATTCCCAAGTGTAGAAATAAGGTGGTCTCACGGCTGTTGATTGATTTGTTGACAGCATATTGACATTCCATCCGTCCACATTCTATACTGTTGTCATGAAGACAGACACATATGCAATTTCTTACACCGTTTACAGATCACAACAATAGATAATAACCACAATGTGTCATGTTTACCCTCATTTAATTACCATATTTTCTGGACAATAAGACGCACCGGTTTATAAAGCGCAACCCCAAAAAATAGTCTTTCTGTGCTATTTTGGTTTTCATGTATAATGGGCATGGTCTGTAAGGCGCATGGAATTACCGTAAATTCCGGACTATAGAACACACCTGATTATAAGCCGCACCCACCACATTTTAAGAGGATAACCGCATTTATACTCACACAAGGCGCACCTGTATATAAGCCGCATACACCCACATTATAACATCTAACACAATTTCAAAATTAACCCAAACCCGACTTTGAGACCCGCGATTGTAACGGAATATACAGTATACAGTCCAAAAACCCCAGCCGGCAAAATGAACGGAAAATGATACCGGACCTTAAGGTTTGATGCAGACCTGCAGAGTCCTGGTCCCGTTAAAAGTAATCCAAGGAAAAAAGTGTATATTTCCAAAAGTAAGGGTGGGAAAATATATACACACTGTATATCCACTTTTGTCCGCCGCGTCCACAAACACGTCTCACCTTTGGGTAGATGAATGGTAAAAAGTTGCCAATACATATTATACATGGTTACACATATTTACAAAGAAAGACGGTACACCGAGAGAGTTTTCAAAGCTTTAATAATAATATAAAAACTTTTATCCCAAACCGTGCCTGTGAAGGGTAGCAAAACGCTACTAGCAACACGCTTGCAACACAGCAAACGGCCCTGTTAAAAAAACATACCGTACTTGTAATAATCAGATTGGCGAGAAAAAATGTTCAAACCTCAAAATTGTTTATTTGCTGTTAAAAGTGTCAATAAAATTTGTGAAGTAATTCGTTCTTTTGGTAAAATATAAATAAACGCATAGCCGCAAATAAGGAAAACGCTTGTCACGTACAATGCTTTGTTGGAGTTAAGAAAAAGTGAAAGAACATTCTCTCTAACATATCTGGTATACCCTTACTAAGATAGTGTCGTTTGTATGCTTAGGGGTTTAGTGCCTGTGAACCGGCACATTCTGCATTATGATCCGGGTTAATTCTCCTTGCATTTAAAGTTATGCAATTGGGATCAACCATCCATATTCCTAGTAGTTAGGAATCGGTGCTGTTACCAATGATATGCGGTTTGATCCTTGAAGCCATTATTGTTATGCAATTGTGGTTAGCAATAACCTTGTGTAACCACTGTGTACCTGTCCCACCAAGGATCCACATTCAGGGTGGACTAGATGATGAGGTTTTTATTACAGTTGCTGCTATATGCGACACAACATACACACACTGAGTGATTAGCACCTCCGCTGGTTCTCAACATCGTTAGCAGTGCGCTGGAGACTGCTCCAAACATGCCAAATCATTTTTTCTTTTCAGTTGAAATACAATACAGTTCAGAAAATCAACCATTACAATAATTTTTACATCCATTTTAACAAGATACTTTTAACAAGTGATCGTATGGTGGTTTTAACTTTTACAACAAATTCAATTCGACATATTTTTTAATCTGAATTTCAACCAACATCATCCTTTTTATATATTTGTGAAGATAAAAATAATTACAATAACGAGTGTAAAAATGGGAATAATTGACCTGCAATGAGCGACACAACATACACACACCATGTGATTAGCACCTCCGCTGGTTCTCAACATCTCATCTCATCTCATTAGCCGTACCGCTTATCCTCATTAGGGTCGCGGGGGGGCTGGAGCCCATCCCAGTCATCTTTGGGCAGTGGGCAGGGGACATCCTGAACTGGTTGCCAGCCAATCGCAGGGCACACAGGGACAGACAACTCATTCGCTCATTCACACCTAGGGACAATTTGGACCGGCCAATTCACCTGAAATGCATGTTTTTGGAACGTGGGAGGAAACCGGAGTGCCCGGGGGAAACCCACGCAAGCACGGGGAGAACATACAAACTCCGCACAGAAAGTCTGGAGCTGGATTTGAACCCACGACAGGTTCTCATGACATGAACTGTGCCGCACAAGCGCTAACCACTGCGCCGCCGTGCTGCCGGTTCTCAACATCTATGAGGGAAATTAACATTTCAGTAGAGTACAGCGTACGGCAAAACTAACACAAAATTGCGCAGCACCAAAATATCATGGCTTACCGTTAGCAGCGCGCTGGAGACTGCTAACAATATCTGCATTCGGGTCATAGAATCAAAAGCTAAACTAAACCTTACCTCATACCAGCAGGTGGCACTGTTGGACTCGTCATTGCAGGACACTTATACACAAACTATACAAACATATTTCAGCAAGAATTTCAACAAAACAAAAGTTATGATACACCCGTTACACTTGATTGACTTGTTAATAATTGCACAATTATGGTAACACAATTTCCATCTCTGTCCGTATATGGCACACCGGTTTATTAGATACACATTCAAATTTCTGGCCAATTTGCGTTTTTTGGGTGCGCCTTATAGTCTGGAAAATATAGTATTCGGAGAATTCCATGTTGCTTCTCTGCTTCGATTGACGTTAGAATACATGCCTTTTTTTTGTTGCTGTATCTGTTATCACTATGCTGCCTGCATGTCAGCATGGAAGCCACATCAGGATTTATCTCTTGAAAACCATTGTGACCCGAAACGTGGACTCAGCTCCCGCTCAACTTTCAGATATCAACCCCTCATGAAATGTCGACCTGGACATTTTTTCTGCCTTTATCACTTGAGAGTTATGCTTTGCGAAGGCTGGAAATAGGGTGTGAACTCTGTGAGCTGGTAAAAAAATGTTTGCATGGCTTTTTCTTGAGGCGCTGAAGTAGAATCCAGAAACATGTCATGCTGTTTTCCTCTTAATTCATGGTGAAACTTCAGACGGAAGATTCAAGACGTCACAAAAAATACATTTCCTTTTTTGTTCTGACAGTTTTGGTAACTTTAGGAAATGTTTATATTTAGATTATAAGACGAAAACCGATTGTAATATATTTTATCCACCATATGCAAGGAAAAGGAGATTTTGCAATCATGTTGAGTAAACGTTTTCCAATTTTGTTAGAGAAGCAAGAATTCTTCATATGAATCAGTGAATAATTGAATGAATGACTTGAATTAATTGTCATTATACACTAGTATAATAAGATTGGGGGTTATCTTTTCAGTGCAAAGTAAGACAAATCAAAAAAAGATAAAAATCTGTAAAAACAATATCAAATGTAAGAAAATCATCCTCGAAATGAACTGTTATTGTTGGCACTGTACAGTGTTCACTACAAACTATCCTTCCAACCATTATCTGCATATCCTCAGTTGGGTCGCGGGGGTGCTGGAGCCCATCCGAGCCATCTTTGGGCAGTGGGCAGGGGACACCCTCAACTGGTTGCCCGCCAGTTGCAGGGCACACAGATCCATTTACAATTGGACAATTTGGACTGGCCAATCAACCTGACATGCATGTCTTTGGAATGTGGGAGAAAACTCGAGCGCCAGGAGGTAACCCACGGAGGCATGGGCAGAACATGCAAACCCCAAATAGAAAGGCCCTTAGCTGGATTTGAACACATAACCTCAGAACTGTGCCGCAGACGCGCTGACCACTCATCCGCCGTGCTTCCCACTGCAAACTAAATAATGCAAAAACATTTCTTCTCTTTTTTTATTTTATTTTTTAGAGCTTAGCAAATCTGACCCGTGACAATTCTTCCCAGCATTGTTGCTTCTTCATTCACTTTTTTAAAACTATTTTTTTTGTGTAGTTGCATTGTGCATGAAAACCTCCTCTTCAGCATAACTCTTTATACGATTTTGGCCATTGTAGCAATTTGATACCTGACTCTATCTTCATCAACGTTCAAAATAATTTCCTTTATTTGCAAGTACTGCAAAGTAAAACAATGACCACATTGGCAGAACATTTTGTGGATTCTAATTGATATTATGGAAATATTTTATTTCAGCAAAATAAAATATACTAACACAATGCAAAAGAATGAAATGTGCATCCAATGGCAGAGTTGCGATTGGAGCAGACAGTTGGGTGGCCAAGTGATCTGACAAAAAGCGCTCCGGACATGGAGAACATATATGCATAAGTTAAAAGGAGAGGTGTGGGGATCCTCCAGTCCATCTGCCTGTTCCGGCGTGTTTGAGTCGTAACAACAATGCTGCTCATTTTAGTATTGTTTTTATTATTTACAGAGATGTTTCTTAAGTTAAATTCATAAAATAACATCTTTAGAATTAGTTAAAATATCTAATCAAGAAATTTACTAATTTGAAGTTTTACAAAGATTGCAAAAACCCTACACAATCTAACACCTACATATAAGACTAATTTGCTTATTATAAAGTGACACCGTGTAATATTTGACCAGTATATGTCACCTTATTGTGTAGTGCAACCGAAAACGAGTGCTATAAAGCACAAGAAAGAGTACAAACTACAGAGACACAAAGCAACCAAACTGCAACATTTCATTTCAAATGTATTTGCCCATCCGTTCACAAGATTTTCGGTTTTTGAGAATAGCCATAGCAGCAGCATGGGGGACAATCATGTCAACTCCCTCAAAGAGAGCCGCATATTATTTGAAATGAATAAAAATCAAACAGACTTTTGAAGAAAAGCATGTATGTATGATAGTTCATGCATTTTTGCATCATCATTCAAATCAATATTGGGTATTTTTAACACTCGGAGGCATTAAATAATAGACAATGTCCCTTTTAAGTCCATTTTTTCACACTTCACAAAGATGAAATTAGAAAATACAGCATTTTATATTTATAAAATGACAGTTTTTCACATTATAGATATTTGTTTGATTTTTTTTTCTCAGCTAGTTTTTCTCGTAAAATATTTAAACATAAGAACAAACATTTGAAATAAGCAATGTTTGCCACCGATTGGTTTCGATTTTGTTTTGAGAGGTGGACTGAAGCTGTTCTCAAAACCCACAAGAGAAAAGACAGACATAGAGTACATACTGTTAATATTTTGTTGTTTGACAATAAATAGAAAACTATGGTTTATAAATCAATCTAACTGGCAACTTTAACTTTAAATACATCCAATTAGGAGAAAGATCTAAACAAGGCAATGACTAAATTAGAGTTATTGATGTCATCATGACTGTCTGATGATTGGAGCACCTCACATTGCGAGCGCGACCCGATTTCCATCCTACTTAAAATGTACGCCAATGCCACCTTCACTTGGCGTCCTGACACTTCTGATGGGATGCTGGTAAGCTGTGCCAGTGAAGCGATGGCTTTGCTTTCGTCTGCCAAGGCTGCCTGCCCCAACGACACAGAGCAGCACAAATAATAAAGGATGAGCCAAAAGAGCCATCTAGAACGAGAGAGGTTTTATTTTAAGCATGTGTCTTTCTTACCTGGCCAAATCAACACTTATAAATGCACAAGGGGACTGTCATTTTGATCATCTAGAATCATTGCATTTTGGTCCATATTTCCTCAATCTGTTTATGAAATTGTAACAAAAGGGTCATGAAGCAGTGCTGTGTAGAGAGGTCAGTGTATGGTTACGCACAGTGAAATTTACAAATAAATGAACCGACATCTTTTTCATCATTTGATTTTCAGAACAAGAAAATGAAATATAAAATGTGGCATAAATACAGTGGGACCTCGCTACTTCGCGGTTCGACGTTCGCGGCTTCAGAGCTTGGCGGTCTGTAATGGTTAAAAAATGTTAAAAAAAATATATATATATATATAAGGCGGGATAAGGCAGCCGGCTGGATGGGACGGGGGGCGGGGGGAGTCGTCGGAGGTCACTCCCGGGCCGTGCAACGGAGCGAGTTCGGCGGACACGGCGTCACACGGCACGAGCGAGAAAAGGCGGCTGGCGTGATCGGGCTACCTCCGTAACTAAGGGGGGCCCGTTCGTCCGACGACCCCAGTAGCGTGGCGCGACGACAGGCGGCCGTCCGTGTGCGGCGGGCGAAAGGCGGCGGATGTGCATGGGACCCCCGTAACTGTGTCGGTGTCGTGCGTATCGCACCCAAAAGTACCCGCGCCGCAGGTTAGGGGCTCGCTCGCGGAAGCGACCGAATGGCGGTGCGGCGCAAGTAAAAACCCTGTCGTGAATTTGTCTCCGATCGTCCCGGGCGGACGTAAGATTGCCCAGCTGTACGACTCTTATCGGTGGATCACGGCTCGTGCGTCGATGAAGAACGCAGCAAGCTGCGAGAACTAATGTGATTTGCAGCTGCGATTGTCTGGCAACCAGTTCAGGGTGTCCCCTGCCCACTGCCTGGAGATGGCTGGGATGGGCTCCAGCCCCCCCGCGGCCCTAATGAGGATAAGTGGTGCAGATAATGAGATGAGATGAGATTTTTTTTTGTTTGTTTTTTAAAGGGGCGTCGCTACTTTGCAGATTTTCACTTTTTGCGGGTGGTTTTGGTCCCCATTAACCGCGATAACCGAGGTCTTACTGTATGTTGTATGGTCTTACCTTAAATTACAAATTAAGTTTTTGATAATCTCTTTTTCAACAAAAGTTGATGAGGCATCAGCCAGATAAGAATCCAGGTGTCACCTATTGTCCTTTGCCATGAGTCAAGAAAATTGTGTGCCTCACTCTGCATATGCAAAAACTTGGCACAATAGTACATTAAATGTTTATACAGACGCCGCCGGACCTACGGACGAGTTAGGTTCAGGGCGATCGTTCGTAAGTTGAATTTGTTCGAAAGTTGCTGCAGTGCTATATTTGGTATGTTTAAGGTTTATATAAGAATGTTCAAGGCTTATATACGTGACCTGTATTGCTTTTTACTAAAAAAATAAACATTTCATGAGATAAAATGCTCTATAAAGATAGATAAAGTTAGGTTTAAATTACTTTGGGAGATGTGCTTCAAGAGATCTTCCTTTGTGGTAAAAAGTGGCTGAAAAAAGCGTTCCGACCATTTTTTCAACCGCATCAAGCTTTCTTATTCTACTTTCATTTCAAAAGAAACAGATCGCCTCGTCTTTACACTTCACACCAAACAAATTGAATGGATGCACGAGATATTAAACGATAAAAACGTCAAAGTTCTTAGCGCGCTAGCAATACAGTATGTGTTGTTATGATTACACACAAACCAGGAAGTAGAAGCCAGATTTATTATTTCGGGTGAATGCTGGGTGACCTTTCACAGGTCCACACGGAGGAAAGAGGCACTACAGTACTGTCCTCTACTCGGAAAAGGGTGCACACAACACAAAATCTATCATACTGCAGTGCCCGGATACTTTTCCACATCTTGAAAAAAATGTTCGTATCTACCGTTTTGCGTAAGATCAAATGGTCGTAAGTAGGGGAGCGTCTGTACCGGTTAAAAGTATTTATGATGCAATGTGAAATTACTGTCAATCTAAATATTGTGAAGCTAATTAAACAAGATCTTTAACAATTAAAGAAATACAACCATTTAATCTATTTTTAATTTCACATTTCCATAAACAGCCTCACCAGCCTTCACTATTTCACTAACTGTATGCCACTGGTGACTAGCGCAAACAACCACCACCACTCAGGGCCCTAATCATTTCTTTTTTGGGGGCCCCTGGAAACACTTGCGACACCACTGATAACATATCAGCTCAATAATAACTTTGATCTTGTTATGATAATAAACCATCAGTAAATGTCCATTAAAAGATTAACTGGAAAAATTAGGTGTCTTGACTTTTTTTTACAATTCCCATTGCAGAAGTGATGAACGTGTGCCCAGACTTCCCAAACTTGAAAAAAATAAATACTGGATGACTAGTCTTTGTTGTTGGCTTGCTAATACTATCTCTAATTTTTTTTTTTTGGACTGAAGTGGGCCAAATCAGAATCTTAGGTCTGACCATTGATTCTGCCATGAGGCAAGAGAGTAGTGTGCCCCACTCTGCATCTGCAGACCCTCAGCACAGTAGGTTACACACTAACTGAATTTTTAGTCGTTATGATAAATGTGAAAATTGGATAAAATCCTTAAATTCTGAACTAAAATGAGAACAGCGAATCCAATATAATCATTGATACATAAATTTATACTTTCACAAAGACCTGCCTCCTCTAACTGCATGTGACTGTAAATAAATATTAAGTCACAAAACTTTATGAAAAAAGTGATCACCTGACAGACAAAAATGCCCAACCCATTTTGGGGTTTTTTAAACTTTCTTGTCATTATGGCATCTTGAATTCTACCATGTTCTTTATGTTGAATTGAAAGAGAGATGGACTCTATCAGACGTCGACATCCTATCACAAGCAGCGACAAGCAAGCTCATTGGATGTAAATTGATGTCAGCGTTTGGACCACAGCAAATACAAAAGGACAGAGGGATCCATCTTCTCCAACGTTCTCTGGTTAAAATCCCGCTTCCACAAGTCGCCCCGGAATTGCTCTGTCTGTCTAGATGAGCCTTATTCTGACGGCAAAGCCAACTCCGGGATTGCAATGTGGGAAAAGAGGAAGGAGCTTGAGTTAACAAATTCAAAGTGAGGTCACAGAGATTTAAAAGAACAAGACAAAATCCCAATCCGCTTTTGCCTGTCTGCTTTTAGTATAATGTCTAAAATGCTGATTGTGCAGGAAGGTGGGGCAATGCACAGCCTAGCATGAAAGATTTGTTTTTTTCGTACATTACTATGGCAATGTTTATACGCCTCAGGAAGTTGGCATCGACTGAGCCACACAACATTGTGTCTGGCTGAAATTAAACTGCATTCAAATGTGAATAGGCTGCACAGTGGATTTGGCCCTCCTGGATACAAATAGGTGGAAGAAACTCTGACTTTCCTGAGCCTACTGGTTTGCTGGCACTGCTAGGAAGAAACCTGGCCGGGTATTCCAACCAAAAAGCAGGTATGTAGCCCTGGAACACATTGGAACAGAAGTGTAATTGGCAAGTATGCTACCATGCTTATAGCGGAGCTTGAATGCATTGTGTTTCGCGTACATTCTTTTCGGGCTTTATTTTATTTTGTCGTCTTTTTTCCACAGGTGGCCTCTTAAGAAACATCCTATACATACCATTCTCCTTTTGTAAAAAAAAATAATAAATATTCTGAAAATATTCTGAACACATTAGAGAAGAGAATCAAAGGGAGACGTTGGTGGATGATGGTATCCTTGTCATCACATTTGATTAGTTAGTGTAAAATGAAAATAGTTACGGTAAGATACAGTATATTACATATAACATTTATTTTAAAGGTCTAAAATAATTCTTGAAATTAGCATACTAATACTAATACTACTAATCTCTTAATTTGGCTATTTTGTGGATAATTTTGCTTATTTTATTCAAGAAACAAGATAAAAAAAATCTTCAAATAGGATCAATCATACTGAAAATGAGCAACATTTTCTACCAAAAGGGCAAAAATCTGTTTTGGCAGCTTAGTTTTACAAACATACCTAACACTTTTTGTATGTTTCTTTTTTCGTATTTGGAAGCCTGAGTAAAGAAGCATAAGGATCGAAGAATTGTAAAAACAAATATGGAAATAATTAATAGAACATAGCAAGATAATAATTATCCTTAAATGTGTAAAATTGTCTCATCTAGAATTCCGTGGATCTGTGTGCACATTTAAATAAATATCTTCTTAAATATTAGAAAAGACTCAAAATGAGCAAAACCATCTACTATTTGCTATTTAAGGAACAGTTGCTAAATTTAAGTATATATGTTTTTGTTTTGTTGGAAAAAAAAGTTAACAAATGAAAAATGTAAGATAAAATATAAGATCAAATCATTTTTAGCCAATGAGGCGAGATAATATTTTTTGCAGCAATTATATTTCATCTTTATTTTTGTCTCATCAACCGGTGATATTCTACAATTCACATTTTATTTTCAGGAAACATATGTTGGCTTGGAGAGGAATGAGCAGCACCATGCTGTACTTGCACAAGACAGACCCCAGGAAATGGTGCCCCCACAACCCTAGTGGCTAAGGGATATAAGAAACCACAAACAGTGTTCTGCTAAAATCACAAAAACAAAAAATAAACTCCCTGATGGGCCATAAGTTGCTCCCGACCCGTAGTTTGGACACCCTTGTCCAATACTAATCAATCCTTTTCCCTTTAAGCTTATTTCTACGTGCGTGTGTTTTCTTTTGTGGCCATCAGCTGATTCAACATACTTTGGACTTCAGAAATCTTGTGAGGCCTTAATGACACAGAGGCACAAAGCAATCATCGGTCTCCTCGTATAAGGTAAACAGAAAACCATTTGGGTTAGTGGATGGCGAGCCACATGTGAGCCCAAACCAATCCCTCAGTGGTTTATCTTGTCAAAATAGAAAGCCTCCAACACTTGTCAAGGGGATCAGGGTTTGCAAGATTTAAAAAATTCCTACTGCGTTTGAAATTATGAAGGCAAACCTACTTTCTTATTAAGACATACAGACGCTGCCCTACTTACGAACGAGATAGGTTCCGGACGTTAGTTCATAAGTTGAATTTGTTCTTAAGTTGCTTCAGTGCTATATTATGTATGTTTAAGGTTTGTATAAGTATGTTTAAGGCTTGTATAGGTAACCTGCATTGTTTTGTACTAAAAAAATAATGATTTCATAAAATTATATGCTCTATAAAGATAATAAAGTTGAATTTAACTTACTTTTGGAAGGTCCACCTCCGTGTAAGAGAGTGGCCAAAGAAAAGCGATCTAACCATTTTCTCAACCGCATCAATATTTCTTATTCCAATTTCATTTCAAAAGAAACTACTTGCCTCTTTACACTTTACACCAACCATATTGAATGGAAACACGAGATATTATACAATAAAATGTCAAAGTTCTTCGCACACTGGAGATATAGTGTAGGTGTAGAATGTGAAGTGCGCATGAATGATGTCGCAAGAGTTAGTGCGAAAGTGTAAGAGCGCGAGAGTTTAGTTTTGGAGAGTTCGGTGTATTTACAATAAACGGGTTGTCGCTCTCCAAAGAGACCGTAAGTGTTTCTGGGTATTTTTTCATGAACGAGGCTCTATCCATTACCCACACAAAATGACACGCTGCATTGGTGGCTGTGGTGGGATTACGAGCAGGTGAAGGAGAGATGTTTACACATGAACTAGGAAGAGGAAGTGGATTTTTTTTTACTTCCGGGTGGATGCTGGGTAACCTCCCACAATGCCACACGCCGGTAGTGGCGGAAAAAAGTACTACAGTTCTGTCCTCTAATTGGAAGAAGGTGAACACAATACAAAATCTAACTTACAGCAGTGTCCGAATATTTTTCGACATCCCGAAAAAAATGTTTGTGTCTACTGTTATACGTAACAGCGGGTCCTTGGACATCAGTGATCTATAACTATTATTTGCAGCGGGGATGTCAAACTCAATTTGGTTCCGGGACCTGAGCCAGACTCTGTTCTGAGGTGTGTCTGATCTGTAAAATAATGTCAACTCAAATTTTTTAGCTTCATTTAATCATTTTGCCTAACTTACCCCACATATTAGAATCATGAATGATAAGGGATATTTTCCAAACACAATTATTCACAATGGGAAGAACATGTTGGGAATCAAATGTGTTAACTGGTTTATTTACAGTTTATTTAATGCAGATTTACACCTGAACAAACTCAACACACTATGAAAACTCAACAATGCCTTCTGGCGGCCGGAGAGAGCACTTGATATGCATTATCGATAAAAAAAAAAAACACACAATTTTTGATGTAATTGACCTAGACACTCACTTCTATTTTTGACATACTCAGAATTGTATGGCAAACCAAACTAAATCTTATTTTAAGAATATTTTATTTCTAATTGTAATCGATTTTAACATGGCTTTCTTTGAAAAAGGGAAACACTTTTACTCAAGGCATTCAATTGTGTTTATTTTACTTGTGTTTTTAATTTGAGTTTCAATAGAATTATCTGGGTGTTCTAGGAAACAAAAAATAATGTATAATTCAAATATGAAAAACTGTCTCATTTAGCAAAAATAAATGTTAGCTGCGCTCAATTCCCTTTGGCTATTTTCTCATCTCATCTTATTTTCTTAAAATATTCAAAAATATCTCCCATCAGCTTGTTAAGTGTTTATTTCTCATTTTTTTCTGAAAAATAATATAAAATATCCTGAAATTTGACACATTTAGCTTACTTAAATGAACAATATTTTCAAGCAATTGGGTAGGAATGTATTTTTTGCAGTGCATGTTTTTTTCATGTGTCTGAATACAAAAGAAAGAACAATAGAATTGTAGTGGCTTCATGTTGGGAGAACGATCTACGCATGGGAAAAAATGGCTCATTAAGAACAAATTAATTCTAATCAATTCAAATTAATTCTATTTGCACTTCAGAAATAAAAGGTTGTCACAGTCGAAAGGAAGAAATGTTTTTAGTTTCTTTAACCAACAAATACAGTTAAGTAGATTATATTTCAAACAAGATCTTCATTAAATCAACTTTTAAAATTGAAAGGGAGAAGGAAAAAGCAAACTACTTTTCTTGTTTATATATAGTTTTCGAACACAGCATTGTTGGTTCCTCGTGTTGTACACAATTGTTAAAGCTCTAGGATAAGTACAACCCAACAATTCAAGAAGTCGGTCCCATGAGAAGGGGGATGGGTCAGACCTTGTTTAGTTGCGTCTCTGAGGGTAACACGACCTTCCAGGAACCTTGGGCAGCACCGAAAGACCCGAGGCTGTGATTTAATTTCTCAAATTGAGGTAATCTCACATTCTCTCAGGTATTGTTCACTAGCGTAGGATCAAGAGGTCAAAGAACTCGGCTTTCATTAAAGTTCAGACTTGTCCCCGGGGCCCGATTGCTCGGAAAGCGCTGCTTGTCTAATGGACATACCTGCCCCAGATCTAACTGAGATACCGGAACAGCCAAATTGACTGCGCGGGGTTTCCTTGAACACATTCTCAACACATTCTATTCTATTGCATAGCAAGTTTTAATTTGTTTTGAATCTATCAGACCTTGCTGTGCAAACTGCAACGGATTAAAAACAAAAAACCTCTCAGTTGTGCCAACCACTCAATTTGGAATGGCCTACAACCAGAGCTGAACCTTTCAGAATTTTTGACCTTGGATACTTTTGTTCTTTCCCAAAGAACTGACATAATATTTCTAACAAACAGTCTGTGCTCTTAAAATGCCACTGTCAAAATATACTAACTCCTGTTTTTTATTGATCCCAATGTTTTATAATGTTATGTTTTATTTTTTTGTTTTCATTTGCGGTCTGTCTTGTTTAATATGCTAGTGTTATCTCTTAGACTGGGCTACCTTATTAAAGAGGTCTTGATATCAACGTGTTTTTCAACCTGCGTGTATCGCACAAATCCAATATAAGGGATTCAGCCAGGATATGTTAGCTATTTTGGCTGAATTTAGCCTCCAGTTGGCTGTATGAAAGCATATTAAATGTAGTTTAGCTAAGTTACCAGGGTGATTTAGTCTCTACGGCTAGCCTGCTCCACTTAACTAAGGGGCCGGTCACACAGACATTTGCGGCTGAATCACGGCCAGAAATTTCTGCCTTTGAGGCGGACGCTATTGGACGCATTGAGATCGCCATTCAGACGAGATACAGCAGTGCTTAACACGAGATCGGAAATTCGCGCGCGGGTGGCAGCGCGAAAAAGTTTTGCGCTGCTTAATTCTTCAGAGCGCGGGTACACAGCCTTTCACGAGCATATTGAGGCTGAACCACGGCCAGAAATTTCTGACCGTGAAGCAGATGCTGTTGGGCGCTGTTGGACGTTTTGAGACCGCCATATAGACGAGATAGAGCAGTGCTTTACTCGCGGTCGGAAATTTTCACGTGGTTGGCCGCGCTCAAAACTTTTGAGCTGCTCAAAAGTTTGAGCACGTGTTAAACCGCGTGCCGCACACGTGGTCAACACGAGGTAATGACGCGGAACGACGTGCTCTGGCCGCGGCCAGAGCGTGGTTACACATGGGTAGGACAGGAAATTTCAGCGGGTAATCGTGGGTGGAGCATGGTAATAGCATGTTCTGCGCCTGTATCGCGGTGTTATTACGTGAAATTAGCGTGTTAAGCGTGTGACGGTCAAACGCCTTTCTCCGCGTATAAACAGAGCGAATGCCGAGCACACGTCAGTTGTGCTCGAGACGTCAAGGGGGTGAACATGGATCCCCGTCAGCGTAGTTTCTCTTCATTTCGAATAAATCTTTCGGTGCATTCGCAATGGTCGCAGCAAGGCTTTAATGCTAGGACCTTAGCTTGGCCCTTTGGCTGAGAGTAAGAGTCCCGGCTCCTAAGCTTTGTAGCGTATTATGAACTGATCGATAATGGATAATGAATAAAGAAGATAGAACAATAACCCTTAAAAAAATTCTGCTGCGCTTCCAACGAAAGCGATCGTATTCTATATAAAACGCTTATTAAAACTATAAAGCGAGTTAATTATATCAATTAGGAGATCCTAGTCTATATAACGCGTTTATTTAAACAATAAAGTGCGATTGTATTTTACAAAATGCGTTTGTTAACGTGGATGAAAAAGTCACGCGAGGGGGTGGGGTGGGGCGGTGTGGGTGTTGCGTAGGAGTCGGATTTGGGCACAACACCGGCTCGGGAGCTTTTATACCCGTGGTCCACACGAGAAAATGACGCAGAAATGACGCGATGAGGAAGCGGAACAGTCGCCGGCGTTTGTTTTGCGGGCATACCACCGATGAACAGCGGGTTGGCCAATTTTGCGCATTTTCCATCCCGGGCAACCACGGGCAAAAAAACCCCGCAAAATTTTAGCCGTGATTCAGCAGCAAACGGCTGTGTGACCGGCCCCTAAGATCATCCCCAGGAATACATTGGGCATTTTTACTGTCAATCATGTAAGAATTGAATGGGTTTCATAGCATTTTTACAGTGTTTCTTGATATACTGCAGTATTTTAACTATACTGCATTAAAAAAAGGCTATGTTGTCATTTCATTAAAGTATGTTGACTGTATAATTGCAAGACTCATTTTATAGTCCTTTCTATGGTATATTTATTGCTGTAAGGAGTTTGATTGCTATGCCGATTAAGAATGCTTGTCAAATAGCCATCAGAGCTTTGATGAACATGTATATGATTGCTGGGCTTTTTCAGGTACCCTGGATTTTTTTTTAATTCCAATTTTGTGCAATAACCCCAGATACATGAATGAATATATACAAATACACAAAAAAATCAGTCAATAAAAAATTGTTGGTGTACATGAATAGATACAAAAAAACAAAGAACACGCACACACACATACATCTATATATCTAGACAACAGGAAACGTTAGACCTTTGTAATAGCAAGCAAAGGCTACTGTACAAAATTTTATCATTAGGTGTTCAAATACTTATTGGCAGCTATATCACACAAATACATTGTTAAAGGGTCATGCATTGTGATTTCTGGATTTTTCTTTTTAGTTTATCCCTCTCACAGTGGACATGCACCTATGATGAAAATGTCTGACCCCTGCTTGATTTCTAAGTGGGAGTAATAGCAAACGAGCATAGGTATATATATATATATATATATATATATATATATATATATATATGTATATATATATATATATATATATATATATATATATATATATATATATATATATATATATATATATATATGAAATGATCTGCATTTCTATAGCGCTTTTCAAGTCAATGACTTACCAAAGCGCTTTACATTGTGCTTCACATTTCCCAATAGCGGCCGTGATCTGTGCAGCCATGTAAGGCACTAACCTGCTTATTGGGGGTGATTGGGGGTTCAATGTCTTACCCAAGGACACTTCGACATGTAACACGGACAAGCCAGGATTCGAACTGGGATCCCTTAATCCTAAAACGATCGCTCTACCGCCGCCGTGCTGCTATATATATATATATATATATATATATATATATATATATATATATATATATATATATATATATATATATATACAGTATATATATATATATATATATATATATATATATATATATATATATATATATATATGAAAGCATGGGTCAGGTGTATCGACATTTCGTTCTGTGTACATTGTTACAAAGAATGACAATACAAAGGAAATTATTATTATTATTATTATATATATATATATATATATATATATATATATATATATATATATATATATATATATATATATATATATAGCAGCACGGCGGCGCAGATGTTAGCGCGTGTGCGGCACAGTTCTAAGGTCTCGGGAACCTCCTGTGTGGGTTCAAATCCAGCTACCGGACTTCCTGTGCGGAGTTTGTATGTTCTCCCCGTGCTTGCGTGGGTTTCCTCCAGGCACTCCGGTTTCCTCCCATATTCCAAAGACATGCATTTCAGGTGGATTGGCCGGTCCAAATTGTCCCTAGATGTGAATGAGCGAGCGAGTTGTCTGTCCCTGTGTGCCCTGCGATTGGCTGGCAACCAGATCAGGGTGTCCCCTGCCCACTGCCCGATGATTGCTGGGATGGGCTCTGAATGACGGCAGACGCTGCACCAACCCGTCTGTCGATCTCCCGTTCCATCCTACCCTCACTCCTGAACAAGACCCCAAGATACTTGAACTCCTCCACTTGGGGCAAGATCTCATCCCCAACCCGGAGGGAGCATGCCACCCTTTTCCGACTGAGTACCATGGTCTCGGACTTGGAGGTGCTGATCCTCATCCCGGCCGCTTCAAAGAAGATCACGGCCTGAGGAAGCCAACAGCACCACGTCATCTGCAAAAAGCAGTGACGCAATGCTGAGGTCCCCAAACCGGACTCCATCCCCACCAAGGCTGCGCCTAGAAATTCTGTCCATAAAAGTTATGAACAGAATCGGTGACAAAGGGCAGCCCTGGGGGAGTCTAACCCTCACCGGGAATGAATGCGACTTGCTGCCGGCAATGCGGACCGGACTCTGGCACTGGGCATACAGGGACCGCACAGCCCGGACAAGACTGTGCGGTACCCCATTCTCCCGAAGCACCCCCCACAGAGCCTCCAGAGGAACACGTCGAATGCCTTCTCCATGTCCACAGAACACATGTAGACCGGACAGGCAAACTCCCAGGCACCCTCAAAGACCCTGCAGAGTGTGTAGAGCTGGTCCAGTGTTCCACGGCCAGGACGAAAACCACACTGTTCCTCCTGAATCCGAGATTCGACCTCCTGGCGGACCCTCCTCTCCAGTACCCCTGAATAGACCTTACCAGGGAGGATTAGAATTTTGATTCCCCTGTAGTTGGAACACACTCTGTGGTCCCCCTTCTTAAAGAGGGGAACCACCACCCCAGTAGGCCAGTCCAGAGGCACTGTCCCCGATGTCCACGCGATGTTGCAGAGGCATGTCAACCATGACACGCCCACAACATCCAGAGCCTTCATGAACTCCGGGCGGTTCTCATCGACCCCCGGTGCCCTGCCACTGAGGAGCTTTTTGACCACCTCGGTGACTTCAAGTTCAACACCAGAGATGCGAGAGCCCAACTCTGCTACGCCAGAGGAAGACGTGTCGGTGGGATTGAGGAGGTCTTCGAAGTACTCCGCCCACCGATTCACAACATCCCGGGTCGAGCAGCGCCCCATCAGCACTATACACAGTGTCGATGACACACCGCTTCCCCCCTAAGACGCCAGATGGTGGACCAGAATTTCGTCGAAGCCGTTTGGAAGTGGGCATCCATGGCCTCGCCAAACTCCTCCCATGCCCGAGCTTTTGCTTCGCCAGCCGATACCTGCCAGCAGGTTCCAGAGTCCCGCAGGCCAGGAAGGCCCGATAAGACTCTTTCTTCAGCTTGACGGCATCCCTCACCGCCGGTGACCATCAACGGGTCTGAGGGTCGCCAGCCGCGGCAGGCACCGACTACCTTACGGCCACAGCTTCGATCAGCTGCTTCGACAATGGAGGCGCGGAACATGGTCAACTCGGACTCAATGTCCCCCGCCTCTCAAAAAAGAACCTCTCAAAAATCATTGGTGACAAAGTTATCGTCAAGAAACACCCTACAATCACCTTGGAGGAGGCTGGAAGAGGAATGGACCAAAATCACACCAGGGCAGAGTGAGAGACCAGTGTTATCCTGTGGCCGCAGATGTGCTGAAGTCATTCACAGCAGATGCCTGTACACTTCTTACTTATTGCTGACTTTTATCAATTTCAGAATTTTCTTTCTATGCCAAAGTCAGTGTGTTATCTAATTTTGATAGGTGCATTTTCTGAAAAAAAGAAAAAAAATGCCTTTAGTCATTTTGTGAAAAAAATAAAAATGAAATTATTTCAATTTAATTTTATTTTTTTAAATTTTGATCTACAATTTAGCATGGAATAACACCTTCAATGCCAAATATGATTTGTTTTTTCCCATTGTGAATTATTAAAAAGATCCCTTGTGATCCGTGATTATAATATGTGGGGTCATTACTAATGTAAGCAAACAGATTCTCTCTCTCTCTCTCTCTCTCTCTCTCTCTCTCTCTCTCTCTCTCTCTCTCTCTCTCTCTCTCTCTCTCTCTTTATACACATATATATATATATATATATATATATATATATATATATATATATATATATATATATATATATATATATATATATATATATATATATATATATATATATGAGTTATTATACTGTATATACACATTCAATGGGAGATGTCGCTTCAGCTTACTCCCATAAGCTTTGCTTTCAGCAACTTCTCTAACTAAGTTTGGCGCCGCTTTCCACAGATTCAAATGAGGAAGCGGACAAAAAAGCAAATCAAATATTTATTTTGGCTTCTTCCCTAATGAACACTTCCATTTGTTTTTCTCCTGTACCAAATTAACACTTTAAACAAACATACACACAGGTATGCAAATCGTGTGCCAAAAGGAACATTTCAAGCCCTACAAGAAAGCTGAACCACTTAGTTGAGAGAGTTATATTTCATGGGGCAAAATGTATGCTCTAAAGTCTTTTAAAAATGTAATAACTTATAAAAAATAAATATTTATAGAAATGAACCGATTATTCAGTTATGACACATTTATGTTTTTGGCGCCATACCAAACCACAAATGAAAATGTTTCTCCCGTGATGAAATATGCTTTCATTATCAGCTCACGTCCGGGCGCTAAATACATTTACATCGATTTAATCAGTTTGTGCCTTATAGGTACTAAATTCCAGACATTACTGCTTAAATGCGGTCTAATTACTCTTCAGGCACCCATTTACTGCAGCGACAAGCCAAATGGGTTGACTGAGAAATTGCATCAAATCTTTATTTGTTTTTCACTTGTATGCTGAGTTTATTGATTTTCTTGTTCGGTTGTAAGTCTTGCACAGGAACACACTATTTTGCTGTAATGCTCTGGCAGGCTGTATGCTAGAATTAGTTTTTTTTTTTTTAAATCTAATGTTTTTCTTATTCAAGTCAAGTAACATTTATTTGTATAGCCCTTAATCACAGAGACTCTAAAAGGGCTGCACAGGCCACAATTATGGCAGATATAACATCCCCGCATCTCAACCCTACATGAGGCCAAAGGAGACCCAGAAAGAGGAAAAAATAAATCTTGAGCAGTACGATTGACTATATGTCATCGATAATAATGTAGAAATCATAAATTAGACGCAGGACCCGGAGAAAAACATGTAATAGTGACTACTTATAATTTAGTGTTAGGATACTGGGACTAAGAAGAGGTCGAGGTAATCCCCTTTTTAGAATGACAAGGCTGTAATGGATGTTGCATGGACCTAGATGCACAAAACATCTTTCCTTTATCTGCACTGCTTATACTTAGTAGGGTCACGGGGGTGCTGGAGCCCATCCCAGCTATCTTTGGGCAGTGGACTTGGGACACCCTGAACTGGTTGCCAGCTAGTTGCAGGCCACACAGGGACAGACAACTCACTCGCTCATTAAAAAAAAGACATATATTTGTTAGTGTGTGACGAATTATTCAATATTTTTCCCTACATTTGCTTGAAAAGTATGGTAGAAAGTAACAAAATGTACAACACATTGTCAGTTGTGTACAGTAGAAAAAAAATCGTTTAGAGAAAAACAATATTTTTTCCCAGACATTTAATCGCTGTAAGCACTACCTAAAAAATACGTATCCCAGCACTGCAGTGACACGTGCATTATTTATTACTTTTGGTGCACACACCAACGGCACCAAGCAATAAAAAAAAAGAAGTGATTTAATAAGGAGAATAGCAGGCACCTTAGGTTTTTGGAAGTAGATATCTATTAAATACACTTGCTTAATTCCAACTGGACTTGTAACACATAATCAATCCTGCTCACTGGCTGAACATATCTTATCCCAAATTTCATCAAGTAGTATTGGACTGAAAACATAGTTATTTTACAAAGTTAATGCGCATTTGGCACAGTCCCACCTCTGAGTTTTTTTTTAATTTTTTGATCAGGATCTTGTCTGTCAACATGCACGTACTTACTGTATCTAAATATCATCAACGAGCACGACAGAGGCTGCAATGACACAACTTCCAATTACTCCACATCTCCTTTAAAGTCACATCTTAAACAAACAGAAAGCCAGTTCAAGTTTACTAAAATTGAGGTGATGTGGTCAAACTTTCTTGTCCTACTCAAAAGTCTTGCCACAGCATTTTATAAATATAATCTTGACATCAGAGTGAGACAACATCGAACGGATATTATCAATACTGCAAAGAAAGAAAAATATATTCTACTTATATTTTTGTGTTTGACATCAGATTAAAGTCAAATATGATTTGAGTGCGGCAGCACGGCAGCACAGTGGTTAGCGTGTGTGTGGCACAGTTCTAAGGTCCTGGGAACCTCCTGTGTGGGTTCGAATCCAGCTACCGGACTTCCTGTGCGGAGTTTATATGTTCTCCCCGTGCTTGCGTGGGTTTCCTAAGGGCACTCCGGTTTCCTCCCACATTCCAAAGACATGTATTTCAGGTGGATTGGCCGGTCCAAATTGTCCCTAGGTGTGAATGAGCGAGCAAGTTGTCTGTCCCTGTGTGCCCTGCAATTGGCTGGCAACTAGTTCAGGGTGTCCCCTGCCCACTGCCCGATGATTGCTGGGATGGGCTCCAGCACTCCCGCGACCCTACTGAGGATAAGCTGTGCAGCTAATGAGATGAGATGATTTGAGTGACGTCTGCATAGCAATGAAAACTAATACTATTCTTGCAGATAATGTCAACACATACTGAAAAGGAGGGTGGCAAGTACTGATCCCTGTGGAATACCACTGGTAACATCAAAAGGTTAAGAAGTCGCGTTGGCATAACTAACAAGATGCGTCCAGTCTGAGAGGAAAGACCTAAACCATGTGTGTAGAGTTCCTGACATATCATAAAAAACACTTGAACAACTTAAATGCCTTTAAGAAACCCCCAACAGATTAATAATGTGAGAAAGTAAAAACTAAAACTTTTCCCATAATTTGGTTCCAGAAAAAATGCACATCCTCTACGTGGGAGGCGCAGTGTTCAGAATGACCCAGTAGGATTGAAGCTGGTGTTAAATGAGAGTCAGCACACAGCCGCCTTGCCTTGATGAGAAATATCGTGTATGTGCCAAACCACATTCAGAATTGCGGCCAAAATGTTCAAAATGTTAGATTGGACTGAAGCAGACTCCCCCACGTTTTCAACATTTTGTTTTCCTCTTGGGTGATAAAAAAGCTTCGAAACTTGCAACACAGGCATTCACAACTGTGACACCTTGTCGGTAGACTACTGTTTTGTATTCATTCTGAAAGTCAACCACAAGAAAGACTGCATAATTCTGCAGACAAATTATTCGTTGATTTTCAAATTGTTGCTTTTCGGAGCATTTTCAAATTTGATTTACATGTCAAAAATGTTCTAAGGTTTTTTTTCCCCCAGATACTCTACATATGAGCAGGTGTAAAGTCATTTAATTTTGACATTATATTCAAAAAATGCAGCACTGAGCACGTATGCAAAAAAATGCTTTTTTATATTGTTTTTTTTAATTTGTATTCTCACACAAATCTAATACTGTAAATGTCCCTCGTATTGGTAGAAATCCCATAACCTGTTGTAGGAGTGGGAAAACAACAGCCTTTTGGCCACATGCGGCCTGTCAGGTTTTTTCATCTGGCCTGCCAATACTTATAAAATGGTTAAACCTACAACATGACTGATCTAGACAAGATCTGTGTGGAGGAGTGGGCCAATAACCCTCCCGCAGTGAGTGCAAACCTGGTGAAAGCCTACAGGAAACGTGTGACCCATGTAATAGCAAACAAATTCTACTGTACTAAATATTAACATTAATTTTCTCAGGTGTTCAAATGCTTATTTGCAGCTAAATCACACAAATACATTGTTAAAAAACATGCATGGTGATTTCAGGATTTTTCTTTTTAGTTTATCTCCATCACAGTGGAAGTGGACATGCACCTACGATGAGAATTTCAGACCCCTCTATGATTTCTAAGTGGGAGAAATAGCGAAATAGCAGGGTGTTCAAATACTTATTTTCTTCACTGGATGTGTATGTATATATATATAAATATGCCAAAATATTTAACCCAATACATCCCCAGACTCAAAATGTTTGCCCACCCCTTCTGTCATGATAAATTGACCATTAAGAAAATAATCAGGTTCTGGTCAATTAGGGGAATCCCTATTCCTGTTTCCGCAGTGCGTGTGTAGGTGTTTGTGATCAGAAAAAAGCACATACACTCGCCTGAATATATTGTACACAATGAATAATTGATTTCTGGGTGATGGAAGGGAAAGGTTGCCAGGACAACCAGTAAAGCCATATTTTCTTATCCTCCAACACATGCAGCCACACAAGCCTGTGTGATAAGGCCGTATAATGTGGCCCTGCGTTAGTCCCTCGACAACTCCGGTACATAGACAGCCATTAATTGCTTGGCTGCTTCCGTCCCACCTTTGACACGGATAAACAAAACATAAACATGTGGAATGGGGTATGCATCTGTGTTTATTTTCTTTGGCATAATGAGGTGGTTGTACCAATTTTCAGGTCACATTACGATGCACGGGTATTGTAAAGTCACTTGATCTTCCAGACATGGATTTAATGTGAACTGGATGTACAATAAAAAAACACCCAACGGTGAGTTTTCAAATGAGTGTCGCCAAACCAACGATGCATCGTTTACAGTGCCGTTTCTCTTCGCAGCGTATAAATCCGACTCTTAAGCAGTCAGACTATTAAGCCCAGCAAGGCATTGAATTAACATCTTTTTTAACTTACTGTTGCCCTCTCACACCATATAATAGCCAGGGAGAAAATCCACAAAGGTATGTTGTATTGTTATATGTTATAATTTATATATATTATATGTACAGTATGCATTTTACCTTCCTTACATAAAGCTTTTAATTTAAAAATAAATATGTTCTTGAGGTCCAATATGGCTCTTTTAACATTTTGGGTTTAAAGGGACAGTGTGTCGTTATATTGGGTCTGTGACAGCTTGAATGGCAAAAAAAAAGGTGTTTTCCACATAATGACAGCATTTAGAAGGTAAAACCTCATCTTTATTAGCAGTATGCTTTGTGCAACCTGCATTGTGTTCAATATTAAGAGTTTTAAGAAAATATTTTTCTTTTTAAAGGGACACTGTTTAATGATTGTCCACTAGATCTGGCTGTGTTGTCTATTGCAACTGAAAATGAGTGCTTGAAACCACAAGGAATAACACAAACTGCAAAGACCAAAAAATAAATCATGTTTTATTTTAGCTTTATGGTTTTCAGGTACCCATAGCAGCAAGATGGCCAACAGTTTTTCACCTCCCTCCAGGTGAAGCTCATGATTCTTTACTTATTTCTTTACTTATTTGTCATAGTTTGTAAATTTTGTTATGATTTACGTTTTTACCAATAGGTGGCATTAAATATTACACAATGTCCTTTTAAGTCAGTAAACATTAAACACAAGTTCCATTTTTTTTTCCCAATAATGTTTGATTGACACCGCTATAGTCACACAGAATGATAACTGGACATTTGATGTAGTGCGTTTGATTAAAAGTCTCAGTTGTTTGCACAGGCCGGCACAGTTGCTTGTCAGGCGGTGCAACTCTCACATTGGACACTACTAGATGAAACAGCAAGGAATCACACTACTTCCTGCACTTAAAAAATCAGCATGGAGAATGGTAAACTGCAGTTCATGATGTAATATTACAATGATTATGCATGAAATGTCTTTAATACACGATGAAACAAACGTTTGGTCATTCAAACTTTTGGTAATAGTAAGGACGAAAAGCAGCACACGAAGACTACACAGCACCAACACACATTTCACGATGTTTATTTGTTGAGTTTGTAATTTGTGTTACTTGCCACACATGTCACGGTGTGCCATGTTGAGCTAAACATTATGATAGCAAACTGTGTGTTGCAGTGAATTGACACACCCTTATATTGCACACTGGATTCACACTTATTTTTTTTGTTCTTCTTCATCCTCTTTTTATTGTCATTATTAGGCCATATTTAGGCCCTGGTGCTGTGGAATGCTCTGCCCTTTGACATTCGATCTCTAACCTCAATGGAAGTGTTTACATTTAAGCTTAAAACACACTTAGAATCAAGAGCTTATGAGTGACGTTAACTTCACACTTTTGTCTTCTAGTCCTTGAGAAGAAGTCCTTGAAATTGATGGAAAGTGCATCAATTTTGAGTCATCATGTGGAACAGGGGTTGAGAACCTATGACTCACGAGTCATATATGGCTCTTTTAATGAGTACCTATGGCTCGGTGATAAACTGTATATAAAGCCCAATTTATAAAGGGCAGAGTATTACCTACAGTTTACAGTTATATTGTCACACAAACAGAACCTGTTTTGGTTGTACATCGCCAAACAATCCCCGGCAATAAAGCTCATTAAATAATGAATGTTTACTGTTGAGACACTTTATGATAAAAACCCAAACAACAAACTGTAATAACCACAAACACTAGACAAGCACACAGAGCAATATGATTGGGTGAGCGGTAGGGGTAGGTGGAGCTATGCAACACAGCCACCTCCCCTCTCTCTCTCTCATCAAGTTTTTGTTTGCATTTTTTGGTGACATATTTCCAAAACAATAGCTTTCACCTTGTTTTGAAATCATTACTTACAAAATTAAGGCTCTTTGGGTTAAAAAACCTGACCCCTGATCTAGAACCTGCTGCATTTGGAACAGAAAACTGTCAACTAATGTAATTTTGTATATTTCATGTTGATATAGGCATTGTCTGTTGATGCCCTTGCAACAGCCATGCGCATCCTCTTCTCAAGGTTTCTTTATTTGCCACATAGTGAGGTTTTTGAGTTTTTCCTTGCCCTCATGTAGGTTTCAGATCAGGGGATGGCATAATGGTAGGCTGTTCAACCCTTTAAGACTTACAAATAAATACACGATTTGACCAGACTTGACTTGATATTATACTTTAGGTCGGATTTTATCCCTAATATTCAATTTTCTTTAATAAACTTGGTATATGAAAAAATGTGTATAAAAATAATTCAAGATTGAATGGCACCATTTCACGCCATAAGCAGGGAGATTTGTATGGTTGGTTGGTTGGATCCCTTCATCACTAGGGGATTAGGGGCACCGTTTCCTGTTGTGTGTCTTGGGAAAGTACAGCCTGGTTGCGCTGCTCCCTCTCCAGTCCAAAAAATAAGGATGGTACTGATCTTAAACCCTTTCAGAGTGAATGATAGGACTCAAATTAATAATATGTTTGTGTTGAGACAATGTATTTTCATTTAAAATAAAAGTTATCTTTGGAGATGATTGTCATCAAGAAGTAGGACACTTTGTTTATGAAAATCTGGCCTCTCCCCGGAAAAGCACCCACTGGCATTTTGCTTTTGACTCATAGTGTGTTCAAAGACTAGACACAGTTGGAAATAAATTCAGATAAAAATCCCTGGTGTCTGAATATTTTGTCCCTGATATGTTCCAGATGATTGATGTCAAAGTAATGAAAAAAAGAAATTAGCTCAATTTGACGAAAACCAATTGTATCATTTTATGGCTAGCATGGACAATGAAAATAAGCAATGAAAAGTCCTTTGAGGTGTGACCACAAAAGTAATTACCAGCAGTTTTTACCAGATAGGCGGAGGAGCTGGTTGAAGTGTAAGACTGTGCTGGAATTTTTAGACGGGTGATTGGAGGAAAGCACTATATGGCTGTGATTTTAGTGAGACATTGTCATTTAAAAATCGTCAAAGACTCCAAATAGTATTTCACCGTTAATTCCTCTGCAGGTTTCTCTCAGTCTCACCCTATCTCCATTGCTGTGTTCATTAATCAGACCTTTATTAAACAAAAAATGGCTTTCAGTTCTACCCCAAAGCTGCATAGATAATTCTGACATGAAGACAGAGTGTTTAGCTTACATACCCTCAACCTCTGCACTGCATCTGAATATTAATGTGAGCAATACGTGGGAACCCTAGAGATACTGGTTTATATTACCCTCATTTTTTTCTACAGTAGTTCAGCTTCCGTGCTGAAGCCACGCGGTAAAATGGAATCCCCAATCCGGACTGTTAGAATTTAATTAAAGCTGGTTAACAGAATTATTAGAAGGATGTACATCTTTCGGGACTACTCGGTGTTGAGACTCCATAAGGAACCTTTACAGATGAGCAGTGAAAATGGGCCACATTGTACTTTCTCTGGACAAGGGTCAATTTAGAATTTATGGTTTGGAAGAATACGAGGCGAAAGCTTTCTGGCTAAAAAAAAAAACAATGTAATAGTGGGAAAAGGTTGGATGTGTATAACAATGACAAGGAGGTGCTGAACCGGAAAGGAGCCTTAATGGGTACTTTCCTGCCCAGGGGAGTACGCCTGCACCTTATTGGTCGTCTATCCGCAAGACAGCATTGCTTTCTCCCCGCCACCAATCAGCCAATTACAGCTGCTGTAACTGGAGGTCCGCAGGCAGAGAGGGAGTCTTTACGAGTTCTGCGTCCCGGGCGAGGCGATGATGGGTGGGGGCTATGGCGTGACCCTGTCACCAAATCATAACTGTGATGAATACAGTTGTAGGTTTATGGCAGCGCTACTGTTGCTGCTAATATGTGGTGGATGGCACAACCGTCACTCACGTGTACCAGAAGCATGACCTCGCCTGAGGCGCTAGAATATAATCTCAAATATAGAGGGGCCTCTATTATTATACTGATAATAATTAGGATGAGAAGATAGACACAACCTCAATGTGACTCCCCAGCATTGTTGGGAATTGCAACGTAACGCCTTCCTGCAAAGCAATTACTTCTCTCTGTAACAAGTACAATCAAAGGTACTGTAACACAGTATTAATCAAAAATGTAACTCAAATGTACTTATTTAAACACAGTTCATGAGTTTCAATGCCATCTATTAGGAACATGTTCCCGCTTCAATGAGGACGGATTAATTAACCCTTATTCCGACAGCATTAACCGCTAATCATGTCGTAAAGGGGAGATGATTTGTATGGGCCCATAAAGTAAAACCTAATACAGTTAGCGCTGCATCATTTCAAGCAAAGAGTACATAAATAATTTCTCCCTACTGATATTCTCCCTACCACATATACTACACCCAAACTGTATTCACAACTCTAAAATAAAATTAAAAGTAAAAAAGAATCCTCTTAAACGTGTTTTCTTTAGGGTTACTTGTATGTCACCAGTAGCACGTAGGAGGGGGCGTGGCTTGAAAAGGAACAACGAATCACGGGAAATAAATACGGAAAATGTAAGCACAGAATATACGTTAAATATGCTCTGAATTTTGGTCTTTTTATTTGAAAAAATATTTTTGCAATACACAATGCCTGGAAAATAAGAAAATGTCTTTGACAGTAGTCAGCAATGGAAGAAGGAATCTTCGAGTGGTTTTAAGCCCATAGACAAAATTGATAGTGAGTGTATCCACCAACTATTTGTTTCCAAGCTCTCAAGATGGCAATAAAAAAAGAAGGCTTAACCGATTCCACAGTTTGGTGTACACATTTTCTTCTATTTTACAGGGAGAACAGCACAGGGAAAACATGCAAACTTCACACAGGAAAGTTTTATCTCATGACCTGAGAACTATGCCGCACACGCGCTAACCACTGCCCCGCCGTGCTGCCATTACTCTAAACCTTATGCATTAAATTCCATATGCATACAATTTAGCCCATGAATTTTGAGATACTCATTTTGGTAAACAAACTTACAGAATGAGGGCATTTTTCTTTGGTTCCATTTGATGACACGTGTTCCGTTCAAATCATTGCATGCAAAAAGCCTACTACAAGTCCAGACGCCAATATACAGAAACATGTGAATAACATACGTGCTTCCCTGCTGCTTTATTATTTGAACAGTTAGGAGAGCGCTCCGTGGTTTGAAAATCGAGCCAGGGAGAGATGAAGCTTGGAGATTGTTCCATTATCAGCAGGGGCGCATAACCACTGGTCGCTGTAAAAAGACCAGAAGAGAAACCGAACCTCTGTTGACACTGGCACAGGCCCGCGACTCTTATCTGTCTCAGTCCACTTGACCTGAAGATAATGCCTCTAATATCGATTCCCCAAAAGACAGTCGTGAAGCGCTGGCTAGACATCTATTGTTAAGGACAATTATAAAATTCAAACCCATACATGAAAAAGATATCGAACCTAACTAATCCATTTTTTTGTATCCGGACATTGTATTGAGTTATTGAATCATCTTATCATTTGAATCTCTTTTAAAAAAATCCAAATCATTTAAAACAGTCCCTTGATCGCCCACATTGTCCCTGAATTGGAATTTTAGCAGCATCATTTACTTGGCATTTGCGTCAGCTGCTGTCTGTTTATTCAGTTGCAAGTTCTTTCTAAATATTTGGCACAGAATTATCACTGTAAAGTCAAAGGAAGCTTAAAACTGAAAAAAAAAAAAAAAATATATATATATATAATAATAATAATAATAAATAAACCGCCAAAAACAGTGATAATAGTCGTCAAATGCATCTCAAGAAATCCAGCTGTCAGAAAATGTTATTTTAAGTTATCAAGCTGCCAGTACTGAAATAAAGGTTTCAAAAGACTGGCACAATTATTTTTGTATGTCTTACCGGAGGCATTAAAAATCAATTATGGTTTCAAAATAGGGTTTGAGGTATAGAAATAAAATGGTTAAAAAAAACCTGAAATCAACAGTCAAAGTATGGTACATAGAGTTTGACAGAACTTGTTAAAACAATGTATTTAATGCATGTACGGTTTTCTTAGACCTGGCTTTCAAAAGTGTTTGATTTATATAAAGCAGAGCGTACCATTTATTAATAGCCAGATTCTCAAAACAATGTTTTTTAAAAAAAAGTTTCACTTCATCAAGATTATTTAAACACATTTAAATGTCAATTAAATAAGGCCAAAAATGTGTGACTCATATTCATTGTTGGGAGTGTAACTGAAAATAAATATTTTTTTACAGTTACTAGTTACTTGTTAAACTAGTAAACTAGTGTAAAACTGGTGACACACAACCAAACTTGTGTATAAGCTGATTTCAATATTTTATTTTAAAATTGTAAATGGCTTAGATGCGAGGATATATTGTAGGGAGAATATCGGTAGGGATAAATTATTTTACTCTGTGCTTGAGACGGTGCCACCGTAACTGTATTGAGTTGTACTGTGTAGGGCCACATAAACATGCAAACTTCATTTGATTACCATGAGTAGAGGTAGAGGTATTGATAAGATGACTTTGAAATTAATGAATAGTTTTAATAAGTAGTGCCACACCGCACCATGTTGTGACGACTTACGGTAGTTACTTTTTTTCTTTTTAATAACACGTTACAATACTCATTACCGTTACTTTGTCATGTGTTACTCCAAACAATTTTAATATTCATATTTTGATCTTCAACTCAATTGTTTTTTTCATATAACATACAACAAACAAAGAAAAATATTTGGCCTTGCAACAGTGGCTATCTCTATTGACCCTGGTCTTAAAAGGCCCTTATCTCCAGAATGGGATGCAGACACTATGCTTGGCTCTTATCAGTGAAGCACCACACATCCTCCTCCTGAGATGTGTCTAGTTGTTCACTGTCCGAGGTCATCGCCGCAGCAACGGGACGACTTGCTTTGGAAAGCTGGATGGGACCGAGGCAATATCTACTCACAAATTGCACAGACACAATACCTGCTCACATCAGGGCTAACCTGACCATCCTTTTATGGTTTAAAATTTCATCTCAGAAAACCAGTGCATTGTGTTGTGAACCATCAGACTCCTCGTTATATCTCAGTCTGTGGATTCTTTTTTTCATTTTATGTTTTTCCTTTTTAGCGTCCCTTGGGTGGTTGTGAGTGTCAGGTAAGGTTTTTTTTTCTTCTGTACTTTTGTCAAAACAAATAAAAAACAAACAGTTCCTCCTTGGCACTTCAATGGCAGATTAAAAACTCCAATCCAAAGCCAAGATTTACCGCCGACTATGATGCAAATTTAGTTTAAGCTTGACAATGTTAGAAGTACAAATACTGTAAAGGACCACACAAGAAGCAAGGAGTATGTTTCTCATTTTTGTCTTCGTAACATTCCATTTTATTAACAAAAATCAAATAAAATGTCAAAGTAATTAAATAATGCTTGCTTTTGTATGTGTGTTTTAAAGTGGTTGGGTACAAGTTGTGTATGGAAATTTTGTGTGGACTTTGGTGCCACTGTAGCTACACAGAAAGGAGACATTTAAAGGTAACCAAACTTTTGGTAAGGAGGAAGCCACTTTATTTGAGCCTAAAGGTAAGATCGTAAGCCTGAGTCCTGCCCTAGCTCTACCTAAAATTTGGGCTGGGCCGAAAATGTCAATCATTTAGTTAGGGCTCAGCCTGGGCTTCTCTTTCACTGACTTTTTAATTATCCACCCCTCAAAGTTCTATGTTTCTTTGTCTTTGCAAAGGATCCGCACAATGGCTTATACAATGTTCTTGGGCAGCCCACGTCAGAGAGGGGATCAGTCGGCTAAAATCACACCACCCCCTCCCGAGTCCTAGCAAATAAAATATAAACATTTGGTCCCTCAAATCAAGTTAATTGTTTGGGCTCGGAATGGGCCGGGCTTTAATACCCTCTAGCCCAAATTGGTTCCGGTTTGATTTTTAATCCCCGATCTTAACTATTTTTAAGCCTGAGCTACAAAAGATTGATCCCTAAACTTGAGTTGAACCCCTGCTTTTTTTCTGTTCATAAATAAGGACTTAGACACCCGTTTAAATAAAAAAGTAGATTATCAAACATTTAGATATCCTTGGT
Organism: Urocampus carinirostris; assembly: GCF_059441175.1. Classification (NCBI taxonomy): domain Eukaryota; kingdom Metazoa; phylum Chordata; class Actinopteri; order Syngnathiformes; family Syngnathidae; genus Urocampus; species Urocampus carinirostris. The sequence goes on along the minus strand of NC_142360.1, from coordinate 14,709,926 downwards.
GAGTGCAGTGAGTTATTACAGTTTATTTTGTTGTAACGGTGTATCGTTGCAACATTATGATTTTGTAACAGTGTAAACAGTACATGAAACACTTTCACTAAATGAATACTTAATTGATGTTTTGATATCAATCCACAAAACGTGAATATTGTACTGTGAAGAATGTATGGTGACTTGTTTTTATGTTTGTATACAACCAACCAAGCGAGCAAACACTTACCTTACAAATGGCTTGGACAGGGTCGGGCGCCACAGGCTGTTCTTGCCCAAGACACACCACAGGAAGTGGTGTTACGACAACCTGGCAGTCAAGGGATCGTGAACCATGATATCCTGACGTAACTTTTCCAGTGCTATGGTGAAAAAGATGACTGCGGCAACTAAAATAAAAGGAACCTTATGCATCAGTTAAGACTCAGATACACTATTGCAGTTCCTCACATGGTGCAAAAGGGAGAGTGCTTTTATATAGACCCTCTTTTGGTTGTGCATTCTCGATATCACCCTGCAATACTATTTCGACTTGTGTCCAATGTCGATTTTGATTGATACAAGAATCCCCCTTGATTTCTACATACTCAAAGGGGTGACAATCTCAATGCAGAGTCTGCTGTAAAAGCTCAATTTTCTGATAAGGGAACACACAATTTGCCAGTAGATCGTATTTACAGATGTTTCAGTGGGTGGGGTTGCACATGTTGTAGAGCGCTACAAAAGGGCCATTGCCTCTTATGAGTGTGAGCGCTAAAAGCGGTGTTGGTGGCGAAAGGTCAGGTTTGTGAAGAAACAGATACATGATAAGGTTAAGTTATGCTTTTCAGTTTTAAATGGAACCGTGGAGCAGATTTCCTGCTTGATATATGAGGGGATTCGACCTTCTTAGAGTTTAGAAGGGTGGATTTAGACAAGACAGCTAATTAGTGCCAGATTCTATGTTCCCTGTGAACAAAACATGACTACCCCAATAACCAACGTTGGGCGTATTACTACTCCGTTCAAAAAGTAGCTTCACTACCCCCAGATTCCTGACACCAAAAACTAGTGTGTTACTCTGAAACTTACTGCTTAGGTACAAATTACTGTATAGCCTTGTATAGAAGACGAGCCCATTAAGTGATTTAAACTGGCCACATAACAAAATAAATAAAAAAAAAATGTTTACACCACCCTGTGGAATCAGTAAACCCTTCATATTTCTTGTTTTGTGAAATGCCAGGAGCATGCAAACGGACATTTAACCAAGTCACACCATATCCATTTTGTCCCTGGGCTACCAACCACTAAAAGATCTCCTTCTCAAATTCTGGGTACTGTCCAAGATGTTGCCTTTTTATTGGAAAAATCATTTCACAAATAAAAATACCAGAATTTATTTGACCCCATTGATGTTCAGCTACTTTGCTGTTCCTGTGTAAGCCTCTTCCCCCTGCGTAACTTAACAATTACTACTGGTGACACATTACCAAATTTGTGGTTGTATACTCTATAAGTATTTCATTTTATTGTCGGAAATTTGGCTTAGATGTGCGTATATACGGTAGAGAGGATATCTAAAAAAATGATAATTCAGCGTCTTTGTTCTCCGTTCTTGAGAGGATGCCACCCAAAGAGTATTCAGTTTTGTAACCATGTAAAAAATCCCTTTTGGATTGCTGGTTATAAGCGACAACGTAAATTAAGCCAGAGTACTCAATAAATAGTGGATTAAAGTTAATGATGTGTATTTATAAAACAGCTGAGTATCATAGTAACGCATACAGTATCAACAACTGTAGAGTTACTGAGTTAAACATATTTGAAATGACTTTCAAATATGCCCTAATAAATAAAACAGGTAAGCTTTTCTACCGGCTATTACTCAATACAGTATGTGGGTGATTCAGGCATATAGAATCTTTTGACCCATTCGGTCTTCTCACACTTCAGTCTACCTCATTACAACGATGAAATGCTTATCAGCAGTACACACTGTGACAGCTGACTCATTATAATAAGTAGGAAAAACATTAAGATGGGCTGCCAAGGGCAGCTAAGCGTCACCTCTGTTTGCTTAACAGCTGATACTAGCAGTGTTTGCTCTTCAATTGAGCCCATATTTAATAAATATCAATTGAAGCAAGACAAAGGTACTCTGTGGGTGGAATAAGAGAGGAGATAACAATCCACAGCAATAGGACCACTTACTTGATAAAAGCTTATCGGAAATAAGGGTCATAAAACTGATAAGAACACTTCTTGGACAACAACAGTAGCTGCATTTTCTAACAGTTTTTGGGGTAAAGGGAGGAAAACTTCATTGCTAAGAGTGATTTACTTCAAAATTTACTGTTCAGGTCCTGTACTGCTGCAATAGCAATACCAGTGGTTACGTGGGGATTACATCATTCTGTGTAATTCGCGCGCTGGGATACTGGGTCACTGTACTACCGCGTTTTATCGTCTATGTTTGCACTTACCCGACTGACGACTCTAATTTTGTCCATGGCAGATCCTTCCAACATACAAACATCTGTCCGCACTTTAATAATGACTGGGAAATAAATTCTTAACAACATTTTTAATCAGTAATAAAAATGTCTTGGGATATTCAACCAGGCCATTTTCTTATTGGCTATGATGTTGATCCACATGTTACACAAAATGACGTCATGGACGCAAGCATCGGAGTGCTCGCCGTATCTATTCCTGTCTTGTCTACGGCTATGTAGCTCTGACACGCAGTTTGTTACTATACTAACACTCCTGCAAAGAGCCAAATTATGTTTTCTCTCAGTTTCTAATGTTTTGAATTAAAAATGTAAGAGACATTAGCTGAATTGTTTTCATCTGTTCAATTTTTCCAGCTCTTATGGTGAAGTATGGTGAATTCCAGTTATTTATGCTTGATTACGGTGACACAAGGCGATTAAGGGTCAAACACAGTGATACACATTCGAACAAAGGGACTCTGATGTTTATGTACTAAAACCAACAGTAAAACAATATAAATAATAAACATAAAACAAAGTTAGGGGAATCTGACCTGAGAGATTTTATGTTTTTAACGATTATAATAATTGATTTCCTCATATTTGTTTTTCTTTAGAATGCCTCAGTGACGGCTTGAATTGCGAAAACACAAAAAAACTAATAATTGATGAAAATTGCAACCTTAAAATTGAAATAAAGCATGCCATTTTTTCGTTTGGTACTCTTCACACAATTTCCAATTTTTAAAATAGATGTGTGTATTATTTGACGACTACATATCGCTGTATCGTGTCGTGCAAAAGAAAACGAGTTCTAAAAAGCACTTTGAAGAATACAAACTGCACCCTTTTTTTCTCATTCTTTTGCAAGGCTTTTTGTAATGTTTTTTGGGGGTACAAGTAGCAGCAAGATTGCTTACAGTCATGCCAGCTCCCTGTAGGACAAGGGTCTGAAACTCACCGCCGCTAGGCCACTTGCGGCCCACCGGATAATGGTACAAGGCCCCTGCCTTGATATTAATGTCACTGATGATTAGGCACATCGAGGATACATATGTATTCATTTGAATTTGTATGGATTTAAACAGTCCCTTTAACGATTTTATATACACACATATATATACCGTATTTTCCGCACTATAGGGCGCACCGGGTTATAGGGCGCACCCCCATAAAATAGTTTTTGGTCCTAGATCTTCCATAGATAAGGCGCACCGGATTATAGGGCGCTACAATGGGAACGTCGACAAAACAGTCAGATGATTCAGTCCAACTGATTACCCCCTTAACATTCCCAAAGCTTGCAAAGAAGCAAATACGTGTCGTAGACACGTGCGGATGCTGTGTCCGTACGATGTCACTCAAATGCATCATTTCAAATATCATTCGGAAGGTTAAAGTCTTGGGATTCAAGAAATGCTAAACATTTGTTAGTTTCTATTTTCTTTTTCGCTCGCAACTTTACTGTGCATATGCCAATAAACACTTGGAATTGAGTTTAATTCACTCAACTCATCACAGCAACATCAAGATCGTTCTAAAACAAGATACCGGGAAAATATAAAGCCGCATAGCTCACCTAAGTTCTCACGTTCAATAATGATACGCAATCATGGTCTTCTTACAACCGTGAGTGAAGTAAATCCAGGAGAGTAAATTATTTGCAAATACAGACAAATAAAACATGTTACTTTATGGTGTACTTTAGCATGCTTGCTAAGCTTGCTAAGTTTGCTACGCCATTGCTAAACTCGGCCAATCGCAGGGTTTGGTTTGGACATCTAGCCAATCCGAGGCTCCGAATAACTTCAGCCAAATGCGATCGATTTAACGGATGATTGACACATCTTTTTCGGCCAATTGCAGGGTTTGTTTTGGCCCTCTAGCCAATCCGAGGCTCTGAATAACTTCAGCCAAATGCGATCGATTTAACGGATGATTGACACATCTTTTTCGGCCAATTGCAGGGTTTGTTTTGGCCCTCTAGCCAATCCGAGGCTCTGAATAACTTCAGCTAATAGCGATCGATTCAACGGATGATTGATACATCTTTTTGGGCCAATTGCAGGGTTTGTTTTGGCCCTCTAGCCAATCCGAGTCTCTGAATAACTTCAGCCAATAGCGATCGATTCAACGGATGATTGATCCATCTTTTTCGGCCAATTGTAGGGTTTGGTTTGGCGCTCTAGCCAATCCGAGGCTCCGAATAACTTCAGCCAATAGTGATCGATTCAAATGATGATTGACACATTGGTTAGCCAATGAAACGCCGGTATATAAATCCCAGCATACACCGCGGACTACTCCATGTTCGGGGGAAAATCGAGTCGGCGGCTGTTGCGTAAGTTGCGAGACCTTGTGATTTAATGTTGATCCATAAATAAGACGCACTGTATTATAAGGCGCATGGTCAGCTTTTGAAAAAAAATAAGACTTTTAGGTGCGCCTTATAGTGCGGAAAATACGGTATATATACATATATATATATATATATATATATATATATATATATATATATATATATATATATATATATATATATATATATATATATATATATATATATATATATATATATATATATATATCCATCCATGCATTATCTGCACCGCTTATCCTCAGTAGGGTCACGGGGGTGCTGGAGCCCATTCTAGCTATCTTCGGGCAGTGGGCAGGGGACACCCTGAACTGGTTGCCAGCCAGTCGCAGGGCACACAGGGACAGACAATTCGCTTGCTCATTCACACCTGGGGAGAATTTGGACCGGCCAATTAACCTTACATGCATATTTTTTGAATATGGGAGGAAACCGGAGCACCCGGAGGAAACCCACGCAAGCACGGGGAGAACATGCAAACTCCACACGGGAGGTTTGATCTCATTACCTTAACAGTGCCGCACACGCGCTAACGAAAAAAAGGAAAAAAAGAGTGAGAACAGTGTCATGTTTTAATCAGAACTTTTTTCATTTTAATTTGATTTGGCATAGGGCAGCACGGCAGTGCAGTGGTTAGCGCATGTGTGTCACAGTTCTGATGTTATGATATCGAACCTTCCTGTGTGGGGTCTGCATGTTCTCCCCGAGCTTGCATGGGTTTCCTCCGGGCACTCCGGTTTCCTCCTACATTCCAAAAACATGCATGTTGTGTTAATTGGCCAGTCCAAATTGTCCCTGAGTGTGAATAAGCGAGTGCGTTGTCTGTCTCTATGTGCCTTGGGACTGGCACATAGGGTGTCCCCTGCCCACTGCCCGAAGATAGCTGAAATAGGCTCCAGCACCCCTGTGACCCTACTGAGGATAAGTGGTGCAGATAATGGATGGATGGTGTTAGGGTTAATATTTTCGTAGGTTAACCCCAAGTGATCAATAAGAGAGGCAAAATGTAGTTTTAGAATTTATTAACTGCGCAGTGGTAGACGAATTCAAAAAAGTTTTAGCGTCTCACACAGTTCACGTGGTGCAACCGGCTTTTATAAAAAAAACGTGCGCATGCGCAGAAAGTATCAATGACGTCACACATACGTTTACGTTTGAAAGTTCGCACATGCGTAGTAATGACAAACGACGTCATATCCTTCGGTTCAAAAATAGTTACAAAGCAGAAAACGAGTTGTAATATAAATCAAACACATCAGGATTATTTGTAACATAGAAGACAGAGAAATACACAATTAACTAAAAACGATTAGACTTGACATTTCCCCCCTGTTGTGGATTTCGAAGGATATCAGTGATAATAATACCAGAGGTTTTCAAGTTAACACATCATTAAGAAATACAACAGGTTGGTAGTTTCGTGGAGGGGCGAAAAACCTTCGTAAAGGAGAAAAATTCCCCTCCTCCCACCTCATTTTCGTGAGGTCGAGAGTGTTTCTTATGCTAGAAAACGTTGTAGTAATGCGCGATAGTTAACTATAAGAATCACAGATAAAACGAACAAAAACCATAATACAAAAAACACAAAACAAAAAACCCTGCCTGTGCGTTGGTCTTCACAGGGCCTGAATGACTTGGTGAGCGGGACTCGATTAGCTTACCCACTCAGATCTTCGCGTGTGCAATAGAGAGGTTTCCCTTTGTTGGTAGGGATAAGTTCTTTTAGACAATGCTGTCTAAGTCCATTTAAATTTGGTGTATGGGAATTGATACCAATAAAACAAAGCAGTCCGCAAAGTCCAAAATTTTCAACGTTACGCAAGAAGAAATTGAACCTTATCTTATTTCCTCCCTTAGATGTTAGAATTCTCATTTTGGTACTTTTACGACCATTTCTCTAGATATCATTGTAGAATCTAATGCCTATTCTTTCGGAAGAATAGATTAGGGCACTATTGGCAGCTTTTGATGCAGTTTTTCATGAGCATGGGCACCGTAATGATCCCCACACCTTTTATTGCTAGCAAAATGTATATGGTCTTTAACGGTAGGACTTCTTTCCTACACTGCCGAAATGACGAACATAGATGGCTGAAGTTGAGCGAGAGGTCTCAGCACCAGCATGTTCCCATTTTAGAGAACTGGATCTCTGGATGACTCCATGGCCCCCGGGGCCTTTGAGCGGCACGGTGACCTGCTGGGTCGGGGCCACATGGCCATGAATAGACGCCGGGCGATCACCACCTTTGCGTCGCTCCGGTTTGGTGAGGGTTATCGTTGAAGAACTCGATGACGAAGGCCTGCTGGCTCAGGCGCTCGAGTGGACCCTGCTTGGAGGGGTCTGTGAAGGGGGATGGGACCCGAGGGGGGCTTTGGCACGGGGGGCATTTTCTCTGTCCTTTGAGCGCCGGGTCCTCAGAGTTCCGTCGTCATGGTGATGACCTCCTGGCGTGATGATGTGTCGCTTGTAGATGAGATGACACCATCCAGTTGTCCACATTGGATTGCTCCTCTTTTCGGATCTGGCAAGTTAGCTTCTTCCCTGAGATGACAACAGCCTCCTGCGTCGAGGCGGACGTGTGTGGAGACACAGTTGATGGCGCGAGTGCTGGAACACTCCCCAGAGTCCTGACAGCTGCCCTTGGGAAGAAAAGTTAGGTTCGAAGCTCCCTGGGCAGACAGAACTCAGTCATCTGTTCAGCAGGGGTCACCATCCCCTGTATGGATGAGAGAAGCATACTGAATATCATAGAACTGAATATTCCGGGAAAGCTATAGATAGGAAAAAGGATAGTCAGGACTTAATTAAAAAATTTTTTATTAATAGAATGTACTATTCTTATTTCTCCCCCCCCCCTCTTGAGACTTCATGGCTCAAAGCTAATTAAAAAAAATTCATTTATAGATTTGTATATTTTCTCAAGTTGTCTTTATATTTATTTTAAGTGAAATCAAAATCCCCACTATAAGATGCCCTATCCATTTTGAGCGTTCTATCCCAAAATGCTAACTCGAAGATAAACAATTTATTTTTTAAATTGTCAGGTCTAAATTTCAAATTTTGCTTTTTCACTAAATCTAGTCACTGAATCAGTCTAACCATCATCCTTGTCAGAATCATTTACCTTGATTTGAGTGTTCTCTTTTGTAGATTGATCACATTTGAGAAAAAAATTTGTATGCACCTTTTATTTGCATTTTCTTTTGATTTTCAATGTGTTATTTTGCTGTTGGCCATTCCCCTCGAGGCAGATGACCAGGATAGATTGTTAAATTATCAATTTAACCCAAGAAAAGACGTTTTTATTGTTATGATTCACTCTTTGTTTTGCCTTTTGTAAAAATCATAACCTATGTATTATCTTTTCAGTAAGTAAATTGGTTCAAAATAACAGTATTTTGCAAAGAAAGCAGGTAATTCACACTCAAAGTGAATGATTTTGCCCAAAATGAAAAATACCATCCCAAAATATTCTCAATGTGGGCGATTTTCTAATGGTGAATAGTTATTTAAATCGATTTTTGTTGATCAATTTGATAAACATTGTAAATTCGTTATATTACAACATTTCTTCTGGAAAAATTTTCTATCCATCCAAATTTTGTAATTTGAATCTCAAAAAAACGTTATATGGAGAGCATATTCAGAAGACAATTTTTCATCAATTTCGGAAAAAACGAGGTTTTAACTTATTTTTTACTGAATGTCTCAATTCTTCCCCCCTGAGTTAAAACCTAAGTTCCCAATCTTTGAATAGGAGTGAAATCAGACACATTTATAAATTTGCAAGATTAATTTATCAATCTTCCTCAAATACATTTACACTTTGTATTAACAAGACTCTATAAAACTTCAAGCAGACGTGTTCTTGAATGTTGTTGTCTTTCAGTCTTTTGATTTGCTTATTCCACATTTCATTCACCAGTTGAATGTTGCTTTTGGCCCATCAAAAATAGTTTTTCAAAAATGTGTCCATGTCAAACACAAAATGACTTTATTGACTTTTCTGTCAGTTCCACTGGCAACGACTGCAGGAATCTCCTGTTAGCTGTCTGAAAAGCAGCTGGGATGTGCCCCCAACACTCCCATGATGTCGTTGAGCGTAGTTGGGATGTGCTCCATCTCACTCCCTTGGCCTCGCTGTTGATAAGCGGTGCAGACAATGCATGACTGATGTCTTTGGCTCTTTCAGCAAATGATTTTTGTCCATGATTTCTTTTTGACAGGGTGGTATGTCCTTTGAAGAGTAAATGGACTTTCAAAAAGAGTCTTTTGGTGGAATTCAGACACTTAAGAGTCTCGTTAATTCCATTGTGCTTATGTAGTGGGATTTTTTAGTAAATTGGCCGCATTATTCAATGTCTTAAATTTTTCTCTAAATTTAAGTACTCGTAGACATTATCTTGGTTTAATCAATTTCTATCGATTTATTTCCCATGCAATTATTCTTAATTTAGCCCGAATTGTCTCGAAATCAACTAATCCGTTATTTCCTATGGCCCTCTTACAGATTGATCAGTTTCTCATTGTGTTCTAAAAATGCTCTTCCATAGAGACCGTTTCCTTTTAACTTAATCAAAAGTCAGTATTTGTTGCACATTTGTTTACCACTTGTCAATTGTAACGCTCATTCTAAAAAAATTCAGTGTGTAATCAATTGTCCTCCCAATTTCCTTTTGGGCTAAATTTGTCAAAATTCCAAATTCTCACACTAAATATCAAAAATCTCAAAAGATGTGAAAAAAAAAAATTCTCAAAAATGCCAAATCGAACTTAATGTCATAAGTTTTCTAATTGTATTTTGTTCTCTCTGTAATCATAATCAATCTTTTGTTATTGATCCAATATAGAGCCATACATACTTGTCCCTTATGAATTATCTTGTTGAGTGTATCTATTTTGTTTATTCATTATCTTTTATTTTGCGCAACAATCTTCGTTTCTACGCACTAGTCTTCGTTCTAAGTATCCTTTCGAGGTGATTAAAGCTAAACAAATTAACGATATGGTCCAACTATTGCTACTTGTTTCTCTTTTTCCTGTTTAAAAGAAAAAAAATAGATTCAGTGACTGAAATAGCTTCAGCTACGTTATGATTTCTAGTCTCCAATTCTTTTTTGTGTTAATTTGTCGTCATTTTCAAACTTTCAAAATTTTGATTATTTGAAATGGTTCAAATGACCTATTCAGAGTAATCTATTATTGAATACGAGAATAACTAAGGAAATAACCTCTACATATTACGCCTCTTTTGAATTTGTCCATTTACGAACGAGAAGATGAACACTAAAATTATGGACGTTTTTTTTTTTTCAGTCATCTTCATTGTTTTTTTCGTCCCTGCTTTATCAGGAGCAAAACTACATGTCTTAAAGTTATTACCCTTTGCTATTCGCATCTTCAACAAAAAGTGATTAGTTCGGTTACTCAAATATTCTTTTTAAACTATTCTGTATAGTTATCTTGTATTAAACACTCATTGTTTTCATTTCCCCACGTCATTTATGCTGGGGACGCAACCTTTTCCCTTAAATTGTCATTATCATTTAGTTACTCTTTAACAAAGATTTATCGCATTAAAACCTAATCGTTATTTTGTTATTTTCTGTACGAGTTTTTGTTATACGAGTTTTATTTCTCTGCACGCCGATCTTAGCTAACGAGATCTCATCGCTTCGAGATTACGTCATTGTTGTTGGTAATTCTTGTCGCGCGAAGGTCAGTCTTTTTATTAGACAAACGGCTTTTTTCCTTGTTCAATGCATCAAAGAGAGCTTGCTTTTACGGCTCATTTGGTTTGATGATTGATGTCACCAATTATGTACCACTAAGATGTTAAAGAGAGAGTACAGAAAGCAGAAAAGTGGGAAAAAAAAAAAAGACAAGCCTGTTATTTACAATTACCATCAACAAATGCAGAAAATAAATTAATAATTCGATGATCAAAACTGAAAGAATACGCAGATATCTACTATATTTGTCACCCAGGGGTCATCAGCAATTGATTTTTGGAAAAAAATCAATATCCAAGTGCGAAAAAATTAAAATTAATTTTTTGGGTTTTTTTTTCTTTTTCGGCAAGGCCAATTAATGGGTATGTATTGGATTTCTAGCCATTAATTAGTAATTTAATGGCATACTAGCCGTGTCAATATGGCCGAACAAACTGATCCCTCTAATCTAATCTAACCATTTTTTCCTTCGGTCCCATAACCGTGCGAAGATTACAATCAATACAGCGTAGTAGTAGTGGTGTACAACGTGTGCGTATGTGCATCCACGACGTACGTGCTTGAGGCAAAACGTGAGCCAATCAACAAGCCCGATTTTGTCCCGACCAATAAAAAGCTGCTGTGCAACCACACTACGTACGTAAAGCTACAATTCCATTAATTTTTCGCAATTAATGGCATTAATTTTTCACCAATCATTTATTGCTGACCCCTGTTGTCACCGATTCATAAGTTCGATCTTCGTATCACTAAATTTCAGGGTTATTAGATCTCTGCCAAGATCTATAAATCTTTTAGCAAGCTAGTACAGGGAATTCAAAATCCCTATCATATCATCATTATTGATAGTTCAGTATTAAAATTGTTTCATATATATATATAATATATGTGTGTGTAGCACGGTGGCGCATTGGCCAGCACGTGTGCTGCATTACTAAGGACCTGGGAACAGGTGTGTGTGTTCCAAGTCAGCCACAGGGCTCTGGTGTGGAGCCTGCATGATCTCATTATTTCAGTCCGGCTATCCGGATTACTTACCTCATTCAAAAACATGCATTTCATGTGGACTGGCTGGTCCAAAGCTTCCCTACGTGTGAATAAGCTAGTGAATTGTCTATCTTTGTGTGCCCTGCAATTGGCTTGCAACCAGTTCAGGGTGCCCTCCAATCGCTGCTCGACGGTCGCTGTGATGGACTCCAACATTCTTGATACCCCATTGAGGACAAGCGGTGTAGCTGATGGGATGAGATCTACGCGTCATAGTTATGGTTCATACCGGCCGAATATGAACACAAAACTTTTCTGGTTCTCACCTGTAACACCTTTATTGATGACATATTCCTTTAATATCATAAAAATTTTTCACTTACCATTGCTCATCACATGTAATATCTTCATCATCGTTAATAGTGCTACCTTTCGCTGATCGCTCTTCCTCCCATTTTCTCCTCAGCGAGTTGTTGAGTCCAAATGAGACAAGAACCAAACTTCTAGAACTCAAAACATTGTTAGTGCAACACTTTTACTGTAAAATCAAACTTTACCTTAGATACTTTGCAGTGTTTTCACGATAGTTCCCCAACAATATTCTAGTCTATAATAATTCCCATTATGGCAACGAAATAGTGTAGTGTTCGATAGCATATCTATGTTCATTTGCCTTCAAATAGATTTTCATCCTTCAAATATTTTCCGTTAATTTGTATAGCTTATCTATAATAATACTGTCACATGTTTTGCACAATGCTGACAACTTTAAATTATGATGACTATTCACCAAATGCATATTACACAAACCTCAATTGCATGTAACGTCTTACATGCAATTAATTTTTTGTGCAAATATTGTATCAATTATAACTATAACCTTACCTTCTCTGCTCCTTTACCTTACTTTGTAGATGGATTGTAATGCCAATTTTCATTGTCAGTCACAATATGTTAACCCATTTCTAACTATATCGGTAAAGGTATATTCTTATTATAAATGGTTTGCATATATATAGTGTTTTTCAAGACTATGAGGAACTCCAAAAACACTAATGTGATGTTTTTCATACTTTTGTCTCAAGTTTTTCATATCCAATTTTCAGCGAATTATTTTTTTTCTTTAAATAACTTTTCCCTTTTACATTCCTTCTTTCTCTTACTTGTATTCCACTTGCTCTTTTCCTTAACGATTCACTTTCTTTACCCTTTTTTTTTCACTTCCTTTTACCAACTCTTATCTACTTGCAATATCCTTTCTTTTTTTTTCTCGCTCTGATCAGTCCACATCTTGTGTCTCCATCCTTTCGTGAACTAATTCAGCCTTCAATCTGATCTTCGTGCCTACTTCCTTTAAAACCTTTCTTCAGAACTTCGAACTTTTACTGTCCATCTAATGAAATGAAATGCATTTATATAGCGCTTTTAAAGTCAAGACTTCCCAAAGCGCTTTACATTGTGCTTCACATTTCCCAATAGCGGCCGTGCAGCCATGAAAGGCGCTAACCTGCTTATTGGGGGTACTAGGGGTTCAGTGTCTTACCCAAGTACATTTCGACATGTAACACGGAGGAGCCAGGATTCGAACTGCGATCTCTTGATCCCAAGACGAGTCCTCTACCTCCTGAGCCACTGCCGCCCCATCTAACAACTTCCTTACATGCTTTGCCAACAATACATTCCCTACATAACACTTTTTTCTTCTGCCCTTTCTAACACCCTTTTCAGGTTACCAGCCTAAATGATAAAAATGACGTGTATTGATCTACGAGTCATTTTATCATTTTTATTCCCCTCAATGAATTTTCTCTCCATATTCATTGAAAATAATTATTCGCTCTATTTCGATAATTTTGTACAAAACACCTTTTATCTCTATTGGTCTGACCCATTTTCTTCCTTTAACTAAAAAGAGAAAAACAAAAATACAACAACCCTGGTTTTATAAAAAGAAAAAATTCATCGAATAAAAAAAATTTTTTTTTTTTAGTTTTGTATTAATTTGGCAATAACTTCCCCCGTCTTTACAGTCCTTAATTTTCTAATTTAGAACTGAAAACCGGAATATTCTATCTTTATTTTTGTTATTGTATCTTTGGTAAGTGTTATTCTGGCATTAACTTCTTTTAACGCATCTAAAATAACTCAAACATAAGTTTTCTAAACTTAGCACACCTAAATTTATCGTTTTCCAATTGAAAAAACAAAAAAAAATTTCGGACCGAAAAAAAAATATTTTTTGGAACCCCTTAGGCCCGCAGGCGTTATGTTGTACACCGTTAGCGCCAAACGCCGATTTCCCAAAAAACGAACGTTTTCGATTCCTAACGCAATGTTCTATCGGTTCCACCCAAAAACAACATATTTTAAACGGTCTTACTGTTAAAAAATAACGTTTCTCTCGTTGCAATGTGCGCTTCCGTTTCCCTTTTGAAAATGCGCGCGCTTTCTCGTTTGCGGCACTTTTCTTCGTATTTTCCTATTTTTCTTTCTTTTCAGTTACGTGGGCTGATTAAAAAAACAGTACAAACAAACATAAAACAAGAAAAAAAAAGAATACAGGAAAGACTACAAACATTTACACATTGAACAAACATAAAACATTTGACAAGACAGAGTGGGCCCACACAAAAAATTAATTTAATTTTAAACCGTGTACACTTTTTAATTAAGCCATGCAGTTTACTTAAACTTTATTTTATATGACCACAGAGGGATCTGGTCCTTTGTTCCCCGACAAAGCAACCATGGAAAAAAGTGGGGGGTCGTTTCTGTACCCCTCCTCCGTATTTTTTTTTTTTAACATTTTTATTTTTTCTCTTTTTTCCATATCGTCCCAAACATGGGTTAGCATTGACATTTCCCGTCCCGAGGCAATCATCCATTCCGTCTCAAACAAAAAGTTTGAGTATTTAAAATACTTCGTATTTTATTCTGATGCCTTATGGGTATTTACTTAGCTAAGGTTTGTAATGGCTTCTCAAGCCCACATATGGCGCCCGTCTAACACTACGATCACTCTTCTGGGTCATATTCTATTTTATCTTTCTATAAAAATGGCTTCGTTCTTAGAATTATTCCAAATTTTATATTAAAATGCATCTCTTACCGACCACTTCATCCTGGTTCGTTGACGATGCCGCTGAGTTTGAAGTTGATCTCGAGAAAAAAAGTTTCCTTTGTTCTAGACCACGTGGTAAACTGGATTGGTTTTTTTTTTTCGTTTTCAACTTCAAAATACTACGTATCATCCCGGGTTTCGGCACCAAAAATGTTAGGGTTAATATTTTCGTAGGTTAACCCCAAGTGATCAATAAGAGAGGCAAAATGTAGTTTTAGAATTTATTAACTGCGCAGTGGTAGACGAATTCAAAAAAGTTTTAGCGTCTCACACAGTTCACGTGGTGCAACCGGCTTTTATAAAAAAAACGTGCGCATGCGCAGAAAGTATCAATGACGTCACACATACGTTTACGTTTGAAAGTTCGCACATGCGTAGTAATGACAAACGACGTCATATCCTTCGGTTCAAAAATAGTTACAAAGCAGAAAACGAGTTGTAATATAAATCAAACACATCAGGATTATTTGTAACATAGAAGACAGAGAAATACACAATTAACTAAAAACGATTAGACTTGACAGATGGATGGATGATTTGGCATACATCCAGACCTTAGTTATGGTGGACCCTATATAAAAAGAGTTTGAGACCCCTGCTCCAGGTGTTATGTCAGATAAATACACATTTCTCGTATTAACAAAATGCATGTATTTTTGTTTGTTTTCAAACCAATATTTACAACTAAGATGCGCTATCCAGTACACAATGCTCCGTTAAGGAAAATTAACCCACCACAGCCATGTGCAAACAATGCCCAGCTTCAGTTATTGCCTTCTTTTCAAGGTCTGGGTAAAACCTCATCAGGAATTTGCTCAGTGAACCGGAATGTGTGCGACACTGTGGTCAGGCGAATGATTGAGATTTTGCTGTTTGCTGTTTTTTTGTAAAAGCAGGTTAAATATCCCGCGGTAGCCCTTGCCATATGCGAAGGTCAAAAGCATATGTTACATAACCTTTCAATTCTGGGTTTGAAGTTGTAATTTGAACTTTTGTTCTTTGTGGTGGGATGCGGTGACACGGGGGCACACTCTATATATGCCGCTCGATTTCATAGCGAAGGCTCGCTAACTAAAGACGCGGATGCCAGATCAGTTGCGACCCGACATGGGCGCGACCACTTTCTTTCTTTCAGTGAAATATTTCAGCGGCATTTTGATTACCTTCTGCCGGCGAGCAAGAAAGAGCAATTTGAACAGCGGCTGACCTTTCCTCCTCCTCTCTTTGCAACCACAGACTCTCCTGTTCCCAAGCCACCGTATCTTTTAGCAACACAGGGTGAATTCATCTTTCATTTTATATATATATATATATATATATATATATATATATATATATATATATATATATATATATATATATATATATATATATATATATATATATATATATATATATATATATATATATATATATATATATATATATATATATATATATATATAATAGTTGCTAGGATTCCCTGACTCTTTTGTTTGCAGGTGTTATGCTTGATTGACTGTGTTGGAACAAAGGAACTCATTTTTGAACGCAATTACTTATTTCGATAACGAGTACTGGAACGCGTTGTTAATAAAATGTTGTAACCCAAACGTCATTACAACATAGTGCGTTACTCTGCTACTTACTGAAAGCAGATCATGGACTACAGCATTCTCCTATTGAAAACTGTTCCTTCTTTGTTCACAATCTCAAAAATGACCTTTATTGCGAAATAAAGGTTGAAGGAGGATGGGCGTGTTTGTATTTACCTACAAAGTACAACTGAATATAGTTACGACAGCTCCATCTCAAGCACAGAGTATGAGACCGATTAATTTCTCCTCATGGAGATATTCTCCCTACCGAATATTTTTGCATCCAAGCCTTATTTACAAGCTTAAGATAAAATACTGAAGACAAGGGGTCAGTTTTTATACAAGTATGTGGTTGTGTGTCACCCGTAGTGAATGGTAAGCAGCATGCAGGGTGGGTGTGTGGCTTATATACGAACAATGAAATCAATGGGACAAACCTGAAAACATAAATTAGGTAAAATTGTGTAAATGTTTTTTTTTTTAAATGATACCTGAAAAAACAAACAAAAAAATGTTTTGGACAGTACCCAGAAATAGAGAAGGAAATATTTGATAGGTTTGAAGCCCAGGGACAACATGGCATTTCTTGTCTAAGCAATCAATTATAAGCTCTCAAGATTGCACAAGCCAAGCAATGCGAGAGTGTCCCTTCGTACACATTTCCTTCTATTTCTTTTATTATACGCCTATTTTAAAGCAGTTTTAGGGGGTCTGCTTGAATGTGATTATATCGATCATTTATAACTAGTAACTTTCAGAGTAACTTGCTACTTTTGGGTGTCAGTAATCTAGGGGGCAACATAATCACTCTTTGCATGAAGTAATTTTTAACTGTTACCAATTACTGTTTTTCAATAACACGCCGAAAACTGTTGATTGACTGGTGTGATATACATGGTACTAGATTAAAAATAACAAGCGAAATTTAGCAGCCTAATAACAGGCTTCATCTCCTATATTGAACTGCATTTAGCTTTAGGTACGGAGGTGATAATAATAGCATTTAATGGAATTGTTATGGCCTTCTGGATATGCGGTATTAATATTCAAGGGTGTATGTAGCAGGAGTTAAAAGAAGCACCCTGAGAGAGCACAGGCAATGACAGCACACGGCTCCACTCTTACGCTTTCATGTGACTCTGATGTGCTATCAAGACTGACTTTGCTAATAATGACACATCTTTATCAGCAGTCATTTTATTCAGATGAAAGCCTGCCTACATATTATTTCAAGGTAAGCGCAAACACACGCACGCCCTTCAGATTAGTCTAAAGGCGATAAACACCAGGGACGCCTAAAATGTTCTCTAATACTTAAATATACCTAACTAGATGAGAAAGGAGACATTGATTAGAAATGATCGCTCATATTACCCTAACACATTCAATGCTATTAACATTTATGCACGTAAAATTGTTATACTTTGCGGTTTATTGTGGAAAACATCTATTAAATAGTTAGTATTTGAGGTGTAGGCAAAATAACTCTCAGGAACTGTACTTCCCCCTGAAGTCCCCAACCGGGTGTGGAACTGTACACACCTGTGCCCAATATCTCCACTCCTGGTTGCAATTTCTCTGACACTTTATAAGGACCGCTTGGACAGCATACTGCTTTGTGCCATTACCATCGTCCCTTTGTTTTCCAGTTCTATCCTGGTTACTATTGTCGTTTTCTTCCAGTTTCACCCGTTTGCCTGCTTTGTCATGTTTGTTTTTTGTTTCTAGTTAAGAAAGTTTTGTTGTTTTTTTCGACCACTTAATCATTTGTTACTTTATTCCTGTCTTTTTTTTAATAATTAGAATTCATACTTTTTTGAAGACCCTGCCTCCATTCTGGGTTCCCTATGTTTGAGTCCGCATCCTCAAAAATCTAACAATAACTCTATTTTAGTTATATCAGTCTGCCTGAGGTATGCACATTTAGCACTTTTAGACAAGCCAGCTTTATTTTGGTATACGGTGTTGTGAACTGATAAAACTAAAATTGATAATTGGACATAAAACCGGGCGGTGTGCATGGCGGAAGAATGCAGAATTTTTACAAATAACACTTGCAAATGTGGTGGTTCTTTTGTGCTGTGGGGCTGTGTGGCAAGCGCAGGTACGAGTGATCTTGTTTAAAGTCAAAATGATAACAGTCAGTATCAACAGATACTTACGAAAAAAGGCACAAGAATCAGTGGCAAAAGGGAGCTGGACACTTTAACAAGAAAATGACCCCAACCACAGCTCAAATTTTCATTCATATGGAGGAACAAATACAATATTCTGGAACGGCCATCTTAGTCCCTGCATATTATCGAAAATATGTGATGTGATTTAAAGACGGGTGTCTCAGCTCGCAAATCATCAAACCTTACTGAAATTGACATGTTTTGCAAAGAATGGTCAAAAATACATTCAACTATAATCCAGAACCACTTTGGAAGAGTTACGAGGCTGTTTTTTTCTGCTAAAAGAGGCTACTCAAGTTTAATGAAATGTTTTTGTTGGGGTTGCCAAATGTCTGCACCTACCTTTCTTTAAGTATTTATTGCACTCAATCTGTAAATCCTGGAAACCTCATTTCACTTCTCAAAAAGCATTGTGTCTGTCCTCTATATTATTTATCTGAAATTGACGATCAGAACAAGCAATAGTTTAAAGGAAAATATTGAAAATAACCAGGGTTTCCACAACTTTTTCCACATAACCGTACTTCATCATGGGACTTTTAAAAAAAATATATCATTAATTTGCTTACTACGTACGTATCCTCTGTAGATATATATATAAATTCGCTGCAGAGACTTTGATAAGTTCAGAACATGACAGGCACGTCAATAAACAGTCAAATCATTTATACAAAGCCCAATTATTCATGTGAGTATGGATTGAAATTATTTCTTCTTCAGATGTTCAAGAAGGCAGTATGAGTGACTGCTTTTGTTTCATAATGACCAGTGGAATGAATAAATGGGTGTCGCTATTTTTGGATGAATTTACGATAAAGTGTAAAATTCACAATCATCTAAGCTTAAGCTATTGGATGATGTCTACAATGTTGGCTATTTTATCAATCTTCACATCCAGTTTTAGTGATACTACTCTCAATTATTTCACACTGTTGTTGTTTTTTAAAGGGACATTGTGTCAGGAAGGACCAGAACAGAGCAGGAGACCCCAGAGCGTTCGTTACAAGTCTTTTATTTCGGGAAGCGTACAGGGTTAGCGGGAGACACGATGACCGTCGAACGTCAGCAGCAACGCCGTGAAGACAACTTCGGGACACGTAGCCAATCGTAGCGTGGGACGGAAGCAGGTCGAGTTTACCGGGACTGGAGAGAAGATCGTAGCGTGGAACGGAAGCAGGTCGGATCGGAGGCAGGCAGAATCAGGTAAACAAGTCAAAAATACACAGGAAAATCAGGCGAGTCAAGGTACCCCTAAAACAAAAAAATAACCTTGTAAAAGGCTTAGTAATACATATTTTCGCAAAGTATCACACAACACGACACCCACAACCACACACAAACACATCATTAGATTTGTGTGCCGACATCTTTTACCTTTTCTTTTATTTACCATTTACTAGTTTTAATTGTTAAAGGCACAGTGTGTTACAGTATATTTATCGTATCTTAGCTGTAAAACACAATTCATTAAATGTTACTTTAAAAAAATAAGCAAAAGTACATGAAGTATCATATAAACGTGCATTTTTTGATAATACTCGTAGGCCTCTTGACCTAATTTAGCATTTTCATTTATTTCACATTATATCAGCCTCACTGAGAGGGACTTGACACAATTTCCTGCCATCTTTCCACCAAGGCTAACCAAAACCCTGCTAAAAGAATGAAGAAAAATTGTGCTGTTTGATCACTTCATGTTGCCGTAGTTTTCTTTCCTCCTTGTCTTTTGTAAAGTAATTTCTGGGTGCACGACACAATACATGACATGTAGAGGTCAAATATTGCAGTGTCCCTTTAAATCATATTATTGTACTTCCTACTGGATATTCACTGCATGATGACATCATAGCAGGAACAACGCATGAGAGTTTTAGCTATCGTTATGCCATTGCTTTGATGGTGGCAGTTTTCCTTCCAGCGTATTTGTTGACAGAGCAGTTGAGGGACAAAATGACTGTCGCTTCCAACATGAGCGGCCGCTGGTGGTCAGAGACAAATTCAAGCGGACAGTATGTTGACACTGAAGTCGGTAATGGCTCGCAGGAGAGCAGTGCCACCTAATTCTCAGTCATGACCTGAGCAAACACGGACCTTTGGGGGCTGAGGGGTCTGTCATATCCAGCCAGGCACGCAGTATTTCCACATAATGAGCACCGGTGGGTTACTCGTCTGCTATATGCTGGCAAGTATTTCTGGCTTGGACCCAAAATGCAGTTAGGGTGTTGACAGGACTTGGGGGTGCTGGATGAATGCCTAACCAGCTGTCTTCATCCTGGGTTCGACTGGTAGCAGCAAGCAATGGAGCTCCTACAACTGAGACTTGATTTGGTTTCCTAACCATTAAAATATATATTTTGTTGAACCCAATCTCAAAGCAAAGCAATAAAACATTAATAAAATGAAAAAAAAGGAGGCCTCTGACTATATATTATCGACGGTAAACACACATGCATTGAGGCCAACTTTACATCACCTTTAAATAAAATTATACTTGCAGTTCCTTTTAAAAATAAAAATAAAAATTTTAATTGAATATAAGCTGTGAGTTGTTCCAAATGGCCAGAGGTTGGTAATGGTTCCCCTGACAATGGCGATACAAACTACGGAGACTCAAATCACGCTGCTTTGAATAATGTATTTTTTCGAGCTAAGTTCATGTTTTTTCGGGCACCCTTAGCTGAAGATGGCGGAAACTTTTGGCAGCCCCCTTATGATATGTAGAATCAATGCGAATTTCTCAACATGCATGTATATATCACAGCGGCTGAGTGGTTAGCAAATCCGAAAAGTTCTGAGGTCATGGGTTAAAATCCAGGTACCAGACTTCCTGTGCGGGGTTTGCATGTTCTCCCTGTTCTGGCAATGCATTCCAGTGGCAGATACCATTGAGTGTCATCTGTGTAGCAATGGAAACTAATTTTATACTTGCGGACAATATCACCAAGCTGAAGCATATAAATACTAAAAAGAACTTTCTTCAAAAGAATAATATTTGGGGTAAATAAAGAATTTTTGTTAACTCTAAAAGAGAAAACGTTTGTGCATAAAGGACATACAGCTGAACATCCGAAGTCAAAGTAAAGAAAGTGGCTGCTTGTGGAAAAATGCAATTTATGAAGCACTGTGCAGTTAATGTCATGAAACATTTAGTGATGCACTAATGTTTAATTTAGCATTCCCTTCTCGTAATAAGCCGTTAGCTAATGTGCTATTATTCAGAATTGTGCACTATTATATCCGTCAGATGCCCTTGGATTTTTCCCAAACAAATTACCTTGGGTATGTATTAAAGATAAGGTGACGGAAGCTTGATTAGTCCCACTATTGGGAAATTATTTTGTTTTATAAGTGGATACAAGGAATTAAAAACAGACTGTAAGAAAAGAAATCCATTTAAGAGAAAACTTGTCTGAGCATGACAGTCCTTATTGATTCATTTCCAGTGATCTACTTGTGCAGTTCAACAACTGCAGACAAGAAGGAATGGCAAAATCTGTTCTTCTAATGGCATGGGTGTAAGACTCAGTGCTGAAAGAGATAGGTCAGAGCTGCCATTGGCATTCGCAGGGGATATATTGAAATTCTTGTCGTTTATTACTTATCCAACTGCAGATCCCAAAATGTTTACTGTTATGGATCAGAATAAATGAAAATAACTATATAATGCAGTATACTAAAAAATGGTACATCTTACGGGTCAAGTTATATATTTTTGTATAGCCTTTAATCGCAATACTGGTGCAAAGGGCTGTACAGACCACCATTACACATGAGGGCCAGGAAAAACCTCAAATAACCTCAACATTAGGAAAATTAGGAAACTTTGATGTTGAGGAGGGGTCCCTCAAAAGGTCATGCCCCTTTCAGGGTGAAAAAATTGCGATGGATGTTGCAAGGGCATCAACCATTCCAATGCTGCACTCGGGTTCCTGTCTTTCTGTAGGTTCCCTCTCAAACTATCTCTCTCTCCAGGTTCAGTTTTATTCCCCAAGCATTTTATTACTTGTCTTGATTTCCCTCCAACAAGACTCTCCCTCATCACTATTCAAACACTTTGTCACATAATTTTGGACAGAGTCAAGCGAGGGACACAAAGTGTTGAAAAAAACGGGAGGCTGGGTGATCAAAACCGAAGATTGACCGTTTAAGCAAAATGAGGCTCACTACTGAGGAGGAGAATCTAGGAAGAGAAACTTAAGAATGTTGTCTTGGGGAAGGAACTTTTTGAGAAGAATATTTGAGGAACATATTGAAGAGAATACCTGGAGAAGAAGTCTTGTGAAGAGGAGCTCATCATCTTGGCGAGGGAATATATTGACATAAGTACTAAGATGGTTCAGCAACATAGAGTGGGAGACGGGAGTAATTATACTAAAGGGTGGCTAATAATGATTGGGAGCACATGGGCCGGGGAGAGGAGAGAGAGTGGAAACTAAGGCGATGCTCCCATCAATGCTAGCGCAGATCCATGACACACTCTTCCTCCATGTCACGTCCCAAGTACCTTTGTCTCATCCTTTTGTCATTTGAGGGAATTAAACCCTTGCCCACATTTCCAGGTCATGAGTACTGCCTGACAATCTCTAAGACTGCCGCCTCCTCTGTTTTGGTTTAGTAGAATAACAAACCCTTGCCTGCCTCTTGGATCCTGCATGTTGCCTCGCTACCTAACTTCCAGTGCAACAAACTCTACCTGAATAAATGACCACCACTTTCCGTTCTAATATGTGTTTCTACACTTTGCTTCTGCACCACCCTGAGTGGGTTCTTGACATAGAACAGACAATACAGAGTCAACATACACATTGAATTGTGATAGTAAAAATCGTGCAAAAAGTGTCGTTGACAGCTACGATAAGCTTCCTGACTCAAAACCGAACTCTAAGAATGGTGTTGGCATTATTTCGTACTATTCGTTTGAGTATGGGTCCATTTTAATTCATACCTCAGGTATATATGGAAACTTGAGATCACAAAATTTGAGTTCAAAGGATGTGATACATATGTATGAAGACGCCGGGATATGTCCCTTTTGTTTTTTTTGATGTAGGGAGCAGGTAGAAACGTGTCCAACGTGAGGGCATGGAACATTGCTATTTTCAGAACAACTTTGAAGATTCTTTCAATCTCTGCTTCCGATGGCTGTCAAAAGAAAAATAATGGCTTCACATGCTCACATTCTAATCATTGATTTCCTTGTCACTGACATGCCGAGTGATAGCCAGTGACAATAGCCGAGTCTGCATATATTGTGGATGTATCCAAATGAAGATATGTGAATATTGATGTCTGGGTTTGATGCTCCAGAGGACTCCACAGTCGTGCTATTGCGAAAGATGGCCTAAAGATAACGCGTATGAAAAGAGACTGGAGCTTATCCCAGGAGCACAATGAACAGAACAAACGTTGCACTTGGGTGCTTGGCTTTATTTGCAGCTCGCAACCGTGACCACCTTGCCTGGCTGCAGGAACAATAATAAAAAAAGTGATGGCTAGCAAGTACTCAATAATCATCATAAATAGAATAAAAAACTATTCTCATACCTGGAAATAGAATGTAAATAAGTTCCACCTCTGAATTAATCACACTGAAGCACATTAGCATAACTTATTTGATATAATAATATAGTGTGCAGAATCTCCCCCACTTACGAACATTCACGTTACGAACAACGGTACATACAAACATTTTTTTCGGGATGTAGAAAAATATCCGGATATTACTGCAAGTTAGATTTCGTATTCTGTGCCCCTTTAACCGAGTAGAGGACAGTACTGTAGTGATTCTTTCCGCCGTGTGGCGCTGTAAGAGGTCACCCAGCATCCACCCTGAAAAAGAAATCTGGCTTCTACTTCCTGGATTGTGTGTATACACACTGCACTGCATCTCTAGCACGCTAAGAACTTTAACTTTTTTATTGTTTAGTATCTCGTGTATCTGTTTGATATGGTCGGTGTAAAGCTTAAAAAAGAGGTGAGACGTTGCTTTTGAAATGAAAGTGGAGTAAGAAAGCTTGATGCGGTTGAGAATATGGTTGAATCACTTTTTTTTCATCTACCTTTTTACCACGGAGGAGGAAGTCGCCTGACTCTTCCAAAAGTAAGTTAAACTGAAATTTATTTATCTTTATATTTACAGTCAAGTCATGTTTATCTGTTTAGCCCTTAATCATAATGGGTCTCAAAGGGCTTCACAGACCACAGAATTTCAACGCCTAATGTGTATCTTTTTTTTCAGTACTATGCTTTATCATTCAGCCTGCTTTGTAACGTTATAACAAATATTATTTTATTAAACGTTTTTATTCAGTTTCAAACACTACAGGTTACTTATACGAGCCTTAAACATACTTATATAAACTTTAAACATACAAAATATAGCACTGAAGCAACTTTCGAACAAATTCGACTAACAAACGATCGTCCTGAACCCTTTGTAAGTAGGGCAGCGTCTGTATATACATCATAGCGTATGTTGTGAGTCCCGAAATGGGACATCTAGTTTGTGTCTGAACCTTTCACATTTGCTCACAGCTAAGGTGTTTCAAAGGCCCCTTTAGTCTTATCTCATTAATGACACCAAATGAAGTAACGAGCCAAGGACTTGTCCATGCATTTAAAATGATCACTAGGTTGAAGTTGTTTGTAATGCATTATGCAGCAGGTTCCGTATGGGAAATGTTTTGATTTCTTCTAATGACACAGTCAATTAGCTTTTATTTGGATAAATTAGCAAAGCAGGGGAACAGATAATCTGTCCTGTAAGATTGTCTCGTTGCTGACTGAGTCATATCCAAAATGTTATTATAAACAACTCAAGCCACTGAATTTATTAGCTTGATGATATACATTCTAGTCAGAATTGCCATGACAATTTCAAGCATTTAAGGGCTTGGGGGGGTCTGATTTGGAGGCAATGAAAAATATGGGTGACAGATTATTTTGATAAGAGTAAGAGTTTGACACCGTGACTTTCAATCAAACCTCTAAAATACACTGCTTGGGACCTAGTTTAGGGTTTTTAAATGCCATGTTTGGACTGCAAACAGCTGTTGTATGTCGTGATGGAGGTCCAAGTTCCCTTCTTGGAAACGGCTTTGCACGAGACATAGAACCTTCTCACTTTCCAGCTTTCAGCTGTATTTGCACGCTTCTCACATCTCTCCCTTGAGGTGACACAATGCAATCAAATCCTTCTTGTGGATCTATGAATTGTGTATTTATGGAAATATTGAAAACCAAGATCTCCCCTGCAGGGACATTGAAGAAATGGTACTTGGCTATTTAAAAACATCATTAGGATTTTATGAAAGTATTTGAAGTCGATCAATGATTTCGCAATCTTCAAAGAAAATAGGTTGTTCATCAAAATGCCATTCTTCACAAGTTTAAAAACATTACACATTATATTTAAACAAAAAAACAAACTAAACAGGTCCAGAATTAAACTGTACATAGAAACCCTAGTGACACAGCAGACACAGAAAAATACCATCTTAAAACAAGTGCATTCAACAAATGAAGCCTTAACATAATACATTTATAACGTATTAATAATTAATTTATGAAATAAAACATATTTATTCATGTAATTATCCAACTGTTTATATCTGTCACGGTTGCCATGGCGCCCAATTGGCCCGGGTGGCGCCAGCTGCGACTTGTTGACAGATTGGCTTTCTGTCTATTTAAGCTTAGTGCTCCCACTCTTCCGTTGTCAGTCCGTCAACGAACCTCTGCCCCGCTAGACGTGGATTTGGACTCGGTCCTGTTGCCTGTTGGTATTTCCTGTCTGGTATTGTTCCCGTTTATTTTGTCGTGTTTAACATCAGTTTCCAGTTTCATTCCCGTCTTGCTTGTCCTGTTTAATTTCGATGTCATGTTTTGATATCAATCCTGTCAGTCACGTTGCTTAATATCAGTTTCCAGTTTCGTTCCGGTCTAGTTCGTTCTGTTTAATGCTGATATCCTGTTTTGATATCAATCCTGTCTATCCCGTCCTGTCCGGTATCGACCCCATCCGTCCGATATCTGCTCAGGCAATTAGTATCGATCTCATCGGCCTCTGGCTTCCTATCATTCCACGCCAGACTGCTGCCTAACGTGCATGACTCCCCCTTTCCCGTAAAATAAAAGGCTTGTGTGAGAAATGTCACGCATTTGGGTCCTGACCCTGTTCTGGTTCATGGCAATTTCCAAGAGAGTCCATCCACCCTGGACTGCTTGCCAGACAGTTGCAGGGATACGATAACAACTATTTAAAACGTTTGATAAATGATAATATCAATAATATACAAATCAAGTTTCACCTAGTTATTATTTTTATTTTTATTGAGGTACTTTTTTAGTTTGTTCAATTTTAATTAATTAGCTATTGCTGTAAAATACTACGGACACACCAATAGCAAAATCTTGCAGGGGGCAGCGGGACTTGCATGAATTTGATCGCGGGGTCCTTAAACGGTTTTTACTCACATGGTGTGAAAAAAGAGGCAGGGCTTCTTCTCCCCAGCCACACAAAAAATGCAAATTAGCCAGATAATTCGCACTTTCTGGTAAGCGCTTTTGTGTTATACGTGTTGGCGGTGTGTCCTTTACTTTTTACTGTATTTGAAAAAGAAAAAGAAAAAATTGGCAGATAAATGGCCATCACTGCACTTTTACCTATTTAGTCAGGTGTAGAAGCACAGATGGGGTGCCCCAAGAACCACAATGGTCAATTGGTCACATTTTATTCCCTTATTGCCTCACGTTTAATTTCATGACCGTGTTAAGTAATCCTTACTTTCTCTTGGAATTTCCAACACGAACCAGTGATAAGCAAAATCTGTGAAGTACAATCTTTTCATACATATATATATATATATATATATATATATTGAACCATGATAACAAACACTCTACTACACTGAAACCAAAGAACACACCATTTCTACATAAGAATTTGTTAAACTCTGTAAGATGTGGCATTGTAAAATGACAGCATTTGTAATTTTTCCTAAAAGTGATAGAAATTGTTAGTTGTCCACTTTCTTAACATTAACACTGGGTGCCATTGTTCAAGCTGAAAATTATTCTAGGGGGGGTATTTGTACATAAACCCTCGTAAATCAGGCTCTGCAGGTAGAACAACATGCTAGCCCAGGGGTCAACAACCCAAAATGTTAAAAAAGCCATATTGGGACCAAAAACAACAAGAAAAAAAAAAAAAAATCAGGAGCCGAACAACAATTAAAAGCATTACATAAGCCTTATATGGAAACCAACACATGCTGAAAGTATCTAAATTGGCAACATTAGTTTACTATAAAAACGACAAAATTTTGTGACTACTCTCTTGTATGATACCGTTTACCTTTGTAATCATATTAATACATTTTGCCATGTTTCATTGTTTTGAAATATTCAGGAAATGCAATTAAGAAA
Organism: Urocampus carinirostris; assembly: GCF_059441175.1. Taxonomy (NCBI): domain Eukaryota; kingdom Metazoa; phylum Chordata; class Actinopteri; order Syngnathiformes; family Syngnathidae; genus Urocampus; species Urocampus carinirostris. Next base: position 14,682,060 of record NC_142360.1, on the reverse strand, counting down.
TCACATTTTGTTTTGAGGATTGTAAAAATAAAATAAACGTTCATGACGTGCCCTTTATTTGGGAAACAAAAATAGTTCAATAAAGCACAGAAACATTTATAAAATAAAATAGCAACCTTTTGAAAAGGTAAAGTCAATACAATAAAATAAATACATTTTAAGTGCAGTATTTTTACTTTTGGGGTCCATGGCAGATCACTCACAAACACGGGTTTGCTAACTCCCAGGCTCGTAACACTGCCCCTTTAAAACGGGGCAAGGGAATCAGATAGAACAGATGAAGGAAAAACGAGTGCATTCACATGGCGAGATTTTAAGTAACAGGTTCAATGGTGAATGGTAAATGGTCTGCATTTATATAGCATTTTTCAAGTTAATGAAGACCTCCCAAAGCGCTTCACAATGTGCTTCACACTTATCCATTCACACACGACCTGCTTATTAATATAGCATTGTAAGAGTACAGTTTCTTCTTCAGAAATCTACTGAAATAAAAGGAACTAATATACTGATTTAAAATACTCTCTGAAGAACAAAATGTCCCAAAACTTACTTATCTAAATGTTATGGTATTAATGTAACTCGTTACTAGCCAATTCTAGTTTATAGCAGAGTTAATTTACTATCAGCTGAAGGAGGAAACACTTTTTCGCCCTCCTTGTGTTTGGATATTGGGGTCACGAGACGAGTAAAAACAAGCACTGGACGAGCAGTTCCATTAAGGTATTTCTTAAAATAAACAGAATATTCTGGACTTGTGAGTATACAACAAGGCGGTGATGGTTTCACAAGTGGGTTTCCAAAATGCCCGCTTCGGGTTTTCCTAAACATAACATATTTTCCTGACAAAATATGATCAAAGTGTTAAAAAAAAAAAAAAAAAAAAAAAAAAAAAACGTATTAAGAATTAATAAGAAAATTGATCAGTAATAATTCAATGATAATAAAAGAAAACATAAGACTTGAGAAACCGTATACAAAAAACTCAAAATAGAATTCATGTGTTTTCTCTCATTTTCTCCATTCGTCTCAAGTTTTCAATGAAAAAACACTGCCTTCAAATACAGTATTCAAAGCACACTGCAGACAGAACTGGCATTTTGTGAGCTGTTTTTTCTTTGTCTTCTGGTACAAACGGTAAATATGGCTGCATTTGCAACAGAATTGTTCCCAATTTCGAGCCCTGCCTAACTAAATCGCAGGAGGTAGCATCCCTATAAAACTCACACAATGCATATGCTACCACTAATTGATTAACCTAATCGAAACATCGAAATCATGGTTTAAAAAGATGAAAATAAATTAACTGGAAAACTCACATAATAATAACCATAGACTATATATGCCTTGACACATTTCAATGTTATAACACAGCTTAACTAAAAATGGATCTTTGGCATCTACAGTTGTCTAAGGCAGTCTATAGCCATGGAATAGCTAGGATATTCAAACAAACTTATTACTGGTTGATTTGTGAGTGAGCTTACCTATTTGCCAGCATTCTGTGTAGCTGTTTCTCAATTTGTTTCCTTTGCACTTTGGGGACAGGGGACAAATTAAAAGGTGATAGTATGCAAAACATCTTACAGTGATAACTCAAAGAACCCCTAAATACAACTTTCTCTAGAGTGTAACGCCACAAAGGACATGTTTTACAAAAAGAGACAAGTGAATCTTAATGAAAAAAGTGACATGGTGGCTTGGCTCAATGTATGCTAATGCATGATTCATGATGACCCGAGGTGACTCAGAACCTCGATCTTCTCTGACAGTTAAGGAGGCATTTGCAGCCTATCCGGAGGAAAGACGGTGACCCTCGCGACTTCCGTGCAGATTGCGGGCGCCGGTTTCCCAAGGTCGACAACGGCTACAGCAAAGGTTATTTCTCTGGATTTAGCCCTTGCTGGATGTTGCTGAATGAGGTTGTACTCCTCAATTCCTTTGAACTGCTTTCTAGGGAATTTTTGTATCAATCCGATCCAAGTAAATACAGGGTAGTTTTGATCGATACCGATACTTTTTGCTTGAAAATCTCATCATCATTGAGTAATTGAACCCTTGCCCATTGAGTTAGTTTCTAATTATTTGAATTGAATTGTCCGTTTTTTTAGATAACTACAAAACAGACTTTAATAGTATGAAAAATAAATACTAAGATTTTGCTAACAGGTTTTTTAGAACAAAAGTCAAGAGAGTCTATCCCAAAAAAAAGTAGCTATGTAACAAAATTACAACTCATGGTAGGACGCGAAACCATTTTTGGAGTGGCAACAAAGTCATTGTCACATGAAACCCCTAAGAGTGAAACTGAGTGTTGATAGGCAATGTCCTTCTGGCTTAGAAGAGTAGGATGTCTTTCTGGAAAGAATGCTTAGCCAGCAAAAGCAAAAGTTCCGAGTCGACATTTTGGAGGCAATATAGCTTAACAGGTCTAACTGGATGCATCACATTGTGTTAAAATTGAATTTTGTTTCGGTCTGAAAGAGTGGAATTTCTTTTTTTCAACTCCATAGTGAAAAATCTTATTGCATGTGAATGATTGTGATATTGCCCAAACTTGTTCTGTCCTGGGAGGGTAGAATGTCTTCCTGGGAAAGCTGCTAAGTCAGAAACCCCTCTGGTATTTTAGGCAGTTTTTACATCTGAGGTAAACAACCAGACTGCCTGTAAAATATGGTGTTGATATTCAATATTGTTCTGGACCTGGGAGAGTAGAATTTATTTTGGGGGAAAACATGCTAAGTCAACAAAACTAAAATCGCAGGCTACGCTTTTTTGGTCATCCTTCATATCTAGGGAAACCTACCTGACTACTCGTAAAACTTCTTTCTAATGTTTCTTTCAACCAAACAAACAGCAAATGTATATTATATGTATATACATTGGATATCAAAATTAGAGAATAACTTACAAACAAATGGAATCATTTTAAAACCATATAATCTTCACTGCTCAGTTTAAGGACATTTTGTTGTTTTGAGTATACCATCTTACTACAAGACTAATTCTGCAAAATGGCATTTCAACAAAAAAAGTTGTATTTTGAAGCACTGATAAAAATCAGAATACTTTCAGGTGCCCCCCTCTTAATGGTGCACATGGTGCTAATTCCCTTGATTATCTGTCAGCCCCTATTTAACTGGTATTATAACTGCTAGTTTCACTGTTTTTGCAAGATGGTGGGCCTTTATTAAGTGACTGAAAGCCTCCGGCAATAGCTTGTCTGGGTGAAAACATAGGGGTATTTTCAAAGGTGCGTCTTATAACCAGGTGCGCCTTATAGTCAGGAAAATATGGTACCTTTCATTGCACATAATTTTAGAAAATAAAATCGGCACTGCAATTAAGTTATAACGACAATTGGATTGAATTGTAAAATTATAATGTATATTTAATCTTACTACACACGAAAATCATTGTTATTTTCATACATTATATGAGAAGAGAGTATGGATCTTAAGACAAATGTATCGATCCAATGCAAGTACTCAGTCAGTATTGATAATATTGACATTTGGAGCAATGCACCCAGCTATACAGCTTTCAAAATTACACAGGACTTCAGCTTTCATCAGCACAGGTGTCTGACGGAGATTAAATACATAAATAAAAACAAGCGCCAAACAAGCCTGAGAAGTATGGACACATTTTTAATCAATTCAACAATTCTGCTCTGACTTGCACACGTCCGAAGAATTATGAAACTGACAAAGTCGGCTTGGCCGGGACAGGAAAACACTTAAAGGGGATAAATGCCAGAGTCGTGTTATATTGGTCAAAGCAGTCATGGAGATAGCGCGAATGAGATTCCCGTGACCTTGCAAAAAAGGTTTATACCAGCGGCGGTGGTAAAATTGTTGTGCTTGCCACTGTAATCGAATGATTAACTGAGTCTGCAGTTTGTGGATTGTACACTCCGCCCCCACCGCATTGTTTCTTCTTCTCCTTGAGTTGCTGAAAATGAAAATGATGACAACTTTAAGTATTAACTAAACCTGGATCCCTGTCTGTCTGGATGAGTCTTTTTTTGCCGTTATCCCTACATGGTTTATATGTGCTCCACAATGTCCTATTATATCACCTATGTTAAAATCAAGGCCTGCAGGCCAGATGTTGTCCACAAGAAGGTTTTCTAAGCTCCAATTGATTCTCTCCAAAATGACATTAAATCAGTTTTTCCTTGGTCCGAACAGTGGCAACTGCAACTCTCATCTCATAAATGCTTAGCACAGTCGTTTTTTCATGGTTTTGTTCCGCTGTATAACATTAATGATCGTGATTTGCATGTTGTTACTGAACATAAGGATCTGGGTGTCACTCTTACTTCAAACCTAAAGTTTATCACGCATATCGCCAAAATTACCAACAAAGCCAACAACATAGCATCAAACATTTACAGACACTCTTACAACAAGAACCCAGCATTCTTAGTTCGAATGTTTTGCGTTTATGTTAGACCCGGGTTAGAATATAATAGCGTTGTGTGGAACCCTTACTTACTCAAGGACATTAACCTACTGGAAGGAGTTCAACGTCGGTATACGAAGCGGATACCTGGGATGCACAACTTGTCATATCCAGAAAGACTACAAAGACTGAACTTGGACTTTTTGGAGCTCCGCAGAATTCGATTTGATTCAATTTTTGTGTTCAAAGTACTGCATGGAATGATCGATGTGCCTTTTGATCAATTTTTTGAGTTCTGTCGTGTTGATGGTTTACGTGGTCACAGATATAAGTTACGGTTGCCTAGACCTACCAGCAACTTGCATGGAAACTTTATTTCTTTCAGGATACCAAAAATTTGGAATTTTTTGCTTGACCGGGTTATTAGTGCAAATACGGTGCAAACCTTTAAGCAAAGGTTGGCAGAAATAGATTTGTCAAATTTTCTTAGGGGAGGGGGCGTAAGGTGACCATATTTGGCCATGCTCACTCTCAGCATTAGGTTTTTTTTTTTGTGTCATGTTTTGATTAATGTATCCAACAATACCTTCAATAAACATTTCATTTCATTTATCAGTTGATAATGTCACAGGAGCCGACTGACAAGTTTTCTCATTGACTTGGCTTTTATGTCCTTTCATGTTTGGCCGATATACACGATTGCTGATTTAAAAGAGTTTAGTTTGAGAAATTTAATGGCAGGTGTGCCTGGCAGAAAAAGAACTATTGCCAACCAGACTGTGAGTTTTCTTTGTTTCCTAATCAAATCAAAAATGTACCCTGAAGCTCCGCAAAAGGAGGAGGGGAGATAGACAAGGAACCCCCCTCCATCCCTACCCACATGGGTGGGCTCAGGTCACGCTATACAAGGTCGAGGCACCTATTGCTCTTTTTCCTGCGGCTCTGTCCTGCCGGACGAGACACCTGAGTGTGGGCTCAACCATTCGTCCCCGTTTAGGGCACAGGCTGAAGCTTAGAACGCACTTGTAAGGAACATTTCTCAAATCAGGCACAACAATACAGGATCCTGTGTATTTCTAGTAAATGACAACGAGGTTATGTTTACTCAACTACGTTTCTCCTTTGTTGATTCTCTTGTCAACAAAGTTTTTTTTTAATTTTTCGTTTGATCCATTTTCTCTTGTCATGTAAATAAACGTAGTTGTTTGAATCAAACATGTGCATTGTTTATTTGTGTGTGTCTACTATTTTCATTCTGGGCTAAACAGTCATGATCCATATCATCCACCCATCCATCCATTATCTGCACCGCTTATCCTCAGTAGGGTCACGGGGGTGCTGGAGCCCATCCCAGCTATCTTTGGGCAGTGTGCAGGGGATACCCTGAACTGGTTGCCAGCCAGTCGCAGGGCACACAGAGACAGACAACAATTCACTCGCTCATTCACACCTAGGGACAATTTGGACCAGCCAATTAACCCGACATGCATGTTTTTGGAATGTACAGTGCCCAGAAGAAACCCACGTAAACACAGGGAGAACATGAAAACTCCGCACAGGAGTATTAAATCCCATGACCTCAGAACTGTGCTGCTCACGCGCTAATCACTCATCCCCCATGCTATCCATCATCTATATCAATGAACTGAAAAAATAAATAATTAAAAGCTAAACTTAAAATATATTTGTAATATTGCTCTATTCATGATAAATGCTAAAGACAATACACGGCTATGTTGAATTAATTCCGGTGAGAAACCGTTAGGACTATCAGCAGAAATCAACAATAATTGAAAGGGTCAATAAAGTGTTAATTTGTACATACAGACGCCGCCCTACTTACGAACAAGATGACGATCGTTCGTAAGTTGAATTTGTTCGAAAGTTGCTTCAGTGCTATATTTGGTATGTTTAAGGTTTGTTTAAGTATGTTTAAGGCTTGCATAAGTAACCTGCAATGTTTGTACCAAAAAATAAATATTTCCTAAAATAATATAATCTATAAAGACAACATTTTTTTGTACTGAAAAAAATAAATAATAATTCATAAAATAATATGCTGTATCAAGATAAAGTTGAGTTTAACTTACTTTTGCTTCAAGAGGTTCTCCTCCGTGTTAGAGAGTGGCCGAAAAAAAAGCGATCCAACCATTTTCTCTACCGCATCAAGCTTTCTTATTCCACTTTCATTTCAAAAGAAACGGCTCGTCTCTTCTTTACATTTTACAGCAACCATATTGGATGGATGCACGTGATATTACACAATAAAAATGTCAAAATTCTGAGCGCGCTGGAGAGTTGGTACACGTAGCACTGTATGATTACACACGAACTGGGAAGTAGGAACGATATTTCTTCTTCAGGGGGGATGGTGGGTGACCTCTCACAGCGCCACCACACGTCGGTAGCGGCGGAAAGAAGCAGTGCAGTACTGTCCTCTACTCGAAAAAAGGTGCACACAATACAAATCTAACTTACACCAATGTCCAGATATTTGTCGACATCCACAAAAAAATGATCGTATCTACCGTTTATCGAAAGTCGAATGGTCTGTAGAGTAGGTTTTTTTTGCATTTAAAAAGTTAACTGCCCAAAAAAAAAACCACAATGATGTCAATGGTGCTTTCACCCTTTCCAGTTGGGTTACTTCAAAATGCCACTAATGCGGGTTTTACTCTTTTCACTAATCAGATAAACGGATAACTGTGCTTAGTCTAAAAAAAAATACAAAAAATAAAATAAATAAAAACACACTTCTGATTCCAATCATGGACATGTAAACAATCCCATTCAGATGCAAGTCAGCAGAACTCTACAACAATTTCAAGTGCCATAATAAAGATAAATTGTTAATAAAAATAAATTATGCCTTTTTTGTGTTCTTATTTACCCTCTAGTAGTTAAGCATGCAAGTCCTACTTCCACAGTCTGCCTTCATCGTCCCAGTGCAGACGGAAAGGCCCGGCCAAGGCCACGGCTATAAGCATGCCACTACTTTTGGATTTATTGTTCGCGATAATGCGCAATGACAAATTTTATGAGCCTGAATCATGTGCCTGCCATTTTTATGCTCAAAAAGTATGACATGAAATAGTGAGCCACAACAACCCACAAGTATTTACTCCATAATGCTTCATTGTAATAAGAGTGGAGGCGTGCATAAAAGGGCAGGTGGCGTCATTTGTGGCTTGCTGAACGGGTAATTTCTTAAATTTAGGAGATGGTAATCGGTCTACCATCTAACAAAAAGGAAAGGGACACTCTGAAAACTAGCAGTACAGTGGTATTTCTTTATACGAGCACCTCTAACAAGAGAATCACATTATACGAGTTTTTCTGGAACAAAAATCTTGCGCGCTATACGAAGGAAAATCCAATTTACGAGCAGTCCCAGAGGCAGCTCGTGACCGCCTACGGCCAACATCAACTCGGCTAGTTTGCGCACGTAAACTACCACAAGCAAAAACAAAATGTTGTTAAAAGGTTTTGTGTGTACGTTTATTTGTAACTCTAACTTTAATTTTAAAGTACAGTAAGTGCTTATATATCATCAACAGTCTCTCGATCTTATATACTTCTCCAATTGCTCTCCCTAATAATGATCGCAAAATCAACGCGTAACCTAGACAAACTATAAAAAATACCACGTCAAAATAGACAATATACAATGACATTGTCATCTGCAACCAGTGACAGAGATGATCCAGATTCGAGCCAGAATGGGCAAAAATAGAAACAACTGTGTAGAATTTTTTACATAACCCACATTGGCATACACATGTGAAATAATCCCAAAATTTATAAAATACAGGGAAAACGTAAAAGTTGAGCGGTAAGCGATCTCCATGACTCCTCCTTTCATTCTTCCCCCTCATACCGCCCTCCTCAGCACCACGCGCACATTTGTTAATATTTCGGTAGTATCAGCTTATAAATCTCATTACTGTGTTTCTTTTATGTTTATTACTATTCAAATGACAGAAAGATGTCATTTATATCTTTTGGGGTTCACTCATTTGCTTTTGGGAAGACTGAAGGGGACCATCCATCTGCACTGCTTATCCTCAGTCGGGTTGTGGGGGTGCTGAAGCCCATCCCAGCTATCTTCGGGCAGGGGCAGAGGACACGCTGAACTGGTTGCCACCCAGTCTCAGGGCACACAGAGACAACTCACTCGCTCATATACACCTCGGGACAATTTGAACAGGCCAATTAACCTGACATGTATGTTTTTGGAATGTGGGAGGAAACTGGAGTGCCTGGGGGTAACCCATTCAAGCACAGGGAGAACATGCAAACTCCACACAGGAATCTTTGATCCCATGACCACAGAACTGTGATGCACACACGCTAACCACTGCTCTACCGTGCTGCGGGGGGTGTATAATTCAATTTGAATTATTTCATATCAGAAAACTTTGCTCATTACTCGAGAAATTCGAACTTCGGTCACGACCCTGTAACAAATTAAGCTCATATGAAAAAGTACCACTGTACTCTTTACTTTACCATTACCGTATATACTGTATATTACATGAATGGTGACTATGTTCCTAACTCGGTCGATGATGGAGATATTTTACCACTTCCAAAACAGAAACATTTGGTGCCGACTGAGCAGGTTAACTAGTGTCATTCTCATGGTTGGTAGGGGAAACCAACCAACTTGATCTTTTTTTCCTGCCATGCGTCCTGTGGCCTACACCCGAGGCAGGTTGGAAAGGTCCCGCACACCGGGTCACATATACCAACACCGTTCTGGCTTATTGCTTCATTACTCAGCTCTTCTTTCTGTGTCAGCTGCCACAGCCTCAAGTTCTAAATTGGAGATCCTCAAGCACTTACTCCAAATCCACTGCTGCCTCTGATTTATATCGTGCATGTTTATAAGTGTTTGACGGGTCTTTTGTGGCAATCGAGTGCCGTAAAAAACATGTAATCAGTGTGAAATAATAGCGTTAGTTTGCCTTGTTGTACAAATGTTAGGCTGGGGATTTTAAATTGTATAAATGCAAACAGCTAATCAATCCCCCCCTCCCACAACCCCAGGTGGTCTCAGTCAAATGCATGAAGTGCGCTGCAGTTCATTTTCCACTTCCTAAACACACAGATGGATGACCATGACAAGCAGGTGCATGCAAGCAGTTAGAGGCTTTTTATCCATCACGTAAATACATTTTGAAATGGCGAACTATCCATCCTTCCATCCATTGTCTTCCGCTGTCAGTGGGTTTCTCTGGGCACTCTTGTTTTCCTCCCACGAACCCAAACCATGCAGGTGGATAGGCGATTCAAAATTGTCCCCAGAAATGTGTGTGTGAGGTAAAGGTTGCATGTCTATGTGTGCGGTGTTAAAAGGATGGTCGTCTTCTTCTCTTGTATTTGCGTCTTTGATGAATTTAGGGTGATGAGAATGTTGGGAAAATCAGAGGATGGATATGAAGTTTCTAATTGGCACAACATTCAGAACACCATCGTGGTATAAACAAAAGACATAATTTGGCGATAATTTCTCTAAATAACATTGAAATATAATTTTTTTATATTCCATGAAGTTTCTTGCAAATCTTGTTTTGAGCCCTTTTGTCACAGTTTGCCCTGATCAACTGTACTACTCTGCTCTTGTGGTTATTGAACTTATTGACATGATGTTTAACTTGCAAACTTGCTGTTTGCATCAAACATATCTAAATCTGGCCCGCATTCTGAAAGGTTTAAACACTCCTCGCCCAAATTCTACTGAGATGGGCTCTGCAACTATCGTGAGGATAAGGAGCTGGAAAATGAATGAATATATACATAATTACTAATTCTTTGTACATTTGTTAATTACTTCAGAAAATTTGTATAACAAAGATATAAGGAGTAAACAATCATAATATGTGCAGTTGAATGCTGACAATATTTCTTAATTCACATCTGAATAAACGAAATACATTTAATCCCAATAAAAGAATGCAATCAAATAGCCAAATTCTGATAAGCGTTGACACAATGACTCAACTCAAGTCTGTTTCATTTCTATTTTTTTTTAAAGAGGGTCATGAACTGAATCCGAACCTATGAATTTGTGACATGAAATCTGGGAAGGCAGGTAAGGCTGTGTCTCATCCGCCATGGAAGTAGAAAATATGAAAATGGATTCCATAGTAATATTCATTATGTGTTAAAGGTCTCTCTCATTTAAACTTATAATTTGGGGATTTTACTTATTAATATAGCTCAATTTTCACATTAGATTATGAATTGTATTAGTATGGTATTACTGTGGTCAGTTGGCCGGTCCAAATTGTTCGTAGGTGTGAATGAGCGAGTGGATGGTTGTATGTCTCTGTGTGCCTTGTGATTGGCTGGCCACCGGTTCAGGGTGTCCCCAAAGATAGCTAGGATGGGCTCCAGCACCTCCGCAACCCTACTGAGGATAAACGGTCCAGATAATGGATGGTATTACTATGTAGATTGAGGGACGCAATTATCCTGCCTCATTGCATAGAGCCATAGTGAGACCAAGGATTCTGATTTGTAGCAAACTTCAGCCCTGAACAATATGATTCGAGATAGTAGCAAGCTCAAAACAGGTCAAGTCATCTCCTGTGTTTTTTTTTTTTCAAGTTGCATCGACTTTTTTTCATAATAAAGGATTAACCAACTGTTAATGCTTTTATTCAAAAGAAGCAGCACATAGACTTTATTTATGAATTAAAGTATGACCGGAAAATATGTTACGTTATATATCGCTTTTCTTGCTCTGACAAACGATGAATATGATGTAGGTCAATTTCTTCATATGTGCCTTCCCGACACAAACCTCACCGCACGTTACTGGTATGATTGTTTTCTATTCAGTTCTGTGTCTCCATCATATGAATTCAAAACCACTCCTTAAAACTGTTGGATTGATATTTAATTCAGATGAACTTCCACTCACACTTTTTTGGGACCCCATTACTTCCAACTTTATTTTGCAATGGTGACATAAGCAGAGCTACAGCATCGAAGGTAAAACATCCCGGCCGTCTTTCGCACTTTTGCACCAGCTGCCGAAAGAGCATGCAATCTGTTTGAGAGTACATGCAATTTGGGATCTTAAGACTGTAAATCAGGCCCCATATCTACAGCATCATTATGATAATCAGCACTCACACTGGAGCACTACAATTATTTGAGTGCTTTACTCTTTAATATATTTTTTAGAAGAGTAATGGCTCCTGGCTGACTTATTTATTGCACTACATGGCAGAGTTATTTATGGAAGTAACCTAAAACGCAAATGTGCCTGAGGGGATTATTTTTGAGAGGATAGATCAAGGGAGATTGACATAATGTCATTTTTACACACTCTATTTATTTTCAAAAATAACCCAAAATGTGCTGTATTAAGTATGGTCTATTTATGTGTTCCCCTTTGAGATGTGTTGGCAATAAGCATCCCACTTTGCCAAGTTCAAAAAATAATTAAATCTAAATGAAGAAAATGTAGGTGCCTGAAATGAGCTAATTCTTAAATTAACAGTAGCATAACATTGGGGCTAAAACACCAGGGAGAATTACTAACTAAGGATGGGTATCGATAGTGACCCCCTAAAGCAATGCTTCTCAATTATTTTCTCAGCCTAACCCTTGTTTAGTATATTTGTTTTCTTTCAGTGATCAGCAGATAAACTGTAACATCCCTCCATTTCAGTAGATCGTGGCAAATTACTACCTATAGTGTGTCATAATTTTAGGTTAATATGTCAAAAAAAGCTGAAAATACCATCACCGCTGATGTGGCCCTTGGTGAAATTGAGTTTCACACTCCTGCTCAAGATTTTTAATGAAAAAGAACTTGCCTTGGCTCAAAAAAGTTTCTGAAACACTGGTTTAGAAATTTACAAGATGTGAAAAAAAAAACGTCCCCATGATAGTTTTTTCAAACCTAGGCCTTTAGTATTACTACATCTGAATAGATAAAACCCACAATAATTGTTTAATGGCTATAAAACATTAACTTCAGCTGCGAAACATCAAAAAACACCTGTCATGATTACTGATGCTGGGCACCTGAGTTTGCTCCGTTGGCGCCAACAGCCGCGGACACTGATTGGCTGCTTCCTCTTTTTTAAACCCCCGCTTTCCTGTCAAATTTGTCAGATCAGTTGAGAACCTACGCTACACGCTAGGCAAACTTTTGTGACTCCTGACTCTATCCTGCCATGTTGTTCTGTCTGATTCCCGTTGCCGACCTTTTTTCTGGACCCGTTTATGCTTTCGCTCCTCCGTCCCGGCCATCGACCTGATTTTTCTACCTCTCAACATTGCCTGCGCTCGACACGGAAGTGCCACTTCCGCAATCCAAAGCTGTGAACATGGGGATATTTGTCTTCACTTTTTCGTCGTGAGACTTCTATTTCACATAGTTTGTTAAACCGCTGACATTTCCTTGGCCCTCTAGAAGGCCCTGGCTCTGCCAACTCAAAATCCAATCGGGTAACTGCTTCAATGGCAACCCGTGACTCAGGACCCGCATACAGCTCTTCTGTGCTGTTGAGTAACCCTTTGGTGCTTTTTCAAAAACGTTTGTAAATTAAAAAATATAGTTTTCTTTTATCATGGTTTCTGTAGGATGACAAACATGACACAAAAACTGTTTTCCAATGATGTAAAAATGTATAGAAAACATGTTATAATTGTACTACTTTAGCGCATTTCTACTCTGCTTTTTTTCTTCTCTCGCCTGTTGCAGTTGTTAGAGTCAAACTTAGCGCAAGTTCTGCTACTTTTAAAGGGGCAGCATCTCAAAATAACTTAACACATAATTCACATTAATCAAGTAAGAAAATAATTCTGACAGGCACTTTTTAGCGAAAAAGTAGCTGTTTTTATGAAGTGATTACAGATTTTTGTCAGTATTTATTTTGAATGACACTAAGGGGTATTTTTTGTGTTTTTTCGCTCAGGCCCAAGGATTGGTCCGCTGATTTGGTATACAAAGAGGAAGAAGAGGTTGCTGCTGCGTTTTACCCATGCACTGACTTGTGACATAAGCACAGAAATCAAACTTATATTGTATTACTTTGAATTTATTTAGCTTTACAGCAGGCTGTTTTTTTTAAATGCATACTGTGTTTTATTGCACTCTTTTTGTTGCCTAGCGGTGCATATTGCACTTTCCATTTTTTTTTTTAATCCTCAACAGAAAAACGACAGAAATAAAATTATTTCCTTTCGTCATTTCTTTAATTTTATCAAAGAAATGAAAATGACAGCAATTCATTATTAATAAAGTTAAACTTAAGTTTATAATCAACATCAAAGTAGTCACTTGGTGCATCATTCTCTGACAGATGCACTGCATCCAACTGAGTCTCAAATATATTAGGCTAATATAGCTAATATAGATACATAGAGGAGGTGTTGAAATTAATGATAAGGCTTTTATTTTTTTGCAGCTCCACACAGATTAGGTTTTATTTGTCCAATGTGGCTTTTTCAACATTTTGTGTTGCTGGCCAACAGTTTAATCGACACTTATTTTATATCATTGCCTGCATAATTTATTGAGAAGGCCTCCGGGCAGATTTCGGAACCTGGCAACAAGTAATGGCTGAAATGTGATGGGTTCAATACCTAAATATGAAAGCACAGATCTAGAAAGTGCAACCTTGGGAAAGGCATTGCAGAAAAAAGAAGACCGAATAATTACTTAATATGCATTCATGGACCAAAGATAATACAAATCACATGATTTGGATAGTTTAGCCCAGCAGAGTAAGCCTTGCACGCCCTGACAGGCCACCACTGATACATCTTCTGAAAAAATGATATTCGAGCGATTACGGGCCAAAACTAACAAGGAGGCAGCAGACAATTGGGGCCCTGACAAACGAGCACACGGTTAACAGCGCCGCCATGTCAACATGACCCAGGATATGAGCTGCAGGGGACGTATTGAGGATACGGCGGCCGTGTTTTGGAAGCAGACTAATGGGATCCGATTTAGGGTTTGCCCAAGATATAATTACAGCCTCCCACCTCTACCACTCAATGAGGCCAGGGGGCTCATGGGAAAGGGCTATTTCAGTCAGGTAATGGAGAGCCCCTGCCCAGGCGTGCAGGATCAAATTGTCTGCGCCGTTCCACTCCCCCTCCCTTCCCTATTATCCCCAAAGACATACGAAGCTGACCCAAGTATTTTTGCCTCTCTATTAGAGACGATCCAGCTGCAGAGGCAAAATAATGGATTGTGTGTGTTTTCCGGATCCGTGGTTGTTTTTGTGAGTTCCTGAAAACGGTCGCAAACCATCATCGTAATAGATGGCTTGTCATATAACATGCATGAATGCATGAAGCCGCAATCGAAATTGTGCCGGAGTGGCGCGCCATGAATACATTCATATCCAATTCGACGTAGAAAGTGATTGATTGTTGATGTACAAAAGGTAGGGTGTAATTATCAAATCGATAAAGTCCGTTTGAGAAATGAGTACAAGAAAAACATACGTCAAGAGCGGATGCCGATCATTCGGTAAGCAAGCCACTGAAGAGTCCTCAGTTAAAGGGGCAGTTATACAATTGCGTCGAGGAGTACCTGGAGAGCACTCGTGTATCTTTTCGACGGGTTTTCTACCCTGTCGTGCTGCATGTGGCTGTCAATTTCTCCTGCTGAGATGCAATTACTGCAGTCTCCCTCAAGCTGGGAAAAATAGTAAATTAGTTGCTGTTAATTAATTGACGGAAATTATATCGCCATTTTAAAAAGTTGACATTTAAAAAAAAAAAAAAAAAAAAGATTTACTAATTTTGCCAAATCGCTAATTACATATTGCTTGGCCTGTGACTTTAATGTATTTTTGCTTGTTATTCAAATAAATAGATATATAAATAAATACATAAATATATCTATATACCGCGGGTTGCTGACGCAGGGTTTGCCTGGTCAGATTTTGAGTTGGAGGAGCCAAGGCCTTCTAGAGGGACAAGGAAACGTCAGCTCTTTCACAAACTATTACTGTCTAGGAAGCAGTAATGGAATTATCACGACAAAAGGTGAAAAATAAAAACGTATGGCTAAAAAAGAACAAGACAGACTGGACTTAAATAATACACACTGCCCCTTTAGGAATAGTCCACTGGAATAAAAAAAAATGAAATGGTACCCATTGGCAATGATTTTAAAAATACATTTTGAAGTTTCGTGAACTTTTATTTTTAAGCAAATAAGTACTTACAGAAATGAATGCATATTTTATCTTGCACAGTTGTTTTGCTCGCCTAAAACATTTTTATCCTAATCATTGAAGAAAGTTTTCCCTGGCTGGCATTCAGTTCAGGGTGTCCCCTGCCCACTGCCCGAAGACAGCTGGGATGGTCTCCAGTACTCCCGCGACCATACTGAGGATAAGCGGTGCAGATAATGGATAGTAAAAAAATCTGCCCGCTGCTGCAGTTTGCATAGTTTAGATTTATATATTATATCAAGGCTATTAATTTATTGAAATGTATCTTTACATCTTTTATTTTATTTTTTGGGGAATTATTGCATTTAATCCTAATTACCCAGCTTATTGCCCTGCCCTTTTGCAAGATTGAAAGTGTATGTACTTTTGCCTACTATTCAAATGTATGTATTCATTAATGAATATCACTAGAGGCGCTAAATAACAAACAATGTCCCCCCCAAATCACTTTTTTTCAAACAATTGTTTTATTTTACAATCAGTTTTTGTATGCATTTGTTTAATAATCAATAACTTGTTGATTTGATTTCAGTTATTCAGCTAATGGGAGGTCGCTGGTTCGCGCCTCGGCCGAGACATACCTAATTGGTATAATGGCGGCGCCCTCTGTTGGCTGCGGCTGCATCGACTCGCTACAACGGGTCAGGTGTATCGACATTTCGTTCTGTGTACATTGTTACAAAGAATGACAATACAAAGGAAATTATTATTATTATTATTAATGGGCCAGCCATTTCACAGGAAAGTCATCTTTTTTACCTGCTGCCAGTTGCCTCGGAATACCAATACAATTTTGAATGTACCGTCGATTGTTTTGCTCAAACTAGATGCAGCTTTGCCCAAGCAATGCAAAATACACACTGCAATTTATGTCTACTTGGAAAATGTGACTTTTTCAGCAAGGGGGCTCTGCTATTGAATTTAATTTGCATTGCCCCATCACAAGCGTAAAGCAACAAAATGCATTTGACAGTTTCAACCCATCATTTTTGCGGAAGGGGTTGGGGGCTTTGGGGGGAGCTCTGTCTCCATCTGACCTGTAAGCAATAAGGATTTTAGTCACCATGGTAACGCTGTGTGCAGATCCTTATTTTTGAAGCGAAAGGCAAGCAGAAAAAGAACAGGCGACGTATGACACATTCGAGTTTGCAGGCTGCAATTAATCATGGAGCTGTCAATTAGTGTGCCGTCTGCACTGGTGGCACATGCAACAATGCAGAAAATGCATCGCCAGGTACAAAATACGCCTAACTTCCACCTCAGCAACTTGCCTGAACTTTTCAGGAATATTGAAAAGGTCATTTAAATGAGGTTGAAATGGAAATTCTTACTTTGGAATCCAGGACGTTACTTTGATGTTGCTCAGCCAGAATCACAAATGTGAATTTGACTCTTTAGATCCAAACACATTTTTGCTCAGGCAGTGGTCATACCGTTGACTTCTTACTGAGCTTGAGCAGCTGCCAGGGAGATTGATTTCATGATCAGAAAAAGGAGATTCCTTTTTCCGTATCTTGTAGAACTTCCGTAGGTCATGCCCTCTGGTAGACGCTGCAGGTCCCTTAAACCTGAAAATGTACGCCAAAACCAAGACAGTGAAATTGCACTACCTAGTGGAGTTCATTAACTGCCAGACATCTGAAAACAACACATACCTGTCAAACTTTTGCCATTGAAAAGTGGTAGATTTTTTTGCACAATCCTTTCCAGAATCCTAATTAAAAATAAAACAAAACAAAAAACAACCAACTTGTTAGCACATTCGCGGCACAGTTCTGAGGTCATGGGATCAAATCCAGCGACCATCCTTCCTGTACAGAGTTTGCATGCTCTCCTTGTGCTTGCATGAGTTTCCTCCAGGCACTCCGGTTTCCTCCCACAATCCAAAGACGTGTATGTTAGGTTGATTGGCCGGTCCAAATTGTCCAGAGGTGTGAATGAGCGAGTGAGTTGTCTGTCCCTGTGTGCCCTGTGACTGGCTGGCAACCAGTTCAGAGTGTCCCCTGCCCACTGCACGAGGACAGCTGAGATGGGCTACAGCACCCCAACAACCCTAATGAGGATAAGCGGTGCAAATAATGGATGGATGGATGGATGGATGGGGAATCTTGTCTCGCCTCAGAACAAAGCAGCCGTCAACTGAAATACTAGTCTCGAGTAAAGATTATTTATTTATGTTTACATTCGAAAAAGTGGTAGCTTTATTTTCAAAATTCGGTAGGTTTTCAAGGGTGGAAATGTGGTAGTGTAGGACGCAAAACGATATTGTTGGTAAAGATGCATACTCACTCTTTCATATACAATCAATGCCCACACTTCCCCCTTTAACATTCTCATGGTGTTCTCTACTATATCTACCTTACAACAACAACCCACACAAACAGAGATCCACGCAGGGAAAGACTATAGGGCTTGGAGGATATTTTGAAGAAAGTTTAATACTTTTATGTGCACCTTCCAAATGATTGCTTTACAAAACCGGCCAGATTGCCTTCAACAATCGATTTGATGTGTGTGTGTGTGTATATTTGTGAGAGTGTGTTTTCAGGCTTGTCAGAAAATCTTTCAAGTGTCACAAGATTGCAGCAAACGCTTTGAATGAGCGCTGTAGCAGTCCAGTAATTGAATCAAGGAAGATGTGAAAGTGCAACATCTTGACTGAGGAACAAACAAGCGTTGTTTGCTGTGGAGGAGCTAGGTTTAGCCTGTGTGGTAATTGGTGGTACTGATAGTTGGAATGGACAGCTGGGAACAAATATAAGAGTGTCAAATTGTCGCTGTTTGTTGTCTGTTTTTCCTGGCAGGTCCAAAACATTGCAAAAAAACAGCATTTGAGTTTAAATATTAGGGGTAGCTGTTTTACACTTGTTGTTTAGAAACCCCATCAGTGATTGTTTATCAATGTGTCACATGAGAATCTTCCTTCCTATGGAATCCCACAATCCCCAGAGCTTTTTTCCATCTTTCACTCGGCCAGCCTAGCAAGATGAGTGATTGATTTCTTCTCTGGAGTGAGATTGTCTTAGATCCCAACGGAAATTAATCTTAGATTTGCTTCCTTCATTTGCTTTACTGGCCTTTTAATGAACCAATAAATGAAAAGCAATCTCACATCAATTGTTAATGCTGCCAGACTGGGCTTATCCTTGCGTTCTATTTTTTTTTCTTTTACAGAAGCAGATCATCTGAGAAATGAGATAACTCGTCATTTCAGCCATGATTGTTAAGCAAGGAAGAGGTCTGGGGGTTGTAAACTGGGAGCTGGCAGTGCAGCCATGTCCGCCAAATGGATTCTCATCAGATAATTAAATGACACCAGAGGTAGCAATACCAAAATGTTGAGTTCCATTGTCCGTCATCGTCAGTCCGTCTTTCCAACTTTGTTATACACAAAAGAGAAATATCCTGTGACGATTACCTCTTTCATAATCAATTACGTGATGATATTTTTATTTTGACTCAATGGAAATGCCATTCCTAAAAATATAATAAAATAGAAGGTATTTTGGTGGGGATTATTGTCATCAGGAAGAAGAGTGTCTCTCCCAAGTAGAGCAACCACTGGCATTCTGCTCTGTACTTATGGCGCGTTTATGACAGTGTAAAATGTCAATTGTTAAAAGAAAATGCCTGGCGTCTGATGCTTTGTGTCTGGGAACTTATTTTACTTTTGATAATATTCAATACCCTTATCTTTGTTAACACTAATGGTTCTGCTCTCATTGTCAGTGTTAGGTACAGAATTTTACCAGCAGTTTAACTCCTCTTAGAAAAAAAGTGCTGAGTTGTTAGGATTGGTGTCAAAGTTCCACTTTATTTCAAAACAGAGTAAAACTGAGACGTACAAACAAAATACAGTGATCCTGACACCAAACCAAAGATTATTGACAAAAACATGGCTTAAATAACAATTTCAGTTAAAAACTTAAAAACATATATCTAACCTTATAAATATATATATATATATATATATATATATATATATATATATATATATATATATATATATATATATATATATATATATATATATATATATATATATATATATATATATATATATATATATATATATATATATATATATATATATATATATATATATATATATATATATATATATAAATATATATATATGTATATAAAACAGTATGTTTGGAAACTTACAGACAAGCCGAAGATTAAGCAGGTGGATGTTGATGGTGAGGAAAACATGTGTCAATGAAGACGCTTAACTGCTGAACCAACGTGGTTTCCAACGTGACGGCACTTCTGGTGTGAGACTTTCATTCAAAATTTAATTTGGGAAACTACAAACATTTATAATTACTTTTCCTGGCGGGACAACACTAAGTGTATCTTTTAACGGAAAACATGTCTGACAAAACCGAGACTTGTCTCCACAGCTACACGAACAAAACACACTCACAATGTTTATTCGAGATGTAAAGGGCAGTGGTTAGACCATAAGATTTAACTGAAATCCTCACACACGGCTGATTGGAGCAAAATCTCAGGTTGACCGTGTTTTTAGTAAGGAGTTGATATTTTAAAATGTGATACGTTCAAAAAAGTTCAGCCACATATGTATCCTCTTTCACTGCTGTTGACAGCTATTGACATAAAATATACATCTTAACTGAGTTGTTAATGATTTAGCTGTACTTTGGCCAGGAAGGTGCCTAAATTTTATCATTTTCCTCACCACTGGTATTGGACCTTGGTATCAGTAACAGACAATCATCTCATACTGTAAATTAAACAAAAGGTATTAGGTACTTATTGCAATCAATCTACATTTTTTTGACTAAAGCCTTCAAAACCAGTACACGTTAAAACAAAGATATAAAAATCCTTTCAGATAATTATGGACTTATATTTTTGCGTCTTTCTTTAAGGATCTGCTTGACCCAAACAGGTGGAACTTGTTCACAAGAATATCCAGAAAAAATAAATACAAGATTAGAACTAAAACCATCATCATTTTAGAATTACAGTACTTCCTCTCTGTAATGCAAATTTCCTTTTGCAGTTTTCTACTTCTTATATTTTCATTGGGCATTGTGTTCTGAATTCTGATTGTCTAAATAGTTGCCCCACCCCTTTCTGCCTATGTCTGCCTTTGCATCCATAACGTTGCAGCGTAAGTTATACACATAGGTAAAACAGCACGATTTACCTACGAGAAAATCTTTTTGGGTTTGAAGTTTCTCTAAAAGCCATCAACTCAAAACGTTTTGCTTTCTATCGCCGACGAAATTGGACTTCTTGACAAAGGAAGATTAAAGCACATTTGCGCCACATTTTTGTTTTCCGATAAAATTAACACAACGGCGACAAAATATCTGAAGTAAAACAGTGAATAGTGTACTGAAATACTTTTCAACGATTTGGAATCGATACTGCAATACAGCAGCAACATTATTTTTTTAATTCTTACTTGACGGTACAGAATATATTTGTTAAAAAAGTTTCTAAACTACAGTACTTATATTTGTTAAAGAAATGTTTGAACCTGTAAATAGGGTTATTTTTGTTTTGTTTTAATGTACAATAAAGTATTTTATAAATACATAAATCCAGCTTTCTACTTAAGTTTCTCAAGCTTAAAACTTGAGATTGTAGTATAAACAGGAAAAGAACACACTCTGAGTCGGAGATTTAAGTTTTCGATAGCCCCTCCTATTGGAGGTATGTGCTTCCAGGATCGACTCAAGGAAGAACAGGCACTTCCTTTTTCAGGAAGCTAATTTATTTGAAACACAAGAAGGAAACAAAACATCTGAGGTTCATATGAACACAGGAAATGAATCTGATTGGTTCAGACAGAATCACATTTTTAAATGCTGTGTATAACGTTGGTCGCTAGGTGGCATGCGAGTATAATTGATGATACATCCAACCAGTTCATTGTTTGAAAATCGATAGGAGTCTTGAGAAAATTACCAGTGGTCTCCAAACTGTAGAGACAAAGTTCCTTTGGCTTGGGAAGCTTATGCTCTTGTCCTTGTCTTGTATGGGTTAGCCGAAAGGAGTTCTGTGCACCTGTTTGATAACAGATAGGGGGCCCACCAGTGGTCTCCAAATTGTAGGGACAAAGTTCCTTTGGCTTGGGTAGCTTATGCTCTTGACCTTGGAGGCGCTTGCTCCGAACCCCAAGTGAAATCATAAAACCACACACTCATTGAGCACTACAGAACCACAAACGCACAAAGATATAAAAGCATAAAGTATACACTAGGTGTAAAATAGAATATCGTATAAAAGGCACACCTATACCGTGATTTCCTCTACATGTTTTTTGGCTATTGCAGGTCCTTTTTGGAACGCAACCCCTGCGAAAAATGAGGGATTACACACATACGTAAAACACTGCACTCAAACAGCAATGGTAGACCATTACTGACGTTGCAAACGATTAAAGGAAATACTTGTGGGACTTCGTCATTTTAAAGTGACCGTTATTTTGTTTACATATTATGGATAATAGGTGTCCACAGACATCTGGGATTATTAAAGATTAAATATGACAGTAAGTGTATGGAATTGTGGTTATGACCTCTATATCTCCTGAGTATGTATTTTAGTGGCTGCCATATTGGAAACGTAGTGGCACACTAAAAGCATTTCATCATAATCATAAAGGCTGTCCTTTGAGGAAAGGCCTCACTTCTTCATGTGCTTTTGACACCCGAGGTTAGTGAGAGGTGAACGTCTCTTTATCTTCAACGTAGAGAGACCCTCTTGTTTCCTTTCTGGCCCAGAGCACTATCCATTTCGAGCATCTCTACTGTGAAAATGTTCTCTATCTCGGCTCCTCTTTCATTCATCATCTCCATTATAATGTCTGCAAGAAATACGCCGCTGCGAGGGTCATCATTTATAGCTGTCCCACACTTGCTGTGGGCATCGTGTCATTTTACAAACACATTCTTTTCAATGATTTCCATTTTTTGGAGGATCTGGATGGTAAAATGTTTCTGTTTGGGTTCTTTAGTCCCCATTTTGTGATTGATGAAACAAAAGGATCTGAAAGGGGAAGCTTATTTGCTGAGGATATTTGTTTTTGATTCAGAAACGGAAAGACTATTTGCGCATGAGCCCTAGAGTTTGAAGTTCGAAGTAGAGCCAAGACTTTTGAGAATTCTCCTGGAACAAATGTGTTTATCTTTATTTGATGGCAGTAGAAAAATTGAATTCTGGAGTCTACAGTTCTATTTGGTCTTAAAAGAACAAAACAAAATATTTTGCCTGCCAAACTTTCAAAAGAAAGTAGTTCAGAGGTGTGGAACTCAAGCTGTGATTACAAACTCAAAAAATTTATTTCAGAAAACAAATATATAGACTGTGTTTACACTGCAAATGATCACAATAATGAAAGGTTAGTGCAGTATGTCTGGACCTTTTTAGAAGCTTGAATTATCATGTTGCCTAAATGGACGTTATTACGTTTTTCTTATGAAATGTGCTTTTGCTCAGGGAGTAATACCGGATATTTCTTTTGGGTTATCATTTTGCTATAATCTTGGATTTTACGACCTTTTTAACCTGTTTTTTTTTAAGTTTTACCATCTTTTTAAGCTCTGAAATGGATCGGGTCTCAAAAAGGTGACAACAGTGAGGAGGAATCCGTATTTATTTGTGAGTTTTACGCACCACAAATTTTTTGTTAAACATATGTATTCAAAGGGCAGCACGGCGGCGCAGTGGTTAGCGCTTGTCCGGCACTGTTCATGTCATGGGATCCTGTCGTGGGTTCAAATCCAGCTCCAGACTCCCCGTGCCTGCGTGGGTTTCCTCCGGGCACTCCGGTTTCCTCCCACATTCCAAAAACATGCATTTCAGGTGAATTGTCCGGTCCAAATTGTCCCTAGGTGTGAATGAGCGAATGAGTTGTCTGTCCCCGTGTGCCCTGTGATTGGCTGGCAACCAGTTCAGGGTGTCCCCTGCCCACTGCCTGGAGATGGCTGAGATGCGCTCCAGCCCTCCCGCGACCCTAATGAGGATAAGCGGTACGGCTAATGAGATCAGATGAGATCTTTATTTAATTTTATTTTACTTTTTCGCAGCTCAAACTGAGCATTGGAAGTGACAAATGTTGTTGAATACCTGCGGCCATGATTCAAATCATTTATTGACAACTTTGAACACAATGCATGGATTACGAACTACCTGACAGGCAGACCCCAGTATGTGAAACAGGGGGGCTGTACATCGGACACTGTGGTTAGCAGCACAGGATCTCCGCAGGGGACCGAGCTCTCTCCGTTCCTATTCACCCTGTATGCGGCAGCGTGTTGGGGTGACAGCGCCAAGGAGGATGCCTCTCGTCTTGATAAACTGGTGAGGAAAGCGAGCTCTGTTGTGGGCACAGAGCTGGACAGCCTGACAACAGTAGCTGAGAGACAGGCACTGAAAAAGCTGCGGTCAATCATGGAGAATTCTTCACATCCACTACACAGCATCATCTCCAAACAGAAGAGCAGATTCAGCGACAGACTGCTGTCATAGTCTTGTTCCACGACTGAGGAGATCATTTTTTCTCATGTCATGAGGCTCTTTAACTCCACCCGGGGGAGTGAAAGCCCACATTAAACCACACCCCCACATTGCATATTACCGTATTTTTATTACATTGTGTATTTTATGTAGCAGTATTTAAATACTCCATATCAACACGTTGCATTGGGTATTTATGTACGTATTACATTCCTTTTCCTTTATTATTGTTTTTTTTTCAACACAAGGATACTGCTGGAAGTGTGAATTCCCCTATGGGGATGAATAAAGTATCTATCTATCTATCTATCTATCTATCTATCTATCTATCTATCTATCTATCTATCTATCTATCTATCTATCTATCTATCTATCTATCTATCTATCTATTTATCTATCTATCTATCTATCTATCCATCCATCCATCCATCCATCCATCCATCCATCCATCCATCCATCCATCCATCCATCCATCCATCCATCCATCCATCTATCTATCTATCTATCTATCTATCTATCTATCTATCTATCTATCTATCTATCTATCTATCTATCTATCTATCTAAACATAAAATTTACATTGTAATTATGTAATATGCTTCAAAGTCTAAATCATCATCACCGAAGAGTTGTTTCCCTCACCATGTTTTTTTGCGTTTATTTATATTTCTCTGCACAACTTAGAGTTTTCTCAATTCTCTAGCATTCTGGTATCATGAATAAAAAGTAGTGTGATAATGAGATCAAATAAAATGCGCCTGACAAACAGATAAATACAGTACTCCTGCCTACATAAAATACACACATTTTAAATCACATTCACTCTGGGAAATCTTAACACCCATTACCCCACTTATAAACATTTTCTCCTCGGATCTACACAATTCAAGTAGGTCACCTTTTTTTTGTTTACTTCAACACTGGGAATTCTTCCTATAAGTGAGGGATTTTAATGCCTGATTTTTAATAGGATTTTCCCAAAAGTAAATAAATAAATAAATATAATTAAACAGGCAATATTTTCACTTTTTTTGTTCATTTTATTTTTGCAATGCAAATTTAAACAGCCTTATCAAACTAAAATAGTATCATTGGCTCTGACGCAAATAAACATCCACGTATTTTGTATTAAAGCGCCACATCTAATCTTATTATAAACAAGGTTTACTACGTTGTCATCAGTGACGATAAGAAAATTCTAATTGTAATACAAATATTTTCCTGTAGAACTCCACGAGCAGATAGTTGGTATGTAAAAAGAATAAAATAGTCATCTGCTGCCATCTACTGGTATGCATGAATGTTACAGTTACTCTGATCGCTATAAGAACTCAAAGGCATACTTTTGGCAAAAATGAAATTAGGCAATTTCCTGCAGAACACTAGTCAAGGTCTTGCTGCTAGCACACTATTGTGCCTCAGCACACTTGATAAAAAAAACGAGATAGTGAAATTGTTTTGAATTATTGCGGTTTAAATGTTCACTTTTTGATGTTTGCTTATCAAAATCAGGTACAATTCCTGAAAACATGAAAACAAACAAACAAAAATGTCTGATGCTTTTTTCAATGTCTTTTGGGTGACCTTGATCAAATATGACTGCTGGACCACAAAAAAGCATTACTTCATTTTCAAACCCTGGCTCCAAAATCACAAAGACAATCAGAGGGTTCATTTTTCTATCAATTTCGATCTCCTCAGCAATTAATGACCTGTTGGTGATTTTGACGAGGATTCAGTCTATTGCGTGATACTCGAGGTTTTTTCGATTGACTCAAGTGTCTTTGCTCATTACCGGTAAGGTGAGACAATAAAAAGAAATATGATGGTGACAGTCGGGTGCTAAGATTATATGTCACATGCAATTTACATTTTGCCTCAGGGATAGCATATCATACTGCAATGTTATGAGCTCAGCTAAGGAAATGATAACAAAAGTGGCAGGAAGAGACACTTGAATGCATTGTGGCTTATGCCCTTCTTGCCTGAGTTGTCTTTGACAAGAGTAACCAGTGGAGGACAAAACACTGATATAATCAATATTACTTTTTTTCCTTTTTCTTCTTTTTCCTTTTTTCTTTTTCATTTTGTAGCCTTCCCAGATTTTTCTTCTTCATTTTAAAGAGAAATTGTGTAAAAGAAGCTGCCCTACTTACGATCCTTCGTAAGTTGAATTTGTTTGTAAGTTGCTTCAGTGCTATATTTTGTATGGAATGCATGTTTACGGTTTATATACGTATGTTTAAGGCTTGTATAGGTAACCTGTATTGTTTTGTACCAAAAAAAATAAACATTTCATGAAATAATATAATCTGTAAAGATGAATAAAGTTAAGTTTAATTTTACTCTTGAAAGATGAGTTTGAAGAGTTCCTCATCCATGGTAGAAAGTGGGCGAGAAAAGCGATCCAACCATTTTCTCAAATGCATCAAACTTTCTTATTCCACTTTTGTTTCAAATGAAATGGATAGCCTCTTTTTTACACTTTACACCTTCTATATTGAATGGATGCACGAGATATTAAATAATAAAAATGTCAAAGTCCTTGGCACTGTATAGTATGTTTACACACAAACTAGGAAGAGGAAGCAAATTTATTCTTCAGGGTGGATGCTGAGTGAAATCTCACAACGCAACACGCCGGTAGCGGCAGAAAGAAGAACAACAGTAATGTCCTCTACTCGGAAAAAGGTGCACACAATACAAATTTTAACTTACAGCAATGTCCGGATATTTTTCGACATCCGGAAAAAAATGTTTGTATCTACTGTTTTTCGTAAGTCGAATGGTCGAAGGTAGGGAAGCATCTGTATTAGTAAACGTTTCCTAGTGGCAATTAAAAAAAAAAAAAAGCATTTATTAAAAAAACAAAAAACAATATTGAATTGAATACTAAGCAAAAATTCATGAACTTATGGTACTATTTAAAGGCGCTTTTTTTTTTTTAAATACTCGTAGCTCTAGAAATGTGTTTTTATTTTACATGACATTTGTACCCCAACAAACAAAAACTTGGAAGAGGCTGTTTGTATTGTTTTTTATTTCGTTTATTTCTTTCTCTTTTTATTTTTGTTGCAACAAACATCACTTCACATCTGGGGACAAAACACTTTGAAAAAATATCTTGCTGTTAGGTGACTTTCAGTCTCTGTAATTTGTATTCTTCCTTGTGCGTTTAAGCACTTACTTTGGTTTGCATTTCACAATATAGCAAGATCTAGTGGTCAAATATTACAAAGTTTCTCTTTAAATAAGAGTACATTTGTTTTTTTTATTTATCTATTTGTATAGCCCTAATCTAAATATTTGTGTTAATCTGTACAGGAAGACGATAGAAAAAAAAGGAATATTTTGAAAAAGGGTCAAAGTATGAAATATAAAATCACTTTTTGCAAAGTGTGTCTGGGTGTGCATATATGCATTTGTCAATGAGGCCGTTGCTGTACATTGTGATCGGTTTAACCGGTGGCAGCAACTGAGGACATTGCCAGGTAGCCAAAACAAAAAAATAAACGTCCACCTTTACTTTCCTTTTTAAGGCCAAAAACTCACTCATCACCATGACTTTAACGTAGACTTGTAAATGGAACTTTTTATGTCAATTTGCTGAAGTAAGAACTAAAAATGGCAGGGGGGTTGTCAATCCAGCAGAACAAAACAAAAAAAAAGTGGCTTTGTGTGATTTTGTCCTATTTTATAGACCAGGAATGGGCAAACTTTTGGAGTTGCATTGCGTTGCATTCATAAATTTGGCCTGATCCTAAGGTCTGAAGACCTTTCCAATTTTTTCTCATTTGCATACATCGATTAAAAAACAAACAAACAAAACAAAACCTGCCGACATCTGCATTTTACAGTTCATTGTATATTTGATTTTAAATTGATTATCTTTAAGAATTGTGTTTTGTAACGCTCAGAATAACAGCGAAACATATTAAAAACCCATTTGGCACTTACATTTATGTTTAATTTGAAGGGTTCCTGTAATATTTTCACAGTATTACTGTAGTAGTATTTCTGTAATAGTATTGTTTTATCATAGTATTACTTTATTTGTATTTTTGTAGAATTTCTGTAGTATTTCTTTGTTGTTCTCAGAAAGAAGGAAATTAATATATTAGGTATCTGTTTTTAAGCACTAATAATATATTGAGTTTTGTAGTATTTCTTCTGTTTTGGTAAAATTTCAAATGTTTGTACTAAATACACAATGAGCAGAAAACCTGCACAAAAAACTTTTTAGTGGTACTTTATTACTATCATGAAAATCCTATGTATATAAAAGTTTCACCATCTTTGTCCAGTGGGTGGGATTGAAACGCTGCCTGTGGTCCGCGGGCTGTAGATTGCCCATCACCATTATATACTGTTGCATTGCTCCCAAAATATTTATAAGTAGAATAATTTTTGTTCGATTTACAATACAACCATCCACCCTTCAAGTATGTCGATGAGAAAAATTATAGCAATTAAACATTTTTACCCCTCCAAGAGTACTAAAAATGTATTTGGGTTTGCACATTAAAGAGTAGAGTAGCATCAAATCAATGTAAATGAATGTGCCACATTAAAATCTAAATGTGTATTGCGGTACATCCTTTCCAGTCACTGTACACAAAATGTAAACCAGTAGAGACATTTTAATCGGTGCGAAGCGTGCGCTGATTCGTTTTTTCAAAAGGCTTATTCTCGGTTGTATGAGCTCATTAGTTTTGGGGGCTCTTATCACGATAGCGCTATCTCAGCAGAGACTCCGCTAGCACCGCCAATCCTCTGAGGCAACCTCCTTGATCTGCTCACTTCATGTTTCAATTTTCTGCTGCCTGGAATTCACCCTCATTTCTTTACCGCTGCTGACATAGAGTAGTTTTACAATTTGTGGTTTTTGGACCAATTGCAATTATCCGTTTATATGTCTAGTCAAGTTATGTTTATCTGTAAAACTCTTATTTACAAAAAGTGTCAAAGGGGAAACACAGACATTTATTACAACATCCCTATTTTGAAATCGTCATGAAGGCAAGAAAATACTCAAAATCCTTAGGATGAGGAAAATGATGAAACTTGAGAGGGGGCTGCAAAAATCATCAGTGTACATGATTATTAAATATATTTAACCTTGCATTTGGCAATGACTCAAAGGATAAAGGTGAAGCACAAGCAACTTCATTCCGATAGAAGTTTCTCCATAAGATCTTTCACATTGGAAGCATTTGCTTTTATTCATGTCCATCACAACACTCGGATATTTGTAGGATAGTTATTTCTTCCTTGCTCCAAAAGTGAACTATAATGCCCAATGTTCCTGTTGGTTACAAATGACAACGCTCATACGTTTTTAGCCGGACGCATCGACTCACATGATGCACTGTACATTATGTATAGATACCCCTTTGATTTGTTTTTGCTGTAGAAATGTAAGACCAATTGAACTTTGGCTTTTTAAGAGATTCTCCGTGTACAACAAGACCAAGGTTGAATACACCCCCAAATGAAGACGGAAAAATAGCTGGAGAAAAGATTTAGAGTGCTATAAACCAAATTGATTTATTTGAACGAGAATTATGTTTATAAAAGGAGAAACCCAACACTTTCAGTTGGACAATAAGTACCGTATATTATGGACTACAAGCCGTTACTTCTTTCCCTCTATCTAAAAGTCTGCGGCTTCAAATGCTGTTTGGGTTATTCGTTTTTCCATGGCGAGGAACATGGCTAGCTGCTTTTTTTCCAAAACATACAGTATACTACACTTCACTTCCCAAATCACAAGTGTCAATGTCATGTCGCTAAAGTTTCATTTAATCCTTGAGGAATGATAACAAGCAGATGCAAAGTACACGTCTGCGCTGCAATCTGGCACTATTCTTCACAGTGTGGTTGCCTCGAAACATAAGTTCCACATTTTACGCAATGCAGCACTAATTTGCATTTTCTTTCAGAGAAGTAGTAAGTATGTGCTTGACTCTGTAACGCCATCTTGAATGGTCACATGATCCGGAAACACCTTATGTAAACAACTTGGAGCGGACAAACGGTGCTGCGTTGGCATTCTGCAGGGAGGGCGCTAGGCTTAAAATGTAAGAAATTGGTTAGTTTTTTTCGATGTTTAAGCCTGGAGTTTGTACAAAATACACAATTGTATATCATTCTTAAATTTGAACATGCAACTCTAATCAGGTGCGCTTTGCTGTCCAGAAATTTCAGTAGATGGAATAAGGTTTCATTGGGATTACTGTGTGCTTCAACATGGCCTTCTATACTCAAATATTGGACACATTCTGATCCTGATCCGACAATTTCCTACTTGTAAACATACCAATTGTCTTTATCAGCGCATTTGGCTGCCTGTGGTCTTCGCCCCTTCTTAGCATATGATCGTTTCTACCATCCAAACTGTTTGGACCAAATTAACACGGTGTGTCTTTGCACCCATCTTCATCACAAAGGCATCTCCATCTTTTCTCTTTTCTCTCTGACCTTTTCTCTCCTCTCTCCACCTCGCTTAAACAAGCCCCGGGTATACTTCTCTGCCTCTATCAGGGATTGCTAGACTGTCGCACCCAAGCTCGATTTAATCACTCAGGCGAGCAGACGGTCTGGTCGCTGGCTGTCAAGATCCTTGGCGCAAAAAGCAAGAGCAAAAGGCCAAGGGAGGGAAGAGGGTGGAAGAAGCACTAAGGATTGGAATCATTAGTTATCCACATAGGCAATAGGAGCAAAGGATACATGTATTTTTTTCAAAATAATTTACATCGATACAAATATGTGTGTGTTGATTGCCAATGTCTGTATTAATTTAGTTTTCATATCAAGCTATCTCTTTTTATCGTGTAAAAAGTAAAGTTGTATACTGGAGTCCAACTATTGGAATCCTTTTCATGCCCATTTTCAGTGTTTAGCATTTTATTGGCGTGACCATGATTGGCGTTATCTGAAACCGCAATCTATTGTGAAATCTAATTGTGTGTGGAAGTAATTGCATGTCTCCCTTACTAATTACTCGCTCACTGATAACTTTAACACAATTAAAAAGACTGTTAAAGTCCAGGAAAGCACACAATATCAAACTGTCATGAGCAAATAACAAAATGAAGAGGACAAGCATGAAAAACAAAACAAAATTGATTTTAATTTTAATTACTATTGTCTTTGGTTTGCCTGGGCCCGGTCACACAGCCGTTTGCAACTGTATCGCGGGTACAATTTTGCGATTTTTTTTGCCCGTGGTTGTCCGCGATGGAAAATGCGCAAAATTGGCCAACCCGCTGTTCATCGGTGGTATGCCAGCAAAACAGACGCCGGCGACTGTTCCGCTTCCTCATCGCGTCATTTCCGCATCATTTCCGCGTGTGGACCACGGGTATAAAAGCTGCCGAGCCGGTGTTATGCCGAGAAATGCATCCTTGCCGAGATTTGCATCCCCTCGCTACTACAACCACTTTTACCTTGTTTTATCTCACTTTTATATCACTTTTAGGGAATTTAATGGCGAACATATAACCAAAACCACTTTGTCTTGCATTTGTTGGGAATGTAATACAACTTAAACCATTCTTGATGTGAATGTATTTGAACGGTAATGCACGCCGTATACAAATCACATTTGAGCAGGTAACATGTTTATTTTTCCTTTTTCTATTCAAATCGCTCGTATTGAAACTGTTATGCACTCTACCATAAAGCTTATTTCTGCATAATAAGCTTTACGGTAGAGTGCATAACAGTTCTCAAAAGTGATTTATATACGGTGTGCATCACCGTTCGATTACGTTCACAACAAAAACAAAGACGGAATGGTTTAAGTTGTATTACATTCCCAACAAATGTAAGACGAAGTGGATTTGGTTATATGTTCGCCATTACATTCCCTAAAAGTGATATAAAAGTGAGATAAAACGAGGTAAAAGTGGTTGTAGTAGCGAGGGGATGCAAATCTCGGCAGGGATATATTTCTCGGCATAACACCGGGCTGTAGAAATCATAACCGCTAGAGACACTGTCCCGTGAAGATCAAGCTTTCAAGCTATGGCACAGAAGAAGCCAATATGTTATTATTGTAATAGTATTTCATTTGTATTTTATTATCTTGTTATGAAATGAAAAGAAATGTCAAGAAATAAAAATGGATTAAGACGAGGTCACTACGGTGACGGGGATCCATGTTCACCCCTTGACGTCTCGAGCACAACTGACGTGTGCTCGGCAAATCGCGCTGTATATACGCGGAGAAAGGCGTTTGACCGTCACACGCGGAACACGTTAATTTCACGTAATAACACCGCGATACAGGCGCAGAACATGCTATGACCGTGCTCCACCCACAATTTAAATTTCGCGTCCTACCCAAGTGTAACCACGCCCTGGCCGCGGCCATAGCACGTTGTTCCGCGTAATTTCCGCGTCATCACCTTGTGTGTACCACGTGTGCCGCCCGCAGCGCAAAACTTTTTTGCTCTGCCAACCGCGAGTGAATTTCTTGCCGCGTGTAAAGCACTGCTGTATCTCGTCTGTATGGCGATCTCAAAGTGTCCAACAGCGTCTGCTTCACGGGCAGAAATTTCTGGCCGTGATTCAGCCTCGATACGCCCGTGAAAGGCTGTGTGACCGGGCCCTAAAGTTTTGAGCAGCGCAAAACTTTTTTTGCACTGCCAACAGTGTGTGAATTTCCGACCGCGTGTAAAGCACGGCTGTATCTCGTCTGTATGGCGATCTCAAAGCGTCCAACAGCGTCTGCTTCACAGGCAGAAATTTCTGGCCGTGATTCAGCCTCGATACAGACGCAAACGGCTGTGTGACCGGGCCCCTAGTAAATGTTGAAATGAACAACATTTCTTGCCCTTTTAAAACATAAACATGGAAATACTGGCCAGAAAATTACCTATAAAAATGTGCATTTTTAAAACCATGTGTGTTCCACCATTTTTATTGCCTGAACTAATTTTATGGATAAGTTCATAGTTTAGTAGATACTCAACCTGAGGAGAGAAGATGTCAATTAATTTTGGACTTGTACGAAGAACTGGAGTGTCGAGTTTTGCAAGCGAGACACAAATGCAGGACACACAAGTAGAGTTTTAAAGGGATACTCATACATTCTTAAACATACAAAAGTCATTGGTATATTTCATTTTTTTCCCAAGATAATGCATTTTGACTCTCTCAGCTGTGACCTCATTTGCAGAACACCAGCACCCTAGCAAGCCAGTCACCATATTGCTTTACATGTTAGCTAGCCAAAAATATATTGAGTGTTTTAAGCAAAGCTTTGGTAGTTTTTGTGGTGGTTTTTGTAGCTGACTGCTAACGGTGCTTACCTGGACCAAACAAAACTGGAGGTCTTAGCCTGGACGCTTACAGGTTGCTATCCGGACAATATTATACTAATTGCAGTAGACGTGGAAAAAAACACAATGAAAAAGTCCTGATCACATACCTAAAAGGAGGTGATGGCAAAAAAGGAACGCACACTGTCCATGACGGCAGATAAACTTACCTCATGTAGCTCTTGATGATCGAAGCACACAACTAGGACAAAACCAAAAAGGTCCCCCAGGGGCACGGAAAGCAAAAGCCCAATTACTCCGAGCAGAAATTAGCGGTATGCAATTGTTGATTACTATAATCACAGTCTGTTTTTAAACAGGCTCCGCCGGTGTTGCGAGTCGTTGTTGTTATCATGTGAATTCACAGCTCAAGAGGATAGGAGGTAAAACTGTCATTTTTGAGAATTAGTTTCTCGAGTTCCGTGGCACGTGGTATATTTTGGAAAAAATATGCATGATCGTGTGGATATACGTTCTGTAGCCAATTGAGAAAGCAAAAGGTCTTTGATAATCCATTTAACATTTTTGGAGGGCAAGAGGGATGAACCAAAAGCTCTCCACATACGGTACCTGGGGGAGAAAAGTGTCAACAAAAAACACAGTCCAAAAAAAGCTTGCAGCTGAAAGGCAACTGGAAATCTTTGTGCATGTGTCGGCAGCAGCAACAGGCATGACAAACGTATCAAAAGTACAATTTGACAACTGGTGCGGTCAGTTGAGTCTTTAAATACCTTGGTGGAAATGAGGGAGAAGGTGTGGGTGATCAAGTGGATTATTCATTGACAGGCGACTTCTGGAAGACAGTGGCGTACTGGATCTTCACAAGGAGGGGGCAAAAAAAGAACCTTCAAATAACCCCAGCTTAGTCCTTAGGCCCTTTCTTTTAATTAATTATCCATCCATCCATTTTTTGCACCACATACCTTTCAACAGAATCGTGGGGATTCTGGGGCCAATCTCAGCGATCTTTGGGCAGTGCCTAGGGTACACCATGAATTGGTTACCAGCCAGTAGCTGGGCACACAGAGACATACAAACACTGACACGCTCATTCACAATTATGGACAATTCAGACCCGGCCAATTAAACTAAAATTCATGTTTTTGAAATGTAGGAGGAAACCAGAGTCCTTGGACAAAACTCACGCAGGCACGGTAAGAACATACAAACAGGGAGACTTCAGTAAGTAGGATCGAACCCTCGAACCCCGTACTGTTAGGCTGCATGCTAACCCATCTGCCGGGACACATATTACAGCTCCTAGGTTACATATTCAGATATGCCCAAAACAATCTGAGAATCAAAGAACAGCCAAATATTTGTCTAGTTGTGACAATGATGCAAACTGTACATACTAGTCAAAATAATGAACAACAGTGAGGAATAACCGTCAAAATAAAAAACTAACTGGCATCTTATGCAATCTCCGTTATTGGAGTCCAATTTTAAATTCTGAATAAATTTAATAAGGGCAAACCATATTTTCTTATTTAGATTTCCTCTTGTAACTGATTATTAGTATTTAGATTATGAACGGGACGTGTAAATAAAGTTTTTCAATTCGATCAGGCATCAAAGTAGTAGTAAATGTGTCTATTACGTCACCCCTAGTGATGGAAACAAGCACTTCATGACAACAACCATTTAGCCAAAGACAAAACACAAATCATAACACAAAAACTGTTTTTACTGCATATGCAAAAATAAATAAATACATACGTTCAGGGCATACACGGGTTCGCCAATCATTCCATTGGAATATGTTGAGCAAAGCCGATTTTCTTTTATTGGACATCTACCGACTGTGATGCTTTTTAACAGGATAAAATGGATATAATAAAGTTACTTCCATGACCGTATAGCCCCAGTGCGCTCTTAAATCCGTTCAATTGCTATCAGCCGGCTTAGAAAAACAGCTGCTGTTACTGAGGGAGTAGACCTGCCAGATTCGCCAATGGCATCCAGGCTATTTGGAGGAACCTGCTCAGGTGCAGCGGCTGGCGGTCTCTGGTGTTTACAAGCGAGCATCATTAGCCTCGGCCATTTCACAGCCTTGAAATTTCATAAATCCACAGTAATGAACTGAAATCCCCAAACTTCCCCTCGCTGCATCACCTGCATTAATCCAAACACTCAAACTCTGCAGCCAGAGTCCCTCCACTCATTAAATGTGGCACATTTCAAGATAGGAATAATGAGCACCCGCCTGCTATTCGGGACGTATATCCGAAGCAGAGTTACTTGAACTTCCAGGGATACTGTATTCTGCTTCGAGACGGCCGTGGGCATTGGAGCCTTGCAAACAAAAATACAAATGTGTTGCATATCCAATGTGCGTCGAGGGGCAAACCAAGCGTTTAGTGCAAAGAAGGAACTTTCAAAGAATATTTCCTATGCTTTAACATATCCCAAAGTGGTCATTGCAACAGAAAGTGCGGATTTCATCAAAAGGTGTAATTCAGGTCATTCATTCATGTAATTATTCCCCTTGTAGATATTCTTGCAGCGAAACAAAAAACATCTATTTTTGCCAGATATGCACATTTGCCTGAGAACTGAGAACTTTGATATTTGTATTGTTTAATATCTCGTGCATCCATTCAATATGGTTGGTGTGAATTGTGAAGAAGAAGCAAGCCATTTCTTTCTAAATGAAAGAGGAATAAGAAAGCTTGATGCGGTTGAGAAAATGGTTGGAACACTTTTTTTCGGCCACTTTTTTACCACAGAGGAGGACCTCTTCCAAAAGTAAGTTTTTTTGTTTATTCATCTTTAGAGAGCATATTATTTTATGAAATGTTTATTTTTAGTACAAAACAACACAGGACAATAAAAGTATATTATATTCTATTCTACTTATACAAGACTTAGATATACTTATATAAACCTTAATCATACAAAATATAGCACAGAAGCAACTTATCAGTAGAGCAGCGTTTGAATTGTGAAAGTGACGCATCAAAAAGTGTGATATGGTCAAAATATTCTTGACTTATAATTCATGTAAAATTCACAATATTTTTGCTTTATTTGTCCTGTTTTCAGCTAAATTAAGGGTGTTTCAAAAAATGTGACCGTTTATAAATATGATAGATATATGTAATTCCCTGTACTAACTTACAAGCAGATGATCTAAAGTGATTTATAAGTCCTGATCCGTGTTTGAGTGTGTGTGCTTGTGTGTGTATGTGAGACTTCTCGGCTAAGAAATCAATGTTTTACTTCAGGCCTCCAAACGTGTCTTTAACTAGGTTTTGCGTCAAGACACCCCTAATGAACACCAGCAAAATCGATAAACATCTGTTTTTGTGAGTTCCCTAGCGCCCTTTGGCAGCCAAATTGGGTACTGCAGCTCCGGCCCACTGACCACTCCAAGGAGCTGAATCCAATCCTCTATCGACTGGGCAGCACCAGGCCATTTTTTTCTTGTTTGGCTATAAAATTGAAACGTCAACTGCCTGAAACTGTTACTCAGCGCTTCCGGTAGGGGCTGGATTACTGACTTGACGTATGTCATGTATTATAGGTGGTGCGAATATTGAACATTTGAGAAATTGTTCAGATAATCCACATGCTTTTGAATTTCTCAGTCACATTTGAAAAAAATAAATCTTATGATCTTCAACTCTCGTACTTTTTAAGTTTTATTTCCCTTAATCGTGTACTTATTGTGATATATACATCTCAAAGGATATCTCATGTTTTGAAAAACCCTGCATTTGGTTATGGTAAATAGATAGGTAGATACTGCACTTTAATTTACAGAACTTAACTTGTTGAAGGCAAAAACGAGATTACATGATTACATTCAATACTGTATTGAGACATAATTCTGTAGGCCAGACACAAAGATTGTGGGCTGATATGGGATAGCATACGTTTGGACCAGTATTTCTTAACCTTATTTAGGTTGGGGGACCCTTGATTTTTATCTAAAAGTTTTCAAGTCACACCGTCCAATAAATAGTAAAAACTTAATTCATGGCACAATTATTTTCATTTAAACCTTAGATTAACAATGGTCACCGTTAAGGAGGTAACACGAGTTATTCATTTTTTTGTTTGTTTGTTTTTTTAAAAGGATACAACATAAAATCTGCAAAATCATGTGCAATATTTTAACTTCATTTTATCTATTTTACTATGTGTTGCAGTACTGTACCATCTTTTACAGCCTTTTGGAATAGAGTAAGTTACTAAATATACAACACCACTTCATGAGCAGATATTTAGTTTATATAAATAGTAACCTGCTGCCACCTACTGATACGGCTGAATGATATTTTTTTGGAATGTCATGAGAAAGGACGCTTCTCACATTTGCTTTTATGGAATTGTTTCCTTCTTCCCTCCCTTGTGCTATTGTTTTGCTAGGTTCGACACATTGTGTTGCTAGCGAGTAAGGAGGAGAATGGTGAAGAAATTTAACTTTTGGGAATAGGTCTCTTATAAGCTTTTGGCTTTAAACCATCATTTCTTTCTTTCTTTTCAGATGATGTAATGTTTGTTGCTACAGGCGTAAAAAAAAAACATTTGACAAATACAAATACAGTTAACTGGCTGATCAGTTGAAGAAAACAAAGATACTGAACAATGACATGCTTTTTTCCAAAGATAAAATTGGGAAATTTCTTGCAGCACAGCAGACAAGCTGTCAAGGCACAATAGTGTAGGCTGCTGTGGCTTTCAGGGTAGAGAGGGTGTTAGATTGAACTTCTGCAGCACGCTAATTGATATATGAGGTTTCCTGTGGTTTGACTAGTTTGACTACATCAAAGCAACATACGTTGGGGTTGGTGCCATTTATAGTGCATGAGCGTATATCACTGCAATGAAAAAAATGGGATCGTTTTACATGTACCGTATTTTCACAACTATAAGGTGCACCCCCAAAAATAGTTTTTGTCCTATATTTTCCATTAATGAAGCGCGCCGGACTATACGGTGCTGCAGTGGGAACGTATATAAAACAGTCAGATAGTTCAGTCAAACTTATTAACCCCTTAATATTCAGACGGCTTTTTTGATTGACTCAAGTGTAGGAAGCAAATACGTGTCTCAGACACGTACGGACACGGTGTCAGTACGATGTCACCAATCACTCAAATGCGTCATTCGCCATATCATTGGGAAGGTTAAACTCTTTGAATTCAAGAATTGACTACCATTTCTTAGTTACTATTTTCTTTTTCACTGACAACTGTGTGGACAGCAAAGTAAAAATTTAATTCTGCAGAGAAATGTGGTTCTTTACTGTGCATATGACAAGAAAGACTTTGAATTAAATTTAATTGTATTCTAAAACAGACTCATCACAGAAACATCAAGATCAGTCTGAAACAACATACTGGGAAAATTTAAAGCCAGGGTAGCTCACCAAAGTCGTCTTGCAGCCATCACATTCAATGATTATATGCAACCATGGTCCTCTTACATCCGTGAGTGTAGTAAATCCAACCGTGTAAAATATGTACACACGCCAAGACACGCAATAATGCCAACAAATAAAAGAAAAAAATCAGCCGAGAAGCATCTGTATCGATGGACGTTACTTGTGAGTAGCTATCTGTTTAGCCCCACAATTCGTGTTTACAAATACAGACAGTAGTAAAAATGTTTTCTCCAGGCCATAGAGCAACCAAACATGTGATTCACATCTTTTTCAGCCAATTGCAGGCTTTGTTTTGCCCCGCCTTAGCCTGTAAATGCTTAAAGGACCCGCCTCTTTTAACTCCGAATAACTTAGCTAATAGTGACCGATTGAAACGATGATTGACACATTGGTTAAGAAATGAAACGCCAGTATATATATCCCAGCATACACCACGGACTACTCCGCCTATGGGGAAAAAAAGAGTCAGCGGCTGCTTGCCTTCAGTTTCGTAACAAAGTGTGTTTCTCCTGGGTGAGTTGTTAGCCCTCCGCAGGATAGTCGGTTGGTGGGGCTGCCACCTCACAGCGTACCGACACGCTGGGGTCTTTGTTTGTCTGGAACCTACCCCGGAGACCGGCCCGCCATGGGTGACCCTACCAGGAGCAAGCTCCCGACGGTATCGCTCTCCAGGGTCACTGGAACACGCAAGCCCCCTCGCCGCATCAAGGCCAGACCCATGTGGCTCAGAAACATGGCCCCTGAACGACACCCTGGCCACAAGAATCGATGGTTTTGATAGCAGGGCTCTCAGAACCATCGAGAGCATCAGGTGGCCCCAGCGAGTCTCCAATAAAGAGCTCAGAGCCCGCACGTGCCAGCCCCAAGCATCTTCCTTGGTCGCACAACGCCGCACCCGCTGGTTTGGCCATGTCCTTCGTCTACCACCAGACCATCCGACACGAGCCATTCTCCAGTTTGACCCAAAGGCCGCAGGCTGGAGACGACCACGAGGGAAACCCCGCACTCGATGGCTCGACGTCGTTGCGGGCGACCTCCAACAACACGGAGTTGCCGTAGAGGATGCAGAACAGCTGGCACAAGACCGCCAGCATTGGAAAAACCTGGTTCATCTGGTCGGCTCAACGCACAGGGACGGGACCCCCCGACCTTCGCTGGAGCAATAAATAAGTAAGTAAGGCTGCTTGCCTTAGTTGTGAGACCTTGTGACTCAATAGTGATCTATACCAGTATATAGGGTGCACAGTATTGTAAGGCTTCTAGGTGCTCCTTGCAGTCGGGAAAATACGGTATGTTGAATTTGCCACTGGTTCCAACTTAGGCTAAAAACAACTGAGGAAACTGTGAGAGAGTATAGGGAAAACAGCAAAAAATTGCAATCCTACAGGATGAATGTAAGGCAAAAACTGCAAATATGGTACAATATAAAGTAAAACCTAATGATGATAAACTTCATTTTGTAGAACGGAGCCTCGCAGTTCTTGGCAGAGTTGACGAAAGGACACATTTGCATTTGGCCGGCCAAATCACATTTTTTATTGAGGCTCTTTGCACTTAAACATTCCCTCACATTAATGGAACTTTCAGATGAAATTAGTTCTTTATGTACGCCGATGCTCCTAGTCCATTAATTTCTTTTTTTATTGCTGCTAAATTAGTTTCACTTAGTGCCACTGGTTGAGGGATATTATGTGCTTTTGTTGTAAAAATCGTCTGCTCGAGCACCAAAAGATGGCCATTTGTGCTGCGATTATTTCCGTGTTTGCTGAATTGGGATGAACTATGTCTCCTCTGATGGACAGTCTCCATTGTAGTGAGACACCTTGGCTTTTGCGGACAGTCTGATTTGATATTATGGGATATATGTAGACATTTTCTTTATGGAATTGATACGCTTATTACACTTGTTTTTAATATCAGACACCAGCAAAGCAGACTGCACAGGATGCCAAAGTTTTTTTTTTTTTTTTTTTTTACCGTTATTGCTTAGTGTTGTTACATCATTGTCACAATTGGCCAATATCATTGCTGTTCTTTGATATTCACACCCTTTAGGTCAGATCTGCTTTTTCTAACCTAGCATTTTTAATAAAAAGAAAGAATTCAGGGGGACCAATTGTCATGATTACTGATGTAACTCAGATGTGCCCGCTCTTTTGGCGCCAACTGCCGCAGGTTCTGATTGGCTCGCGATCAGTATTTGAACCCAGTCTTGTTTTTCCCCTTTTGTCAGTCCGTCTGCAAACCTTAGTAAACACCAGGCAAGCCTTTTTCGAACCTGACTCCCACCTGTCCCGTTTTTTTGCTCTCGTCCGTCCCGTTTTTGGTCCTGACCACGTCTGCTCTCCTGTCCCCGCTTCCGACCTCTTTTTGTCCCCGACTACGTCTTCTCTCTTTTTCTTGCGTACGACTCGCTTCCAACCTCAAGCACGGTTTTGCTCTCCTGTCCCGGCTACCGACCCGCTTTTTCCGTCCACTTCCGCGTTCGGAGCACAATCCGAGTACCAGAGTGACTTCCCGCATCCAGCGAACACCGGATCGTGGGCGAAGCCCTTTCTCTTCCTTCCAATAAAAACTTGTGAGAAACACAACGCAAGTGGGTCCTGTCTCCGTTCTGGTCCTGACACCAATAGAACAGTTTGGAATTTTGCATCCATTATCATTTACTGTATTTTGGTGGTTTTTACAGTCCTCTCCTGTTTTCCTTGCAAGTTCAAAATTCACTGATGCTTTTTTCTCTTTATTTTAAGTGTCTACTCCACTAAAATTTCATAACACATATTTAATCCTAATGCTGGAGTAACACGATGACATGAGCATTCCGCACTCGGTCCCACAAGTACCCGAGACCCTTACAAGTCAAAATAAATCGATTCGTGTTTCATGACATGCTTTTTTGTACGCCATTTCAAATAACCTTTTAGAATAATTATATGAATATTGGACATCTTTTGGTATTCCCAGTGATGTTTCCGTTAAGCTGATAGGCATCAGGAAATGCAAATTCCTGAGCTTAATCATGACTGCACGCTCCCCTGTCACTTAATGAAGGAACAGATGTTCTATAAACTCCAAATATGTCAGACACAATTTGCTTAAATTAATATTCAGAAAAAACTATTAGTATCCCCACAGGAAGCCATGTTATCTGCAGAATACAGATCACACGTAAAAAGTGTTTTATTTAGTGTATTAACAAATTTATAATACAATTTTATACGTATCATTGTTCTACACAAACCACAATAGAAAAATAAACACGTCATGAACATACTGTGATCACGGTGAACTTTAAAAGACAACTCTAGTGTAATGCATGTTATTTCATATCTTTTGTTTTTTTTACAAATCAGTGTTAAATGATTCCCCAGTTTTGAATTTGTTTTTTATCACAGGAAATTCTGATAATAGGGAGCTGCCAATCCATTTTCAAGTTCAAATAAAAGGTCATTATACTTCAGCAATAAATATCTGTTTCGAAATATAGATGGAAAAGTTCAAAAACAAAGTTGTCAAATATGCTGGTGTAAAATAATAAGTGACTTTTGTGTTTAATGCATGACAGCATACTAGAGCCACAGACAAATATCTGTTATTATTCGGGGGAGTCAGGAGAGTTAATGATAATTAACTTATTTTTCTTGTAAAATGTGTTTTTAGACAGATGTTGGATTTTTTTTTTACTTATTAGAACGTTTATTTTATAATATTGGTAGAAGATATTTCATAGGATTGCATTTTCTTTTTTTTTCTACAATTTTAGTTGTATTCTGGTGATTTACGTTACGATAAATACTTGATAAAACCACAACCAAACTCAGTTTCGTTCCCGGTGCTTTTTTCTTTTTTAAATATATTTAATACACTCGTGAGACTCTCATCTAATAGGCCAGTGTGC
The DNA here is from genome assembly GCF_059441175.1 of Urocampus carinirostris. Classification (NCBI taxonomy): domain Eukaryota; kingdom Metazoa; phylum Chordata; class Actinopteri; order Syngnathiformes; family Syngnathidae; genus Urocampus; species Urocampus carinirostris. The sequence continues at coordinate 14,639,319 of NC_142360.1, read as the reverse complement.
CGCAGCAGTCGCATCCAATAGGCCAGTGTGCCAAGTGAGCCGCCCAAAATTAATTCAGACCAAGGAGAGTGCGCCCTTTAAAACAGTGCGCCAAATGGGTGTGGAAATACGGTAGAACAATGAGCTTTTTTATTTCGACATTGACTACGGGCAAGTCACACTTATTTTGTTTTCTCTGCTCCAGATTCTTGTTGCCGGGTGTTCACCAAATTGCGAATGAGGCATAAACGAACATACCACTGGGAGGGGAGGGGGGCACCATGAGACTGGAGATAGTCCAGGGCACAAAGCAGATTCACCCCTTTTCTCTGGAAATTTGGTTTATGCTGCTTTTGTATTCTTTAGACGTATTATTAACATTTTTGACAATTTAAACTTTTTTCCCCACGACCCTGATTCCTTTTGGTGCCCTCCTGGGCATTTGATGCCCTACGCAGTGCGTGTTATGTGGGTTTTCGGGGTTATGGCCCTAAATGTATGGCTCTAATATACCGTCATTTACATAGCTGAAATAATACACCAATAAAAATGACTAGACTGTGTGCATACCCACATGATATTCTGAACAAAATAATGGAAGTGGACATAGATTTGATTTTATCAATATCACCAGCACTACCATTCAAATGCTTAGTTGAAAAACTTAAACCAACTTTACTCCAATGTTGCTCTATTAAGGTTTCATACTGAGTACCTATTGTAACATAGGACAACGGATTTTCAGCAGTTTTCTTTTTTTTTTTTTTAGTTTTTAAAATGTGTGGTCTTGTGTTTTTAACGTACTTGCGCTAAAAGAAGTGGATAGTTTTTGCATGAATGGAGGGGACGTGTCATATCTCAATATCGAGCAATGTCAATGTCTTTTTCCCAATCACTATTATGTAAACACTGAAAAAAATGCCCTACTTATGTAAAGACCCAACCTACACTCCTCATTCAAAGAGGAAAAAAAGGAAAAAGCTAGTGATGCATTCAATTGTGATAGCTCCAAGTGCACTCTTGAGAATCATGATGACGAAGAAAACGTCCTTCAATATTCCATTTGCAGCCTCGCAAACACTCGTAACCTTTGACAGGTTGAAACGCGAGAACAGTTTTCAATTCTTAGCTACATAACTTGGTGGTCTCGTATTCCATGGAGTGCGGCTGCTTAGCGCTGAACGTCTGCAGCGCAGCCTGGATCCTGGCCACGTCTGTCGTGGACAGTTTGAGTCGGTGGCGTAACAAACACGAGAAGAGATCCAAAGGTTGCACCCCGGGAGGGGAAAGCCTGTTAACCCTATCGCGGATCTCCAACAGCTGCAACAGGGCCGAGTCTTGCGATCCCTGAGTGTACGGGTAGTCCAGCTGCAAAATTAAGTCCTGGATTGCGTCCGGGTCGAAGTGCATACTGTAGCCATAAACCTGAATGCTGTTTATTTTCATGTAGCCGAGGTTTTTCCCAGGTTCTAAGTACTCCAGCGGTTCATAATATACCGTCCCATTCGGGTTACCCCTAATCCGACTCCGGAGGTAAAAGTGAACCGTCTCGAAAAAGCTTTTCCACTTGTTGCCAAAAGTTAAAGTCCAGTTGTAGCAGTCAAGAGGGAGCTCTAGTTTAGTCCTTTCCCAGTCCGCATAGTTGTTTTGTTCAGTGGGAACGATCCAACTCTCTGAGTGGCTTCCTCCGAATGGGTTGATGTAGACGGACAAAACGGGGTCCACCGTGATGTTCTTGGTAAGGCAAATTTGGAGAGAAATCCCCAAAAGCATGTGAACGTGGTTGGACTTGTACTTGTTACTTTTCAGAGTCACCAGCATCCTCTTCCTCCACGACGGATCAAACCAGTTGTTCAATCTGACGTCGTTGCTAACGAAGATCCCGTGGACGCCGATGCGGTCGTCTCTTTTCTGCAGGAGGTAACGCAGTTCCGAGTCCTGCAGATCCGTCTCGAAACCGATGTAGTGGTCGATGGAGTCAGGTACTTCGTTGCGACACATACCCTGGCTGAGCATGTAGCCCGGGTTGCAGGTGGCGCAGCGGGAACGGTTTTCATACGAGCAGGACGCACAGGAGGTGCCGTCCCCCACTGTGCAGGGGATGGCGCTTTGGCAGCGGGGGTGCTCAAAAGGGCACCAACAACTGCGAGTTTCTTCCAGGTAGGATCCCATCTGATTGTTTTCGCTGCAGTACATGATGGAGAGGATGTAGTTCAACCAGTAGGTCACAGGCCTGTCGTACACAGACATATGATGTCAGGAACGGACAAAATCATTGCACAGGATCATATAACAAAATGACATTACTACTGCTGCTTACTCAACAATTACAGTATCATTATTGTTATTTTTATCATCAATATATTATTAATAATGACTGCTACTTCTATTACCAATGATATTAGTTTTGGCACAGTTTAGATTTGAAGTAACTATTTTAATTGAGCGGACCTAGTTTTTTAATTTTTTTTTTTTTTTCTAAAATCTAAAAACATGATTATACATTTTATTTTTCCATTCAATATATTTGCAATCAACTACAAAAAAAAAACAATTGATTATTTGTATCAGCCTCAAAATTATTCTGATTTATTCAAATCTGAGTTCATATAATATTGTTATTATTTTTGTATTTTTATTTTTTTGTTAGCTTTCCAATTTGTTGTGGTATTTTTATTATTAGTCATGTATTTTATGAAATATTTATTCAACATTATTGATCTTATCAGCATTATGATTTTATTGTATTCTCCCTAATGTGGTTGTAGTATGTTAGTAATTAACGTGTTGTTATTGTTTCCATACATACGTTAGTTTTATTCTTATTATTCTTGTTCTTTTTATTTTATTATAACCATTTATATAATGACTTTATCATCATTGTTTTAATTTCATTTTCATTACATTAGTTGTAGCCTCTTTAATGCTTATTGTAATTATTGTTACTTTAAATATGATTGTGACGTGTATATTGTTATCATTGCTATTTTAAAAATTATTGTTTTCAATATTATTATTATTATTATTATTATTAAGTACTTTCCGAGTTGTATATAACTTTTTAATATAAATAGAGCAGGACTAAAAATGTACATGTACTAAAACATAAATTGTACCAATTTTCATACACACAGAAAAGACAATGATAGTTCTAAGGTTGGAAGTGAATTATGCCAGCTTTCGGCGCCCTTTAAGTGCAACGGATTATGAAACACTAAAACTTAAAAAAAAACTAGTATGATTTTGTATGCTTATCATAATAAGTGCAAGAAAAAATGCAAATTGCTCATTTTTCTAAGTTAAACGCCAGCAATTTGTCCAAACAGGAAGACAATCCAGCTGGCGCGAGAAAGCTCTCCATATTAAGTCTCAATAAACATTTAGATGTGAAATATCTATTTGGGGATGTACTTGTGAGTATTTTCACAATGCTCCATATATATATTGTTTTATACTGTTTATGTAGCAGGGGCAGTCAACCAACGAAAAATACCTAGACAATACAACCTTATTGTCATGCGGACTGTTTAGCCAGTGCAGGTCGCATTTTTTATGTTTTATTTACTGGAACAAAGGTCACAATGTGGGCTATGGGAATGTTTCCCAACCAATATTTGAGGGCAGAGAAAGAAAATACAAAAATAAAATGTACAATTTGTGAAAGATGCTGTATCCGGAAGGCAGGGGATGCAAATACTGCATGGCAAGTAGTTTGCACATTTCTCCTGGTCACCAATTCATCACACATTCCTGTCCATGTGCGAATCTGTTTTCGCAGGAACCAGGGCTTGTATTTCCATCAGGATTCCAATGGAATTCATTGAGAATAAATTCACTGGTGACCAGCCCAGTGACATGCTGTGAGAACCGTGTCTGGTGAGGCACAGTCAGATTTACAAATAAATGAACTCACATCTTATTTGTCGTTTGATTGGCAGAGCTAGAAAGCAGTATATAAACTGTAGCATAGAAAAAATGTTTGATTATCTTACCTTAACTTATGATTGAGGTCTATGTGTTGTGTCTTTTGGATAAAGGTTTTAATAGATAGGTGGGCGACATATCAGAATATTTGGTCTAACTATCGTATTGTGCTATGAGGCAATGGAATTGTATTCTTCAGCATCTGCAGTCACTCAGTCCAGTAATGCATTACATACTTATCTTTTTAAATAAAAGCATCGATAGGTAATCTTCCATTATGAAAAATAGTCCATATCATGACAACAAACTAATGGATTGCTGTTAGCTTGCTAGTACTATCACAAGTTATAAAGTTTGGGGCTGACTTGTGCACCAAATTAGTATTATTTGTCTCACTTTTGCCCTATGCCATGAGGCAAGTGAATTGCGTGACACACTGCATTTGCAGATGCTCGCCACATGAATACATTGCATAAAAAATGTATTAATAATATTCATAAAACATTATAAAACTTCAGCAATTAAATAGACAGTGTATTTCATTTAATATTTCTGGCCTTAACTCAATATAATGCATCGTGTTTGAGCCGCTTTGAAGGCAGGAGGACAGTGTAGCCACAGCAGGAAAACAACCTAGCTAGCCTGCTAACGGCTAGCTAGCTACGTCAGCTAAGTTTTTGACAATTCGTGACATTAGGTTAATTTAGCTCCACTGTGTGTATCCAACTCTCACTTATGAATGCATTTTTTTATCAATGTATTTTAGATGACCTGAGTGGCAGTCAGAATCAGACTTCAGGTAGCCAGTGTGCAGCTGCAGGTACAGCAGAGGCCACTTGTCCAACAGTCCAACCCATCTTTAAATTATTTTTATATTAATAAAACCTTTTGTACTATATCTGCAGTCATATAGTACTGTTTTTCTGCAGTGAGAATGGATAAGAGATTTGATAAGGAATTGGATCGATAAGTAGGGATCGATAAGGAATCAGAATTGCTGAAACCTTATCAATGCACAGCCCTACACTGGACCAGCCCAAAATCAGGTATGCAACTTCGTTCAAAATGTGATTGTGACTGGAATGGCTTGAAAAAAAACGTTGCCACCTGTGAATGTGGCAATCAGCATTAACACCAGGGTCAACAAAAACAATTAAACAAGTGAATGCAACAGGTCACATTCCAAACTTCTCCCTACCACAAAAAAACATGTGGTGTGCTAAATTTGTTAGCATAGAACCCAAGTTGAAAAATTGCAATTAAAATGATGAGGTCGTTGAGAGTTTTGAGGTTTCGTGTTTTGTGGGGAAGTTTGTTTATCTGTTTTGTATGCACATCTCACGTCTCTGCACAACGGGCGAGAGGAAGGGTGATAACGTGTCATGAAGCCATACGTGCTCTGAACGACTAGCAAAAGGAACGTTGATGTCGTTGTGCTGCTTTCTATGTATTGAGCTTAAGAGAGATTTTAGCATTTTGATGGAGGCAAAACAATTAAAAAAATCATACCTGTCAACTTATATATATATGTTTTCCTCATATCATATAGCGCTTCACTGTTCACATTAATGGATCTCTTAACCGCAGAGTTGTCGGAGCACAAAAGAAGACGCAACTCTGGACAGCCTTCTCCACTGTTGAGGGTCCCTTGCCTGGTCCAGGGTTGTGGCAAAATTGGCACCACTCCATTCCTTAATGTTGTCGACCCAGTAAGTTTTCAGTCTCACTTCCTCCACCCTTGGAATGTCTCATCTCATTAGCTGCACCGCTTATCCTCAGTAGGGTCGCGGGAGTGCTGGAGCCCACTCCAGCAATCATCGGGCAGTGGGCAGGGGACACCCTAAACTGGTTGCCAGCCAATCGCAGGGCACACAGGGACAGACAACTCGCTTGCTCATTCACACCTAGGGACAATTTGGACCGGCCAATCCACCTGAAATGCATGTCTTTGGAATGTGGGAGGACACCGGAGTGCCCGGAGGAAACCCACGCAAGCATGGGGAGAACATACAAACCCCGCACAGGAAGTCTGATAGCTGGACTTGAACCCACACAGTAGGTTCCCAAGACCTTAGAACTGTGCGGCACACGCGCTAACCACTGCGCAGCCGTGCGGCCCCCCTTGGAATGTCCCCTGCAAAATTATCTTCGCCAGTCCTGATGATTTTGTGACTTGACATACCGCTGAAGTTGTTGTCGTCTGTGCACAGTTGACTACAGTTCTTTGTAGGGTCCAATCTGCCCTCTGATAGTGTTGCGCACTGTTTCGTTTGTTGCATGGGCTAAGTCGCTGATGCTTCCTGTTGCATCGCATCTCCAAGGCCTGTATTTTCGTTTCCATTTATTCCATGAGATTCCATGTCTCACAAGAGTAGAGGAAGATGGAAATAACCAGCACTCGCATGAGTCTGATCTTTGATATCACTGCTATGTTCTTGTGATAGATAGGTTTAAGTCTGGAAAGAGCGGATGAGGTTTGAGCTATCCTGGCCATGATTTCTTCAGCTCCAAGATATTTAAACATATACCGGTATGCATTTTAAATTTAGTATGCCGCATTGTTGGTCTTTCTGCAATGGTGCAAGTTCCCTCTCTCGAGGGATTCACGTGTAGCGCGTTTGTTGGTTATGGAGTAAAAAGCACTAGAGACACTTCTTTCATTTTTACGAGAAAACCACACTCCCCCGAAGCACATCTGATCGTCAGCTCATGCTGCCAGGGAGATACTGCTTTTATTTTCTTTGAATAATATGGCCCCGTGGCTGTATGGAATATCTGAGGCTCTCTTGATGTTCTGCACGTTATTTATTTTGATATTTGTTTGAAAAAGTCTAATCCATTTAAATTTAGTAGCTGATACAAATACAAATAATAACTATTGTTGGATTAGGTAAATTCAAATTATCTTATTTAATGTAATTAGTCCTCTTAATTTCTCTTACACTGAGATGTTGTGTTGTTTTTTTGCAATAAAATAAGCCAAATTATCTTACCAAGCACTTTGTAGATAATCCTTATTATGTTAAAGGAACAGTATGTAATATTACAAAGATGTTACAAAGATGAAAAGATACAAAACTACGGCGACACGAAGTGACCAAATCACACCTTTTTTTCTTGTAATTTTTTTTTCCTTTTTCTTGTGTGATACCCGTAGCAGCAAGTTGTCAGACAATTACCGGTATGTAATCTCTGTCTAGTCGAGACTTATGTTATGGAAAATAAAGAACAGAATTATTCATCCGCAAATATTTAAAAACATGCATTTTTGTATGTTATTGCATGTATTTTTATTATTTAAATCAATATTTGTATTTTATGACTGAAGTTTTTACCATTTGGAGGTGCTAAATAAAACACATCATCCCTTTAAGAATAATATTCAGAGCAATACCTTTAAAATAAAACAATATTGATTTGAATAATAAGCAAAAAAAACATTTGTAGGTCAAGAAATGTATTGTATATTTATTTGACATATCATGAATGTCAACTGAAGTAATTAACCAAATTCTCTACTATCTTGCTGCTACAGGTACCTAAAAACTCCCAAAACTGGATTATATATAAGAAAAAATAAACTTGAATCTCCTTAGCTTGTATCATTCCCTGTGCTTTTTGGCATCCACTGTCATGTCCAGCATGGTCGCCGTGGCGACCGGCTGGCCCCGCCCCCTGGGCACCGGCTGTAGAAGATCATCTAATCTGCGTTTGTGCTTTTTAAGGGCGGTTTGTGGGTTTTTCCTATGGCTGGTTCATTGCGTTTTCTGTTCTGCATTTTCTGTTCTGTTTTGCTCTGTCCTGTTTTGTTTGATTCGGAGGAAACCTGTGTTTGCACGTTTTGAGTAAAAGCCTGTTTTGTGAGTATCCCTAGTCTTAGTTCCTGTTTGCCTGTTTTTGTTTTGTTTTGTCCCTGAGTGTTGGACGACTTTTATTCCCTTAATAAAAGTATCTGATAGCTAACACAAATGAGTTCTCCCTTCCTGCCCCCTGCCTCCGTTCTGGTCCGGTCTCTTGACACCCACTTGCGGTTGCACTACAAAATTCAGCAACATCTAGTGATCAAATGTTACACACCGTCCCTTTGAAATAAGACACTTATATGTCTAAAATGGGCAAAGTTTTCTGCCAATAAGGAAAACTTTTTGTTTTTTTTGCAATGAAAGCAGCTGATCTGAAAGTGTGGGCAAATCATGAGTTTAACATCAAAGACCCAACGCAGAGTCGGGAGGAAAATAAATGAGCTGGACAGTTTCTAAGCCACATAAAAGGAAATGCAGCAACGAGGCTGGAGGAGTCACAAGGCACTATTGGGAATAACACGTTACAAAGTAATTGGGTTCCTGGAACACAGTTACTTTTCTCGGTAACAAGTACTGTAACGCATTAATGATAATATTTTGTTTTTCAACTGTTGTTACAACATGTTGCGTGACTCCACAACTTTTGCCGCTAATGCGGAAGGCAAATAGGTTGCCGTGCATGGCTGACTCCCTATTGGTGTGTGAGTGTGTGTGTGTGTGAATGGGTGAGTGTAAAGCACATTGTAAAGCGCTTTGGGAGTTCTTAAGAGACTTGAAGGGAGTTATATAAATGCAGACCATGTACCATTTACCATTTTTTAAAAGCAGAGCCAGAGCCTTTCCAACTATCTTCGGGCAGTGGGCAGGGGACATGTCGGCTGAAATGTGAGTGTATATGATAAGATGTAACTAGTTACTTCCAGAGTAACACGCTAATTTTGGGTGTCAGTAATTTGGGGGTTACACAATTACTTGTTAAATAAAGTAATTAATAACTGTAGCTAATTACGTTTTTTTTTTCAGTAATATGCTCAAAACTGAAGTAAGGTAGCGGTAAGACCTTAGGCCCAAGCCCGGCCTGAGCCTTACCCAACATCCGGACCGGGCCTAAAATGTCAAGCACTATGTTCTGGTTTGGGCCGGGTTTCTCTCTTACTGCCTTTTTTCTTGAAAATTATTCCCCATGTGGTTTTAGTGAATGTAAGTATTGTTAACTGCCACGAAATGTAGGTATCGCTTTAAGAATGAGTGCCATTGCTTGTCTCCGGCAGTGATTACATCCATTTGCGACAGTTTATTGAAATACAGTTTTATGCAATGCCATGTTGGTCATTTTGTGAGTTTCAAACTAAACAAGTCTTCATTTTTCATGATTCCGTCAATTCGTGGCACACAAGTCCTGACAAATAAAATATGAAATTTCAGGTTTACTTTGGACCCTGACACTCAAATCAAGTTAATTGGTCCGTCTCAGGCTGGGATGGGCCTTTATACCCTCGGGCACGGGTCAGGATGGAGATTTTAGGCCCGATCTTACCTCTAAAGCCAGGTCAGCAAAATAAAAGCAGCAGATCTTCTCACCTTTCCCTCAGTAAGATGATTTTGGGCTTGTCTTGGCAGCGCCTGCTGAGGGCGAAGATCTTGTTGACCAGGCGGCGACACTTGGCCAGAAGTTGGCGGCTGCTGAGCTCCAGCTGCTTATGGCGCTGATGCAGAGACGGCTCCAATTGCCACAAATACTCGATAGCAGACGCGTTCAAGGCATACGATGTAGGAAGCCTTCGAACAAAGTTCTGCAATTCATCTGGAAAACAGGCACACAGATGTGATGGTTTTTTATATCCCTCCAACGCACACACACACGTCTTTGCCGCTTTACTCTAAATATATTTGGCTAATTAAATTAGACTAAATGAGAGAATCCCTTCATGGAGTCCACACGGGCAGCTCCCGGGCTAACTGCAAGTGAAATTGTTTGATGTATGTGATAATGAAAAACGGCAGAGCTGAATAAGGGCTCGGGGTAGTTTCCTCACTTTCTTTCTATTTATGAATAGCCAAAAGAGGTTCCAGAGCTTTTTTTGTGGAGGGAAACTCCATTTGACATCAAGCACAACGGAAATGTACAGTCTATCACAGCATCTATCAAATGAAAGTGGGATTTCGCATAATCGGATTTATTTCTTTCGTCAGTATTAACACCTGATTGATCTGAAAGTCAGATGATTGCAACTAAATGTATTCAAAATCTTATAAAATGTCTTCATAAGTGGATATTATTTACATTATATGTCACTGCAGAACCCACCAAGTCCTAACGCTCAATTCATTTTGGGCAAATTTGGATATTTTTTCAAATTTTCTGCTCTGTGTCCTCAAAGTGACCTACATGCACCAAAAATGAGGGGCTGTCTTTTGACACCTTATTTTAAAACAACATAAAATTGTCATGATTACTGATGTGACTCAGCTGTGCCCGCTCTTTTGGCGCAAACTGCCGCGGGTTCTAATTGGCTCCCGATCAGTATTTGAACCCAGTCCTGTCTGTCCCCTTTTGTCAGTCCGTCTGCGAACCTCAGTGAAAACTCTGACTCCCACCTGTCCTGTTTTTCGCTGCTTATGGCGCTGAAGCAGAGACGGCTGTCCCCGGCTTTACCCGTTTTTGATCCTGACCACGTCTGCTATCCCCGTCTCGGCTTCCGACCTATTTTTGTCCCCTACTACCTCTTTTCTCCTTTTCTGGCTTCTGACTCGCTTCCGACCCCGACCACATTTTTGCTCTCCTGTCCCGGCTACCGACCCGCTTTTCCCCTCCCTGACACTGCCATCGCTCGCCACAGAACAATCCGAGTACCGGAGCGACTTGCTTCCCACGTGCAGCGAACACCGGTTCGTGGGCGAAGCCCTTTCTCTCTCTTCCAATAAAAACTTGTGAGAAACGCAACGCAAGTGGGTCCTGTCTCTGTTATGGTCTTGACAAAAATAAATGATAATTTACTCATTTTCAAATGTACTTTTCCTTTTCAATTAAATCCCTAAAAAATCTTATGCAGTAGATAATTGTGCCCATTTTAATAAACATTTTTGAGCCATATAAGGAAAATACATGTTTGCTTATTTTATACATGAATGATCTTATCGTGCAAAAAATATGTTTAAAACTCCTGAAATAACCAAAAGTGTTTAGAAAAAAAGAGCAACATTATCTACCAAAGAGGGAATTATCCATGCATGTTGTGTATACATGGATCAACTGTATTTTCAGTTTTAATGTCACCATTCAACCTAATTTTGGAAATTTGGAGACCTACCTCAAAGGTCATCTAAGAAAAAGCATAAAAAAATGCTACGAAACAAAAAAAAGACATATATGTTTATGCACTTGGTTTAGGTTCGCTTAAAATGAAGAAAATTGTAGATACAGTTAGTTGTTTCTAACCCCAAGAGTTAAACTGAATGCATGCTTTTTACAGTTTACTTTTATTCTTCCCATATAGGATGTATTTATTTTTATTTTCTGGGAAGGATTTGCTATAATGAGAATGAGGAAATTGTTCTTCCAGTGGAGTAGGATTTTATATTTTGCAGTCTACATTGACATAAGATTGACACATGCAATTATGCCTTCAAAGTCAAACAATCGCCTCAATCTAATTTAGTTGTTGAAACTAAACTCCCGTCGAGCAGAATAGAAAGTGACATGATCTTCTTTCGTTATAAATTTATAGTTCTGCAGACTCTCCAAATAAGGAGAAAAGACATAATAGAATGTTGAGCTTTCGAAAAAGAGAGGACTGTACAAAAAGCCTCAACATGTACAAATTGCAACCTGTTCTCGAGGTCCTACCCCAATTCCTTTTTTTTATTAAATTTCATAGGTTACAAAAAGTAGATCAGCTTTAAAGGATGTGGGTATCAAAGAACAACATGCCAGGAGTGAATGACGAGACAAACAAGAGTGAGCCAAAATAATGAACGGAAGTGTGCAATAATAACTATTTTAATATATTATAAAAGACAAAATAACAAATAACTCTAGCAGGAAATCTCCTTTGCAGGTGTCAAATGGTTAAAAACACAACCACGTTCTTCATTCTAAGCAAGCAGATTAAAAAAAAATACATGAAATGATTTATTTATCATTCAGCATAAGAACAAAATCTTCCAAATGCATCACTTTTACATATACTTTGGGTGTGCATAGTCTAGAGAACTTACATTTTAATTATAATGTGATTCAATTCACCAGCTTGTTATCAGCATGTTTATGAGTTACTGTGCATCAGGTCACACCAAACAAAATTCAAATTGATTAGAATTAGGATTGTCTGTATTGTAATTTGCGAACATTGTAGTGAACATTGATTACAACGAGATTAGACATGGAACTCCAGATAAACTCAAAATAAAGACTTCAAAGAGAAAAATAAGACACAAATAATCTCAGGAAAAAAAGGCAAAGTTATTTACAACGTAGTCCTTAAAGACTCGCCTAAACTTTAAGGTCATCATAACAACAATGCAATGAAAAATACTGCAGTAACATTTGAAGGCAAAATAAGTGGTAAATAGGATTTAACTGGAAGGACAGGATTGGGACAGATTACGGTAAATTAAAATGTGACACCTAGCTTTTTCACTGTGTCACACTGGATAATATTACATTTGTCAATGTCCAGAGCAGTTTTTGAGAACAACTTAAGTGACATCTATCCTTTTATCTGAGTGAGGTGGGTCTCCAAATTTCCACAATTTGGTGGGGCAAAATCCTCAATTGAAAGATAAAGTTGAGTGTGATCTGGATAGCAATGGAAACTAATATTATACTTGCAATAATATCACCTAATATCACGGAAGCAAATAATTGCTGAAAAGAAGGGGACCAAGTATTGAGCCCTGTGGATGGCCACAGGTATCACTAAGGGGATCATCAGGTCATTTCGGCATTTCTGAGTATCAGTATAAATTCCTCAGAGACCAATCCATTTTTTCAGCCGATCTAGTAAGATGTTTTGGCACTCAGTGTCAAAGGCAGCACTGAGGTCCAGCAGCAGCAGCAGTGATGAAGTGCCAGAGTCCATTGCTAGGAGAAGATTGTTGGTTACCATAACCAAGGCTTTCTCAGTAGAGTGAATAGCCCTGAATCCTGTCTGCATAAATTCCACCCCAAAATTATTCTCAGACATAAAACGTTTTTAAGTACTTCATGAAGAAACTGTAGGTTTGACACAAGTCTGTAATTACACAGGCTTTCTGGATCAAGGTTGGGTTGTTCAGGTGAAGGTCTAATGACAGCGGACTCCGAAAATATCTTTAATCAGCGAGACTGGAAGTGGGTGAAACAGGCAAGTACTTGGTTTGCCCACACACTCACCAGCTATGTAAGATTATTGAGTGACAACAAAACCAACAAATCACTAAAACGGGAAACAGGGAATGGTGTAATAATAGTCTGCACTCTGTAAATAGTCTGTGGTAAGTGCAACCATTTGAGAATTCTTGAGAATAAGGGCTATACGAATAAATATGAGACATATTTCTTCAGCACCTTGTGTGCTTGTTTCTCAAACAGTGGTGGTGATGGCCCCTTAGGAAAAAACTGTCACTGAGCCTTTTAGTCCTTGTTCAGAGGCAAGGGTCTACAACCCGTGACTTAAGGGCCAATTTCGGCTCGTGGGAAGATAGCTTGAGCCCCTCGAACTTAAAATGACAATCACAGTGTTTCAAGTTGTTGAAAAGTAATCAAGAGAATAAAAAAAATAACTGCCAACAGGCTTTGGAAGGTAAAAAATGGCTCCCATTCACTCTAGTGTATTGCTCAGCTACGGACAAATGCAACATCATACATCTTGTCAGTGTTTAATAAAGCCGAAAAGCTAGAAATATGGTGAGACATTTTGACACTAAAGGGAATGACAAAAGGAATAGAGATGGCGCCATTAAACACGTCCCTTGTACTTTCATCCAACAGAGGCCTGACGAGGGCTTGCCTCAGCGCACTAAGCGCCGTGCTTGAAGGGATTTCAAGCCAGCCTGGGAACGACTGCGCTGTGCCATGTTGTTTCCTCGCATTTGAATTGGCTTTGTGCTTGTGCCACTAACAACTGCGAAGCATGAGCCAGGTCTGCACTGAGATTGGAAGGAAATGGACGTTTCTTCTCAGTCCATCTTTGTCTCTTGTGCAGACTAAACTCACAAAGTGGTAACTCGTATAAACAGTGTTCTACCCACAAAATAACTGTTTCGAATATCGATGCACAAACGCATATGCACAATCTGACTAAAATAATATAATAAACTTTAGTGATGTTATAGTAGTATACTGTATGTATTTTTTTAGTGATGAAAAAGTCTGTGCTGGACAGAAACAAAAAAAAACCCAACAAAACAAAAAAATTGTAATTTGTATAACTAAACGTCTCCAAATTGTAAAAAAAAAAAAAAGGTTGATTTTAATGATGACCGAAAATACAAATATTATTGTATTTATATAATAATTCGTAGGCAGAGTAATTTGTATTTATTTTGCATAATTTGAGGCTTAACTAGTGGGAGCTGACATGATTGTGTGCCATCTTGCTGCTATAGGTACCCCCAAAAAACCCAAAACCCTGGGAGAGGCAGGGGAATATAGTGAGAAGAAAAGCAATGCCAATTAGTCACCTTGAGTCGCTTAGGTTTATAATATTTCATTTACTTTGTAGCACTTGCTTTTTGGTTGCATTACGAGGCAGGTCCAGAGTACCACCCCTGGGTCGGATACAGCCTGTGATCACATTTTTACTGGCCCCCGGCCTCTGTCACAAAGGTAATAATATGTGGCCCGGCAGTAATGTTGAAAACAGTATAAAATACAATTGTGCCAAAAAATAAAAACATATATCACCAGATGAGATGGCAGTAGCTTTTTTGCCACCTTACCTTTGGGTTTCTGTGAGAATTTTACCTAACTCTATTTCCGACATGGCGACTGTAAATAAAAAAAGACATTTGACTGTGATAGCTGCCACTTCGAGGACAAGTAGAAATTGGAGTACTTTTTTTAACAGAGTCCGAAACAACTGCGTCTGCAGGACAAAGACTAGGAACCTTCCCGTGGTGTCCTGCGAAGGGCTCTCTCCCGGGGGAGCCTTACGAATCCAACTCAATCCACTCAGACTCGCTCTCTCTATCTTTCTTGGTCCTCTCTCCTTCTTTGTCTCTCCTTTTCTCTCATCCCCCTTTACACTCTTGTCTCTCATTTTCTCTATCCCTCTCTCTCCTACTCTCTCCCCACCTCTCTCACTCTTTTCCCCCTTTTTGTGTTTTACTCTGTCTGTCTTTCTCTCTTTCTATCTGTCCCTCTCTTTCTCTTTTCTACTCTCCTCTCTCTGTGCTTCTTAGGGCGGGCGACTTCGAGCGCAACCCTGGCCCCCAGTCCAAATGCCAGTGGTGCTTTCGAACCATTCGCTGCGACCACACCCCAATCACCTGTACTACCTGCCCACGGGGCTTCCATAAATCATGCACCGGCCTGTCCGAACGTACTAAGGACTTCAGAGGCTTCATATGCTTGGTTTGCTTGGGTCACACCCCGTCAGGCCTGGCGGCACAGGACAGTCGCGGCCCACTCTACTTTGGAGAACTACGGAGCCTCCCACGAGCGAGTCTAGCGCTACTAATGATTACCTTAGGCGCCTTGAGTGACTCAACAACAACAACAACAAC
Organism: Urocampus carinirostris; assembly: GCF_059441175.1. Taxonomy (NCBI): domain Eukaryota; kingdom Metazoa; phylum Chordata; class Actinopteri; order Syngnathiformes; family Syngnathidae; genus Urocampus; species Urocampus carinirostris. The sequence goes on along the minus strand of NC_142360.1, from coordinate 14,623,906 downwards.
AACTGCGTCTGCCTAAATTGCCAAGAGACTGATTCAAAGACTATAATATCAAGAGGCACTGCAAGATGAAACATGCTGACTAGAAAAGCTAACTGGAAAAAGGTTGCTGTGAAAAGGTGAAGAAACCAAAAGCTGTTTTAACAATACACTTTATATTGTTTCTAAAAATAATGTAAATTATCTTCAGCATGACGATAAATTGGCTCATTTTAAAGGGAAAGTATGTATCATTTGACCTCGAGATGTTGTTGGATCGTGTGGTGCAACCAAAAACAAGTGCTAAAAAGAACAATAAAGAATACAAAATCAAGAGACTCAAAGGTACCAAACTGCACAATTTTTCTTCTCATTTGTTTGCCCAGCCTCTTTGAGGTTTCTGGGTACCCGTAATAGCAATATAGCCAACAAATATGTCAGCTCCATCTAGGTGAGGCTCACTTTACATAACACAAATGCAATATTCTTGACCTAATAGTGCTTAGTATGGACTGTGTACTTGATCTCATAATGTAGATCAGGGGTCTCCAACATGCCCCAAGAACAACTGGCCCACGGACAGGTTCTGAAAATAGCTTACTGGGAAGGGTCATTGTGATTTTTTTAGGGATTTTGATTTGTAACTGGCGTGATGTTTTAGTGATTGACTGAGCCAATAGGGTTTTTAATATTTATAACCTTGTAATAGCAGGGTAAACACATTATTAACATGAGCTGATATTTTAGGAATGTGTGTCAAACGTGTATCCCTTTAAGCTAAACAGTAATAAAAGTAGCCCTTTGCTTAAGAAAGGTTGGTGACCCCTGATATAGATTAATAATACATTAATCAATACAATAATTATATCCAGAGTACATGCATATTTCCCATATTTAACATGATAATTTTGCCAAGTTTGAAAAACCGGCTCCATAGTAGAATATTTGTAAAAGAATACACAGAATCTTAAAAGAGTATTAAGGACCCTCCATATACTGGCTCCATAGTAGCCTATATGTAAAAAGACTACCCGATACTTGCATTTTATTAAGGCCCCTTGATTTATATGCTTAATTTCTTCCGTGACTGCACTTATTACCTAGTGACACATTATCCTGACACCCCACACAAGTGCAATCATTAAAATTGCAAGATGGCTCAACACCCGAGTTGATTCGCTCCGTTTCTGGCAAAAACTTCGATCGTCCTGATTTTGGCACCACGCCCTCAACGTCGTCAATAGGTCACAAACGTCGAGCAAGAAATGCGGAAAGACTGACCTGACTCCTGAAAGTCTCGGTTGGCCGTGTTCCAAGATTCTTGAATCTGCTGCAAACTGGCTTCCATCGACCTCAAATCCGCATCGGGGCAATTACAGCTAGGGTAGTCGGCGGCGCACTGACACCAACAGTTGTTGTTTCGGCACACAAATTGGCCCTCCTCGTTACACCCGATGTAGCTGAGTGCCGCCTGCACGAACTTGTCCCGCAGATATTCCGGTAGAATTGCATGAAGGCCTAGGTCAAGGGAGACAGAAACAGGTCACATGACGACTGTTTTTCAGGTCACGTTTATATCTTTAGCCCTGTATTTCCCAAATCTTTTAAAGGACTGCACATGCCACAGTAACATCATTCCCTGATCTGAAACCGGCATGCTGGCAAGGGAATATTCAAAAACCTCATAATGAGAAATATAGGAAACCTTGAGAAGGGGCCACAAAAAAGTGGTAATACCCTTTCCATTAATACATAAGTTACTGTGTTTAAAATGTAATACAAGGCTAAAAACGGAAGTTCATTAAGAAGTGTTCAACAAAGATATTTTGTGTTTATTTGTGCTTAAATTTGAGAAAAAAAAAAGGGAAATAATATTCGTTCTGGGTTGTCCGAAACACTTAAAAAAACATGTGCCTAAGATTTACAGTTTGAAATGTTATGATATTGAATTGAGTCTTTACAGACCACCTGCAAATACAAGCAAAGCAGGTCTGAAAAGAACTCAGGTGATAATTATGTTTCGGGGATTTTGCACTCATCCGAGGTTTTGCTCTTTCAAACCACTCCCTGGTCTTATCAAAACACCAGTCGGGCATTGGCTCACTTTTTTTTGAGAAGGACACACAGCTTTGTTCAGTAATCACTAGCCTATTAGCCTAGGTGTTCTCCATTAGAAACTATCCTAGTTAACCCTGCAGTGTCATTTGATTGACATAAGAGTCGCTTGGGAAGACATTTTATAATATTCTGTTGCACTTCACAACTGTTTTTCCATAACCACTGAAAAGTGACTGAGTTTTGGTTGCATGTCTAATCCATCTCCATCCATGATAAAAATTAACAAGGCCCAAATCTAGTGGAATCTAAAGCTCTGGTTGGTGATAGGAATGAGTGGAGATGTGTTGTAAAATGACAGAAAAGGACAGTGGGATGTTTAGACGTGTTCTAAGAAGTGGGCAGGGCACCCGTATGATGCGGCAGGGGTAAACCAGTGAAAGCTGTCAGGCCCTGCTGTTGAACAGAAGAGTGTGTGTCACCCTGACCTGGGTTTCATCTGGAGAGACGAAAGCATGACCAACTTGGTGCCGAGGTGCTTAACTTGTTTGGATGTTTGGGCGTCTAGGTTGGCCATGGTCCAACATTTTTTGTATGTGTTTTTTGCTACTTTTTCCCTTTTTTATTTTCTTTGTTTTTGTATGTGTTTGTCCTGCTGCCGGTCACACCTCTCGAGGGAGATGACCAAGGTAGATGGATAGATAAACACCTATATATCTTGTAATAGTTCAGACAGATGTGAAGTCTACGTACTTTTTACTCGTGAGCTTATTGGCACATGGTCTCATTGCATTTTAATGTACTTTTGCAGAACATTTAAGATTCAATTACACATCCCTTGTGGTCAACCTCCATCTTTGGTAAATTAGCTCAATGTCATATCGATGACACTACAATGACTGTCTGCAGCGCGCTTCGATTCTCTTGTGCTATGACATACTTAACATGTTCTTAGCATAACATGCAATATGCTGATTGAACCTTTCATTTCTGATGCTTTTGTTCTCAGTCATTACTGCTGTGTTTACACTTCAAAGAGCTCCGAGTAAGGATTGTTGAAGAAATACATAAAACACGGAACTCGATATAGATTCCCTTCTGACATTTGAGCTTCACAGTGATGAGTTTGCTGTAGAAACAATGGTGCGACAATTCCATCAAAAATGATATAAGTTCAATTATGAATGGCCAACCTTGCAAATGAATCTTGTTTTCGGGGCTCTGAACCAGAACGGAACTGACAGAGTCGAGGTTGTCATAGTTACTGCATCCGAGAGGTCCTGTCCTTGTTTCAGTCACCTAAATGGCGGTAAACACATATACATGACCATTAGAAACATTTTATATTTTATAAACAGTTTGAGTACCATCAATGATAACAAAAGTAGGTTTATATTTAAATTTAGATTCAATTTTAATTTACTGGTCCTCTCAGGGAAATTGACTTGCACATACCTTAAGGCTAGAACCAGTTAGCCCCCTAAAACACCTGAGTGGACATGTTATGAAAATGACATTGTGATTTTCTAAATTTCATTTTTAACTGACATGATGTTTTAATGTTTCACTGTAACATATATTAATTACAACCTTGTAATAACATAGTAACAACATTGTTAACTGGTAGTCCTTCACACTAATCAGTAACAAAAAGTAGCTCTAAACAAGGTTTGTGACCACTGCTTTAAGGGGTGAAATAAACCAACATATTTTTTTTTAATAAATCTATTATTTATTGTGTTGCATATGGTAGCTTCTTTTCATTATTTTAAGCCTTTTTTGTAGTTTTTGCAAATAAACGTTTATTGAAATAAAAAAAAACAGCTACCATTTTTTGCGTGTTTCTATGCATATATTTTTAATTTTATCCGAGAAACAAAAACATATGTCTGAAAATAAAGTAAAATATATTGAGCCCACTTTTATTCCCGGGGTCATGCTAAAAAATGTGATAAGCGAAAACAGTGATTATTAAACAAATAAATATATTTAAATCATAGAAGAATTCTGTTTCTGTAGGCTCCACGAGTTTGTTTAAGAAATAACAGCAAAAAGATAACAAATAACTATTTTGTTGTGAAATAATGTTCTTAATCATCGATGTGAACTGCAACCTTCAAATCACCGTAACCCGAGGAAAATAGTAGTTACGTGTATAAAATCATTTTTTTGTGTTGTTATTCACTATGGGTCCGAAATATTGCAGTAATATTCAAGAGAGAAGAAAAAAAACTGCAAACCATGCATACAGAGCGTTAGATTGTCAGAAAAAATGAAGAATGCACACAAATCACTACTCTTGCAAAAGTGATGGGGGTAATCATTAAGAATAAGGAGCAACAAAGTCTTCTAAGGAAATGATAATCCTAACAAATGGACATTTAAAATAAGTTTTTATTTTAATCCGCTGTCTCCCTCCTCCCGGTGCATCCATCCACTAACTTCACTGTAACAGTTCAAGTCACATTACACCAAAGGTTTTTAAAATGCTCTTTTTCCTTCACCTATGTATTTATTTATAAAACTATTTAATCACATCCAAGTATAGTAATTGCAAGTAGTATATAATATGCAATTTTGTTATGTTGGTGTGTTTTTTTTTATCTGGGGTAATATTGTTTTGGAATGCATTAGCTACGCATTACCACATGTTTCTATGCCCCTCGATTAGGCAATTTCACTTTGCAATTCCCAACGCAGAACGGATTAAGGTCATATCCTGGGAGTCTACTGTACAGTTTAAATGACGACATCATTACAGGTAGAAAAGAAGAGAGACTGTTTTGCCTATCAGAATGCAAAACATGATGCAAGATGCAAATGACTGAAGTAGCGACCCAGTGTGAAAAGTGATTGCGTTCTGGTGAGGGTTTACCGTAGTGACGCAGAATTGGCCAAATTTTCTGAAAATAGAGTGTTTGTTATGTTTAGAATATTGGGCTTCTTTAAAAAAGATTACATAAGATACCAGTTTGTTATTTTGACTATTATATCGCACTGTTGTTTGTTATGTTTTACTATAGTGCACTATTTACCTCATTGTCAAAATCATCCAAAAATATTACTGTTCATTGATAAACACAACCTTTATTGTGGATCTGTTCTTTGTGACATAGGATATTTAATAAAAATAAGAGATTTTTGGGGGGTGTTTTCTGCATGTACACTACCAATTAAAATGCCACAATATCACAGGAAAGCCATAAAGTATATCATTTATACTGTCACAGTTGCCATGGTGCCCAATTGGCCCCACCTGTGTGGCGCCAGCTGCGGCTCATTGACAGTTTGGCTTTCCGTCTATTTAGGCTCAGTGCTCTCACTCTTCCTTTGTCAGTCCGTCAACAAACCTCTGCCCCGCAAGACGTGGGCTTTGACTCGGTCCTGTTTCCTGTTGGTATTTCCTGTCCGGTATTGTTCTCGTTTATTTTGTCCTGTTTAATATCAGTTTCCAGTTTCGTGCCTGTCTAGTTTGTCCCATTTACTTTTGATATCCTGTTTTGATATCAATTCTGTCTGTCCCGTTGTTTAATATCGGTTTCCAGTTTCGTTCCCGTCTAATTTGTCCTGTTTATTTTCAATATCCTGTTTTGATATCAATCCTGTCTGTCCCCTCCTGTCCGGTATCGACATCATCCGTGCGATATCAGCCCGGGCAATCAGTATCGATCTCGTCGGCCTCTTGCTTCCTATAATTCCATGCCAGACTGCTGCCTAACGTGCATGACTCCCCATTTCCCGTAAAATAAAACGCTTGTGAGAGAAACGTCTCACATTTGGGTCCTGATCCTGTTCCGGTTCATGTCAATATACTATATTTAGAAAAGACAAATATATTAAGTATCAATGCATCTGAAAAGATGGAAACTCAAATAAACAAACATATAAAAAAACACTTATTCATACATTTCACCATTGCATATTCCCTTTTGTTCTCGAGCAGCCAGCATTGATTTGATTTGTTAGTGTACTTAATGTTGTTGAGTAAGAAAAAAGTCCTCGTTTTAATCTCTCAGTAACACCTGGTTGAACATGTGGTGACAAGGGTAAGGGGTATCTTTCAAAATGTTCGTGATTCTTCTGGAACAACATGGGTAGTGAATTTATGCCAGTGATAAGAGAGGACAGCCAATGATCTGGGCCATGCTTATAAACCTCCGTTGGTGAAATGCACAACATTGTGAACAATCCGGTCTATTTCTGATCAAACAAAACAAATTGTATCTGAGTCGCTACCACCTTTAGAATAATTGATCTTAATCCATCATACTTGTAGAATAAATATTATCATGTTGCCAGCGCTCCTGCAAATCAAATCAAGGGTGACACTTTTACAAGCTCTTGCTGCAAATCAACTCCGGAGAAAAGCAGCAGAAGTACCTTGGACTGCCGCCACTCAAATGCCACCTTGTAACCTAAACCTTCATTAGAATGCAAAGTTGTTCCCCGTTACACCAAATCCCAAAGCGATGACTGTTTAATTCAATCCAAAATACACCGGAGGACGTTAATCGTCCCGATTTCCGCATGTTAAGCGAGATTGTGTCTAGAGTTTTGGTGGAGAAGGTATGAAGCGACACGGAGAAACATTCAAAGTGATGGCTGATTTATAGATGCTGGCATGATTACAGCCACACACTGTGAAAACGAGTACACTGCAAATATAACTCTTACCCCATTTCACTGCAAACAATTAAACGAAAAATATTACCTAAGTGACAGAACATTTTGTTTATTTTTTAAGTACGTTTTAAGAACCTTTATTTGTATTCTGGTGAAATGGCAAAATGCATTTTTAAAATAGAAAAACGATGGTCTTATGCAGGAGGTTTTTTTTTTTTCAATTGAAACTTTTTTTTCTTATCTTGGCATAAAATATTTCTTTAAATGGGAAAAAATAATCTGCAAGATGAGACAATTCGGGTTATTTTAAACCGAAATACAAAACCAAAATCTTATCCCTTTGGCAGTAACTTTGTTTATTTTAAGTTTCACTTTATTTACTGTGTTTTAAATATTGACAATATTGTTTTGGGAAATCAGGAATACATATTATTTATATGAGCAAATTTGTCCAACTTAAAGTAACAGATGAAACGTCGTTTTGCTCATTTTACGGTTTCTAAATTAGGTAGACTATACATACTTAGAATGAGAAAAAATGCAACCTATATGGCAAATACTATTTTTCTTTTTTTTATTTTTGAGGATTTTTCTAATTTTATTCGAGCAACAAGAAACAATTGTTTGATTTTAGTAAAACGTACTCAAAATAAGCAACCACTATTGGATTTTAAATATGTACAGTTCATTTGTTTTTTTTTTAACAAGCAAGATACATCCATCCATCCATCCATCCATTATCTGCACAGCTTATCCTCAGTAGGCTCGCAGGGGTGCTGGAGCCCATCCCAGCTATCTTCGGGCAGCGGGCAGGGGACACCCTGAACTGGTTGCCAGCCAATCGCAGAGCACACGGGGACAGACAACCCATTCGTTCATCCACTCCCAGGGACAATTTGGATCGGCCAATTAACCTAAAATGCATGTTTTTGGAATGTGGGAGGAAACCGAAGTGCCCGGAGGAAACCCACGTAAGCATGGGGAGAACATTCAAACTCCACACAGGAAGGTTTGATCTCATGAACCCAGAACTGTGCCGCACAAGCGCTAACCACTGCACTGCCGTGCTGCCCTTAGCAAGATACATTTCTTAAAATATGAAAACATATACTTGAAATGAGCACAGATTTGCTGCAAATGGATACACTGCAAACAAAAAATTTCTTTTTGGTCTGTTCACATTTAAGATGGGGTTTAAACAATATTGTATGCATTGTATGTCTGTAATGCACGACATGTAAATGTACGTGGAATAATTTTCTTAAACTAAGGAAATATTTATACCATTAGTCTGTATCAAATCTGTGAACAGTTTTGCTTATTTTAAGTATAATTTGTTTACTTTATCACAGAAACATTATCAAATATAATGATCTACATCTAAAATTAGCAGTATAGTCTGCCTTTATGGTAGGCAACAAAAGCAACAAAACGGAAAAAAAACGACACTTTTGTTTTACCTCACAGTTTTATCGGTCAACGTCAACTGTGCTCTAATGCAATATCTCTCAATCTGTATTACAGGATTCTTGCCTTCTGACAAATTGTATTTGTGTTAGGAACAGAACAAATGATAAAAATGGGTCTTGTATTCACAAATGCATTTTTAGTGAAGTTAAAAACAAAAGGGAGCACAAACAAAAGCTTTGTGTTTGTATTTCATTCAGTCCAAAAACACAAGTTGAGATAAACGGCTTGTGTAAAAACACTGAAAAGAAGGTGACATTTTTCCTTTGTCACTGATAGGCTGAAGGCCATGTAGCCACTCTTTTATCTCGACAGTTCGGAGTGTGGGTATGCTTGGATAATTCCGCAGAAATAACTACACTATCTCCACTTTTATGTGGCACCGAAGAGATTTCAGCACGATTCCCTGCCACTTGATGAACCCGATTAATTAAAAAACATTACATTATATCCGTTATTGGACCGCCGTGACCTGGTTTTTGAATTGCTTTAATTGATTTTTTTTAAATCTAAGATAAAAAGATCAGCACCACTTAATAACATACATAGCTAGTTAGTCCTGTTTTTCTTGCTGCTAACCAGTGCAGGAAATAGTAATTCGGTGGGTTTTGAGATTCGTCAGCTCAATGAGTGCTTGTATGCAACCGTTTTTAGTCAACAGCATACAATGAAAAAAAAAGCAACACACTTTAAGATAAAAGCTTGTGAAATATGTTTGATGTGTAGAACAACCGAACAATCCTCGCTCATCGTGTTTGCTTAAAAATCTGTGGCATAGGCCCTGTGATTGCCTGGCGATCAGTCCAGGGTGTTCCCTGCTCACTGTTATTATCAGCTGGGATAGGCTCAAGGGCCCCCCATGACCCTAGTGAGGATGAGTGGTTGAAAACATGAAGGAAACGGTGGCATACTTGTTTCCCCTTAATTGGTTCAATGGGTTTTAATACAATTTTATATTTAAAGGTGAACTATATCCTAATGCAAAGACGTACAGTCAGGGTAGGCAGGTGAGGCTCTGAATCATCAGTCATCCTCTATCTATATACCAAAGCCATATTCCCCTCATGGAAGGTGGCTAGAGTTAAGAACACATTTCCATTCACCAAACACTCATTCACCTTCGCTCTTCCCAACCTGACACCGAACATGAAGCCAACCGCCAAACAAAGGGTGAGTTGCTGAGCCATGCAAGTTTTCTTCAGCAGTGAGGACCAACAGCATACACTTTACTACTTTATTCAACTTCACAATTTGGGGATTTTCTTTTTCAAAGTCAATGATTACTCACATTATATTATGAATATTAAAAGTACAATTGGTATGTTATGTATTGTTGGGTTGAGTGTCCGCAGGTCCTGATGTTACACGGTCTTTTTACTATAATGGAGGATTACCTATCTATTGATGCTTTTATTTAACAGTAGCCATATGCAACATAATACTCTGGTGAGCATCTGAATAGGCAATTTGAGGCACACGATTCTCTTGCCTCATGGCAGAGGGAGAGAATGAGACCTACAATTCTGATTTGGTACACACCTTAGCCCTAAACCATAGACCTAGTGACAGTATTAGCACGTTAACAGAAAGTGAAGGCATTCAGTATATGTATTTTTTTCCGTTGCGTGGACTTTTTTTCATAATGGAGGATTACCTATCTTTTTTATCTTTTATTTAAAATGAGCAGTATGCAACGTGTTAGTGTACGGGCTGTCAGGTAATGCAGAGTGAGGCACACAATTTTCTTGACTTATGTCAGAGGGAGATAGTGAGACCATGGATTATTTTATGGCGCACAACTCAGCAATGTTTTGTTTCTATTCTACACTTTATGCATTGCTTTCTTGATCCTTCTATCAAATGATCAATATGTTGTAGGTTTGTTTATTTGTAAATCTGACTGTGGCTCACCAGAAATGACACTCACCACATATTACTGGATTTTTGGGACGCTTTTTTAAAATGTTGAAATATGTTCGTTGCTAATTGTGTGAGTGTGGGTTCTCGGGAATGAGCAACCCGAGTGTGTTTTCAACCGACAGAGTAAAAATAATTTCACCAGACATTTTAAGACCTGATTTTGATGGTAAAGACAAGGTTTTGGAGTTTAGTGTGAATTACATTTTGGTGTTTAGGGTTAGGTTTAGGGGCTAGGAAAAGTATAAAGTCAAAGCATGTACTCTCAATAACATATGCTCAAAGGATATATTTGTGATCATGAAAGTCCTTCCACGTAATATCTGGTTACTGTAGTGCGCTCAACCTCCTGCTGCTACACTAGAACTGCATTTGGCTTCAAAGTGCAGCTCACGAAACACTGTAAGACATGACAGCTAACCTGAATCAGCAGAGGAATTGAGAAAAAAAAAAAACTTGGGAAGCGCCAGCCTAGTCCAGATGTTCTTTGGGGAAATATACCAGTTTTGACAGAATTACAACTATATATATTTTTTTTTTTATAATTTATTTACTAGCAAAGCTAAATATTAAGGTTTTTACCGTATACATTTTTTATATTTTGTTTTTAAGAATTTTGGGAGGTATAGTATTATAGCTTTGGTGAGTGAAAAGAACTGTGCCAAGACAATAGGTTTTGCAGGTCCTCAACCGTAGTCATCAGCCCTGGCATATTTGCCATAACAATGCCAATAATAATAACTACAAAAATGTATTTGTGTTTTCCGCAATCAATTAAAGCAATTCAAATACCAGGTCACACAGCCGTTTGCGGCTGAATCACGGCCAGAAATTTCTGCCTGTGAGGCGGACGCTATTGGACGCTTTGAGATCGCCATACAGACGAGATACAGCAGTGCTTAACACGCGGTCGGAAATCCGCGCGCAGGTGGCAGCGCAAAAAAGTTTTGCGCTGCTCAATTCTTAAGAGCGCGGGTACACAGCCTTTGACGGGCGTATCGAGGCTGAACCACGGTCGGAAATTTCTGGCCGTGAAGCAGACGCTGTTGGGCGCTATTGGACGCTTTGAGACCGCCATATAGACGAGATACAGCAGTGCTTTACTCGCGGTCGGAAAATCACACGCGTGAAAAAGTTTTGAGCTGCTCAAAACTTTGAGCACGTGTTAACCGCGGGCGGCACACGAGGTAATGACGCGGAAATGACGCGGAACGACGTGCTCTGGCCGCGGCCAGGGCGTGGTTACACATGGGTAGGACGAGAAATTTCAGCGGGTAATCGTGGGTGGAGCATGGTAATAGCATGTTCTGCGCCTGTATCGCGGTGTTATTACGTGAAATTAACGTGTTACGCGTGTGACGGTCAAACGCCTTTCTCCGCGTATATACAGCGCGATTTGCCGAGCACACGTCAGTTGTGCTCGAGACGTCAAGGGGATGAACATGGATCCCCGTCAGCGTAGTGACCTCGTCTTAATCCATTTTTATTTCTTGACATTTCTTTTCATTTCATAACAAAATAATAAAATAAAAATGAAAAACTATTACAATAATAACATATTGGCTTCTTCGGTGCCATAGCTTGAAATCTTGATCTTCACAGGACTGTGTCTTGAGCGGTTATGATTTCTACAGCCCGGTGTTATGCCGAGAAATACATTTGCATCCCCCGCTACTACAATCACTTTTACCTCGTTTTATCTCACTTTTATATCACTTTTAGGGAATGTAATGGCGAACATATAACCAAAACCACTTCGTCTTGCATTTGTTGGGAATGTAATACAACTTAAACCATTCCGTCTTTGTTTTTGTTGTGAACGTAATCGAACGGTAATGCACACCGTATATAAAATCCTCCCCCCCTCGCGTGAACGTAGGATTCGGATTTGGGCACAACACCGAGAAAATGACGCGGAAATGACGCGATGAGGAAGCGGAACAGTCGCCGGCGTCTGTTTTGCGGGCATACCACCGATGAACAGCGGGTTGGCCAATTTTGCGCATTTTCCATCGCGGGCAACCACGGGCAAAAAAAAAACCCCAAAATTTTAGCCGTGATTCAGCCGCAAACGGCTGTCTGACCGGCCCCTAAGTGACAGACAAGTGACTTCCAGGATAAACGGACTTAATGTCACACACAACAAAATGTTTATGAATTAAAACCGCTCAACTGTAGTAAATTATCCCTGCCTTGTTAGCATGTAAACAATAACCAAAGTACAGCTAGTGGCTACAAAAACTTAAAAATAAATATGTAAACAAAGGATGCTTAACCCCCGAGCAATATTTTTCGTTAGTAAAACTTGACAGAGCTCCCATCCCCAAGGAGGCACATTGTGCATAAACAAACACCTTGGGGGGGAAAGCTAGAAAAGCAAGATTCGTTTGACATGAAAGCCAGCTGTTTTTGGGTCATCACACCATTGTTGTTTTGAAACGTTTTCTATCGTGTCACATTTTTTGAATATTTTGTGATATTTTGGCTGAAACATTTATAGTGCTGACACTTTTCTAGTAAAAAACTATTAACGTGTGTTTTTTCATTTTTTAAATATTCTGTTCCGGTACGTTTCTATTCACTGATGCCATCTTCTTGCATGTGTCATCATTGCAGCCACGGTCAAGCTCATTGTGTTGGACATGCAAGTATGAACATATCTTAGAGGAGCTCAGATAAACTCTCTTTTCATCTTTTTGGGGGTCTGGATTTTCTTCTGGACTGTACTTGAAACAGGAGTTTTCTTACCATCACTATTTTCATGCTACACTTACAGAAAACCCTGGTGACGAGCTCAAAATCACTTTACAATCCCCTTTCTTCTTACCTCATAATGTAGCTCAAACAGCTTTGCTAAAAAACAAGATAAAAGCAGATAGATGCGGTGGAAAAACAATATATAAGGGCTCTATGAACTCAGTTGGGCATTGTTAACACGTAATTAATAGATACAACATTTACTTTCAACGTTTTAAGGACATCTAAAAGGACGCACGCCACGTTCAAAATATAAGAAAAAAAAGGTGACAGAATAAAATACTGGAATTCCTTGCTAATTGTGCTTCCTAATTTGAGGCATCACCGCATCAGGGGCTTAACAATATTCATTAAAACAATAAAAAATTCAGAAAGATTGCCGCCATTAGCGTAAAAATGCACGCCCATTAGCCGAAGGCAGGAGACAGGACACAAACCGCAGAATTCACATGGGACACAAATCTCGAAAATCAGACTCTCTGAAATAACAAATCTTAAAATCATACCAAGCATTCCGAGACAATTTATTGAACTCAGACACAAGTAGGTTTTCTACTTTCCTTGTTTTTATAAACAGTGCTTGTGACACCCTTAAAAACTGCACGCTTTATGAAAAAGGACAAAGCAAACTTTTGTAAAACAGCCGCAATATTATTTTCAAAGGTAGTGAGGCATGTTTCGCAAAATACAAGACTAATACAAATGCAACACGTTTTGTCTGTGTGGATTTCGGATTCTCGTGAGGATAAGATAAGTCTCACTAACATCAAGATCCGGGCAAAAGCAAAACTGTTGTATGATAACCTTGCCCTTGAAGAGAAGGCTGCTGAAAGAGAAGAGTCGCACTAAGACCACAAAGTGGATGATGAATCATCTTCATCATCGTCAGCTTTTAATAAGAATAAAATACATTTGTTTGGTTACTAACCCTCACATACTAATCACAGGATGTATTGTCATTGAAACATGTCAAATGCACAATCAAATTAAAAATACCATCCTGAAGTGTAAGTAACAATAGGATAAAACAGCTAATTCTTCAAGGCAGCTCAGCAGAAGTGACAATAGAATAATATGGGCGAGAGAAAGGATTTCAATAATTTCATGTCATATTTCCTGTGCATTAATACTTATGGTGTATATTATTAGTAGTGTACAGTATTGTATGTACTGTGTTATATTCACAAGTATGTAAGTTTACAATATACGTTTTTAATATTATTTTCCCACTGATGGAAAAACACATGCACAACAACATTTTTTCTGGAAGGGTTTGGGGAATGCCTTGGTAACGCTACTCTGCGGTTGGGACCCCATTACCCGCCCTAATTGGCTCTAATCATCACAAATGAATGGCACCATTATTCAAGAAATAAAAATAAATATGAATGCACAAACAAACAAAATGTGAAATGCAAACATTGCTTTTGTGCTATACATCCCATCGTTACACATACACTTGCTTCTATTAGTTATGCTTTTTTTCTGTTGTGATATAATATTGAAATCTGTCAATGCAGATAGTCATAATTGCGTTAATCCTTTTAATTATTTTAAAACAGCATCTTAATATTTTAATCAAGCTAATCATTGAATGGTTATTGATTGATTGATGATTGTCCATAAGTTCTAAAGTACTTGTTGTATTCATTTGGTGCCATTATACATCATATTAGCTAGTAAAATACAGTATCTACGTTGTTCTAAGTGGTGTTATGACTTACTATTGGGAGGGAGGCCTTGAGTTTTATCAAACAACCTGCAGGATTTGGTCTGGACGATGTACTGGTTTAAAGTAGGTGGCTTGGGAATTTCCCAATAACTTTTATGTTCCACCCTCTTGGTATATCCTTGATTTTTAGACATTATAAACCATTACAGCATTGTTCTGTACGCAAGAACCAAGAATATTCGGTTTATTTGGTGTATCGTCTTTATGATGCTAAAAAGTGTTTGACTCCAGCACTTATTTTACGTATCATGTCGCACAACGGGGTGTTAAACGAATATGGGGAGGATACAATGTTGTTCTCTTTTTTTGTGCCATAAAACATTAAATACAATCAACACTGACCTCCTGAGATGACCATATGTGGATGGGCATGTCAAGTATCTCAAAAAGGTAACAGCACCAAAACAATGGCAACATTAACCTTTCCCCCCCTTTAGTAAAATCCTACATATCTCGATAAGCGCCACAGGCACACCACTGAAGCATTTTTGTTGTCAAAGTATAAATAATGAGTTGATTTGTGTTTTGCCCAAGAAACTGCTGTTCTGTGTAATGTACAAATCAAACATGTTTCTGAAAACAAGAACCAATGTATTGCTCAAGGTTGCACTAGATCCGGACGAGGAGTAGCCTGTGTGAGTCACTGGTGCGAGTCGAAAGCTTCGGCCCCCGCAGTATTTAAACTGTTAACACGGTCCATTGAGACGCATCACTTTCAGGCACATCCATTATTTAAAAAGGGAAGAATTAGCCTTGTTATTATTATAAAAGCAGTTGTGCAAGTGTGTTTTACTGATGAACAATCTAGCTGCACTGTGAAACGTTCATGAATTATTCCCCCAAAAAAAGAAAAGAAAAACAGCATCAAATGTCACTTCTGACGCCCGTGTAGTAAGATGTGTGCACTATTAACTTTAAAGCTCGTGCTGTACATTTTGCTTACTGGAAGAAAAAGTAGAAAGGCTTTAATAGTTGATGAAAAGCGCCGCTTAGTTCCAAATTGCCTCATTTCCGCACCTTCAAGAACTGTCATTTGCCTAATCACCCAGGCATACGAGATGTGCAAATCCACATTTGCATTTTGGATACAATTCTGCCTGTTTATTCAGTCTTTGAGAATTTTAAGTGCACTGGTTTAAACACTAATGTCAAGCGGAGAGATAAGCTTTTCGAATGCACACACAAATAAAATGGGGTGGGTTGCATCAGAATGAGATTATTGGAGTTCTCCGAAGGGAGGGATGCGGATAAAAGCCACATGGGAGCAAAGGCGGTCGTTTATAGAGAGATCATGGAAATACGTCACGTGACAAAAACATCATACTCGAGTCGATAAATCTCCTTAAGCTCTGCTTTTATTTTTGCTTGTGATGCAAAAAAATATTAAAATCACAATGAACAAAATCTGGCCACTGGGTGCTACTTTTCAATATTAAACAGATTCATATTCCTCATAAATACTGTAAGTGAACTGATACATTTAGAAGACATTTAAATAAGGAAAGAATATTTCAATACATTTTGAACTTGCATGGAGAACAGAAGAGTACAAACAAACCCACACAATACTATATTCCGAGTCTCTTCTAAAAGCCCTCTGCTAATTGCTTTCTTTTCTTATATTATCAACTTGAATATTAGGCAATCTGGCCAATGACAGAAAATGTATCAATCAAATATATTTCCACGATGTTTGGATGTTTTAAAGACAGGCTTTTACATTTGTATTTGGATACAATATGCTACAGCTTGAGCTGGGGTGTTTAGCCTTTATACAGCTAAGAACGACTGTGCTTCTTTGTTACTGATTAGTGAGAATGGCTACCAGTTACAACTCTTATGTTATTTCTAAGAATGTTCTACACTGCAAAAAAATAAATTTGCAGAAAATTAAGCTCATTCTAGGTTTTTTTTCGTTTTTTTTTTTTATTTTCATTTTTTGTTATCTTTCAGAGCATATTTAACTCATACAATAAGAACAAATCTCCCTAAAATTTGGACATATTTTCTACCCATGTTGGAAAAACTACTTAGATTGACAAAAGTGATCAATTTTATGTCTGATAAGGAAAGTTTGCTGATTTCATGTAAAACAAAACCAATAAAAAAAATCTTATATTACAATAAAAAAAATGTCTTCAAATAAAGAACCACATACTGTAATTTTTCTCAACTTTCCACCTCACACTCGGTGGCCTGAAAAATACTCCAGGATCTATTATCCCTGATCACATAATTCTGCAAGCGGGGACCGGCAGAAAACACTTTTGGCAGGCTTCTGAAACATGCCATTGTGGCCCACATAAAACACAATTGCACTTTTTCGCCCGCGATCCTTTATCCCCAGTTGACTATATCCGAGAGTGGGGACAGAAGGACATAATTTGTGTCATGCGGGGCAGCTATTTTTTTCTTTATTCGTTACACCTAAATGCCGTGCTGCCGCTAACTGTTATCCCTAGTTGACTGTTGCTGTGAGGGGGAGCCAACTGAGTGTATGTTGAAAATGGGGGTGAAGCTACTTCACTGATTTTTTTGCGTATAATGGTGGGATTAAGGGGGGGTTTAGTCCAAATTAACCGCGACAAACTAGAATTTACATAACTTAATATAACCAGAAATTACTACCAACTGGGTAATATTTTATTTTTCAAGGTGAATAAATGTTTTCCATTACTTACACTGTCAGGTTCTCTAATAAATCCCAATGACATAACATTTTGGAGCTATTTTTGGAACCGGTCTCCTTAGCTAAGGCGTAACAGAAATTCAATCAATGCCAGTGAAGCCGTTTGTTCTTTACTTTCAAGTTTCAGTGTCAAGCCTGCCATGCCGCAGCCATTCCTCGACAGCCATGATTTAATTTCGGAAGTTCATCCCAACTTGTGTTTCTTTCTCCGACGAACCGAGTGTGATATCTCGAGACTGACTGAAGACTCAAGGCGCACACAGCAAATTGGGTCAGACTTTTCTTATCGCTTCTCCTCCCCATCAATGAAATCCCCTTCCCATCTCTACATTAATGAATCTCCAATACAGCGGACGGCTGGGCCGCAAATCAAAAGAGCGAGCGTTGATTGATGCAGCGTTTTCCGGCCTACCTGATGTAATTCCTTGGAGGGATGAAGGCCAGCAAAATAGGCCGCATTTGTCCTCATCTCCTCTCTCATGAAATTTGTTTCATATCAAAACTCGAAGTCGAGTACAAAATGGTTGACAAATGAAAGAGGCTCTCAAAGGAAATGACAAGAAATAGAAATTCCACAAAAGCTATCAAAATATGTTTCTTCATGGGTTGTTTTTTTAAATGTAAATACACAGGATATCTAGCTGTAAGATACAATTATTAACGAAGTTGAAGGGGTCAAATTAAATAAGCTTGTGGTTATTCCTACGATAACATTGTTTTTGTTTTTTTGACTTGTTGTTTTGTATTATTTTTTACATTTGTTATGTTTGAAATACAGTTCCATTCATTCAAGTTCCAACTTTGTCCCGGGGACGATTGCAGCCCAGAAGTATGTGGATTCATTTCAATCATTTTCACCCACATTCCAACAAAAATAATCAGATTAAGCGAAATAGACACACTAAATTAGAGGTCACAAACTTGATGCCAGAAGGCACCTGGTAGCCCTTTTATATGGCAGATGTTATGGTGGTTGACGCAGCCTAGTTTAACCCTATCTGTGATAACTCCATCCTGGTAGTAACATAGTCACCCCTTAGTAATAAGATAAGCATTTTTTAGGAATGTAAATAAAACTTGAGGTCCTTCTTGTTAATTACTAACAAAAAAGTCACTTTCAAATTAAAAAGGGTTGCTTTAAATTTAAATCTAAATCAGGGGTCTCAAACTCAATTTACTGGGGGCTGCCAGAGTCGAGGTCAGGGTGAAGTTGGATAATAATGGGCCTTTCTCAAGAAATGGTCCAATGAAAAAATACAATTAAATAAAAAAGGATATGAACAAATAAGGAAAAAATCAACCGTTTAATAAATAAGGAAAATGATAAATTATAAAAACCAAACAAGCCAAACATGTGAGTGGAAACATCTAATCAAAAAAAGGAAGCATTCCACCCAAAGTTAGGTGTGAGGTGCATCCACTGTCCTTTAAGTTTCAGTTCAACAGAAATCACCATCTCCTCCCACAACCCAGAAGCCCCCGGTGTTTCAATTTGGATAAAATATTTTACCATTAGATTGCAAAATAAAATTATTAATCGAATCGGCTAATTTGTTGAAACTTACATTCACTGACCCTGGTCAAACCAGGAAGTAGCTAGCCAATCGTATTGCGGGGTGGACATTCAAAACCCAAACATTAGCGGGTGAATTTCGAGCCCTACCTAATAAATTAGCAAAGAGGTAGCAAACTCACACGAGCTGCACACACATTTGTTATAATAGGGCAGGGGCCAAAAACTATTATCTTGCTGGTCGCAAGTTTGAAACCTCTACTGTAAATCATTCATTTCCGCATTACGATCTACCAATTACGGAGATAATACTTGTAGATTATATGGCATCAGAAAATATCAACCTAATATTTTCAGCCTGTCTCTTGATTGACAGTTAAATGATACAAAATATATAACCAATCCGGTTACTTGATTGACAAACTACTCAGATGAAGGCTGAAATTTGACTTTTCTCTCACTTTTCTTGCACAAACAATAACCTTAACGCTAAGCTAGTCACTATACAAGCTGAACCAAATGAATACTGACAAATGGCTAACATTGCTTCTATCCTAACAGCTCAAACATACTGACGAACATATACAGGTACTGTAATATACCTTTTAACTCCCCGGAAGGGTGACAGGAAACAAATCAGTTACTTCTTAAAGCTTTGTAGCGTATGTTTTGCATTATTAAGTTAGCTTACATCAACATTCCTTTCTGGTTATATCTTATATTCTAGTTTTCATATTAATCATGACTCGAACTTGCCTCCGCATGGCCAAAGCTTCCAGACTGCCCTGATGCAATTAAAGGTGCAATATTAAACTCCGGCTAGCAGCAAACTCTGAAAAGGACTTGAGATGAATCCCAGGTACATGCACATTTGTAATTCTGATTTCTTATGAAGGGTTTTCATTGCTGCACCTGTCAAACCAGAGAGCTTGTTTAAAAATATATTTTTTAGGGTTGTTATGTGCTCATCTCTAACTTTTGTCCATCAACATAGACAAATTGAATGTCTTGAGGCAACGATGCACTATGACTTTCATAAACTGATCTATATTTCAAAAAACAGTAAGTTTTGTAGTATAGAGAGAGAGAGAGAGAGAGAGAGAGAGAGAGAGAGAGAGAGAGAGAGAGAGAGAGAGAGAGAGAGAGAGAGAGAGAGAGAGAGAGAATAAATTGGAAATACATCCTCAAAATGGAAATAGAACATGTCTTGAAATAACAAAAACAATTCAAACGGGTAAATGAAAATAAAGTCATTTTAAACCATTTGCCGTTATCACCGTTTTCCACTTTTCCCTTTTAACTTTTTCAGGACCCATTATTAATCGCAAAAAGGCAATACGACACACTCGTTTACAATGAAATTAAATGTGGTCCCTCTCACATTCGGGATGGCGCAGATTGACTGAGCAGGAAGAAGAGAACGGGTGAGGGGGAGCATGAGGAAGCTGCACTGCCGTGGGCCATGGGTGGCTTGGGTGGTAAGGCCCGTCTTACACCCCCTTGTGTTAATTTTTAGGACACGCTCATGAGCAGACTCCCTGATTTCAGAATTATATTTTATAGTAAATTCGGCCTATAGGTGAGCATTGGTAGTATTTATGTATTTACACCTTGATTTTGTGGCTGCAACAATAAATCGATTAAAACAAAGTAAAATAAATGAATTAACGCGTTGGCAACACATTTCATTAATCCTTACGTTGAAGCGTGAAATGTATGTGCCACTCGACACGTCATATCAATGCACGGTACCATGGTCCTTCCATACTTAACATATTGTGGTGAATTGTGGGGAAACACTTATCAAAATTCAAAGGAACCGATAGTTACATTATAAAAACGAGCACTGCAAATGATCTACAAGACTGAGTATCTGGATCATACACATGAGGTATTTCTGCAGTTTAAGTTGTTCAAATTTCAAGACCTAGTAAAATATAATACAGCTGTAATGTTCCTTAAAGCTTTTAACAAAATGTTGCCAATAAATATACATAAAATGTTTGAAATTCAAGAAACAGCTCATTGTTTGAGAGGATATGGAGAATTTAAAACGCCTAGGATTCAAGCAAAACGTAAAGTTTTTTGTGTGTCTGTGTGTAGTGTAAAACTCCGTAACAGTCTGTGTTTACAACTGAAACAATACAATACTATTCAGAAGTTTAAATTACTTTGCCCCCACCTGCACTCATTCTTTCAGCCCCAGCTGAGACTCATTTCAGAATTATTCCTCTCCCTGTTCAAACACTTCATTTTCGGTCACTCTTTGTCAGTCTGTCAGCGAACCTCCGCACTCGCAAGGCAAGCACTCTTTGACTCTTGTTTTTATTCCGATCTGATCCAGCCTCCTGCCTGATTCCAACCCCTGTTCCCTGTATTGATCCTCTGTCCTTGGCTTCCCGATCACCTGCGGGCTACGGGACTTGGTTCCGATCCACGACCACGCTTCGTTCTCCTGTACAGGCTCCCCGACTTGCCACCTATCACCGGCCATGAGGGCTTCCTGCTGGCTTCCTGCTGCCCAGCAAGCACCAGATCGCTGTTGTTTCCTCCCTCCCTGACTTTTCCGATCCCTTAATAAAGCATTGTGTGAAACGTTAGGAATTTGAGACCACTGCTGGTTCCGGTCGTTACAAAGAGTTGGTATGGTCACAGTATTCACTGCAAAGGTCTTAGTCTGTTTCGCCATGTCTGTTCTCTTAACATTGTGGGTATTTTGTCCTTACTATTGTTAGTACTTGCTCTTACATTGTTGGTAAATTGTTGTGATAAAGCATATATATATATATATATATATATATATGCATATATGTATGTATGTATGTTTGTATGTGTGTGTATATGTATACATTGTATATTACATATTGTACATGCGCAATATTATACTATGTCATATTGTTGGTCTGTTACCTTAAGTAACACAGTTATAAATGTTTTTTTCTGTTACAAAAACTATTGTTTGCTGTTTATGAGTTGCCTGTGAGCTGTAAAAACTTGTTTCACACCTCCTGGGAATATCAATTCAACAAAAGTGGTCAGGATTTTATTTTTTTAATTGCTTTAAGTTTTGTATAAGAGAGAAAAGGGGTGGGATTTAATAAGTGTTCTTTGTCCGAACTTCCTTTAGGCATTGGGTTATGATTTAGGTTATATTTATATACGAACAAAATAAAAAAAATGCCTAAAATGAATACATTGAAACAAAAATGATTGAATTTAATTTTGTTGAGACATTGAGAGGATATGCTTTTAGTACCAACTTTAATGGAGCAGAGGGCGACTCAGGACCACTTTTATTGTGCAACGTCCTCTTGTTCCAACGACGAACCTATAGTAGCATTTTGGTCCGACAGAAGGCGGCATGAGACCGTATTTTGACATATGAAAAATTGAGTGGATGAATGGCCTTTATTGTAATTATACATGTATAACCCAATAGGAGGGCTACTCTTTTCAGAGCAAGTAAAATAATTTAAAGAGGTAACTATTTTCGAAAGGATTAAAACGTTAAAAATGCACAACGTCAACTTGATCAGTCAACATACTCACAAATTTCCTCTGAAGTTGCCTTTTTTTTTACTTTATAAAAATTGCCTCTTACATATTTGCAGGTGTATAGTGTGCATGTGTAAGTATTTTTGTTTATTGTTAAGCTATTTGACAAACACTTGGATTTTTTTTTATGAAAGGTAATTTGTTGTTTTATCAATTTTTGTAAATCTTTGCAAAACATTAATATTTCAATAAAGAGGAAGACATTAAAAATGTCAGTTAAGAAAATAAACGAACAATTGAATAATAGGAAAAGTAAGCGACCGATTCACAGCCCGAGCAATATTCTTGCTCAAAGTCATCATAAAGTCAGAAAAAAAACGTATTGGCCCATGCAGATGAGGATTATCCCGTTCCGATGTGCTCAGAAAAGTTGATACAGTCGCTGCTCATGAGCTAATTCACCAGAAGAGTTAAAAAACACAAAACAAGTGTGAGTGGCCACTTGGAGAATTCAGTACTAAAGGGCAAACTCAGCCAATTTAATACATACTACGTGATAAGAACTGACAGAGTGATGAATGAACATACCCTGAAGGTATTAGGAGCTAAAAGATGCACAGTGATATTTACATACACAAGCACATCTTGATATGCAAAGTTGGCTGTTTGCCTTCCCAGACGGAGATCGCGCACACGTCGGATGAGCAAACAGTAAGCGCCTGCTTCATCTCTTTCGCGGCAGGACGATCCGCTTTTGTGGATGTCAACTCCAATGACACGTCACATCCTCGCACGTTAGCTGAGGCGGCAAAATGTTTCCCCTTCTCCATTGCCAGAGGAAACCAAAGGGGCATGACGGCTTGCAACGACCCATACGCTACACAGCAAAAGACGACTGGCAAAGAACGTATACAGTAAACAGTGAAAGCCTGCATCTATCCATTATCTGCACTGCTTATACTCAGTATGGTGGCTGGGGGTTAATGGAGCCCATCCCAGCTATCTTCGGGCAGTGGGCAGGGGACAACCTGAACTGGTTGTCAGGCAGTCGCAGCTCACAGAGAGACTCATTCACACCTAGGGACAATTTGGACCAGCCAATTAACCAGACATGCATGTTTTTTTGGAATTTGGGAGGAAACTGGAGTGCACACTGGTTGAGGAGAACATGCAAACTCCACACAGGGAGGCTGCGGTAGCTGGACTTGAAGCATGAACCTCTGTATCGTGGGGCTAACCGCCCATAATCTGATGGCAATGGCCCATGCAGGAATCAGGAGGGAATGCAGACTGCGTTCAAGGACGTCTGCGGTGGCTGGGATTGAACCCTGGATCTTGAACTGTGTGCTTGCACGTTAACCACCAAGCTATTGTCCCACCACCCGGAAATGAACATGGTTATTTTTATTTAGATTTAGATTTCTACATTTGTATTCTGAAAGGAATGTTTTTTCCCAATTCGAAATATACTACATTGAAATAAAGACTAATGTCTCTTTCAAGGAGAGAGACATTATAGAAGTCAATGGAGTCTCCTGAGATTATAAGATCTTTCACAGTAAACTATAGGCAAAAACCATGACATATAGTCATGGAAATATGAAATTAAAATGTATTGAATGGTTTTATTAATACAGCGTTAAAATCATCCCTCCATCCATTTAGCCAAAAACGATAGAATGCAAGATCTCAGTAAGTCAAGCCATCTAGCGTTATTTTTCATTCTTTCATGGACTTTTTACATAATGGAAGATTACCTATCTATTGAAGTCTCTCTCTCTCTCTCTCTCTCTTTATATATATATATATATATAAATAAATAAATATATATATATATATATATATATATATATATATATATATATATATATATATATATATATATATATATATATATATATATATATATATATATATATATATATATATATATATATATAAACGTTTGTAAATGTTACTGTGCTTTACCACACACAAAAATCACTGCACACCACTGCTTATTGAAGTAGTGGTATTTTTTGTCTGTTTTCCTGGAGTACTACGTATGAAATCTAGCTTGTAGCTAAATCTGGTTTGTGCAACTCGTATGCTGTGCATTGTCCCTGTTAAATAAAGGAACCGGACCCAAAGTACTGGCACATTTATCAATAAATATTATCCAAATCGAATAATTTCATCAATCTATCACTTTGTGTCATAGCTCCATCCAGGTTTTCGAGGTTTGGCTTTTGTTTCTTGTTTTGGATATTCCGTTCTTTTGAAACCACGTGTTTGTTTGAATACCGGCTTTTTGAGAAGCCTTTTCTGTGTTTGGGTCTACCAGCCAAAATTAATGTATTTTTTTCTTTTTACTGTATTTCTTTTATTTTTCAATACTAATTTATGTGTTTTGAGTGATCAGGAATGTTTTCATAGCTGATTAAGGTCAAATCAGATGCTTTTTGGGAGGTAATGAAGAGACCAATTCTTTAAAAATGATTTCATAAATGAAAAATGTCCTCGTTACACAAGAAATTCGAGCTACGAGCACAATCCTGGAATAATTTAATACGGTATTTAGAGGTACCACAATATTGGAAAAAAAATGTAAATGCATATGGACAGGCGTCAGGTAACATTCAAGACACGCAACGTTAAAGCTTACTGGGGGTCAATAATTCCACCGACCTCTCCCGGTCCGGAAACACCTCGCCTGTCATCCACCGCAAGCCCCGCGGCAACTCAGGCAAAACAACATCTGCCAAGAGCTGCCCGTGACCTTCTTCCGGGGAACCGTCGAGAGCGTTTCTGACATCCTGCGTGACGTTGCGGCTGGCCTGCTGCACTCGGGCAAAACCTCGGATCAGCGCCCAAAAGCGCTCGCCCCTGCTCTGAGAAGATTATTCACATCCTGTTGCCTTGGAGGTGCCATTGCCACCACAGGTGACAATCAGTGCCCTGGACCTGCTGCCCTCTGAAAGGCACCAGTGCTCCATCAGAATCAGAAGAAAGCTTTTCTCTAAAAAGCCACCGCTACACTGATCCCACCGATGCACCCTGTTAAGTATTCCGCCCATATTCAATGATCCATGGCTTCCTGGCCATGATGGTATGTGTGACTTTAAACCATTTGTTCCTGCAAAATTATACCTCATACTTTTTAATAATCATTATTCTAAAACTCAATGAAAAGCTCTGAGAATGTTACGAACATGTATTTTTTCTTTTTGCAAAATTGGTAAATGGTAAATGGTCTGCATTTTAATTAGATTGTGAGCCAACTGGACAGTGATACAAAAGACTGAAAAAATGATGGATTTAGAATGTGGAAATGTGGAGTACTTTGACGTTTTAGTTTCAAAGTTTACCACTAAATGGCTTTATATAATTTAAACCAGAGTTCACCAACCCTTTTGAAGCTAAGAGCTAGTTTTTGTTACTGATATGCGCAAAGGGCTACCACCTTGTGTAGGAGTAAAAACAGGCCTAAAAAATCAGCTTGACCCAACCCGAGTCGCGGGCATATAAACCCGAATCCGCCCAAACCCAACTGATTAACTTGATATGATAACCAAGCCCGAAAGAAACCCGGAGTTTTAATTCACCGCCAAAATAAACACAAAGCTTTACTTCTGCCGTGTGTACTCTAGCACCCAACTGTGCAGCTTTGGAGTTCACTTGGGGCCGAAATCAGGCATTTCCGCGAACCTGAACGAGTTGACACTGGAAAAAAAAAATCATATTCTGCAGATTATAAACTGCAAATAGTGAACTATTTGGCCAAAAAGCAGAGAGAGAGCTTTTAAGCTATTGGCAAGACGCGGTCATGACGTCTTACGTGAGCGAAGTGGAAAGAGGAAGCAGCGCGTCCTTTACCCCTACACCAAGGAGGAAAATCTCTTTGGATTAAGTCATTTGGAATCAAGCAGCACGGTGACACAGTGCTTAGCACGTGTGCGGCACAGTTCTGAGGTCCTGAGATCAAACCTTCCTGTGTGGAGTTTGCATATTCTCTCTGTGCTTGTGTGGGTTTCCTCCGGGCACTCCGGTTTCCCCCCACCATCCAAAAGCACGCATGTCAGGTTAAATGCCCGTTCCAAATTGTCCTCCGGGTGAATGAGTGAGTGAGTTGTCTGTCCCTGTGTGCCCTGCGACTGGCTGGCAACCAGTTCCGGGTGTGCCCTGCCCACTGCCCGAAGATAGCTGGGATGGGCTCCAGCACCCCGCGACCTTACTGACGATAAGCCGTGCAGATAATGGATGGATGGATTAAATTGATAGTTTGGTCAGCACGTTCTATATCTAAAGATTTACTCGTGCAAATCTTCCGTGAAGGAAAAACGCAACAAAATTAAAATAAATAAAGCGAGAGAGAAGCCCGGCTGGCCCAACTTAATGATTGACGTCCGACGTGAGCAAAGCAGAGGGAGGAAGCATCGCATCTTTTACAACACTAAGGAGGAATCCGGGCCGGGTTTGGCCCCGGGCCCCAAATTTTACCTCTAACCTTGTATTATTATGTTATCACTAGACCATTAGTGAATCACTAAAACATCATATCAATGAGAAACCAACTTTAATAGAAAATCCCAATATCCTTTCACTGGCAACCTATTTTCAGAACCGATTCGCGGGCTTCTCGTGTGTTCTTATGGGGCTACTTGGTGCCTGCCCTTACCACTTGCGAGACCCCTGATCTATTGAATGATTAGCTCTGATATTTTGCATTGACAGACTACATTTACCTTGATGGCAGTGGAGGCGATCTGAATGTGGTGCAGCTTGTGCAGTGTGCTCTCCCTGTCGATGAAGTAAGAAGCTGCCAGCTGGTGCAGAGCCTCCAGTGTCACGGCTGTACCATTAGCGTCACTCAACTCGCTCGATCCACTCAGCTTGCGCTTGTCCACAAAGATCATTAAAGACTCTTCGCCTGCAAATTGCAAACACGGACGCGTTAAAGTCACATTAGTCGCTTCGATTACTGACATAACCTTCAAAACTGTGGAGGACCGATCCTGCCATATGTCAAAATAATAATAATAATAATAATAACAAATATTTCTACATAAAATAAATGACAGTCATGTCAGTCATGAAAAAATAAATAAATATGTGAGAACAGACAAAAACAAGTACAAAAAAACCCTCGCTACTCCGCACTTTGGTTATCGCTGGTTCACTATTTTGTGAATTTTGAATTGAATTCGGGACAGCAGAAGCACAGGAGGTAAAGTGCCTCTCTTTGCATCAAGAGGTCACAGGTTTGATTCCCCGGCTTTTCTGTGTTATATTTCAAAGCGTCCTTGGGCAAGACACTGAATCCCTAATGACCCGATAGCAAGTAGTTGCCTTGCATGGCTGAGACTGCTATCGTTTAGTTAGTGTGCAAAAGGGAAAAGTGTGAAGCACATTGTAAATCACTTTGTGAGGTCTTCATTGATTTAAAAAGCGCTATATAAATGCAGACCATTTACATTTACATGTACCAATGAATTGTCTTTATTGTCATTGATATCAACATATTTTGCATTGTGTTCAGAGCAGGCAGCACACAAATGCAATAACAGGGGCAGGTTAGAAAAAGCTGTGTGTGTTTGGTGGGCATGATTGTCTGTGTGTACGATTGTCAATGGTAAATGGTCTGCACTTATATAGTGTTTTTCAAGTCACTAACACAACCTCCTGAGCTACTTCCACACGTTTTTTTGTATTCTTTTTTGTATTTGAAAAAAAAACTTGTATCCATTCATTTGTATTAGTTTTGTTTATCTTGGTATTTTAGTAAAATATTTTCTTGATAGGCTGTTGTATGCTGCCAGTCAAATAGTGGGGTGGGCGCTGAAGTCAAACAAACGGTGACATTGTGACCGCTAGCTATCAGCGTCTCGTTACTTTGGAAACAAAGGAATCAATTGAATTGGACTCAGAAGAAAATGGTGATCACCACCGAGTGCCCCCCGTGGATTGTTATAAGGTCCGGGAAGCGACTGAGGCAGTGTCAGGAGAGTAGGCAATAGTGGTGCTGCAGGTCCAGCCTACTGCTACGCCTGGCCTAACAACTCTCTTGAGCAAAACTTTTTAATGGATAACCTTGAGCTACAACTCTGGAGAAACTGCTACACTCAGGAAGGATGTATTTTAATCATCAGGGAGACCTAGCTCAACCCAAGGATTCCTGATGCTAGCGTGCAGCTATCCAGTTGTTGTATACCATTTATACCACTGCAATTCTGTTTTTATCTGTAGATCAATAGTTGTTATGCTGTTACAATCACATACTCTTAGTTGGTAAGGACATAATTTCGAGGTAAATTTGACCCTTTCGGACTTCATTGAAGGTGCATCACTACTTCACAAATTTTTATGTCTTGCAGGGGGTTCTGGTCCCCATTAACCGCCATAAGCGAGGGATTACTGTACTTTCTAAAACTGCGATAATACAAAAAAAAAAAAAATCATGTCACCATTGATATCATCGCTGCCCCATTGTAATCTGGAAGCCCCCATGGAACTTTTTTCCTCTTTCTAAATATGTCATGGGCGCCGACAAGCCCAAAAAAGGAAGCAATTGGAATTTTTTTCCTACAAATTGAGCTCTAATGGCTGATGCAGCATTCACTCCCTTTAGGAGAACTAACAAAGTGCGGAGCAGCACTAATCACACTTCTCAGCCTTTTACACATTTGAAAATAACCACACCAAAACACTTACGTTCCCGCGCTTGCTGTAATGTTCATGATATCTGGAATTAGTTCTCTAAAATGAACGTGAAGGATTAATGAATATTAAAGGAAGTAAAGAACTCTGTCAAGACAGTAGAAGAATACGCTGCTCCAATTGACCGACATGATGCAGTTGAGGAGTAATCCAAGGGACTGACTGTATTTTGTCATGTATTTGGTCATGTAATTTTTTTTTTTTGTATTGTGTCATGTATTACGTTGTATATGTCGTCATGTATATTGTCGTGTATTTTGTCATGTATTTTTGTACTTTGCCATGGATTTTGTCATGTATTATCTTGTATATTTTAATTGGTATTTTGTCATTTGTTTTATCGTGTTTTTGTTGTAATTTTGTTTATTATTTTGGCATTTATTTGGTGGTATTTTTTGTTTATAAATTTCGTCGCTCTATTATCGTGTATTTTGCCATGTATTTTGTTGTTTATTTTCTCTGGTATTTTGTCACGTATTTTGTCATGTATTTTTTCATGTTTGGTGTAATGTATTTTGTCCTGTAAGTTGTCATATATTTTGTTGTGTATTTTGCAATCTATTTTGTCATATATTTTTGTGCGTATCTTGTTATGTATTTTGTCATGCATTTTGTTGGGTACTTTGTTTTGAGTTTTGTCATTTATTATATCAATTTTCTGTTGTATATTTTATCTTGTACTTTGTAATGTTGTCAGAACCAGAACAGATAGTAGACCCAAAACGCGTAACGTTTCACAACAAACTTTATAGCGGAAGCAGAGAAGTCAGATGTGGGGAAAGAAACGGCAGCAATTCGGCGGTCACTGGAGAGTAGGAGCAGGGAGCTCACTGGATCGGAGCATGGTCGGAAGGCGGAAATGAGTTGAGCAGCCGGGACAGGAGATCAGAGTGTGGTCAGGGGGCAGAGACGAGTCAGGCAGCCGGGTTGGTAGATCGGAGACTGGTCGGTGGCCAGAAACGAGTTGGTAAGCCCGGGCGGGAGATCGAAGCGTGGTTGGAGGAAGAAGAAAGTCAGGGAGCCGGAGACGATTGGGAGTCAAAAAGTGCTTGCCTTGCATGTGCAGAGGTTCGCTGACGGACTGACAAGAAGTAAATGACAGCAGTTGGAGCCAAAAGAGCGGGCACAGGTAAGGGCAACGGGCAATCATGACACATGTATTTTGTTGTGTATTTCTTCATGTTATTTGATGTATATTTTGTAACGTATTTTCTCCTGTTTTTGTCGTGCTTTTTTCTTGGATTTTGTTATTTTTATTTTCATGTATTTTATCGTGTATTTTGTCATGTATTTTTTAGTGTATTTTATCGTGTATTCTGGCATGTGTTTTGTGGTAGAATTTGTTATTTATTATGTTCTTGGTAAATTTGTTATCACGTAATTCGTCATTTATTTTGTCGGTTATTTTGTTCATGTTTTTTTGTGTATTTCATCTTGTATTTCGTTATATATTAGGTTGGATATTTTTCTGTTTCTTTTCTCATGTATTCTGTCATGAATTTTGTCCTAGATGTTGTCGTACATTGTAAATTTCATCATGTATTTTAATGTGCATTTTTTAATGTATTTTGCTGGGTAGTTTGTATTTTGTATTGTATACATTGTATTTTGTCATACATTTCGTCATTAATGTTCTCATATTTTTTTCCATGTAGTTTGACATTAATTTTGTCGTGTACTTTGCAGCATAGTATGTCATGTATTTTCTCACATACTAGGTCAGTATTTTGTTGTGCATTTGCTTTTGTATTTTGTAATGAATTAGGTTGTGTATTTTGTTTATTTGTTTATTTTGGTCATGTATTTTGATGTGTATTTTACCATTTTTTGTAACGTAGTTTGTAGTGTATTCTGGCATGTATTTTGCACATATTTTCTCATGTATTTTGTTGTTGTATGTTGTCATGGAATACATGTGCTGATGATACGCTTTTAGGAGAGGCTCTTACACGTTGAGAAAAAAAATCCTCCAAAAAGCACAATACTTTATTGTGTTTTTGTAATGTTCAGAATTTCTGGAATCATTAAGGATAATTAACATGAGTGAATAATGAACATTACACAACATGAGAACCTCTCTCAAGACAGAAGAACATGCTGCTCCCACTGGCCGACATGACGCAGTTGAGGAGTAATCACGAGGCAGACTTCAAAACAAGAAGCTAGACGTAGCGGGTGACCTTTCGGATGATTAAAAGAACACAACAAATAATTGGCCGCCGTGTCTGGACCACCTTGCTTGTAGGACATTTCATTAATCAAATGCGAATTCTATATTGCTCAGAGCATACATGGTTGCAAACTTGAAGACTATATTGTTTTCTATTGCCACTTGATTATATTTTTTCAATTTGAATTTAATATTTTCATTTTCAATTAATCTGATATTCATACTATATATACATATATACACACATTTATATATATATAGATAGTTTCTTCCCCAGAGCCATCACCACCCTTAACACACACCGCACAAAAAACGGAAACTCTTGCAAACACACTACCTCATACAGATGTAAAATTGTATTCATGCCTATGTTTACTTTGCACAATGTTGCCTATTTTGCACTACCGCATATTGCACTAATATGATCCCAAAACTGTATGTAACATCCTACATGCCCACACTTTCTTGTGTAAATATGGTGTGAATTATAACCTTTATCTTCTTTGTTCCTTTATCTTCTTTGTTTTCTTTTGTCCTCACTGTAAAATATGAACCTTGAGTGCCACGTCCAATTTTGTTGTCACAATATGTTCAGAAGGTATATTCTATTATATATATATATATATATATATATATATATATATATATATATATATATATATATATATATATATATATATATATATATATATATATATATATATATATATATATATATATATATATATATATATATATATATATATATATATACTTTTTTTTATTTTATTTTATTTTATTTATTTTTTTTTAAACTTTATTTTACATTTATTTGGATGACCTTTTGATAAGTTTATATTTAAGTAGACTCTCAAAATACGGAGATAAGACACCAATACGTCAATGTATATTGAACTTGCAAGGAGGACAGGAGAGAGCCCAGACCTCAGATAATAAACCTGCTCTAAAAGACTTCCCCAAACCCAGTGCTCTAATATTGTCTGTCACGTTCTGCTCTGGAAGAAGAAATCCTCTCGTACCCCAATGCCCCCCCTCCAGTTCAACCCTGGACCTCCCCAATAGATAATAATGCATTTGTCCTGAGTATGCATTCAAACAGATAACCAATAAAATGCCAATTAACTCGAGCAAAAAAAACAACTTTAAACAAAACAAAATTATATGATATTTAGTAAATCAAAGTTGATATACATGGATGAATACACAGCTTATTGAAGCAGGACCAAGCAAGTCCCAGCTCCTACTCAATAATAAGCAACGACACTTGCTGGTTTACTGACATAGCAATCCAAAGGCACCAAGGATGTTTTTTTGGGTTTGTCATTAGAGAGAACCAAATCATGGACAAATATAAGTCTCACATGAAATCTGGGAAAGGTACCACTCATGCATTAGTCCTATGCATCAGCACTTCATGAAAGAACTTGGTTTGAACCTGTTTGCACTGCTTTGATCAATCTATCTTTTATTTTCAATAACACAATATTGTTGGGGACAAAACAATGATCGCTCAATATCGATGTTAACCCGTCACCTCGGTTTATGTCAAATATCCGTCTTTCGGGCACATTTTTGCTGAAAAAAACTCAAGGCTATTATCAGCCTTATTGGCGTGTAATGTCCTGAAGTAAAATATTAATTTATTTGGTTTTATACTGTCCGCTGCCAACAGTTTT
The DNA here is from genome assembly GCF_059441175.1 of Urocampus carinirostris. Lineage (NCBI taxonomy): Eukaryota > Metazoa > Chordata > Actinopteri > Syngnathiformes > Syngnathidae > Urocampus > Urocampus carinirostris. The sequence continues at coordinate 14,591,140 of NC_142360.1, read as the reverse complement.
AACATATAAAGCACGCTGATTGTTGCCCGTCTCCACCTCCGTGGTCGCAGTGATACACTATGGCCCATTGTCAAGCAACCTCGGGAGGAGCCGTTTGTTTCTCTTTAACCTGTCTTTGTTCTCCTGTCGCCACATCTGGGGTTAAATATATTTTTTATGGGATCATTTCTGGACCTGTTCCACTTTGTGTCTGTTCTTCATACTCAGTGCTGTTTGCTATCTGGCCTAAGTGAAGGCTAAATGTATACCAAACACTGAAAATAACAGCGCGACTCTTTCCCTGGTGTTAGAGGAACAATTGCTGACCTGTACAACAAGGTGTGGTAATCAAAGAACAGCAACATGATTGGAGAAAAGGACACTGCATAATAGTCAAAACAAAGAACAACAGTGAAGTATAATAGTCCAAATAGCAAATGGGCATCCTATGCAATCTCTTTTGCAGGTGTCCCATATTAAAAACAAACAAACGTATCACCTTTACATCTATCAAAATACGTTTTAATTTTTTACTAAATCGGTAACAAGAAAAACTGACTTTAATATTATTATTGTCTATTCATTGGATAGTTAGACAATATTTGGTTAATTATGTGTTTATTTACTTGTTTATTTAAGTTCATTCAATTGGTGGACTTTTCTTCCATATAATTTGTGAAAATGTTAAAATATGGTGATGTAAAGAACAAACGTAAACAGCACTTTAATTTATAAAAAAGTCTAAAATAATGAACTAATCTTTTTTGATGCTGTTGTACAGGTGCGCCACTTTACTGCTATAATACACTTTAGATTTTTGTTTAAAAATGATTAAATTATTATTTTTTTAGGGTAATGGATTCCACTGCTGGTTAATTTTGCTAATATTGTTCTTATTTTACGATTTTTTTTTTAACATTTGTTAGGTTATAATGCATATAAATGTCAAAGTACTCTTGGGCAGAAACTGAACCCCCAAAGCCCCTGATAAGCAGGGAAGCGCCTTATATGGCTAACTCTGATATCGTGTGTGAGTGTTGGTATAAATGGGTAAGTGTAAAGAAAATTGTAAAAAGATTCGAGAGGTCTTCATTGACTGGTTAAAGAGCTATAGAATATGTGAAAAAAAATATCCTAAATTGAGCAAATATATTTGAAGTATAATTTTTCATATTTTACTCAGAAAAGTAAAATCTTTTGTGATTAGATCAGCTTTTCCCGATTAGCGACCTCAGATTTTATATATTTTTATTCATGCATCAATTTGTTTTATTTTATTTTCACAGGCCATACTAGAAAAAAGATTATTTACACATTTGCTAACAAAAAATAGTACTTTCCTAAAATAAGGCATCGCTAGACATTTACTACGGAAAAACAAATTGGTGGCACACTGCAAAAACTAAAACAAAAATTACAAAAATAAATAGATAAAATAAATGTGAATCTTGTTGACAGAAAACCTCCAAATTGAACTTTTTTTTTACTTTACTCACCAAAGTTAATATAATAGCAAATATAAAATATACAGAATAAGATATGATATATTTTTAACTTACTTAATTATTTCAGCATTTTTTTTAATTATTTTTAATTATTTTTTTGCAGTGTGTCACCATTTTTTATTTACAGTGCAGTTAATTGGTATTTTTTATGCTAAGACATTTTGTACAACAAAATAATATAATGGGAATAATACATTAACAAAAACTTACCCTTGGGAAGGACTGATTGAATAGCTAGATTATTAACTTTTCTGAATAAAGCATGAAAATTACTAGAGCTATTTTGCTCAATGTGAGTTCTGACCTTGGACTTCTGTCATTTACCTTCAGCTTTTTCTTTTTTAATTTAGTCGTGAACCGCACACAAAACAAACATCTATGTGGCGCTTCCCTGTGTGCCTTTCTGCTTGCAACCCACTCACCCAAAGGTGATGAATTGTTGGACAGCAACACACTTAGAGAGCAATTTCAAAGTCGGACAAGGCACAATTCTGCAACAGAAGCAGACGCGGCGGACTTTATTTACCTCCCAGTGTGGCGGAGAGCAGGAAGTGTGTTCCGTATTTCCTAATTACATTGTCGGTGATAGCGGCGAGGGTGGGCCGTCTTCCAAGAAGTCGAATGGTCTGAAGGAACCCGGGGTCCAGCGGAAAGGGCGCACCGTTGTTGGCTTTCCTTTCCAAGGCCAGGCTGTTTACTTTCCAACGTCCGAACTCCCTGAAAAGTCGAAGCGGAAGGTAAGATCGTCTGATAGTTTGTTTGTGCATACTCAAATCATAGCTCAGATCGTGCCAAAAAAATGCAACCCGACCTGACCCGACACAGCTTGCGGATATTAAAGTCTGAACCAGCCCGAGCCGGACCAATTAACTTTGAGGTACACAGCCCGAGGCAAACCCAATTTTCACATTTTATTTTTAAGGACAAAGTAAGGGGAAGATAGGCGCTTATCCAAGCAAATAGACGTGGGTTGTCTTGCTCAAGAAAGACACGGAATCTGTTGCGCGGATCCTTCGCAGAGAAAAAGAAACAAAGAACAATGATGGGGGGATGATTGAAAAAAAAAGTCAGCAAGATACACAGAGATTTTAAGCCCAACTCAAACTTTAGGCCAAGCTCGGCTTAAGATCGTACCTATACCCTATATGTAAACGGTAGGCCATCCTGGATTGTCACCAGTCTACACTCATTTTGTTGGATAGTCAAATGAAAATGGGATATGGAATACGCTGTTTTTTGTGACTTTACTGTTTATTATCGCCTGCATTAAAAGCAAGAGTGGTGATAATGTTTTTGTTTTTCATCTAAGTATACATCCCAGTTTGTTTGTTTGTTTTTTTTGTCTGTCCACCAAAGAAAAGAAGAAAGATTTTAGATACGGACACCTGGTTTTATAGGCAATCAGGTAGGTTACCTTAGATGGGAAAAATGCCATTGCACAGCTCTTCCACGAAGAAAATGAAACAGAAACAAGGACGAGTGGATATTTTTTTAGAGTCAGCCAGAGTAAAAGCCCAGTCTGATGATGGACATTTTAGGCCCGAATGTTGGGTCAGGTCTGGGTCATGTTTAAGCTCTTACCTCTAACAGAGAGTCAGGTAGATTACCCTAGATATGAAAAATATCAAAACACTGACTCCGCACTTTTGGGTTTGTTGACTCTGTATTATTTTCCGGAAACACATTCCACTCTCTTTAGCCAGAACAACATTGGATATCAGCACGGTCTTCTACAGACTGTCAGCTTACCCCAGATGTGAAAACTGCCAGAAAAAACTCACTTAGGATTTCTGGTTTTTCTGAGTCAACTACTTTCCCAGACCTACATTATATTCTGCCAGGGCAGAACAAGTTTGGCGAGGATGACGATTGTTTTCAAACTATCAGGTGGGTCATCCGAGATGTAAAAGACCCTGACAAAAAGGGGAATACCACCCAAAAACTAAAAGACTAAGTGCAATATCCTGGTTTTATGTTTAAAAAACATGGTTTCAATTGCAATATATGTGTTTCAAATCCAATATTCCAGTTGTGTTTGCTTTTTATTTATCTATATCAGAGGTGAATACATGATTATTTTCTATTTATTATATTTTCTATTGTATATTGTATTGTATTCTGTCAACTGGAGTGCCACCCTAATTTTCGTCATAACAACACAATGACAAAAAAAGGTGACGTCAATCACAATAATAACGGGGTAAATTTACACCCCTATAGTATGGCTGCTTTACTTGGGTTGCCTGGATGTAGATTATGTGATAGGAACCATCAATTACAACAAATAGTGAAAAGTTGTGTGCAATTTTGTGGCAACACTGATAAAAACCTTGATTTCCACAGGATGGAATTATTCATAAAAATCATATAATCGTTTTACATCTGTAGTAAGCATTGTTTAGTATATAAATGTATATATACTGGTATATATATATATATATATATACTGGTATATATATATATATATATATATATATATATATATATATATATATATATATATATATATATATATATATATATATATATATATATATATATATATATATATATATATATACTGGACTGTCTCAGAAAATTAGAATATTGTGATAAAGTTCTTTATTTTCTGTAATGCAATTAAAAAAACAAAAATGTCATACATTCTGGATTCATTAAACATCAACTGAACTATTTCAAGCCTTTTATTATTTGAATATTGCTGATTTTGGCTTACAGCTGAAAAATCCTATCTCAAAATATTAGAACACTTCCTCAGACCAAGTAAAAAAATAATTTTATAACAGCAAAACTAAATCAAACATTTGAAAATGTCCATTGATGCACTCAGTACTTGGTTGGGAATCCTTTTGCACGGATTACTGCATCAATCCGGCGTGGCATGGAGGCAATCAGCCTGTGGCATTGCTGAGGTGTTATTGATGCCCAGGATGCTTCGATAGCGGCCTTCAGCTCATTTGTATTTGTAGGTCTGGTGTCTTTCATCTTCTTCTTAACTATACCCCACAAATTCTCGATGGGGTTCAGGTCAGGGGAATTAGCAGGCCAATCAAGGACAGTGATGCCATGGTCAGTGCACCAGTTACTGGTGGTTTTGGCACTGTGGGCAGGTGCCAGATCATGCTGGAAAATGAAATACTCATCTCCATAGAGCTTTTCAGCAGATGGAAGCATGTAGTGCTCTAAAATCTCTTGGTACACAGTTGCATTTACTCTGGACTTGATGAAACACAGTGGACCAACACCAGCAGCTGACATGGCTCCCCAAACCATTGCTGACTGTGGGAACTTCACACTGGATTTCAAGCAACTTGGATTTTGCTCCTCTCCAGCCTTTCTTCAGACTCTGGCGCCTTGACTCCCAAATGAAATTCAAAACTTGCTTTCGTCTGAAAAGAGGACTTTGGACCACTCTGCAACTGTCCAGTGCTTCTTCTCCATAGCCCAAGTCAGACGCTTCTTCCGTTGTCTTGAGTTCAGAAGTGGCTTGACCATGGGAATACGGCTATTGTAGCCCATTTCCCGGACACGTCTGTGAACTGTGGCTTTTGATACCTGGACTCCAGCTTCAGCCCACTGTCTTTGAAGCTCCCCCAAATTCTGGAAGCGGCTCTTCTTCACAATTTTGTTAAGGCTGCGGTCATCTCTCTTGGTTGTGCAGCGTTTCCGGCCACATTTTTCCCTTCCAACAGACTTTTTGTGGATATGCTTTGAAACTGCACTCTGTGAACAGCCTGCTCTTTGAGAATTTTCCTTTTGTGTCTTACCCTCCTGATGGAGGGTATCAATGATGGTCCTATGGACAGCAGTCTTCCCCATACTTGTGATTTAGTTTACTGAACCAAGCTGAGTGTTTTTAAGGCTCAGGAAACCCTCGCAAGGTGTTTCGAGTTAATTAGATGATTCAGGTGATTAGTTGAATAGCCTACTTGTATACTTTTTCATGATATTCTAATATTTTGAGACAGGATTTTTGAGTTTTCTTAAGCTGTAAGCCAAATTCAGCAATATTCAAATAATAAAAGGCTTGAAATAGTTCAGTTGATGTGTAATGAATCCAGAATGTATGACATTTTTGTTTTTTTAATTGCATTACAGAAAATAAAGAACTTTATCACAATATTCTAATTTTCTGAGACAGTCCAGTATATATATAGTTTTTATCACTTCGACAGAAGCTTGCTGCTGTTAGCACCTCCTTTGGTGCAGGCTTTGTCGAAAAACATTTGATATTCAACCTGGCCTCGGAGCTTGCCAAGCAGTCTCTTATCTACCCAGTGCAGAAACGAGTGCTTGATACAACGATGAATACTACTATTCGTAACACATGCAGTAGATTCAATAGTTGACCTTATCAAAGAAAATGAGACTCATAGGCGCTCACCACATTTGACTGTATACTCATAAATAAATGTTTTCGCTAACAGTAGAAATTCCAAGAAGGGGCTAGTTTGATCAATCCATGGCTGGGCGCTGGAGACGGGCCATATAGACCCAGTACGTATGCACTAAATGCTACTTTATGGACAAAAGTGTACTTGTAGGCATGTTTCATATTTCGATTTGTTAATTTACATAGCTTATACCAGGAGTTTTAATAAGAACAACTGAGTAGCCTGTAGATGTAAGATCGGGCCTAAAAAATCCAAGCCAACCCGACCTGGGCTGCAGGTATTAAAGCCCGACTCAGCCCTAACCCGACCAATTAACTTAATTTGAGGGAGGGACCAAATCAAAGAAAAACCTGAATTGTCATCTTTTATCTGGTAGGTCTAGCTTATCTCTCGCAGACTATTAAAAATGTGATTATCCACCCCTCATTGTTCTTTGATTCTTATCTTGTATTCGTTATATTTTTACAGTCCTATATATGTTAATGATATCAGACAAAAAACGGTTTCGACTGTCTTGGGACTTTTCTGGAATGCAAACCCCGCGAAAAATGACTGATTACTGTATCGTCGCAGTATTTGTCTTGATGTGAGTAGATAGGAGTTGCATTGTGTTTGTACAGTTTTTTTATCGCTTAATAAGGGGAATTGCGACCGTTAATAAGGGGAACAATTGGCTAAGGTTAACAGGTATGTGTTAACATTTTTTAAATAGAAACATTTTTAAAGCCAAGCAAAGTCTGAATGCGTGAGCGGTCGCTAACATTCTTATAAGCAGACGCACACCATCACAGTCATTGCAACGGTGGCCAGTGAATCAAAGCTCCCCTCGCCGAAACTCATTTTCGTCAGGCCAGAATATCATCGAGCTCCCTAGGGTGTCGGCGAGCCGCCAATCAATTTCCCACCGACAACAATGACCCCCTGGGAAATATACACAACTGAAAACAGCTCATTAGACCTAGTTTCATGTCTGCTCCTTCATAGAACATGACGACATCTTATGTATTTGTATGTTGTCCACGCCGTCCTTCTTGGAATCGATGCGCCTGAGCCAGATGCACTTCTTACTCGGCGGGCTGAGTGTGTACCCCTACATTGAAGCCCACCACCTAAATCACACCTCTAAACAGTGTTGGGACTAATATATTACAAAGGTGGGTGTTCCTGGAGGGCAGTTATTTTTCTTTGTAAAGAGTACTGTAAAGCATTATAAATCATATTTTGAAACTCTACTTTTGTTACTACTTGGTACCCTACTACGTTACACCGCTGCTCCAGAAATGTAGTTCATCAACATTAGTGTCCTTTAATTGTTGAGTACGCTTGCTTAACTTACGTTGTCACAATTCTGTAAATTCAACCCTGAAGTGTGTTTATATTTACTTACAAACTACAACTGAATAGTTATGGTGGTGCCATCTCAAGCACAATATAACATTGCTGGATTCCTTCCAATGTAGATACTCTCCCTACCGTATTTAATAATATGTACGAGGATTTACTAACATCAAATACAATTCTAAAATCATGGAGTCCACTTATATATTCAGTGGTACCTCTTCATACGAGCACTTCTAAAGTTTGATATACAAGTTTTATTTAGAAATAAGACACTGAAGACCTAATGCCCACATCTTGCTCCACATTTGATGGAAAATCAAAGTCATGAGCATTCTCAATGGGGGGCCACTCACCACCAGCTTATTCCAGTTTGCACATGCAAACTACTACAGGCAAAACATAATATAAAGGTTTTTGGGGGTGTGTATGTTCAATTTAAGTGACAGTACCTTTAATTTTAGTTTACAATAAGTGTTTACACATCAGCAACAGTTTCTCCACATCACACACCTTCTTTATGGTGACTGCCTCCATGAAAGTGCTCGAATAAACCTGGAATTTTATTTTGTTGATATAAGTTTATTCGTTTTATTTATCTTATTTTTTTCAGGAATGAATCAAGCTTGTATGTAGATGTAGCAGTTTATATGGTTGTGTATCACCTGTCGCAAATGGTAGGCAGTGGCTTATACATTAGTAACAAACCAATAGAACATCAATGGACCAAGCGTGAGCACAAAATTTGCAGTAATAGTGTGAGGATTTGTGTTCTTTTTTTCGTAAAAATATTTTTGCAATACACCATGCCTGCAGAATTAAAGGACACATGTTGGAGAGTAGCCAGGAATGGAGAAAGGGAGAGTGGTTTGAAACCTTGAGACCAAATTGATATGGAGTGTCTCGGTTAAGTGTGCTTTTGCGAGCTCTTGGAATTGCACAAATATTAAGGGGTCACTGCCTTCACCGATTGGTAACCTAATTTTCTTTTTATTGGATTTATTTATCGTATTTATTGGCTATTGTATAGCAGATTTATGGGGTTAGCTTCTATGCAGGTATATACCGTAATTTGTTAAGAGACATTCAGAGTGACACACTACTTTTTAGTGTCAGTAATTAATAAATCAATTGTTAAATAAAGTAACTAGTAACAGTAACTAATTACTATTTTTCAGTAACTCACCTAACACTTGTCTCTAAAATCATATGAGGATTACAAATCGCCTCGCTGAGGGATTTGATGACTTGGACATGCCTTTACCAGACCGAACCCGGAACGGAGGGATCAGCAGGATTTGGCCTTAGGGCTGCGACGAGACTAGTGGGTAGCGGGAACCCGTTACGTGTCAATCAGTTCTCCGGTTTCTCGTATCCGTCACGGCGTCGAGCCGGCCTCAGGCAGCAGCGCCGTGCTCGGGTTAACAAATTAGGGAAACGGGCTTTGGCATGGCCGATGCTATCAAAATATAACAACAGCTGGACAGAGAAGCAGTCAGCAAAATCCACAGATTAAGCAAGCCGTTTTGCACCAATCAAAATTAGACAAAAAAGTTGTGCAGTGATGTTTTTTACAGTGCAAAATCTTCGTTTTTAGTGTTTATCATGTACAATGTTATCAATAATCCATCAATCCATTAATTTAACCAGAATTTTGGATTCCTTACTACATAGGTGTCAAACTCACTGCCCGCGGGCCACCTCCGGCCCGGCATACAATTATATCCCGCCCGTGAAATAATTGTATATGCATCTACTATAATGGCTTGGCAGATAACTCTCAAACTACAGGTCCTATATCGTAGTACTTCAGCTGCCTTGCAAGACTTAATGGAAAAAAAAAATCCATCAACAATCGAGTTTGCTTGAGCCTTACCAGCGCAGGCACATTTAAAACTATCTACTGAAAAACAATATGTTGGCCGGTTGAAAAACTAGACTGACAGGTGCATTAATAGTGAGTCTTTAGTGTCTGGAAACGGAGACGTGACGTCCGGAGATGAGCTGCTATCTAACCCGATGTAACGGAAGGCTAAACGGAGACTGGATGACGCATATGGTAAACCATCGCAATGGCCAAGAAAAAAGTTGATTCTGAAAAGTGAGCCTTTCAAAACCAATAGGAGGCAAAATATATGTTTCTTGACATTGCTGGTAAACATATAAGCTAATGTGGCCATAATTAATAATTTTCATGTAATATGGCACTAAATGACAAAACATCAGGATAAGATGCGAAACCTGAAAGTAGATCAGAAGATACAGAAAGTTGAAGAGTTGAAGAACAAAAGGAAGATCTAGCATATGTCTTTTGCCAAACAATATCACAAAGTGAAAAGCACAAATGTCCGAGCCAGAGCAGGAAACAGGACCCACTCGCGTAACGTTACTCACAGTTTATTGGGGAGAAGAGAAAGGAGCGCACACTCGATCCGGAGATCGTTTGTCGCGGGGAGTAGATTTCTCGGAACGCGCAAGTGGTATTTCCGTGCCGAGCGAGGGTAGAGTCAAGAGCGGGGGAAATAAAGATCGATGGCCGGGAGGAAAACAAGAACAAAAACACTGGACAGACGAAAACAGGGCTTGCTGAGTCAAAACGGAGATCCGCAGACGCACCGACAAAAGGAGATTGACTGGACAGGGTTTAAATACTGACAGGGAGCCAATCCGTCAACGAGCTCCAGCTGGCGCCCACGGGCGGGGCCAAATGGGCGCCATGGCAACCGTAACAGAAGCTGGCACCCACGGGCGGGGTCAATTGGATGCCATGGCAACCGTGACAGAAACTTTTCAAGTTGGATAGTTTAGACAGGATATGTTTTTATCGAGAGCAAAGTATTTTAAGGTATTCAATGTTTAAATTTGCTGTCTTTTTTTAATTCAAATTTATGTAAAAAAAGTTTTACACTCCTGCCTTACTACATTCATAGTTGACCTAATCAAAGACAATGAGGCTCATAAGAATTCACCATATTCCACTGTATACTCACAATGGAAAATATATTTTTTTAAATACTATTTCATTCTAAGAACTGTACAAATTTTAAGCTAGTGCTAATGGCACTTGTCACTTGTGACGGAAAGAGGACTAGATTGTCCATCCTATTTTTTAAATGTAACTAGTTTGTATTATTCTCAGTTCTACAACACATTTGGTTTAAGATCAGGTAATGGTATAATTGTAATCTGTGCAGTCCTTTGAGACATTTTTGTGATTAAGGGCTATATAAATAAATGTGACTTGACTTTTTACTTAATCAAGAAAAACAAAAAAAATCCTATTATGGCCTATATACACTGAAAAAAAAACATCTTATCCCAGTCTCACTTGGAGTAGAATGACATCATTGTCTGCCATGTTGCAGCTACAAGTACCCCAATAAAAAAATAAAAAAATAAATAACTAAATTAAAAAAACTAAAAAAAAACTTGTGGAAGGTCGTGTAGTTCCTAATGCTTTGTAGCACACATTTTTGGTTACACTACATAATACAGCGAAATTTACTGGTCGAGTATTTCAGAGTGTCCCTTTTAATAAGCAAAATCGTATTAATCCCTAATAAGGAAATAAATTTAAATGTGAAATTGTGAGGCTCTACTGGCGGAATGTTTATCTCATTTCCTGTATTATTTTTCCAATTTACACATTTGTTGATCAGAAAAGTAATATTTACAAGGAAACCAGAACAGTGGTCTTAAAAAAACATGATACTATTTAACATAAGCAAAGACATTGCAGTCCTGGCTGGCTAGTACTAGCTTTGTGAGAATATGAGAGCAAAAACTTTAAGTTCTGAGGAAATCAAGGTTGAGTTTTTGTGCCCTACTTCTCACTCGTCAGTTTGGCATTGGACACAATGCCTGCAGCAGTGTAAAGAGGTGAGTGTCAATCTTTGAACACGTTTTTCTCCAGCTTAAGCTTCTGCGCCTTATTTCAGGTAAAGAAGAAATACATATAATCTTTTTATTTGACCTCTTAAAGATAAGTAGTCAAGTTTAGAATCCCAAATCCCTAACAGTGTATGAATAATAAATAGTTTCTTAAAACTGAACAATTTAGTCAGAAATACACACATACATATATTTATAAATTAAAACAATAATAAATTAGATATCAAAAAATATTTTCACCCCTTTTGAGTTAATTCTTTGTACGACCTTTAGTCTTTAAGTCTTTTTGGGTATGTTGCTAGGGCAGCATGGCGGCGCAGTGGTTAGCGCGTGTGCGGCACAGTTCTAAGGTCTTAGGAACCTCCAGTGTGGGTTCAAATCCAGCTACCGGACTTCCTGTGCAGAGTTTGTATGTTCTACCCGTGCTTGTGTGGGTTTCCTCTGGCCACTCCGGTTTCCTCCCACATTCCAAAGACATGCATTTTAGGTGGATTGATCGGTCCAAATTGTCGCTAGGTGTGAATGAGCGAGTGAGTTGTCTGTCCCTGTGTGTCCTGCAATTGGCTGGCAACCAGTTCAGGGTGTCCCCTGCCCACTGGCCGATGATCGCTGGGATGGGCTCCAGCATCCCCGTGACCCTACTGAGGATAAGCGGTGCAGCTAATGAGATGAGATGAGTTGGGTATGTTGCTATGAGTTTTGAACATATTAAAACAGAAACATTTGCCTGTTCTTCTTTGAAAAACAGCTCACGTTCCTTAAAGTTCCACCCATATTTCCATTATTTCTCACAATCTTGCGAGTATCTGCTGAAGAAATGTAACCTCAAAGCATGTTGCTGCCACCATCATTTTTGACAGTTGGGATAATGTGTTCAAGCTGATGTGCAGTGTTACTTTTACGCCAAACGTAACCCTTTGCATTCCACCCAGAAAGGTCAATGTTGGTGTCATCTGACCAGATCACCTTCTTCCACATATAGTGTGTGTCCCTCACGTGGCTTCTTGCAAACACCAAACATGCCTTTTTATGGTATTCTTTCAGAAATAGCTTGTTTTTCTTGCCTCTCTTCCATAAAGAGCAGATTTGTGCAGAGTTTGACCAATAGCGGTTGCACAGACTGTTTCACCTCACCTGTGTATGCCTGCATGTCATCATATGTTATAATGGTTCTCTTGCTTCTCTGATTTTTTTTCTTCTTGTTTTGGATGAAGGTCTAGAGCATGGGTGGCCAACCCGGTCCTCAAGAGCTGCATGCCCTTCATGTTTTTGGATTTTCTCTGCTCAATTACAGGTCAGTCCAATCATCTGGGTCATTATCAAGCTTCCACATAGCTCCTTAACAAGCTTTAAATTTGCATAACCTGAGTTGGGGAAGAGAAATCTCCAAAACATGCAGGAAATACGGCTCTCGAGGATTGGGTTGTTACCCTTGGTCTAGAGGGACGACCAGGTTTTGGTAGGTTTGCAGTGGTTTTATCCTCTCTCTGTTTTGATAGTATTGCTCGCACAGTGCTTCCGGAGCTGTCTAAACGTTGTGAAATGTTTAGGTATCCCATTCCTCAGTTAAAATTTTACTCAACATAATGACGAATCTGCCTGGTGTGTCCTTTGGTCTGGTCTCCAGCGACTCCTTTAAGAGACTGCTGAGCTAATGAGAGAGCAACTGAGACTTATTTATACACAGCGTCACTCTCTTTGCCATAGTTAGTCATTTAGGTTGACAGTCAGAAGTCATCAGGGAACTTTTCAAGTCAGTTGGCTTAGCTGAGAGCAGGGGAACAATATCTTGGCAACACGTACGTTTTGGTGTTTTCATTGAAAATATAACATAAAATGTTGAAATAATTTGGTTCCACTTCATGATTGTGTCTCAAATGTTGTTGAGTCTTAGAAAATATTTTTAGGTTTTAAGTCTGAAACGTGGAAACATGCTCAAGGTCGAAAGCAGCATCATTAAAGCACGCTGTGATGCTCGACAGTTGCGTGTTCTCATGACGGGTGGCCGTAGCTTTTCGCTAACATCTGTTGTTATCTGCGCTCTTTGAGCTCAAATAGGCCAGGACCAAAACACACCTGCGACGATTGTACACGCTGTGTCTTTGATGTATGCGTCGCGTGAACAATGACATTGCCGGTGACCTACATACATTATTGTTTGGATCCGCCTCAATGTCATTTTTCGTTGCTGGAATCCCCGAAGGGAGGAAAGTCAGGGCTTCGATAGTGTGAAATTGTGACCCACGGTTAATAAAAAGCACATAACCTTTTTTTTATTTGCATCGTAGCGCTCGTAGTCATCTGAGAGTCGGAGCAAATTTATCAGCACTTTAAAGATGATAGGAGAGAGCTTAAGTCAGCCAGATGCACTAATCTGACTGCAGACACATTGATAGTGACTGAAAAATAAAAACTGCCATCAAACGCATAATTTTTGTTAGATTACATTTCAGGTGTGCCATAAGTTTTCAGAAAAGATTATACAAAATATAAACAAGATTCGATCAAACTGTATGCAATAAAGGATTTGTGCTTCCTGGATTCATTTAAACGACCTATGTCAAAGTCAAGGCCCGCAGGCCGGTTGCGGCACACAATATTTTTTTTCTACTGCACCTGAGATAATCTGAAGACATTATTGTATTATACACCAGAACTCGTGCAGATATACATTAACTTCCTCATATATGTTGCACACAGGGTTCATACACCTTTTTTAAAGCCAAATTTAAGCACTTGTTAAGGCCTTTCAAATGCAATTATCCAAATCTCCAGGACCATTATATCTGCTATTTACATATGGTTGGTTGGTTGGATTCCTTAACCACATGGGTCCTAGGGAAACATATGTAAGCTTGTGTGTGCATTTATCACTACATCTTATATTCAATCTTGAGGTTCTGAATATATTTGTCTTTAAGACATATCTCTTCCCATTTAGGTTTTGGGTAAAAATGACAGTAATATCCATCCATTATCCACACCACTTGTCCTCAGTGGGGTGGTGCGGGGTGCTGGAGCCCATCCCAGCAATATTTGGGCAGTGGGCAGACACCCTGAACTGGTTGCCGGCCAGTCGCAGGGCACACAGAGACAGACAACTCACTCGCTCTTTCACACCTAAGGACAATTTGGACTGGTCAATTAAGCTGACATGTATGTTTTTGAAGTGGGAGGAACAGGACTGCCCCTAAGAAACCCACGCAAGCATGGGGAGAACATGCAAACTCTGGAGAGGAAGGCTGTTAGCTGGATTTGATCCCATGACCTCAGAACTGTGCTGCGGACACGCGATCCACTTATATGTGTATATACAAATATATATCAATAAATAAATAAGTTCATGCATGCTAAAGGCATTCAATGATTCTTTCATTTGCAGCCACAAGGGCCACATTTGTCTCATCTTTCTAATTTATTGCATAAATGACCCTCAAAATCAGCTTAGTTGTTAGAAAATTGGTTTATTTTGTAAACATGTGAATTAATTACATCTGTGCTAAAGCCAATCCAATTATATATTGTTTTTTGAAACCAAGTAGTCTGAACTGGACTCAACTTGCTGGTTGATGTTTGCATAAATGATTCCCTAGAGATGGGCTATTTGGTAAAATATGAATGTTAAATGTGCAGTCCACACAAACTATGAGTATATTTGTTCATGATTGATCAATTCAAATTGTATTTTATGTCATGGAAGCAGGCTGGTGATGACTTATTTGGCACAGGTATAATGGTAGCGGTCTTCAGGCATGAAGGGACAGTGGCTTTCCTTGGGGAGATGCTCCCTCGCACAGTCTTTCTGCTCCCTACCAGGTATATTGTCTGGACCCACTGCTTTCCGGGTGTTGATGGACATAAGTGTCCTTTTCACGCTGGCACCAGATAGGCACAGGGGCTGGTCCTGTTTAGGTGGTGGTATTCTTTGTGGGCGTGTGTTTGTCTGTGCCTCAGGGAGTGCAAAGAATCTCTTCAGGCTGTTGAGCAGGGCGCTGTCACTCGCACAGCTTCGCGCTGCAGACCTGTAGTCTTTGATAGCCTGAATGCATTGCCATGGGCTCTGTGTGTCCTTGCTGTCTTTGAAGTGGAAAGTAATATTGTCTGAATGTATTTCTTTGCTTTATTGACTCCATTGGAAAGGTTGGCTCTTGCTATTTTCAGGCCTAATTCATCCCTAGCTCTAAAGACCTTGTCTCTGGCCTTCAGCAGCTTGTGGACATCTCTTGTCAACTATGGCATCCGGTTAGCTCGAGTGGTGATGCTTTTCATTTGGGTCACATCATCAATGAATTTGGTGATGAATGAACGCACAATGTATGAGTGCCCCTCCATGTTTATGATGTTGATGTAGGTGCCAGCTTTTCTGAATATTTCCCAGTCTGTTGACCCAAAATAGTCCTAAAGGGCTGACGTGGCCTCATGTGGCCACACACTTATTTATTTCGGAACATGTTCGACTGCTTTCACTTGTTGTTTGTATGTTGGCATTAGCATATCAGTGAGGTGGTCAGAGGCTCCATTATGGGGGAGTGAGTTGGCTTTATATGCTGCCTTTTCCAATGTGTAGACAAGGTCCAATGCAATATCTCCGTGTTAGAAAATTTACATACTGATGAAACTTTGGTAGGACAGTTTTAAGATCAGCATGATAAAAATATCCTGCAAGGATTATATAAACGTCTGGGTGTGCCGTTTGTTGTTCACTCATACAGTAACTGGATACAGTTCATTCAGCACCACATTCCTATCGCTGTCTTTACTGGTTGGGGGTATGTAAGTAGAAACCAGAAGGATACAACTTATCTCCCTGGGCAAGTAAAAAGGGAGACACTTCATGATCTTAAACTCCTGCCAGTGATGAGCAGTGCTTGCATACTACAGTGGCATTGCGACACCACTTGTCGTGGGTGTAAACACAGACGCCACCTCTGCGTTTCTTCCCTCGTTCTCCAAGAACCCTGTCAGCTCTGTAGCATGCTAGCTGCCCCAGTTGTATAGCCGAGTTGGAAATGCTATCGTTAAACAATGTTTCAGTTAAAAACTAGCACACAACAGTCAGTCACTTTACAATAAGCTGATCTCATAAATCTTATGTAATCCATTTTATTGTCCAGAGATTGTACCGTGGCCAAGAGGAACGATGGTATGGCTGAGCGAGTTGGAATAGCCTTGAGCCTAACTCGGACACCGCGTCGCTTGCCCTCCGTCCTTGTCCTCACGCACCACATCTGGAATATCCTTGCCCAGGGGGCAGGGAAGCAGGCGAGTCCGGTGAGTTGCTGGGCCAGCTAGCATGCCGGCAAAGTAGCCCTGTCTCCCTTAGAAACTCTCTGACTATGTTCAAATCTAGGTGGATCTTATTTCTCCGAATGTGTAAGAGAGCCAGCCATATTCTGCCATGGACTGACAGAGAACATTTGCAGACAAACATTAATTTTCACGAACAGCTCGCTGTGTGCACACGCGTGCCACCATCACTCACACTGATCAATTTATTGATATCAAATTGATAGATAGATAAATAAATAAAAGTGAACTTTGTTTTCTTACATTATAAGTGTGGCCTTCAGGAGAAAACCTTCGGACATCTCTGACCCGGATCTTCTTTCAGACAAGCTGATGTAATCTTTTTTCAGGTTTTTGCAAGTTATTAGCCTTTCAGGTCAAGTGCTTTTTCTGTGACAGTTTCCAGGATGCTAGCAATCACTCACTACAGTCTGAAACTGGACTCCCAGATGTCCAGAGACACATCACTTCAATAACATATGTTGTAAATGCGCAATGTAAAAACAAATATGTACACCACTGTTAAACTGCCAAACAGAATGCGTGGCAGCACACAATTTCATTCAACGACTGAATCTCACTCGAGCCGCCAAGGACGTTTAAGTGAGCTCACTTTGCAACTCAGCAGTCAGTAACGTGTCTGAATGCAAAAAAACACACAAGATAATTCACATTCACAGTTTCAAACAAAGCAAGTGTTCTCAGCTTCTCGAAGGACGGTCCCAAAGGGAAAACATACAAAACCAAGGTTAACATGAGCTGTTTAATTCTCCAGTTGGAAAAGCCCGCTTTTAAAAAATGCTAATGTTTGGTGACCTACACATTGTGCTCCCAACGCGTCTAATTATTTGACTATTTAAATGTCACGCAGAAAAAAGCAAATACATTGAGCAAAATTACTTTTTAAGGATACAAAAGTACCACGTTTTCCAGACTATAAGGTGCACCAAAAAACCCCAAACGGCCCAGAAATTTGAACATGCGCCTTATAATACAGAGCACCATAAACACTGATAGAATTAGAAATGCATCACCATATTTGTTTTAATACTAAACAGTTGATACATTTTATAGTTGACCACAATTGCATAACAACAGATAGCAATGGTAGAAACCTAACCACTATACTAATCAGGGATGATAACAACCTGGCCTACAGAGAGGAGGTATAGAAGTTGGTGGGCTTGTGCAGAGACAACACCCTGGTCCTGAATGTTGAGAAAACTGAATGGATCATTGTAGACTTCAAGAAAAAAAAACAGTCGAACCATGCCCCAGTTCTCATCAACAACAAAGCTGTGGAGGTGGTCAGCAAGTTCCTAGAAATGAACATCACAAACACATGTACCTAGTCTGTGAACACTGCATCACTGGTGAAGAAGGTACAGCAGGGCTTACGCTTCCTGTGGATGAGGAGAGTCTACCTTCCCCTACCCAACCTCACCTCATTCTACAGAAGCACTTTAGAGTACCCTTAGTAACTGTAACTCTGTGTGGTGTGGTGGCTGCAGTCCCTCTGACCGGAGCAGTATGAAGAGGGAGGTGAGGACAGTGAAGAAAATCATTGGAACTTTTCTTTCCTCCATTGGCCAGAAGCGCTGCCTATCCTAAGCCACAAACATCATTGGGGACCCAACTAACCCCTATAAAAGACTGTTCACACTGCTAACCTTGCATTTCTGAACAGTACTCATAGCAAGGATTCTTTACTTACGACTCCACATCCATATTCTTTGTACATTAAATGATCCTCCTACTGGCTTATTTCAAGTATTTTGCATTGTTGTACAGTATCCTTTTCACAATATTCCAACTGATTACTACATACTTATATTTATATATTTACAAAAACTGCAGGTCACATGTATCAACATTTTGTTCTGCATTACTTGAGTACAAGAATGAACAATATATGTCTGTATGTCAGTCTGTCTGTCTGTGTGTAAACAAGGAAAGCCCTAGACCATATCCATTAGATCACCAGGGATATATATACACATGAAAAGGCTTTAGGGCTTATCTCATTATCACATTATTTGTACTTACGCTACCAGATATGAGAAATGAAAAAAAGAGAAAGTGATTAAAAAAATCAATATATAATTCCATTTGACTTCTTCCCATCTCACACTAAGTATTGTAAGAGACAAATGGTTTTAATGAGTGCAGCCATGCTTTTATTTAAATATTTAGGCATTGTGCGAAGTCATTCGGTCATCCTTTCTATTAATTTAGTAAAGTACCTTATGTGTTTTGTGAAGATTTTGTGAGTCACCGATACAATACTGTATTTTAGTGGTCCCTAACTTTTTCTGTGCCATGGACCAGTTTAATGTCTGATAATATTCTCGCAGCCTGGCCCAATTACATCATTTACAATTACATACCGTGGAGGTGAGATAACCGTTGTTTCAATAACATCCGTCTGCCTTCACATATATATATATATATATATATATATATATATATATATATATATATATATATATATATATATATATATATATATATATATATATATATATTATATGTATATGTATATTGATTTCATTGAACTTGACTCAGATAATGTGTGGCTATACCAGTCTAAAAACTTGATTTCCAGGGAATAGTGGTGGGTGATTGCAGGTGTAGGGAACACATTTTTAATCAGGGTTTTCTCAAGGTCAGAAAAAAATTACAGAGACAGTCTTTAAGCCACACAATTTCTTGCTATGAGTTAAATAAGTTTCATTTTCAAGCCCCTTCGTGCAACTCTACAATAAGCATTACTATTGTACACATTGTCTCGCTCTTAAACATCTTGTGCTTTTAAGAGACGACTTGAGGATGTGATTGCTGTGCCTTTAGACATGCACATTGTTTGTTGACATGTTCAGTTTTTTGGGAATATTGATTCAAGCGTCACTTTGGAAATGTGTTTAGCGTGCCCTTGTGGACATCATTAGCAAACCCTTGTGGACATTCTGTGATAAAGGTACTTGCAGATATCCTCTGGCCTGGTTGCTTTACATGTTTGATCTTTAATTGTTCTCTGATTTATACAAAGAAAATGTTTTGGGTGGTAAAATACAACTTTTTGGTCATACATTTTCACTCAGTGTCAAAAAAAAGGTAGTATAAATATGAATTTTTATTAAACATCCCTGAGCGTACAGTTTTGAGGAGTAGGTGGTTACTCTAGGCGTGATCAGGTGAAGGAGGTGCCAAATTAAATTTGAGAAAAAACACTTTACTACTACTACTTGGTTAGTATGGATTTAGAATGTGTTCCTTATAAAATATGAATTTTGTTTCAATAATGTACATGAAATATATTACATTAATTATTTTATGACATCTGAGCCAGTGACCTTGACTGTGTGTAAGATCAGGACATGGTGCCTCATGTTTCATGATGCTCTTTGTTTTTGTTTTGTTTTTTATTTTAACTAAAGGGACACAGAGTAATATTTGACCATTGCACTGTATCGAGCAGCCAAAAACAAGTGCTACAAATCACAAGGAAGAGCACAAACTTCAGAGGCAACAACCTGGCAACTGTTGGGGCTAATGCCTCAGTAGCTGCGGATCTTAATAAGTTCTTTGCTCGCTTTGAAGCTGGAAACAGTCACACCACACCCACCAACAACCAGCAGTAACACACTGACACTTCAGGAGAACGAAGCAAGGCGTGTGCTGAAAACTGTTAACCCCAGGAGGGCAGCTGGCCCGGATGGAGTACCAGGCAGGGTACTCAGGGACTGCGCCGATCCGCTGGCTGGGCTCTTCACCACCATCTTCAACCTGTCCCTCTCACAGGCTACCGTCCCACCCTGCTTCAAAACCTCCACCATCATTCCCCTCCCCAAGTAGTCAGCAGTGGAAAGCCTCAACGGCGGCAGGCCTGTCGCACTTACGCCTGTGGTCATGAAGTGTTTTGTGAGGTTGGTGTCGAAGCACATCAAGGACTCCCTGCCACTCACACTGGACCCGCACCAGTTAGCCTACAGGGCAAACCGCTCCACTGACGACGCCATAAACACAGCACTTCACACCGCGCTGAGACACCTGGACAACCGGGGGAGCTACGTCAGAATGCTCTTTCTGGACTTCAGCTCAGCCTTCAATACCAGTATACCCGGAGATCCTGGTGGAGAAACTCTCTCACCTAGAACTCTCTTCCTCCATCTGCCACTGGATAATGGACTTCCTTTCAAACCGCCCACAGTCCGTGAAACTCTGCAACCACGTCTCTCCCACCCAAACACTGAGCACTGGCTCCCCCCAAGGATGTGGACTGAGCCCCCTGCTTTTCACCCTCTATACTTCCGACTGCTCACCGACCCACCTCACAAACACAATTGTTAAGTACGACGACAAAACTACCATGGTCGGCCTCATCTCTGAAGGGGACGAGGCGGCGTACAGGGATGAGGTGGAGTCACTGACAACGTGGTGTTTGAAATACCACCTCATACTGAACACCACAAAAACAAAATAACTTATACTGGACTTCGGGAGGAAAGGCTGGAACCCAGCACCACTCATTATAAAAGGAGACTGAGTAGAGAGAGTCCACTCTTTCAAATTGCAAACACACTAACTCATACAGATGTAAAAATTGTATCATGCCTAGTGTCATGTCCTGCATGGTTGCCATGACACCCAGCTGGTCCCGCCCGTTGACACCGGCTGACACAGATCGACCTAATTGCGTGTGGGATTCTTAAGGGCTCGTTTTGGGACTGCCCGTGGCCATACCATTGTTTTGTTTGACTCGAGGAAAAACCTGTTCATGCCCGTTTGTTCTGAGTTACTGCCTTTCGTTCTTGAAGACCTGTTTGTGCCCGTTTGTTCTGAGTGATTGCCTGTAAGCCTGTTATTGTTTTGTCTTTGGTCCCTGCGTGTTGGACAACTTTTATTTTCTAAATAAAAGTGACTGATCGTCTTCGCAAAAATGAGTTCACCCTTCCTGCCTCTCGGTCCGTTCCCTGACACATACGCTCACTTTGCACAATGTTGCCTATTTACACTACTGCATTTTGCACTAATACGATCCCAAAACTATATGTAACATCCTATATACTCACACTTTATTGTGTAAATATTGTCTAAATTATAACCTTTATCTTCTTTGTTTCTTTATCTTCTTTGTTTTATCCTCACTGTAAAATGTGAACTGGAGTGCCACGTCAAATTTCGTTGTCACAATATGTTCAACCCATTTTGTAATAATGACAATAAAGGTCTATTCTATTCTATTCTATTCTATTCTATTCTATTCTATTCTATTCTATTCTATTCTATTCTATTCTATTCTATTCTATTCTACAAAGACTCAAAAGGACCATCTTTTATGTTGTGGTTTTTGAAGACTTAAAGGAACACTGTTTAATATTTGACAATTGAACATTGCCATATTAACCAAAAACAAGTGATACAAAGGACAAGGACGATTTCAAACTAGGGCGATTGAAAAACAACAAACTGCACCATTTTTTATTTTTATTTTTGGCAAGTTTTCCTGTGACAGCAAGATGGCGAATAATTATGTCCTCCCTCTAGGTGAGCTCTCAGCTATGTAAAATACATACAGATGTCTTGATCTATGAATATTTAAATGATATATAGTTATATGATAGTTTATCTATCTTTGCTTATTAATCAAATCACAGGGTTCGTACACATTTGTCATGCCCAAATTCAAGTTATTTCTAACAACTTTCAAAGCTTATTTCCCATTTTTTAAAGTACTCTTAAAAGAAAAAAATTCAGTTTGAATTATGTATTTTGGAGGGTGACAAATATAGCTGCGATTAACATATGCAATGATTAATGTTGCATTTACACTTATCAAGACGTGAGATTTTTAGATCTTGAGTAAATTGTTAGTATACAGTGATAACTCTACTTATTTATGAAAGTTTCGGGTTATGAAGTACCTGATCGGGGACAAATTGCCTCTAGTTCTGAAGATTGCCAGTAGTCACGGAGTGAAAAATACAGTATTGTACGTGCTGCTATTTGCCGCCCCTCAGAGTTTTCCGAAAGTAGACAATTTGGCTATCAATTCAAATATTCCTGGGAACCCAATCTGCATGTGTGCTACCAGCATACTCTTTGTGTCACCGTCACAGGTCAGCATTCAAAGAAAAGGAGGAGGGGGAGTTTCCGGCAAAATAGCGGGTAGGAGGACTTAGCCCAAATTCAATCAACCCAAATTAAAGACATGTTAGCAAAATTCCATAAATTTGTCGAGAATAATCCCCCATAAAAGGTGTTGATAAGTGTCGGGAAAAGTAGACGTCATTGGATCAGTTTTTTAATAAACTTTTCTTTTCCCTTTATTTGTTGTTTCTTTACATGATGTGCCTCTCATTTTATGTTTATTGTGCAGTAATCTAACTTCAATATGTATTTGTTACATGTTCTGACGCTCTTTATAAATTATCAGAACAATATCATATTATACTTTTGCTGAGCTTGGAACGGCGCGTCTACATACAAAAAGTGTCTGTACTTTTTAGGTTACGAAGCTACTCTCTGAATATATTCAATTATTAGGTAGACATACCACTGCATTTGTGTTTGAGACAAATCTTGCGCCATATAATGTTGAGTAGAAAAAAATGATATGTGCAGTTTACATTTTCAGTGCAGGAGATTTTTCCCATTACTACTTAATACTGGGAAACGCTACATTTATTTCGCATGGTCCATAATAAATGTATATAATTAATATTTAATCTTCACACCGATGCACATCTTACAGTGCTCTGTTTAGCTGAGAATGCACCTGTCTTCAAGGGCACGACCCATAGGGGGCAATGACGCTTCATAGGACAACACTGTACAAATTAATGTCAGCTGCAATTAATCACAAGGGAAAAAGAAACCAATGTCTACCAATGGGATGCGCTCCAGCACCCCCGCGACCCTACTGAGATTAGCGGTGCAGATAATGGAAATAAGTTTTTCTAATGAAGAGGTATTAACAAACAATCTTCAATCTTTTTTTTTTTTTTTTTAATGTGAAAACCTGCTTTCCTGTCAGGCTAATGCTTAACTATTTCTTGATACACTGCCAGTAGTCTAAAGGTTTGATTTATAAATGAGATTTCATAGCACACAACCTACAAGCAGTAGCCTAATGGTGAGTTTTGCTTTCTGGAAATGATCTTGTTTCCAAAAACAACTAGAATTCATTAAAATGAAAATAAGACTGACGTCCTGACTCTTTTAGAGCTACTTGCAGATGCGTTTCAACAAACCAATTTAGCCTTGTTAAGGTGAAGTCCCACCTAGCGTGACGGTAGCACAAAACTGCAGGACCAGAGTTTTATTAAACAAGGAAATTGCAGTATTGATTCGTCGCCTCCATGAATGCCAGCCAACGGACCTCCAACAATAGAAACGGCGCGAGTCAGCTTCTGATTTGCAGGAGGCTGTGCTGACAGCCAACCTACTGATCCCTTTTGTATTGCAATTTGTCATTGCGTGCTCGACAAGTGACGGGCGCCAAAAGCAGCGACTTGTCGGAGACATAATAGAGCATGCATCTGTGTTTGTATAAAATGTGCAAACATCCGAAAACCTTGCAGAAGACAAAAAACGGAGGGGCAATCAACAAGCGCTACGTTGCGATTTATGACAGTCATGAGAATTCCAGCTCTTATTTGAAGACCGGGCCTTTCGGTTCGGCTCACTTAAATGAGCCAGCTTGTTTGGCTACCAAACGGCTCTTCGGATTTGTTGCTCTAACCTAATTACAGTAATCTCTTGCTTTATTGCACATTACTTTCCACGGTTTTGCTACTTCGCTGATTCTCATGCTGCATTTTGATTAGCTAAACGATCTTAGTTGTCTTAGTTGTACAAGTACGTAAAACAACTGGATGAAGCAGCATTATGTACTCGCAAAAGTTTCTCTAAAGGGCAGAACTACAATTGAGTGGTTAGAGCGTCCGGGGAACAGTTCTGAGGTCATGGGTTCAAATCCAGCGACAAGCCTTCCTTTGCGGAGTTTACATGTTCCCCCTGTACTTGCGTGGGTTTCCTTTGGGCACTCCTACATTCCAAAAACATGCATGTCAGGTTAATTGGCTACTCCGGATTTTCCCTCGGTGTGACTAAGTGGGTGAGTTGTGTACCCTGTGACTGTCGCAGGCAACCAGTTGGGGTGTCCCCTGCCCACTGCCTAATGATAGCTGGGATGGGCTCCAGCACCGCCGCAACTTTACTGAGGATAAGCGGTGCAGATAAAGGAAGAAGTTTCTCTAAAAGCCATCATGTCAACAAAATGCTCTGGACCGACAAAAGCACCAAAAGGCTGAGGAATATGCTCTTTATCACCGACCAAGTTTTGACTTTCTCGAGATGGTAAAGGAAGGTAAAGGCATTTTTACGCCATTCTTTTTTCCCCCAATAACGTCCATATGATAACAAAAAAATAATCACATAAAGTAAAACCGTGTATAGTGCAGTGTTGGGTAGGGTTACTTTAACTTGATTATTTTCCATTACTATTGGATTACTCCAATACCAAATATGCTAATAAAAGACGAAATAACTAAATATGAATACAATTATGACTCACAACACATGGTAAGCTTTCTCTCCTGGCTTTGATCTCTTTGATCTCCGGCAAAACTAACATAAAATGCGACAGAAATAAAATGAAAATAAATCCAAACAGCTTGCCAACATCATTTTTGCCGTTCCATGTATTCCGTTACTCCCCAAGCCTGCACAAAAT
Source organism: Urocampus carinirostris (assembly GCF_059441175.1). Lineage (NCBI taxonomy): Eukaryota > Metazoa > Chordata > Actinopteri > Syngnathiformes > Syngnathidae > Urocampus > Urocampus carinirostris. The sequence goes on along the minus strand of NC_142360.1, from coordinate 14,566,010 downwards.
TTAGTGATTTTATTCATATTTAGTTTCTTTTGTCTTTTATTAGCATAGTGTATTTGATATTGGAGTAATCCAAAAGTAATTGAAAGTAATCAAGTAAAAGTAACCCTACCCAACCCTGGTATAGTGTCAGTGCAATATAAGTGCAATATAGCAGCAGGGTTATTCTTAAAATGATCATTTGAAAGTACAGAAATAATTTTTAAAAGATAAAATGTTTTTATTAAGTACAGTACTTTGATTTGTTAAACAAACGCTTGAGCCCGTAAATAGGGTTTGTTCTTTGGTTTTCATGTACGGTACAATACAGCATATAATAAATGGATTTATATTTCTACTTCGCAGGTCCTTTTTATTAGGCAGCTCCTTCGAAAACAAGATATACTATGTTACCAATAATCATGAAACCGTTTGACTTACGTTGAACAGTAGAGATTAAATTTTTTTTCAGGATGTCACAAAATTTCCGGACATTGCTGTAGGTTAGATTTTGTATTGTGAGCAACTTTTCCTAAGTAGAGGACAGTACTGTAGTGTTTCTTTCCGCCGCAATGCGCTGTGAGAGGTCACCTAACATCAATCCTGAAGAAGTAATGTAAACACACAGCACTGTATCTCTAGCACGCTAAGAACTTTGACATTTTTATCATTTAATATCCCGTGCATCCATTTGATATGGTTGGTGTAAAGTGTAAAGAAGAGGCGAGCTGTTTCTTTTGAAAAGAAAGTGGAATTAGAAAGCTTCATGCGGTTGAGAAAATTGTAAGATCACTCTTTTTTCGGCCACTTTTTCCCACAGAGAAAGTTGCCTAACTCTTCCAAAAGTAAGTTAAACTTAAATTTATTTATCTTTACAGTCAAGTCATGATTATTTGTATAGCCCTTAATCACAAGGAGTTAAGAGGGCTTCACATACCGCATAATGTCAACGCCTAATGAGTAGCTTTGTTTTTCAGTACTTTGCTTTATCATTCAGCCTGCTTTGTAACGTTATAGAGGATATTATTTAATTAAAGTTTCAAAACAATACAGGTTACTTATACAAGCCTTAAACATGCCTATATAAACCTTAAACATATGAAATATAGCACTGAAGCAACCTACGAACAAATTCAACTTAGGAACGATCGTCTCATTCGTAAGTAGGGCAGCGTCTGTACCAAGCAATTTTAAAGTAAAGCAACACAAAATCCAATGGTGTTAAAGGGAGTCTAATTTTGGCTCGTTTTACTGCTTTAACACATTCCTTTTTTACAGACTTTCTTTTCATACATAGCGCAGCCACACATATCTAATTGATTTTTTGATAACAAAGATTGAAACATTGTATGCAACAAAATTAGACTGGCTGAAATTAAAATCAAAGTATCATGAAAAAATAGTCCATAGTGCAATTAAAATAGTGCAATACCATTTAACAGCAAAAAAATCCCAGGCAGGTAACAATAAATACATTTTTCACAGTTGTTCACACTTGTATCGGGTGGTTATGTTTTTCCTCATTTTAGGAAACCTTTAGCGCCTACCAGAGGCATTACTAGTTAAAAAACAGCTTAGAGAGCCGGTAGCCGGGGTGAGAAGAATCCTATATTATGTGTACGTACAAACCAGACTGGGCAGAAAGCAACATATACAGTGCATCCGGAAAGTATTCACAGCGCTTCACTTTTTCCACATTTTGTTATGTTACAGCCTCATTCCAAATTGAATTAATTGAATTTCTTATCTCAAAATTCCACACAAAATACTCCATTATGACAATGTGAAAACGTTTTTTATTTTTTTTTTACTTTTTTTGAATTTATTAAAAATAGAAAACTAAGAAATAACATTTACATAAGTATTCACAGCCTTTGCCATGAAGCTCAAAATTGAGCTCAGGGGCATCTTTTTTCCACTGATCATCCTTGAGATCTTTCTACAGCTTAATTGGAGTCCACCTGTAGTAAAATCAGTTGATTGGACATGATTTGGAAAGGCACACACCTGTCTATATAAGGTCCCAAAGTTGAGTGTGCATGTCAGAGCACAAACACCAAGCATGAAGTCAAAAGAACTGTCTGTAGACCTGCGAGACAGGATTGTCTTGACAGACAAATCTGGGAAAGGATACAGAAACATTTCTGCTGCTTTGAAGGTGCCAATGAGCACAGTGGCCTCCATTATTCGTTAATGGAAGACATTTGGAACCACCAGGGCTCTTCCTAGAGCTGGCCGGCCTTCTAAACTGAGCGATCGGGGAAGAAGGGCCTTAGTCAGGGAGCTGACCAAGAACCCGATGGTCACTCTGTCAGAGCTCCAGCGTTCCTCTGTGGAGAGAGTAGAGCCTTCCAGAAGGACAACCATCTCTGCAGCAATCCACCAATCAGGCCTGTATGGTAGAGTGGCCAGACGAAAGCCACTCCTTAGTCAAAGGAACATGGAAGCCCGTCTGGAATTTGCCAAAAAGCACCTGAATGACTCTCAGACCATGAGAAAAAAAAATCTCTGGTCTGATGAGACAAAGATTGAACTCTTTGGTGTGAATGCCAGGCGCCATGTTTGGAGGAAACCAGGCACCGCTCATCACCAGGCCAATACCATCCCTACAGTGAAGCATGGTGGTGGCAGCATCATGCTGTGGGGATGTTTTTCAGCAGCAGGAACTGGCAGTCTAGTCAGGATAGAAGGAAAAATATATAGAGATATCCTGGATGAAAACCTGCTGCAGAGCGCTCTTGACCTCAGGCTGGGGCGAAAGTTCATTTTTCAGCAGGACAACGACCCAAAGCACACAGCCAAGATCTCAAAAGATTGGCTTCAGGACCACTCCGTGAATGTCCTGGAGTGGCCCAGCCAGAGTCCAGCCAGAATCCGATCGAACATCTCTGGAGAGATCTTAAAATGGCTGTGCACGAACGTCTCCCATCCAACCTGATTGAGCTTGAGACTTATTGCAAAGAAGAATGGGCAAAACTGCCTAAAGATAGGTGTGCTAAACCTGTGGGATCATATTCAAAAAGACTTAAGACTGTATTTGCTGCCAAAGGTGGATCAACAAAGTATTAAGCAAAGGCTGTGAATACTTATGTAAATGTGAGTTCTTAGTTTTCTATTTTTAATAAATTCAAATAAAGTAAAAAAAAAACTTTTTCACATTGTCATAATGGAGTATTTTGTGTAGAATTTTGAGATAATAGATTAAATTAATACAATTTGGAATGAGGCTGTAACATAACAAAATGTGGAAAAAGTGAAGCGCTGTGAATACTTTCCAGATGCACTGTAGGTCTTCTGGGTTGTGTTGATTACGTTTTGTATATTCCCACGGGCGCCTTTAAGATAAAAAAGGAAAAAAGAATATCCGGATTAGTTTGAAGTGGAGATTTGGGACTCCGTCGGTCACCTCAAAGTGCTGGCTCTTTGAGCCGTTACGTTTGCGAATGACCATCTATAGTTTATGACACTTCCGCTCTCCCGGGATCTGCCGCATCGATATAAATTTAAAGCTTGAATACATATCGCAGGAGCAATATTGTTGCATATCTGGATACAAATGAATATGCTAATTTGCTTCAGGGCTGTTTCACCTAATGTCAAGAAACATAAAAATGTAAAACAGCTGCTTTAGAATATCCAATAGTGTTTCACCAAATATTGCTTGTTGGGTTCAAAATATGCTCATCGTCTCAATAATATCCAACCAGTTGCCAACTGTTGAAACAACTAGCCGGATATTTAGAGAATTAAGTCAAGTTAAGAAAAGTCATGTTTATTTGTGATGCCCTTAATCACAAGGAGTCTCAAAGGGCTGCACAGACTACAGATTTTTACAATTTCAATTTAGTATGAAGTTTATGTATTTTTTTTATACTAAAATATAGTAAAAGCAGGAAAAATGATTACAGTGACAAATACATCTTTGATTGAACATAATGCAGATGAGTACAAAAATTACTTAAAAATCTAAAAACAATAAGGCAATGTGCTCCCTCATTCAAGACATAAACACATGAATAAACCTCTCAATTGTTTAGATCGAAGCATTTTCATCCTGGTGATCCAAGAGCAGGCACACTAGCAGCAGTAGAACAGTAATTGGGAAAATCCTGCTCTCTAGTGAAGTACATTCTTTGATCAACCACAAAGTCCGTAAGAAAGAAATCAATTTGAAATAAAACTGTTTTAACAACTGACATTTGTTCTTTGGACTGCATACATTGAATTTCAAATAAGTTTGTCACGCACAGTCTGGCATAACGCCCAAGCTCTCTTTTATAGCAAAAGATTGTACAATGTGCATGTGTCAGCGATCTACCGCCATGATACGCGAGGTCTAATATCACACATGTTGACAGAAATCTAGGTAATATATTTGATGTTGTGCTCTCTGGTCTCCTGATGTCTAGCATCAGAAGTTTGCAGCTAGGTAATATATTTGATTCAGGGCAGCACGGCGGCGCAGTGGTTAGCGCGTGTGTGGCACAGTTATAAGGTCTTGGGAACCTCCTGTGTGGGTTCAAATCCAGCTACCGGACTTACTGTGCGGAGTTTGTATGTTCTCCTCGTGCTTGCGTGGTTTTCCTCCGGGCACTCCAATTTCCCCCCACATTCCAAAGACATGCATTTCAGGTGGATTGGCCGGTCCAAATTGTCCCTAGGTGTGAATGAGCGAGCGAGTTGTCTTTTCCTGTGTGCCCTGCGATTGGCTGGCAACCAGTTCAGGGTGTCCCCTGCCCACTGCCCGATGATTGCTGGGATGGGTTCCAGCACCCCCGCGACCCTACTGAGGATAAGCGGTGCAGCTAATGAGATGAGAGATGAGATATTTGATCCAAATCTGTCATTTCAGTTACATGGAAAAAAATATGAGTAGAATAGCTTTCTGCCACCTTCGTAAGATTCGCCCGATGCTGTCTCAATCAGATGCTGGGATAATAATTTATCCGTTTATTACTTTTCGGCTTGCTTACTGTTATGTTGTGCTCTCTGGTCTCCTGATGTCTAGCATCAAAAGTTTGCAGCTAGTTAGAAATGTGGGAGCGAGACTTTTGACTAAAACAAGAACATTTGACCATATCACTCCAATATTGGCTGGCTCACACTGGTTCCAGGTCCGCTTAAGATGTGACTTTAATGTTTGCATGGACTTGCCCTATCTTATCTCTCTCATTTGATTCCCCCCTATGTTCCTACACGGATTCTCCGCTCAGTCTACGTGTGACTCCGAGAGCCAAGAAGAAATCTGTAGGGTCGAGAGCATTCTTTATCCCGGCCCCAGGGCTGTGAATGCCCTACCTTCGAAAATAAGCTCTACAACCTCAGTGGACGTGTTTAAATGTAAACTTAAGATTCATTTATATTCAATAGCTTATGATTGATGTCCACCTCATACTTTTATTTTACTCTCCTTGCCCACTACCTATCTGATGGTGATACACAAGAGTAGGACGAATCGAGATGAGTCAGCGAACTAGCGTCCGGACCTGAAGCATGTTAACATCTGCATAAACCGTCCGGCAGTGATGGGAATCTGCGTCGTTGCTCATGTAGGTTTTGGCCTATTTTACAAGCTCGGGACTTTTTTTGGACTCTTTTACAGGATCTAGGCGTTGTTGCTGTTATGCACTTTCTGGACAATCTTTTACATTGTACCTATGTTTTTATTGCTGTTCACTGTGTTTTTGTACCCAATGCTAAATCTATTGCACCCTGGTCATCCTAGAAGGGAGGTTAAGACTTGTGCGGCCCCTTCTCAGGGTTTCTTATTTTCCTCAGGCTGAGGTTTTTGAGTTTTCCCTTGCCCTCATGTAAGTTTTAGATCAGGGTATGGCGTAATTGTAACCCGTGCAGTCCTTTTGAGACACTTTGTGATTATACAAATAAACGTAACTTGACTCAACTTTTAATTCACCGTATCCAGGCTAAAATGCACCAAAACTTTAGAAGTTTTGTTGCGCATACTTGATATTGAGGCCGACATTTCTGTATGTTTATGTTATGACGCTGTTGTGTATGAGAGACTCTAAGCAGAGATTAGATTCATGTATCGATGGCTCACTCTTGCCTGGCAACACGAGAAATAAAATTAATTACTGACTATTTTTATTATTGATTTTTGTCGAGTAATCGTTACAGCACTAGCGCAGATTTTATGGTGGCAAGGGTGTGTGTGCGGGGGGCTTGGGGGGCTACTTTCATGAACCTCTGGCTCGGATCATTCCTCCATCGCACACTTGTCACAAGTCATAAGCTCGCTGCTGCTGACGTCCTCGTCATTGCTATTGCGGCCGGGCGTCAGGGGAAGGACTCTGCTCAGGGTTTTATTTTTTCATCCCTTGAAGACATAGTCAACCTTTGACTGCAGGATGAAAGGTCGACTTGCTTCTCGACCGCAACTGACAGTGTGGACAAGCCGTTCATTTTCGATTTCCTAAAATGAAGCCTGTGTCAGCCAGTGTCACAAAAAGTATGGTACTTAGTTCATTATTGAGTTATTGAGAACCAATAAACAGTTACAGTTACTCGTTACTAGTTGCAAATTGCTGTATATACTCGCATAGAAGCTGACCACCTAAAAGTGCATTAACATAGCCAAGGTCTCCTGCGCTATTACTGGGTACTGACATTTCCTTTTTAACTCCAGGCATGGTGTATTACAAAAATAATTTTTCTATGAAAGACCAAAATTCAGCTGTCATGAGCGCTCTCTCTACCGGTAACCAGCAACAATCACCTCCCTGCTCTGTCACTATACCCTGATCGGTTCCACCTGTCTCTTCTCATTTACCACCAACTATTCTGAATTCCCTGCCAATCAATGTATTTAAAGCCCTGCCTTATAGCCTACCGTTGTCAGATCGTATGCAAAGCCTACACACAGAACTTGCTAGTTTGCACTTCTGACTCTGAACCTGGACCTTTTTGACCTTTCTGCCTTCTGTCCTGCCCTGGTCTTCCAGACTCGTGTTTTACCTACTCCAAGACCTGCCACACCAACCTTGTTGCTCGGTTTCCTCTTTGTTCCATTTTTCAAGCCATCTTCCTTAAAGATAGTCCCAAATCTCCACTTTAAGATTTCTCTTCACTCCAGGACCCGCTCTCCCGTTTCCCCCATCCCTAAATAAACTTTCTTAACGTGACGCAAATGAGGTCCTCGTCTGTCTGATTCTAGACATCAGCACAGTTTTACCGTAAACTCTGTGCTCACATTTGCCGCATAGATTTATCTTCAGTTGGTCTTTCCTATATAAACTATGCCCTAATCCCCATACGCTGCCTACCATTCACTACTAGTGACACGACAAAGATGCCCATATAAGCTGGCCCATCTGATTTCAGTATTTCATGTTAATTATAAATTTCATATTCTGATGTATCTGAACACATCATCCGAAATGTTGAGTTAGAGTTATGTGGAGTTTTATAATTTTAATAATAACGGAATTACAGTAGTCGATACCAAGAAAAGTAATTACATTTCAGGAACACGTCCCTTTGTAACTTGTAAGTCCCAACACAGACAATATTGCAGTAAAAGATTAATTTTAGTTTTTTTTTTTTCTTGTTTGACCAAGCTATTTTTCCGTTGTTTAAATAGTGGCTCGGCTCACTAAAAAGTGCGAGCTCTTTTGGTTCCCAAACGGCTCTTCAGATTATTTTTGTTTATTTGATGAACATATTACCAAGTGTTAGGTAAAATGACAAAGACATGCTTTAATAACTAATGTAAAATATCCAAAGCATTTTTATAATATAATTTAATTTTTCACTCTACAGCAGATCCTGGGCCTTGAGGGTGCCATCTCCTGCATGTTATTGAACGTTTCATAACCATTTTGATAAACATAATCTATTTATACATAACTATAGAATACAACATGTACAGTGAAGAAAAAAAGTATTTGAACACTGCTATTTTACTATTTCTCCCACTTAAAAAATCATGGAGGGTTCTGAAATTTTCGCTGTAGGTGCATGCCCACTGTGAGAGAGATAAACTAAAAAGAAAAATCCAGAAAACACAATGCATATTTTTTTAACGATTTACTTGTGTGATATAGCTGCAAAAGTCCACCCATTAGAAGTCCACCTGCACTCTATGTATTATCCTGAATCAGATGCACTGATTTGGGGTCGTTAACTGCATAAAGACATCTGTCCACCCCATACAATCAGTAAGACTTTAACTTGTAACATGCCGAAGACCCAAGAGTGTCCAAAGACAAAATTATACACCCCCACAAGGGGCTAGAGCAATTGCCAAGCAGCTTGGTGAAAAATTGGAAGATGCTAAACATGACGGTCAATCTCAATCGGAGAGAAACGCCATGGAGGATATCACCTCGTGGGGTCTCAATAATATTAAGAAAGGTGAGGAATCAGCCCAGAACTACACGAGAGGAGTTGGTCAATGACCTGAAAAGAGCTGGGACCACCGTTTCCAAGATGCTTTGGGTGTATTTTCTGCACATGGGACAGGACGAGTGCACTGCATTAAATAGAGGATGACTGGGGCCGTGTATTGTGAGATTTTGGGGAACAACCTCCTTCCCTCAGTTGGAGCATTGAAGATGGGTTGTGGCTGGGTCTTCCAACACAACAACGACCCCAAGCACACAGCCAGGAAAACCAAAGAGTGGCTCCGTAAGAAGCATATAAAGATTCTAGCATGGCCCAGCCAGTCTCCAGATCGATCTGAACCCAATCAAAAATATTTTTCTCAGGTGTTCAAATACTTATTTGTAGCTACATCACACAAATAAATAGTCAAAAAAACATGCATTGCGATTTTTGCATTTTTCTTTTTAGTTTATCCCTCTCACAGGGGCCTTAACCCAATGTAAAATGTTTTGAGGGAGCTCAAACTCCGTGTTTCTCAGTGACAGCCCAGAAACCTCACTGATGAGAAGATCTGTGTGGAGGAGTTGGCCAAGATCCCTCTTGCAGTGTATGCAAACCTGGTGAGAGACTACAGGAAACGTTCGACCTCTGTAATAGCAAACAAAGGCTACTGTACCAGGCTGGCAATCAGTTCAGGGGGTCCCCTGCCTACTGACCAAGGATAGCTGGGATGGGCTCCAGCACCCCCTTGACCCTACTGAGGATAAGCGGTGCAGATAATGGATACTGTACCAAATATTAACATACATTTTCTAAGGTGTTTGAAAAAAATCATGCATTGTGATTTCTGGATTTTTCTTTTTAGTTTATCTCTCTCACAGTGGACATGCACCTCCGATGAATATTTCAGACCCTGATATCTTAGTGAAGAGAAATAGCCAAATAGCAGGGTTTTCAAATACTTATTTTCTTTAGTGTACATGCATATTTGCAGCATGTATGAGGATGTGTATCCATAGATACCTAGAAGAATTGGTTAGGTCTACGTGATCTTTTTTCATCATATACTGCCGATATATCAGATCTTAGACTATCAGCAAATACAACAATTTAAAAATATATATATATTTTTTTCCTTCTAGTTCGGCCATTTTGGCATATATTTTCACCCAATGCAGCTTACAAGAGAAAAAAATGCCTGATTTTGTTTTAGAGATATTTCATGCCTGGCTCTCTCGCCCTTAATGTGTTAAATCACAAGTGACTGTAACATTAAAAGCACAATAACATACCTGAACCAGAAACGGGATATACATATCTGACAAAATTGCATTAAATCTGGAAAGAGTCCTAGTGCGCATCTCAGGTATTAAAGGCTACTTATATCTGGAATAGGTTTAAAACCATGCAGGGAACGAAAGAGAAACGAGAGGATAAAACATGTCAGATGAGGCGTGACATCAAAGTTATGGTCCATGAAGAGGATAAAGGAGCTGCTGACACTTTGACTAATATGCTGATTCTTGGGATAGTACAACATACGAGCCTCTCTCATTGCAAATATGCGCTACTCCTTTTTCAGCCAAATCCCACCTCTGCAAGAAAAAATACAATGCTATTTCTCCCTTTTAGAAATCATGGACGGGTCTGACATTTTCATTGTAGACGCATGTTCACTGTGAGAGAGATAAACTAAAAAGAAAAATCCAGAAATCACAATATATGATTTTTTAACAATTTATTTGTGGGATACAGCCGCAAATAATTATTTGAACACCCTGTTTTTTGCTATTTCCCACACTTAGAAATCATGGAGGGGTCTGGAATTTTTATCATAGGTGCATGTCCACTGTGAAAGAGATAAATTAAAAAGAAAATCCCGAAATCACAATGCATGATTTTTTAACAATTTATTTGTGTGATAGAGCTGCAAATAAGCATTTGAACACCCTGCTATTTTGCTATTTCTCCCATTTACAAATCATAGAGGGGTCTGAAATTCCCATCATAGACGCATGTTCAATGTGTGAGAGGGATAAACTAAAAAGAAAAATCCAGAAATCACAATATATGATTTTTTAACAATTTATTTGTTGGATACAGCTGCAAATAATTATTTGAACACCCTGTTTTTTGCTATTTCCCACACTTAGAAATCATGGAGGGGTCTGGAATTTTTATCATAGGTGCATGTCCACTGTGAAAGAAATAAATTAAAAAGAAAATCCCGAAATCACAATGCATGATTTTTTAACAATTTATTTGTGTGATAGAGCTGCAAATAAGCATTTGAACACCCTGCTATTTTGCTATTTCTCCCATTTACAAATCATGGAGGGGTCTGAAATTCCCATTATAGACGCATGTTCAATGTGTGAGAGGGATAAACTAAAAAGAAAAATCCGGAAATCACAAAAATCTTTGGAGGGAGCTCAAACTCTTTTCAGCAACAGACCAGAAACATGAGCGATCTAGAGAAGATCTGTGTGGAGTAATGGGCCAAGATCCCTCATGCAGTCTGAGCAAACCTGGTGAAAGACTACAGGAAACGCTCGACCTCTGTAATAGCAAAAAAAGGCTACTGTACCAAATATTAGCATTCATTTTCTCAGGTGTTCAAATACTTATTTACAGCTATATCACACAACTAAATTGTTTAAAAAAATCAGGCATTGTGATTTCTGGATTTTTCTTTTTAGTTTATCTCTCTAACCTACAATGATTTCTCTATGATTTCTGAGCAGGAGAAATAGCAAAATAGCAGGGTGTTCAAATTCATTTTTCGCTGTTTAAATATATATATATATATATATATATATATATATATATATATATATATATATATATATATATATATATATATATATATATATATATATACATATATTTCTTTCTTTCTTTTTTTCGTACTCTCTCTTGTTCCATTCATCTCTCATTTTTTCAGTTTCCCTGGCTTTTTCTTCTTCCTTCTGCTCTCTAATCTACAAATGAGAGATGAATGGAACAAGAGAGAGTACGAAAAAAAGAAAGAAAGAAAGAAAGAAATATATGTATATATATATATATAAATGTATATATATATATATATATATATATATATATATATATATATATACATTTATATTAAACTGATTCTGTTAGTGTCAGAAGGACAGAAGAATATTCAGTGAAGGACTGCTGTTAATTGCCTGACATGTGTTTTTTCCGCGGGCATAGCGGTGAAAATTGCCTCGTACCTGCGCTTCCTCTTTAAAGAGGCCATTAACGTATCAAAGAAGCCGATGACATCTCAGCAAATGAGTTGGATTTGACATCACTCATATTGCATGTTAAAAATCCTCTCCTTTTCCCTTCAAGCACGGGGTGTCAAAGATACGGCTCGCGGACCGGCTCAGGTCTTCGGAGCGCGACAACGCTGAGAGAGGTGCAAGAGCAAAACGAGCTGCGGTTGGAAACGTGTCCACTTGATTGGAATATGTGCATTCACAAAGATATAGTATCTCTCTCTTTCTCTTGATTTTTCTCTTATCTGTATCTCTCGTTATCTCCATTTCTCTCTTTCTCTCTGTTTCTCTTTGTTTCTTTCTACTGGTGTCCTTTTTCTGTCTTCCACCTCTTTATTCTTCTCTCTCTATATATCTCTCTCTGTCTCTCTTTGTTTTGTTTTTGTCTCTTTCTCCAGGTGTCTGTTTTTTTCTGTCTTTATGCCTCTTTATTCTTCTTTTCTCTCTCTCATTCTCTCTCCCATTCTCTCTCCCTCTCTTTCTCTCTCTCATTCTCTTATTTGTATCTCTCATTCTCTCAATGTCTCTTTCTCTCTGTTTCTTTCTACCTGTATATTTTTTCTGTCTTCCACCTCTTGATTCTTCTCTCCATCTTATCTCTCTCAGTCTCTCCCTCTTTCTCTTTCTCAGTCTCTCTCTATCTCTCTTTTTGTTTTTCTTTGTCTCTTTCCACCAGTGTATGTTTTTTCCTTCGTATACCCTTCTTATTCTTATTTTCTCGCTTTATCTCTTTTCATTTTATTCTACTCTATCTCTCTCTTTTTATCTGTCTCTCTCTTTTTCTACCATTTCTATTTTTCTCTCTCTGTTTCTCTCTCTCTATCTGTCTCTCTCTTGCTTAGTCACTCTTTTTATTTTGTCCCTTTCTGCCTCTCATTATCTCTTTCTCTGTTTGTGTCCCTTTTGTCTGTCTCTTTACTTTTCTCTCTTTCTCTTTCTTTTTTTCTGTCTTGCTAAGTCACTTTATTTTTTCACTCATTCTGTCTCTCTCAGCCTCTTGTTCTGTTTCTCTTTTGTCATTCTTTTTCATTTTCATCTCTTTGTATCTCTCATTTTTATCTTTTTCTATTTATCTTATTATCTCACTATTTCAATCTCTCATTTATTCTTTCTTTCTTTGGTGTTTCTTTGTTTGTTTCTTTGTTTGTGTCTTTCTTTCTTTCTTTCTTTCTTTCTTTCTTTCTTTCTTTCTTTCTTTCTTTCTTTCTCTTGTACTCTCTCTTGTTCCATTTATCTCTCATTTTCTCTGTTTCTCTGGCTTTTTTTTCTTCGCTTTTCTCTCTAATCTACAAGTCTGGCCCCCGGGAGAATGTTTGTGTCTGCCGGGTGGCAAAATAAGTCTGACAGGCAAAATTCAGCAGTCACTGTGAAATTATCGACGCTGAAAAGTTATGCGCTAGATGTCGTCGGTGACATTTCACGGATCGATGAGCTAAAGTTTCAAAACGGAGAGAAGGAGAAACGGTATCCACTCATTTAAGCAGACACCGGCACAACTTCCCGCAAATTGTTCTCACGGGTGGAAGCGACCCACCAGCAGGGGATAACGCCTGCCAATATGGCCGACTCACGCAGGCTTTCATCTCATCTGATCTCTGCCCAGTATTTGAGAGCCAAAAAAGGAAATGACTTTGACATCGTTTGACATGTGAGTGCAGGAAACGGGGTTAAGGACTTAAATGAAGAAGAACATTGACGAATGTGATGAAAATTTGGGAGAAAATATTTGTTAAATGATTTTGGTCATCAGCTATTAATTGCTATATGGATAATTCAACTGCTTGTAAAGGGATAGTGTGTATTTTTTCCCTTCACTAAATGCGACCGAAAACGAGCAATAATCCAAAGCTATGGAGCTTCGAAATGACTAAACCTCACGGTTTGGATTCTTATTTGTTTGTCCAGCTTTTGGCAAAAAAAGAAAAGACAGAAATACATAAGAAAGGAAGAAGGGGAAGACAAAGAAGGAAAAAAGGAAAACGAAAAACAAAAAAAGGGAAATTGGCTAAAAAGAAGAATAAAGAAGAAAAGAAAGAATGAAAAAAGGACAATAGAGTAAAGAAGATGGGAAAATAAATAAAAGGGACAAAAAGAGAAAAGACTAAAAAGAACGAGAAATAATTCAAACCACAAATAGAATAGAATAGAATAAAATAGAATAGAATAGAATATACCTTTATTGTCATTGTTACAAAATGGGTTGAACATATTGTGACAACGAAATTGGACGTGGCACTCCAGTATCACATTTAGCCGTGAGGACAAAAAAAAAAAGAAGATAAAGGAACAAAAAGATAAAAGTTATAATTTACACAATATTTGCACAAGAAATGTGGGCATGTAGGATGTTATATACAGCTTCGGGATCGTATTAGTGCAATATGCGTTGCTTGAAGGTAACATAAATGGTTTCCAACTTTTTTTTAACCAGTGTATTGATTTTTATCATTGTTTTTTATATTTTGGTTAGAATCTATGTTTTAGGGGGTGCAAAAATAGTCAACATTGTTCAAAGCCTCAAAGTGACCAAATCGCACCCTTTTCCTTTTCATGTTTTTGCCTACCTTTTTTGCAAAGCGAGGACGAATGGGTTAAAAGAGTGAACAAAGAAAAAATAGGGAAAGGGGAGAAAAAAAGAAGAAAGAGGAAGAAAACAAATTAAAATAAAGAAAAAAATAATTGAGAAATGGGATAAGAATAATTAGGGAACGAGTGGCAGCTGAGGCTAAAAGAGTGAGTGCAGGTGAAGGCAATTAGCAGGCAATTGATATAACTGCGACAGTTTTGTAGTAAAAAATAAACATTTCATAAAACAATATGCTCTATACAGATAAATAAAGTTTAACTTACTTTTGGAAGATGCGCTTGAAGAGGTCCTCCTCCATGTTTGAAAGTGGCCAAAAAAAAAAACGATTCAACCATTTTCTCAACCGCATCAAGCTTTCTTATTGCACTTTCATTTCAAATGAAACGGCTAGCCTCTTCTTTACACTTTACACCAACCGTATCGAATGGATGCACGAGATATTAAACAATACAAATGTCAAAGTTCTTAGCGCGCTGGAGATACAGTATAGAATGTTTACACACAAACTAGGAAGAATAAGCGGATCTTTTTCTTCGGGTGGATGCTGAGTGACCTCTCACAGCGCCACATGCCGGTAGAGGCGGAAAGAAGCACTACAGTAATGTCCTATTCTCGGAAAAAGGTGCACACAATACCAAATCTAACTTGTCTGGATATTTTTCGAAATCTTCCTATCTCCCGTTTTTCATAAGTTGAATGGTCGTAAGTAGAGGAGCATCTCTAAAGATATCCATGTAAATCAAATACATTCTATGAATAATTCATTTTTCTTTTTACCAGCAGGAGCCGCTAAACACGACACACTCTCCCCTTAAGTACAATGTTTTTCTTATGCAATGATGAAGCAAGATTATTGAAAAAACCTGCGACATAAAAAAAAAAGAAAAGCATTGTGGACAAAGAATGAGAAGATGCTGAGGAAAATTGCAATTTCGTCACAACGTTTGCTCGAATGTTTTCAATGGAGTTGAAAAACGACAACTGCCAGGATGAAAATTGTCCAAATTTCTCCGCCGCATTCATAACCTTGTTATTTCGCCATCCTCTCTGCTGTTTTTCATGTTACGACTTCTGTAAGTCTGGCCTCTTCTTGCCTGATCTTTCCCACTGTTTCCTCACACAAAAACGTGTACCCCCTCACTACCTCCCCCAATCGACCTCTTGGTTTTTGAGTGTTCTCTTCCTGGTAATTGTCTTGTGTTTCCCACTTATTTACTGAACTTCTTTGATTTTTTTTTTTTTTATTTAAACATCTTCGTCAGGTGCAGATTTACATACTGAAGGATTTTATACATTTGACTATAAAGGATTTTATACAATTGAATACAAGTTACATTTATTGAGTGCAATGGAGATTTTCACCGAGTAGGCTTAAGTTCAATGAGCAGTGAAAGTTCAGGGCACCCTGCTATAAAATATTGTTTACGGGAATGGCGGGAATGGG
This sequence comes from Urocampus carinirostris, assembly GCF_059441175.1. Lineage (NCBI taxonomy): Eukaryota > Metazoa > Chordata > Actinopteri > Syngnathiformes > Syngnathidae > Urocampus > Urocampus carinirostris. The sequence goes on along the minus strand of NC_142360.1, from coordinate 14,550,376 downwards.
ACGTGAGGCTGAAAAGATCAGCACATCCGATGACACAGAAAAGCACTGATGACGGAGGACGGCAGGCAATGTTTTGAGAAAAGCTTTCCGCTGTTTTGATTTTTCCAGACATCTCGGCGAGGTGGTGGGGCTCACAATGGGCTTCATTGGCACGCCCATGGGAGGAGCCGGCACACCATCTTGCGGAAAGACGTGGGCTGAGAGGAGAAAGTTAGAGGACCTGAGAGAAAAGGCTCCCTAGAGACTATAACGACACTAATTCGACTAATGGAGTTCACTTAGTTAAATTGTTTATGAAATTAAATCTGCCCCCGTGTGAAAATGTCGGCTTTTCTTGTTCATCTTTTCCATCAAGAAACGAGTGCGCATTGTTGGGTGAATGTAGGTTGTGTTTGGTTAATGGAGTTATATAACTAATTCGAACAATTTGGTAAACGATACATTTTAATATTTAATTCCCAACAATACCTATTTACAACCATTCGACTTATGAAAAACATTGTCGAATATAATATCCGGACATTGCTGTAAGTTTGATTTTGTATTGTGTGCATCTTTTTCCGAGTACAGGACATTACTTTAGTGCTTCTTTCGCCGCTACCAGGGTGTGGTTGCGCTGTGAGAGGTCACCCAGCATCCACGCCGAAGAAAAAAAAATCTAGCTTCTACTTTGTTCTTCGTGTCAAAACATTCTAAACTGTATCTCCAGCGCACTAAGAACTTTGAGATATAGATAGATAGATGGATAGATAGATACTTTATTCATCCCCGGAGGGAAATTCACATTTCCAGCAGCATCCCTAAGGTGAGAACAATACAATAATAAAGCAAAAAGAATACAATATACAAATACCCAGTGTGACGTGCAAATGCCCACTGTAGCGTGTTATATAGAATATCTAAATAGTGCTACACAGAATACGTATTTCATTTACATTACATATTGAATTTGTATTGTTTAATATCTCCATTCGATATGATTGGTGTAAAGTCTAAAGAAGAGGCGAGCAGTTTCTTTTAAAACGAAAGTGCAATAAGAAAGCTTGATGCGGTTGAGAAAATGGTGGAATCGTTTATTTTTTCGGCCACTCTCAAACACGGAGGAGGAACTCTTTAAGCGCATCTCCCAAAAGTAAGTTAAACTCAACTTTATGTATTTTTATAGAGCATATTAATTTAGGAAATGTTTATTTTTTTAGTACAAAACAATGTAGGTTTCTTATACAAGCCTTAAACATACTTCTACAGACCATAAACATACATTCCATACAAAACATAGCACTGAAGCTACTTCCGAAAAAATTCAACTTACGGACGATCGTCCGCAAACCTATCTCGTTGGTATGTACGGCAGCGTCTGTAGCAGCGTGTTTTTCTGTAAGTTCAGTCTGCTATTCAACCAATCAGCCAATCGCGTCATGATACATTGTGAATATTGTACAGGCAAACCTTTCATTTTTCTCCTGTTACATATTATCTGAATAATATTGGCAAAATCATTACCCTCAGGGGTCTCATAATTGTTTCCAGTTTCACACTGTGTTTTTGTATTTAGAGTGTATGTGTTGCTCACAGTTTTCTTCGGTGCTGCCACAAAAAAAAAAAGAAGAAGAAAACACTTTAAAGCAGAGGTGTTTAAAAATTAGCAAAAAAAGTAGTCCAGAATTTATGTTAGACTGTTGGTGATGCATTTTGGTCATGCTAAGCCTCCAGTGCTTCGTTCTTGAGCGCTACGTGGCAACAGCCATGTCACCTTTGCTAGTGATTAAATGTCAGAATCAAGAGGACTGCATTAACCCCTCAGCCAAAGCAAGCTAGTGACTTTGTGACAATTTGCAAAACGCACCCACTTTTGTAGTAAATACGGTTTCACTCGTTACAATCCCTCCACATCAAGACACCATCCATTTTGAGTCCGTATATGTGCTAAGCCACCATTCCACCCTAATGACCAAAAACTACACTACTCAAAAGTATGGAATGGAAAAATTAAGCAGTTTGAAAAGAACATTTTCATCTCTTTTTTTTCAAAAAACAAAATGGCTACAAGTACCGCATGTACTACAAGCATAAGATGCATACATGCCACCCTCTAAAACAGATTCTAACCAAAATATAAAAAAAAATGATAAAAAAATTTTATTGGTAAAAAAAAAGGTGGAAACCATTTATGTTACCTTCAAGCAGTGCTTTAATGGCAGACATGTGTACAATATTTTCACATTTTGCAATCATTTACTTCTTCGGCTAGACCGATTACTGTTTTCCACTTTTCCTTCCCATTATCACAGGGGTGTCAAACTCATTTTAACTCGGGGGCCGCATGATAGAACACATATTCTCTAAGGGGCTGGACTAGTAGATTGAGGAAAATGAAAACAGGAGAAAAAGAAATAAGAGAAGAGAGTGATAGAAAAAGAGAGAGTGTGTCAAAAGGAAAGAGAGAAAGGTAGAGAGGGACAAAGTTAGAAAGATAGAGAGAGAATGTGATAAAAAAGACATAAAAAGAGAAATAGGGACAGAGGAAGAAAGAAAGAGAAAGAAAGAAATCCAAAGAGAAATGGAAAGAGAGAAAGAGAGAAGGAGATAAAATAGGACATAAAGAGAGAAGGGTAGAAAGAGAGAAGGGAAAAGCAAGAGAGAGATAGAGAAAAGGAGAGAGAGAGAGAGAGAGAGAGAGAGAGAGAGAGAGAGAGAGAGAGAGAGAGAGAGAGAGAGAGAGAGAGAGAGAGAGAGAGAGAGAATGTGAGAAACAAAATAGATAAAAAGAGAAATAGTGTGAGAGGAAGAAAATAAGGGAGGGACGGAAAGAAATTCAAAGAGAAATAATAAAAGAGAAATGGAGAAGAAGAAGATAATGGAAAGAGAAAAGGGTAGAAAGAGAGAAGAGGAACGCAAGAGAGAGAGAGAGAGAAAAGAGAGAGGAAAAGAAAAAAGGAAGAGAGAGCAAAAGAAGGTAAAAAGACACAGAGAGAGAAAGAGACAAAGAAAGAGAAAAAGAGACAGAGGGAGTGAAAGATCAAGCAGGGCATCATGGCCATCTACTGTTTAATTGACGCATCGTTCTTTACTCCTTGCCAAGACAAAGGTCTGCGACCCACTGAAAATGGGTCTGCGACCCGCTTTTGGGTCCGCCATCAGTTGGGAAAGACTGCTCACCTCCGTTTAAGAGACAATTGAAGTATCGATCCTGCGATGGATTATTTGGCATTTGCCTACTAAAAAGGCCACGCCCTTCCCAAGAATGTGACTCTTAAAACCAGACTCACACTGTCAAAAACCAACCGCGCGTATCGTTGTGTGCATTCATTACCGGAAGCTGTCGGGAACGCCCATATTCGGCTGGGATTTTTATGATCGGGCATCGGGAAGACGTATCGGAAAGTGTCTTTCCGACAATAGCCCGTGGCGTCCATACGCACCCCCCTGCCGTGTCTCTCTCGAAACACCTCTGAGGTTATTCCGTGCAGGCTGTCACACATCAACTGGCTCAGTCAGATATCGGCCTTGCTCAAGAGCATCTGGGAGAGCTTCCAGTTTGACTGCAGTGCGTTTCATACGGTACGCTAGTCTTTTAAAATTCTAATGATGAAAGCGATGCAGGCATGGGAAATGTAGAGATAATTTTTGGGGATTAATAATTGATATAATCCTTCTTTTTTGTTCCTTGACTACCGTAGTCTCATTGTACCCTAATAGGCGCCTAGAGTTTACACGGTTCTTTCTCTTGCGCAGCATGGCTAAAGTGAAGGGTGAGTGAGATGTTTTTCCCGTGTAACAACGTTTTCCCCTTCTTTTATCTTTTTTTCTATTTCTGTCTCTTGCTTTATTTTACTCTGTCTCTTTTTACATCTTTCGTTTTCTCTCTATGTTGCTCTCTCTGTCTCTACTATCTTTCGTCTTTTTCACTTTTCCCTTTCTATTTTTCTTTCTCCTCACTGTCTCTCTCTACCTGTTTCTCGTTTTCTCTTTCTCTTTGTCTCTATCATTTTTCTCTTCTCTCTCTCTCTTTCTCGCTCTCTTTACTTGTTTCTCATTTTATCTCTGTCTCTTTCTCTCTTTATCTTTTTTCTCCTCTCTCTCTTTCTCGCTCTCTTTACTTGTTTCTCATTTTATTTATGTGTCTTTCTCTCTTTATCTTTTCTCTTTCTATTTTTCTTTCTCCTCACTCTGTCACTCTCTTCTATCTCCGTCTCTCTTTGCTTGTATCTCATTTTCTCTCTGTCTTTTTCTCTCTTTATCTTTCAATGTTTCTCTTTCTATTTTTCTTTCTCCTCACGCTGTCGCTCTCTTCTCTCTTTCTCTCTCTTTATTTGTTTCATATTTTCTCTCTGTCTCTTTCTTTTTTTCTCCATCTATCTTTCTTCTCACACTGTCGCTCTCTTCTCTCTCTCTCTCTCTCTTTCTCTTTTTTCACTTTTCTTTCTATTTTCCTTTCTCCTCTCTCTCTCTCTCTCTCTCTCTCTCTCTCCATCTCTCTCTCTCTTGTTGTCTCGTTTTTCACCTTCGGGCTCACTCTCTATTTCATCTCTTTATGTCATCTTTATTCTTCTCTCTCGTTCTGTTTCTCTAACTGGATCTCCCTCTTTATCTCTTTTTCTCCTCTCCCTCTCTCTTTTCTTGTTTCACATTTTCTCTCTGTCTTTCTCTCTTTATTGTTTTTTGTTGTCTTTCTTTCTGTTTGTGTCCATTCCTCTATATATATTCCTTTATTTTTCTTAATTTTTATCTCTCTCTTTCTATCTTTATTTTTTTTTCTCTCTCTCTCTCTCTCTCTCCCCCTCTCTCTCTCTCTTTACAATTAAATTTCTCTCCCTCAATCTTTTCAATTGCTCTCTCTTTAATCTACTCATCTGTTCGCAGAGGATTTTTTTTATATCCTCAGGCCCTCCATAATATATCGACTTTAACACCCATTTTCCAGTCGAATAAGCTAGCATTAAAGCTAGTGTATAGTGAGGCTAACTTGGTGATGCGACCTCTGGCATTTGAGCGAGCAGCATCGACTTGGACACAAGCATGATCATTTCCGTGTATCCAAAGTAGAGCTAAGATTCATGGCCCGAGCCCGAACCCGAACCCGAGGCAATTTCGGGCCGGGTCGGGCCTGAAATGTCAGTCATACGGTCGGGTCGGGTCGGGTCGGGTTCGGTCCTGCTTTTTTTTTTTTTTTTTTTTTTTTTTTTAATTAATTAATAATTATAAATATATGTTCATTAAAAATATATACTTAAACTATGTATGGATACTAGACCAAGGAATACTTGTTATAAAATAAATAATTTGGATAAAACGGAGAAGGAGCTGAAATTGCTTTTAACGGAGCCAGAGCATGCTCTGTGCACGTGACGTGACGTGAATGCTGTCCTCTTAATAATCTTCCCCTCCGCAAATTCGCGTGATTTTGGCCTGGTATCCCCGATATGGAGTCGGACCAACAAGAAGTTAAGGATAAACTCAAGAGAGGAGAACTGGCGAGGAAAACGCACTCTGGTAAGAGTTTTAATAAGCGTTTTATATAGAATACGATCGCTTTTGTCGGAAGTGTACATTGACGTTGGTGACATTTTCATCCGCGTTAAAAAACGCAATTTGCAGAATAAAATCACGCTTTATTGTTTAAATAAACGCGTTATATAGACTAGGATCTCCCAATTATTATAATTAGCTCGCTTTATTGTTTTAATAAGCGTTTTATATAGAATACGATCAGGGGGGGGGGGGGGATTTGCATAGGAGTCGGAAAAGGGCACAACACGTCAACACCCCCTCAATGATAGTGCCGCGCTAAAATCTTAAGGACGTACTACTACTGCTGCTGTGGATTATGGCCCAATGATCAAGTCGTCAAAATGACGGACGCCCTTAAATGTTTTCGCTACCTCAAAAAAAAAAAACCGTCAATGACAGATTGTCGCTTAATGTAACATCTGCAGTGCAGACACAGAAATATAAAAGATGTAAATGTTTATACAGTTTTATTTAACTTAGGCCTAGATGTTGTAACAAAAGGCAGAGTTTAATTTGTTATCATAAATCACCCCTCCTTATAAATAAAATATGTAATTTCGGGCCCCCTCGGGCCGGGCCAGCAAATCCAGTTAATTAGTCGGGCTCGGTCCGGGTCGGAATTAATACCCCTCGGGCCTGCGTCGGGCTCGGGTGCTTTTTTTGGGCCCGATCTTACCTCTAATCCAAAGTCCTTAAATGCACCCAAATCCCGGTTATCCATGTTTTTTTTACAGGAATGTCATTTTTTGTAACCGAAAACCAGCTGCTGTTGTCCTAATAATTGAAGTGTATTTGAAATATCATTCATATCATTCAAATATCATTATTTAACCTGGTAAATAAAAAACAGCCTTCATTAAAAGAAATAAAAAATGATTTGAGTAAAATGCAAATATACAAGAAATCATCCAAACGTAGGTCAAGAAAAATGTATTCATTTGAAATAATATGCTACTGGTACCCCAAAATATCAAAAAACTCACCGAAGGCTAGGCGAGAAAAAAAAGAAAAAAAATGTTACAGTTTGGTCACTTTGAGTCTCCGTAGTTTTCATTCTTCATTGTGCTTTGTAGCGCGAATTTTTTGGTTTCACTTCACAATACTGCGATAACTAGTGGTCAAATATTACACAGTGTCCCTTTAACTACCCTTCTTCCCCAAATTGTGACTTGGAAGATGGATATTATGTGTCCTTTATTATTGTTTGTTTTTTTAATAGAGCACACTTATAAAGTTGCGCTTTTTTATGTTTTTATTTTAAAAAAATCTCACCCAACTCCTCCTTCTCCCGAAAATGTGTTGACTCGTATGGCTGACCCCTCCCAAAAAGGCAAGAGTGAGCAAGGAATGGGGGCCATTGTGGGGTGTTGGAGAGTGACATCATACTCGTATACAAAGTATCTTTAAATATAAATAAAACCATAGTAATATCCTTTGGTAATCGCAAGGCAAATCAAGATCTAGAAGTAAAAATGGATGGTGCTGCAATAGATGCTGTATCAGAAATTACGTTTTTAGGGGTCATAATAGACAATAAATTAAGTTGGAAAACACACATCAGACACATACAAACTAAGGTAACTAAAAGCATGTCAAATGCCTTTTAAAGTATAATGCATTGTATTTATTATTTTGTTCTCTAGTTCTGCCATACTTCAAATTTTGTGCAGAAGTCTGGGGCAATAATTACCAAAGTTCACTACAGCCCCTTTTTATCCTCCAAAAACGTACAATTGGAACCATACACAGGGTAGGATATCGAGATCATACTAATATTTTATTTATGCAGTCCAAATTATTAAAATTAGATGATTTAAAAAAAAATCACTTCACAACTGTTATTTAAATTCAACAAAAACATGGTGCCAGAAAACATCCAAAAAGTGTTCATTCGGAAAGAGGGAAATTATAACTTGAGGGGCTGTAGTAAATTCAAAATCCCAAAGGTGAGAACAACCAGGAAAAGTATGTGTGTGTCTGTGTGTAGAGTCAAACTTTGGAATAATTTACAAGATGAGAACAAACAATGTCCAACTATTCATGTGTTCAAATTTAAATACACAAAAGCATTACTGGCAAAATACAGGGATGAAGAAAATGGGATATGAGTGAGATTGGAAATACTGCGTTTAAAACTATGGTTAACTTGTTGTTATTGTTGCTATTATTATGTCATAACTGTTATTATAAATATTATGTTTATTTTTATTGTTGTTATTATCATTGGTTCCACAGTGATATTTGGTAACCCGTGGCATAATGGCGTTGAGGGATGGGTATTTCGAAGATTGTTGTATAAAATATGTGATTATTGTAATTATTATAAATATTGATATCTGACCTATGTAAAAAGTATATCCATGATATTTTGTTATATTAGACACAAGAGGAGAAGAGGATTTGTCAAATGTATTTAATAGGGAAGATAAATGATTAGGAAAATAAGCATCTGCTTCTGACTACCCCTTTTCGAACATGTTATGTAACATTATTTTGTTGTTGACTCATTGTTTTTGTCCTGTTTTTATTTTAATGTTCGAAATAAAGTTGTCTTTTAAGTTATTTTTTGGGGGGTCAGTATGGCAATAAAATGTTAAAATTAAGAAAAGGCTTATTTCTCGCAAAGTCCAAACCCCGACCAAAACCCCCAAAAGATGAACAACAAATCATGTATTTGATCAAGTCGAAGAAATGCACGTACTTGCACGCGCATCATGAAAGAGCTAAGACTCCTTCAAGCCAGGGGATGGAGGCAAAAAATAACGTTTCAGATTCCGTACAGCTTCTTTAACGAACACATTTTGGTGGATACATTCGTTTCCCTTCAGTTGAGATAAGCACAGCAATGACTAGTTTATAACATATCTAAAACAGACCAGAACAGATTTAGCCCAAAACCCAAGGTCCGAATGAAACAAACCCGCAAAGCTTTTTTTGTCCATAAAGTCACACAGGGTACAAATCTTACCTGTAGATTTTGTACTTGGTGGTGAATCCTTGCTGGTAGCGCTCGGTGAAATCAAGAAACTCTTGCGAGTTATGGAACGGCCCCTTGGCGGTGAGCAGCCATCCCAGGGGCCCCGAAGAGCCACGGAAGCCGGTCGGCGCGGGATCGGCTGCTGCTCGGGCCCCCGCCGCCAGGGTGCAGCCGGCGAGCAGGCTTAGCGTCATCCACTCCCATGGAAACATGAGGGCCTTTCGTCGGTTTAGCGGTGCCGAAGGGGCCACTGGTGCTGCCTCCACCGTCTCCCCTGAGCGCTCCTCATTCTCCTAGCGCCCGAGATGAGCCCTGAAGGAAATCACGACACCGGCGTGAGCCCAGACGTCATAAAATCTTTTACGAGGGAGACAGGAAAACAAAGGACTCGGATGCTCTCTCAATGTAACAATATCCAGACCTGGTGACTGTATTTTTCATGCCAGAACATCAGGTAAGACTTTTGGACTGTAGGGGGAAATAGTTGACCTGGGAAAGAGGACCATTACATTATGTACAGGAGCTAGGGGTCTGGGTGGGTTTTCCTCCCAAAAATTGCAAATATTCTACTGTTTTCAAATGTCTTTTAATTCCCTACACAAAAAAAGATTTGCATTAATATTAAATATGAAAATAAATTAATCGTTAAGGTATTAGTGCAGTTAGGGCTGCACTTAAAGGGACAACGTGTTATGGTTGCATAACGCCCACTTGGCCGCGCCCTTGTGTGTCACGGTATGCCATGCTGCCCAATTGGCCCCGGCCCTGTTGTGCTAGTTGCGGCTCATTTAGAGATTGACTTTCTGTGTACAGTATATAAAGCTCAGCGCTCTCTTGCTTCAGGGTCAGCCCGTCAACGAATTTCTGCCCCTTAAGACGTGGGTTCTGTCCTGTTTTCCTGGCAACACACCTCTGCCCCTCAAGACGTGGGTTCTGTCCTGTTTTCCTGTCATCAAACTTCTGCCCCACAAGACGTGGGTTCTGTCCTGTCATCCCGTCAATAAAATTCTGCCCCACAAGACGTGGGTTCTGTCCTGTCAGCCCGTCAACGAACTTCTGCCCCCCAAGACGTGGGTTCTGTCCTGTCTTCCTGTCAACGAACTTCTGCCCCACAAGACGGGGGTTCTGTCCTGTCATCCCATCAACGAACTTATGCCCCACAAGACGTGGGTTCTGTTTCCCTGTGATATATGCAGTACGGTATTGTTCCCGTTTATTTTTTTATTGTTTAATTTCAGGTTCCAGTTTGGTTTGCCGTCTATTCTTGTCCTGTTGGTTAGTTTCTCCAGTTTGGTTCCCGTCTTGTTTCTCTATTTTCGTTACCCTGATTCGTTATCGATCCCTCTGGTCTCCGGTGTCATGTCCTTCTACGTCAGACCGGCTTCCTAACGTGCATGACTACCCATTTTGCATAAAGTAAAAAGCTTGTGTGAGAACGTCACGCGATTGGGTCCTGTATCTGTTCTGGTTCTGACACAACGTGTACTATTCAGTGATTCTGAGTGAATCAAATGTCGGTCATTAAAAAGAAAGAGCATTCATTTGAAGGTGGGTGGGTCATTTTATTTGTCCTTTTAAAAGGTTAAAAGTAGAATTTTTTTTCTATAAAGTATGTGTTAGCAATGTCCAATTGAGCTCTTTTTTTTTTTTTCCACTGCGCCTATTTGCTTTCTTCTTACTGTTGGAAACATTGATTTGGACACGTAACACATTAAAAGCGAGAATTATTTCATTAGTGGAGCATGAAATTGGTGAAACTTAAGAAAAGCCCCTAGTTCAAGGAAAAAAAATGGTGCTTTATGGTCACTTTGACTCATTCTTACCTGTGATTTTAAACCCCCGTGTTCAGTTGTACAACATATTACAAAATCTAGAGGTTAATTAGTATACTGTCCCTTTAACTTTTTCGATGAATCGAGGGGCTTCAACTATCACCCACTGGACTCCAAATGGCCCCTTGACCACAATTTTGAGACCCCTGATGTACAGAGAGGCGTGAGATGGATATTACTGCAAGTATCAATTTTGATAGTCACTGGTATGAAATGAAATTAAATGATCCAATCAATTCCAATAACCAATAACACTCCTAATGCTGATACATTTTCCCGAAAAGATAAATCTTTGTCAACAAAGACTCACAAGGGCTGCTTGCATATCTTTCCCTTGACAATATGTAAAATTATTGGAAATGTTGTTAGTTTAATTTTTCACCAGTAGTTTCTAATTAAAGGGATGGCCATGGCACCTGTATGATGCGGCAGGGGTAAACCAGTGAAAGCTGTCTGGCCCTTCTGTTGAACAGCGTGTTGTGTCACCCTGACCCGAGTGACATGGCCGCTTTCTTGTGTCCCGTTTCATCTGGAGGGACGGAAGCATGACCAACTTGGGTGCTGAGGTGCTTAACTTGTTTGGGTGTTTTTTGCTACTTTCCCCCTTTTTTTTTTTTTTTTTTTTTTTTTTTTTTTTTTTTTTTTTTTTTTTTTTTTTCTGGTGTACGTGTCAGTCGTGCTGTTGGTCACCCCTCTTGAGAGATATGACCAGTGTAGATAGATAGATAGTTTCTAATTCAAATGAGTATTGACCACCATTGAACAAATACCGTTACTACTGAAAAAAAAGACCACAAAACTGAAAACTGTGATACACAAACCAGTGACTACTTTTTACCAGTATTGAGGAATACAATAGTAATACATCTTTCAAGCAAATATGCATCTGTTTCTTGGATATATGTCTGGTATAAATGAACAAAGGTATGGCATTTAGAATTTTCGTCAATTAGCAGCCACCATTGACTAAAATAATCCCGTTATATCAATTAAACTCTGGTGTTTTGGAGCAAAGCACCACATGTCCTCAGAGCATTCCTGTACCAGGCAATAAAATACCATTTTTGGTTTCTCTCTTGACCCTTGGAAAGAGAACTACTATATCATGAACAACATCGTTTGAAGTGATATCCTTACAAGTGTAACGGGTGTAGTAAATTATTTTGCAAATGTTATAATCAAATGTAGCCTCCAGAAATGAGAATTTAGGACAGGTATACATGGACAACGACAAGGATTTCTTTTATATTTTGACATTTAACACCCACCATGGACTAAAATATTCACGTTTGTACGAATTCAGTTCTGATTGGGTGCTTTTAAGCTATACACCACATTTCCTTGCAACGGATATACACCAAAATGGATAAAGAAATAATAAATGCCCTTTAGGAATTCCTGATTTCATATTTCTTCTTGGAAATTCCATGCAAAATAACATAACAGATGTTTAATCTTTGACTTGTGTCAGTATAAATGCAACTTTTGTTACCTTGTGCTGAAGCTCTTGGGTGCAGAACTTGACAAAATGGAGAAATTTAGCGTTGAGCGATCGAACTTGGGTCTAGTGTGACGCGTTGGACGCGCATCATCCCCAAAAATCCACTTCGGTGCGCCCTTTTGTCATCAACGTCACACAAAAAAGTATGTTTTTAAGGTAGCGCTGCAATTTGCATTGCATATCTTTGTCCCCAAGTGACCCCTAATAGTTAATTGTTTTTTTTTTAATCCAGTCGAAACGAGACTGCGATGGGGCATCAATCTTCATTCCTTCAGAAGGAGTCGCGGACCATCCATTTCTACTTACACATTCCAAGTATATTTTTGCAATGCGCGTCCTGTTCTCCTTTTGCAGGTTTTGAGAGTAAGGCAAAAGGAAGGTTCGAATCACCCCCTGGTAAGTGTGCAAAGGAAAAAAAAGGGAAAATATCTCCAGGCGGCACCGGCACGCTGACCCAGCCGAGCGCGCACTGGCTGACTGGCTGGCTGGCTCTCTGACTGCGCGTGTGAAGAGCATTAGCGTCGCTCTTCCACTTTTCTCTCTCCCTCCCTCCCGTTTTTAACGCACAGCCTCCTTTTTTAATTTATTCGAGCACCGTGAGCCGGTTGGCTGCAACCTGCGACGGAGGCGCGAGAGAGAGTGGGAAGTGGCCACAAGTAGGCGGACGGTCTCTGGATGATGGTTGCACCTGCAACATGCTGGAGTTTGAAACTCATTTTCATCATTATAATATATTCACTTGAACTTATAACGATCTATTTCGGCATAAATCACGTACAGTGAGACCTCTGCATATGACATTAACAAGGTTGAAAGGGTTACTTTAAAAAATGGAGCCGGATACAGTTACATACCTTTCAACCTCCACGGCTCCATGCCCTTACAAACTGTTGTATATTCCCTTACAAAATACAAAATAATCGTACACCATATTTTTTTCAAATGTGTTTATTTATGTAATTTAACATGTTATATTGTACATGTGGTTTGTTACATCATATATATTGTTAATTAACATTTTGTTGTGAGATACTGGGTTGCTCGACATTAATGTTGTTTTTTCTGAGATCCGTTCTGCAACCTCAGTGGAAATCTAAGCTTAGAACACACTTCTACTCTATAGCATATGGATAACCTATACTTTTCTTGGACAACGTCTCTGTATTATTTGTGATTGCAACATCCTTTGCTGTCTGGTAATCCTGAAAGGGGGATCCCACATGTGCGGTCCCTTCTCAAGGTTTCTTCATTTTCCTCATGTTGAGGTTTTTGAGTTTTTCCTTGCCCTCATGTTGGTTCCAGATCAGGGGATGGTGTAATAATAGTCTGAAAAACTAGTCTGTGTAATAGCCTGTGAAGCTCTTTGAGACTCTTAGTGATTAAGGGCTATACAAATAAAAATGACGACTTGACTATAAAAAAGTCCAAAAATTAAGTCAAGTCAAGTCATTTTTATTTGTATAGCCCTAAATCACGAAGAGTCTCAAAGGGCTTCACAGATTATTACACTATATTACACAGACTATTTTTCAGCCGACGAGAAGAGTAGGTTATTCATATGCTATGGAGTAGAAGTGAGTTTTATGTTTAGATTTAAACATTTCCACTGAGGTTGCAGATCGGATCTCAGGGGGAAGAGCATTCCACAGCACCGGTGCCCGGATGGAGAACGCTCTCGAACCAGCAGAACACTTCTTTGCTCTTGGGATCACCAGAAGACCGGCACTCTCAGATCGTAGGCTTCGGACCGGGACATAGGGGGAAATCAGATCTGAAAGATAAGAGGGAGCAAGTCCATGTATGATTTTGTATAATACTAAGAGAACCTTGAAATCACATCTATGGCTAACTGGGAGCTAATGCAGGTTAGCCAAAATCGGTGTTATGTGATCGTACTTTTTTGTCCTAGTTAAAAGCCTCGCTGCGGCATTTTGTACCAGCTGAAGAGACTTGATTCTAGACTTCGGGAGACCAGAGAGTAGTGCATTACAGTAATCGAGACGGGATCTAACAAACGCATAATTTCCGCATCAGACTGATACAGTATTGAACGGATTTTAGCAATGTTACGAAGATGGAAGAAAGCGGTTCTAGTAATTTTCTTTACATGCATTTCAAAGGATAGATCAGGGTCAAATATGACACCTAAATTTTTAACTGAGTCACTTTGTGTGATGTGACATTTGTCAATGTTCACAGCAGTTTTTGAGAATAAGTCACGGCATTTAGATGGACCAATGACTAACATTTCGGTCTTTTCAGAGTTAAGACGCAAGAAATTGAGTGACATACACTCTTTTATCTCAAGTAGCTTGAACGTTCACTGTAGAAGGAAACAATACATGCAAACATAATTAAGTAGAATAATACATTTTCTTATTCAAATTATTAATTCATTTTCTGCATTCAATTATTGTTGGTAATATACTGATTAGAGGGATAACCACAAACCTTTCTTTTTTCATTTTCTCCTTTTATACCTCCTTTTTTTCTTAACTTCTTTATACAACATAATAATTCATAATATAATGCATCAAAGCATTCGAGTCTCCCTAATGAGTTGAGCCGAAAAAGCCGGTTCTCTAAAAAAAGACGGACTTCCTTTCACTACACAACTACCACCTGAAATCTGATGTTGAATGATGCATGATGGGAAATCCCCAGGTGGCAGACGCATGCGCACAGTAGCATCAAAATGCTCGCTTCGTTTGCAACGAAAAAAAACATACCGCGATAGAGGCTACCGCGGCAAACTCGTTAGACTGATTGATTTGCCGTTTCGTGATAGTCGGTGTATACTGGATGGTACCCGTAATTGACAAATTTGCGTTTTTCCTTACATATTTTCTTGTACGTCGTACACGTCTTAAAATCCGTAATAAACATACTTTGTACGGCAAAAACGTACAGGTTGACAGGTATGAAGTTACGAGTTACCTGCTGAAATATGTAATCAGTAATGCAATCTGACTGCTAAAACACACTAACTTAATATTAATAAGAATACTTATAATAATAATAATAGTAATAATACAGGGCGGCAGAGTTCGGAGGTCATGGGTTCAAATCCAGCTACCGCAGCCTCCCTGTCCGGAGATTCCATGTTCTCTCCGTTTTTGCTTGGGTTTCCTTCTGGCACTACGTCCCAATAACTTCCATGTCAGGTTAATTGGCCGGTCCAACTTTGTTCCTAGGTGTGAATGAGCAAATGAGTTGTATGTCTTGGCGTGCAAACTCCACACAGGAAGGTTCAATCTCATGACCTCAGAACTGTGCTGCGGACGCGCTAATCCCTCAGCCGCCGTGTTGCTAGAACATTATAGTGCAATGAAAAACGTAGTGTAATGCCAATAGCAGAAACATATTTCAGAAAAAACATGAATGAAATATAAATACAATTTTTTTCTATATATAAGCAGGCTTTAAAGTGCAGTTTTCTTATCCAGAGTACATCAATCACTTGAACAGGTATCACCAAGGGCATTGGTATTGTCTTGGCATTGGTGATATCACATGTTTTATCAAGTTATCACCTACTATTGGTGGTGACAAGACATCCATCCATCCATCCATTATCTGCACCGCGTATCCTCAGTACGGTCACAGGGGTGCTAGAGCCCATCCCTGCTATCTTCTGGCAGTGGGCATGGGACACCCTGAACTGGTTGCCAACCTGAGACAGACAACTTGCCCATTCACACTTAGGGACAATTTGGACCAGCTAATTACCCTGACATAAATGATCTGGGAATGTGGGAGGAAACCGGAGTGCCTGGGGGAAACCCACGCAAGCACGGGGAGAACATGCAAACTCCACACGGGGATGTTGCGGTAGCTGAACCTTTGCACCGCGGGGCTGTGTGCTAACCACCCAGCGCCATGCCGCCCAGTGACAAGACAATGATTGTTGAATATTGGTGGGGACATGTCCACTCTGTCCCTGCCAAACTTACCCACTTAGCCGAATTATGTCATAGGTGAAATTAAGGCACTTCATTCATTAAACAAATCGTTTCCAGTTTAAACACCAGCATTGAAAGTCCACTAAAAGTCTGAAAAATTGCTACCAAAGCTCACAGAATACTGATACTACCTGAACAGACCAGGTCACCTCACAGACATTTCTAACAGCAATTAAGCCGACGTCCCTACCAATCCTTCTCATTTATAAACTGTAATATCATTAGGTTAAATGACTGCGAAACATGTTTGATGATTCAGGGAGCGCCAGTCTTAATGACGCCTGTTTTGATCCTAACAAAGCTGATGAAGTTGAAAACTTTGTAGTGCATCACGTCGTTTTCTATGCCCTCTTCTTCCAGTACAATCATCGTCACTTCGAGCATACGTAAAGTTAATTAGATGTGCTTCATCCCAGCTTTATTCCAACGCCTGCGCCTGGATGGGTAGCTTGGATCAGAGTGGTGGGGAGAAGGGAGAGAACTGTGTCGTCTTGCGGCCTTTCTGTCGACGTTCAAAGGAAGGTTTTATACCGAGATTGGATTATAGAAATGAACACCACTGAGCCATGAGATTCACTGACTTCCAAAGTCAAAAAGAAGCACCAATCCCACGGCACAAAGACCAGCAGAGTGGAGCGAGAGAAAGAGTTGATTCGTCACAGTTTCATCATCGCGGTTCGGGATTGGGTGTCTTTTTTCTGGTACTCCGACCTCCGTGACGACTTGTGAAGGACAAATACGGAGACAACAACCCACTTCAACTTACTGAGTTCAAAATTTAACACATCATATCCATTAACTATGTATACATGCAGTAGTTTTTACAAAGATGTGCGGTGAGGTTCATGTCTCTTGAGGCACAGTTAGATTTACACATCAAGGAACCTACATCTGATTGATCATTTGATTGGCAGAGTAAGAACGCAATATATAAACTGTAGCATAGAAAAAAAACATTTCATTGTCTTACTTTAATGAAGTATATGCCCTGCCTACATTTGAATAAAACATCAATATATAAGTAATTCACCATCATGAAAAAATTGACCTGGGTTGATGTTGGATTGTAAATCGTATGACTAATTTTATTGTTTGGGACTGATGTGTGCTCCTATTCAGAATCTTTCTCACTATCGCCTTCTTCCATGAGGTAAAAAAAAATGTGTTTCTCCCTTTGCTTCTGCAGATGCTCAACACAGTAGTATGTTAAATACGTATCATATTAATACTATTCATTTTCTAATGTGAAAATTCAGTGATTTAAAAAAAAATAAAAAAATAAAAAACTCATAAAGTTACCGAAGAAAGTAATTTAACTCTGAGTAAATATAACCATTACCCTTTATTTTCAATACTACGTTACCACAATGACATCACTATCATTATGGTCAAACAGGACACACCAAATCCAGAAACAAACACACATAAAAAAACAAAAACAAAACAGCAGCTAAGAAAATGTAACTGCAACTGTATATACAGATAAAAATAAACATACATTAATTGATATGTATTTTCATTTTAATATTCACAGATACATATTTAGCTAATTCATTCAGTATACTGTTTTATGCTGTTTTGTAATCTTGTAATAAAAATCCTCGACTGAACTGCTCTCTTCGGTCAAATACTCGGGAGTGGAACATGCGCTGGGACATGAAATGTTTACGTTTAAAACATCGTTATAAAGTACATTAAAGGGGGTCCACACTTGAACAGAGCACTAACCTACTGACGGCAGCCTCTTCATTTTGCTCAAGCTGCTGAACCTTTGCCTGAGGAAATCATCTCATCTCATCTCATCTCATTAACCGTACCGCTTATCCTCATTAGGGTCGCGGGGGGGCTGGAGCCCATCCCAGCCATCTCCGGGCAGTGGGCAGGGGACACCCTGAACTGGTTGCCGGCCAATCGCAGGGCACACAGGGACAGACAACTCATTCGCTCATTCACACCTAGGGACAATTTGGACCGGCCAATTCACCTGAAATGCATGTCTTTGGAATGTGGGAGGAAACCGGAGTGCCCGGAGGAAACCCACGCAAGCACGGGGAGAACATACAAACTCCGCACAGGAAGTCTGGACCTGGATTTGAACCCACGACAGGTTCCCATGACATGAACTGTGCCGCACAAGCGCTAACCACTGCGCCGCCGTGCTCTGAGGAAATCAATTGTAATTAATTTTTTTAACAGGAACGAGAGCTGGACTTTTGACCCTAGAAGTGATTGATTGACATCATAAAAAAAAATCACTGGTCATCATATACAAGGTTACAATAAATTAAAGAGGTTTGATGGACAATTTACCGAAAAGAAAGGTAGAAAGGCAGACCGGAAAAGTGTTATGGACCCCAACCCTTGATTGCTAATACACAAACAAATGAATGAGTTATAAATGAAGACATTTTACAGTGATGACTAAATATGTGTCGTGTCATATTCAGATATCACAACAATATATTTTATATTTCAAATAACCCCTTTTAATAATCTGCTTTGCTAAATAAATTGGATTGGAATGGAACATGATGCTCCTTTTTGCTGGATACATTCGATTAGTTCTTCACATATGACTGATGTTCAACTGTCTGCTTTCTCATCCAATTAAATGTATTTATTGTGCAAACAACTGATTCGGTTCCCCTAAATGACTATTCAAACATTCCAAGTGGGCACATTATGGAGGCTGCCTCTTCATTTGGTTTCATTTAAATTTAACTGGCCATTGAAAATGACAACCCATCCGTTTTTACAACAAGTTACAAAAATATAACCACCCATCTTGAGTCTGTATTTTTCAGAGCTCATTTATCATATTTGGTATTTAAATGTCATCTGCTTTATTTTGCCACTGAAACACAAAGAGGTGCATCTCCAGGTATAACATACAGCTTGGCATCCATTCCTGAGCTTTTTCTAAATTTAACAAAGCGTTTCATTTTCAGCTTTGATTAACACTGTTTTCTAAACAATGCAACATATATCAGCATTATTTCCCCACTGAACTTTCAATACGAATGAAGCAGCCAAGATGATCCTCCAATACCGTTATTTTCTGAACTGATATCAGTATGAACTTCTCATTCCATTGTCTGAATTGTTTTGTCTTTATAATTAAAATTTGAAACACCTAATCTAAATTTGGATGATACCACTTATAAATCTTGATCTGCTAAACCGCTTATCATTGCTTCTTGCAGGCAAGGGCCGGGAAAAAATTAATCTTATCTTTCTTCTAAGATTACAAGTCCTAGCTATATTTTTCTTTGTCGTCTTAGTTTGCCTCATCCTAGTATATTTGGAGCTGAGGTGAATGACTATATCGATGTACCTAGCCCTATACTGGTCTCTAGGTTTACGTGTCAGCCCCCTTAAGTTAGCCTCAATGTCGGGTGCTCTGGCCCTGGCAAACACACTAATCATAGCTGAAGTACCAAGCTTTATGTCACGGGTGATGGAGTCACCCATAACTACGGTGAGGGACACAGAAGACCATAATTAAGTGGTATTAGCTAAAGGGCTTAACTTGTTATGTGTCTCAATTGGCTATCCACTTTTACCAGGCTATTTATAGCTAATGCTAACCAGGTTAGGTTTGCTACAGCCCACATTAGCAGTGGTGTCTGCGGCACTTAACATTTTCGTTTTACGTATACTGCTCTAGCTCACGGACATGCCCCTCTGGTAGTAGTAACAACCTTAAGGACATCCCACACAAACTTGTAATTGGCTGGAAGCTGAGCAGAGTTTTAGAAGCTGGGGGCAAAGGGGGCTACTCCTTCAAAGCCGTCCAGCAGCGTTGCGGCAATAAACCACTGTGCGCGACATTCACCTGACGTCGGTCGTCCATGCTCGTTAACAAAACATTTTCAAGCTGTTTCAGATGAAAAATCTTAGTCTAGATGTCTAGTAGAGCAGGAATCTAAACTGGTCCTTGGTCTACGGCCAAGTCGATGAGCCAGAAGAAATGGACTGGTTTTCCATGACCCGAAAACAGGCAAGGAACCGTCAACAGTGAGGTAAGTCTTCCAGAGCTTCATCCTCATTGGTGCCGTGACAACCCAAGCGTATAAGGTAACCGTGAAATGGACAAAAAAATTGGAAAGTATTTGGCTGTATATCAGATCAATATAATAAATCCAGATGCCCTCAATACTTGTGTGCCAGGACAGCGTGTTGAGTGTGCTGCAGGAAATGGTCCAATTGCTTTTTGCAAAAGAGCATGTCAAAGTTTAGTATATTTGCTATGTTTCCCATAGAACCATGTTGCGGCAAAAAGTAGAATAATGCAGAAAAACACAAAATAACTCACTCCTCTGAGAAGTAGCACGATCCAATAATCATTACACACAGCAAAATAATAGCTGGCAAGAAAATGACAGAGCGAGGACGAACAACTGGCATGTGATTCCCGGGCCGAGGTCTTCCATCAGCTTGAGACGAGTCAACGAGCGTCGCGGAGGACTTTGGCACTCGCATTTACTAAGCACCGAGGCAGATAGTCATTAGGGGAAGTCAACATTCACTTAAGCTTGCGCGTGCTCATTGATGCCACTCACGGGTGGCTCTCTGTGAGGAGTGATCAGGGAAGCCAGTCGAGCTAAGGGTTTTAATTAGCTTGAAGAGCCGTCAAGCTTTCCGGGCGCTTTGACACGGCCGTGTTTGTCGGTGGCACCTCTTTGTGATCCTTCCGCTTTCATTACGTGTTTATCTCTCTGATGACCTTTATTGTGCTGGGATGATAAGTACTTGGGCGGGCTGGAGTGGATTCTGGAATTGAACTGCTCTGTGTGGCTTTCCAATGAAAAATGCGAGCGATTAGTTGAGGAAAACCCGCACGTACACGCACAAAAGCATCTTCATAGTTGATTGACGCAAGGCATTAAAAGCGTACGTAAAGCGGTGATTAAAAAACCAGGAGCCCAAAAAGCTCTTTAATGAAGAGCTCTGGTATACACGCCGTTAATCAAGCGAATGACTATTTAATGATGTGGGAGTGCATCACAAATTAATGTGCATGTAAATACTCCATCATACAAATACAGTCATGGCAACTTGAAATGTATACATGCTGGTATTTCAATTTGATTAAATTGATCAAATTGTGCACTCACACTCAAAGAGATCATGAGCGAGAAAGACAAACGTTCCCCTACTTACGACCATTTGACTTACGAAAAACGGTAGATTCAAACATTTTTTTCGGGATGTCAAAAAATATCTGGACAATTCTGTAAGTTTGATTTTGTATTGTGTGCAACTTTTTATGAGTACAAGACAGCCTTGTAGTGCTTCTTTCCGACGCTACTGGCTTGTGGCCCTATGTGAGGTCAACCTGCATCCACCCCGAGGATGAGATCCACTTCCTCTTCCTAGTTCTTGTGTAAACATTTTATATTGTTTCTCCAGCGCACTAAGAACTTTGACATTTTTATTGTTTAATATCTTATGCATCCATTCAATATTGTTGGCGAGCCGTTACTTTTGAAATGAAAGTGGAATAAGAAAGCTTGATGTGTTGAGGAAATGGTTGGATCGCTTTTTTCACATCCACTCTCAACCACGTAGGAGGAACCCTTGAAGCCCATCTTCCAAAAGTAAGTTAAATTCAACTTTATTTATCTTTATAGAGCATATTATTTCATAAAATGTTTATCTTTTAATACCAAACAAAACAGATTACGTATACAACCCTTAAACATACTTATATAACCCTTAAACATAAAAAAAATATAGTACTAAAGCTACTTACGAACAAATTCAACTTACGAACCATCGTTTGTAAGTAGGGCAGCGTCTGTACCAGAAATTCCGACTACGGAGCCCACCTGACTAAAAGTCGCATCCTCAAAATAGAGGGACAGTATGTAATATTTTGTGCCTCCTAGTGGTCGAATAAAAATGTTCTTTCAGTAAAAAGAAAAAACATTGATTTGAATACTAGGCAAAAATACATGAACTATCATACCAATGTTAATTTTAATAAAGAATCATTGGTCGAGAAATCTGAGTTTCTTCTAAAAATTTGCATCCCGTGTGGAAGTATGAAGTCCCACTCCCCTGGGTGCCCAGAGCAACAACATCATGCTTTGTGTCTTGCATTTTTAAGCTAAGCTCGCGAATCGTCTGAGACTTCAAGTGACTTTGACAAACGTAACATGTTATGCATTACGTTTGTCCGAATCCCACCAACGGCGAGACAAAGACAACGTAGTTGTTCTTCCCGTCCGCCCATGTTAAAAGTACAGTATTTTGGTTCGCTCTCAAAGCACTAAGAAGTTACTCGGTATTAGATTTGGAATCTCTGAAAGTCTAAAAAAAAACATTGATGGCACAGTTGAAGCTACCCACCGCTTCCAAATGAAAGCGTCCCAACAGTACAAGGCTTTATCTTGGGCTGCATTTCCAAGATGGAGAGATTTTAGGGGGAAACTACAGATGAAACTTGTTTTAAAGAATGCCACTTTGTGTAATGCCGTAGCAAAGCCCAAGTTCCACGTCCTCTCCCTCTACCGCCCCTTCGTCTTGCTCTGCCTTCTTTGCTCTCTTTGGCTCAGTGTTTCAAAAGTCTACACAAAATGATGTAGTGGGTTCTTTCCTTTAGCGTCGTTAAGCTGCATGTACCAATGTGAACATAGCTACATTAGAACCAGTAATATTGACGGTGGCACTTCAGTATTGTCTTGCAATGCTCCATTACTCTATCCTCTTATTTATAAACAAGTCCGAAAGTATATCAGTTGTGCTTTCCATGAAAAATTTGACCACCAAACTATTAAAAAATATGTAGCTGACTTACGTCATCGCTTGAGGTAATGCTAAAAGTTGTTCGAGAGGACATCTTGCTAGCGTGTTTTGAAGCTGACAACAATGGCCAGGTACATTTGAAGAAAGCATGGTGCTGTTTGTCCACCTGGGGTTTCCGTAGTGGCGTCACTGCCTCTTGCTTGCACCAGACAACACATTGCCAACTAAAGCACTAGGATGCATAACATATTACATACTGTCCCTTTAAAAGTTTAATTCTGACCTTGCACATGCTGCACTGGATTTCAAGCTGCAGGCTTAAGCCAGTGCACACCTGTATTGTACCTTGCAAAACTCGAATTGCATCAGGAGTGTGTTTTTAACATGGTAATGTATTTGGAAGTCAGTGTACCAGGCGAACAGCTCCCGTTGAAAGCAACCAATAGAGAAAGAGAGTGAGAGAGACGCAAAAGAAGTAAGTATGGAGAAAGAAACTTTTATCTGGATGTAGCTCCGCCCTGCAATATGACTGACGAGCTGTACGACCTCTTTCGGACCATTGCACATATGCACATCGGTCAAACATAGACTATAGTTTCACACAAATTAGCTACTTTTAGTAATAAACTTCTTCTGTTTTGCAATGTTGAAGTGTAATATTTGATTTAAACGGAAACGTGGAATAAGTGGTTGCGAGGGTCACGGGAGGAGATTGTTGCCACTGTTAAACTGAAATTTAGAGGTCAGTGGATAAGACTTGTTAATGACTTTGAGTCTCTACCTTTGATCTTGGTCACCAAACGCAACTTGAAAGTTTTTCCTTGTGTCGTTTCGACATACGTCACAGTAGCCATGCTAGCGTGGCGGCTGCCACTTTCAGCCATCAATGTGCAGATAAAGTTTAATGTTTCGAAAAATTGTTTCGGGGGAAGCCGTGTTCAGAAGAGTTCATGTTAACTCATTCGATGCAAATTGGTAGAGCCAATTTTGCCATTTTGAGTCATCTTTGAAGGACTTTAGAAAATATATTTTTGTAGCTATACAGGACATATTAAAAGAAGGCTTGAACCATCATCTTTCATTAGAAATTAAAGCATGTATCTAGCTTTCACCTTTGTTTAGTAAACAACAGTTGAACATTTCTGATTTTCTGGAAAATACTAGTTTCAAAGAAAACTTCAGAGAATAACATCATTTTGTGAAGGATGCATTTGTAGCAGAGCTTTTTCTTAGTTGTTGTTCCTTTTTTTTGCATTTATGAGACCCCCAATATGTAAACAATGCTTTCCATAAACACAAGGCGTTTTCCTTGTGTAAGTAACATTTTTTTTTCAAGAACAATGATCTGATGCATTAAAACAATGCAAGAACTTTGCCAGAACTTACACAGGATTTATGTCACCATGGCGTTTCTTCAGGCGACCACGTTCAAGCGGAAGTGCGAAATGTTATCCCTCACTGATCAGACGATCAGATGTGACTTTGTCTTTTTTTTTTTGGAAAGGAATAAGCTCTCTTGAAGAATTAACTTAGTTCATATCTTGCGATTCTCATAACACTGCTTTACTATGCCTACTTGCCGTATGTGGCCGCCTTACACACTCATTTGCCGGGAAAAAGAAGCAACACTATGAGTTTGGGATGTGTTTATTTGTCGACAAAGATGTGATCATAGCCACTCCAGCCATCTAATGGTGATATAGTCTACTAAATCTTTTCAAAGCGTTGATACCGATGAGCAGCCCCAAACCCTTAATAACCCTTTCGAGTCTTTTTAAAAAAAACAACTATTTTTTTCGTTTTGGCCCACAAAGACAATTCTTCTCAAAATGTATGTTTACGTTATGGCATTGAAGGTGTTGAAGGTTTCATTGTATTCAGTAAATTATACAAAATAAATCAGAATATTAATGAATACAGGCGCTGCCCTACTTACGGATGGGATAGGTTCCGAACGGTTCGTAAGTAGAATTTTTTCGTAAGTTGGTTCAGAGCTATATTTTGTATGTTTATGGTTTATATAAGTATGTTTAGGCTTGTATAAGTAACCTGTATTGTTTTGTACTAAAAAAATAAACATTTTATAAAACAATATGCTCTATAAAGATAAATAAAGTTAGTTTTAATTTACTTTTGGAAGATGAGCTTCAGGACTTCCTCCTCCGTGGTAGAAAGTGGGCGAAAAAAAGCGATCCAACCATTTTCTCAACCGCATCAAGCTTTCTTATTCCACTTTAATTTAGAAAGAAACAGCATGCCTTTTTACACTTAACACCAACCATATTGAATGGATGTGCGAAATATTAAACAATATTAACGTAAAAATTCTTAGCGCGCTAGAGATTCAATACGTTTACACAATAACTAGGAAGTAGAAGCCACATTTCTTCTTTGGGGTGGATGCTAGGTGACCTCTCACAGCGCCACGCGCCGGAAAGAAGCACTACAGTACTGTCACACAACGAAACAACCAAACTTACAGCAATGTTCGGATATTTTTCGACATCCCGTAAAAAATGTTCATATCTACCGTTTTTTGTATGTCGAATGGTACTAAGTAGGGAAGCCTCTGTATTGTAAATTCCGGACCACAGAGCGCATGCGAATAAAGGTGATATACTCAAATTTAAGAACAAAACTCCATTTTATTTGTATACAAGCCACACCATATTTTAAGCTGCAGGCCTCAACAGCCATAAAAACAAACTTACTTACTTCTATTTCTTACATTTCTTACAACCACGAGGGAATTTTGGCTTTAACACCAACAGTGCCGGCATGTTGTGTCTTCTTGTGTTGTTGTCATTGGTGTTTGCCACGGTAATGTACCATATTGCATTCACTTGTTATTTTTCCTTAAGGATTCAAAGAAACTTAACATTGACACAGATGATACAGCAAGGGAATAGAAGTATTTTTGATAGGTAACTTCCACGGATGTAAAATTCGAGGGCTTGATTTGTGGGTGAAAATGTTGAAATGTCTCAAGTATTTTGTACATATTGAATGAAATGCTGTAAAACCTTTTGCTCTCATTACTTATAGCATGAACAATGTGGGCAAAAACATGGACTCTTTTCTCTAGAAGTACGTTATTAATGTTTCCAGACGTCATGGCGATATGTTGTATTTAGAGCACATGTGTTGTAAAAAAGAACACCGCGTTGCTTTTCTCTTTGCCGCCACAGAAAAAAAAAATAGAAGCGTAACCACATTTAAAGCTGCAGTGTTAAATTACTGCAAAAAGTAGTAGAGCATTTACAGTACTTTTCCACTGAAATTAACTCTTCTTCTTATGACTTTAATTGCTGTCACGTTAGTATTTGATTTACTTATTATCGATGGATCCTCCCGATAATTCTTAATGTTTAATTTAGATCTTATTTTGAGTTTAAACATAAAACAAAACAATCTTAAACAGTTATTTTTTTGTTTTTATCAGAGCTTTTCTTGTGGAAAATCTAATGCAGTCTAACCTCACCATGGACTTAGCTCTGGCAGCCCTCAAATAAATTGAGTTTGAGAAGCTGGTTTTAAATGCAATCTTTTAATTAACGCATGTGAAATCATGTGAAAATATTGTTCATTATATTAACTGTTCTGTAAAAGTACAGCACAATAAATTGCACACCATGTTCTCACCTTCCTGTCTAGAGACACTTACAGCTGTTCCATTAGGCAACCGTGAAAAATATTAATATGCACCACACCTTTACTCAGCATATAGATGTATGTGCATATGTATAATCTCCTACTTCACACTGAATGATTTTCAATGTGATGTGTATTGTGCTTACAGGAGGAAAACATGCTAACGGCACGTACACCCCGTTTGTGTAGAAGTTTCATGATCTGTTGTCACATAATCAACACATTTTTCACCTCTTTTTTTAATTTGGAGCGAAGACAGAATCTTTGGATGGCTACAGAAACATCCTCGCAGACCAGAAAGCCACACCCTACCCCCCACAAGGCAATCCTTTGTTTGGACCGGTTGGTTCACTATCAGATGATTGAAATACCGGCTCGTACTGATAAACTGTTTCCAGGCTCCTTGGTGAAAAACTCAAAAGATTCGTGTTCCCAATGGAGCCTCGGAGTAACGTCACACAGATTTCAACAAGACAATTTTGTACAGTAAATGATTACCATTGAAATTCACACCAACATTGTAATTAAAAGAGCTCTGGTTGTGTTTCTTTGTACTGAAAGGCTGATATTTCATGATTCCTGCCCACAAAATATTAAATTTGGGACACTTACACAAAAACAGGCGTATTTGGCAGAAAACTAACAAATGGCAGCCAAATTGAATTTTTTTTCATTCAAATCAAATTCTCTGTGCAATAGCGAATGGGCCCGCAAGGGAAGGGCACATGGGGAAGGTCCACAGTCCTCCCTCTCTACCTTCTTTGGTGGAGTCACGTCATCCAGGCCATAAAAGGTGGACGCACCCAACAGTGCCTACCAGAGGGCAACAGGTCAGAGAGGTGGTGTCCAGGGTGGGAAATATCTTTCATAATTATTGTATGAGGGAGGGTTATATGTGTGTGTGTGTGTGTGTGTGTGTGTGTGTGTGTGTGCAATAAAGCTAAGAAAAAAATGGAAAACTTTCTTTTATTTTTTTCATCAATTTATCGTAAGAAATTGGCCTTTTTCCCTGTTTCCCTTTAGGTAAAGCAAGCTTTTGATGTACACTTAAGATTACTTCATTTTTTTTTTTTTGCATTCATTACTTCAGTGTTTTTCAACCATTGTGTTGCAGGAAATTGCCCAGTTTTATCTTTGCACAAAAGCATTTCATTTTTTCGTATCTTTGCTTATTCCAAGTAATCAGCCCAGTAACCATGCTATTCATCCATGACAGTTGACTCCTGCGGACTACTGTTCTATTTTATACATGCACATTTTCTGCTCATGACATTGTGTTTGATGTAGCAGTTTGAGATTGCACTGCAGAACATTTTAAGATAAAGCGTTTAAAGTAAACATCTTGCACGATTTTTTTCTGATTTTGATTATTATTATCTTATTTTTCTATAAAACAAGACAAATATGTAGTTCGATTTAAAAATATTGTAAAATTTAAAGTTGCTGCAAAAAAAAATAACCAAAACAAATAATTTTTGGTGACCAAAATGATAGAAAAAAATAAGAATTATTATTGTTAACAGGCAACTTTATATTTTTAGGTTAAAAAATAAAACTGGTGCCATTATTTATGTTTTTAAACATTTTCAATGGTGTGTCTTGAGCATCATTCATTGGCTGAAAAAAAATGTAGATAAATGCTACAAAAACAATAATATCATTTATAAAATATGTGTAGGTCATGATTTATCATTGGTATCATTTGAAAGTGAAAAATCTTGAGACTAACCCTAAACCTCTATTTACAAACTAGTCCTATAATTGATCGTTTGAAACTTTACTAATGCCTAACTAATGATAAAAAGTGCGTTTATTATAGTGTTAGTGGCATTCCGTTGCTTGATATAGAACGTGATTTCTGGAGTATCTTAAAATGGGAAAACTAGACCAATAGACCGAAGGCAATTTCAACAATGGGTCTAACTAAGTTAAGAAAATAATTCGATAAATATTTGAGGAGCAGGAATTATATCGTAATTATATGCTCAGTGTTTGCCTGCAATGGCTCCCAAATCGCTCTGTAATGAGTCAGCAACGCATGGGGAATAAGACACACAGCTAACGTGTTAATGACATGCAAATTTCATCCACCCAGAGAGGTTGAATTTCATTTTGGGCTAAGCCACTTGAAGGAACCTTCGAAGCTATTAAATTAGCCTTTTGCCTTTTCTCTCCTCGGCCTGAAGATACTGCTATTTGTGGTTGCTTAACTGCTTGAAGCGCTGACTATCATTAAGAAACATTTACTTGCTGAATTTGGGATGGAGATGAAGTCACACTAACGATGTTGATTTTGCAATTATTGACGATTAATAAGCCACATCTACTAGGAAACTTTTGTTCCTCCCACTGTGAATGTGGATTTTTCGTGTATTGTCTTGCTTCATTCACTTTTTTATTTGCTTCAAGTTGCATCTCATCTTATTATTAACCATAAATGATTGTTACACTATCTGCATGATGGCAGCTGATCTACCTGTCAATCGACAGATTTGAAAGGATCAAAATATATGTGTCAGGAATCAACTCGAGGTGGTGCGTAGGTATAGTGCAGAAATACAGAATAGTACAGCAAACGGGTGGTGCTTTATTTGGGGAGGATTTGGTACACAATATCCGCTATCGATCCCGTCTTTCTTGTCCTGTCTGGTATCTTGCTCCAGTCTCCGGTATCGATCCCGTCTGTCTCATCCTGTCTGGTATCTTGCTCCAGTCTCCGGTATCGATCCCATCTGTCTCATCCTGCGGGGGTGCTGGAGCCCATCCCAGCAGGGCACACAGAGACAGACAATTCACTCGCTCATTCACACCTAGGGACAATTTGGACCGGCCAATTAACCTGACATGCATGTTTTTGGAATGTGGGAGGAAACCGGAGTGCCTGGAGGAAACCCACGCAAGCACAGGGAGAACATGCAAACTCCACACAGGAGGTTTGCTCTCACAACCTCAGAACTGTGCCGCACATGCATTATCCACTGCGCCGCCGTGCTGCTACTGTGACAATCTGAAAATATAATAATAATGATATGAATAAGAAAATAACATATTGAAAAGCCACTTCACCCAGGCAACAGAATTCCCCCCCCCAAAAAAAAAAAAAAAACTTAACTGGTGCGTACAAAAAATGTTTCCGTGTGTTTGAAAAACAGCACATTTCAGTTTATTTTTAATTTCCCTCCATAAGATTTGCATAGTCATTGCATATATCTTCCATACTCCTTCCATACAATACATTTGACTTCAATAAGTACAACCGAATTAACATCATGAAATACACACCTGACTCAAGATATATGTGGGACTAAAAAAGTACTAAAAAAACACTGAATCCCATTGTTGTCAAAGTAAATAACAGTATAATGCAATGTGCAGAAGATGGATGCCTGGTAGTTTATATACACTTTAAATGAATGATTGATTAATACATCAATTTACAGTCTGTACGATTTCATATAAACATTTTGTAATTGGGAGAAGGAAAAACTACTTATTAGAATAGTAGGTTTGTTACAACGTCAGGATGTATCCAGCAGAGCATATGATACAGTGCAGATTGGTGAGGTCAAGGCAAGCAAAGAAGCAAGCAATCCCTCAGGCTGTGCCTCACTTTACTTCTGTTACAGTCCCATTGGATTTATACCCATGGGGCGTCAAAGTGGCAGCTTAGCTCTGCAGTTTCTGTTCAGAGTTGTGTACAGTGATTTCAAAGACATGGTAAAGCATTGAAAGATTTAGTGTATGTCCACCGAGGATATTTAACGTACACGGATAAATGGAGACTCGAAGGTTTTTAGTGTTTTTCTAAGAATTACAGTCAAGAAAATAGGCATTTGAACACCTTGATATTTTGCTATTTTTCCCACTTAGAAATTAAGGATGGGTCTGAAATTTTCATCATAGATGCATGTCCACTGTGACAGAGATAAAGTCAAACAATCCAGAAATCACAATGCATGATATTTTTTAATTATTTATTTGTGTGATATAGCTGCAAATAAGTATTTGAATACCTGATAAAATGAATGTTAATATTTGGTACTGTAGTCTTTGTTTGCTCTTATAGAGGTCAAAAGTTTTCTGTGTTTTTTCCACCAGGTTTCCACACAATGCAGGAGGGATTTTGGCCCACTCCTCTACACAGATCTTCTACTGATCAGGTAGGTTTCTGGGCTGTCGCTGAGTGACACTGAGCTTGAGCTCCCTCCAAAGATTTTCGATTTGGTTCAGGTCTGGACACTGGCTGGGCCATCCTAGAACCTTGATATTCCTCTTCCGGAGCCACTTCTTAGTTTTCCAGGCTGTGTGTTTCGGGTCGTTGTCGTGTCGGAAGACCCAGCCACGGCCCATTTTCAATGTTCTGACTGAGGGAAGGAGGTTGTTGCACAAAATCTCACAATACACGGCCCCCAGTCATCCTCATTTTAATGCTCGTCTGGTCTCATGTGCAGAAAAACAACCCCGAAAGCATCCCCATGCTCCACAGTAGGGATGGTGTTCTTCAGATTATACTCTTTATTCTTCTTCGTCCAAACACGCTTAGTTGAATTATGACCAAAAAGTTCTATTTAGGTCCCTTCTGACCAAAAAACATTCTCCCATGTCTCCTCTGTATCATCCAAACGGTAATATGCAAACTTAAGACAGGCCTTGACATGTGCTGGTTTAGGCAGGGGAACCTTAAATGCCTCCATGTCTCCAGATCTAAATCCAACAGAACGTCTTTGAGGAATCCTCAAGCAGAAGGTGAAATGAAAAAAATGAAATGATCTGCATTTATATAGCGCTTTTCAAGTCAATGACTTCCCAAAGCGCTTTACAATGTGCTCCACATTTCCCAATAGCGGCCTTGCAGCCATGTAAGGCGCTAACCTGCTTATTGGGGGTATTAGGGGTTCAGTGTCTTACCCAAGGACACTTCGACATGTAACACGGACGAGGCGGGATTCGAACTGGGATCCCTTGATCCCAAGACGAGCGCTCTACCTCCTGAGCCACTGCCGCCCCAAGCAAGGACGTCCTAGAACAGGGAGAAGGTGAAGAAGCACAAGATCTCAAATATCCCCAGCTCTGTCATGTTGTGATTTATGAGTGGAAGAGTATTCCAGTGGCAATTTATGAGGCTCTGGTGAAATCCATGGCCAGGAGGATTAAAGTGGTTCTGCAAAATTCGATTGGCCAAATAAAAATATTGACACTTCAGGAACTTTCATGTCAGGGTGTACCCACTTTTGTTACCAGAGCTTTAGCTACTCATGGCTATATTTTGAGTTTTTTGAAGGGAACAATACATTTACCCTATATACGCTTTTCATCTTGGTGTCACAGCGATGTTTCTTCAGGGTTGTTCAATTAAACATAGTGAAATGTAAGGGGTGTACACACTTTTGTGACATCCTGTAGTACGATTACAAGAGTGCGTGCGTGTTGTAAATGGGCATTTGGACGCTAAGCAGAGCCAGATGCCGTTTTGGGGGACAAACTCAACAGGGAATAAAAAAGCTTGGCTGTGCAAGACCTGAATGTTGCCATAGCAGAGAGGAGCCATTTCCACATTTCAAACACACAATGAATAATAGAGCATCCACGTGTAAGGATGCTGCGTCTAATGGAGGTAGTAAGGGCATTCCAATTAATTTAAGCAAGAAGGGAAGAATATGAAATTGCTGAAGCTGATTAAACAAACCCTGGTTCGCACCTGACATCACTTTAGGAATTACTGTAAATTCCAGACAATAAGCTGCTACTTTTCTGCTACATTTTCAACATTGTAGCGTTAAAAGCCGTGTGGCTTATTCTTTTTTGTATACTCATTTTTATTCCTTTTTTTTTTTCTTAGTGGACCCGAAGAAAACAGAGAGCTGCTCATATCCTCAACACATCCACTCATAAAACAGCGGTAAAATCTGTAAATGTACAGGAGAAAAAATAGTTTATGTATTTGCCAACGTAATCAATGTCATTGATAACAGGATCAAAATGGGAGGTTTCACAGTACTTTATTCATGTTTCCAACACACTCACAATATTTCAACATTTTCACGCACAAGTCAAATCCTTGATTTATGCACATGAAGTGATCAGCATCGGAAGTATTCTATCAACAACGCCACGTATCTCTTTCTGTATCATTGGTGTTAATGTCTGGTTGCTGAAGTTAATGACGGTAATGTCGACAGTTCTTTAATCCTCAAGGAACGATGACAAGTAAATGCAATTTAATCCGGAGCCAACCTCCAAAAACAATACAAGAAGACAATTTCCACATGTGTGTAACAATCTAGCACTATTCTTAGAATGGTTTCCCTGCCACTGTCATGTATGAATATAGGGCTCACATTTGAGATATTTTATAGAAAGATGGCGGCTGCTATTGAAAGATATGGCACATTCGCTGAAGGCGGGAAACAAGACACAAATCCCAGAATTCCTAGAATCCACGTTTCTGATAGGCTGTCCAGCATCCGGTATTAAAAATCTAAAATTGTATACTGCGCGTGCTCAGCGAGCACATTTAACTCTGACACACATTCAACAATGCTGGTTCGTAATGTTTTTGCTTTTCTCATTTGTATAGAGTGCTAGTGACGCCCTTGAAAGAACCTTACATGGCGGTTTTCGGCTGCTAAGATATGATGAAATAACTATCATTGTTTGGCTTGCATCTTTTGTTAAGTCGATCTTCTATTTTATAAGGGTCTTTCTAAACCTGCAACGTCAACGTAATTGAAGAACACTTCTGCGGGGTTTTAAGGTTCCCTATAGTCCGGAAGAACGACTCATCTACGTACACAGACAATCTTATCACAATGTTTCATATATCGAAATGTTTAACGTGACCGTTTTACCAAAGAGACGCCCAATACGGATCATTTTGAGTTCCATAGGGACTATATATTTTGAATTAAAAAAACTACAATTTGAAGTTAAATTTGTAATGCATTAAAATATAATTTACTTTGTAAAAACTTTTTTAAAGTAAAAATATAATTGTAATTTTTCACCTTCTCGTATGTATTTTTCACTTTCAGATCTTTTTGTTCTTTCAGTTTCATACTGATGTTACATAGGGGCGTGGTAACAATTGAACAAGGTGTTTTATGTGATTTTGTTAACTGTATGTACAGACGATTGTCCGTAAGTTGCTTCAGTGCTATATTTTGTATGGAAAGTATGTTTAAGGTTTATATAAGTATGTTTGAGGCTTGTATAAGTCACCTGTATTGTTTTGAAAATGACAATGCCCACTGCTTGGAGATGGCTGGGATGGGCTCCAGCCCCCCCGCGACCCTAATGAGGATAAGCGGTACGGCTAATGAGATGAGATGAGATGAGACTTTACAAAGCAGGCTGAATGATAAAGCATAGGAACACATTAGGAACACATTCTTTGAGTCTCCTTGTGATTAAGGGCTATACAAATAAACATTACATGACTATAAAGATAAATAAAGTTAAGTTTAACTAACTTTTGGAAGAGTCAGACGACTTCCTCCTTTGTGGTAAAAAGAGGGCGAAAAAAAAGTGATCCAACCATTTTCTCAACCACGTCAAGCCTTCATATTCCACTTTCATTTCAAAAGAAACGGCTCGCCTCTCCTTTACACTTTACACCAACCATATTGAATGGATGCACGAGATATTAATCAATAAAAATGTCATGAATCCCAGTGTGATAGAGATACAGTGCAGTGTGTTTACATTACACACAAACTAAAAAGAAGAAGCCGGATTTCCTCTTTGGGGTGGATGCTGGTTGAGCCCTCACAGCGCCACACATTGGTAGCAGCGGAAAGAAACACTGCCCTCTACTCGAAAATAGGTGCACACAATAAAAAAACTAACTCACAGCAATGTCCAGATATTTTCCGACATCCTGAAAAAAATGTTTGCATCTACCGTTTTACGTAAGTTGAATGGTCGTAAGTAGGGTAGCGTCTGTACACTGTAGTATGTATGAATATATGAAAATGAACCAAAGCAAATATTGTGCCGGCAGAAATAAAACAACAGAGTAAGTATTAAACCCCCAGCGGGCTGCCGGACTGTTCATAAACAAATATGTGTCAGTACGATATCCCCAGTCACTGAAATGCAGTACGTCAAGGCTGAAAACAATTGAGTAATGTATTCGAAGGTTTGATTTAAATGATGTATTCTGAGTGTAAATGAGCTAGGAGACAATGGCTTTAGTATTCTACTGATGACAGCCTCATCATTATTGGGGCAAAATTTCTCAAGCCACTCAGCCTTTGATGAGGAAATCAAGTTAAAACAGACAAAAGCTGGACTCGAGTTAGTGCGATTGGTATTTGTTTGTTTAGACATCTCCTTATGGACTGAAATTTGCTGTCTTTTATTTTCTGTTGGGTTGGTTGGTTGGTTAGTTGGTGGGTTGGTGGGTTGGTTGGATGGTTGGTTGGTTAGTTGGTGGGTTGGATATCTTAACCAGTAAGGTCACATTTCCTGTGGTATGTCTTGGGCAAGTAGAGCGTGGTGGCGCCAATCCCTCTCTTTTATGGTGTATTCCACTCAAAGCATTATGATGATAATATGAAATAAAACACAAACTGAAATTACAATAACTATTATTACCAAATAGATTAAGAAGTCAAAAAGGAAGAAAGTACATAGTCATGACTAAACGTGGGCATTGACATGTTTCAACATTACTTTCAAAACGTATGGCCCCAGTGTAACTCTATGAACACGTAGTCATTATTTCCCCAAACTCTGTGCTATTTAGAGGTTTTCTAGACTGGACCATGGTTAACAGTTTTTAAACAGTAAAGCCAATCGAAAGAAAACATTGTTATATACCAAAATATAATCAAGGAGAATATCATTAAACAACTTTTCTGAAAAAAAAAAGAGAGCAGGTTTATCGCTCTTAGATTTCAGAAAAAAATCTGCCATTTATAACATAAAAATAAACATATATAGCGTCCACTCATTGAAGTGTTATTCGGTAAATTAAGAAAATCCCCCACTGCATAAGTGCCAGGTAACGATTTCCCTAATTACACTTTAATTCAATTTTACACTTTATTGACACCCTTCAGTAGTTTTCCGACTGCTAGCTGTCTGCCGCTATTATTCTCTTCTCCCTGAAGAGGCTTCAAACAGTTCAGCCCTCAGGTCCTTTCCTCTTTGTCACTTTTCTGGCTAGACTTCTTGGGAAAAGAGCTCCATTAGTGGAGAAGTACAAGCACAAATAACGATCAAATATTGATGACCTGGTATCGAGAATGAGTTAACAATGCACAAATTGCTTCAGGGTGCAGTGTATTTGAGATACGTTAAGCTGTAGCAATACCCTGTTGTTTGGGGAGAGTTAAGGAGTGATAAAGTATTTTGAAAATAAAGTTAGTGGTGCAAATAAAGTGTAAACACCATGGGAGCCTATTTGAAAATTATAACATACGTATTATCTTACAACCCAATAACAGTATTATAAAATAGAAGAATGAATGGAATACAATAGAATATTATATTGATAGTTAAAATGGGCCAACGGCATTCATCTTAGGACAGTAGTATAGCATATCCAAGTACTTGCTCTTCTTTAGTTTGCTCTTCTCAAAAAGTCAGCCCCCTTTTTCTCTCTCTGTCACCAGTGTTGATTGCCTTTGCCACACTCACCAACAAATTGTTCTCTAATATTCAAGGCCCAGAATGCATTCTGTCTTTTTGTTGTTTTGAATTTTTTTATTTTGATTGTAGTAAAGAAACATCAACTGAACTGCACTGCTCCAGCGTTTTTCTAACACGGAAGTAGAACCAAACTTGCGTATGAGATACAAATCGACACCTCACTCCAACAAAGAAAATACTTTTTTGATGATGATGAAGGTTTAATGTATTTCAAAGTTATTATACTTGCAAAATTTGAGAAAATTGTACATTGTTTTTGCCTAAAATATATAGCCAGAAAGGGGCTAAATGGCAAAAATAACACAGGGAGAGCCGTCAAACCGGGGGCTAACCAGGACTGATCAACCAAAGGCAGCAGCAGTCTCGGCAAATAAACGCAAGGCTGGCTGACCAACAAGCACCAACCGGGAGAAAACATAACAAGGAAGGCCTGGGAAGCCCTGAGCTAATAGAGAACTATTGTAGCTGGAAAAAGTAATACCATCTGCAACACACACAGCGAGATGAAAAGCCACAATCACCCTCCAAAAAGGAGGCCAAGCCAAACAAGGAATTCAAACCGTAACAGCGGCATGTAGAGATAACTCACAAATCTTTTTGAGGTCGAAGCATGCAACTCTGCGAAACGAGGCTCCCAGCTACAGATTCAACAAAATATAAATGAGGGATTAACTACAACCGTTGTCTGTTTCGGAGCTGTCTCAACTGTTATGACAATGGGATTTAACATTTTGAAAGCTGTGTGTTCCTTCAATGCCGTCAGAGCTGTAGAGGGATGCTACAAGTTCTGTGCCTAATTGAAAAAAAAGAAAATGAGGATTTGAGAAAACATTTAAACATGCTGTATTCGAAGTGTATTCACTTGAATATTTTTTTAAAGGGTGACTTGCTTTTAGTTGTATTTAGGTTACACAAATCATTCCAACATCATTGGAGTTAGAGCTTGTACATAAAAAAAAGGCAGACAGATAGTCAACGTATCCGTCACAGAGGAGACTGCAACACTTGTTCATAGACGCAGGCGGTTTCGGCGTGAGTGGACTACTAAATTTTACTGGCAGGCCACTTGGCAAGAGACACTCATCTTTTGAATAACACAAACTCACTTGCTCATAGAAAGGACCATCACGAGCAACTGTGATGTCACAAAACATTTCAGAAAATCCGAGCTGTTCCTATATACCAGTAAAAATAAGATATTATGAATGCATGGAACCCTTTAGAAATTGGAATTCATTTGGGTTCTTTCCATCACCTTCTACATTAAATCCCAATATATTTTTAATCCAGCTTTGCTCACATGGAGACACTCTACATGCAACTTTAATGTTATTATCTCAAGTGTTATTAGGCTAAGAACCACAGGGGAGAGAATAAACGGCCGTCTCGGCGCTTCCGGCATTCCGTAAGTAGGCAGGGGAGAGAAAATCCCTCCTTGACATTAGGCGCATAATCTACTCTTCCTGTTCTAGGACGTCCTTGCTTGATGACAAAATGCCACACGTGTAATTGCCAGAAAAGCAACGTCCAGCAGAGCACAACAGGCGAACGGCCAACGCCGCACGCTTTTCCATCAGCATTCCCGTCAAGCGGCGGCTTCCTGCTTGGCTTAAGAAGTGCCTGCCAAACTGTGCATCTTTGAAGGCGATTGCAAAAAGAAGGAGAAAAAAAGGAATTCGAGTGTGGTAAAAATTACAGCAAAATGACTCCTAACGGCCATCTACTTTTAATATCACTTTAAAACACACATTTTTGTGTTTCTGGTCAGCATGAGTTGTTGACAAATGTAATCAGTTGTCTCTACTTACTAATTTTTGCAGACAATTTTTTTTTGTTACAAATAACACCAGAGTATAAACGACATATTTATTCTCTCACCACCACTTCTTTAAATTGCTGCACTCAGGTTTAAGCCCTTAAAGCACTGTCTGCTGTAGCAGGGCCTGACAATATTCTCACAGCACAGCCCAATAATTGCATTCGTACTACAAATTTGAAAATAATCACAATAACAATAAGACAGGGTGGAAACATATGTTGGCCTGGAGAGGAATGGGCGCCACCAGGCTGTACTTGCCCAAGACACACCACAGGAAATGCCCCTATGACTCTAGCGGTTAAGGGATCCAACCAACCAACCAGGAGCAATAATAAAAATAGTAATGATAAGTACAATAATATTAATAATAAAAACAAGAACAATGATGATAATAATCCCTAATCCACTGTGTAATCATTTGAGACCTGGATGATGTAGGAAAAGACAATAGGTTATATTTCATCATCATATTTTTACTCACGGTATCACGATATACAAGGTGGCCTTTGGCTGAACTCTTTCCCATAGTCTTCCATTACAGTGTTGTTCAACTTGTACAACCTAAAAAAAATAAAACAATTTTTCTTTCTGCGCGGCCCGATACCAAACAAACCACAGCCTGGGACCGGTTGGCAACCAGGGGCTTGCTGACCACAAACAAAGACTGACAGGCTAAGCGAAAGTTTCTTCCCCAGAAAGAAAATAGAAACACAAGTATCGAGATCTTATTATGGACTTCTTTGGAATTTGATACAAATGTTATTTTACTAATTTTGATTGCACTAATGTTCGGAACCACTTACAACTCAGGCCAGTTTCCAAACACTACCCTGTAAATTGTTTTGCCTATTTATCTTGGAATTATTTGTATCTTTTCCTTATTACATGTTTATTCCGGTGAGCCATGTCTAATCTCAAAGTTCACTACGTTGTCATCAATGACAATAAAGACAATTCTAATTCTAATGAGACAATGCTAGCTTTCTGCAAAGCAGACAATGATGATAGTGTGGAGTATGGAACAAAAGTGAGTTTTTGGCAAAGCTAGAATTGAAAAAAAAAATATATATATACACATTTTTGGCCTGAGAAAGATGAAACTAGTTGGTATTGTGGTAGAAGATCATATTTGTTTTAGGCAAAGAGGAAACAGGTGATAATTTTACTGTCCTTTTTAGGTTTGTATAATTCATGAAAACCACGAATAAATATTTCATCTATTATTTTAGGTTTTCTTATAAGTTATCTGTTACCTTAAAGTTGGATTTACCTTGTTTGTTACTTTGTTATCACTTTGTACGCTACAATTGTCTGGAAGTGTATCATAAATGAAACCAAGTTGGGTGCACACTTAATGTTTTTTTAAAATTAGAGTTTTTACCCATTGCCTGAAGTCATCCTTGTAAAGAAAATATACAGAAAATGAGTTTCAGCAGAATTTATTATTTGTTTTGTTTTTGTACTGTGATAACAAAAAGCCATATGCACTCATATCACAAGCGCAATCAATTTTAAGTATGTGCTTGTAACTCGTGCAATTTTAGCCCAAAAACCAATCAAAGCCAACGATGTTTTGCAAACTGTGATTGATGGCCCATTCATTTAAAATCACATCTAGAAAGCTCCTGGCATAAATCAATGCATCAAGCAATGTGCTTTTGTTTTTTGCTTTGGCATTTTGTGTTGAGAAAAAATGAGCTCATATGTGCTTTGTTAATTTATTTTCTTTAGTTCTTAGGACAATAATATTGATTGATTCAATTTGTAGGCCTTTATCTTTTGGAGCAGCAATCTTCTGAATTACAGTACTTCTTTGTTTTTCGCAGAGGTTGTGTTCACAAAAAGTCCCATTTTAGTCAAAAACCCCAGAATAGAAACATGTATTTATAATATACCAATACAAAATAATATATCCAAGTGTAAACAAAATAAAAGGTATCCATTAACGTATAAAAACACATAACACAAAAAAACAATTGAATGAGTTGTCTTTATTGTTATTATTTCATATTACAACAAAATTGGAAAGCTTTCTGTTCAGTGTAAAAAAGCAATAGCGAGCAACTTGCTAGCTAAAAACTAGCATCA
Source organism: Urocampus carinirostris (assembly GCF_059441175.1). Taxonomy (NCBI): domain Eukaryota; kingdom Metazoa; phylum Chordata; class Actinopteri; order Syngnathiformes; family Syngnathidae; genus Urocampus; species Urocampus carinirostris. The sequence continues at coordinate 14,510,631 of NC_142360.1, read as the reverse complement.
AGGATCCATCAGTGGAGCCAGGTCTCCATGATGATTAAAATACAAGAATCACAAATGCAGCGATTTCCTACAAGTTGTAGCTCCAGGTATTTTGTTTCATGGGTAATAGATTTAGTGTTAGGGACATACAGGCAGAGCCGGACTGGTTTCCGAAAGTTGTGATGTAGCTGCAGAAGGCCGGACTTGGAGCTTAGCTATTGCTTCCTCTCCCGACACTGCCTCAGTCTCTTTCTGGACCATACAATAATCTACGGAGCAGTCACTGGTGAATAAAATGTATTTGTGCCCTTCGGACTTTCCTCAAGGTCCAATTTAATTGATGAGTTTCTTTTTGATGTAACAAACCGCTAAAATAATATGTGTCGACATGCTTTGCAGTTTGTTTTGAGTGGACTTGTAAACCTGCCCAGCTGTTTGACTGGCAGCATACACAAGCCACACGCAGCCACCCACAGAGACCGCCACCCCCACTCAACACGTGCGCACACACAATGGTGTTTCTAGGAACGGGCAAGGCGAGCAAGACCCTGGGCGAGGCGGGTGGCAGCCCTGGGAGGCATTTTTACCACGAGACATGGGGGCGGTGCAATAACTTCCATCTATCCATCCATTATCTGCTGCTGGAGCCCATCTCAGCTGTCCTCGGGCAGTGGGGAGGGGACACCCTGAACTGGTGGCCAACCAGTCGCAGGGCACACAGAGACATAAAATTCACACCTAGGGACAATTTGAACTGGCCAATTAACCTGAAATGCATGTTTTTGGAATGTGGGAGGAAACCGGAGTGCCTGGTGGAAACCCACACAAGCAAGGGGAGAACATACAAACCCCACACAGGAAGGTTTGATCCCATGACCTCAGAACCATGCCGCAGATGCGCTGACCACTCAGCCGCCGTGCTGTTCCTGTGAAAACGAAAATAATAAATTTGCGCCGCAATGCAGCTCATCTATGACTTCGCCCCTTCGTTGCCGCTTCGACTCTCCTGTTGCTGCAAAGGTTTACAGAGAGACTAAGACAGGAAAAAGAAACGGCGAGGGTCGGCGTGCGTGACAGTTCACCTCTGACTGACTCTCTCTAAATGAACGGCCGGGGGTTGCAGGGGGTGAATTCACTATACTATACATATAGTAATTAGTCGGCGACTCCTGTCTTCCAGATAATGCACATTATTTATAACTGTGAAAATACAGGCCAACTACTGCACATTCTTCTCAATTGTGTGAAGGGGATTCAGTATGGGATACAAAATCAATTATGAGGTAAATGGTCTTGCATCAATCAGCATTAATCACAAAATAGAGGAGCAGATTGCTTATGACAATATGATCGATTATTTTACAACAACAAAAATCCAGAATTTAATTTTTTTTAGTTTGTGCAACGGAACAAAACCATTTCCCCTAACCTTTTTCCAACCACTGACCCTGCTGACACCCTGAAAGACCCACATTCATTCACAGGAAGTGACCAGACAGCTGCATAATAAAGTTTTAAACCCCAAAGTGTTCAAATGTAATATCAAAAATTATGTTTTCAATTTTGGAATGCCACCTATTATTGACAGTTATAATTTTCATGAAAATTGTAATCAACCGATCGGTGAACTTTATTTTGAAAAGAATCAACAGGAACTCACAGTCACAGGACACGCCTCCGGTGACTGTGAGCTCATCATTATTTTAGAAAAGAGAGGGGCAAACTTATTTCTGACTCTTTCCTCGTGCACCCTTTTTTGAAGAAAGCCCCTTGGCGAGAAAGCCTTCCCAACTCCAATCACGAGGCCTTATAGGCCTGTGGTCCAGTGCCTTCCTGTCGAAGCGCGGTGAAGTCCACGAGATCAATCTCCGAAAAGAAGAAAGAAAGATCTGGCTTTCTGTAGTACCATGTGGCCTTACATGCAGAGGGGATTGTTGGGAAACCGTGAGCACCACATAATGGCCATCGAAATACATTCTGAACCAAATGAATTTGATCTAAAGCAATTTTGTCAACATTTGCGGTTTCTTTTCATTTTACAACTACATTTCATTTAGTGTGTTTTCAAATATGTGTGATTGTGTGATTTGCGTTTTAAGAAAAAAATCAATTTTTAGAAGAAGATGGAAGTAACCTGCGCTTGTATGAGTCTGATCTTTAATTTCACTGCTCTGTTATTGCCCTCCCAGATAGATCTGACAAGAGTGGCTGTGGTTTAAGCTAACCTGGCCAAGATCTCTGGTTCTGACTCCTCTTCTGATATGAGAGCCCCAAGATATCTAAATTTGGTGACAGGTTCTGGGTCTCTGTGGTTGATGGAGATGTTTGTGGTAATACGTTGGGGATTGTTGGTCGTTGCTTTTGTTTTTTCTGTGCTGATTTCCATTAGACTGGGTTGATGCTTTGTCCAGGCAAATGACCAGTTCTCTAAGTACATACACATTCCCCATACCGACAACGTCGATTTGCTGAGACACAGGTTTTGAATTCAATCACTATTCACTTAAAGCATATCGTTTGAAGGAACGATCCTAATGAGCTCTTTGTCTCGGACGAGTTCGAAGTTTCACGCAATGTTTTCCCGTTTCTGCTTTTTCAAGTGGTTTTGCCTTTTGCTGCTGATTCTGCAGGCGTTCAAAAGCACTGCACAATCCCCAGCGGACATTGAGCTGTGTTTGTTTTCTAAATGGAACTTCTGTGTACTCTCACGATGAAAAAAAACACTCATTATTCATTGTTATTTAGTTTGCCGAGGCTGCTATCGCCATATCAGCGCACGCTGGTAAATAATGAGGCTAAACTCGTCATCAACGCTGAAAAATAGGAAGCAATAACCCCTATAAGTTTGAGATTCATATTTCCAGCTCTGAGCTGAAGATTAGGTTTTACTGCCCAAATGAGCTCCAGCAGTATTGATGGATGAATCTAATTACTATTCATTTATTTCAGTAGGTTTTGTATATTCTGGTTTTGCTTCATGCAACTATCTGCAGCCTGAGATAGATCCATCTAAATTCCTGACCTTGATTTACAAGTTTGTCATTATTCTGCATGTTCAAAAATCAATCATAGTCTTCTTTAGAAGAGTAGTGTGTTATATTTGACCACTACATTTGTATTGTGTAGTGCAACAGAAAATGGTGTTAAAAAGCACAAGGAAAAATACGAACAGACTCAAAGTGACCAAACTGCCCCATTCTTCTTCTCTTTTATTTTGGTTCAGCATCCACAATGCTTTTTGGGGTACACTTACCCTTTTGTGAGAGTTTATGTATTCCTCCTCATTATTCAAATCAGTATATTTCTTTCACCACTAGGAGGCGCTAAAGGAGAGCATTCTGACATACGGCTTCACAGTGTGGTGTGTTGAGAGCACGGCAGCAGAAAATGGAGAAAGTTATCTACCAAGCGAAGAAAATCATCGGCCCCTCTCTTCCCAGTCTGGTTGACATTGCATGTTTGAGTTACTGCAACAGTGCCTACTATATAATTAAGGACTCATCTCGCTCCAGCCACTATCGCTTTAACCTGTTGCCCTCTAGTGAGGTTTTACTGGTCCCTTTACAACAAGGACTAGCAGGCTCAGGGGCCGTTTGTTCCCCAGGGCCATAAGCACCTTAAACAAACGCGATTGACGGTGACAATTATATATTTTGCCAGTAGTTTTGGAAAATGGTTTTGCTGCCAAATTAAATTGCACTACTCTTTATTGTACTATTGTCACAAAAGGAAATTGCACTTACAACTTTGTCTTGAAGTACTACAATGTAAATACTCTTGCCTATCTCATTTTTCTCTTTATTCTTGTTGTTATCAATGACATATATAGTATTTTATTCTAATTTACATAATACACAATATCCCTGTAAAATGAGTGAAAATGCCCAAAGGAAATGGGATATATTTTCATTGTTTTTTTGGGGTCTGGGTGGACCAAAGCAAATGATTTCTCTCTATCAAGTAAATATACAACCCTATCCCTAACCCTAACCATCAAGGTTTTTGTTTTTATTTGCATGCAAGGAAATAGTGGAGCCTTAATTTAGACCAATCGAAGAACAGAATTTTAAGCCACACATTTACCACGGACACAAATAAACAATCAGTGACAACACCAGGGCAGCACGGCGGCACATTGGTTAGCGCGTGTGCGGCACAGTTCTGAGGTCATGAGATCTAACCTCCTGTGTGGAGTTTGCATGTTCTCCCCGTGCTTGCGTGGGTTTCCTCCAGGCACTACGGTTTCCTCCCACATTCCAAAAACATGCATGTCAGGTTAATCGGCCGGTCCAAATTGTCCTTAGGTGTGAATGAGAGAGCGAATTGTGTGTCCCTGTGTGCCCTACGACTGGCTGGCAACTAGTTTAGGGTGTCCTCTGAAGACAGCTGAGATGGGCTCCAGCACCCCCGTGACCCTATTAAGGATAAGCGGTGCAGATAATGGATGGATGGATGGATGGATGATAACACAACAATGGGAAATTAAATACAATCTTGAATGATGGGGAAATAATAATAATTTAAGTGGCCACATTGGTAGAATAACCATCAGTTACAGATGATTGCGCTGGTCATTACTTGTTCCAGTAACGAGACAGTCTTTGACTTTTCATTTCATAATATAAATAAATTCTGCAGTGACCATTTTCTGCAGGGGATAATTACTATTGAACGGTGTTCTCATATTTTACACCAAGTCCCCCACAGCATGCGAAAACATCTGCAAAAACATATGTTATATGTTTAATAAAACGTATGTTATAATTGTCAGCGTTATAGTTTTTGGACGCCTCAACTAGGATAGTTTGACTTCAACTCAGGCACTATTTGTTCTGTGTCAATATTTTATTTCAGATCTTTGCTCTCACTGAAAGAAACTTCTAGCACTTTAAATTTTTACAACTTACAACAGCTCAAATACTCAGAGCTGGCATGAAGTGTATAGACGCTGCCCTACTCACGATTGTGGTTACGGGAGATCGTTGAATTTGTTCGTAAGTTGCTTCAGTACTATATTTTGTATGTTTAAGGTTTTTATAGGTATGTTTAAGGCTTGTTGTATAAATAACTTGTATTGCTTAGTACTAAAAAGTAAACATTTAAAAAAAAAGTGATCCAACCATTTTCTCAAGTTTTCTTATTCCACTTTCATTTCAAAAGAAACAACTCGCCTCTTCTTTACACTCTACACAAACCATATTGAATGGATGAACGAGATATTGAACTATAAAAATATCAAAGCTATTTGCGCGCTGGAGATACAGTATAATATTTTTACACGCAAACTAGGAAGAGGAAGTGGAGTTCTTCTTTGGGGTGGATGCTGTGTGACCTCTCACAGCGCCACACGCCCGTAGCGGCGGAAAGAAGCACTACAGTAATGTCCTGTACTCGGAAAAAGGTGCACACAGTTTTAAATCTAACTTACAGCAATGTCCGAATATTTTTCGTGATCCCGAAAAAAGTGTTTTTATCTACCATAATTTTCCACTAGTCTGAGCGTTCACACAAAGTCGGTGAGCAACGCTTGAAACAACAGTGAGCAACATCAACCCAAAGTGTGACAACTAAATCATCATCAAACATGTCCAAAACTTGACATTAAGTTACATTTTGCTGAGTTTCCGGCAATGCAATTATTTTTCTCTTTTGAATGAATTGACTCATGTACTATTGCAAAGGTTGTACGGCCTACAAACGTCGTTTGTTCTTACAATTCTTTCACAAGATATCCATTTCTTTTTATTTCCTGACATATTTTGTCGCATAATATTAACATTTTTGAGGGCTTATTTAGTCAGTAGTAAGATACAGAACTGTAGTTAATCCCATTTTTTAGTGGAAGTTCAATGTTGGCAAGAAGATTCACTTGATATAATTGGAAATTATTTGAATGCAACACATACTTTTTCTTCTTTTTTCCGTGTTTTTTTTCTACTTGTTTTCAAATTCCTTTAAAAAAAATCTCATTGTGTTTTTTTTTTCCCGAGCTGTTACTTTTTTTTGTTCTCTATTTATTTTTTTCCTACATTTCTTTATTTTCTTTTTTTCTGGATTTTTTCAAAATGTTTCCTTTTTTTTCTCTTCCTTTTGTTTCTTTTTTTCCCAGCTTTTCACTACTTTTTCATTTTGGTATTTTTTCTTTTTTGTTCTATTCCCCCTTTCCTTTAAGTCATTTTGTGCATAATTTTACATAATATTTGGTCATGTTGGGATTAAAGAAGAAAAAACAACCTGAAGAGCCGTTTAAGACCCGAAAGAACCAGTTCCTTTTAGTGAGCCGAGCCTAAGAAGCCGGTTCTCGACAAACTCTACTAACTTTACTCAACTTCATTCTACTTCTACTTCGACTCAACTTCAAAATACCGCATTTAGGACACAACATCAGGGGAACCAGTGTATTTTTACCTTCATGCACAGTAACTTTGACTCAAGTCGCTTCTTAATTAGTAATTTTGAGCCCTCATTTTTGTGCGCTGGCTAGATTTTCTAGTGCGCTGAGAATGTGCGAGCAGTGCGCAATTGCGCATGCGCGCAGCTTAGAGGGAACACTGGTCGTAAGTAGGGGACCATTTGTTTTATCTTTCTTGTCATTTTTTACATTGCAGTCAACAATGTTTGCAATGTGATTAGACACGGCACTCCAGGATAACATAACGTATATAAAATAATACGTCATAAAAATATTTGCAAAAAATAAGACAAAAGGATCTCAGGATGAATGGGCTAATATGAGCTTGTTAGTCGGTCGGTCGGTCAGTTGGTTAGTGAGCTGATCCCCCCAAAAACTTGTGTTTTCTTCCCCAGCAAAACATCATGGTAGTTTGACGTTCTTCACAATAAGAGTTTTGCAAACGAGGTCCTAAAGTCCTCTTTGCTTTGGTGATGGCACAATATGTTCATCCTCCAGAATACAGAAATACAATTTTATTTCATATCCTGCACATCTTTTTATATACCGTTCATGAAAGCCTTGAGTGTTTTATGAATCTTTTATGAAAGTTCTTCTTCAATGTTTCAAAATTGAAATTATGGCAGTAAAGGAAGCCCAGGTTTTTGTACGGCCTCCATTGTCATCCATTATAAGATGTTCTGCCCCTCTTTCTTTCTTCGTTTTTATGTTCTACTGTCGTACCTATATAAAGTTTTGACTCTTAAAATAAATTTCAAACATCTCTCTGGTGCATACTGCTACAGGGATTCACGATGAGATGAAAGGCATCACTTTTACAGTGTTTTCTATGTCTTTAGAAGCAGTTTTAGCAACACATGTGCGAAATCAAAAGGACAAGATATAAAAGCATTTTTTCCATAAAACGTGAACAATAAAAACACATAGCAGACTTAAACTCCAAACAAAATAAGGCCAAAGAGAATTAAAGAAAGAAAAAAAAGCCTTAAGAAAGAAAAGAAAAAAGGGAAAAGAAACATGGAGAAATGGAAGAAAAGAAGAAAAAAGGAACAAACAAAAAGAAAAATAAAGAACAAATAAAACATGAAATAAAAAAGGAAAAATGAGAAAAAGGCTAATATTAAAAATGAAAAATAAAAAAATAGAGATAAAAAGGGGAAATCAGAGGGACAAAAATCAAAAAAGCAAGAAAAACAATTTTAGGTGAACCTCATGTTTTGACAAAAAATGGGTGAAATACAAAAAACGAAAATTAAGAATAAAAACAAATAAAAAATGGAAGAAAGCAAGAAAATGAAAAAAAAACTAATTAAAATAAGAAAAAAGTAAGAACAAGGACATAAATATGGAAAAGGAAAAATAAGAAAAATAATAAAAAAAACAAAGAAATAATAAAGAAAAAAAATGAAAGAGAAAAAGCAAAGGATAACAAGAAACAAAAAAGGAAGGAGAAAAGAAAAATAAGAACAAATGAAAAGGGAACAATAAAAAAAGAAAGCATAAACAAAGAAAGAAAGAAAGAAAAAAAAAAGTGAGAAAACAGCAAAAATAGAGAAAAAAAGGAAGGAAAAAAAAGAACAAGCCAGGTTTTACATTGTTGGTGTTACCCGTAGCAACAAAATGGCTAGCAATAATCCCCTCTAGGTGAGCCATCTCCTACGTCAAATAAATGCAAATATCTCATACTATGAGTATATTTAAAAATCATATTTACATGTCTTACATGTATTTTTGCTTATCTTCAAAGTCAATCTTATTTTTATCTCTTAATGAATTACAATATTTTTTGCACTATGATGACTTTGCACCAAATGCAATATTGCACAACCCTTACGATACCAATGGTATCACGACAACACTGTATGTAACATCCCACATGCCGACAATTCTTGTGTAAATACCATGTAAATTATAACTATAGCCTTATCCCCCTTGTTTTATAACCTTATCTTCCTTTGTTCCTTTATCTTCTTGGCTCATACCTCACTGTGAATGTGTAAAACTGGAGTGTCATGCCCAATTTCGTTGTCACAATATGTTAACCCATTTTGTAACAATGACAATAAAGGTATATTCTATTCTATTCTATTCTATTCTATTCTATTCTATTCTAATATATAATTTTATTACTAGGACTAGCTGAATACTACAAACTGCCCCTTGAAATTATTATCTTGTACTGTGGTATTTTATCTTCATGGAAATCTTCTCAGATTCTAACTTTTCAACTGTATCGTACAATAACATGTTAGAATGACAATAATTGACATTCTATTGATTGCACATCACTAGGCCAGGCCACTCACGGTGAGTAAAACAGATATTTTTCATTTCCATCGGCAAAACAGCACCTCAGCATGAGTCTCGCGCATCCCCTTGATGCTGTTTTTGGAAGCCGCCACATCGTTCTCAGCCAACCGATCTTTCACGGCACATCTGCTTTCCAATTCGAGTATATCGCAGATTTTTTTCAAAGTTTCACCCTTGCCATCTGCAGCCAAATCCATTTCATCCTCTCTGCAAGCCCGGTTACAGACGCATGGAGCCTTTCATCCCCCCGAAGTGATGGCCGCCACTTGAGTGAAACAAAGGCTCGAGGGAACGCCCGCGGTCGGCCCGCGGTCTCCTCTCCTATCCTTAATCTGGCTCTGCCGCTGCAGATTACCTCCACGGAAACCGGCAGCGTTTGGCTGGCGTTGCCGAGCTCCTGGCGTCTCTTACTGCCGCGTGGCTTCTCACACTGACAGGGTGAAGATAAACATTTGTTTTTTTCTCGTGCAACACGCTAACATGTTTGCTGGCTGGGGAATCGGGAGTCTAAAGAGAATCAAAGTTCCGCGTTGGGAGACTTTATTCCGCCGCGGACTAAATCGGCACGACTAAAGAGGAACGGATTAGCCGTGATGAAAGAATTTAGCACACGAGATTTCAAGAAGAAAGCTGTTAAGTTAACACGAGCCCTCAGTTCCCCTTTGACTAAGGAAAATCAGCTACATACGCTGCCCTACTTACGAACGAGATTCTGCACAATCGTTCGTAAATTGAATTTTTTCGTAAATTGCTTTAGTGCTATATTTTGTATGTTTAAGGTTTGTAGATGTAACCTGTATTGTTTTGTATTAAAAAATAAACATTTCATAAAACAATATGCTCTATGAAGATAAAGTTGAGTTTGACTTACTTTTGGAAGTTGAGCTTCAAGAGTTCCTCCTCCGGAGTAAAAAGTGGACGAAAAATAAGTGATCCAACCATTTTGTCAACCGCATCAAGCTTTCTTATTCCACTTTCATTTCAAAAGAAACAGCTTCCCTCTTCTTTGGATGCACGAGATATTAAAAATTAAAAATGGCAAAGGTATTAGCGCGCTGGAGATACAGTATAGGATTTTTACACGCAAACTAGGAAGAGGAAGCCAGATTTTTTTCTTCGGGGTGGATGCTGGATGACCTCTCTCAGCATCACACAGCGGAAAGAAGCACTTCAGTAATGTCCTCTACTCGGAAAAAGGTGCACACGATACAAAATCTAACTTACAGCAATGCCGGGATATTTTTTTGACATCCCGAAAAAACTGTTTGTAGGGGGCGTCTGTACAGTGAAAAAGCCTAAAAGATGACTCACATACAGTATACTGGCACAACACTTACATGCACAATGTTTCCTTTTTTTTTCACCATAATTTAACACGTACAAAATATGAATAATAATTGATATGTTTATTCTGTTTTTAATATCGGACACCTGCAAAGGAGATTGCTTAGGATTCCAGTTTGTTATCTGACTATTATACCTCACTGCTGTTGGTTCTTTTGACTATTATGCACTGTTTATTTCGTTGTCACTATCAGCCAAAAATGTTGCTGTTCTTTGATTTCCATACCCCTTAGGGCTGATGTGCTTTTTGTAACCGAAGAGCTGTGATGGAAAGAAACAACTCAAGGGAGGACTTTTCATACAAATTTAGAATTTGGCATTCTGTGTTTTGGTACAGTCCTCTCCTGTTCTCCTTTAATGTCAATTTACCATATGTTGAGTGTCTACCAAACTATAAACGCATCTGTTAAAGGTGGGGTGCTTTGTTCAAGGTGCCTTTCAAAAGTTAAAAGTACAATACTTTCTCTATTAATAATGTGTCTACAATACGCAACGGAGTTCAAAGAGCCCTTATGCTTATATTCCACTACACCCATCTGCTTTCAGTTTACTTTTAGCAGAGCTAAACATGACAGAACACAGGTTTGAGGAATAGAGGCTGTGGGGATTGCTGTAGGCTAATGTTATATTCTTTATTATTATCATTTTTTTTAAATTTCGATTTGTAAGTGTGGCATGAACATTGTGAAGTAAAAAATATGCTTCAAGTACAGTCGAAACGCCGACCCAAACCCCAAGAAAGTGGAGAAAAGTAGAGTTTATCCAAGCGAATCTAAGAAATGCACGTGCTTGAGCGCGCATCTAGAATGAACTAACTGAGGCTGGAATGATGAGACATTCCAGGAGATAAAGGCAGAGTTTCAGTTCATCTGTTCGATATTAAAGATTTTAAAGGCCTTTTAATTATAAAAAAATAAATAAAAAAAGATGTATTCAACCATCTAATAAAGCTATTGTTGTGATTTTGATTTTGTTATATTGTGTGTGTCTCCAAAATTACAAACGTATCTTTGTTTACTCTTTAGAAGCTAATCCATGTGCGTTTTTGACAATGGCTATGGGTCGAGTTTTCTTTCATCTTGGTATTTCGTATCTTAACCCATTATTTCCTGGAATGCAGCCGTTTCAAGTTCAACAGAGTACGGGAACCTGATTCTGATATCAACCTGAATAAAAGAGGAACAGATAGGTACTTGAAATTTAAATAGTTTAAATAGGCTATGTATGAGATTGGCATTCCACGCAAATGAGGTCTCCTTCGGAACGATGATCCAGCTTTAAGTGAGGGCGCTTGGAGACTAGGTCTCACACCGATGGTTCTCTTATATGGGACTTACCAAGATGAGTTTAATTTTTGCACTAATTGTTTCTGCAAGTCTGTTACCTAGATATTTGTAATGAACACACTCGGGGTGATGTGAGGCAAAGTGCAAAAACATTGATTAGCATCGCAAACGGTGATCTTTTATTATGGCAGGGTTGGGTGCACGGAAAGTTAGATAGCGCGGCTACAATCATGGCCTGAGATGCAGGTGAGGTGTCGGTATTCCATTATACTCAAAGAACTGAAGGTGACTGTACAATAATTCGTCAGGTGATACTCATGATGCGGAAAGCTAGGCAAGGGTTTTGTACACTGGAATAACAATCGCCAAGACAAGAGTGCTTGGGGCCCAAAATAGAAGACAAAGTACTAGCACCGAGCCAAGGAGATGGAGTAATTAAATAGTGACAAGAAAGAGTAATGATAAGATGGAGATCACAACAAGTGACTGTAGCTGGGAGGAGGAAAATTGAACCTAGTATAAAGTTAACAAATAAGGTGAGGTCAAGAGGGATAGAAGATACAAGACATAGAGAGGAAAGAGCGTGATACAGTGGGAACCTATACAGAAACCAGAACCTGAATGCAGAAATGTGGAAATATTGAATATGCATGCGTCTGCAAGTGACTGTAGTTCAATTTTATTTCTACCCTCCGTAGCATATATGTTATTTATGGTTTACAGTGTTAATTCATAAAAGTAGTTATTGGAAAGAGATGCTAAAAAAGTGCCTTGGTTATGTTTTCCCTCAGTTACAGTGTCAATGAGGTGCTGCCAAGGGTGGAAACAAGATTGCCGTAAGAGCAATACTTTCTTCCCCACTTGACTTACTTTGTTGACACATTAAAGATTAACTGGTTTTGTTTACCTTTGGGCAGAAATCTGGTAACAAATAACATTCATTATGTCGGCACTTGCCTATTAGCTCATTGCCTGAGGGTTAAGAAGGTAATTAAAATGACAAAAGGGATCTCAGAGAAGTCCAAGAGGTTGCCACTGTTTGCCTTGTAATCATCCAGAGTATTTTGGCGGTAAAAACCCTTACCAATTTAACTTCCGTCCAGCGGCTGCAAATTGCTCATTGTCGAAGGAATGTAACAAAGGTAAATGTTTTAAAATATAAGCCACTGAGGTGATTCCCGTCTTTAGTGCAGCATGTACTGAATTGCCTTCATTACTCCTAATTGTACAAATCTGTACTATATATCACATGCAATTCAATCCCGACATTAGTGTGTAGATATTAAAAACGTTCTTCCCTTGCTCTAACAGCCAACATTGGAGTATTTATCTGTGTTTGTGTCCCTAAGTTATCCATAGCAAATAAAGGTTGTTGCTATCTTAGTCTACTCCTTTTTGTGCTCCCAAAATAGTTAGCAGGTTTCCGAGTGGACAATGACATATTCTAAAGGGAGTAAATGACCTTTTAAAGTGCATGGCTCGGAGAATGGTGCCAATGGCTTGCAGCAACAAACGCTTATTGACTTCACATGGCAGAACCAGTGCTGGCCATCTGGAGGAAAAAGCTGAATGTATGTATAATATTTCAGATAGCGGCTACTTTGATTTGATCCTTTATGATCATTAGTTATCATGCTGATTATACATGTGCGACTCCAGCATTGCTTGTTGAATTATAAAACATGAAAATAGAGTGGATACAAAGGTGTATTGCATTCACTTGATATACCCTTGACCCTGACCTGTCGGCGGTGTCATGGTCTTTCAGGAGAGTATGAATTTCACGAGTCATCCAGGGTTTTTGTTTGAGAAAGACCGTGATTCTTTCATTTGCTGTGACATTGGCCATGAGGGTGTTTATGTAAGATAATCCAGTGCAATTTTTTTTTGTCACAGTGTTTATTTTCCTTCTCACGATTGTATATTTGAGGGGTCGGAAAAGGCACAGATGATCGACAATATGTAGGTAGAAGAGGTGGTAGCTCTGTACGCATAGTTGATATTGCTATACAAATTGTCCAGTGTTTTGTTACCCCTGGTTGCAAAGTCCACATATTGAATGAATATAGGAAGTACAGTCTTCTAGCATGTCCGATTGAAGTAATTTCCAGGCTGGGAAAGCTGTTGTTTGTTTATAGAAGTGAGCATTACACTACTTTTAGGATCTGGCGGAATATAAAAAGCCATATTTAAAGTCATCGGGAGATGAAAAGTTTCAAGATACTGCTATTATATAGGTGAGAAATCCAGTCCTTTGCTGGCAGCATGTCCTTCATGTTTTTGGGCATTACAAATAATCAGCTCGTTCGCAAGTTGGAAGGAGCTTGTTACTGATCCTGGGGATTGGAATCACCTGAGTTGAAGAAGGGAATCCTCTGAAACCTGCAGGACCCACAAGGACCGGGTTACCTCCCTTTTTGATAGGACGTCTATATCGGGTGAGCATTCTGTGGTGACAATATCAATGGTTTAACACCCCTCTTTATGCATGTAAGCCGTAGTCCCCCACCTCAGCTTTTGCCAGAGTTGCTGTCATGGTCTTGCAGACGTTACATGCAACCTGTCAAGGTCGATGTTTTGCGAGTAAGGCCACGCGACCATGATGAAAAAAGACATTATAATCCTAGAGGAAACTTGTCTATTTTGTGGGGGACGGAACTGGTGTTGGTCAGAAAGATCCTGGGGATCACTGGTCAGTGCAGTAGCTTCCTTAGCCTAGCATGAAGGCCCAATGGGGCATCTGGTAACCCATGTAGACTTCTGGGCTCTCCTGATGTCCATAGGGAAATTATGGGTGTTGTAGAAGCTTTCAAAAAGTTGAAATTCAGTCTCAGATACAAACTGTTAGCACGTGGCTTTCGCTGATCATGTGAAGCGTTCACCTACAGTGTAGATATTTGACAAATCAGGAAGGTCGTGTTTTGGCTGCTTAGTCTTTTGCTTTTTTTTTTTTTTTGTTTGTTTTCCCCAAAAGATAGCCATCAATATAATTAAACCATTTGACCCACTATAGTTTTCAGCAAAGATATGAAAAAAATAGTGCTAAAACAACAAAGGAATACAGAAAAAGTTGTGCATTGCCCCTTGAGTCAGGTAGACAAAGGCACATGCTCAGTGCATCAATCAAAGATTCCTAAATTTAGCAACTGAACGAAGCTCATTAAAAGTCTTTACATCCTAGCTGGATCCCTGGAAAGCACATTTGTTTGATGGTGCACAGATATGCATCAACTCATGCATGGATACAACTTATGCAGGAAATAATTGAATATGACATCACTGTACTGTATAAGCATTTTAAATGCAAATTATCTTGTCATCAAAACAATGAGTGGCATATATTTGGTCTTTAAATTGGTAATTGTGTGTTATGTCCTAAATAAACAGGTTTCTCTGTACAGCCGAGTATTTTACTGGGGCTACCAGTTGAGGCTGGACAATCGAGTGAAAGAAGTACGAGAACACACACACCTAACATACACGTGATATCACTAGCCAGTGGCTATCTTTTTTGCAATTCCTCGTAAACATAGTTTGTGTGTGCTCTGCGTGGATGCCAGCTCCAGTCAGCGATTCGTTTCAAAGCAAAGAGACATGGCGCTTCCATCGGCTGCAAAGCCAGTTGGCTTTGCACTCTCCCATAACGGCATAAACAAACATAACATGTAAGTAGGATAAGACATTGTACACTTCCTGTTGAATTAGATCCTACATAAAACAGAGCAATAAAAGAGCTGTGTCCATACAGTTTAACAATCTCCTCACAGAAAATATATGTGGGAAGAACTCAGGTTGTTACTCTAGCTCTTTACAATGCAGGACAAATATATATGCAACAAAGGAATTTATTATAATAGAGGTACCAGAATTCTGCCTAAGTCAGTTCCAGTCACCCCCAGGGGAAACTAACTGCACCCGATGTAGTGTGGAGAACCGACTTGGGTGGTTGGTAACTACTGTATGTAAAGGTGATTAGTCAAGTTAAGTCAAGTCATGTTAATTTGTATAGCCCTTAGTCATAAGGAGTCTCAAAGGGTTGCAAAGACTACAGTTTATTGCAAACCACAGACTATAATTCCAAAATCCCCTCATCTAAAACCTGCATGAGGGCAAGGGAAAAAAAATCTCAATTTGAGTAAAATGAAGAATCCTTGAGAAGGGACCGCACATAAAGTAATCCCCCTTCCAGGATGACCAGGCGGCAATGGATGTTTTAATAACATTTAATACACATATATCATCAACAGGAACTATAGGTCATTCAGAAACTTTAGTATAGAGATGCTTGATGTAAAAGTAAATGGAAGGTGCGCCATATTCAAAAGACTCCATAAGTCTGAAATGTTTTTGGATGAAAGTAACATAAAACAGAGCAGAAGACTTTGATACGCGGTTCCTAGCAGGCAGGCAAACACACAGATTACTGTTCATAACACACACTTTAGAAAATGTACCCAGCGGCTCCAAACAGCACAAAAATATTATGATTGAGATTTTCCAGCAGTTCAGAGAATGAATAAACAAATCACCATTGCAACATGTTGAATCACTCGACTTATGAAAAAAACTGAATCATTTGCAAAACATATTTCAAACACCAATCACCTCAATTGAGTGTTTTCACCGTCTAGTACAGGGGTCGGGAACCTTTTTGACTCAAAGAGCCATAAAAGCAAAAAATATTAATTTTATTTTGGGAAAGAGCCACACCATATATTATGAGACAAATTTACTAAATTGCTAAACCCGCGCCCCAGACAAAAGCTTAGTCTTCAGCACATTTATTTTTGATGATTTGATAAAAATTATGAAAAGAGAATAATGCCAGAGCCCCTGTCCCAAATTCAACAAACAGACCACTTTAAACTTGTCTCTTTCTTGCAATTACTCAAGATCGGTTAAACTCCTTTTGACCCTTTTTTTCATACATATTGGTTTCAAAACCAGATGCAAGCATTTATTTTGTAAAAACGTCACAACATTCTGAGAATAGGGAGCCTCATGATAGATAGATAGATAGATAGATAGATAGATAGATAGATAGATAGATAGATAGATAGATAGATAGATAGATAGATAGATAGATAGATAGATAGATAGATAGATAGATAGATACTTTACCTTTGGCGAGAGATGGGAGGGAATGCTTGTACTTTTTGCATAGCTCCACCCATCCCTCCCACTCACCCAATCAAATGACTAAGTTCTCTTGGGGCGGCAGTAGCTCAGGAGGTAGAGCGCTCGTCTTGGGATGAAGGGATCCCAGTTCGAATCCCGGCTCCTCCGTGTTACATGTCGAAGTGTCCTTGGGTAAGACACTGAACCCCTAATACTCCCAATAAGCAGGTTAGCGCCTTACATGGCTGCAAGGCCGCTATTGGGAAATGTGGAGCACATTGTAAAGCGCTTTGGGAAGTCATTGACTTGAAATGCGCTATATAAATGCAAATCATTTCATTTCATTTCATTTCTTCCGGTGTTTTGGCGTATTTACAGTTCTGTGGATTCATCATAAAGTATCTGAACACTGAACACAGATTATATAGTGAACTTTTAAATAAAGGATTCTTTAGCGTTGTACAGCCAAAACGAGTTTTTTACCCCCTTTTTTTGTGTGACACCTTGACTGTAAATTGTAGTGAAAAACGTGCCCTATATATACTGCGAAGTGTTTCCTTTGCATTAAGCTTTGGTTTGGCTTTACGTGTACTGAATAGGAGAGACAATCTCGGTTTTGAACAAGATGGAGACATTTTGCATGCAATCAAATTGGTCTCTGAGCCATAGGTACTCATAGAAAGAGCCATATATGGCTCGGGAGCCATAGGTTCCCGACCCCTGGTCTAGTACATGGGTGGGAAAACCTCTGGGTCACGGGTTTGCAATATGTTAAAAGAGAATAAAAATAACTGATACAGATACCTCAGCAATGGATGATAAGGACAAAATACAGTGGAGGCCAATCCATTTGTATATGCATTTATGAATAAATAAAATCGTTGAAGTTGGATCTTATATTTTTTTATAATTAGATAACTTTATCAAATCGATTTCCAAACCGAATTAAATAATGAAACATTAAGCAATGAATCGAATAATATTGAAACATGTGTTTTTTTGAGATTAATACATGTTTTGAAAATAAAAAAACATAAAACGATATGGCCCCAACGTTTTCATTCAGTGTAGTTCAATTACTCCAAATGAACACCGGGGAAAAGACAACACGTTTTAATCGCAGTACTTTTTTCTCCTTTTCGTTTGACAGGCCGGATAAAATGCCTCTAGTGCAGTATGTGTGTTCTAGAAATGTCACGACCAGAACGGAATCAGGACCCAAATGTGTAACGTTAAGCACAAGTTTATTGGTAGAAAGAGGAAGGGCAGCGCCCGCGATCCGGTGCTTATTGGACGCAGGAAGAAAGCCACTCACACAGTCAGATCGTGATCCGAATATGGTAGTGGATCTTCCGAAGCGGGAGATGTCAGTGTCGAGGACGGAAAAAACAGGTCGATTGGGGCAGGAGAGCAAAAACGTGGTCGGAATACAAAACGTGTCGTAAGCCGGGACGGGAGAGCAAACGTAGTCAGGGTCAAAGAACAGGTTGTCGCCAGAGATAAACATGGAGATCAGGAACGGACAGGTGGAAAAAACGGGTGCAAAAAGCGGGACCGACGGGAGTCAGAGTCAAAGTGCTTGCCTTGTAGAAACAGAGGTTCACTGACGGACTGACAACAGGTGAGTGAAAGGACTGGGTTTAAAATGGACAGGGAACCAATCAGGTAGCCCGCAGCGGCTGGCGCCAAATGAACCGGCACAGGTGATCCTAATCAGTCATCATGACAAAAAATTGTCAACAAAAATTGAAAAAATGTACTGTAATCCCTATGTTTTTGCAGGAGTCACATTCAAAAAAACGTCCCACGATTGTCAAAACCCGCAAAGTAGAAACGTTTATTTTTCTATTTAGTTTATTATAAAATATTCAAAAGCAAACCAAATTTACAGACTCAAATATGTGTTTAAAAGTAAAAGTACTGTACTTAATAAACATCTATATAGTTAAATCATGATTTAAAAAAAATCAATTAAGGACACCAATTACTTTACATGGTACTTTGATGCAGTCGTGTGGACATTATGGCAAACTGCATTTACCTTTTAATCGGCAACCCAAAAAAGACATATTGGACTGAAACAATACAAAAGTAAAATAAATACATCTGGAGCCAAAAAAATGCAAAGCGTTTCATAAGCCTTATAAGCAAGAAAACATATTATATCTGTTAGGGTTCAGCCATTTACAAAACTTAACAGTCTCTATCTACATTGATTGGAAAACATTAAGTATATATTATTTTTTGCACCACAGAAGCCATATACGGTATTTAACCAGTTTCAAACATTTTGCAAAAGCGCTAGAGAGCTAGTATGGAGCGCAAAAGACCCACATTCGGTTCCAGAGAAAGGGTTGGAGGTGGAAAAGACCATTTTGCTGGCGATAGAAAGTATCTTCCTCTAGCTTTTGGTGCTTTTGTGGGTCCAGACCATTTTGTTGAAATCATGGCTTTTAAAGAGCTTAAAAATGAAAGAGATTTGTGTATACATAATATAGGTTGTTAAACCTGTTTTACGTATGTGTACAAGTCATACTATAACGTCATTGATGCAAGGGCCGACCAGCAAAAAAGGGTTGGGGCAGTTGTTTGGAATAAAAAAATACAGATCACAATTCAAAATGAAATCCGCAAAGTTTCAAATCAGCAATACATAAACTATGATACAACAAGCAATTACTGTAGCTGTTTTATTGCTTTCATGTTATTAAGGACAAAATAAATAATCAGTTTAACATTGACCTAACATATTCTATTAAATTCAATCCAACCGAAAAGAAGTGCATGCTAACAGTGACCATAAACTGCGGCGAAATGATGACCTCACATTCTAATCTGTATTTCAGGGAGATTGTTGAAGTCACGCTCATCCGCAGAGGAGCAAAGGGATTGCACATGTAGATATCTTCTGTACAAAATGAGAATTGCAGTCCATTTCACCTGAGCCGTCCAAGTTGCAGAAAAAAAAATGACTAATTGACTTTGGCTCAGGCTGTAAAATAACTGATGACTTTGAGAAGGGCTGCTGAAGGTCTACACGTATTTTGCAGAAATATCTCTTTAATAACTTTGCAAGACATCTTTCAAAAAAGGTTTTGCATACCTTCATTTCCAGAAGGCCTTTGATAAGAGAGAAAAGCCAAAGAAGAGTTGTAGCAGTGCATCTACATAGTAGATGTAAAATGAAGAAAACATGTTTTCACCTTTTGCTACAAGATACTTTTAGTCATTAATGCTCACCATCGTTGGGATTAACAGGTTACAAAAGAATGCCTTTAAAGTGGGCTAAAGGTTCCGGTCTCAAAATCAAGTCCACCGTTAAGGTGTATACATGTATATCTATTGAAATCGACCTTTCTGCAACAAACTTGTTTTTCTTGGTACAAGCAATGCAAGGTGTTATGAATGCGATTTTGTAAATCTACTGTCGTTACCACATCCCACTACTTATACTAATAAGTACAGATCATGAATTACAGTGACTTCTGCTCGCTGACAATCCCTGCTTCATTCCGTAGTAACATAAAACCCCCGATCCGCCAACACCATTTGGTAAAAGGTGGCTATGTTTATTTTTACAGACAAAGTATGACTAAATACAGTTATGGTGGTGCTGTCTCGAGCACAGAGTAAGAAGACGCGCAATTTCTCTTTATAAACATACCCTTCCTACCATATATAGCCCTAATTTTTCATGGGGGTTGGGTTAGAAAGACAACCCGCAATAGTCTGAACCCACGAAGAAGAACTTTAATTTATTTATGTATTTACTTATTTGTTTTTTTCTCAGAAAACAAACCCAATTTACAGGCTCAAGTATGTATTTTACATACAAGTTTTGCGGAAACGTGGCTCACCTTTAGCATTCCGGACGCTAACGTGTAGCCACCCAGAGCTACCCGGAGCAATCCGGCTTCAGTGCCGCTATACAGAGACACGAAAGCCTGGGGGAATCGGGGAGGAGGCGGACTTGCTAACACGAGGTGGTGTATCCCTGGACACAAAGAAAAGATATCCATCTGCCGCAGGGATGTCGAACTTTTGGACTAGTGTAAAGTGACGTCATCCACTCTGCTACAAGCACCCCTAGGGCATCATGTTAATCTGTTAATAAACAACAGGGTAGACTGCTGGAAGTGTGAATTTCCCTACGGGGATGAATAAAGTATCTATCTATCTATCTATCTATCTAAAACAATATGTACCATATAAGTTTTTTTGTAATTTTTTTTTTTTTACGAATAACTTTTTTCGTGACGAATCATATTTTTAAAAATAATCTTGCTGACGTATTGCCTAACTATATGGATAAACGAAACCATTTACTTTACATAATACTCATGACATCATGTAGACATGATGGGAGACTGCATTCCTATTCTGGTTCTGTTCTGCAGAACCCATATATTTTGTTTTTCCATTATCAAACAGTTTGGGAAAAAGGGCCAGGTAATCAGTAGCGAGCACCAAAGACCATGTGGCTCAGCAGGTCTAGGAGTCCAGTTTTTTTGCTGATATAAAGCATCTTTCTCTGTTCATCCAATCACAATTGAAATACTTGAAGTAGCAAAACCGTGATATTTTTTCACAATGTTAATTAACATTTTGTTGGGAGATATTGAGTTGCCCGACATGAATGAGGTTTGTTATAAAAAAGTTTAAAAATTAAGTAGCTTAGACGTTCACTGTAGAAGGAAAAAATACAAGCAAATATAATACAGTAGAATAATAAATTTTCTCATTCAAATTATTAATTCATTTTCTGCATTCAATTATTGTTGGTAATATACTGATTAAAGGGATAACCACAAACCTGTCTTTTTTTCATTTTCTCCTTTTGTACTTCCTTTTTTTTCTTAACTTCTTTATACAACAATAATGATTTGTAATAAAATGCATCAAAGCAAGTGAGCCATTTGAGAGACGGCTCTCTTTAATGAGTTGAGCCGAAAAAGACTGTTCTCTAAAAAGAGACGGACTTCCTTTCACTACATAACTACCACATGAAGTCCGAGGTGGCAGATGCATGCGCACAGTAGCATCAAACCGCTAGCTTCATTTGCAAAGAAAAAAACAATACCGAGATAGAGGATACTGCGGAAAAACTCATTTGACTTGATTTATTTGCCATTTCGTCATAGTCCGTGTATACCGGATGGTACCCATAATTGACAAATTTGCGTTTTTCTGTACAGATTTTCTTGTACGTCGTACACGTCTTAAAATGCAAAATAAACGTACTTTTAATGGCAAAACGTAGAGGTTGACCGGCATGAGTATGTCACATACAGCCAATTCCTTGGTCTGCAGGGAGCCGTTTCTGAAGGAAATTTCTGTTTCAAAATACAACTAAATACAGATATGGACTCGCCCCCTCATATATTTTGGATCTCATTTCCCCTTATTTTCCTATTTGGAGTCTTTGCTTTCAAAATGCTGGTCTGCTTGTCATCCCAAGAGCCAAGAAGAGAGCCGCTGGTTCAAGATCGTCGTTCTTCATTAAGGCCTCGGTGCCATGGAATGCTCTTCCCTCAGGGATTGGACCTGCAACCTCAGTGGAACTGTTTTAATCCAGGCTTAAAACACACTACTATTCTATATCTTATATAATAATATATAGTCTGTGGACTCTGCAGCCCATTGAGATTTGTGATCAGGGCCTGTACAAACTAACATGACCTGATTTGACTTATGGTGATGCCGTCTAAAGCAAAGAGTTAAAGGGCACTGATTTCTCCTCATGTTGATATACTAAAAATACAGAGGTCAGTTTATGTGTGCTGATTTTTTGGTCATTTTATTTGTGAAAATCATTGTTTTGCAATACATCATGCCTGGATTAAAAAAAGGAACAGTACACAGAAATTAAGATTTTGGAGTGGTTTGAATGCTAGAGGTAAAATGGTTATGGAGTCCCCTAGCTAACTGATTGTTTGCGAGTTCTCACAATTACAGAAGCCAAGAAATGTGAAGAGTTTACTGCTTTCACAAGTATTATTATGTGGCTCTTTTAAAGCGGGGGTTTTACGGGGTTGTCTTGCGTCTATGCGAATATACAGTGTACGGTAATTTGATACAAGATAGTTACTTTCGGAATAAAGAGCTACTTTTTGGTGTCAGTAATCTGTAGGTTAACTCAATTAATTTTTAAATTAAGGAACTAGTAACTGCTCCTAATCACTGCCTTTGAATAACACGCCCAACACTGCTGCTGACATGAATGGAAATGAGCAAGGGAGTACGTGGTAGTGCAAGAGTGGACTCGATTAATGCAACATTCACACTCCCACCAGTCCAGCCCCTGAAAAATCTAACAGATATGAATCCATGGTAAATATGCTACGCGTTTCCTTCAATCCAAATTGCTTTCAATAGTGATAATCTCATGCAAGGTACTTTGATTGGCAGGTTGTATTACTTCAAACCAAAAGTGGCCTCAGATCACCTGAGATTTGCAGTATCAAAATAAACTGATATGATTATTTTTATCTGATCTTCTGAAGCTGAATCTACCCGCTATGAAATAGGTGTGAGTTAAGGGGAAAAAAAACAGGCAGGCAGGAGCCCAGCACGAGGGTATATAAACCCGAACCCGACAGATTAACTTGATATAAAGGACTAGGCCTGAAGTAAACCCGAATGCTTTATTTCGGCGCCGTGCGTACTTTGGTGCCGAAGTGTGTGTTTCTGCACTGACTTACGCAAATTCAGTTTCACTACGGGCCAACTCCATCTACTGTGTTTTTATGTTGCACTTCGAAGTGTGCACTTCGGAATGCACCACCAAAATGAATTCTACGCTGCGAAAGTGCACATTTCGGCATAGTGCAGTGAAATGAAACGGCACCGAAAAGAAAATCATGTCTGGCAGATTACAAGATGCAAATAGTGAAATATTTGACTAAAAAGCAAAAAGAACGTTTGTAAAGCTTGTTGGCTATTGGCAAGAAGCGGATATGACATCTGATGAGCGCCACATTGAGGTGGAAAGAGGAATCGGCGCAACATCTACCGAGACACAGAGGATGGAAATTTCTTTGTATTACGTGGTTAAGAGTTAAACTGGTAAGAATCTATCCATCCATTATCTGCACCGCTTTTCCTCAGTAGGGCCACAGGGATGCTGGAGCCCATCCCAGCTGTCTTCGGGCAGTGGGCAGGAGACAGCGTGAACTATATAGAGACAGACAACTCACCCGCTCTTTTCACACCTAGGGACAATTTGGAGTCTCCATTTAACCTGACATTAATTGTTTGGAACGTGGTAGGAAAACGGAGTGCCCAGAGAAAACCCACGCAAGCACAGGGGGGACATGCAAACTCCACACAGGAAGGTTTGATCCAATGACCTCAGAACTGTGCCGCACACGCACTAACCACTGCGCTGCCGAACTGCCCACTGGTAAGCATGTTCTATCTCAATTATATGACTTTGGCGAGAAAGTGATCATTTCGTCACCTGAACTGCACCGCCAAAGTGTTTTACTCAAGTAAAATTGCAGTTACTTTAGAAAAATATTACCCAGGTAAAAGTAAAAAGCAGTAATATGAATAATTACTTGATGAAGATCCTACACGAAGCGGGGGGGGGGGGGCAGCGAGAGAAACCAGGCTCTGGCCGTCTGCATGTTCAGCTATAAAACAATTTAATTTCAAAGTTGAGGCAAAAATGAACTACCTCAAAAATGAGCTCAGTTTTGTGAAGCTTTATTTTGATAGAGTTGGCTCATTTGTTGCCCAGTTTACACATACACCGAGCGTAATCCGAATTAGACATCTGCTTTATCTTCTTCAAGTTACGGTGAGGTCTGTTTGTTTACCTAAAATATCATGGCATGCAAAAAATTATGCAGTAATTACCAACTACCTCTAGTTGGGGTGCATCTTTTAATGAAGACTCGTTGACTCATTAATAACGATATTGGCTTGCTCCATGGAGGATTTTGGATAATAAGCTCCGCGTCTTTCTTCCCTGCAATAATTTATGGTATTCCTGCTTTCGTCTCAGGCAAAGACGAAAGCAATGCATAGCAAATGCATTTTGTCTTGCAGCCCGCAAAATAAAAATGCATATTACTATGTTTGAAAAACACAATTCAACATAAGCCATCTTTATCATTAATAAAAGGTTGCGAGTTGATAACAATGTAACACCTAGGAAACATCGTACGGAATGGGATAAAGAAATCTCATATTCTTTTAATATATAAATCTACTTCAGATCTGTTTCAAACCGATGACCAGTATGCAGTCATACATCATGACGGTGTTTCAAGGTTAATTTATTAACTTAAAGCGTCCAGTAGTGTAAAAAGTTGGCCAACCATAATAAAACAAGTGTTTAACATAAATAGTAGTCTCTCGGATCTATAACTTACGTTATTTTCACATTCTGAAGTGGAAAAGGACGTTTTTTTGGTCTCTGGTTATGGCATTTTTGTCACGGTCGCCATGGCTACCAGTCTGCCGCGCCCCCGAACTCAGCTGGAGCAGATCAGCTGATTGCTGGTCTGCTATTTAAGGCTGGATTTTGGGTTTGGCGGGCGCTGGCTCATTACACAATCCAAGGTCTGTTATGCCTTGTCCTGTTTTAGGTTTAAACATTTTCCGTCTGTTATGCCTTGCCCTGTTGAGTTCGTGCCGGAGGAACTCTGTATTGTTCTGTTTTGGTCCCGGAGTATTGGGCGACTTTTATTTTGTTAAATAAAACTTATGATCGTCAACGCATATGAGTTCTCCCTTCCTGCCTCCTGCCTCCGTTCTGGTCCGGTCACCCCTTCCAGTTCCACCACGCCACGTGACAATTTTTCCCATTATAGTAAAATAGTCAGACTTTGCAGTGTTCATCTATATTAATATGAGTGAGTCACATGTCTCATAAGTCTCTAAAATGCCTGTCTGCTATTGGTCGATGTTGTATAAGATGCTGGTCTGCTATCGGTTTGTGTTCTGGAGTCATGTAGATACAGATAAACGATTGGATAAAACCTCACCAAAATGCTCTTTTTCTCTTTGTTCAGTCCAAAATTTTGAGTAAAAAGCTTTTAAATTGCGTAGATATGGGTCCCAAAATTTTCAGTGACGGAAAAGGGAGAAGCAAGAAAATAGAAATGGAAACAAATAAATGTATAAATTGCATTTTATTGATTTGGTTCCCTTAGGGAAATTAATTATCACCAACTGTACTTGGGGGTACATTCACTGCTTTTGCATCAGAGCTTGACCCAAATGACCAATTTATTCCCAAGAGGTCTCCCATATAACTACTGACCAGGCCCAGCCCTCATTAGCTTCTCGAGATTGGGTGTCTTCAGGGTGGTATGGCCGTAAACAGGTCAGAAAATGAAAAAAATAAGAAGAACAAATACACATCAAAACCCTTGCTAATAAATTTGTCTGCAACCAAGCGATGATCGGGATTGTTATTAATTATAAGTAAGGAGTTAAAGACACAAAATCTTCTAAGGGTATGCCATTCCTCTCAAATTAAAATCATTGTTTATCTTTATCCGCCATCTACTTTTCCATTCTGCATCCACCCGTTAATGACACTGTGCCAGCTTGAGTCACGCCACAGACAGGTATGTACAAGTTAAGTACTCTTTTGCATGTATATTAATTTGTAATTATATTTAGTTGTATGCACATTTCTTACATATAAAAAATAATATGGTGTATATCGTGATACTAAGTGAACTATGCATTTTCAATTATGATATTTTTACCTGAGGTACAAAAGCCTTGGAAGACATAAACTACATTTCATATTTTTCTTTTTCTTAATATTCCACAATAGTACTATTGATTTTAATGATATTTAATTATATGCACATTTATTACACATACAAAATACTTACTATAAAAAATTGTGTTACTAATGTGAACTGTGAATTTATAATTGTAACATTTTTACATGAAGTACAAAGGCCCGGGAAGGCATTACCTATATATGTATTTTTTTAATTTTATTTTTAATCTTCTGCTATAAAACTATTTCACCTTGCAATCTGCACCTCAGAATGGATTCATGTTTTTATAATAATAATAATAATAATTTCCTTGTATTGTCATTCTGTGTAACAATGTACACAGAACGAAATGTCGATTGCACCTGACCCGTTGTAGCGAGCCGATGCAGCCGCAGCCAACAGAGGGCGCTGCCGACCACTTTTTAAGTTATCATGAGTGGCAGGAGTTTTTGTGTTGCTCACGTCGTCGCGACTACGAGATCGATTCAGATTCCTGCTATATCAGAATTCTGGACTGAGATTTTTTATCTTGAACAGCTGAAGTTTCAGAAAAGTATCTCGGACGATTGGCGTAGGGTATGGGCCGCGCACAATTGTTTACAGTCGCGCTGCCGCCAATCGCTAGTAAAGGCGCAACCTTTCCCCGGCTGCTAAGACTCTGCTCGGCTTCTGACTGCTCACAAGTAAGTATGGGTTGTTGTAAAGGGTGCTCCCGCTTCCGTAGGCAGGTAGACCATCGAGAGGGACGTGTCCGTGAGCTAGAGCAGTTTAAAAGGAAATTGTTAGGTGCCGCGGACACCACTGCTAGCGTGGGTTGTAGCGAACCTGCTAGCCCTAAGCGGCATGCTAATCGCGGTGAGCCAATACAGACACATAATAAGTTCAGCCCCCTAGCTAGTCCCACTCCACCCCGGTCTACTGGCTCCCGCACCCTAGTTATAGGTGACTCCATCACCCATAACATAAAGCTTAGCACCCCAGCCACGGTTATGTGTATATGTATGGGGCCAGAGCACCCAACATTGACGCTAATTTGAGGGAGCTGACATCCAAATGTAGACACCAGGATGGGGCTAGCTACACTGATATAGTCTTTCACGTCAGCTCTAATGATACTAAAATGCGGCAATCTGAGATTACAAAGAAAAATACTGCTAGGAGCTGTAATCTCGCCAGAAAGATGAGTCGGCATCAAGTAACTGTCTCTGGCCCATTGCCTGCGAGAGGCAATGATGAGAGGTTTAGCAGACTAGTCTCGCTAAACCGGTGGCTGGCAAGTTTCTGTAGTCATCAGGAATTTAGGTATGTGGATAACTGGCCTGCTTTCTGAGGCCGACCTGACCTGCTGAGGAGAAACGGCCTTCACCCTAACTAGGAAGGTGCTCCCTCTTTCTAAAAATAAAGAGTACTGTTTAAGCCTTCCATGACAGGGTACACTTGTGCAGGCCAGGTCCCAGGTGAACCTGTAACCATGGGTGTGGAGTCTGCATTGCTAGAGCTAACTAGCGCTATACTAGATTCATGCAATTCACATAGTTTTTGTAGTTTAGAGTGTTCCATTGCCTGCACCACACACCCTGATCCGTACTTTTCTATGGAATCTTCTTCTGTGCTTCTTACCTCTGATTCCCCCTTGTAAGGTGAGGAGGGAGAAGAAATAACATTATTTTCTATTACTAGTCATCTTGCTACTTCACCTGTCAACAATATTCCTGTGGTATGAAATTTGGGCTGCATCTGCCGCCAAGCAAGGCACAAGACTGGCAGTATAATCGTGTGTAGGTGAGCACTAAGGTTACCATTGAGGTCCCAAACTCGGGAAAGGGTTCAGCTCAGTCCACAGTGCTGAAGCTTGGCCCTCTGAATATTAGATCTCTATCCTCCAAAGATTTACTTGTCAATGACCTTATTAATGAACACAATCTTAACCTTTTTGGCCTTTGTGTAACCTGGTTAAAACCAAATGAGTTTATAGTGTTAAATGAGGCTCCTCCCCCTAACTTTGTGAGTTCGCACTTGGCACGACCATGCAAAAAAGGTGGCGGAGTTGCTCTTATATCGGAAAGTAAGTTGACATTTACTCATCCCCTTACTGTTTTTAAAACGTTTGAAGCACTTGCTACGAGGTCCTTAATGCCAACACCAATTTATGTAGTTGTTGTGTATCACCCACGTGGACCATATTCAGATTTTTTGGATACATTTTCGGAACTGTTAACAGACTTAGTAACTTATGCGGACAATGTTGTAATTATTGGTGATTTAAATTTTCAATTCCCCATCAAATTCACTTGCGATTCATTTTAAGTCCCTGATTGATACATTTGGTTTTAATCAAATAGTTGATATGCCAACTCATAAAGATGGGAACACTCTAGATCTTGTCCTGACCCAGGGTGTAGTAGCCTCAAATGTTACAGTGTTACCGTATCCTAATGCCATCTCTGATCACTATTTTGTTAAGTGTGAGGTGCTGTTTAATGTAATAAGGACAATTTAGGTTTTGGCAGTCGCAATATCCGCCCTGCAACAAAATTAGCTTTAAAATAACTATGACCTATGGTAACTGCGGCCTTCCCTAGGTATATTGGGTCTATTAACTCTCTTACAAACAACTTTACTACTGCTTTGGTGAATGTTCTTGATTCTGTGGCGCCCTTAAGGCATTCGACCTAAGAAGCATACACCTTGGTTTACTGAACAAACCAGGTCACTCAAACAATTTTGCAGGAAACTTGAGCGAAAATGGCGCACTACAAAGCTTGAGGTCTACCGACTGGCCTGGTGTAACAGCTTGCTGAAATATAAAGTAGCTCTTGGCTCAGCTAAAGCATTGTTTTTCTCTAAGATTATTGTTATACATTAAAATAACCCGAAATTTTTGTTCGACACGATGGCGAAACTTACCAGACAACAACTTAACCCAAATAGTTCTATTTATTCTGCTAATGACTTTATGGAATTTTTAATACAAATATTCAACTCATCAGGAATTAAATCTTAAATGAACGCTCTGCAACCTCCTGACTCAAAGATGCGGAGGTGTTAAGTAAGAATC
Source organism: Urocampus carinirostris (assembly GCF_059441175.1). Taxonomy (NCBI): domain Eukaryota; kingdom Metazoa; phylum Chordata; class Actinopteri; order Syngnathiformes; family Syngnathidae; genus Urocampus; species Urocampus carinirostris. The sequence continues at coordinate 14,481,375 of NC_142360.1, read as the reverse complement.
GTGTCGGCGGTAGTTCAGAAACATTCTCCAGTTTCAATGATTTGTCCCTTGATAGTCTTACACAGATGTTCAGTAGGGCCAAACAAACTACTTGCCTGCTTGATCCATTTCCAGCTTCACTGGTTAAGGATCTGTTTGGGATCCTAGGACCATCAGTTTTAAATATTATTAATATATCGCTATCCTCGGGTGTTGTTCTTGTAGCCTTCAATCTGACATTACCAACCCACGCTTAAGCGACCTAACCTTGACCCAGAAAACCTAGGTAATTATAGGCCAGTGTCAAATCTGCCATTTTTTTGCCAAATTACTTAAAAAGGTCGTTGCACAGCAGCTGAATGACTTCATGTCTGAAAAGAACCTGTTTGAAACTGTCCAGTCAGCATTTGGGGCAAATCACTCTACTGAGACAGCTCTGGCTACGAATGCTGGAGCCCATCCCAGCCATCTCCGGGCAGTGGGCAGGGGACACCCTGAACTGGTTGCCAGCCAATCGCAGGATTTAAAGATGTATGTCACTTAATTTTTTGCACCTTAACCCAGAAAAAAATGAAATTTTGATTATTGGTCCAGCTCATTATCATGAGTTTTTTTCAAACACTGCCCTGAACTTAGACAAATGTAATATCACCCATAGCGACTCGGTAAAAAATCTAGGTGTTATATTTGATCCTAATCTGTCGTTTCAGTCACACGTGAAAAGTATTACTAGAATAGCTTTCTACCACCTCCGTAATATTGCGAAGATTCGTTCAATGATGTCCCAATCAGATGCAGGGGTTTTAATTCATGCGTTTATTACTTCTCAGCTTGATTACTGTAATGTATTGCTTTCTGGTCTCCCGATGTCTAGCATCAAAAGTTTGCAGTTGGTTCAGAATGCGGCAGCTAGATTCGTGACTAAGACAAAAAAGTTTGAGCATATTACTCCTGTATTGCACAGGCTCCCAGTCCACTTAAGCTGTGACTTTAAGGTTCTCTTATTAACAAACAAATGTTTGCATGGACTTGCACCCTCTTATCTCTCTGATTTGATTTCCCCCTATGTTCCTGCACGGAGCCTCTGCTAGGAAAATGCCGGTCTACTTGTGACTCGAGAGCCAAGAAGTCTGCAGGTTCGAGAGCGTTCTCCATCCGGGCCCCGGTGCTATGGAATGCTCTGCCTCCGGAGATAAGATCTGCAACCTCAGTTTTTAAATCTAGACTTAAGACACACTTCTATTCAAAAGCTTTTGATTAATGCCAACCTCATGTTTTGTATTGTCCTGTCTTTTTCCGACTGCCTGGCTGGAGGTGACACGAAGAAGGACGATTTGAGATGAGTCAACGGACCAGCGTCTGACCTGAAGCATGTCAACGCCTGCATTGACTAGCTGGCAGAGATGAGAAGCTGCGTCATTGCCGTAATGGACTTTCTGGACTAGTTTACAGACCGGGGGCATCGTTGCTGTCATGCACTTTCCGGAAAAAATTCAAAATGTTACCTAGTGTTCTCTTTTATTTATGTTTACTATGTTTATGTACTGTAACTCAATGGTAAATCTATTGCACCCTGGTCATCCTAGAAGGGGAATTATCATGTGTGTGGCCCCTTCCCAAGGTTTCTTTTTTCCTCACGCTGAGGTTTTCAGTTTATCCTTGCCGGCATGTTGGTTTAAGATCAGGTAATGGTGGTCTCTACAGTTTGAAGAAGAAGAAGGAAGAGACCAGGATGTAGGGATAGGAAGATTGTGGAAAAGGGAATAGTGAAAATCCAAAGATAGTTAAAAACAAATTAACTGACCTTTAATTTTTATGAGGCACACATACAAATTCAAAGTGCATTGTACGCTTCAATTGCATCTTAATTCTTAACCAGAAGACCACAGCAGCAATGCTCGGCTTAGAACGAAAATAAACTTTGCAATCTGCAGCCCTCTGCTTAATCCTCTCCAGTAAATACATGACACCCAATTTCCAGCAAGGCCACATCGGGTTGCTACGCTTGTCAGTGCAATGGGTTAAAGCCATTGGCTGAAGGACGGCGGGGTGGCCATGGCCTCTGCCTTGTCCCCCGTCTTAACTCCCCGACTCTATTCTGTTAATAGAGTGCTGCAAATCCAAGATGAAAGTTGCAAATGGGAAAATGATCTGGGATTATGTATTAAAACTTTTAAAGATATATACTTTTTTTACTGTGGTTTTTTGGTATGTAAGATGTTAAAAATATCCAATTATGGTTTTGTCTTTTCTCCCAAGGTGGAATTATGTTTAGTTGCTTGTCAAAGTGTGAAACATTGCAAACGCTTCAATTGCTCATTTACTGCTAGCAATTACAACTGCTCACGCCATGTACGGCGTACGATACATGTACTGTGCATCTTCAGATAGGATAACAAGAAATCTGAAGGATTCCAACACGACTTGAGTGGAAGCTCATGGGGTTGCATAAAACCTCTTCTTACACGCAAGCTGTGGCGTTCCTCCTGAGACTTTTAAATCCAGGATCCAAATAAAGAGGGATAGCCATGGAGCATTCACGTCAGCCTAAAGGCTGATTTTCCTCCTCACACTAGCTGCATTTATCCTTTAATTCTTTATGCGGTTGTGAGCTGCAAGGTGCGCTCAATTTAACGCCGAGTCCTGGACACAGGAGGAACGCGACTTGAAGGCAATTATTCTGCGGTGCAATGTATTCCTTTGGTATTACTCCAAAAAATGATCCTCTTGTGTTAGGGTTGACATGGACCCGCTTGGATTTTAAATGCAAACAAAAACACAGCATTTGTTTATTGCATTCAGACTTATTGACTGTGTTAGGAATGTCAATTGCAACTAAAAAATGAAAAAAAATAGTTGTTTGCTACTGTATAAAACAATTTAAAAGAAAATAGTTACACTTGTTATATTAGGGTTGTTTAGGCTGGCTACAAAAAAAAAAACAATATTATAAAACACTATTGTTCCATTATTGTTCTTTGTTGCTGTTTTTTTTTTTTTTTTAGTATATCCATGCACAATTAAAACAAAGACTTGCCAAGACATAAAAAGTTAATTCAGTGTTTTCCGGGCAACAATGTCATTTCTAAAGAGGCTTCACAAAAGACAACATAGCCAGGTTGGACAACCCTGCCCCCATCATGTATATCTGTAACAGATGGGAGAGCCACACATTGAGAGAAAATAATGGTAGCCTCAAGACTCTGATACTGCAGCCTTGATCAGACAGCTGCAGAAACCACTTAGAACTATATCCATACCATCAGCATCACGAAGTTGTATTTTTTCTTTTTTTAGTAGCCTTGAACAGGAAGTAGGAAAGTCACCGTAGTGTGAAAGGAAAGGAAAATACACCTGAGCAACCTTCTGAAATGTTGCAGATAAGGGGCAGTCCACATTATCATTGATTATAACAAAAAACAATGGACTGATGAATAATCCGGACAAGCTGACTGCCACCTACACTTGTCAAAGTATGACCAGGAGAAAGCCAATGTTTATATTTTACAGCATACTTGATGTGTCTGCATATAATGCAGTTGTGTTATGGACCCATACCCACCAAGGGTGGACCTCAATCAAGGAAAAACAATAAACAGGGTAGCTCAGAAATGGATTTGTCAAGCCAAACATTGAGAGAAAGGGGTGGGAGCTCCAAGACCCAGATGCTGCAGCCTTGATCAGACAGCTGCTGAACTCACCTAGAACTATGTCCATACCATCAGCAACACAAAGAGCATTAACATCAGCATCCTCCTCAGCTAACCATTCCTCTACAACAGCGACAACCGCACTCAAGCTACCTGATTCTTAAAGAGAGAGGTGTCAGATATGGCCGAGGATCAAGGACAGAAAAACTAACATTGTTCTTCAGCAGCAAGAAATATCTCAGCAAAAGCTAGGTTCACAAAGAAGGAAAATCAGATTGTTGTGCAAGGACACAAGCTGTATCTGATCTGTTAAAGTCTGTCTGAACAACACATTTTATTATGTGGGCCTAGGTCGATACATATCTGATTCTTCGGAATTCAACTTTTGTCTGAACGTTCGAGGTGCATTCATGCGACCTGCCCGTAATTTATAATAGGTACACGTCACTATTCTGCATTTAACCAGGCCAGGGGAAGCGGAGAAATCAACAATTACTTCAGACGAAAACATGGAGTGTCCGCTGTTAGAATCCACGAGTACTTCCTGCTCATACGTTTCAAGTTTATTAGACAGTCAAGATAAGGTGATGATTGTCATGATTACTGATTCAGTGCACCTGCGGCTGCCCCGTTGGCGCCAACAGCCCTGGTTGCCACTTTTTAAACCCCCCAGCTCCCTGTTACCGGCGTCCGACCGTCCTGTGAACGTACGCTTTTGGTATGTAAGCACCATATCCTCCGACAATCTCCTGCTCTGTTTTCTCCTGCCTGATTACCTGTTCCCGGCCTGTTTCTGGACCTGTTTCTGCCCTGCTCTTCTTGACCCGTTTTGCCCTGTTTCCTGCCTTATACCTGTTGCCGATCACGACCTGTTTTCCCCCTTTCCTGCCTGATACTTGTTGCCAACCTTTTTATTGGACTCGATTACCGCGCTTGCTCCCCTGTCCCGGTTACGACCAGCTTTCCTGCCACCCACAACTTTCCCCGCTCGACAGGGAAGTGGCACTTCCGTGTTCCTGCCATCAGCTGCCCGTGTCCGACAATCGTCGGATCTCAGAAGCAAGCACTGCTCTCTTTTTTCAATAAAACTGAGTTACACAAAGGCTATTGGGTCCTGTTCCCGTCTCTGGCTTGTGACAAGGATAGACCAATTCATTTTAAACCTGCACAGACAACAAGGAGTGAAGTCTTCACATAAGAAAGTCCAACCTGTTATAAAGGCCCTCCGTTGAGCCTTTTCTTCAAGGTACAAAAGCAGATATGCCCGTAGGGTGTGATTGACAAAAAACAGCAACGTGATTGTCTGATAGTGAGAGTCAAAACAAGGAGCAATGTGCAATACATGTCAAAATAACAAACTGGAGTTCTCTAAAATCTCCTTTGCAGGTGCCGAAGACAAATTCCAAGAACATTCTGAGAAAAACGGCTTCTTGTGAAAGGATGAATTTCAAGCAGAACTTTCACTTCAGTGCTTTTTTTGCATTTGCGAAGTTTCCAATGTCCAGACAATGATTTCCACCAACAGAAGTGCACTTTGCTTGCAAAATAAACTTATGCATGAATGATGCATGAGCTTGGCAATAACTTTTTAGCACCCGATGCTTCCAGTGAGATGATCTCGTGATTTTGATGACTCTTGGGCTATTCACTTACTCTTAATCACTGGATAGATGAAGCAAATAAATGGGGGCTTCTCTATGTGTGGACAAAGAGCTGATGAAAGCCATTTCTGACATCTAGTGGCGATTTGTCATACTGAATGTATTACCAGAGGCGTACTGATCAGCAGCACCAATGCCTTTAACATACATTATAAAATAAATAAAACAAAAACAACAACATAGGCAGCACGGCGGCGCAGTGGTTAGCGCTTGTGCGGCACAGTTCATGTCATGGGAACCTGTCGTGGGTTCAAATCCAGCTCCAGACTTCCTGTGCGGAGTTTGTATGTTCTCCCCGTGCTTGCGTGGGTTTCCTCCGGGCACTCCGGTTTCCTCCCACGTTCCAAAAACATGCAATTCAGGTGAATTGGCCGGTCCAAATAGTCCCTAGGTGTGAATGAGCGAATGAGTTGTCTGTCCCTGTGTGCCCTGCGATTGGCTGGCAACCAGTTCAGGGTGTCCCCTGCCCACTGCCCGGAGTTGGCTGGGATGGGCTCCAGCCCCCCCGCGACCCTATTGAGGATAAGCGGTACGGCTAATGAGATGAGATGAAAAACAACAACATATTCTTACATTTTGGCACTCAGGGACAATGCTTCTGAAAACGTCTTTATACATTATGGCACTAAATGAGTTAACTTTTTAATCCTGGACCGAAAGGAAAATATGTTTGGAGTTCATCACCAATGGCGAACGCGCTAATGACATCTAAGTAGATACACAAGCTTTATCAGGCCACCCAGTTCACAGATAACACCGAACAATAGGTTGTGTAAATAGATCTTTTATAAGCGCCGGCGCTTAGAACGTTGTAAACACACTCCTTATCTCCCGGGCTCCCATGGTGCAAGAATCCAATTAAGTTCCCAATATTAACCCCTTTAGTGAATTAACCCCCCAGACCTCCACTCTTTGAATAAATACAAGCAGGGACCCGCCGGTGGTGTTGAACGAGGAACCGGATAATAGATACCGACTTTGCCCGTCTCCCTCTGTGCCCTGCTCATCCCACAAACCTGGGGGGGCCTTTAAATAAGATCCTATACTCGATGAACACAACGCAGTAGTTCATTGATCCCTACCCTGTGGTTAAGCCTCTTCCTGCAGGTGGGCCGATGAAGGTTGATGAGAAAGGGCGCTTAGAAAAAATACAGAGAAAAAAAAACTGAGAAGCAACCACGAAATTTCGCATGCACACTGTTGATGGAGAGCTGAGTGAATCACATGCCTTGCAGGAGGCAAAGCACGCACATCAGCAGCTTGGGTATGAATTTACGCATGTCACACTGGTGGAATTCTCCAAAGGAAATCAAATGTGACATGTTCTCAAGTGCTGTCACATCTATTCACTTAATGTTTTATTTTATTTTTTTTTGGGTGGGGACTTTTTGTTTGAAAACAGATGGCGCTATTTGTGGCAGACTGTCTCAGTGGTCAAGCAAACGTCACATTTTAGTTGCAAAATTGAAGATGTATCCAGAGAGCATGTGAAGTATGCCCTTGCGGGACAACAGAGACCGTTTAAATTTCAAAGTCCTTCCGCAGCTCAAAAATGAACGGCAGCGGTAAGTTTGCAGAGTGAGAAGGAATATCAATATTATATTAACATTTTAACTTGGGCAGTCCCTCACTACACCTGACCATCTGCAGGCAGACTGCTACCACACTTCTGACAAAGGCTGACTTCTCTTGCTTTTATGAAGTTTGGGTTTTTTATGATGTTAACAATGTATCATTAATTTAATGTCTTAAGTCATTCTTTATTTCTGAACACAAGTTATTTTAACTACAAGTCTATAGTTAAACATAGTTGGAATGAGGCTGCCTGCTTTATATAATCACTTAAATGTTGAGTGCAAACAGGAGCATCTGTTGTTAAATAGTATAGCTTTGGATTCTTTACATGCATAAGATAGCTTTAACCGACGATCCGGTTCATAAATATTTGAATGTGCTCTGGACAATTACCGTATATACTCACTTATCAGCCACATTTAGATTGATCAAATTCAACACTGGAATGAGGCGTTCGGCTAATATGTGCCTAAAACAAAATGTATACTATGGGGCATGAGCTAGACATAGCCATCCAATGGAAGTTGTTTTAGATGGTCAGCTTGTATATTTGCAGGCATATGCCCTCCAAAGACATGTGTCGTGTGGACACCATTTGAGTGATGTTAATAGTTTTTTTTTTTATGTTAATGAAAGGTGTGCAGCTAATGCGAAACTAATAAGTGCATATCAATGGATGTATGTTTGGCATTGATGCAAATAACATTTTGTGATGTATATTGTTTCTGTCTTTGTGAGTTACTATAAGTGTGTACATTTCGGTAATGCATTCTATTCTTGTGTGTCTGAAAACTTAATGAAAGTAATAAAAAGGAGCCTTCGGTCAGGAGTTTCCCTGAAGTAAAGGAGCACATATATTACTCATAACACATATATTTTACAGCAGAATTGTTCATGTGGTGATTTTAAGTGCCCTCGGGTCACTTCTGCTGTAATTTTGTTTTCTTTATCAAAGGAAGAAACTCAAGATGGTTTTGTTGTGCGAGGTAAATCATAAGAATAATTGCTCAAGCCTGCTGGCTTTTAATACTACTGTAATAAGGTGCCATTATTTAAATTACTGTTTTTGTTCATACTTTCAATTTTTAATTACACCTCCATTAATGATATTTATATTGACACTTGTAAAGACATTCGCAACAAACGAGTTTATGTGGTGATTGTATGTTTTCTGTTGTAAACAAATCTATATTTTCTTTCTCAAGGCAAGATTTTGAAGATGTGTGTTCATTGTCCACACCATTTGGATCTTCTATTCCTCTGCAATCAGATGCGATTGAAATTTGATTTTTTTTTTTTTTTTTGGGGGGGGGGTGTTAATTCTCTCATATCAGAACTATAGCTTTATTATTGATTAAACGCCTGCTATACTTTAATGGATTATTGGTAAGGGTGGGCAATGATAATGTTTGATCAATACTATGCAAGTACTTGGATCGGATCGATACTATTATCTTGGGATCAATACTTCACTCCTCCAACAATCTCCTCAAAGCCCTGTTTCTTTGCGAGATAGGGCACCACACACCTCTCCCTCTTGCTCATCGCACTTTGCTTTTCTCTGAGCCTATGCCTTAGTTACTGACCGACAAGAACACATGTATCCCCTACCGGGCCACAGACTAGCCTGTTGCATTCTTTTAGACAGGCAGATGAGAAAGTAACAAAGAGTGCAAGAGCAAACAGATAGTTGTGTCCACCCCTACCAAAAGCTATAAATGAGCGGCAAACAGGAAGCACATTGCAGTCTGCTACTGTGGCAACATCACTATTTTATATAAATACATGAAAAAAATCTCACCCTACACTACATGTTACTGTTCCCCACCAAAATAAATAACAAGCATTCCATTGTTATTATGTGCAACAGAGCCAAAGGGCCTTTCCTAGGAAGGAGAGCCAAAATGACACTTTTTTGCACAACTTATATAAAAAAAAAAATATATATATATACTGATATATATATATATATATATATATATATATATATATATATATATATATATATATATATATATATATATATTTTTTTTTTTTTTTTTTTTTTTTCATACTGTTGGTCAGAAATAATCTTTCCAAGAGCCGCCTTAGCTCTCTGCTGTGGCTCAAGTCGAACGGGAGCAGAGTGGATGATGGATTGCCCGTGATGAATGGATAGATGGATGGATAATACGCCACAGGGATCACAAAGAAGAGTTGTAGGGGGCATTTGGAAGCTACTGCGCTATACAGCATGATAAAGAGTTGTGATGTGGAGTGTTGACTACGCACTCTGTACTAGAAACACAAAGCCAAGTTTGGCGCAGACATCCTCATGTCAAAAAAGACAGCTTTGCATGAGGGATCTCTGAATAAGGTGAACAGGTGGGCATGTGCACGATTTATGTGATGAGTGAAAGACAAGGTGCTGCTGGACCTGCATAAAAACTGGTAGTTTAAATTAATTTCAGTATTACAATAAGAAAATACGATTTCTTAGCCAACAGTGCACATCTTTGTTTTCAGTTTAATCTTTTTTTTTTCCTGGGAAATGTCAAATAACAATGACCAACAATTCGGAGCCTGGTGTTCTGTTAACTACGTTTTTTAAATATTTGTATTCTCTTTCTACTTTAATAATCTGATCGGTGCTTTGATGTAGTTTAGCAAAATATTGAACATAGCTGGACATTCACAACTGCAAACCCAATAAATTAGGCTGATTTACAATAAGGATTTGTTGGTATCACGACATTCACTGGCCATCTTGACAAGTGTTATTTTTAATGCATGTGCCAATGATTCGAAGGTTAGCTACATTTATGTTGAATATCAAAACTTTTGACAGTTGATAATTCGTTTTTTATGTGTTTTATATTTTTCAGAACGCAATGTTTGTTCTTTGCTCAATATTTATAACGTATGCTCATAATCTTTCAACATTTTTACTTACAAATAATTTCCTAAATGTATGAATGTGAATTCAACAGTAGTGGAATGTATCCATCAAAAAAAGCTAAAGGTCTCTTACTGCATTGTCAAGTCGAATTGTCAAGTTGCTGGAGCTTCCTTTAGTCCTCGAGGAATGATGACAAGCAAATGCAATCCCATCAATAGTACATGGCACTTGTTTTCGATTGCAGTACACATTATAGTGAAATGTAGTGGTCAAATATGACACAGTGTTTCTTTAAAGATTAGTTTTTCAATATTTTCCTTACATTGTGGTGTAAATACAGCCTCACTTGTCATCATGGAAATATGCAATTAAATATGTATTAAACGGTTGTGTTTAATCAGTGTTCAAAATCACTGACTTTTTAAACTTACCCTTGAAAAAAGCAAGCAGCCACTATGAAACATTCGTCTCGCTCTCCCCACTGGGAAAGGCAATGGGGAACTGTGTGCCTCGTTTCAGGGGGAAATAGTGGGACAACGACTGGTGATTTTGATTCGGTGAGCTCCCTGGGGGCCAATCAATAGAATAAGTAATATTAGCATGCAACCAGCTCAGGAGGTAGAGCGCTCGTCTTGGGATCAAGGGATCCCAGTTCAAATCCCGGCTCGTCCGTGTTTCGTGTCAAAGTGTCCTTGGGTAAGACACTGAACCCCTAATACCCCCAATAAGCAGGTTAGCGCCTTACATGGCTGCAAGCCCGCTATTGGGAAATGTGGAGCACATTGTAGAGCGCTTTGTGAAGTCATTGACTTGAAAAGCGCTATATAAATGCAGATCATTTCATTATTTTAACCAGCTCGGTAGCCTAGATGGTAGGGCGCCCGCTCTGAGACTGGGAGGTCGCTGGTTCAAGCCTCGGTCGAGTCATATCTAAGACTTACAACATTGGTACTCATTGCCTCCCTGCTTGGCGCTCGGCATTAAGGGTTGACTAAAATGGCTGCGCCCTGTTTGCCTGCGGCTGCATTGGCTCGCTACAGTTTAACTGTACGGGTCAGGTGTATCGACATTTCGTTCTGTGTGCATGGTTACAAAGAATGACAATAAAAGGAAATTCTATTCTAATTCTATTCAATACAATTAAATAAATCCTTGTCTTTTTGCTTGGCCTTTATCTCGAAAATGGAAGATTAAATCTCAAAATTGAAGGAAGGAAGACAAAAAATTATCTTTTCTATGCTTGTTTTTATTTTGTTATGGAAACATGTTTTTGTCTTGCCAATCAAATGAGCTGGTTAGCGGTTCATTTATACGGAGTTTTGACTGTTCCTCACCAAACACGAACCTCACCGCACGTCATTGTTGGTGAGTCCTTGTTACGTAAATACATCAATTTTACTTTTATACACACTCACACACACACACACACACACACACACACGCACATACACACACACAAACACACACACACACACACACACACACACACACACACACACACACACCAACACACTATTACTGTACTAAACAAAGAAAAATCACTAAAATTTGTCACCACTCGGCTGACTTCTTTGGGGTGCTACAGTATGGGAGCACGTGTGATGGCATATGCCGGCCTTTTTGCACTCCGTCTCGAGGCAGCACTTGATAGGAAAAGTTGATGTGGGCGAACAAAATGGTGTGAAAAGCTTACTGGCAGCGCCGGTAGTGCCAGATGGGAGAGGAAAGAGCTACCCAGGAGAGGTGCCAGTAAGCAGAGACAAGTTGTGCCAAGCCAACTGTGTGAAGCTGGCGGTCCAGCCATTCCATCAATGCCAAGACTGAATTCCTGCCTCTGCCAGATGCAATACCAATTCTTTGTCACACAAATTTCAATTAGCTGCATTTTAAACTCCCAGACAGCCTAGGAAATTTGAAAGAGTCTGCTGAAAAGACATTAGGGGATTTTTTTTTTTTAATAGTTATGAATATGTTCTTAACTGGATCAAGTGCAATTGTATTTTAGTACATATTGAAGGATTTTATACATTTGACTATAAAGGATTTTGTACGATCAAATACAAATTACATTTAAATGCAAAATATATTCACTGGCTGAGCTGTGGGGCGAGGTCAATGCAACCTAGTTGAGAATTATGTTTACAGGAACAGCGGGTAACTGAAACAAAGGGCTGATAGGATAATCAGCATTTCTCGACGCAGACGGCCCCTGGTGACATAGAAACGCTCGGGGATGTTTTGACCATTTCAGACATCGAGGCGAGGGGGCTTTCCTGGCACGCCCATGGGAGGAGCCGGCACACCAACTTGCCGAAAAAAATGTGGCCCGGGAGTAGGAAGCGAGAAGATCAAGAGAGGAGGCTTGACAGAGACTCGAGCGACACTATTTTGGCTAATTCTGCCATATATTGGATGGAGTTCACTTAGTTAAATTGTTATAAAAAATTAAATCTGCCCCGTGTGAAAATGTCGGCTATTCTTGTCCATATTTACCCATCAAGAAACGAGCGTGCATTGTTAGGAGAATGCAGGTTGTGTTTGGTTAATGGAGCCAGATAACTAATTCGAACAATTTGGTAAACGGTACATTTTAACATTTAATTCCTAACAATTAACACATTTTTTTGTAGTTTTTTTTTTTTTATCAAGTCAAGTCCTGTCCCACTTTTTGTACAGACCTTAATCACAGAGTTTCAAAAAGGGCTGTACAGGCCACAACATCCTTTGATCATAAATCTAAATGAGGGAAAGGAAAAACTCAAAATCCCCAACATGAGGAAAATTAAAAAAAAACTACAAAAAGGGGCGCACATAAGGTTATCCCTTCTCCGCGATGAACATCCTTTAATGGATGTTACATCAACCATTCTTAACATCAATGTTGACTGAAAGATAGTAAGTAGTTATCGTTATGAGTTACTTCATTTAAAAAGTTACTCAGTTCACCCCTCACATTACTGACACCAAAAAGTACCCGGTTACTCTAAAAGTAACTATTTAGTTACAAAGTACTGTCTACACTCACAATGAAGCTAACCCCCTAAAACTGCTTTAACCTCGCCACATAGTAAAACAAAAAAACTCAAATGAAACATGTACACCAACACGTGGAAGCTGCGAAGCCTTCATAGCTTGCAAACAAACACTTAACCCGAGACACTCCACATCCATTTCTTTCTGTGGGCTTCAACCCACTTAAATGTGTGTTTCTAAATGTCAGGGTACTCTCCTTGACGTTTTTTTTTTTCTCTTAAGGCATGTTGTATTGAAAAAAAATAGAAGGGATGGAATTCGGGACACTTTTTCTGTAAGTTATTTGCTCCATTGATTTGCAGTTGGTTTGCTTTTCCTGTATAAGCCAAGCCCCTTACTCTACGCACTGCCTACCATCCGGTACAGGTGATATAGAACAAATACATAATATAAACTGATCCCATTATGGCAGTATTTTGTTTTACAGTTGTAAATAGGGCTTAGATGCAGAGGAGGACTATCCCCATGACAAAAAATCAGCGCCTCCATACCCTTTGCTTAATACGGCACCACTGTGATATCTTAGTTGTGCTATGCCCACCTTTTTTAAGTGTTGCTGGCTATCCAAAAACCTGAATTTCACTGTGAGAGAGGGAGAAACATTTGGTTATTTGTAATGCACAATTTTGTACAGACAGAGCATTTGTTTTCAATAACAAATTACAAGAAGTTTTACCAAAAAATGCAATTGTGTTCCAGGAAAACATTTCTTTGTACCAACAATAGTCAAAATCAACAATGAACAAAAGTAATAACTGAAAACCAGGCCATCAGTCAGGCGATGCAGTGGTCTTCTGTTGTTGGCGTGCATCAGGTCCAGGTGCTGGTCTGCTCACTCATTCTCTTCCTTCTCCCTTCACAGCCACCAACCATAAACAGTTAATTAGAAGAAAACAATAGCATAAAAGAAATGGTATGTCTTTATTTTATGTAAAAGTTTTTCTCCTCACAAAGGTTCCCACCCCAATTTACAAAAACAATTTGTTGCAATTGCTAGCAGATACTTTCCTTTTTCAGGCGTTTGAGCAACATCAGATCGTCGTTCTGTTCCATTGGGTGGAAGCTGAGACCAAAAGACTGTTCGTTATAATAGAAATTCCTGAAGTCGTTTCAGAGGTTAGATTTTCATCAGCTTGATTTGGAGCGCTAATATTCGGGGTCACCAGTGTGTCCCGTTGACACAAAGGACGCAAGTCTTGTCAGCAAAGTCATCTCTCCCCACAACGTCGGAGCTTATTTCACTGTAAGCACGGCATTAATCTATTTCTTATCGTTGGGAGGAAAAGTCACCCTAGCAGCGTGCAAAGAATGGAAAAAAAAATACATCTTTTGATTTCATGCCTCTGCTACATTTGTCTTATTTTATCCACCGACATCTTTTCCACCTCATGCGTTGCAACCGACCTACTCTTTAGCTGCGCAAGGCGAAAATAAGGTTCCCCAAAATTGAAATTATCCACTCAGACCTGTTTTAGGCAGGTTGCTTGCTATTGATCACGCATTAATGACATTAAGTTATTGACAGGGTTTGTCTCAGGAGAATTGGACAACGATCACAGCCACCCATGACACGAGCCATGAAAAAATAAAAAATAACCTCTTTAAGTCATGATCACGGCATGGGACCAAAATTCGGTATCATGTGAAATATAGTTGAGTCGTAAAAAATAGGCATCTGTCTTTAAAAACAGCATAGCATATCAAGTGTAGCTTATTCCTGGGTTGCCGTCATATAAAATCCAGCAACTTAAAGGTCCAGTAGACTAATCTTGCAGGAACCATGAATCTTTTTGTTCCATGCAAATGTGATGAACGTGTAATCTCACACATCATCTGTTTCGAGAAAACTGTCAGTTCTTTCATGTGGGTTGCTTATCAGACGAGTTTATAAACCCTGCATTAAAGAAATTTACTGTATGGATTCCATACGATTTTGGATTGAGTTTTGTTTAAGAAAGTCAAATAATTTAAACCACTGTTTACCGTTATTTATTTTACCTTAAATCCTAAATAGCAAAAATACCTAGCAGATAATTGAGATATATATTTGTTCTATAGTTAGGTATTTTCTCTCCTTTAATAAAGTAAAACAAGCAAAACAAAACCAAACAAAAAACACTACTAAACGACAGTTTTTTAAAGTTTTAAATATAAATAGTCTTAAATTACGAGGAAAAAGTGTAAATGTCTTAAAATTAGAGAAATCTTACCTGGTTTAGTTTTTGGATTGCACATTGCAAAAACAAAATTTTAGCTCAACAGTAGAAAAAGTTGTTTTAAGAAAATTAATTATTTAAGAGTGTTTAGAGTTTTAAGCACAGTTGTGGTCGTTTTTGTGGTAGTTTTTGTGCAGTTTTTGTGTCGCAGGTGGGTGCAGCAATAGTACAACAAATGACAGGAAGCCAAAATGGGGCTGACACTGAGAGCTAGCAGGAGCTAAACCAGCTGGGACACGGAAGGTTAGCCAGCTGCTAAAAAGCCTAACCAGAAGTGATCGGCAGAAAAACGGGAGGCTGGCCGACCAGAAGCATGCTGTAGGCAGCCAGGATATCAAATAGCCAACAGTAAAAAAAACTACCAGGCCAACAAACAGGAACCCAGTAATGAATAGACCATGGCAGGCTAGCCAAATGCTATAGAGCACAAAATGGGACCTGTTGGTAGAAAAAAAAAACAACAACAACGGGAGGCTGGCTGGCCCAAAAAATGCAGTAAGCAGCCAGAATAAGCGCAAGGCAACTACAAAATAAAACTACCTCACCAACATTCACGCACCCAGCAGGGAGAAAAGAACAATAAACAAGGCCGGCTGGCCAGCTAGCCGATTGCTGGTGGCGCTAACATTATCCCTTTAAAGCAAAAAGCTGCCTTATCTAGCTGATAGTAAACCCTTTTTGCTTGCTTAGTGATAAGTTTAGCAGACACTCAAACTAAGGAGAGGAGACGCAGATGGATTTTTAACTTGTAGGACAGCAGGACAGAACCTAAACTTCAGACAAGAAATTTCAAACTTGTAAAGGCCTTCCCGTTAGTCTTTTTCTTATATCAAATCGCCTCTGTCTAAAGGGTAAGGATTGACCGGCTGTGACAATGATTTAAACGGTGCATCATAGTCAAATAATGGACAACATTGAGGTCAGGGTTGGGTAGGGTTACTTTAACTTGATTACTTTCAATTACTTTTGGATTACTCCAATACCAAGTATGCTAATAAAAGACAAAAGAAACTAAATATGAATAAAATGACTAAATGTTGTGCAGGCTTGGGGATTAAAGGAATACATGGAACGGCAAAAAGGATGTTGGCAAGCTGTTTGAATTTATTTTAATTTTGTTTCTGTCGCATTTTATGTTAGTTTTGCCGGAGATCAAAGCCAGGAGAGAAAGCTTACCATGTGTTGTGAGTCATACTTTTATTCATATTTAGTTTCTTTTGTCTTTTATTAGCATATTTGGTATTGGAGTAATCCAAAAGTAATTGAAAGCAATCAAGTTAAAATAACCCTACCCAACCCTGATTGAGGTTATAATAGTTAAAAAAAAAAACGGGCATGGTTTGCAATCTCCTTTCAATGCGTCCGGGTTTAAAAATATAAAAAACGTGTTATTTTAATAATGCTATTAGTAATTAGAAAATATGTTTGGATAAAATGAGCAAATAAAATAATTTACTATCTGCTTGGTGAGAATTATTTTCTTATTTTAGGTTTACATTTCCTATTAAATTTCCACAATATGGAGACTTATACTTAAAAAATAAAGCATTTTCTGCAACTAGGGTGTGTTTAGAATTTGCAGTCTGAGCATTTAAACCAGGTGTGTAAATGACAACAGCCTAGCGGTATTATATCACCTGACTTTTTATTGCGGTACTACTCGATTGCACTTTCGCAAAATCCTTTATTTTTTTTATCCTCCATTGGAGTTGAAAATGTCTCTCTGTAGGACGTAACACAGCTCAAAGGTGCACCACAGGTTCTAAACTTCGCCGAATACCGCTTTAACAATTCACTTTGAGAACCTCGTGTTTTTCTTCAAATATGTACCCGATGCGTTCTGCTCACTTTCTTCTTCTTTCCCAGTCAGTGATCAATCCTTTATTGAGTGGCGATTAAAGCACTTTTGTCGCCCCACAAGCACCAGCCACCCGGTGACGATAATGGCACACCACTGGGGGCGCAGACCACAAACTTCGCCTGTCCGTCAGCACTTCGACTGCAGCAGATGTGAGTTGCAAGAGCCACATGGAAGAACAATAAAGTGTGTTGGAACCCTGGCAGGATTAAAAGCCACCTGGGTTTGGCATCATACTGGAGGTGAGCGTGCCCTCCCTAAGGTCAACACCTGTTGTGAGTCTTTTGACTCCTGAACAGCTGGCATTCAGAAGTTTGACGAAAGTCCAATTACCTTACACTCTGCGGTATAAGGCCCACCACCAAACATTAGTTTTTGGATTCCTTTTCACGTACTGTATCAGGTGCATCATACTATAAGGCTTATAGAATTAAAATTACAGTAAGGTCTATCTATGGTTGTGCTAAAATTAGTTATGTACCATGTTTGTGAATTGATTGATCAGTGAAATATATCACAATTTCAAATATTAGAGGCAAAAGGTATGGAACCAGGATCACTGCACGGAAAAGTTGAATCCTATCCACTCGACCAGTGCAAAAAGTGGGTTGCGGACCTGTTTGTATCTATTCATGGGCCTGTGCGTTGGCAAAATACCGTTAAGAATAAGAAAACAACGGAGGGTCAATAACACTCCTTAACAATATGGCGTTAATGCCGTGCTTGATCTCTTCTACCTGATAAGTCGATTGGCGCATCTGAGAGGGACCACATCTCATTTTATTGTGATACTGTTGGTTTTATTTCCTTTTTTCTGCCAGCAATAATCCGTCCCAAGAAAGGTAGTGATAAGTAGAAGGAAAAGTAGAAAACAGTGACAAAACTGAGACCAAAATACAAAAGACAATGGTTTGGAGTCTCCCATTAAAGCCCTGCTGGAAGGTATAGTAAAGAGAGTAAAAAATATATATTTAAATCTTTTTACCAGTATAAAAATCGATATTGACTACATACCTAGGTTTTATTGATGTTTAGGTACACATTTTATTAATATTTTAAATCTATTTTAGTATGGGGCTATTTTAAAGCAGTTTTATGGTGTTGCCCAAATGCGATGCAAGCATATATGGGTATATACAGTACTCAAAGTCGTTATGGTTTTGCTGGTCATTTTCTTGTTTTGTATTTTTTTATTGGCAAATATATTCCACTATCTCTCCTTTAAACTGCACAATCATACTATTGGATACATTTGAGAAATTATTTTTTGTTTTCTTTATTTGGGCCACAGCATGTCGTTAGGAGGGAAAACTGGGTACTAAAGTCAGACCAGTTGAGAACCAGTGCAATAGACTCCTTCAGATACAGATGGCCCACAAAAAATCATTAGGTTTCATGGCATCGTCACACAATTTTTAGTCAGGGTACTCGCCGATCATGTTATTATTAGCCCGGGCCGGGGGAATATTATCAGGCGGAAAATGTCAGTTTGGTGTCGCTGACTCAAAGAGATTTCAAAGAGTGGACAATATTCTCAATTGAATGTAGAGTAAGGCTTTTTTGGAAAGTAGTGTGGTCATCCTGAAATGTAAATGTAAATGAAAGCTGGCCGCATGTATTTAACAATATTTGACACTTACAATGCTCGTTTGAGCTAAGAAACGGTAAAAAAAAAAAAAAAAAAATTACGGATTTTTAATCTCTTTCTTTTTTTCTCATTTTAACTTGTTTCTGACTAAAATGATGTAATAATGAGAATACCTATTGCTTTTCTCCATATTTGTCCCTAGTGGCCTGGGCGTTATAATCCAGCACTCTTGCCATCACTATCCAAGTTCGATCACTGTAATGCAATTGTGGACAGTGACCAATTTTGACTTACGAATAATTGCACAAATATGATAATACACCAGTACTCGTTACCAGTTGTATCAATACATAAGGTGCACCGGATTATAAGACGCAGGTCCAAATTTATGGTAAATTTGGGTATTATTAAATGTGTCTTATAGTATTGAAAATACTTCACTAGAAAAGTTACAGTTATGTTTAGTCTGAATTTCACCCCAGACACGTACTCCATATTTGTGAGAGCGTAGGAAAACATCCCGTTGGAATTGTATGTTTCAGAAAAAAAAAATCAGCAGACCAAGACAGATGATTTAAAACTGCTCCAGGTTTTTTAACCTGCTGGCTGAGTGGGAGCAGCATCAGCAGAGTTTTTATTTCCTGGACTTGGTTTTGACACCTCCGGTGAAAATGAATAAAACACTCAAAAATGCAAAAGTCAAGCTAATGTTTACACCCAAAAATCACATATTTATAAATGTTTTTGTTACGCTGCCCGTCAATGCTGAGATCCTGAGGAATGAGATGGTGAGTTACACGGAAAAACAACAAAATTATCTCATCTCATCTCATTAGCTGCACCGCTTATCCTCAGTAGGGTCGCGGGGGAGCCCATCCCAGCAATCATCAGGCAGTGGGCAGGGGACACTCTGAACTGGTTGCCAGCCAGTTGCAGGGCACACAGGGACAGACAACTCGCTCGCTCATTCACACCTAGGGACAATTTGGACCGGCCAATCCACCAGAAATGCATGTCTTTGGAATGTGGGAGGAAACCCGAGTGCCCGGAGGAAACCCACGCAAGCACGGGGAGAACATACAAACTCCGCACAGGAAGTCCGGTAGCTGGATTTTAACTCACAAAGGAGGTTCCCAAGACCTTAGAACTGTGCCGCACACGTGTTAACCACTGCGCCGCTGTGCTGCCCCTGACCTGATGATATAGGTGCTGTATTTTAGATCAGGTGGCTTCTACTGCTACTGGTAACCATAAAAAAACAATCTTATCGGTTTCATGTAGGGGAGCAAATCCCTTTCCAAAAATATGGCCTGGGGTGGGATAGGCGCCGGTTGTATACTCCCAAAACACACTACAGGAAGTGGTGCACCGACCCTGGCGGTGAAGTGGTCCGCGAACCTTGGTGTGAAAAAAAAGTCTAAACTTTGAAGGTTTGAGTTTCCAACTGCTTAAAAACTCTACTCTGCACACTATATGACTAAGTCTATGTGATAATTTATGTGAACTATTGTAGTGAAATTCCGCACTTTTAGCTAACATCACTTATATATGTGTGTCGTTTTTTATATAAGAAAGGAAAGTATATCTGATAAATACAGTATACACTGCTTTTAAAATTGGAAACCCCCAATAGATATTGCAGAGGATGCCAGTTTGTTAGTTTGACTAGTATACATGACTGTTGTTCGCTGTCTTAACTACTATAAACTGTTTGCATCACCTTTTTGGCCAATTAAGTTGCTGCTGAAACCCACACCCTTTAGTGCAGATATGCTTTTGTAACCTATAAGATTTAATAAGAATACATGGCTCAGGGGAGGGCTTTTAAAACAAGTTGAATTTCTTATCTGAGTGTTTTGCCCTCTCCTGTTCTCCTTGCAATTTCAAAATACATTGCTTTCTTATCTCCTTATTTCAATAGTCTACTATACTATACACATAAATATAAACGTATTTATAAGATATACAAATATATAAATACATTGCAATTCGATCCAATAAAGCATGAATCAAAAAATTGAACATTTTCTAAATAAACTCAAATTGAAAAATTTAATTTTGATCAACCCATAGCCCAAAGTATATTTCCAAGGACTTTTTACACAAAATGTCTACACGGATGTTTGTCACATTCAAAGTGACACAGTAAACTTAGCAAAGGGAGAAACTCAAAAATCCCACAGAAATATGAGATAGAGAGCTAGCGTACTTACAGAGTTAACTACAAAGAAAAAAAACAAAGAAACACGATGTCACTCGTATAACAACTTATGCTTGACTAAACAATGTTCATGTTAAAAGGAACAGCAGGGACATCATCTAGTTGTCTCTCAAAAACACAAACTGTTAAAAGCAGGGATCATCGCTCCATTAGCAAACATGTGTACGGTAAATGAAATATATATTTCTGAGTACTTGTCTAAATATTTCAGCAAATAATTGGATACAAATGGCAAAACTCTAAAAAGTTGAGAGGTACGCTCCTATTGAAAGCTGAACCTCTTCTAACTGGGTTGTATTGCTTCTTTAAACTAATCTAGATCTACTTTCTTTACATTTGATTTGTTTTTACATCTGAGATTTTTAATTCACCTTTTTTGCCCTCCAAATCTTGAACACATCGTTAGGGTTTTGGTTTGAGATGGTTTTAAGCCCTGTCGAGTATATAGCCAACGACAAGATTTACAGTGACAATAATAAATGTTACCAGCTCTTAATCAGCCAGGATTGGCATCTCAACATCTGGATTTAGCAGCGTAAAAACACACTGCTCTAACCACCGACTATCAAAGTAGGATCAAATCACAACCAACATCTGCACGTCACATACAATGGAAAACTGATTGCTGAATTATGACCAACCATCAAAGATGAAGTGTACCCTACAAACCACAGCCAAACATTGAAGTGATGATTTACCCCCATTGCTTCGATGCTGTGCATTCATATCAATCTATCTATGCTTTTATTTCCCTTGAATTCACAGATGCTAGAGTGCATCCCATCTGACACTGGTCAAAAGACCCCCTGAACTGGTTATCAGTTAATCGCATGTGTTGGGTTTGACTGAACCTCAGCTTGGTTATTTTATCTTAGATGCTCGTTATACTAGAAATAAGTACCAGGAGACAACACATTGTCTTTGAAGTATTTACTGGATGCCAGAAAGATAGAATACACAGCTATGGAACATCATTCAGCATAATGCAGAATGGGTATGTTTCTTCGAAGATAAAGTCTGGATAATACTGTCTTGGCTGCCTACCCAGGTAAGGGGAGAGGTACTCAGCCTCGTCCTTGTGCCAATGTGCGACCCGATGGTCCTTATTGATTCAGATTGAAAAATGTGTGAAAGAGTGTTTTTGGACATGGAGATACGCCAAAGCAAGGACGTTCACAGCAACCAAGCACGTCATTTCAGGTCTTCGATCTTATATTTAAGAGGCCTAATCTAGCAATCCCCCGTTTGAGTGGCCTTATGTGTCATTCAACTAAACTTGAGCTTTTGATTTAAAGTTTGTAGTTCCCCATGTTGAGATGGCCTAAGTGGTCAGCTCATTCCACCCAATGTTTGTGTATGCAAAAACCCTTTCTCTGCATGTGGTCCCCTACAAGGAAATTTTGGATTAAGTTGGATTAAGTCTGCACGTTAGTCAGAAGTTAAAAACAGTGCAGTTATCATACCATGGAGGACTTTGGGACTAAGTGGATTGGCAAGAATCATGGCTCCAACAAGAGAGATGTCTTTTGACACCAAAGACAGGATCATCAAACTTCTTGAAGAAGATAACTCTAGTCGTATGGTTGCCAAAGATGTGGGCTGTTCAAAGTCAGCTGTATCGAAGATTTGGACCAAGTACAAACAGCATGGCAAGCGTACGGGTAGGCCAAGGACATGTATGCGTCAGAACAAACAACTAAAGGCCATATATCTTGAAAACAGAACATGCACAACGAGATAAATGGGATGAAGTTAGGGTTAGGGTTAGGGTTGAGCAGTTTATCAATTTGGCACGGCATTGAAGTGTTAGTATTATATTTTTATGGTGATTTAATATTAATATATTTTCATTATAGTTATGTAAAGTTCATGCCAAGATCTAAATACAGTAGTGTACTTCTTCCTACGTAAACAATGCGTTTCATTTTCAAGTTGTTGTTCGTATCCCTTTTCTAAATCTTGGATTTTCCCTTCATTACATTTTATGCATCATTCAAACCATTGGAGATCAAATTTAAAAATCACATCAAATCTAAAAGGTAAGAACATTTTCGATCTTAACCATCATATTGTCTTTGGATCATCGTGACCTACCACTGTGTTAAACCCCACAACGCCACCCCCTCCCAAAAAAATTCCCTGAATGATATTTCTTTTTAACTTGAAGCTTTATGAGTTATCCTAGATTGGCCCGACAGTAGAATAAAATGAAACATTTTAATTAGCATTCCCATGTAAGCAGTACAAAATTATTTGCAAAGATGGTATTGGGCTCAAAATGGCCCATGAGACAAATACAGATTAAATCAGCGTCATATATTTTACACAACACATAATATTACAATGTTTTAGTTGTATTAGATCAATCAGTAGCAGGAGTGTTATTTTTCATATTTTTGTATTGTCTTAAATTGTTTACTGGAGGGGAAAGGACATAAACTTTAGTCTTTGCAGTTCAGAAATGTAAAACCCAAATTCCTTTTGGCACATTTGTTTCCTTTACTTTTCTTTAGCTATAGGAATAAAAGTGAAAAGGGTTATCTATACAGCACATATTGTGATGAAGAACATGTATTTTTTTTTCAGGTAATAAGCAACTTGTTGTGTAAAATGTAATCAAATCTAAATATACTGTGAGTGTAGTGACCGCTGGTCACTTCAACCCGAGAACACGGGGT
Source organism: Urocampus carinirostris (assembly GCF_059441175.1). Taxonomy (NCBI): domain Eukaryota; kingdom Metazoa; phylum Chordata; class Actinopteri; order Syngnathiformes; family Syngnathidae; genus Urocampus; species Urocampus carinirostris. The sequence goes on along the minus strand of NC_142360.1, from coordinate 14,458,038 downwards.
GTATACAGAAAATGAGGTCAAAAGGAGGGATACATATATTCTCTGATTTTAATAACATGCATATTTGGGCTAATAAATAATGCAGCTACATTTGATAGAAATAAAAATTATCAACCTGTTATCGGGGCAAAGCAAAGCCACTACCAAAAGATGAAAAAAAAAAAGTATGTGGCAGACTACCGTAAATTCCGGACTATTGAGCGCACCTGATTATAAGTCGCACCCACCATTTTTTAGGCGATCTGCTACTTTTGCTCTTACAGAAGCCGCACCCATGTATAAGCCACGTGCGCCCGCATTAAACTTATGACACAATCACAAGTTTAACCCAGAGCGGGCTGTAAGTACCACAATTGTAACTGCACAGATGGTAAACAATTCTAGAGTCACAGTTAACGTCATAAATGGAATACGATACCCGTAAAAAACGTATGATGCAGACTTGTAAAGTCCGGGTCCCGTTGAAAGTAATCCAAGGAAACAAAAAGTATAATTCCAAAATTAAGGGTGGGAAAAATATATATCCACTATTGTCCGCTGCGACAACAGACAGATCTACCGGTAACTCAGCTTTACCCCAATTCCCATCAGCCCGCGTGTGCTCCTTCCCTTCTTTTTGATTCGTCCTTAGAACACATAGCAGAATAAATCTCTAAAATAAATACATTACAAAAATATACAGTTGCAAATACATATTATGCATGGCTACACATATTTATGAAGAAAGACAGTACACCGAGAGATTTTTCAAAGCTTTAATAATAATAATATAACTTTCATCCCAAACCCTGCCTTTGAAAGGTACCAACACGCTAGTAGGATCACGCTCGCAATGTATCAAACGTGCCTGTTAAAATAAAGCATCCCGTAAAAGTGAAATTCACGGAAAATCGTCCTTAACTTCCTCCTCATAACTATCACCATCAAGGGCGTCTTCCTCATTATTGGAACGTACCTTAATATCCGAACATACCTTAATTTTACAGAAAATGTATGCTTAAACTTAGAGGTTGCAGTCTTTCTTGGCGCCCATATTCTACTGGTCTTAATCTTACCTTTTATACTCCAGCGCCGCTGGTGGCCGTTAGAAAAATTCCATAAATTGGCTGCTTCACTGAATAAGCAGCAGGGCTGAACATTTGGGAAATAAGTAGCGGCTTATAGTCCGGAATTTACGGTAGTTAATTTTGACAGTATGCTATTGTAGCAATCCAAAATAATTGTTAGTAATTTTTGTAGAGTCTCTAAGTGCTTTGGATCCTAATAAGAAGACTGATGGTAGATGTGGGATCTTCCAGATACTTACCAGGGCATCACAGAAGTCCTCGATTGTATAAGAACCAACCTCATTTTTTTTGAGTATTGTATTTAGTTAATAGATAAATAGAGTTGCCTCCATGGGGAGTACCACTCTTTGATTGGTTGAGATGAGAAGGGGAGTGATTTTTGTATTGAATTACTGTCTTTTCTCCGCTGAATAAGTTTCCAATGCAGGAGCCAGCAAGGCAACTCGGACCGATTGTCTATTAGTTGGTAATTTTGGATGCCTGGGCAGTCAGCCAGATACTGAAAGGGTCAAAAATGTTGAGCTTATTTGTAGGCCTACACGCAGATATTTTTGGGCTGTTTTTTGTCAGCTTACCCGTTCTAGATTGCGTCAAGATGTACAATGATGTTGCTTATAGGAATGTTCCACAAGCTTGCCTTTTTTTCTTTACTGCAGCTCCACTTCCCAGGAATACTCAGTTTATTCTAGGGAATGCAATTGGGGGTGACAAGTGCCGTGACGCAAGTGCCTGATCGCAGGTGCTTTGGGCTTCATGCCCACTCTCTGAACTGTCCACAAAGGAATATCCGTCAAGGCTGGTTACCGATGATGCTTTTTAGGTGCGACTCTCTCGGTTTATTTGGGAAGCTAGCTGACATAGGGTGTTGTCACTGCCTAATCGTGCATTGTATGCACTGCAGATAAGAGCGATGCAAGTGTCAAAGGAAAAACAACAATAAAACATATATTCATTGGGGGAGGTCCACAGTCTTAAATGGTCTTCCAGAGAGTCATGATGTAATATAGCAGTCATCAAACCTAATGTGCGTGTCTTTAAAAGGCAAATGCGAAAACACCTTCAAACCTCAAGGTACTCTGTAAATAATGCGTAAAATAACCTCAGCCTGGGTATTTTTTCAATGATACTATTACCGTATTTTCCGCACTATAAGGCACACCTAAAAGCCTTTATTTTTTTCAAAAGCTGACCATGCGCCTTATAATAAATTGCGCCTTATTTATAGATCAATATTAAGTCGCAAAGTATTGCTACTAATGCAGCAGCCGCCGACTAGATTTTCCCCTGAACGCAAAGTAGTCCGCGGTGTATGCTGGGATTTATTTACCGGCGTTTCATTGGCTAACCAATGTGTCAATCATCATTTGAATCGATCACTATTGGCTAAACTTATTCGGATGTAAAGGGGGCAGATCCTTTTTATCATTTACAGGCTCGCATAGGCTAAAGGGGCAAAAAGAAGCCTGCAATTGGCCGAAAAAGATGAACGTGAATAGCACGTTGGGTTGACGGCATAGAGAAAACAGCATTTAACTATTCTGTTCTGTATTTGTAAATATTTTACTCTCCTGGATTTACTACACTCACGGATATAAGAGGACCATGGTTGCACATTATTATTGAACACAACGACGTCGGTGAGCTACTCCGGCTATATATTTTCCCTGTATCTTGTTTCAGACTGAACTCGATGTTTCTGGGATAAGCGGTGCAGATAATGGATGGAATGGAGTGTCTATTTTTAAATTAAACTCAATTCCAAGTGTTTATTGTCATATGCACAGTAAAGTTGCGAGCGAAAAAGAAAATAGAAACAAAGGAATGGTTGGCATTTCTTGAATCCCAAGACTTTAACCTTCCGAATGATATTTGGAACGATGCATTTGAGTGACATCGTATGGATAGCGCATCCGCACGTGTCTGCGACACGTATTTGCTTCTTTGCAAGCTTTGGGAATGTTAAGGGGGTAATAAGTTTGACTGAACTATCTGACTGTTTTGTCGACGTTCCCATTGTAGCGCCTTATAATCCGGTGCGCCTTATGTATGACAAAAATAGGACCAAAAACTATTTTTTCGGGGTGCGCCCTATAACCCGGTGCGCCTTATAGTGCGGAAAATACGGTACATACTAAATAGCACTGAGTGAGCACAACCTGAAACAGAAGCTGCTGGTGTCCTACAAAGCCATTGTGCATTCAGCGTCCCGGCGTGGTTTGCTGGAATCATGGCAGCAGACAGAAAATAGAGTCATCAATAGAACCCACAAAATCATTATCTGCTCTATACCCATTCTAGGTGAATTACAAATTGGAAGAACCGCGATTACACCGGCCACCACTTCATTGACCTGCTGCCCTCTGGTTGGAGCTACAGGTCAAGGGACACAGGACAACTGAGTCACTAACCTTTCTGAAGCTGAGAGCTAATTTTTATTCTGATTGTACCAAAAGAATGCCATTTAGATATACATGCCCAAAATAATATCTTATGTTATTACGCTGTTGCTACTATGTAATTACTAGGTGGTAGTCATGAGAAGTTAACTCAGACAATAAAACATTAATTATATATATATATATATATATATATATATATATATATATATATATATATATATATATATATATATATATATATATATATATATATATATACACACACACAATAAACAGGGGCAGCGGCATACAGCTCTCCAGATTTTTTTTTTTTTTCAATTTCTTAGAGTTTTTGTCCTCATTTCTAATCCAACATTTGGTCTTCTCTGGTAAGGCTGGATTGTTGTCAAAAGATGATTGAGCTTTTGCCGGCCTGTTGCGAAACCGCAACATTTTTATTTTATTTCTGGCCGGGAAATAGTTTGTGGGCTTTTCAATATGGAGTGATGAGTGATGAGCCGAGTGTAAATTGTCCCACATTGGATAAGACGTATTGATTTCTGAACGCTCCCACTTAAATCTTTGGAGCACCACGCTTCCGTGGCACAGTGATTACTTTTTCATCATCTCATTGATATTTCATCATTATTTTTACCTCTTTGGTCCTCCCTTCTTTCCTCCCAGCTGACGACTGCCAACCAGCCTTCTGTAAAGCAATTACCACAAGGATATGATCATCCTCCCGCTTATGAAACTGTCCATGTGCCAGGACATTGTTAGATAATGTTTTCTCAGTGCTGTGAACATATTTTACCTCTTTATTATTTTTTTTTATATTTGTCCCGATTTGTCCCTATCAATAAACATGCGTTGACTGGGGCAAGGTGTCAGTAACGCAGAATAATATTGTTTTCACACTTCCCCCGCTGTTAAAAATATGATAGGTAATTTTGCTCAAAAGAAAAAGCCTGATTACCAAAAACAATGTTAGGGGAAATTATGGTTTAATATAAAAACAAGTGGGAAGTACAAATGTTATCCAATCCTGTGTGTGATATGAGATGATAGGATTTCCATTCAGAGGTGTCTCGTTTTGACAAGAGTGTTTGATATGACAGTGAGGGGGGTGGGAGACGAGGGTTCCCGAGGGGATCCTATCCCATGATGACTTCATAAAACCTCTGTGGGTTGATTTAATGCCACGACTACCGCCAACCAAGGGAAATGTTTGCACCCCAGCTGCTACCCTATTTTTTACAGACGATAAAACGGAAAAGAAGAAAGTTTTTGAAAGGAAATGATGATGGATTATTCGTTTGACAAAAGGTTCTGTAAGATATGGCAAACGAGCCAGGTGTTGCTCTTTTCATGAGAAAATGTAGCTCGGAGATATTGATCACCTTTTTAATGCATTCAGGCCGGGAGTGCAACACCGTGTTTCTACCAGCTGTGGCAGAACTGTTGCAGCTCATTGTTTTACCCCGAAGGCTGGTATTAAGAAATATCAATAGGGTGTTTACCATCTGTATCAGAATAAACGTGCTAATGTGATGTCTAACTTTTACCATTTCCCGGATACTTTTTAAGCAATACTGTAAATTCGGGCTACAGAGCACAACTGATGAAAAGGGGCATGCTTGAGTTAAGAACGGAAGTCAATTTTATTTTAAGCTTTGTTTTAGCTTTATTTTATGCTTGGACCTGGCACGGACCAAGCGCAAACCATGAGATGAATTTGACGTTGATACCTTTGGTTGCAGAACGCCAACAGCGCCTTGTCCCCCAAACCTGAAGCTGCTTTCAGCTCTACTCCACGTTGTTTACGTCATTTATTTTGGGAGCATGTGTTTATTCATATAAAGAGCATATTCCCCACTAGATTTTACAATAAAGGTCTAACCCCAACGGTCTTCGTTTTGGTGGTACGTCACTAAATAATTCATTTTTTAAAAGCTCATTAAACTATTTAAGCTTACTGCTGAGACACCAGCCCTTTGATACTCTTTGTGATTAAGGGCTATACAAATAAAAATGACTTGACTTGACTTGACATGATGGGCTGGGTTAAGCTATTCAAACAGCACGCCTCTTATTGTCGAGCGCCGACTGCATCAAAAGTAAATATGTTACCATCCTTGTTTGCAGTATTTTGTGACATTTTTACAATGGTCTGCATTTATATAGCACTTTTCAAGTCAATGAAGACCTCCCAAAGCGCTTTAGAATGTGCTTCACACCTACCCTTCCACACACATACTCACACACCAATAGCGGCCACGCACCCGACATATAACACGGAGAAGCTGGGATTCGAACCAGCGATCTCTTGATCCCAAGACGAGCGCTCTACCTCCTGCAAGATGGAGAACATATTTAAGTTTTTTTTTTGGGAGATGGGACACAGACTCTCACATCATTCCTATTTCATAAATTGTATCAAATCATCTAACATGACTCAGTGAAATAAAATGCGCTAAAAATATTTCCTCTTGAAAGAGAGTTTGGCGGATTTCCTGAAATTGGTCATGTCTATGGTATGGCTCTCTTTAAAAAAAAAAAGAAAAAAAGAATCTAAATATTTTGTTATAATGGCTCTTTGGGTCAAAAAGGTAACCTGACAATGACTCTGATGATACGGAAAGAGAATGCTTTTCTGGTAGATTTCTTCTACTGCTTCTCAATGCGGGTTGAAAACTTTATTTCTGGGTAAAAAAGTTTAAATTTATAAGTAAATAGTGTCAGAACCCGAACAGACAGTGGACCCAAACGCGTAACATTTTTACACCAAGCTTTATTTTACGGAAACGGGGCGGTCATGTGCGGGAACACAAACACCAGGGATTCGTCAATTGCTAGGCAGAAGAAGTGAGACAGAGAAGTCAGGCGCAGGAAAACAGCAAGCCAGTGGCAGACGAGATCGAAACCGGACAGGACAGACGGGATCGATACCAGATAGAGGTTACACAAGCAGATACTGGACAGGACGGGACACACGGGATCGATACCGGATACTGAATATACGAGCAAGATACCGGAAAGACGGGATCGATGCCGGATACAGGGTATACGAGCAAGATACCCGACAGGACGGGACATACGGGATCGATACCGGATACACGAGCAAGACACCAGACAGGACAGGACAGACGGGATCGATACCGGATACTGGACACACGAGCAGAATACCGGAAAGAGTCAACTGCATGCCTTGCAAGTGCAGAGGTGCGTTGACAGACTGACCAGGAGTGAATGAGAACACTGAGTTTAAATAGTTGGAGAGACAATCAGGCAACGAGCAGCAGCTGGCGCCAAACGAGCGGGCACATGTAAGGGCAATGGTCAATCGTGACAGATAGTCAATATTGAATAAATTACTATCAAACTCACCGTTTTGTTCCTGTTATGTATCATATGAATAATATTGGCAAAACCTTGACTAATTTCTCCTCTATTAGATAGATAGATAGATAGATAGATAGATAGATAGATAGATACTTTATTCATCCCCTAAGGGAAATTCACATTTCCAGCAGCATCCTTGAGCTGAGAACAGTACAATAATAAAGCCAAAAGAATACAATATACAAATACCCAGTGTGACGTGCAAATGCCCACTTTAGCATGTTATATAGAGTAACTAAATAGTGCTACACAGAACACATAATGCAGTAGGATTCAGTAATATCCAATGTAGGTGGTGTGGTTTAATGTGGGCCTTTACTCTGCCGGGTGGAGTTAAAGAGCCTCATGGCATGAGGAAGAAAAGATTAATGTTAAATACTATTAATGTTTTCAGACATCACCGCGGTGTTTTGTATTTAGAGCATATTCATCATGGAAAAGGGCAGCGTATGCCTTTTGTCTTCTAAATGCTCCAAAATCATCAAACGTGTTTGATACTCGGCGCCGCAGTTCTCTGCCAAAGAGTGCCCCCGTACACCTGACTCATCTCATCTCATTAGCCGTACCGCTTATCCTCATTAGGGTCGCGGGGGGGGGGGGCATCCCATCCCAGCCATCTCCGGGCAGTGGGCAGGGGACACCCTGAACTGGTTGCCAGCCAATCGCAGGGCACACAGGGACAGACAACTCATTCGCTCATTCACACCTATGGACAATTTGGACCGGCCAATTCACCTGAAATGCATGTTTTTGGAACGTGGGAAGAAACCGGAGTGCCCGGAGGAAACCCACGCAAGCACGGGGAGAACATACAAACTCCGCACAGGAAGTCTGGAGCTGGATTTGAACCCACGACAGGTTCCCATGACATGAACTGTGCCGCACAAGCGCTAACCACTGCGCCGCCGTGCTGCCTCGTACACCTGACTGATTAAAATAATTATAAGTTGTGAATAATATATTGTCTGGAATTTACAGATATAATATTAATATTATAATTAATGAAAATAATGGTGTTCGATAAAGTCTAAACGAGAAGGAAGCTTAAGGTGATTGCAGACAAGAGTAAGGTAACGAGGTGTTCTAGATATGGTGAGGTAGGTGGATTACAAATTTTGTTGAGTGGTGTTAAGTTGCAAGAGGTAGATGATTTTTCGTATTTGGGTTTGTATGTGGCAGCAGGTGGCGGTTTGGAGGAGCATGTGAAGAAGAGGGTGGGTGAATAGTGCAAGGCAATGTGTGTGCTGAATAGATTGTTCAAATGTAAAGATATGCGAATAATTGCAAAGTGAGGATTGTATAAAGATATGGTGTGATGCATGGCTCAGAGGAGTGCGGTTTGTGAGTAAATGAGCGTAATAGGTTAAATGTCTTTGAAATGAGATGTTTGGAGTGACACGACTGTAAAGGTGAAGGTATAAGGAAGTAAGGAATGTGGTGAGTGAGCTTGCTGAAAGGGTTGGTGAAAGTGCTCTGAGATGGTTTGGACATATACAGTATAGCCTGTTTGGCTGCGGCTGCGGCTGCATCGGCTCGCTACAGTTTAACTGTACGGGTCAGGTGTGTCGATATTTCGTTCTGTGTGCATAGTTACAGAGAATGACAATAAAAGTAAATTCTATTCTTATTCTATTCTATTTGGAATGAATGGATGAAGGCCGTATGACTAAGAGAGTATGTAGTGCAGAAGTGTTGGGAAATGAAATGATAGAAAGGCCCGAATATGGTTAGGTGGATGGGGTGAAACGTGATTTGGATGTGAGATCAGTTACTTTGATGGATTCACGAGTGTGTGCAAGGGATATATGTGAATAGCGAAAACAGTTTAGAATGACTGATATCGACACATATGATGCCGAGGGGATAAACCAGTGTATGCTGATGAAGGGTTGCATGGCACAGTAACTCACGCCTTGTTTTTACTGTTGGCTTAATGTTCGGTGTCAAGTTGGGAAGAGTGAAGTGGAATGGGTTTTGGTGAGTGTGACCTTGACTCCAGCCACCTTCCACTATGAGGATTTGGCTTTGGTATATAGATAGAGAGATGGGAAGTATGATGAATGATCAATTATTCACATGAAGACATTTTTAGACAAAACTAAGATTTCAAATATGTCAAAGATGCACATCCGCTTAACAAATTGAAGGACAAATAATGACCACTCAATGCCAAAGGATATAATTATGACCAGGTAATTACATCACATTTATTTGCAGTATTTTGTGAAATGTTTTAGTAAGCATTTTAGTTTTTACTCTGCTCGGACCCTGTTTTGAAACCCTCATTCACGACAAGAATGACTTTCAAAACCAAAATCATCGATCTTAAGTAACGGCTGGACACAGATACATTTTAAGTTGGATATTTGTTGATGATAGCCATGTGTCGTTCGAGAAACAAATTAATATAAGAGCTGGTGGTATAAGAACAGGAGCCAGCTCCCCATCGTTACACATGGATACATTGTTTTACTTATTGTCCTTCTCTTTACGTTTTTTTTCTTCCTACTCGCTGTGTCTAGGAGTGGTCTTTGTATATATTAATTTAGGTAGCCTTTGGCTTCAATAGAGCGGATGTTGGGAGTGAGGGGGTTTCACATATGCACTCAGGAACAAGATAGGACAGTATAGAAGACAAAAAGAAAGTAAAAAATACATGCATGAACACAAGAAAATAAGCCTAATTTTGACTATTTTTATCTTATTGGAATGTATTGTCTGCAAGACCAATATTTCATGAAGAGCTCACTTGACCATCAACCTCCACAGGCCCCTGCTGACTTTCAACCCAAATCTCACGAGTCGTTGTGGTGCTGAAAGACCAAGCTTTTTAGTGAACCGCTTCTCTGAACAGAGCCAGAAGTTCCCTCACTAATTGTCATGGGACACTAGTTCTAGCAGTGTTGTCCATATATTTATAAAAACTCAAAAACCTCAACATGAGGAAAATGAAGAAACCTTAAGAAGGGACCGCACTTGAAGTAATTCTCCTTTTAGGGCCCGGTCACACAGCCAGAAATTTCTGCCCGTGAAGCAGACGATGTTGGACGCTTTGAGATCGCCATATAGACGAGATACAGCAGTGCTTTACACGCGGTCGGAAATTCACACGCGGTTGGCCGCGCGAAAAAGTTTTGCGCTGCTTAAAACTTTAGACTACGTGTTAACCGCGGGCTGCACACGAGGTAATGACGCGGAAATGATGCGGAACGACGTGCTCTGGCCGCGGCCAGGGCGTGGTTACACATGGGTAGGACGGGAAATTTCAGCGGGTAATCGTGGGTGGAGCACGGTCATAGCATGTTCTTCGCCTGTATCGCGGTGTTATTACGTGAAATTACCGTGTTACGCGTGTGACGGTCAAACGCCTTTCTCTGCGTATATACAGCACGATTTGCCGAGCACACTTCAGTTGTGCTCGAGACGTCAAGGGGTGGACATGGATCCCCGTCACCTTAGTGACCTCGTCTTAATCCATTTTTATTTCTTGACATTTCTTTTCATTTCATAACAAGATAATAAAATCAAAATGAAAAACTATTACAATAATAACATATTGGCTTCTTCGGTGCCATAGCTTGAAATCTTGATCTTCACGGGACTGTGTCTTGAGCGGTTATGATTTCTACAGCCCGGTGTTTTGCCGAGAAATGCATCCCTGCCGAGATTTGCATCCCCTCGCTACAACAACCCCTTTTACCTCGTTTTATCTCACTTTTAGGGAATGTAATGGAGAACTGTTATGCACGCTACCGTAAAGCTTATTGTCCAGAAATAAGCTTTATGGTAGAGTGCATAACAGTTTCAATACGAGCGATTTGAATAGAAAAAGGCAAAATAAACATGTTACCTGCTCAAAAGTGATTTGTATACGGTGTGCATTACCGTTCGATTACATTCACAACAAATACAAAGACGGAATGGTTTAAGTTGTATTACATTCCCAACAAATGCAAGACGAAGTGGTTTTGGTTATATGTTCGCCATTAAATTCCCTAAAAGTGATATAAAACGAGGTAAAAGTGGTTGTAGTAGCGAGGGGATGCAAATCTCGGCAAGGATGCATTTCTCGGCATAACGCCGGCTCGGCAGCTTTTATACCCGTGGTCCACATGCGGAAATGGCGCGGAAATGACGCGATGAGGAAGCGGAACAGTCGCCGGCGTCTGTTTTGCGGGCATACCACGATGAACAGCGGGTTGGACAATTTTGCGCATTTTCCGTCGCGGGCAACCATGGGCAAAAAAAACCCGCAAAATTTTACCCGCGATACAGACACAAACGGCTGTGTGACCGGGCCCTCAGGATGACCAGTCTGCAATGGATGTTGCAATAACAAATAATACACTGATTTTGTCCACATGAAATATGGGTCATTCATATGGTATAAAATAGAAGTGTGGTTTAAGTGTGGTTCCAATGAGGTTGCAGATCGAATCCCGGAGAGCATTCCACAGCACCGGGGCCCGAATGGAGAACGCTTCGGTTCTCTCCTTGGCTCTCGGGATCACTAGTAGACCAGCATTTTCAGAGCCAAGGCTCCGGACCGGAACGTAGGGGGAAATTATACCTGAAAGATTTGAGGGAGCAAGCTAACAAGGAGCCGGACAAAATGCACGAAATATGTAGCTTTTGTCCTGATTTCAAGTTTAGCACCTTTGTTTAATTTTGTCCTAAAATATATGCCATGGCAATTACTGAAAAATGAATCTAAATATTTTGCTTTTATGGCTCATTGATCCAAAAGGGTTCTCAACTACTGGTATAACCAACCCTCCCACAATATGATTGCAGACATTTTTTGACTTATTGCAAGTCATTTGCTTCACCATCCAGGATTCAAACCTTAAATTACAATATGTAGATGCAGAGTGTATAACGACTACGAAATGGTTTTGGAGGATTCATCAAAAGCATGTCCTCTGGGTGAAGGAGGAAAGGAGTCATTATAAGTCATCAGCACACAGGTAAAGAAAAATGACTAATAATGCCCACACAAAAGGTACTTTTACATGTGTTTGCCCCCCCCCCCAAAAAAAAAAAAAAACTTCACTCTTATTCGTAAAAAAATGTAAGATTGTAGCGACTATTTGGTAGTTAAATGTAGGTCTTTTTTTCAAGTAAATTTAAACTGTTGCAAAAAAAAAGAACACATACAGACATGCACTCATATTATCTCTGTTAACCTCGAGTGAGTCAATTGTGCGAATATCAAGATAAATAATTAATTATATTTCAATCCAAAATCAGTTTTTCTCCAGAAGGGGGCTAAGGGGCCAGTCACACAGACATTTGCGGCTGAATCACGGCCAGAAATTTCTGCCTTTGAGGCGGACGCTATTGGGCGCATTGAGATCGCCATTCAGACGAGATACAGCGGTGCTTAACACGAGGTCGGAAATTTGCGCGCGGGTGGCAGCGCGAAATTGTTTGGCGCTGCTCAATTCTTCAGAGCGCGGGTACACAGCCTTTCACGAGCGTATCGAGGCTGAACCACGGCCAGAAATTTCTGGCCGTGAAGCAGATACAGTTGGGCGCTGTTGGACGTTTTGAGACTGCCATATAGACGAGATAGTGCAGTGCTTTACTCGCGGTCGGAAATTTTCACGTGGTTGGCCGCGCTCAAAGCTTTTGAGCTGCTCAAAAGTTTGAGCACGTGTTAAACCGCGTGCCGCACACGTGGTCAACACGAGGAAATGACGCGGAAATGACGCGGAACGACGTGCTCTGGCCGCGGCCAGGGCGTGCTTACACATGGGTAGGACGGGAAATTTCAGCGGGTAATCGTGGGTGGAGCATGGTAATAGCATATTCTGCGCCTGTATCGCGGTGTTATTACGTGAAATTAGCGTGTTACGCGAGTGACAGTCAAACGCATTTCTCCGCGTATAAACAGCGCGAATGCCGAGCACACGTCAGTTGTGCTCGTGACGTCAAGGGGGTGAACATGGATCCCCGTCAGTGTAGTTTCTCTTCATTTCGAATAAATCTTTCGGTGCATTCGCAATGGTCGTAGCAAGGCTTTAATGCTAGGACCTTAGCTTGGCCTTTGATCGCAGCAAGGCTTTAGGGCTAGGACCTTAGCTTGGCCTTTTGGCTGAGAGTAAGTGTCCCGGCTCCTAGGCTTTGTAGCGTATTATGAACTGACCGATAACGGATAATGGAAAATGAATAACGAAGATAGAACAATAACCCTTAAAAACCCCAAAACCCCTTTTGGTTGAGAGTAAGAGTCCCGGCTCTTAAGCTTTGTAACGTATTACTAACTGATCGAAAACGGATAATGAATAAAGAAGATAGAACAATAACCCTTAAAAAATACACCCCCCCCCCCCGTCAGCGTAGTGACCTCGTCTTAATCCATTTTTAATTCTTGACATTTCTTTTCAAGATAGCAAAATAAAAATGATGCCATAGCTTGAAATCTTGATCTTCACGGGACTGTGTCTTGTGCGGTTATGATTTCTACAGCCCGGTGCCGAGATATGCATCCCCTCGCTAATACAACCGCTTTTACCTCGTTTTATCTCACTTTTAGGGAATGTAATGGCGAACATATAAACAAAACCACTTCGTCTTGCATTTGTTGGAAATGTAATACAACTTAGACTATTCCGTCTGTGTTGTTGTTGTGAACGTAATCGAACGGTAAATCCTCCCCCCCTCGCGTGAACGCGCATTTTGCTGCGCTTCCAACGAAAGCGATCGTATTCTATATAAAACGTTTATTAAACTATAAAGCGAGCTAATTATAACAATTGGGAGATCCTAGTCTATATAACGCGTTTATTTAAACAATAAAGTGCGATCGTATTCTACGAAATGCGTTTGTTAACGTGGATGAAAAAGTCACGCGAGGGGGTGGGGCGGTGTGCGTGTTGCGTAGGAGTCTGATTTGGGCACAACACCGGCTCGGGAGCTTTTATACCCGTGGTCCACACGAGAAAATGATGCAGAAATGACGCGATGAGGAAGCGGAACAGTCGCCGGCGTCTGTTTTGCGGGCATACCACCGATGAACAGCGGGTTGGCCAATTTTGCGCATTTTCCATCCTGGGCAACCACGGGCAAAAAAAAAAAACGCAAAATTTTAGCCGTGATTTAGCCGCAAACAGCTGTGTGACCGGCCCCTAAGTAAGAAGTAAATTATGGTCTAGCCGATGAGGCCAGATGTAATTCTTAAAAATCTTAAAAGACACACAATGTCCACTAGGAGGCTCTAATATTTAACATGAAATGGAAAATTACCATACTTAACAAAAGACTGAATCTATCAGTGTGGCAGATATTGTTTGCAGTCATTTTTTGATCAACTATTAGGCCAAATTACATTTCCAAGGACCTTTCACACAGTAGGTCCACATTGGCTCGCTTAGTATTAACAAATCAAAAATGATGCAGGGAATTAAATCATTTTTTCAAGAAAACAAATTCCCAGAGAATTATGATATTGAAAGTTAATGTACATAAAAAATAAATCAAAACGTTCAAACCGATAGTTAAATTGTCTCAATGGTGTCACAACTTGGGCAAAATTGACCATGGCAAGGCACAATGCACATGACTGAAGAAATAGCAGTGAAATCATCCAGTTGTCTCTTATAGGCACACTATGTTTATGAGCATGGAAATCTGCACCCGGCAGAAATAATATTCATGAATATTTTAGCAAAATGTCATATAGGATACAACTAAATCATAAAGACTGACAGGTATGTAAGAAATTATCTACACTATTTAAAGAGTAAGAAAATTAAGACAACTGATGAATAATCATGGCAGCAGCATGTTGTCAACCTTTTAAGCTAAAAGCAGGTCATAAAAAGGGCAAGTTTGTTATTGAATACTTTGGTCGACAGATGGCATCTTTGGTGAGCAAAAAAAAATGGCATGATCTTGCTAGGGACTAAAAGCAAAGTGGTGATTGAAGTTAATTATATTATCAGAGTTTAGGTTATACCTGCAATACCTGATTGAAGCTAATGAACGCAAACTCATGGCGAGTGCAAAGTACCTTATTTCTGGCTTGTTTTGTCTCTTACAAAGTACAGCAATGTGAGGACAAAGTAAGAGTATGACTCATTATTACGCTGGTTTAGAATACTTTGGGATTTTTACCCATAATAAACTGTAGCTTCCTCAATATAAAAATTTGTCCAGTAATAGACTTCAAGTAGGGGTGCTGTAATCATTAATTGGGCATGTTCCTGGATGGTTTCCTTGATATACATATAATCCAAATTCCCATGTGATTTGGAGTTCTTTAATTTTCAATGACCACTCACTGTATTCAAATGACTTTCCACAAGGTCAAAGACAAACCGTCGCACACTTGGAAAAAAAAGAACCTCAAAAATCCCTCGAGCTCATTCCTGACGCGGTTTACTCTAGGGAAGATAACTTCAGTGATGCCAAATGGACAAATAAAAGTGATGCATTAATGGACTGAAAGGCACCATTAAAATCCTTTTTAGCATCACAAAAAAGCTGAGGCAGACTAAAAAAAGCCTTCCTTCGGGAAATGCCATATCTTAGCCATAGATTTACTGACATACATCTTGTATTGAACATGTAAAACATACAACACCATCTAATTATTTTACTGATCTTAATTTAAGAATAACTCAGTAATGAAAAAAACATAGCTTTGGCACAAAAGACGAAGGAGCTAGGGGCACATTGAACGTGGCCGGCAGTATTCAGCAAAAGTAATCTAATGGTTCGCGCATTCAAAACGTGATCCATCAGTCCTAACTCACTCTCGAGATTAATGATGTACATTAAGTAAAAACATGTCTCAGCTGTTATAAAATGCAAATGAGTCTTTATACATCAATGGAGCTACTAGGGGAAGCGTACATTTATGCTTTCTGTAAAAAGCCATGAGTACAATGTTCTCGTTAATATGAAAGCCTCCAAATCATTTGAGACTTTATGAAAGGGATGCAACACAATCAAATGAAATTGCAAGCTCATTATGCAGTACAACGTTGGAACTGGAAGGCCAGTTAAAGACACTCGAATAGCTCATTATGGAAGTAGCCAATATTTCATGCCTATCGAGTGATATTCAGAGCTGCCGTGTTCTTTAAATTATCCAAACTTATTGCTACTTTACAGTGAAAAGTTTATTTATAGTTGGAATGTGCCTTTGTATTATTTTATCCTCAAATGTGCTTTAACGAAGCCAAAGATCATATCCAGGAGCTATTTGCATTCTTCCAACAATTGTATCCTCTTGGGCCCCACTAACTATTAATCAAGATGGCTTGGGAAGTCGCGTATTGTACCTTTTGTGTTTTACTTTCCTCATTGCTCATTTATTATGCTCACACGCCATCCAGCAACCAGCATTATTCACTTCATTTAAACATGTGTTTTCTGTCTAAACCAATGAGATTTGTTTCATGTATTCATGTGATCTATCTTAAGCCAATCAGATGTGTTGTTTTATGTCCGTGTTCCCAAACACATGAGTCTCTAGCCATTGGGGGAGTGTGGTTCCTTCCTGAGCCAATCTTGGAAGCAGATCTTGGAAGCACACGCCTCCGGTGGAAGGGCTATCAAAAACCTAATTTCCGACTCAGAGTATGTTCTTTTCTTCATCCTAATACAATCTCAAGTTCTAACCTTGAAAGGTATATACAGCATTTGCCTTGTATTCGTGGACTTAACTGATTCACAGGACTGACTGGATCGTATTTAAAGATTGTAGGAAAAATTAAATAAATCATTAAATTCAAAAATGCAAACCATAATGGAAAGCCTAACGTTCACGCAGAAGTGGACAAACTCTTCGAGCCTCAAACAACATTGGGTTATAAAATGTGTCCAAAGAAAAAAAATGATTAATTTTATAAATAATATTGATTCAATTTGGAATTAAATACTTCAGCAATACATGGGGGGAAGATAGTGTAGGCCCATCCACTTTTTTATCGATGCTGCCATTTCAAAAAGTTGTATCTCAATATTTGGGCATTTCTTTAAACGTGCCATTGCACATTCCATTCAAGCAAACTATTATTGGAGATGAGTCATTTTAGAATAGGAGTGACACTATTTATTTACGTGTTACATTTATTTTCCGTCTCTAAAGGAATTATGTTATTAATCGGTTTTGAACAACTCTGAAATGGAGCAAAGTAAAAAAAATGGTGTCCATTTCAAAGCACTACATTTGATTATATGAATTGAAAAACTCAAAATGTAATACTGCTAGCGTCGAAGTTTTTTTTTGTTGTTAATAATATCTTAATACAATAACTTTGTCATGAAAAATAAAGACAAGCAAATGGAACACTGGAAACAACAGTGACAACGAATCACTGATTTCCATCAAAACACTTGATGGGCTGAATGAAGACCGCAGGCCATAGTTTGCCCTTCCCATCAATACGTGATTGCCGCCATGTTTCAAATTATTCTCCCCAAGGCATCTTTTGGCTTTATATTGTGTTATTTTCTTCTGGTCATAACAGTAATATTTTCAAACTCGTTCCTTCATTTTGAAAGTTTGACTTCCGTCAAGCTATGTAGATAGGGAGTTTCCCAACAGAGGAAACAGAACAGAATTACCTTGCATTTCCACACCTGACTGTCTTGAGTAATTTCTTGAGCATCATGAAAATCCACCTACAGCGTCTGAAAAGAATAATAAAAAAACATAATCCATTCGATAGCTTGTGTCCATTAAGGCACATACTGTCATGATGACTGATTAATTTCACCCGTGCCCGCTCTTTTGACCCCGGCCGCTGCTGGCTTCCTGATTGGTTCCCCTTCCTACTTAAGTTCATTCCTTTCACTCGCCGGTTATCAGTCCGTCAGCGAACCTCTGTTTCTACAAGGCAAGCAGTTTGACTCTGACTCCCGGTGGTCCCGCTTTTTTCACCCATTTTCCACCCGTCCATTCCTGATTTCCCAGTTAGTCTCCGGCTACGACCTGTTTTTCGACCCCGACCACGTTTGATCTCCCATCCCGGTTTGCGACTCGTTTTTTGATACCGACCACTTTTTGCTCTCCTGTCCCGGCTATCGACCTGTTTTTCCATCTACGACTCTACGATCACCCGCTACAGAAGATCCACTTCCACATTCTGAACACGTTCCTATTCTGTGAGAGGTTTGTTACCCGTGTTTAGCGAGCACCGGAATGGGGGGTGGCTGCCTTTCCTCTTTATCTCAATAAACTTGTGGTTAACGTTACGCATCTGGGTCCTAACTCTGTTGTGGTCATGACACATACTTCAATGTTTTCAAATAGAGCATCGGTTATAAGAACAAAATGATGCAATAAATCCCATAGATTGATATATTAAATGAGATAGGATTAAGCTGGAATTGCAGACTTATATCTTGACAAAATGTAAATAAAAGCTCTTTGTTAGAAATCACATTGAACTGAAATGTAAAATGGTAGCAGACTCACACTGTGTTTTTCCTATTTTTCCTATTTTGAGCGAAGGCACACTTTTTTTAAGGCAAACCTGAAATGTTTATATTGTGATCGGTTTTTTTTCAAGCTTACATTTTCTAAACTTACAAGTGCTTTTGTCATATGTGGTTCTACATTTTGGTTAACAACTTTACTGTAGTTTTGGGGTTTATATATTTTCAACCCACTTTTTTTTAAATTTCACTATATTCCTATCTATTCTTACTTTGCATAAAAAAACAATAAAACAAGCCATTATTCTTTTGTCCTACAAGTGGCCTATTTTCATATGTTTTGGTAAAATAGAAAATAGTAATTGTGTGTATAAATCACAGAATAATTAAAAAAAGTAAAATCAGCAAAACTGCTATCGGAAGAAAACAAATCCTACATTCTAATGAAAATAAAATAAAGCACACTTTAGTAAAATAACAATTGACATATAAAATATGTGCAAAATGTTTATTTAAAAAAATTGAAAATATATTTTTTATATTGTTTTGCAGCGTCATCAAACAAAAAATGTATTGACTCTATTTTTTATACTTCATTAGGGGCAGATAATTAATAGATAAAAAGAAACAAAAATACCAATATGCTACCACTCATTGAAATGGATAAATGTCCCAGTTACTAGGCAGATTTGAGGAAAAAAGCAAAGATACTGAACACTGTGTTGCTTTTTTTCCCTGCTAATATACAACGGCACAGTACAGTGCCCTAGCACAATGGTTGAAAACCCCTGTACTAGATTCTAAAGGAGAATTTGAGGGCAGCGGGCACTCTCATCAGAATTGCAAACGAATTGTGGTTAGTATCCGTGCTTAGCACCAGCAACGTTGACAACACAGATGGCTTTAACTTTGTTGTACTTAAATGGGTGTACCGTAAAATATTAATAAGACAGATTTTCCCGTATGAAAAATGGACATGGTAAACTTCCAGTTCGAAGATGATCATGATCATGTGGAGCCATGTTTTCAAAAAGAGGACATGATTTGTTTTAGGGAGCCGCCTAAACTCACTTTAGCTATACAACGGATGTTCCTGGTTTCGCTGACTTTGTGTGTTTCATTTAGCAAGCAATGATAGATTTAGCTTAATTTCAATAGTTTTTTTTAATTGATGTTTTTATACCACTATTAGACACTAAAAAATAAATTTGTTCTTTTAAACTCTTATGCTTCGGTAGAGACGAGGCTTAAGAGGACCGAGAGTGCCTGCCTGCTTCCCACGTCTGTTTGGCGGAATAGGTGCAAGATTGATCATACATTTCACTGTATGTGGTCTTGAAGAAGTCTTAAAGTCTTAAACTTGAATGGAAAAAAAGTCTAGCGGAATCTGTTACAATATGTTTGACCCCATTTTTGGACAAACACTTTTTACAATCTTTATTGAAAGACTGGACATTTTCATAGCTTGTGTAGAAATGTTTCAATATTTTGTGTGTGACGTTTAACGTTGTAAATGCGGGCGTGAAGAAAATCCGCGTGGCTCTGTTGAACATTAGAGAGACTGACCAAAGTTAGTGTGGTTTGTGCAATATCAAAGAAAACAAGTCAAATCAAGTCATGTTAATCTGTGCAGCCCTCAATCACAAAAAAAGTCCCTAAGGGCTGCCTAGTCCATTACACTATCCCCTGATCTAAAACCTGCATGAGGGCAAGGAAAAACTCAGAAAACTCGACATGAGTAAAATGAAGAAAACTTCAGAAGGGTCTGCCCATGAGGTATTCCCCTTCTAGGATGACCAGGCTCCAATCAACAGACAATACACAGACAGCATCAACATGAAATATAGCTATTAACACATTCTGTTAATAGCTATATTTCACTTTGACAGCTTCCTGTTCCAAAATCTTGACCGGTGCAGCAGGTTTTAAATGATGTTGTACACCAGGTGCAACAACTGGGATCATACTTTGCCCTGATTTTCTTCAGAGAAATGTAAAGAGAGTTGTTTATTTTCAAATGCTTCAAAAAATGAAGAAAAACGTATTTTTCAGCAGGACCACCTCACCGGAAATTCATTGTACGAACCTTCCTCAATGAGTTTCTAGGAGAGAGATGGATCGGTAGAGGTAATGTAGAAGACGAATTGCTTCTGAAATACCCACCACAATCATCCGACCTTTTTCCGTGTGAAGTTTTCCTTTGGGGTTATGTGAAAGGACTAGTCTTTGTACCTTGAATGTCCGAAATGTATGCTTTGAAGAGGAAAGACGTCTTCCTCCCTATGTTCATTTATCAGTTGAGCAGTTCCTTTGAGGTTTTAATTCCGAATATTGCAGGCACCGTTGAGTTACACAACAAAGCGGTCACTAACCTTTATACTAGGAGGGTTGAGCTATGCCAATAACTGAACTTAGGAGAAAGTGAGGAAATCTTTACTTCACATCAGTTTTTTGTCTCAACTGGTTCTGACACTTAGAGATAAAACACATGGTAGTTTCCTTGACACAAACTGAAAATACCACTTGAAAAAATGTAGAGACAGAATAAGAACTGATGAACTGATACGTATTCTAAAAATGACACTCAAATAAATGTACAGTATTATAATGTGGGAAATTAATTATGACAAAATAGGTTATAGATGACTGAAATAACAAAAATGTTTTAAAAGAAGAAATCATACACTCATTATAATATTTGCAATGATACCTTTGAATATTGCAACAGTTTCTCGTTGTTTTTCTCAATGTCAGTCCCTACTAGTCTGACCGACAAGCAAGTAATGACTGGTGAATGTACCTAATCTACTTTGCATCCTTCAAGTCTTTGGTTACATGGTTAAGCCTTAGATTCTGTATGACGCTTTCAAGGATAACGGGATGGATGGGTAGAACTACCTATCCATTACCTGTACCAAGTCGAGAGCAGCTGACGTTGGACGACTGCGGGGTTCAAATTACCTTGAACCAATCTATTACCCCGTCAGCTCGAAGAGGAGCGGTAGCAAGATGAAAACTCCGAACAGACATCAATCTAACGCGCCATAAAGCGCTGCCCTCATTATTAAGCACTGAGAAAAATTGCGCTTTCTTGCAAACCATCTGGGAAAAATTTCAAACGAAATATTGGTTGGTGTATTTTTAACTGCTAAACTGCACATGGGGTCACCAACTCTCCATGTAAAATAGCCTATGCTGATAATAAAGTAAACTCAAAATAGATTAGTGTCAAACAAATAAAATAGAAAAAAGGTTAGTAGCTTTCACACTGAGAGTGCAATAATCGGAACTTTGGTATTGATCCGATCCAAGTAATTTCATCGTAGGACTAAACTATTCCGACTCGATACAATAGTCTGCTTGGAAAGGCCATTATTATTAAATAATAACTCAACCTCCCCTTGATTTTGTTTATAATTACGATATACACAGCACGCAGATTTCAAGCACTAAACCTGTTTTGTTTTTCATCAAATAACTACAATGCGAACTTTAACAGTAAAACACATACATAGAACTATTTATATCACTACTGTTTCTGAACAAAAGCCAAAAGAGTTAAAATTCAAAAGTGGAATGGTAACTAAAATTAAAAAAAAAAAAAACGGTCAACTCGAGAACTAAGATACCTTCGATTGCACAATATTTGGAAAACAAAGTCCGTATTGCAAATTGAGTATTAATTGTTTCTGTCATGTTTTGCTCCTGGTAGTCTGTGTGCATACATTTGGCACTTCTCTCTTATGCCTGGTAGACGGTTTCAGGTAGGGAAGGTTGCTTAAAGTGTGCCTGACAGTCACACACCTAGCCATAAACTTAAAGAGTGAGGAGAGCGCTGGGTGAGAGAGAAAAGGACTACGCCATCTACTTGTACATTGAAAAGCGGTAGTTTGAGGAAATAGATGGAGGAGCGAAGTATCCATCCCAGGACACTAGTATCAATCTGATCCAAGTACTTGCGTAGTATCAAATATATTGATATTTGGATCGATCCCCCCTCCTCTATCTTTCACCTTGTGAGTGCCCTGCTTTCTGGAGCGGATGCGCACCCGTTTGTCACAAACAAGCCTCGAAGGACTAAGGATTAATACAAATCCAATTTGTTTCATCAGATTGTATTGCATTTTGTATAAAGATCAACATTGGGTTTTCACCAATAAGCAGGTGCAGAAGCCAAAATAAGAGCAATCAGAAAGATGACCCCGCCATCAATAAATCACAGCTATCTGCTATATTTTTTTCACAAAGATGATAAATAGACGAGAGGCAGTCTAATTATTAATGAGCTATGGAATTAATTCAATATATCATCATCTTATGCAATCAAATTCTCAGTCACCACCACATTCCTTATCTCCGTTATGCTGTTGCGCAATCGTTCCGTTTCTTATCTGGGTAAATTGAGATGCATCCAGAACATATTTTCATCATCCGATCATCTTGGCACATTTTGTAGTATGCCAGCCAACTAGGGATTCTTTTTTTTGAGTTAACATTTTGTAACATCAAACGTTTACGTGCAACTGCTCAAAACTGCAATGTTTAAAAATATGAATAAGAATACAAATTATCAGCTGCCCTTGAAATTAGCATCAACGTTCCAATAGAATTCTTCATGCCTTGTGGTTAGCAGGCCTGAATCATAATATTTTGGAACAATAATGAATTTTATGTTCCTTTATCATAATATTTAAATGGCTGCTGCCTTTCTTCCATTTCATTTTTTTTTCTACTGGCTTAGAACAAATTAAACAGTCATAATTAATATTTTCAACTCTGAGGAAAATACTTCAAATAATAGATTCCCTCCAAATGAACTATTTGACTGTAATTGTTCAGTGTGGCGGTACATTAATAAGTGAAGCGCGAGCTTTGGCTCATGTTTACTGTATGTGAGTAAGGAATAACTGTCAAGCGTTCGTTTGAATAATGCATATATTTCCATTTAGCACGTTGGCATTGTATAATCCAGTGTGATGTAGATGAGAGGCGCTATGCAGGATTAAACAGTTTCTGACAACCAGCATCAGTTAAATTCCATAATTACTCATGCTTTCGCCAAACCTCAAAAGGGGGAAAGATTAATGGTCCTTTTGCCTTTAGTATGAGGCTTTTCTTTGAATATTCAAGTCAAATCTATTTTTTAGGCCAGAGATAATGAAAATAAATACAGAAAGAGGCTGGATTTCAAATAATATCCGCAATCCATGATTTAATATATGATCTAATTATATATATATATATATATATATATATATATATATATATATATATATATATATATATATATATATATATATATATATATATATATATATATATATATAGTAATCCCTCGGGACCCAAACCACCAGCGAAAAGTGAAAATCCGCGAAGTAGCAACGCCCCTTAAAAAATGCTTACGTTTTGATTTTATTTTTAAAATATTTTATTATTATTATTTTTTAGACCTGCAAAGCTCTGAACCCGCGAACGTGGAACCACGAAGTAGTGACGCCCCTTCAAAAATGCTTAAAAAAAAAATATATGTATATATATATAGATATATATATATATATATATATATATATATATATATATATATATATATATATATATATATATATATATATATATATATATATATATATCTTTTTTTTTTTTTTTTTTTTTTTTTGGTTATTATTTTATTTTATCATTATTATTTTTCAGACCCGCGAAGTCCCACTGTATATATATATATATATATATATATATATATATATATATATATATATATATATATATATATATATATATATATATATATATATATATATATATATATATATATATATATATATATATATTTATACGTTGGACCAGAAGATACTACTTGATCGTCTGGAACAATGGATTGGTATCTCAGGAACCGTACTCTCGTGGTTTAGGCCCTACCTGTCTGACAGGACATAATGTGTTAACTAAGGCAAGCTGACGTCTGAACATACTGATGTCATCTGTGGCATTCCACAGGGCTCTGTACTTGCCCTTTTTATTTTTACTACTTATATGCTTCAGCTTGGTGAGATTATCTGCGAGTATTAGTTTCCATTGCTTTTTAGAAAAAACTCAACTTTATCTGTCATTGGAGACAATCACTCCTTTAAGTTGTAGAAATTCGGAGGCCTTCCTTACAAAGACATAAATATGGATGTCACTCAATTGTCTGCCCCTTTACCTAGACAAAAAACATGATGTTGGATGTTGATCCAGCTCATTTTTGTGATTTGTTCTCAAACACTGTTTTGAACCACGACAAATGTAATATCACCCATAATGACTCGGTCAAAAATATAGGAGTTGGATTTGATCCTAATCTGACGTTTCGGTTACATGTAACAAATATTACTAACTTTGTGAAGTTCCGCCTGATGATGTCGTAATCAGGCGCTGAGATTATAATTCGTGTATTTATTACTTCTCCGCTTAGTTACAGTAAAGTATTGCTCTCTGGTCTCCCGATATCTAGTATCAAAAGATTGCAGCAGGTTCAAAATGCGGCTGCGAGACTATTGACTAGGACAAGAAAGTTTGACCATATCGTCTTATATTAGATACGTGGATTGGGAGCCAATGCAAGTTAAGATTTGTCTTTAAAGTTCTCTAAGTAACATACAAATGTTTCCAAGGACTTGCCCCCGCTTATCTCTCCGTTTTGATTCCCCCCTATGTTCCTGCACGGAGGCTCCGCTCAAAAAATGCTGGTCTTCTTGTGACTCAGAGAGCCAAGAAATATACAGGCTCCAGAGCATTCTACATCCGGGCTCCGGTGCTTTGGATTGCTCTGCCTCTGGAAAGAACATCTTAAACATCAATGTAAGTTTTTAAATCAAAACTTATGACCCATTTCTACTCAATAGCCTATGGTTGATGCCCACCTCATATTTTTTCGTTTCCTGTCCTCTCCAGCTGCCTGGCTGATGGTGAAATGAAGGAAAAGGATGTGTCGAGATGAGTCAGCAGACCAGCGCCTGGATCTGAAGCATGTCAACGTCTGCATCGACCAGCCGGCAGAGATGGGAAGCTGCGTTATTGGTGTCATGGACTTTTTGGACAATTTTACTGGCTTGAGGTGTTGATGCTGTCTTGCACTTTCTGGACACATTTTTTTCATCATACCTATGCCCTTCTTATTTATGTTGACTATGTTTTGTGTATTGTCCCCCAATGCAAAATCTATTGCAAACCTGGTCACCCTGGAAGGAGGCTGATCAGTTGTGAGGCCACTTCTCAAGGTTGTAAGCAGGTTGCACCTCGATGTACTTTATTGGGTCGAGGAAATTGCTCTAAAACTTATTTATTTGGTTCAGAAACTAATTTGGTGGTTACCGATTCGGCCAGCAGTTGCTGCTTACAGTTCCCACACAAATTATTTTGAAAAAGCCTCATATTGTGTTTAGCATTTATCATGATGGAAGCAATACTCAAAACATATTGTAATCTAATCTTCAAATTATCAAATGTGCACTAATTAATATGGATGAATGATTGAATGATTGATCAGTCCAGAAGTAAAATAGTACAGACACAAAAATAAATAATGCACGTGGTTTCATTCTGGCTAGTAACAAACGCTCGTCCGTAGTCCGGCAGGAAAAGGAGAATGAGGGGGGATGCCTCCAGCATTTATAGTCGATGTGACTTGAGTTCACCCAAGATGGTGGGAAGAAGGCAGACCATCCTCATGTGCCCCTCCTTGTGGGCCTACTTGGTCTTACATGCATAAATTTGATGAGATTTATGAAAAGAAAACTTAAAAATTCGGTTGGCAATAGTTTGTTTTTCTGCCAAGTACGCCTGTATCGGTAAATATTTCAAAGTAAACATTGTATGATCATTGATCATTTAACATCGCCCTTTCATGACATGTGATCACTAACATTGATTTTGTATTACAATAGAAAACCTTGTCAGTCAGCTTCGTTAATCTAATCAACATGTTAGAACAAAAAAGTTTTCTTGTGGGGGTAGGGTGTTGCACTTAGGTCCGTAGACGGAATGCAAAAGGGGGAGGGTTTATTTATTCCAGGAGAAAAAAGGGTTTCTGTAGTCAGTGTACCCAGTCAGAAAAAATCTCTACAGAGGTTTTGCCCTATTTTTTATTGGCAGCCTGTTGTCGCAGCCAAGCAGTTTAATTGTTTTGTCAGGCATCAAATGAAATATGTGGAACCATTTTAAAAATGTATTTTATGTTGCAATTAGCCTCAACTTCAGAACATGACTTATTCTGCTTGTGTCAAATTCCAGGCTCTGTGAGATTGAGTATCTTTGCTCGCTTTGTAAGACTTTGTAATGTTTTAGGATTGGAAAGAGACTCAAATTTCCGGTCGGAGTTAATCTAGCTGGATTTTGTTAGATGCTGGAACAGCCTGTATACTAAGATAAGAGCTAGCTGGAGCAAGAACGGACTCTTCACATTCTGCGTTTAGAGGATTTGGAGTTTGATCCACTGTGATTTTGGAAAGACTTTCACACGAAATAATTCTCAGGAATCAACACTACATCTATTTCTTCAGAATACAAACACAGAAACTGACATCGAGTTGGATAAAAAGGGAATACTGCAGACGTGTGTTCGCAAAGCTTTCATTCAGCCATAATTGCACATTCGGATTTCAGCTAGTGTCTTTTACAGAGGAAACTCGTGTTAAGGCGTTATCAGAAAATTAGAAGCCAAGAACTGTGTGGGAGCTGCAGATAAATCCACAAAGCGCTCCATGCCTTGCCCGCGCATAATGTCAATGCCAGATGAATATAAAACCACCCGGCATCAATAGATTAGGCTTAGCAATGTTGATATGAGAGTTTCCACTACAAGCGAAAAGAGGCAAACAAAAAAAAAAAAGAAATGGATTTGCTTTTGTGAACGTAAACTTTGAGCTGCACGGACGAATTTGAGTTCCGAAACTTCATCGACATCGTGCTAATTACTTGTCAGAAAGCGGAACCATAATCCTGTTGAGACGTTATGATGATGTCATTGCTTTTATAGGAAGCACTTTTGTTAAATTATGACATGTATCTAAAAAGATGATAAACAGGGGTTGCAGACTCCAAAAGACTAAATTACATTTTCACTCAGAGCATGAAATGAGTATTTTATTCTTTAACACAACTATGTTTCCATCTCATTTTCTACCACATGAAGCCTTGCATGTGTGAGAGACCATTTGAGAAGTTAATCATACTTGCTTTCTCATATCAAAAAATCGTCTCACACATGAAAAACTATAATCTGATACAGACAGAGTGATACCCATGCACAAACATGACTACGTTCTCTCTCTCACACACACTACGACACTCTTCTACACATGCAATCAAGCTCCTGCAAACAATACTATACTCTCTCACACATGCTACTATACTCTTATTCATTCGCACACTACTATGCTTTCCCACACACACTACTGTACTCTCATTCATACACACACTACTATGCTTTCACACACTCGCTAATATACTATCTCTACAAACAGAATTTTGCTTTCACACATATACTAGTATACTCTCATTCATACACACAGAATTGTGTTTTCACAAACATACAAGTATGCTCTCATTTATACACACACTACTATGCTTTCACACACTCGCTACTATACTCTCATTCATACAAACAGAATTATGCTTTCACACATATACAAGTATACTCTCATTCATACACACACGACTATGCTTTCACAAACACGCTACTATACTCTCATTCAAACAGACACTACTATGTTTTCACACAGGCGTTATAATACACTCTCTCTCTCTCACACACACACACACACACACACACACACACACACACACACACACACACACACACACACACACACACACACACACACACACACACTACTATATAGTCCCAAACACACTATTATCATATCTCACACATAATGTTTTCCCATTGGTATAGTTTTTTTTTCCACCTAGTACAATGATGACAACCTCACCTTTAAGTGTTCTTTGGTTACTTTTGGTGACCCTGGCAATTCACACTGATCAGTGTATATATGTTGTACAGTTCAATGTCAAACTGGTGTTGCTCCCACTATAGTATGTGAGAGTATAAAAGTTTGTATGTGACAGCATAGTAGTGTATGACAGCATAGTTATATATGTGAAAGAGAGGATAATAGTGTGTTCATGCCAGTATAGTAATATAAGTGACAGCTCTATAGCATATGAATGACCTATGAATGACCTATGTTTTTTTGTTGACAATATCCGTGTATTATTTGTTATTGCAACATCCATTGCAGCCTAGCCATCCTGGAAGGGGGATTACTACATGTGCGGTCCGTCCTCAAGGTTTCTTCATTTTCCTCATGTTGAGGTTTTTGAATTTTTCCTTGCCCTCATGTAGGTTTTGGACCGGGGGATGGTGTAGCAGTGGTCTGTGATAATAGTCTGTGCAGCCCTTCGTGACTCTTCGTGAATAAGGGCTTTACAAATAAAAATGACTTGACTTGACTTGACAGAGTATAGTATTGTGTGTACGTGGGTATAGTGTTATGCATATGAGAACATAGTAGTGTGTGTATGAGAATGTAGTAGTATGTGTGAGGGGGTATAGTAGTGTGCATGAGAGTACAGCAGTTTGAATGCGAGAGTAAAGTAATGTTTGTGCAAGGGTATGACTTTGTCTTTATGAGAGTATAATTGGGCATGTGTGTAAATATGACGGTATAAGTAAGAGCCAGTGTAATATCTCAAACCGCCTCTCATACGCTCGTGTCCCTGCCCTCAAAGGCCCAGGCATTGTGCATGTTCACGCCAACGCAACACTGACAACGGTTGTCTCTGGGGGTATTCCTACTGTGAAGTGTAGTCGACCTTCAATAATGCAAAGAGTCAGTATGTGCCCCAACTACTATTGCACCTATTAAATCAACTTAACACAAAAGTAGCATGGAGTTGACTTTGAAAAAGAGCACATTTTATACCAACATGCACGTAGAATCAACCCAGCATGCACATTTTCTTCAGTCCAGGTGGAACAATAATTCGCTCCTATGTCATTTTTATTTGTTTCACACTGTTATTATGCAAGCTGTTTCTGCAGATGAAGTTATTTGGGAGCAACATGGTGCCTGGTGGGTTAGCTTTGGGCATCTCCCAGGCAGGTTCTCATTTTCAGTTGTACCTTGTTGGTAGACACCACAATGGATGATCTGCGTAAATAGAGTGGTGGGTCATTAGGGACTGCAAGGCCTTCTCTGCTGGCCTAAAATATATCTGGATCATGTGATGTTAATTATGTTTTGCCCACTAATACTTATTAAATAATTTCAAAATGTCTGTCACCTTCCATTTATTGCTTCTCCCCTGGTCGTCCTGCTTCCAGATGTGTGCTTTCCCAATTAAGCAGTCAACCAATCACTTTTCAGCCATTACATGTTGCCAGGTCCATCACTATCAGTTCTGCAGGCAGTTCTGTCGATAAAACTTTTGGTTTGGCTGATTTTAAGTTGATGGCCCCATAGCCTTCTAGCAGGCATACGGAACCGTCCCTGGTTTCACAAACTTTGATTGGCTAGGAGGCAGTACAAAAGTATCATAATGAAAATGTGAATTAAACTAAAACCCTGCTTTCATTGCATCTGTTGAACTGACTTATTCAGCCCTAAATTGAATAGAAACTTATACCAGGAATTTGACAAGAATAGCTTGACCTCCAGCATCAGGTTCTATGACGATAGGAAATAAGTTATTGATGGAATTGAGATGCAGGTGTGGCAACCCAAGGACCCATCCAAAAGGGCAGGCTGCACTGAAAGTGAACCAATGCTAGATCCAAGTGTATACCCTGCAAACAATTGGATCTTGGGTGTGGTCACAACTGAGGAGAGAAGAGGAGCGATAATCAAGCTGGTGAAGCGAATGCGCCAATCCATCCACGTTCTCATCCCAGGAACGGGAGACTAAAGGACCAGTGTGTAACCACTGAACAAAGGCTCCGTAAACCATGGAAAACCCACCCCTGAAGTTATCTTTGGGCCTCACCCCTCATTTCCCCTGAACGTTTTGGTACTTAATAAATCTCTCTTTGTTAAACTCTCTCTTGATTGTGTTTTCCTGAACGTAAATCTACCAGATTGCCAAACATGCATACCTGTCAACCTGTACGTTTTTGCCGTACAAAGTACGTTTATTATTCATTTTAAGACGTGTACGACGTACAAGAAAATCTGTACGGAAAAACGCAAATTTGTCAATTATGGGTATCATCCGGTATACACCAACTTTCACGAAACGGCAAATCAATCAAGTCAAACGAGTTCGCCGCGGTAGCCTCTATCTCGCTATTGTTTTTTTCGTTCCAAACGAAGGGAGTGGTTTGATGCTACTGTGCGCATGCGTCTGCTGCCTGGGGATTTCCCGTCATGCATCATTCCGATCACACATGAACAAAGCGAAAGCAAAGCAGTTGGCCTACATTACGACATAGTTAATTTTCTTTGGATACAATCATCGAGTCGCAATGGCCGAACCTGAATTAAAACGCCGCAAGTCATTCTGATCTGAAAACAACAGGCGGGGTTGATTGAGTACATTTTAAATACATGTGGTTTTAAAAACATCGGATTTCATTTTGTAGTTGTGTAGTTAAAGGAAGTCTGTCTTGTTTTAGAGAACCAGCTTTTTCTGCTCAACTCATTAAAGAGAGCCAGCTCTCAAAAGTCTCACCTGCTTTGATTCATTATATTAAGAATTACTGTATTATGTTGTATAAAGAAGTAAGGAAAAAAAGGAAGAGAATGAAAAAAAGACAGGATTACCAACAACAAATTCATGCAGAAAATGGCAGTGGCTCAGGAAGTAGAGCGCTCGTCTTGGGATCAAGGGATCCCAGTTCGAATCCCGGCTCGTCCGTGTTATATGTCGAAGTGTCCTTGGGTAAGACACTGAACCCCTAATACCCTAATACCCCCCAATAAGCAGGTTAGCGCCTTACATGGCTGCAAGGCCGCTATTGGGAAATGTGGAGCACATTGTAAAGCGCTTTGGGAAGTCATTGACTTGAAAAGCGCTATATAAATGCAGATCATTTTTCACAAATAATAATTTGAATAAGAAAATGTATTATTCTACTTAATTATATTTGCATGTATTTTTTCCTTCTACAGTGAACGTCCAAGCTACTTAATTTTGAACTTTTTTTTTTTATGATAAACCTCATTCATGTCAAGCAACTCAGTATCTGACAACCAAATGTTAATTAACAATATATATGATATAACGAAACACATGTACAATATAACATGTTAAACTACATAAACACGTTTGAAAAAAAAAAATATGGTGTAAGATTATGTTGTAGTTTGTAAGGGAAAATACGACAGTTTGTAAGGGTATGGAGCCATGGAGATTAACAGGTATGAACATGGAACATCTGCATGACAGATATTCTTGAGGAAAGAAAGGAGGATGGATTTTGTGCACGGATGAAAAGGATTTATGGTGAGTAAAATTTGGCTATATTTCTTAACAAATGTTACATTGAATTATGCTATTCATTATGTTTTTTATTTGTGCCGAAACTGTAGCCGCAGTAAAGCCTTCAAGCAATATAATAGTTATTGAGGGTTGGATTGATACAGACATAGCTACCGAAGGCCTAGGTGTGAAACACACGGCTCGTCACCTGTAAAATAAGTAGCTAAACTAACGCTGTAACGCATCATGTAATAATGGCAGCAGAGTTACTAATTCTATTAATAACGCTCACTCAGAAAAGGGATCACGTCCCTTTGTAACGTATTGGTCTAAACACTGTTAATTATGACTCGACTTCACAAACATGTATATCATAGTATATTCGTGAATGTAACATTTTCTTTCCTTGTTAAGCTTGACTGCTTTGGATTTGGGTTCCTCTGCCTCAAATAATGTCAAGTCCATTTCGGGAAGCAACAGAGTTGCACGGTGTGCTAATTTCCAGGTGACAGAGCTTCTCTACAGTCGGAAGGAAAAAAAAAGTGCTCTCCAGCTCATTTTCAATTCCCTGTGTATTGAAAGAAATTGCACCTGGAAATGGAGGCTTTCTGCTCAAACAGAGTGAAAGGATGGAACATGAATAAAATGAAATGTTTTTTGTCCATTAGATGCTTGAACACATCATGCTCACGTATACACAAAAAAATAAAAAATAAAAAATAATGTAGTCAAAAATATAGCAGGAGATTGGCAAATGGAAAATTGGAACTCTAAAATAAATTCATAATAATACAGTAAAGAGCAAATATTTGGATATATAAAGCTTTTGTTTTGAGAAAACTGATTTACATTTTAAGGATTTAAGGATTTTAATTGTATCTAGACTACCCATACACTCATACCATGAATTTATATACCTTCTGACTCTTCTGATTAATACAGATACATTTTCAAACGAGCAGAACTGCAACAACTTGTAAATCCAATACACTGCATAGTTTGAGATTATTTCATTTGTTTCCATGGAGACTAGACCAAATGAAACTTTCAAGAGAACCAAGTAATGCAAAATATCTGCAAGAAATAACAAGAAATCAACATTATATGATGTAAAATATACACTATTGTTCAAATGTTTGGGATTGCTTTGAAGATTCTAGTCTTTGCTTTAAGTTTGAAGGATATTTATTATTAATTATTATTATTTATTATTATTATTTTCATTATTCCTAACCTTGTCAATGTCTCGACTATAAATTATTTTCTATTCTTTTGATGCATTTATATTTTGTATTTATGAAGAATCTGTGACTTTTTATGTCCCAATTATTTATGTAAATGTACTGTATGTATGTGTATATGTATCAGCAAATATGTTTGCATGTAATTTCAAGAGATAAAACCAAAACAAAAAAAAAAGATCACACTAACGATAAAGAAATGATCACCTCCTAAAATAGGAGTGGAAAGACGAACAACTAATTATATTGCACTGCTATTAGAACATCCAATAATAATAATGATACGCCCACATGTTTTAATACCAATATAATATAAAAGTCTGCGTCTCAGTTTTTTTTTTTTTTATTAATTTCTGATAATATTAAGAGAGATACGTCCCATTGACTGGCAATTAGTCAAGAGTGTCCCATGCCACTCCAGCGGGGGGCTCCAGTACCCCATGCGACGTAAATGAGGTTACCCGGTTTGTAAAATTTATAAATAATACAGATAAATAATTCATAAACTCGACTTTATATTAACTTTTTGTAGAATATTGTACTATTACTTGTTCAGCTAAAACAAAGTAGTACAAAGTGGTACCATGAGTAAAAATAGTGTGATGATGAGATAAAATGTAATGCATAATCATCTGGATCAGTCTAGTGTTTAAGCAATGAAATTGGGCTTGATATAACAATTTATTAAAGCTGTTCTCTTTATTATTACGGATATGTGGGGCCTCGAGAATATTGTAAGACATATGTGGTAAAGAAATGGTTGCCGGATACCGCTTTATATAAAAAATGATAATGTACAATGTTTCACAGTTGTATTAAAGTTTGTTGCCTTCCAAAGATATAAGCTTAAAAACATTATTATTATTATTATTTGTTTTTATGATTTGCATGGAACTTTTTTTCTATGATATAGGCCAGTGTTCAAGCACTACCTAATAATTATGTTTGCCTTTGTATCCTAATCCAATACTTTGTATCTTGTGTTTTTTCTTGTAATTATTTATTACGTGCTTATCCTGAAGTCATATGTCGAATATCATCCTAGTTATAGTCTCAACTGTCATTAAACCTCCTTAAGTACATGTTTGACACCTACTGATGTGCTGCTTGAGTTGCTTAAAGGGATTCCCAAATGCTAAAACATTAAAAAATCTAAGGATATAGTACATGTGTTTTGCATATTTTTTTAATAAAAAGGTCAATGGTATGTTCCAATTATTTTCAGAGATAAAGTATTTTGAAGACAGTCTGTCTCTTCTTTGACTTCCCGAGTTCTGACGTCTCGGAAAGTCAATCACCCGATTGGTTAATATGTTAACTTTCTGGAATAAGTTTTGGTCGTTTTTGTGAAGGACGCCTAGGCCTTGTGTCGCAGATGGGTGCAGCAATGGTACGACAAATGGCAAACAGCTAAAATGGGGCGAACCGGCAAACAACACAAAGATGTAATAGGGGTTGAACCAGCCAGGACATGGCAGGCTAACCGGCTACCATAGATGACGAACCGAGACTGAGGGGCGGAAAAAAGCAGGAGGCATGCCGACCCAAAAAAAAAACGACGAGCCAGGATAAATGTGACACACAGCATTAACAAAACATTGACCAAGGCTGAGTACGGCAGGCTGGCCAGCTAACCGACTGCGAATAGAGCTAACCCAAACCAAACAAAACTGGAATCCTTCGGGTGCCCGCACACTCACATGGACTATCTGGACAATACCGTATTACTTACAAGAAAATAGGCAAAAACACGAGAGGAAAAGTCACAAGCAAATACCTAAAATGAGGCGAAGTCACAAAAGGAACGCGCGGGCTGTAGGAAAACTTACCCTTAGATGATCAACCCGGAAAAAACAGTCAGAAGTCCCCCAGCGGCATGGTAAGCAAAGTTCCAGTTACTCCAAGCTGAAATGTGCGCTATGCATTTGCTGATTATTACAATTGCTATCTGATTTTTAATGGGATGTGCTATTTTTTTTGGTTCTCGTTGTCTTCCGGTGACATCACAGGACTAAGAGATTTGAGATTATACTGTCTACTTTGAAAATTATTGTTTCAAGATGCAAAGCATGCGGAATATTTTGGAACATATCTGCATGATTGTAGGAGGAACACTCCATGTTCTTTGCCAAATTGAATTAAAAAATGGTCCTTTGAATCCCTTAAATGGTTTTCCCATAGTAGGTTTGTTTTGCAATCACAAGCCACAGCTTTACTCTTCAGTCAACATAGAAATAATGAAAGCTAATGTATTCATTCAGTAAAGACTCTCTAACATGCACAATTGGATCTTGAAAACTGACTAGTCAACTTTGCTCCGTTGAATATGGAAGACGAGCTACACTAGGGACTTTCCTTTATGGGAAGTCTTGGGGATATTTATTAGGCCAGCACTCTGTCAGTTTGTGTGTGTCTGCACAGTCAGGAGCCTTTTCCACAGGGCCACCGTCAGAGAGTGATACAATGTTGCAGAGTTTTGTACCCGATGTAAGGGACACCGTCGGACTGATGAATAGGTCTAGTTTGGCTTCCAACACTGATCACTAGGTGATGTGCAAGAGCAGTGAAGCGGCCATGTAAGGAAATAAAAAAAAAAAACAGAAAAGGCAGAGACAACAGCCGCCTCATCTTTTTTCAGTTTCCCTCTTAGCTGTATATTCATTTTTGCAAAATGCTCAGGTGACAGCAAACTGAATGATTCTTCCACAGAAAATTTGCGTCAACAATTTGTAATGTCAATATTGCACATGGAAGTGTAGGATCTCGTTAAGTGTTCTGCAGGAAATTTACACATTATAATTGTTTCACTTTCCATATAACAGATATTAGTTTTCACGGTTTCAAAACCTCACAGATTTGCAATGTGGATTGTGTTTTCCTTTTTTTTTTACAACAATGGAGTGTTAATCTCACATAACACTGAAAACTTAAACTCAGAATGACATTTTTGTAAAAATTGTTGTCTGGTGTCATTAGATATGTGTTTACTGTCAGTAATTTATTCGTACCACAATTAACTGGAAATTAAGCGGGGCAGATAAAAACTACAGCAATTTGTCACATACATCCGCCAAACAAAAAGGTGAAAATATAATGGTAAGGAAACAGTGAGGAAAATAAGTATTTGAAAACCCTGCTATTTTGCTAGTTATTCTACTAATACATTATGAAGCGGTCTGAAATTCTCATCGTAGATGCATGTCCACTGTGAGAGAGATAAATGAAAAAGAGAAATCCAGAAATAACAATGCATGTTTTTTTCAACGAATTATTTGTGTAGCTGCAAATAAGTATTTGAACACCTGATAAAATGAATGTTAATTTTTGGTACAGTAGCCTTTTTTTGCTATTACAGAGGTCAAACGTTGTATGTACCTGTAGTTTTTCACCAGGTTTGCACACACTGCAGGAGGGATCTTGGCCTTTTCCTCCACACAGATCTTCTATAGATCAGTCAGGTTTCTGTGGTGTCGCTAAGAAACATGGAGGTTTAGCTCCCTAAAAAGATTTTCAATTGGGTTCTGGTCTGGAAACCACTAGGCCATGCTAGAACCTTGATATGCTTCTTATAAAGCCGTTCCTTGGTTTTCCTGGCTGTGTGCTTCAGGTTGTGGTCGTGCTGGAAGAACCAGCCACAACCCATTTTCAATGCTCTGACTGAGGGAAGGAGGTTGATCCCCAAAATTTAACATTTTACGGCCCCAGTCATCCTATTCTTAATGCAGAGCACTGGTCCTGTGCCATGTGCAGAAAAATACCCCCAAAGCATGATGTTACCACGCTCTTGCTTCACAGTAAGGGATGATGCTCTTCTAAATATTTTTCCTCTGAGCACGCTTAGAAGTTATATTTTGGTCTCATCTGACTACAAAACTTTCTCCCATGATTCTTCTGTGTCATCCAAATGGCCTTATGTAAACTTAAGACAGGTCTTGACATGTGCTGGTGTAAGAAGGGGAACTTTCATGCCATGCATGATTTCAAACCATGACCTTACCTTGGAAACAATGGTCCTAGCACTTTTCAGGTCATTGACCAACTCCTATCGTGAAGTTCTGGGCTGATTCCTCATCATTGAGACTCCATGAGGTGATATCTTGCATGGGGCTCCACTCCAATTGGGATTGACCGTCATGTTTAGCTTCTGCCATTTTCTGATGATTACTCCAATAGTGGAACTTTTTTCACGAAGCTGCTTGGCAATTGCTCCGTAGATCTTTCAAGCCTTGTGGAGGTGTAAAATTTGCCTTTCGATAGCTCTCTGGACTTCGCCATGTTACAAGTTAAAGTCATAGTGATTGTATGGGGTGGGCAGGTTTCTTCATGCAGCTGACGACCTCAAACTGGTGCATCTGATTTTGGAGTGATAACTGGAGTGAAACTGGACATCTAATGGACGGACTAACAGTTCTTCCAGGATCAGAATTTCCGATGATAGACAGAAATACTTATTTGCAGCTGTATTACACAAATAAATGGTGAAAAAAATCATGCATTGTGATTTCTGGAGTTTTGTTTTTTTTAGTTTATCTCACAGTGGACATGCACCCACGATGGAAATGTCAGAACCCTCCATGATTTTTTAAGTGGGAAAAATAGTAAAATAGCAGTGTTCAAATACTTATTTCCTTCACTGTAATACAACAACATCTAGTGGTCAAATAATACACACTGTCCCTGTAAGAATAATACAAATCCACACTTAATCATTCACAATACGAAAAGCCACCAATACGATTCGGTTGTTTGCCATTCACGTTCCTAAGAATGATAATGTCAGCTATGTATTTCCTCTATTTAAATTGTACAACAATTGAAAAAGATGGAAAAAGCAGAGGGATTATTGTATACCTGCAAAGTCGAGACTTGTATTGCTTTTCCCTCCGGGAAGGAGAAAGCTGCATTGATTTGGACGGATAGGGCGCTTGACAAAATGGAAGAAAGACATAATTCAATTTGTCTTGGTAGAGCCCATCCCATGCGAGGGGTTAGCGTTGCCGGTGTCAAATCTACTCAACACCTGCTTGGTGTAGATAAAATCACGTTGGCGACAGCTGCCCTTTAATCACTCTTACTGCCAGTCCAGTCCACATACACACCGTTTCTTTAAAAAAACTTGCCAGACATTCTCGGTCAAAGGTGTGGAAGTCTTTGCAATAAGAAAATTGCAAACTAGTTTGCCTCGCGGTTGGTTAAAAACTTTAGGTAAAACACCAAAGACTGTAAACTCTTAAATAATACATAAATAATAATGTTGAAATTATAAATAATATACCGTATTTATTGGTATATAACACTCACCAAATATTTGAATAAAAACTGGTATCACATTTTGTCATCTTTGGTTTAGCATTTTGTGTGACAAACATCAAATACTATTTAGATTTTTCAAATAATATCCCATAGTCGGAATCATAATCTGATTCACCAGAGTTGTTTCCTCGTTGTGCTGTTCTAGTTTTATTTCTATCTTTCTGGTTTCTCCTTTCTCTAACATATATTTATGGTAAACCTTTCAGCGAGCTTCTCCATTTCCGCAAATTTTAACATGGTCGGCCACTTTGATTTTGAATGAGGCGTATCGCTCTCTTCACAGTCCGAGTTGCTATCTAGCGGGTACCACTATACAAAGGTGGGTAGAATTCAGTTGCATTTACTCGATTACATTTACTTGAGTAGGTTTTGGGGCATTTTGTCGTTCAAAGGAGTATTTTTGAATCACTATACTTTGAACCTTTACTTAATTAGATTTGTAAAGA
Source organism: Urocampus carinirostris (assembly GCF_059441175.1). Lineage (NCBI taxonomy): Eukaryota > Metazoa > Chordata > Actinopteri > Syngnathiformes > Syngnathidae > Urocampus > Urocampus carinirostris. The sequence goes on along the minus strand of NC_142360.1, from coordinate 14,419,345 downwards.
AGAAAGTGTACTCCTATTCTGCTACATTAGTTTACATTGAAACTGTTACTTTAATCCCCTCCACTTACTCATATGTCTCTGCTAAAGAGCCTTATTCATTAATTTCATTTTTTGTTTAGATTTGAACAGTGAACCAAACAACCACCAGGTAGCACTTGTGAGCAAGGCTAGGAATGTTTTTTGTTTGTTTGTTTTTCACTGTATTGCCGGACAGTCACTTGTTAGGTACGTTTTCATTCCATCTATTTATTTATTCATACATGTATTTTTGATGGAACCATTTTTTTAATTATTTATGTATCTAAGAACTATTTAAAAAAAATCTAGTTTCTTATTGATTTAAATAAAAAAATAATTTGATTATACATATAACATTAAAAATACAAACATATACGAAACCAAAAGCCTGTATTATGTCACGAAAGCTGAATTGAAACTTAGTAACTCTAGATTTATGGTTCCTAAACTTTTGTAAGCTGGCGCCCACTTGGCTCCCCGGTGTAATCCTAGCTCTTACTTACTCATATTATAACATTTCACTTATTAACTTGCATAAATAAAAAGTGTTACCTCTTACCGGTAATGCAGTTCTAGGGTTGGACACTATTAGACATTTTAGCTAAAGTCACAGCATTGTTTTTTTCTTTGTGCCTTAGCAAACTTTTTTCCGTAGAGCATGAAGGGCGCAAATGCCGCTTTGTTGGAGGTTTGTTTACCTCTCAGTCCTTTTGTATATGCACCTTCTTCCTCTTCTACTTGTAATCCTATTTACATGTCGTGATAATGTTTAAGGTGCTGGTACAAATTTCTTGTGTTTCCTCTGGACCGAGCAACTACGTGAAAGTAAATTCTGCAACGGGTGTTTTCTTCTGTTCCATGTCCACTTTGACCAAACGAAGATAGGTCAAAACTAGTGATGTACTGCCCTTCTTCGGTGCAGACTTCGTTTCCTTCTCGTTTGTTGGCTCTGGGACTATGTTTACGGAGTTTGCAATGACACTCAATGAGCTCACACTATGGGTGTGGCAAACTATGAATCACATTTATATGCTTGTTCTATTATTAAAACTTCCCTCAGACTGGTTGGCGCTTTTAGAACTCAATCAGTAACAATTGTGGTTGGCCAAAACTCCATCACTCATTACAAAACCTTAAAAAAAAACGCAGTCCTTTGCGATTTTACAACTGCACTATGTTCAAATTTCTGACTTCGACATTGGACAGCTGCCCCCTTGCCGCCCTCCTACCGCTGTCTTCTTCCTCACTGCCCGATGATTGCTGGGATGGGCTCCAGCACCCCCGCGATCCTAATGAGGATAAGCGGTGCAGCTAATGAGATGAGATGAGAGATGAGTTTAACTTCTGCGATTGAGCTATTGAGAATTACCAGACTACGATAAAACGTCCACACAAGTGATTCGTATGTTATTGTTTAAACTATGAGACTTAGGTGTTTTGCGGGTCGAACTGTGGTTCAATTCAAGTTTTGACTGTCCAACCATTGTATGATAGTGATAGGCACTTCTATGCTGTCAGTCAAACAGCAGGGCGGGTCAATGTGTCCCCCATAAAATACACTACAGAGCACAGCTACAGCTAAAGCTACAACTAGTATTTTAGAGGCTCACTACATTGAAAATAAATTCCCCAACTAAATTGGAGTCTGAGAAAAGAGTGCAAATAAATGGTGATCACCAGCTGGTGCTCCGTGGATTGTTTCATGTCCAGGAAGCAACTGAGACCGTATCGGGAGAGAAGGCAAGTGAGGCTCCAGGTCCCGCTTTCTACTACAGCTAGGCTAACAGGTCTCCTTAGCCACCCCCCAGGGGAGACTGTATCTCACCCATGAAACAGATTACCTCGAGTTACAACTCACGGGAAACAGCTACACTCACAAGATTCATAGTTCACAAGGAACTTTGAATACCGTCTCAGATGTTGAAGTAAATCGCTTAATGTTGTCTTTTTTAAAATACTAGTAAAATACCATGACTGAAAGTTAAATTTGCTGCCATTGATAAAAATGCCTCACGACTGGAATTCTCAACCTTACCTTACCCTTGGATTTAGAAGGCGAAGCATTTAGAATAGAGAAAAAAGCAATTCTGTGTCCAAAGTGCTCACAAATCCTTCAAAACCAGGAATAAATCCTTGCTAATAGCTGCCCCTTTAAAATACACCTTGGATCCATTCCTTCATTAGATGAGCATGAGTGTTCACAATGCAGTGGCATAAAATCAATAGCAGAGCCCTGGAATCACTGACTTGTTCTCTGCAGGATAAAATGTAGCTGTGTTGGCTTTCGTCTTTTCTGTGACACATCGCACGTGGTGCCATTTAGTGAAACCCTAAAGAGCTTTTTTTCCCTTTTCAATACAAAAACAGGATGTGTGCGTTTATGGTATTTGTAAGATGTGTATTCGGCAGCAAAATATCCCCCCTTGTATCCAGCACTTTCTGTGCTCAGGTCAGAGTCAATCTTTTTTTTTCATTTAAAACTGATTAAAAATGTGCTGAAAAAAAAGATAAAATAACTAGAATGAAGAAAACATATTAAGTATTAAATGTGATGATTTTAATTATTTACTTAACTTATTAAAACACATAAGAAAACACAGATATATTATTCTCATTTTAAATGTATATTTGTATACTAATTATCTTCTCTTAAAGTAATACAGAGAAATATTTTTAATTAATGAAGCGGCGACACGGCGGCTGAGTCGCACAGTTCTGCGCTTATGGGATCAAACCTTCCAGTGAGGGGTTTGCATATTCTCCCCATGTCTGAGTGGTTTTCTTCTGGGCACTCTGGTTTTCTCCCACATTCCAAAAATATGTCAGGTCAATTGGCCTGTCCAAATTGTCCCTAGGTGTCAATGAGCGAGTGAGTTGGTTGGTTGGCGCGTGTGTGGCACAGTTCTAAGGTCTTGGGAACCTCCTGTATGGGTTCAAATCCAGCTACCGGACTTTGTGCGCGGAGTTTGTATGTTCTCCCCGTGCTTGCGTGGGTTTCCTCCGGGCACTCCGGTTTCCTCCCACATTCCAAAGACATGCATTTCAGGTGGATTGGCCGGTTCAAATTCTCCCTAGGTGTGAATGAGCGAGTGAGACGTCTGTCTCTGTGTGCCCTGCGACTGTCTGGCAAGAAGTTCAGGGTCTCCCCTGCCCACTGCCGGAAGACAGCTCGGATGGGCTCCAGCACCCCCGCGACACTATTGTAGATAAGTGGTGCAGATAATGGATGGATGGATGTTTGATGATCCTGTTTAAGACTCAACTGGCAAGAAAATGAAATAAAGTCCAACCCTTGTATTAATTTAGATGATTTTAAAAGGGAAAAAAACAGGAAAAATTACCATGTAAACATAAACATAAAATATAGTTTACAATATGATAATATAATATAGTTAATATAGTTTTTTTTTCTCATCCTAAATTTTGTTCAGATTTTTTTCTGTGGAAAAAACATATAAAAACAACATTTTGAAAAACACGGCTAATATTAGATCTTAAAAAAAAAATACTTCAGCATACTTATACAATAAAATCAATAACTTGTTACACCTGCTGAGCCACAGTGACTACAAACGATAATAAAACAATTATAATGTCAATGTAGTCAACAGGATATCCTTTAAAACATGAAATGGCTCCAGGGAATTATGTTTTAAATATTTTGATGGACAGTGTGCCCCAAGATTTTTCTTTACTCAAAGGCTGAAAAAAGGTTGGGGCTCTTAGATTACAAGCTGAGCCTGTGTCAGAAAAAGTGTAATATGTGCATGTTTAAAGTTTTGACGTATTGCACTTTTCCATTAATAACATATTTCTTCTCAAATCTATCGACTATCAATACAATCAGGCTAGCAATCAAACTCCAGAAATCTAACACATGTGTTGCCCTTCAAATAACGAAAAATGTGTCTTTGTACTATTATAAAACATTCACTATTGTAGGAAATGGAGAATCACATGCAGTTTCCCCTTTTTTATATTTTTAGTGCTTCGAGTTTGTTTGTTTAACAGCATTGGATACCCTTATAACTGCTTTACTCTGATTAATTGCCTTAGCTCCAAGTCCAGTACTTACATATTCTATGTGCAAAGGAAGTAAATGCGGTAGGAAACTCCAATAAAGGACTCTACTATCTTACTGTGCACGTCTTTCTCTTGACAGGCACTTCCTCTCATTTTCTGGAAGTAGTCTGAGGCAGCAAAGTTCTTAACCCGAGGCATTACACTAAAAGCAAAAGCATGTTTGTAAGGTGATTTGACTAACCCCGGCATATAAATGTAATAATTTGCCCTCTAGGTTGATGTGCTGGCAAGCATTCATGCATGCCCGATGACCCCGGGCAGGAACTGCAAAGAGGCCTTGAAAGTGACCTCTGCCGATTGCAGTGGTTTGGCTCGCCATTGTCGCTTAAAGTGATAATAGTATGCGGGGTACTTTTATTTTCATCGTGTTCTGAGGAATTGAGGTGACAAAAGGGATATAAGCAAACTAGGAACACTTCAAGGATAATGAGAAAGACCATCTCACAATACCAATATCAATATAAAATTGATCATTTTAAATTTCTTATCAATCACAGAATGACAACTTATTTATTCTATATTTTGGGGTTTTTTTGCTCACGGATACCGTCAATTATTTGAAAAACAAAAAGCATGTCTTACAGAGTATTGTGATCATTATATTTTAGGAAATACGCATTAATCCCAATTCCCAAATGACTCAAACTCACAGAGACTATTCATATCCAAATGTACTGCCGTGTCTCCAATTCTCCAACCTCATATTGGGGATTAATCGACCAACCACCCAAATGTGTCGGCCCATCTGAAGTTAGAACAGCAGCGCTTTCATCAATTCTTGGAAAGACAAAAAATCTTGATGCCTGTTGAAAATTTAGTGAGCACGATGACCGTATTCAAAGTCTGACAGGATCTGAGACATCAGCATAAGACACATGCGACAGCCGGCCTCCGTCAAATAGTCTGCCAAGTGACTTGACAGGACCATTGTACAATCTGTTTCATCATGTTGAAGGTGACCCACATTGATCAGCACCTTTCCTTCTCGCCGCTGTCTACTGTTGGGACTAAAAAGACACTGCAGAGGTGTCTGGTTCTTAACTTTATTGATCTTTATATTGTTGTGTATGATTTTTTTTTTTTTTTTGCGTTCCTGCACTCTGGTTTATGTGTCTCTGTAGGTTGCCTCTTTCTCTCTATCTTCCCCCCAATATGTAGCTCACTCCTTGGTTAAGTTTTCCTCCTCACAGCTGCAATCTCTTCTGATTTCCCACCTATCACAACCCTCCCTCATCACTGCTAAAACAAAACAAAAATAAAGTAAGAGGATTGTTGGAAAAAAAATAGTGTTGAATGGCAGTGTGCTTGGGGAATATGAGTTAAGTTGCAAAAGCCAGCTGCTTTTAACCTCTGTGGGCCACCATTTTGAGATTCGTTGTCGAGGAAATGATGACATCAATTTTGCCCATAGCTTGGTCATCAAGCAATCACGGTCCATGTGTTTTCTTTGAGCAGAGCCTTGATTGGTCATTAAGTTAGCTTGAGAAACATGGTTGGATCATGACACCAACTCTTCAAAATGGCGGGCCCAAGAGATTGATTAAAAATGCGAATTTTATTATTTCATATTCTAAAAATACCGTAATCTATGTTGCGACTAGTAGATACTAATACAACATAATATTGATGTAAATCTCATCTCATCTCATCAGCCGTACCGCATATCCTCATTAGGGTCGCGGGGGGGCTGGAGCCCATCCCAGCCATCTCCGGGCAGTGGGCAGGGGACACCCTGAACTGGTTGCCAGCCAATCGCAGGGCACACATGGACAGACAACTCATTCGCTCATTCACACCTAGGGACAATTTGGACCGGCCAATTCACCTGAAATGCATGTTTTTGGAACGTGGGAGGAAACCGGAGTGCCCGGAGGAAACCCACGCAAGCACGGGGAGAACATACAAACTCCGCACAGGAAGTCTGGAGCTGGATTTGAACCCACGACAGGTTCCCATGAGTGTTACACAAGCGCTAACCACTGCACCACCGTGCTGCCTCGATGTAAATATTTTTAGTTATTATTTATTATTTTTGGGTTGATTCCACAAGGTTCAAAAGAGGTGGTAGCACCTGACAAACACATTACGGTTAAACAAAATGTCCAATGATTGCAAACTATTTTATATAAACAAATATTAATTCGCTGTAAAATGTTGATTTTTTTTTTTTCATTATTAGTCTGATCATGGATACATGCTTAAAATCTGTTATCTGGATTCTCCAAGAAAAGGTGCCTTTTTGAAAAAAAGTGGGTCTAGGAAACTCAACAACATTATTTTGTCAACAAAAAACTACAGGTGACAGCGCCTTGAATATGGATGAAGTGTGATCCGGCTGTCTCAAAAAAATAACCATATTCTTGAACCTGAAACAATTGTCATGTCATATTTATTTAAATGAGATGTTCCACAGAGGGTGGTTTATTTACGTAGACCAAGAACATGGTGTGTTCAGCACTCTTTTATGCAGTATAACTATTCGTTTATCACAGGGTTTATGTTCTAGAAAGAAGCAGAGATGAGCGAGAGTAGAAACTTTTATTTATATACTCTGAATTCAAGAAACAAATCTGTTTCACAGGCTTAAGCATTTGTTTAACACATAAAAGTACTGTCCTTATATATATATATATATATATATATATATATATATATATATATATATATATGTACATACAATTTTTTTAACATAATTTCTGTACCGTCAAAAAACAATGAGCTCAACACAATGCACAATGCAAATGCATTAAGTAGGTAGACCATGGCGAAGGATTGCCGTAATGTTATTGTTATTCCCAATATAATAAACACATATACTATATTTCTGTACTATAAGATTCAGTTTATTTCATAGTTTGGCCAGGAATGCAATTTAAAACACCAGATGCGACTAAATTGTAAAATTATAAACACATTTTTACCAGCTAAATAACACGTTATGTTCACACCTAACTGCAGAGAGCGCTCTGGACCTGTGTTGATAGTTTCAACCTTGCCGTGTAAATCCCCCTTTTCTTACCAAACGGAAGGTGAACGTTGGAAAGATTTTATTTTTTTTTCACGGTTTTTACTGGTCGTTAGGTGATCACACCCCCCAATCCAACCTCTAATGGGTACCAATATTTTAAGTTTTAGGTGTGACTCGGCCAAGACTCGGAACTGTGACCCCTCGGTCTCCAGGCGGGGACATCGTAAGATAGGCCTTTAATATCTTGAAAAGAAACTGTAACCCGCATCTGATCCATATTTAAAATATATATTTTTAAAGAAAAAAACATTGTGGACATACATAGATGCATGTGCCCACTCTGAAACGTGATGTTTATTAAGAAAGACAGTACATAAAAAGTAAGTAAGTTTTAATAACAAACGGACATGGGGAAAAGGCACTGAGACACAGCCACACAAATAACACAGCAAAAAAACATGGCAGTAGCACAAGTAATAGCGTTATCAGCGCTGTTTAAAAACACTCTGGTTAAAGTCACTGAGGTGCAGATCACTATTAACCTAGAACAGCAAAAAACAATTCAAACACAAGTAACTATCCATCCATACAATGCCTACACCGCTTATCCTTACTAGGGTCGCGGGCATGACGGAGGCCATCCCAGTTATTTTCAGGCAGTGGGCAGGGGAAACCGAACTGGTTGTCGGCCAGTCGCAGGACACAGAAAGACAGACGACTCACTCGCTCATTCACACCGAGGGCCAATTTGGACAGGCCAATTAACCTGACACGCATGTTTTTGGAATGTGGGAGGACACCGGAGTGCCCGAAGGAAACCTATGCAGGCAAAGAACATGCAAACTCCACACGGGGAGGACGCCTAGCTGCAGTTGAACCCTGGACCTCTGTGTGGGGCTGTGCACTAACAACCCAGGCGCCCATCCAGGTAATTAAGCGATTAAATAAAAAAGGAAAATGCATACATCAGCCGCAACTCTACATAAGCTAGGTTGAAATTGTGTGACAAAAGTATTGTTTTTAGTCCAGAAATAAGTGCAGATATTGTCCTTAGTCAACCAGTTCAGGGTGTCCCCTGCCCACTGCCTGGAGATAGCTAGGATGGGCTCCAGCACCCCCGCGACCCTACTGAGGATAAGCGGTGCAGATAATGAATGAATGGATGGCTTATCCTTTGTTATTTCAATGCAGATTGGTGGACGGCAGAGAAAGAGTTTTGAATTTGATTTAATGTCGGGAACTTAATATTTTTCAAAGCAGAAAGCAATGATGCAAAGTCACAGACAAATGTGTTGCCCTTTCGACAGAAAACAATTGTTATTGCAGGCTTGGTGTGTTTAAAAAAACTTCAGCTGTGGGAATACTGGATTTGACGTCTCTCAATTTAAGCGCCTTGTTTCTAAACACACACACACGTTTGCCCACACACACGCGTAAAATACAGTTCCTCCATCTTTTATGGTAGGGTGCTGAGAAAATCGCTGGCAAGGCTATTCCCTGCTGGTGGAAACTTGTAGGGATTACTGTGTAATAAGCCTGAAAGTGACCATGGGTGAATTGAGACTGAGCAATCACCCTTCTCCCTGGGTCACTGTACTCTTTCCCCAAGGAACAGCCATTTGTCTACCAATTTCTGGTCGGATGTATTAATGGGCGAGTGGGAACGAACCAAGGAGAGTCAAGGTCGTCCGTGTTCCTTCAGATATTTTTTTCTGTGGACGAAAAGTCAATATTTATATTTAAGCTAATTGCATTGGACCTTTTGAAAAGCAGATTTTCTGTTCATTTTGTCTTATTTTTAAGATCAAACTGAAAAGAATAGTCCTAGGACAGGGGTGGGCAAATAGTTTGAGTCCCCGGACGCATTGGGTTGACTAAAAAATAGCATCGGAGTTGGGCCGGAGAAAAGAAATAGCTGATTGACGTATTTAATGTTTTTTGTATACCAAAGAGTCCTAAATCGAATACCTTGGTATTACATGAGGAAAATACATACATTAAGCCATTCAACTTTTACACAAGTTATGTTTCATTGTATCTTTGTTTATAAAGAGATTATTTCATCCAATTGGTTTCGAAACAATCAAAATACACCAATACAATGCTGAATTTAGAGGGATGAAACATAATATTTCCATTTTAAGAAGTATATCTGTTTAAAACTAGCAAGTACAGAAACATGTAGCCAACTATTTGATTGATGGTCTTAAGCGCAAAGAAAAATTTAGTTTTTATGGGGGTACTCAAAGGGACAACAAAAACAAAAACTTTTTATTAGTAGTACTGATTTTTCAAACAGTGAAGAATATAAATAATTAAACACCATGCTATTTTGCTATTTGTACCACACAGAAATCATGGATGGGTCTGAAATTTCCGTTAGTGTATTTCCACTGTGAGAGAGATACACTAAAGAGAGAAATCCAGAAATCACAATGTATAGTTTTTAACAATTAATTCTTGTGATACAGCTGCAAATAAGTATTTGAACACCTGTGTATTATTGGAGTGGAGCCCCATGCAAGATATCATCTCGTGGGGTTTCAATGATTTTAAGAAAGGTGAAGAATCAGCCCGTAACAAAACGACAGCAGTTGACTTAAAAAGTGCTAAGACCACCGTTTCCAAGGTCACTGTCGGTAATACACTAAGACGTCATGGTTTAAAATCACGCATGGAACGAAAGGTTCCCCTTGCTTAAATCAGCACATGCCAAGGCCCGTCTTAAATCTGCAAAAGACCGTTTGGATGATACAGAGGAGTCATAGGAGAATGTTTTGTGGTCGAATGGGACCAAAATAGATCTTTATGGTCATAATTCGACTAAGTGTGTCTGGAGGAAAAATAATAAAGTGTACAATCCGGAGAACACCATCCTTACTGCTGAAAATGGGGATTGTAGCATCATGCATTGGGGGTATTTTTTGCACATGGGACAGGACGGGGGCACTGCATTAAAAAAAGGTTAAGAGGTTGACTGGGGCCATGTAATGTTACATTTTGGGGAACAACCTCCTTCCATCAGTCGGAGCATTGAAGATGGGTCGTGGCTGGGTCTTCCAACACGACAACAACCTGAAGCACACAGCCAAGATAACCAAGGAGTGGTTCCGTAAGAAGTATATCAAGGTTTTAGCATGGCCCAGCTAGTCTCCAGACCTGAACCAATCGAAAACTTTTGGAGGGAGCTCAAACTCCGTGTTTCTTGGCGACAGTCCAGAAACCTGACTGATCTAGGGAAGATCTGTGTGGAGGAGTGGGCCAAGATCCCTCCTGCAGTGCATGCAAACCTGGTGAAAGACTACATGAAACGTTAGACATCTGTCTAATAGCAAACAAAGGCTTCTGTACCAAATATAAACATTAATTTTCTCAGGTGTTCAAATACTTTTTTGCAGCTAGATCACACAAATATTTCGTAAAAAAAAATCATGCATTGTGATATCTGGATTTTTCTTTTTTGTTTATCTCTCTCACAGTGGACATGCATCTACGATGAACATTTCAGACCGCCTCATGAAGTAGAATGACTAGCAAAATATCAGGGTGTTCAAATACTTATTTTCCTCACTTTATGTGTTACCATTATATGTTTACCTTTTAGTTTGGCGGAGCGGGTTAAAACGCCTGGAACGGATGTATGTAACAAGTTGCCCAGCTAAATTTTCAGTGAATTGTTGCACTAATAATTTACTGACAGTAAACACACATCTAATTACACCAGACAACAATTTTTACAAAAACGTCACTTTCAGTTTGCAAGTTTTCAGTGCTTTGTGAGGTTAACACTCCATTGTTGTTGTTGCAGTGTGAAGAGTTAGCAATTTACACATTTTTTTAAACTTTGAATACAACACCTTTGTACAAATACAACAAATGAGGCTCATGAACTCGGAATATATACAAATATCAATAGATTGAAATGAGAATATTTGAAAGTGATCTCCCACATTTGAGCAAAACACAATTCCCACTTGATATTCAGTCCCAAAGCAAGAGATCTTAAAAAGTCGCTTCACATCCGCTTGGCAAGTCATGAAGTGTGTCACTTTTTATTGGCGTAGATACTCGGCCAAGGGACGCTGCGATGTTTAATTAATGTGTTATCTATCATATTTGAGCGTATCTAACTAATGTTGGAGTAAATAAACCCCCCAAAAAATGGATGAATATTAATTTTAACAATCATTAGTGTCTCATGTGGTGAATAAGGTTGAAGATGTTCTCCTAAGTTTCAGCAGTAACTCATCTGAAAGATTTTGGAAGGAGGCATACTCCGGTTTAATATTGCCTTCCAGAGGGTGCATTGATCTAATAAGTGTGTAAACATGAACAAGACTTTTCCCATGCAAAGTGTGGGATTAATCAATTTTGATTTGTACGTGAGGATATGTGTAAACACACACACACACACAGTACATACTCTGATTCATCAGACAAACAACAGATGCCTCAAAATGTCACAATGAGGCATACATAATGTATTTTCTGGACTATAATTGGGATTTTTTTTTCTGTGACAAGTGATTTATACATGAAAACATTTAATTTTACCACACAGTACTACAGTATATGCTGTAACTGTCTGCAGTATGCTACAACGCCACACGTGGGTGCCTTTATGTTTTAGTTTGCTGTGACTCTTCTCCCATCAGTCATCAGTCTTAAATCGGTTATATATTTACAAACAACAGTCTTTGCATAATGCAACCAAACACAGTATTAGTGCATTTTGACATTGAATACTTACATACAGACATGGGGACTTGAGACTTAGTGACTTGGACTCGAGTCGACTCGAGTCGCTGTTTTTATGACTTGTGACTTGACTTGGACTTGGCAATCTAAGACTCGGGACTTGACTTGTGACTTGACTTGCCCAAGAAAAAAATACTTGGGACTTACTTGGGACTTGAAGGTGAAGACTTGAGACTTACTTGAGACTTGCACATGTGTGACTTGGTCCCATGTCTGCTTACATAAGTATGTTACATTTGTTACATGATTAAAGTATGCTAAATTTCGAATTACTTCCATGTAACTTATCCAAAAACTTGTGTTGTCTTCTTGAAGAGAGATGACATATATTTATCCGCATGTTAGTTCAAAAACTGAGTACAATCAGTAAAACAAGTGCTGGAGTTGAGAAGTTCTGCTTAAAAATAATATTTCAGGCAATGTTGGGAAATAAACAAAGTGTTATGGTTTTCCAAAATGCACAATCAAAATGAATGACAATCACTTTTATACTAGGAGGGTGGGACCTTAACAAAAACAAATTTGAAAGAGTACTGGAAAAATCCCTACTTCGCACCAGACCTTTTGTCTAGACTGGGACAGGGTATTACTGAAGCTAAAAACACCACTTGTAACAATGTAGAGACTGATTAAACACTAAAATAATGGATATACCAAGATGTCAAGTAATTGAGTGGAGGAGTAAATAATGACACTCAGATACAAGAACAATCATGGATAATAATCACGACTAAGTAATTAAAGGAATTGTTGTATACCATTGAAATAATTAAATTGTTTTGAATAAAGAACCAATACAAGCATGCCTATATATATATATATATATATATATATATATATATATATATATATATATATATATATATATATATATATATATATATATATATATATATATATATATATATATATATATATATATATATATATATATATATATATATATATATATATACATACATATACATACATTAACATGATTGCAATATTCCAACATCTCCCCAAAAAACTTGGATTAAAAAAACAACACACAATAAACTAATTATAAATAAAATAAAGTAATTGCTATAAAAAAAGCTGTTTCCGTTGGATTCCATTTCAATGAAAGCACAATTAACTAACTGAAAAAAATACATGAACTATCATATTAAGATGCATTTTTTGGAAATACTTGTATGTTAAAAAAAATTGTGTTCATTTTACAAAACAAGAGGCTCACCTAAAGGAAGCTAACTGACATGGTTGTCTGCCATGGTACTTCCAAGGGTACCCCAAAAAATCCTTGAGAAAGTCTGGGCTGAAAAATAAAAATAAAGCGGTTTGGACACTTTAATTCTCCATAAGTTGTATTATTCCTTGTGCTTTGTAGTACGGTATTCTTGTTTGGTTGCACTACACCACGGGTCTCCAACGTGGTGCCCGCATGCCCTTGGTAGCCGCCAAGAAACCATGAGTTGCCCAGGAAACTGTTCTAGAATTAGCCTACCAGTGATGGGTCATTGTGATTTTCTAGTATAATGTTTTTCAACTGGTGGGTTGGGTGCCAACAGTGGGTTGTGGACCCGTTTTTAGTGGGTTGTGGACCACAGTCTTGACAAAAAAGGTTCGATTAAACTCCTTGACGGTAGATATCGATAATTACCTGCTCGATTCCTCTCTTACTGTTAAGTCAATCGGTATCATCCCGAATGTGTTTGAGAGGGACCACATGCAATTTTATTGTGATTGTGTTGGTTTTATTTCCTGTGTCTGCTCATAATAAAGGTCCCCAAGAAAGTTAGTGATAAGGGGAAGGAAAAGTGGGAAACTGTGACAACAACGATCGAGTGAAAGAAGGAAACAAATGCATGACACTAAAACAGTACATTTGCGTCTGCCATTGAAGTGCTAGTGGAAAGTGAATGGATAATTTGAAAATGTGCTTTTAGCATTTTATCTGTGTTCTAATCTGTGTCACCATCTTCATACTTGTAGGATTATGGTTGTTTAGGTAAACACCATTAATATTTGAATTCATTTTTGCATATCTTTATCTTGAAGAAGTTTTCGGGTGTCCCCTATGTGCGATGTAGGCTAATATGCGCATAGATATGGCGCTTAAATTCATTTTGTTTTTTCTGGTCATTTTCCTTTTTGACAAAAGTGGCTCCACTATATCTTCTTTAAACTGCACAATCCTTTTGTGGATACATTTGAGAAGTGGAATATTTTCTTGATTTCAGCCAGGGTGCAATGGTGGGTCCTTAAGTCACTCCAGTTTAAAACCACGGTTTTAGACATTTCGCTTCCAACTGGCATTAATTTAATGGTTGACTGAACCTATTTTAAACCTGATTGTAATAATTGCAACCTGATAATAACACAATAACAATATAGCAACAACATAATAAGAACATGTGTATTTTAAACTGGTAGAACTTCACGCTAATCATAACAACAACAACAAAAAAGTCTGCACTACACAATACAGGAACATCTAGTGATCACATATGACACAGTGTCCCTTTAAGAATGTGGAAATAAAGGGTGAGCCATATTACCTACTACATCATTTCACTCCCTTTAATCAGAACATGTGCAGGTAATGAAAGGTCTTATTAAAGCAGACAAGTTAATTTGTATAAGTCATGGAAGCCACATAGGACCCTACTGCCTAATGATTTATTACAGGATGGGATTCGGCATTCAAACATCCCGAACCTTTTCTGGCCTCCGAAGCCCGAGAAGTCATGTCATGTCGGAAATTAGTGTCGGAGGAACTCACAGTTTGGACCTGCAAATTAATCAAAATGGAGTCGAGAGCAGGTCTCGCCGAGCTCTCCTTTTTGTAGCACATATCAAAGAGTAAAAGAGAGGACAGGTAAGGGCCATGCAGGCTAGCACCTTATGCTCGCTTGTGGGCTGATTAGGGAATCTGGCGTGACATTGAGGCTCCGAGATGAAGCCACGTCTTTCAAGTACCGTAAATTCTGGGCTACAAGCCATTACTTTTTTTCCCTACATTTTAAATATTGTGGCTTTAAATATGGCTTGGCTTGTTCTGTTTTTTTTTCAATCCTCCTATTTCCTTTTCTATGTAAACAGCTGAGCAATACTTAAGAAAACCATATGCTTACAAATGCACATACAAAACACGGCAGTGAGGTCTGGAAACATTTATTCAAGATAAATGTGTCCATTTATTTGCCAACATTATTCTTATAATACGTTACAGGGGCAAAATGTAATCAATATATACAACATACTCACAATATCTCCACTTTTGCACCCACAAATCAAGTCCTTAATGTAGTCATTCAATCAGTAGTAAAGGTAATCAATCTAAATCAATCCAAATCAATCCAAAAACGCTACACCTCCTTTTTCCGTATCATTGGTAGGGTGGTTAGATTGATTCAAATAGCGATATTATTGATACGAAACAAACGCTTTGAGTCAGATTAATACTATTGCCCTGGGGTATATACTTCACGTCTCTGCCAGATTTCTTAAAGCACTGCTACTCTATGTAGATAGTGCAGCCCTTCTCTCTCAACCAGAGCCCCCAACCACTCTCCAAGTTCATGCCTGAGAGGGTGACCAACAGGGCCACTTTTAGAACCTTTCCTTGCCCGATTCTGCACTCTGCCTGACAGTCAGAAGAGAGGGCCAAATTATTGTGCCTACACCTACCAGACAGGAAGCGCCACATTTTGTAGAATTTTTTTTAACTTAAGAACAGGACAATGACATATGTAATTTGTATGGTAAAGTGGTCTGTTACTGTGGCAAGACCATAGATTTACATAAACACATGAAAAAAGCTCACCCTATAAAACAGAACCAGGAACCCTCTTGACCCAAAGAACCATCGTAGCAAACATTTAGATTTTTTTTATTCCATACCACATATATTAAGACACATTTCAACAAAACCACAAAACCTGCTCTCCCAAAAAAATTGAATTTTCAGTGCATTTTAATTTACTGTGTGATTTTAAATCTCTTGATAAGAATTGTGCCAGAGCCTGAATCCCATATCAACACATATATAACTTTAAACTTATATAACTTTAAACTTGTCTCGTTGAGGTTATTTTTTTTAAGTGGTATTCTATTTTCATAAATAATAGTTTCAAAACAAGGAATTATTTTGTAAAAATGTCACAAAGTACTGCAAACCAGGATACTGACATATTTTCCTTCGGTGCAGACGGCAATGGCCAGACAGAAGATCTCAACGCACACTAATCAAATTGCACAGTGTGCCTGGCTGGAAATTCTGTCAGTTAACTGTTTTTCTGTGGGTTTTCAATCGAAAAATGTCCCAACAGTGAAATTAAATTGTTTAATGAGCTTCCATACAAAAGGATTCCTTAGCAGCATACAGCCAAATCAGGGTCTGTCGATGGCATACCTTGACTGTAGACTGTCGTAGCGAGTATGCTTTTTTATATACAGGTATTAGACTCGACTCTGCATCTCCCAGAATTTCAATGCTTTGTACATGATTTACTTTTGGGTTATTTTATCTCTGAACCATATGTAGTCATAAAAAGAGCCCTATACGGGTCACAAGCCATAGGTTCCCGACCCCTGCTATAGAGACACCGCTGCAACCAAAAATGTAAATGGGATATTGTTCCTGAACATAAACCTGTCAATCATTATGGCAACAGAGCCAAAAAGACAATTCACACTGTATCTGCATTATTCGCTTTATTTTCAAGGTACTGTGCAGTGGAAGGTATTTTAGTTTGCTGGTCGACATTGAAATACAGTATTTGTTTGTTTGTAACGTTGCTGCTTTTTGGTTTGACTCTCTGGGCTTTTATTCTGAAAATGTCTAAATAGAATGATGTATGTTAATCTATATACTGTTTGCAATCTAGTTATTTAAAAATAATGAAACATGTTTGGTGCATATGCTGTCTGTGCTATGTTTATCATAATTTTAAAGTAACTCAAGGAAGGAAGTTTAAATTATTCTATGATCGTGACATTTCCAGGCAAAAAGTATTGGTATCGGATTGGTATCAATCGGAACTACAATCTATTTACTTGGGCCGGACCAGTACCAAAATTGTCATTACCTCCTGCTTAAAATTTGGCGCAGCTTCTCCGAAGACAAAATTATTGTTTTATTCTTAAACTCACAGTGGCTGGTCTGACAAAATACTTTGAAATGTCACCCTTCAAACGTATGCTAAAATTTGTCATTTTCCCACTAGTCCATCTTTGATGAACATTACAGAAGGCAAAAAATAGGATAGATGCGACACGCGCAAACAATGAGAGCACTCACGTAGTCCCCCGGCTCTGTGCGTGTCATGCTAGCAGATGGGATGCGCGGTGTTCATTGTCACATTTGCAATATTCATCTTTCTTCTGTTTGAGGTTGTCAAGCAAAAGTTAGCTTGGTCATTTTAGTCTCTGCAAAGTCAAACATGAATTGGGGGGATTGTGTTACTGCACAGTATGTATGCCTACTGTAACACGCTGCTTCCTAATCAATGACGTGCAGTAAAGTTCTTGTCCAGTGAGTAGGGTGGGCAATACCAAGAATTTTGGTATTGATTATATTCAAGTACATTTCAAACAATTACATGATACACCCTCAACAGGTAGCCACCCAGTCGAGACGGACCACTCACTCGCTCATTCACAACTGAGAACAATTTGTACCAGCCATCGGCTGGAGTGCCCGTAGGAAACCAACGCAAGCACGGGGAAAACATGCAAACTCACAAACACTGGAAGGCTGGTAGCTGGATTTGAACCCATGAACTCAGAACTATGCCTTGGACGGGCAATATATATACCGTATTTTCCGCACTATAAGGCGCACCTAAAAGTCTTATTTTTTTTCAAAAGCTGACCATGCGCCTTATAATACAGTGCGCCTTATTTATGGAGCAAAATTAATTCGCAAAGTCTTGCAACTAACTTGCCGCCGCCGACAAGATTTTCCCCCGAACGCCAAGTAGTCCGCGGTGTATGCTGGGATTTATTTACCGGCGTTTCATTGGCTAACCAATGTGTCAATCATCATTTGAATCGATCACTATTGGCTGAAGTTATTCGGAGCCTCGGATTGGCTAGAGCGCCAAAACAAACCCTGCAATTGGCCGAAAAAGATGTATCAATCATCCGTTGAATCGATCGCTATTGGCTGAAGTTATTCAGAGCCTCGGATTGGCTAGAGGGCCAAAACAAACCCTGCAATTGGCCGAAAAAGATGTGTCAATCATTTGTTCAATCGATCGCTATTGGCTGAAGTTATTCGGAGCCTCGGATTGGCTAGATGGCCAAAACAAACCCTGCAATTGGTCGAGTTTAGCAATGGCGTAGCAAGCTTAGCAAGCTTGCTAAAGTACACCATAAAGAAACATGTTTTATTAGTCTGTATTTGCAAATAATTTACTCTCCTGGATTTACTTCACTCACGGATGTAAGAAGACCATGATTGCGTATCATATTGAACGTGAGAACTTAGGTGAGCTATGCGGCTTTATATTTTCCCGGTATCTTGTTTTAGAACGATCTTGATGTTGCTGTGATAAGTTGAGTGAATTAAACTCAATTCCAAGTGTTTATTGTCATATGCACAGTAAAGTTGCGAGCGAAAAAGAAAATAGAAACTAAGAAATGTTTGGCATTTCTTGAATCCCAAGACTTTAACCTTCCAAATGATATTTGAAATGACGCATTTAAGTGACATCGTACGGACACCGCATCCGCACGTGTCTACGACACGTATTTGCTTCTTTGCAAGCTTCGGGAATGTTAAGGGGGTAATCAGTTGGACTGAATCATCCGACTGTTTTGTCGACGTTCCCATTGTAGCGCCTTATAATCCGGTGCGCCTTAACTATGGAAGATATAGGACCAAAAACTATTTTTTGGGGGTGCGCCCTATAACCCGGTGCGCCCTATAGTGCGGAAAATACGGTAAATAATTTCAATACAATGGTTTCAGAACAAAAGTCGAGAATGTCAAAAAAACAAACAGGAATGTAACAAAAATACAAATATATAAAATATAATAATGTCACCATGATAAATACAATGCCTTCGAAGTGCAAATCGTGTAAACAATACAATGTAAAAAAATAAAAAAATAAAAACGTAACACTATAAAAATAGTATATTTCGCTATTGAATCGATTTAAAAAAAAAAGTCAAAATGGGCAAACCAAAAAATAAAACAGCAGTGTATCAAAAATAGCAGACTGAATTATCTTCCAATGAAATGAAATGATCTGCATTTATATAGCGCTTTTCAAGTCAATGACTTCCCAAAGCGCTTTACATTGTGCTTCACATTTCCCAATAACGGCCGTGATCTGTGCAGCCATGTAAGGCGCTAACTTGCTTATTGGGGGTATTGGGGATTCAGTGTCTTACCCAAGGACACTCCGGCATGTAACACGGACAAGCTGGGATTCGAACTGGGATCCCTTAATCCTGAAACGATCGCTCTACCTCCTGAGCTACTACAAGAGGGGTGACAATCAAGTCAGCAGTACAAATAAAGTGCCAACACAATACGATCCTATTTGAAAGTCAAAAAGCTATTATCTTATAATTCACACACAACCTTCTTAAAGTGCTTGTTAAAATGGGAAGACACTATTGATCCCAGTACACTGGTATCGATTTAATCTTAGCACTAGTTCAGTGTCGATACGTTTGAGATCGATTTGCCCATATTCATAATATAATTTAAAAATTATCTATTTTGAAAATGAAAATCCCTAAAATGTGCAGTTGAATGGGAAAGAACTTGAACACTCAAAGAATATAACAATTGAATATATTTTTAATTGTATAGTTCCACGATTACGTCACTGCTTCATACTTCAGCTGTCAGAAAATGCTATAATGGGTTATAATAGCACGCAACGTTGCAATAAAAATTTAGTGTGTACTTGTGTATGTGTTATGTTCTTAATCAAAAAATAAAACAAAAACAATTGGGGAAAAGAATATATATAAAATGTGGATGGATATACGTGTACTGGTTTCAAGACCATGAAGAGCTACAAAAGCAAAAGTGTCCAGCGCCATCATGTGGCTGATGTGATAAAATAAAAAGTCACACATAATATTAAACAAAATAACAGACCATTTAAAAAATAAAATGTAACACCTGTTAAGTACATATATATTTGTATGTTTCTTTCTTTAATAAAATTTAGATGCCCACACAATTCCAGGTTTTTTTTAGAGCCGCTGGATAAAAATGTATAAAATTGCATTAATATTGGAATATTTTGCTAGCAAGAATAACAAAAATAAATATCCTTGTAAATGTAACCAGTGATTGCTCTGCTTACCTCTGTGATTGGTGAAAAGCAAGGGGCGTATTACATTTACCTTAGAAAAATATATTTGATTTTTTTTTTCTCCCAACACAATCACTTGTTGCAAGACAAAAAAACAATAATGATAATAATGGTCAAACTTAGTATGTAATGTTTATGTTATGCAAATTGCACCTAAATATAGTTATTTGGGATTCATGCTTAAAACATTTCCCGTGTTTTATTGTCAAAACAGTGCTTGGTGACGGTGCACGGCTCCAAGTCCTGCAGTGACAGAGCAATACTCCCCCCTTCAGGTGAAAAAGGAAGCCAGCAGATAGAGCAGATCACAATAGAAATGCATTACTCTACCTTATTTCGGGATTCATGCAAAATAAAAAAGTCGACCTAAGAGAAGAAGCTGAATTAATTAATGAGCGGCTGTGTTGACACAGAAAATACTTCTTTTGATGGCAACAGGATTTAGCTCTCAGAACACCAGTCAAGTGTTTTATGTTTCTTCTGCATATAGCCTAATGTTCAACTGTCGCCTCTGGCAGGAATCGCAAATTTTATTGTATTATTAACTCGCAATCCCTTGCTCAATGTTTGTCTTGCACTGACTCCCTGCACTTAATAATATCTTTTATTGCATCTCTGTTTTTTCACACACACGCAAAGATTATACATACAAATTAAATTTACCCACAAGAAAAGATCAAAAAAGATTGCAGCTGACCTTATGAAGATGCCGAGAAAGATGATAGCTGTCAATCCCGGTTCTCTGCAAATCCTGATGAGACTCTCGTGCAAACTGTTATGTGGTGACGCATACAAATTTGACATAAGCGATATGGAAGCTACAGTTAAACCCAAAATTTGTGATGCATAGGTGCTAGCTAACATCTTATTGTGCTGTCGCTGTGACTTCAAATAAAAACTGAATTGAGTTATTATTTGATCAATAACATGCTAAGAGTAATGAAGTGGAAGGACTTTTCTGTGTGTTTGTTTAGCATCTGAGTTTTGAGACAGGTACCAGAAGTAAGGGGTTAAAGCAGCTTTGTTGAAGTTGTTAATAAACTGATTATTTTGGGAAATGCGGGATGCAGAACAAAGGTGTGCGTCAAAATGGCTGACAATCCCTTTTATACCAGGAGGGCGTGGTTTTGACGAGAAAAAGGAAAAACAAACTTTAGAGGTAGTGGGAAAAGCCCTATTTCACACCAGTCCTTTGTTTGGAGCGGGTCTGGAAAGTAGAGATTAATCTCAAGGCTTTCTTCTAACCCGCAAACCAAAAACTCACTGAAAAACACCACAACAACACAATTTAGAGACTAGCAACTAAATGAATGAATGTATCAATAAGTCATTATTGCTTGACAGAAATGACTAAACTAAGATACATTAACGATCATTCAGTGTAAAAATTAGAACTAAATGAGTGAAGGAGGTATACATGACTAAAATGTTAACAAAGTTTGCAAAAGAAGAACTCGTGAAAACATGACTATATGGTATAACCAGTGACATATTTCAATATTCCAACCGTTACATGTCATAATTTGTAACTTTGTAATCCCTAAATCAAAATATTACAGTCAGGGAGACCCTGGGTGGAGTCATCGATGTCTCTGGATTTTACACGCAGGCCACAGCCCACCTGAGAAAACAGTCGGCCTGCAGCAGCAGCTGGGCAGACCTGGTGCCACCCTGGTGGTACAAGTGGAAAACTGTCGAGGTGTTGTCCGAGCACAGGAGCACGTGCCTCCACCACAGTTACGGGATAAGATTCATGAGAGCAAGGTGGACCGCACGCAACTCCAGCACATTGAGCCTCCCTGCGACCACAAACATCCGTGGTGATGGCACCTGGAATCCTTCCCACCGAAACCTCGTCTGTGAAAAAGCCCGGTCCCTCCAAAAGGCCAGGGCCTGAAGACACGATAAGATACCATGATCCTCCTCCGACGGTGCCGCCTGGCATTCAAGCCAACTCTTCAGGCAGCGCAGCAACAGCAGGCCCAGCAGGACCACAGCAGTCAGGGAAGTAATTTTGCCCAAAAACACAATGTCCTGCCACCTCGAAAAGAGGTCAAGGAAGCGGAGAACATTGACCACCCTGCCAGCAGAGAGCATTCACAAAACGGTGAGCACCCGCAGGGCAAGGGAAACCCTAAAAGGGAGCACCCAAACTGCCTGTGTCGGCCCCTGTAGGCAAAGCTGAGAAAACGAGATGTGGAAGTAGCCATCCTGGGGGTCCACATAGGTTAACCAGTCCGCCTGGGTGACCGAACACAGAAGCTCGGAAGACGTCAGCATGTGAAACTGCATTACCTTCAGGTGGTTGTTGTTTGGAAAAAAAAAAAGAAGGGGGAAACTGGTTGTCCTGAATACATCTTTGATCATGTTCGACGGATGTGGGGCCCTCAAGATTTGTTAAAGAAAAAAGTGTGCCTCGGCTCAAAACATAGATCTAACCTATAGCATATGGCATACAATGTCTACATATTAAACTTCTGATGGAGAAAAAAATCAAATCTCATTTTTCCTTATCAGACACACATACATTGAGGGTCAGAGTTATGACCTATTTTGTAACAACACACAAGAAAGGTGTGACCATCATAACCCTTTCAAAACCGATAATAGCGCCTACCAACAGAGGAGATTTTACGTTTTTTTTGGATAGTAGCTCATGTACTAAAATTTTTAATGGTTTGACCATTCATAAGTGTGAAAACAATGCTACCGTTGACTTGGTGGCCAGCCATGCACACAAATGAATACAATTGTAGGTAACGTAAAAAGACTTACAACAAAAAAAACAGAGTTACAGCTCTGAGATGCTCAAGCAAAGAGTTTTTCACATGCTCAAGTAGAAACATGTGAAAATGTCCATGTGCATTTTGGTGATGGTCAATTGCAGTTATAAGACTCTCAAGTTCAGCATTTTCCATGTTGCTAATTGCCTCCAGTTCCTTCGCTCCCATCACAGCAAGACCGTTCTGGTCAAAAAGAAGAAATCCACAAACGGTTAAACTCTGCCCACGGCTCAGACTCCCCTAGATGCAGCAGAGCCGATTTGCCAAGCAGGGAAATCAATTGTTAAATTCCCGCTGGCATACAACTTGGACAGATGTCCTCCTGCCCTTAACGTCACACCAGACTTTTTGCCTGTGATGGATCGTCGACTGAATGCTGACAGTAAAGGTTGGATGCTCCTCACTCCATTGTTGACACTCTCTCCAGCAGTAATCGTGTTTATTTTTTCCGTTTCTTGCAAACAGATTATCATTCTATTGAATACATAAACTTGACGTGAATCCTACATACAATAAATAAATCAATAAATAAAAACACACAGCAGCACGGCAGCGCAGTGGTTAGTGCTTGTGCGGCACAGTTCATGTCATGGGAACCTGTCTTGGGTTCAAATCCAGCTCCAGACTTCCTGTGCGGAGTTTGTATGTTCTCCCCGTGCTTGCGTGGGTTTTCTCCGGGCACTACGGTTTCCTCCCACGTTCCTAAAACATGCATTTCAGGTGAATTGGCCGGTCCAAATTGTCCCTAGGTGTGAATGAGCGAATGAGTTGTCTGTCCCCGTGTGCCCTGCGATTGGCTGGCAACCAGTTCAGGGTGTCCCCTGCCCACTGCCCGGAGATGGCTGTGATGGGCTCCAGCCCCCCCGCAACCCTGATGAGGATAAGCGGTATGGCTAATGAGATGAGATGAGATAAAAACACACAAAAAAACAAGTTCAAAATGAATCAAATAAAGGGCACGAACTGTCACTATTCAAATGCAAAACATTATTCCCATTGGTAGATACAGCAAAGTACCTAAAAACGTCTGAGGTACAACCCCAATGAGCAATATCAGTATTCTGAATAAGCTTCATACATGGGTCAATACATACATGTAACAGTTGCCCTTTAGCAGCCAAGTAATTATAGCCCGAAGAAATAAAGGAATGAGGGCAATAGTTTTTCTCATTTGATGGTCTGTTTGCATATGCGCACATTTACAATCCAGGCACGGAATTTAAATGTTGACTACATTTACATGCAGGCAATAGTTGGTGGTATTCTGAATCACACAGAAATCCGATTAAGGTAGTTAGTCCAACTGTGATTACTGCAAACACATTTAAGTAGTAGTCTTATTTCCCGTGTTAACACTTAATCTGAGATATTTTTGGTGTTGCAAAGCCCTGTGGACTTGTACTTCAGATCTGAAAGAAAGATGCAATTTTTTTTTTATCTTTACAGTAGAATTAGAATAGAATAGAATATAATATAATAGAATAGAATCAAATAGAATAGTTTCTATTGTCATTGATATTAACATTGTGAAACATTGTATGCAACAAGATTAGACATGGCCCTCGAGGGTAGAACATGTAAAAAATAATTTGAAAATAAATAAAAGAAAAGTCTATCAGGATAAATATGCAATACTACTACTACCAATATTAATACAATAAAAAAGAAGAGTGTATTGTAAACAATAGTGCAATGGAAGTACATGTAATTACGTTTGACATCAGTAATGTAAAAAACCCAATATTATTCACAAGGTTTATATCTTCACAGTTTCATTTAGTAATAAAAAAAGATAAAAAAACAAAACAAATTAATTCGCAATATATGTTGGACAATTAAAATGTGGTAAAAAGCTAAGACGGTTGTAACTTCATCATGAAGTGTTGACGTCAATATATCATAATTAATTGAGCTATACAGTAGGATAAAACCTTATATTACTACTTCTGTTTTCCATGTGCTTCTTCTAGTTCCCGTTTTCTAATGGTAATTGGTATGGCTGGCTTGATACTAACTTTTTTAAATCCGTCCTTATCTACTTTGAAGTACTTTGAAGAACAAGGCAATGCTATCATTTGTGAAAAAGTGTTTATCTGATCAGATCTAATCAACTAAAGTTTGTGTTATTTTGGAGAGATACAGAGTTAATACGCATTTTGTTTGTGTATGAGCTCATGTTCTTGAAGAACTGCATTGTATTGTTGAAGTTTTCACCATCTGAAGACGGAAATTAAATCCTCAATAACATGTTCCCCTGTGGTCCAGGTCCTTCTTTGGTAGTTTAACTTTGTGTCATATTGATGGCGCTTACTCTGCCTTATTCGCCAGAAAGCATCAATTGGACTATTACATATCCTTGCGACATTCCTGTTCTATTTTTTTGCCCCCCACAGTTGTATCTATCCATTTTTAGGGATATCAAAGTTTTATCCATAGTGTTAGTCCAGGCTTCTGGAGAGGCATGAAGGAGCTCAATTTACAGACGGGACAGATAAACAAAGCCCACTTTCGGAGCACAGGGCAAGCAAGCCCGGAATAGCCAACACATTTCCTTTATTTAATTGTCAAAAGAAAAACAGGGAAAACAACATCTACATAATTATGTCACACTTGCTTCGTCCTTGTAGTAAGAATACCCACTATTCGGTTGTTTTGTCACTAGTCATCTAAACGTTTTTTTCAGAGTGGGAGAAAATTCCAGCTTTTGGTCCTAATCGGATTATTCTCTGCAACACTAGTCAATGATGTGACAACCACATTCAAAGCCAGTCGCAAAATACTCCAAGTGACGCATTCTTTTGTTATTTTTCTTCCCATTCTAAAATGTCTATATAAAAGTCAAGTCTTTCATACCTGTACTATGGTGGTGATCTTTAACACAACCCTATCAAGAACAAGATCTTCCATGACATTAACCACAAAGATTCCTTCTCAATCTCGTTTCTGCACTAAATCCGCCTGTTCAGAATGAAAAAGAATCATGCGGCTCTTCATTCTGTGCTCTGTCAGTTCCCTACTGTGACAGGCACACAATCATCCTTTAATTGCAAGGCCAATGTTTTTCTCTCCTGCGGTCAAAAAACGTCTTTCGATAAAAATCCCCTACCTACCGCCAGCCCTTCCCTTAGACAAAGTTGACTTCAAACCTTCGGCAGGCATGGTACCGACATTGTTACAATTAATGAGGACAGCAGAAAGAAAAGCTAAATCTAGAGAGTGGAGTGTGATTCGGTTGACAGTTTTTAAGATCTGTTTTTGAGAGGGTTGCAATTTAAGGTCTGTCATTCTCAGTTTATCATTTTATCTTAAAATGGTCTTCACTGTTTCACTATGTAGGACCGAGCTTTATTGTGTCAGTCATCTGTTCCATCTGCTACTCGGCTGAATAGTGACTTTCAATTACTTTTAAAACAAACAAAAAAATGCCTCCATCTTTTCTTATCTGTGTTTTTCTGCAAGAAACATTTTAGTATTCACTTTTGTATTGTTTTGAAACACAGATGTATTCATATACAGTCAGATATATATATATATATATATATATATATATATATATATATATATATATATATATATATATATATATATATATATATATATATATATATATATATATATATATATATATATATATATTGTATTTTACAACATCTCCTGATCTGTAGGTTAGATCTATGTATATATATATATATATATATATATATATATATATATTTATATATAAATATTGTATTTTACTTACAATCGTAAAATAGATCTTAAAAAATCACAAAAAATAATGCAGAAGCATGTAAGCCACGATACAGAAAGATTATGTACAAAGATTAAAATAATTACACAGTCACTGATCTCAAAAATGTTTTGTTAAGGGAAACGAATAAATTAAAAAATCTACTCTTTAACTTCACGTTGCAACCTAGTTATGTTTTTTTTTTTTTTTACACTTCTAAATGTAAACAAGATGTCACGAATCGGACCACAATTATGTCACGTTAAGAAAGTTTATTTAGGGATGGGGGAAACAGGAGATAGGGTCTTGGAGTGAAGAGAAATCTTGAAGTGGAGACTTGGGACTACCTTTAAGGAAGGTGGCTTTAAGGAAGATGGATTGAAAGATGGAACGAAGAGGAAACCGAGCAACAAGGTCAGTGTGGCACTTCTTGGAGTAGGTAAAACATGAGTCTGGAAGACCGGGGCAGAAGAGAAGGCAGAAGGGTCCAGGTTTGGAGTCAGAAGCGCAGACATACAGCTTCTGGGTGTAGGCTTTGCAGACGATCTGACACAGGTAGGTTGTAAGGCAGGGCTTAAAATACAGAGCTTGATTGGAAGGGAATTCAGAACAGCTGGTGGTAAAATGGGAACAGGCAAGTGGAACATATCAGGGTGCAGTGACAGAGCAGGGAGGTGATTAGTGCTGGTTACCAGTAGAGAGAGAGCTCATGACACAAGATTGATGATAAACGTTTCCTTCGATTAGTATTTTTGTAAAACATATAAGCCAAACAATACATTCCAAGCAATTGTTCTCAGATATAAATTTACAAATGTCCCCCCGACATTTTGGACCACGGGTAGTTTCAAATTCAATGTGTTACTGTTTCAGCATGCACATAACAGAAAGTGTATTTCACACCGATATATACAAATATTTCAACAATCTGATCATTGGAGAGGTAAATCCTATGAATCGTCATCTTCGTTTACTCCTGGTCAGTCCGTCTGCAAACCCAGCGCATGCAAGGCAAGCACTTTTGACTTTGGCTCCCGTTTTTCATCCAGACCTGTTTCCTGTATCGATCCCCGATCCAAGCTCCGTTCTTCTGTCCCGGCTATCTGTATAAGGATTCTGTTTCCTGTAACGATCCCTGAACCAAGCTCCGTTCTCCTGTCCCGGCTACTCGTGTCCTAATTCTGTTTCCTATATCGATCCTCGATCCAAGCTCCGTTCTTCTGTCCCAGCAACCCGTATCCTGATTCAGTTTCCTGTATCGATTCCAAATCCCTGGTTTCCCGCTAGTCCCGGCTAATGGACTTGTTCCAATCTCCGACCACGCTTTGTTCACGAGGGCTTCCCGCTCCTTTAAAAAAAAACACTGTGTGAAATGTTACGCATTTGGGTCCACTGCTTGTATCTGTCATGATTTAATTAGCTACAGATGACAAAACATGCTTTACTTACTCTTGTTAAGATATATCTGCTCCACAAATGTGTTCCTTCATCTGACCCGCCATTACCAATGCCTGAGAGAATATTCATTGTGGGAAGTTGCTGCCATCTTGTGGGTGTTTTGGAGAGCTACTTTTATATAATTTAATTTCAATCGAGGATTTTCTCCAAAGACCGTCTTTTCAGTCTTTCAGTAAGCATTTGCATTTTCTCTTTTAGCCCAACGGACAAGGAGTCACAGTCATTTATGTCATATTTGTCAAACAGGGGCGCTAACGCGTCCCCATGGGAGTTAAATGGGTAATTTAAGTATCCATGCCAATAGTAGCAAGTTATAACATTGTTTTGATTGTCAATCAAACATTAATAAGCATTTAAATAGTAAAAGCACACATAAAATAAGCAGAGAAATAGAAAGGTAACAGTTATCATTTGAGGAAACTCTTTTTTTCCCAAAGACATTTGTTGGCCTGGAGAGGGATGGGTGCCAGCAGGCTGTGCTTGCCCAAGACACACTTCAGGAAATACGGCCTTAATTGTTAAGGAATCCAACCAACCAACCATTCTCAACCAAGTCCTGATACTCTGTTTCTGAATTGCACAGCTATGGCATTTGAACCATGTTCACGTTCTTCACTTTCAAAGTCACTTTCCATGCCGTGCATGGCACACCATACATTTTTGAGAAAGTCCAATACTTTAATGTGTGCCATGTAGTCACAAAATTACAGTAAATGGAATGTATCAAAATTGTTCCTCAACAATGCCATGCATTGTTTTCCTCTCCGATGAAAACAGGCACGATCCTCTACAATGCCGAAAACTAACATTGTTTTCTATGCTGACAAATACCGTATTTCCCAGACTATAAATCCCTCCAGATTATTAATCGCTCCGAATTATAAAACACTCCAAATTATAAATCACACCAGCCAAAAAATGCATAATTAAGAGGGGAAAAAAACATATATAAGTCCCACGGGAGTATAATTTGCGCCCCTGCCCAAACTATATAAAAAAGGTGATTTACAGTAGGGGAAATATGGTAATGTCTTTGTTCCCTTTTGATCACTGCAGAAAAAAAAACATTTGTGTTACGCTAGCATTGTGTCTCTACACTGAAAACAAGTGTTATCTTCTATGTCGAAAAAGAGTATTTTCTTCTCAGCTGAAACATGTGACTCACGATGAAGTTGAAAAACACTATGTGCACTACCTAAGTATACATTGGCGGTCTACTGCAGAGGGGTATGGTCTGAAAATATGGTTATTATTTATCTTAAAAGAATCAAACTACCGTAAATTCCGGACTATAAGCCGCTACTTTTTCCCTAAATGTTCAGCTCTGCAGCTTATTCAGTGAAGCTGCCAATTTATGTAATATTTCTGACGGCCACCAGCGGCACTCGAGTACAAAAGGTAAAATTTAGACCGGTAGAATTATGCGCCGAGGTAGACTGCATCCTCTTATTTTATGTTCGAATTGTCCGTATGACAGAGGACAAAGGTTCGTTCCGATTATGAGAAAGACGCCCTTGATGGCGACAGTTAGGAGGAGAAAGACGAGGACGGTTTACCATGAATTTCGCAATTGCGGTACGGCTTTTTTAAACAGCTACGCTTTGTGCATTGCGAGCGTGTTAGGAGGAGCGTGGTGGTACCTTTCACAGGCACGGTTTGGGATGAAAGTTATATTATCATTATTAAAGCTTTGAAAACTCTTTCGGTGTACCGTCTTTTTATTTAAATATGTGTAACCATGTATAATATGTATTTGCAACTGTATATTTTTGTCATGTATTTATTTTAGAGACTTATTGTGATATGTTTTCTACGAGCCAATCAAAAAGAAGGGGCAGAGCAAACGAATGCTGACGGGAAGTGGGGTAAAGCTGAGTTAAATATCTTTGTTGTTGCAGCGGACAATGGTGGATATATATTTTTCCCACCCTTAACTTTAGAAATATACATGTTTTTCGTTGGATTACTTTCAACGGGACCTGGACTTTAAAGGTTTGCATTAAATTCTAATTACCAGTATCATTTTCTGTTCATGTTGCTGATTGTGGGGGATGGATTGTGTACTATATTTGCACTTACGATCGCGGCACCTAAAGTCAGGTTTGGGATAAACTTGTGACAGTGTTACATGTTTAAATTTTGGCGCTTGCGGCTAATATACAGGTGCAGCTTGTGTAAGGACAAAACCAATAATGTCCGCAAAATGTGGTGCGTACGGCTTATGATCATGTGCGCTCTATGGTCCGGATTTTACAGTACTCAAAAGATCATACTGTAACTCAATATGACTCATTTTCCCACCAACTTTTTACGGGAGTATAAGGGGATTATAGTTAATATTTTATACTAGTTTCGCACAATGTTTGGCGTCATTATAGATGTTAACAGTCACATATTGTCATTGATTCTAAATATGAGCTTTTCACATTATGGACCTTAAGCAAGTTGGAATGCATGTTCCTCTTAATTACGCTCTCCATCAAGGATAATAATAAACACACGCTTAGCTTGGACTCATTGCACATCATTGCCCTGTTCAAGGGCAGCGCAAGAGCCCAGTTTGAAGATGGATGGTGATCTTCAAAGTGTTTTTTTTTTTTTTTTTTTTTTTTTTTTCAAAATCTGCCTGTTTGTTTCGCAAACTGTGTTGCCATGATAATGAGAGCAGTTGATGAAGTGAGGGAAATTAAGTCAAGATCAAAGCATCATTTAATGTTAGGCTTAATTGTCTTAATCACATTCTTGTGCTGCGTTGGTTTTGACCAATGAACTTTGTGATAATGTGCTAAGCCTAATTTTAAAGTAAAGACCACATTTAGTGCTAATTAGAAGCAGTCCGTATGCGCGAGGCCTGCGTCGTTTGCATCTGTGACAATGACAAAGACAGCTTTATTAAAATCTGCTTGTTGAAGAGTGTTTTCTTTTATCTCTATTTGAATGATCCTGACATGTAGGAATCGGTGTCAGGGTTTCGTTTCAGTGGCGTGTTTATTCATTTATTTATTTTTTGTCTTTTTCTCATTGTCCGTGTTTCTTCTGTTTTCTCTATATGTGGAGATTTGCCATTTTAGGCAACACGAGAAAAATAACATGAAACTCGTGCCATGGATTCACGTGTAAACATTTACAACTGACTTGTGTGATCAAATGTCATCTATAAAAGGAATCCCATTATTTATGTAACCGCTTTTTCCAAATTTCCATTGAAGAAGTGAAATGTTTTCAGTGTGTTTATCTGCACAGAGGCTTTGAACTAACCCAGTGGTTCTCAAACAGTGGTCCGGCAATTGTGGGGCGGGCGGGCCCCCCGAGGAATGTAGGGGGAGAGGGTGTCGTGACAAAAAATAATAGAAAACTTGCCAGTGTATGATATTCTGATGGCAGACGTGTGACAAACTATGCCTATATGCTGCATTATCCGTCCACAAACAACTAAGTGTTATCTGTTATGAAATTGTTTAACATGGTTTCAATTTGTCAAGTCCTCTCTTTTGTTGACGTTAGCGGGTACAGCAGCTAATCTGCGTCCAAATTAATTATGGTGGTGAAAGTGGCCTCACACTGTTGCACCATCCATAATTCAATCTGTACATCCTGCATTAAATAAATTAAATTCATTGAAATACATTGCACACTGAATAGAGCATTAAATGTAAAGACAATCCACAAGTGTTTATTTATCTCTATCGTTTTAAATGTCCAACAACACAACTGTGTTTTATATCGAGGAATTTAATTTGATGCAAAATGAGTGCGAGGACATTGTCTTGCAGTCCCAACCTGTTTCCACCCCACGCCGTGCCTTCTTTATATCTGACTTATTCGTACTTCATTAGCAAGTATACCTGACAGGGGTGATGGCTTCGTGGACAATGTAGCCTAACCTCTGTGAGTCCATTTATGAGTTCATTAACAGGCAATTGCCTCTATCCGTCAGAGCTGGTTAGTCACTTTTGCCCTGGCAGCAGCAGTAGAATTGTCAGCCTTGACAGAGACCTTACTATATACATTATATATATATATATATATATATATATATATAATATATATATATATATATATATATATTTATATATATATATATATATATATATATATATATATATATATATATATATATATATATACATACATATATATATATATATATATACATAGATATATACGGCAGCGCAGTGTTTAGCGGATGTGCGGCACAATTTTGGGGTTGTGAGATAGAACCTTCCTGAATGGAGTTTGCATGTTCTCCCCGTGCTTGCGTGGGGTGTCCTCCGGTTACTCCGGTTTCCTCCCACATTCCGAAAACATGCATGTCAGGTTATTGGCCGGTCCAAATTGTCTCTAGGTGTGACTGGGCGAGTGAGTTGTCTGTCTCTGTGTGCCCTGCGATTGGCTGGCAACCAGTTCAGGGTGACCCTGCCCATATATCAGGGGTCAGCAATAAAAGATTGGTGAAAAATTAATGCCATTAATTGCGAAAAATTAATGGAATGGTTGCTTAAATTCATAAATCCATTTATTGCAAAATTTAAATAATTAGCAATTATTGCGAGTTTGCGACCCATTAATTGCGAAAATATTCGGGGTTTTTGTTAGTCGATTGCGTCAACAAACGTGCAAATTTTCTCGCCGCGCGAGCATTTCGTATGCGGTCAAGGGCACATACACGCACAATCGGGACAGTGCATGCATACGCGTAAGCTACCGTGTTTCCCCCATTATAAGGCCCAGCTTTTTATGAGAAATGAAATTCAACCTTCCTGCAAATAAGAGGCTCATATTACCTATGAAAACCGTAGATATCAACGTTATTTAACAACGGCAATGCTTTTCTAAGAAATTTTTAGCGAAAATGTATTACTTTTGTACATATTTTTATTTCAAAACCTCAATTTTTGACGATGATTTTGAAGTAAGGCCGGCCTTATATTCGGGGAAACACGGTAGCTGTACGTACATAGTGTGGTTGCAAAGCAGCTTTTTATTGGTCGGGACAAAATCGGGCTTGTTGATTAGCTCACGTTTTGCCTCAAGCACGTACGTCGTGGATGCACATACGCACATGTTATACACCACTACTATTACGCTGTATTAATTGTAATCTTCGCACGGTCAATGGTTAGAGAGTACTTCACACAGATTGATGTCGTCAACGGCAAATGGCGCTGCTCATGTGGCGCCGAGCGCATCCAATGGCGCAACACCGGTTGGAGCAATTTGGAAAGCCACATTAAAAGTCAGCACTTGCAGAAAGAAAGTGATGCAAAGAAGCAGGAGTCATCCAATCCTGGATCGATAGAAAATTTCCTGTCGTCACCTTCAACCGTTTGCCGAAAAGGAATACGAATCTTCAAGTGGCTGCGGTTGGTTTGTATCGACCTGGAGCCTTTCAATGTTGTTGATTGGCCTACCATCAGAGACATCAGCAATACGGAGCCAATCTGCACAAACACCTTAAAGAAGTATTTGGCCTTGGTGACACAGGGTGTGCGACAGAAAATCGCCTTCGATCTGCCATCCCGATTCGCGGTGGTATTCGACGGATGGACTTGTTCTTCCGATTATTACGTTGGCGTTTTCGCCTCGTATATAAGCCCACGCGGTCGGGAAAGTGCTCTCCTCGGCTTCTCAACACTTTTGGATCCCAAGGCACAGACGGCTGAAAACCACCTGGTGTTCATCGAAGACATCCTTAGCAGGTACGGCAAGTCTATGGCCAACGTGGTGGCGCTTTGAGGCGACAACTGCAAGGTGAACAAAGCCATTGCAAAGCAGTGCAATGTTCCTCTGGTCGGCTGCGCCTCCCATCGCTTCAACCTCGCTGTCAAAGAACTCTTGAAGCCCTACGAAAAGGTGAACTTCTTTTCTATGCTGCTTACTTATATCTCACAATATCTATATTGAAGACAGAGTGCACTCTGTCACAGCGGTTCCACAATATTTTTTTCACATACCCCACGCGGCCACGCCTTCTATCAAAGGAATTTTACGCAAGGCGATTTTAAGCTGCTCAAATTTAGCATATTTCTTATTTCCTGCTTTTACTTTTTTAAGGTACTCTGTAAGTTGAACTCCTTGATGGCTCGCCTGAGATACAGCACGCTTAGTGCACTACTGGATGAGTACACAGACCTTCGATCGTTGACGAGAAATGAGACACGGTGGTCAAGCACGGCAAAGATGGTGCGCAGGTTCTTCGAGCTGCAGAAAATTCTTGCAAAAGAAGTTTTCACCACCGACCCAAGGGTGATGGATTTACTTCTCAACGCAGCGGATGTTCATAAACTCACTCAACTCAACGGTGATTTGGCCAAGTTGGATTCTTTGACGCTTACTTTGCAGCAAGAAGATCTGACAGTCGCAGAGGCGAGGTACCTCTTTGATGTTGCAATGTCGTCCCATCCTGCCATGGCCCATCACCTCAGCCCCGACGCCGAAATTGTTCAAGCGCCTATGTTTGAGAGGGCTATTGTGAAAATTCAAAACCAAAAACATGGTCAACTTACGGCAAAAGAGCGTCAAGCAGTGGAGGCTCTCAAAGTCACCGAAACTGCACCGGTCGATGAAAGTCCAATAGATGAGTCATCGGATATGGCCTTCGGCCAAAATTTGATAAAACGGCGCCGCCTGAACATGATGCTGCCCACCTTTGATCAATTTATCGATACAACATTTATACTGCCAACTTCCAACATAGTAGAACGCTTTTTCAGTGCTGCTGGACGTGCCTATGCGGATGAACGGTACAACTTGTCAACAAATTGCCTAGAAGCCCAACTTTTTTTGTTTTCTAACAACCGCTTCTGGGACAGCGAATTTGTTTCCCACATCGTTTCATCTAATGAAAATCTCTAACATTTTCACTATCTCCGATGTTTCTATGTTGTACACATTTTTGTTCATAAATGAATGTGTAATAAATAGCAAAACCTCTTATTACTAAGGTGTCTTACTGCGCATGATAATGTTGGCGTGAATGTTCTATCATTCACTGTTCATCTAACCTCAGTTAGTGTTCCGACAATTCGCATATTAACTTAGGAGGAATCGACAAATTATAATTATAAAACAAGCCCCAACATGACGGTAGCTGATGTGATCACCAATAACTCAGAAGATATTTTTTGTACTAAAAGTAAAGATTAAAGGGACCAGTTTGTTCGACCATATTGACACGGCTAGTATACCATTAAATTACCAATTAATGGCTAGAAATCCAATAAATACCCATTAATTGGCCTTGCCGCAAAAAAATTAATTTTAATTTTTTCGCACTTAAATATATATTTTTTTTCCAAAAATCAATTAATGATGACCCCTGCCATATATATATATATATATATATATATATATATATATATATATATATATATATATATATATATATATATATATATATATATATATATATATATATATACACACAGTGGAACCTCGGTTTTCGAACGCCTCTCAGTTCGAATAAATCGGTTCTCGACCAAAAATTTCGAGAAATTACTGCTTCGCTTTTCGTTCAAAAAATCGGAGTTCGAACGTCGGTACGCTAGGGGCGACGCTGAGCGGCGTACGAGTGTAGATTGCCCCCACCCCTGGTGAAGAACTGTTGTCACGGCAACGCGCACTCCTTTTCTGTTTTTGTTTTTCAAAAGCGGTGAAGGGAGTGTTTTAACCCCTAATTATGCCTCGGAAGAAGGTTGGTGCAAGCAGCAAAGTTGCTACGGGTTAAAAAAGAGGAGTAGTGCGTACAACTATTGCATGTAAGAAAGAAATAATAGCAAAATATGAAGAAGGTGTGCTAGTTTCCCTTCTTTCAAGAATAGAGCATGGCTTCTGCCGACCGGTAAGAAATCCTATTCATAATTATTTTCTTTATCCTTTAACCGCTTACCACTTGCTGTGGGGACCCGGGTGCTAAATGACGTGTAAACGACCTGATTTTTTAATTTTTATACGTTCATGTTAGCGTAATATTTCGTACGGAAGATTACGCTAACGCGAACGTACGATTAGCCTGGGTTAGCTTTACGTTAAATATTCAAGATAAACATTCAGGGTGTTGGAACAGATTAAAACAATTTTACATTATTTTTAATGGGAAAAAAACGGCTTCGGTGATCGTACAAATCGGTTTTCGTACAAAGAAATGGAACGGATTATGGTCGCGAACCGAGGTTCCACTGTGTGTGTATATATATATATATATATATATATATATATATATATATATATATATATATATATATATATATATATATATATGGCAGCACGGCGACGCAGTGGTTAGCGCTTGTGCGGCACAGTTCATGTCATGGGAACCTGTCGTGGGTTCAAATCCAGCTCCAGACTTCCTGTGCGGAGTTTGTATGTTCTCCCCGTGCTTGCGTGGGTTTCCTCCGGGCACTCCGGTTTCCTCCCACGTTCCAAAAAAACATGCATTTCAGGTGAATTGGTCGGTCCAAATTGTCTATAGGTGTGAATGAGCGAATCAGTTGTCTGTCCGTGTGTGCCCTGCGATTGGCTGGCAACCAGTTCAGGGTGTCCCCTGCCCACTGCCCGGAGATGGCTCGGATGGGCTCCAGCCCCCCGCGACCCTAATGAGGATAAGCGGTACGGCTAATGAGATGAGATGATATATATATATATATATATATATATATATATACATATATAAATGTATATATATATATATATATATATATATATATATATATATATATATATATATATATATATATATATATATATATATATATATATATATATATATATATATATATATATATATATATATATATATATATATATATATATATATATATATATATATATATATTGCATGTAGGTTAATCTATGTTTAAATCTGACTGTGAGAAAAAGAGAAAATAAAGAAAGATATCCATTGGCATGTAAAACTTTCTAAATGATTATAGTCATACAGATTGTTATGTTCAGTTGCATATAAAATTTGGGCATAAAATCCAATTAGTAACTCAAGATGCAGAGTGCTGTTTGGTGATAAGCTCCATCCCTCGACACACCTTATTCGTCTCATTTAATAAAACAGTTGGAGAATGTAATCATTGATTACGGCTGCTTTCATTCCGCAATTATAGCAACGTTTGAATGCATAGAGAGGTTAATGAGGTGAGATGGAACAAGTTTGCTGGGATTAGTTGTTACAAGAAAGGTGAGGAGCAAAAAGGTTAAAATGTTAATTACAAATTGGCTTAGCTCCTAGACAATCAAGAGCGCAATTAATTTGAGATGGGCTGTGTTTATAATTTGAAAGAAATTGAGCACATAAACAATTTATCAACACAGGAGTGTATCCAGAGTCTCCAACAAGCCCAAAAAGGTCATGATAAAGTCGATATAAATAACAAGTAGGCAGAGTGCATATAAAATACCTTGATATGGATTGATATATAGGGTAGCAATGCATTTGACTTTTAAATCATAGGAAAGACGATATCACTTGGATCTTTCAATGAATGCAAGGTGAATCCTAGATGTAAACGTCTTCTAGGTGGACAAACAGGAAATAAGGTTATTCACCCTTGCTGGATTATTATTAATATTTTGTCTAATCAAAATTTCACGACTCTACTTCTCGACTTGGAATTCCCATGAAGCATGGGCTATACGGGAAATTTTGTTGTTAAGTTAATCGAAGAAAATACAGGGTGATATCGATCAATAATGATCCAAACTCGATACTTTTTGCTTAGACATTTCATAATTATTGAATTATTTAAACCTGCCCCCTTTATGTTGGATTGTGTTTTCGATATACAAAGCATCATTATTTTAGGGAACAAAAATATTTCCTTTTTTATGAAATAACTATAAATATTTCAACTATTTTAGAACAAAGCCAAGACAGTCAAACCCCAAAAAACAGCTATATACTGTACTGTACTTTACTGTATAACAACGTCAACAAGATAACTACGCTACCGCCCATTGCACAATATTTTGAAATTATAACAGCGTTGCAAATAAAGTACAGTATTAATTGTCTCTTACTGGCTCTGTTGCCATAAGGAACATTAACAGGTTTACCTTTTTGGTGGCAGCTCCCTGCTCTCTGCAGCGTGAGCTTGTTTTGGTGTTAATGTCAAGTTGTTGTGTTGCCACAGTAGCAGACCCACACAAATGACTCGTGGCATTGTACTTTTCTGTAGTTGGGAAAAAAAAAAGTTTACACCATGCTGCACTTTCTATTTGTCTCTGTCGTTTTTAGCTTCTGGTAGGAGTTGTCCCATAGATTTGGCCCTCTCTTTTGCCTGACAGGCAAAATGTAGCAGCAAGCCACGTAGGGAGATGTGCTAAAAGTGTGCTTGTCAGTGACACGATCAGGCATTGACTTAGAGTGTCTACGGGTGCTGTGTGAAATAAAGAAGCCGGAGCTCTCTACATAGGGAGATGGTGCTTTGAGGAAATTTGTGGAGGAGCAAAGTATCGATCCCATGACAGTGGTATCAATCTGTTCCAAGCATTCGATATTTGGATCATTCCACCCACCATTAACTCCAATCCCAGCCAACTCAACAATAGACGCATAATCTGGTTCTGAGGTGGGATGAGGAATAAATAATCCACTAAAGTAATACAGTCACTTTATGATACAGACATTATTTTTAATTGTTAGCATAATAACATATTTATTTATTTGTTTTCCTTTTTGCCACACATTGTTCTTAGTCAGTCATGAGCATAATGTTTTTATTGAACTAATGTTTTTAAGTACTTGAGTGTGCGTATCTTTATCCAAATAGTAATAACCTTTTAAAACATGCAAAGGAGCAACTTTAAGAGATACGGTGTAATATTTGACCACTGGTGCAGCTGAAAACGAGTGCTATAAAGCACAAGAAGGAATCAAAAAACTATGGAGACTAAGTAAACAAAGTGCACCATTTTACTATTATTTTTTCTAAGCATTTCACAAAGTTTTAGATTTTGTAGGGGTTCCTGTATAGCAAGATGGTGGACAGTTACAGAATGTCAGCTCCCTCTAGGTGAGGCTAATATTATCTAAAAGAAAACACCTTTTTTTCAACCTAAATCATGTACTTTTGATGAACTAATTTTATTTGTATCATGACTGAATGCCGCATTTCATCACAATAAGGTAATTGATACAACATAATGTCCCTTTTTATTGTTTTACATTCAAACTTCAGATTTTAAGGTTGATTCTAAGGTCCATTTTCCTGATGAAACTATGTAAACCCTCATCCAAAAGGTGAAACAATCTCAATAGAAGTTTTAAATTGGTCTCTTCAAAATAAATTGCCAATAGATGATTTATTCAAATAATTTATGTTACTGTAATTACAAATTAATGAATAATAATTTAATTGTGAAAAAGCCCATATTTTTATTTGGATATACCTAAATTTATTCAGTTTTAATATTGAGTCTAGAGGGGGTTTTACACAGCCCCTTTCTGTTCTACCTGCAAGTTTAAAAATCATATTTATGTTTTCTCCTATTGTTGAGTGTACTAAACTAAACTAAACAATACTTACTATATGTACTACGATATAGTAAATGTTTTTTGGTTGTTGTGTTGTATTAACATACAATTTCAATATTTCTATACATTTCTGATTTCCCGTTATAAAGTAATGATTGATTGAGAACAACTTGAGGGTGTACGGAGCTTACTGCTTGTACCCAGTGAGCTTGTGACTATTGCTGGGATACAAAAAGAAAATAAATGTATATTAAGGAGTCATCATAAAGGCACCGCTCTGATTTTTAGTACAAAAGAAGAACAAAAGGGTGCTTGTGACTCAAATTATGGATGTGAGCTCCTCCACATAATGACGCTATTGCCACAAATTATTGAGGTTGGCATAAAAACAGCTGACCAGTTTTGCACCTCCTCTTTTTTCAGTTTTGAATCGGCGTCCAAGAGCTATACAACCCTTGACCTTCATGGACGATTAATAGCAAGTTGGCTGAGGTAAAAAAAAACACAGATCCATGCTTTGAGGTAAGTGCTCATGAACGGCCTTTGACCCCAATATTCATCACATTTAAATTTGTTTCCGGGCAACCGAATCGGATTTACCACTCCACGCTTTCAGATGCAAATATTTACAGTGTCTTGCAAAAACATTGCCCCCCAAGAACTGTTCGATATATTGCCATATTTCAGGCTTCAAACCTTAATAGAAAAAAGTTTTTTTTAGGAATGTCTCTGTAAGTTTTGCACATGTGAAAACAGAAATATTTGCCCATTCCTTACAAAACAGCTCAAGTTCCTCAAGAATTGATGGTGATTGTTTCTGTACAGATGTTTTCAGAGCTTTTCGACAAATGCTTGAGGTCTTGGCTTTAGCTTCGGCTTTATAAAATATTTAAATTGCTAGTGTTAAACTACTTCACTGTATGTTTTGCTCAATGTTTAGGGTCGTTGTCGTGTTGGAACGAGAACCTTCACCTCATTCTTAGTTCTCTTGCAAACTCCAAAATAATGTCTGCCGGAATCACCCTTTATTTGGCTCCATACATCGTCCCAGTCCCTGCTGAAGAAAAGTAACCCCAAACGATGATGCTGCCATTATCATGTTTGACAGTGGAGATGGTGCTTTCAGGGTGATGTGTAATGTTATTCTTTCACAAAACATGATATTATGCATTCAGCCCAGAAGGTTCATTGTTGGTGTCATATGACTGAAACACCTAGTTCCACATGATATTTTTGTCTCCTCTGTGGCTTTTTGCAAACACAAAACAGGTATTGTTATGGTATCCTTTCTAGCAAGGGCTTTCTCTTTGCCACTCTTCAATACGCGGCATATTTAGACAGCGTACAACTGATTGTAACCACATGAACAGAATGTCCGACCTCAGCTGTGTAAGTCTGCAGGTCACACAATGTGATCATGGGCTCTTTTGTTGCATCTCTGATTAGTTTGTTTTTCCTTGCTTGGGTCAAAAGTCTAGAGGGATGGTCAGGTCTTGGTAGATTTGCAGTGGTTTAATGCTCTCTCCATTTTTGTATCATTGTTTGCACAGTGCACTGGTAGATGTGTGAATGTTGCCAAATTTTCTTGTATCCCATTCCTGTTTTTGAGCTTTTCCCACAACTATCTTTATAATGTCTGTTCTCCAGTGACCTACATTCACAGACTTCTGAGGCCATCACAACTTAGTTCATTAAAACTGAGACTTAATGACACAAAGCTGCACTGTGTTATTGTTAGTCATTCAGGGCGACATTGGATCATTCGCAAAACATCAGGGAATCTGTGTAGTCAATTGGCTGAACCGAGAGAACAGGGGGCCATTATTTTCCGTTGTAAATTTATTATACGATGTTGAAATAATTTAATTCCACTTCATGAATGTTACGCACATGTTGATTTTTAGAAACTATTATCAGTTTATCGCTTTAAGTTTGAAGCCAGGAATGTGGCAACATGAGAAAAAGTTATTGGGGGGCAATACTTTCGCTAGGTGTTCTAAATATTTTTTGCTGAAAGCGTAATGATATGTATGTATGTTTATTGCGCTCATTCGTTGTGGTTCATAACATTAAGGCCGTGCTATTCACATTAAAACTTTTCTCTCTGTATATTCTCAATTATAAAATGCATTAGCTTGCCACCACGATGTTACTTCATAGTCCAAGTCCACAACTCCTTCAATTAAGTACCTTATATCATAATGACATGGGGAGCATTAAAGCCCCCCCCCCATATTGGCGTCTATAATCTCCAAAGAAGAACCTTTATTCCAGCCTTACCTAAATTATTACAGTTGATAAGAGTTTTATAATTATACTTTTACCATTTTTATTCAGCAAGCATAATTAAAAAGCAGGTTGCATGTATTCCGTAAGCAACAGTTCCCCACCCCTGTTCTAAACATAATTTATAAAAGGAAAAAATGAATTAACATAGAAGTCGGTGTGTCAGGTGAATTAAACTAAAAAAAACAGCCCATTGTACATAGAGGACACATTTCCCCACATTTCATTGTTATTCAGTCAACTTAAGTATCAACAGTCAAAAATAACAAACACAAATATAATGTCCAGTTATTTCGGAACTAGGGTGTAATAAAAATTGCGTTGCCTGCCTGCCCTATTCGCCGTTTGGCATGAGCCATCCCAAGAATGGTGCCATTGCAAAAAATAGAAACGTCCGCAGCTGGGCTTGCGTTCTCTATTGAGCGTTTTTCTCATTGGTCATTAGAGACTTGTCTGACCTAAATGGGTTTCCAGAGGCGTTCCGTGCCAGAAGATATAAGCCTGACCAGGTAAAGATTTCTGGTAATTGGAGTTCCTTTAACAAGACTTTTACTTTGCCATAAATCATGGCAAGTGAAAGTCCTGCGCCCTCTATCCACTGACCTGAAATAGTGTTGCAGGAAAAATTAACTCTCCTCTGCAACTACTTGCCTCCTCAATCCAGTTGGGCTTTATTGGATTTTATCCTGCTGGGCTTACAATGTACTGTGTTTGCACTCCAGCTATTGGGGATAATTATCTTTCCCTTTATGGAAAAGGAAAACACAGTTATCTTGAGTCGGAAGAGCTTCAATTCTCTTTTTGATGAAACGACCTCCGTACGGTTGAATGCACAATGTAGACGGCCTTCACTTTTATTGCTTAATGTTTCCCATTTATTGGTTGGCCATGGAAAATTCAGTAGCAGCCGATGGGACTTCATCAGATACAAAAGGAATAATATCGGAGTGTGTCAACAAAAACACATTTAAGAACTTGGATGGACCTTTGATCACAAAATGCTCCAGCAGTCTGTTACGATCAGTGTTGGGCGCATTACTGAAAAAAAAGTAATTAGTTTCCAGTTACTAGTTACTTTATTTCAAATATAACATACTCACCCCCCAAATTATTGACACCAAGAAGTAGCACGTTACTCGGAAAGTAACTATCTAGTTACACAATACAGTCTATACTAACATCGAAGGTGAGCCCCTAAAACTGTTTAAAAATAGGCACATCATAAAATGAATTGAAGGAAATGTATACATCAACCTGTAAAAGGAGTGAAGCATTCATAATTATTGTGCAATTTTAAAAGCTTGCCACGTAACTCAGCCCAGACACTCCATATCCATTTTGTCTTTTTCCTTCAAACCACTGGAAGATTTATATGTCTATTTTTGGGAACTGGCATGGTGAATTGCTCATATAATCTTAAGGAAAAAAAGAACGAAATTTACCACACTCTTACCCTAAATTCTGTTCTCATGTTTGCCCCAATTGATTCAGTTGTTTCCATATAAGCCACGTCCCCTCTTGCTGCTTACCATTTGCTACTGGTGACACATAACCAAATATGTGCATATAAACCCCTTACTTCAGTATTTTATGTTATAGTTTTAAATACTGCTTAGATGTGAGTATATATTATAGGAAAAATATCAGACCATTCCAATCCAACCATTTTCTCAACCGCATCAAGCTTTCTTATTGCACTTTCGTTTCAAAAGAAACGGGTCGCCTTTTCTTTACACTTTACACCAACTATATTGAATGGATGCACAAGATATTAAAAAATAAAAACGTATAATTTCTGAGCGCACTGGAGATTCAGTACAGAAACTAATAAGAAAAATCAGATTTTTTTATTTCCGGGTGGATGCTGGGTGACCTCTCACAGTGCCACACGCCGGTAGCACTGCAGTACTGTCCTGTGCTTGGAAAAAGGTGCACACAATTCTAAATCCAACTTACAGCAATGTTCGGATATTTTTAGACATCCCCAACTTTTTTTCTTATCTACCGTTTTACGTAAGTCGAATGGTCGCAAGTAAGCGAACGTCCGTATTGGAAAAAGCATTTGAGAGTTTGATTCATTTCAGAAAGTAGTCAACTGTCATGAAGCCAGGTGAAAATGTCATGTTCATGCTGAAAGCGTTTTTTTGTTTTTGTTTTTTT
The DNA here is from genome assembly GCF_059441175.1 of Urocampus carinirostris. NCBI lineage: Eukaryota > Metazoa > Chordata > Actinopteri > Syngnathiformes > Syngnathidae > Urocampus > Urocampus carinirostris. The sequence goes on along the minus strand of NC_142360.1, from coordinate 14,375,292 downwards.
GAAATCCTAAACATTTTCATCATTTTCTGGTTGACCTTCATCACACATTGTAGATCTTAGACATTTTAATTCTGGAGTACTTGCAGCCCAGATATTAACAGTGTGATCTCACTTATGCTGAACTGAAGGAAGCTTAGCAGCATTTCTACACATTACTGTCAGCCCTTGACATTCGAGATGTTAAAGCCCAAAAGAGGGTACAAATGACAGCAACGGAATTCATAGTGGGCAATTTAAACGAGGCATAGCGAGGCATTGATTTATCTCATCCTCTGCTGGCAGATAGTAAGCTACTTTAATGAGCCATAATGTGTCCAAGTCCATATTTCAAGTGCAATGAGGGATTTCTCCTGTGCCTCGTTATTTTTTTTAAGTGAAACATTTCATATACAAGAGCGCCAGTTTTCTTAGCCTTTTACTTCCTCAAAGGTCACAGAGAGACCTTAGACTTGACCACAATACCATAAAAATATATAACAGATAGCATTCATCTTTGTGTTTGTGTGTAGGAATACATAAGATGCATTTTACTGATTTTCAGCCCATTTGGTTCAAACTCAACTGTGAGCCCATCCAGCCTCAGCTCGGTAGCCTAGATGGTAGGGCGCTCGCTCCGAGAATGGGAGGTCGCTGATTCAAGCCTCGGCCGAGTCATTCCTAAGACTTACAACATTGGTACTCGTTGCCTCCCTGCTTGGCGCTCGGCATTAAGGGTTGGACTTGGGGGGTTTGGTCACCTAATGACCAGTGTTCCCTCCAAGCTGCGCGCGCAATTGCGCACTGCTAGCACATTCTCAGCGCACAAGAAAATCTAGCCAGCGCACAAAAATTAGGGCTCAAAATTACTAATTAAGAAGCGACTCAAGTCAAAGTTACAGTGCATGAAGGTAAAAATACATGGGTTCCCCTGACGTTGTGTCCTAAATGCCGTATTTTGAAGTCAAGTCGAAGGAGGACGAAGTTGAGTAAAGTTAGTAGAGTTTGTCGGGGAACCGGCTTCTTCGGCTCGGCTCACTAAAAGGAACCGGCTCTTTCAGGTCCTAAACGGCTCTTCGGGTTGTTTTTGCTTCTTTAATCCCACCATGACCAAATATTATGTAAAATTATGCACAAAATGACTTAAAGGAAGGGGGGAATACAACAAAAAAGAAAAAAATACCAAAATGAAGAAGTAGTGAAAAGCTGAGAAAAAAAGAAAATAAAGAAATGTAGGAAAAAAGTAAAGAGAGAAAACATAAGAAAAAGTTTGTGTTGCATTCAAATAATTTCCAAATATATCATGTGAATCTTGTTGCCAACATTGTACTTCCACTAAAAAATGTGATTAGGTACAGTTCTGTATCTTACAACCGACTAAACAAGCCCCCAAAATGTAACTTGATGTCAAGTTTTGGACATGTTTGATAATTAATTATCTTGCCACAATTGGGATTATGGTTGCTCACTGTTGTTAAAGCGCTGCTCACAGACTTTGTGTGAATGCTCAGACCCCTGGAAAATTAGAGGGAACATTGCTAATGACTCCCAACACAGCAGTTGGGTCTAAAATGGCGGCGCCCTGTTTGGCTGCGGCTGCATCGGCTCGCTACAGTTTAACTGTACGGGTCAGGTGTATCGACATTTTGTTTTGTGTGCATGGTTACAAAGAATGACAATACAAGTAAATTCTATTCTATAATTATATTCTATCCACTGAGAGTTAGAAAGGGTGCCTCTAATTTAACAGAAATGCCTCATTGGTAAAAAAATCAGTGAGATGCAATATTCAGGACAGCAGACATCACGGCTGCAGCTAGGAAATGTGTGCATGTGTGGAAGACGAGAAGAGGTGCTTTAATAAAACCCTTGATTTCAATAAAATTATATCAAAATAGTTCTCCAAAACACCCTCAAGGTGGCAGCAACTTTCTATAAAGGAACATTTCCAAGCATTCGAATCACAGGCATCTTTGTGTGGCAACCATATAATCACAGGCGATAAATGACACATACGGAGCCAGAGCGAAGCAGAATCGGAGTGTTAGCTGCCAGCCGTCTTTTTCCCGGTCAATTTATGAAAGAGAAAAATACGTGTGGAAGAACATATCTAGAAACTCTCTGACAATGAAAAACTGTTTAAAATGGTTGATATTGAAGGTAAGTGCAAGTGATGAACAAACAGATTCGTCTGGAGCAGATCTATCTCAACCAAAACGGAGTGCATTTTACAAAGCATTTTTTTGTAATCTGTATCCAAAATTAGACTGAGAAACATTTCCATCATTTGAACATTACTATATTAGTGTTGGTTGTCAAAGGGGAAGTTAATTGGTGGGTAATGTATGGGAGAAAACATGATCTCAATAAATTCTAAATAACTTTTGTTGTTTCCATATTAAGTTCACTTGTGTAAGGTTTATTAAATCTAGTTATTTGTAATTTTCTCTATTATCTCTATTATTCACGTCACAAATGGCTCTGATGGAATGTACTTGAGTTCATACTATTTTTATTACTTATTCTCTATTTTTCTACTCTTTTATATGATTCTGTTTAAAATATATGCACACTTTCAGTCTTTATTTTGAAGGATACAGGAAAGTCATCGTGGTATGTTTTTACAACTGCTTGACTTCTTCCAAATAAAAACATTCAGGTCACTGGGCCACGGTGAGAGAAAGGGAGTCATTCAATGGAGTGGGTCCGTTTTTCTCCCCGCGGTTACTGGAGGCCTCCTGTTGATATCAAACCTGCATCTTCCTTGACTCTCATATCAGCCAAAGATTAATATCCCAAATTAATCTGACATTTTGGTGCCGATACGACCCGGAACGTGACCCACAGCAGTCGTCTGACTGAGGAACGGTCTGGAGGGAGAACTTTTCAACAGTTTTTTTTTCAAACAAAGGACCACCTGACTGGTTCTTCTTTTTCTCTCTCCCATCGAGTTTCAGTCAACGACCTGGGAAAACCGTTCTTCGAACAAGGGGAGGCTGATCTGATCAATCAGGTGGGATGCATTTTTGATATTAAGATTAAAAATAATTAAGGAAAGCCATAAAATGAAATAAGAGGTTGACAATTGGGGATTCATTAGCGAATTATTAAATTGGTTCGAGGGTTGTGCCTCACCGAGTCAAATATGATTGTGTATGTCCATATATATATATGATACATATATATATATATATGTGTGTGTGTGTGATTCATATATTGACGAGCCGATTACCGGATTCGAGGGTTCGCCTCATCGCTAACGGTGTCGGTAGAGCCTGTACGATTGATTACTAGTCTCAATCGAATGAAACTAGAGGAATAGGCCTCGTTTCAGTTGCTGTTAACGGAAAGTTAGACGGCACTTTTATGATATTACTAGAGGAATTTGCCTCGTAAATCAGAGAGAGAAGACAGGCATAAAGTGGTTCGCAATTGAGAATATATAATCTCTGCAGTCGGCAGAGTCCTCTGTTTGAAATCATTTTAAAATGATCAGGCAAAAATAAAATAACCCAGAATAAATACGTGGCTTAAAGAGGGAATTCGGGGAGTATTGTAGGAGTCTGTCTGTGGGCCCTATGTCTGTCTGTGTACGTGATTTATGTATCTGAGCTGTTAGTTACTTTTTGCATGTCCCTAACCCCTCCCGCATTCCTCTGGTGTCCTTTGTCTTATGTGTTGTGTACTGCGCATGCGCTCGCCGGCCCACGGAATTATTCCTGCGTTTTGGAGGGGGGGAGAAAGAGAGGCAGAACAAAGGATTCCTTTACACTCTCCTCTCCTTTTTCACTTGAAAATTGATAATTTAAGAAAGAAGAAGTTAGGTAAAATACAATTTGGTAATTTTACACGGATAAATTAAAAGCAATACCAGGAAATAAAATTAATAGAAAAAAAAAAGGCCATTTTTAGTTTAAAATTAGCAAGTCAAAGTTTAATAAGATCAGGAATAAGCTATTGAGAGATACTTTTCTTTGTGGGTGACATTTGTTTAAGAAAAAATGGGCCAGGCCCAAAGAAAGATGCTAGCAGAGGACCCAGATGTGAAATTTATGAATAGAATACACCCTGATAGTTCAAAATATTTGGAGAAATGGCTAAAGAAAGGTTTTAATCAAAAACTGAAGGAAATAGAGACAAAGCTCGAATTGAAAACTGAGTTAATTCACAGGAGAAAGGAAAGGGCTAGGAAGGGAAGAGACACAAGTGAGATAGACTCACAGATAGGAATATTACATCTGTGGATTGATCAGAGTAAGAAAAGAAGGATGGATATTGCTAGCAAGGAAGAGAGAAAAATGTTACGCATGAAGATTGAAGCAGAAGAAGAAACTGGGGTGAATGGAGAGATAGTCAGGAACAGAGTGAGGAGAGAACAGGAGCAGAACGAAGCGAGGGTTAGAGAAGAGGAGTATCAACGTACGGCTGTCAGCGACAGGCATAAGAGGGATGAGCGAGCAAAAGGAGGAAAAGTTGGGGGTGAAGAAAGAGAAATTGAAAAGCACCACTCTCCAATGGGAGGCCGCACCAGAGGCAAGACTTTTCAAGCAAAGAATGAAGAGATGAGTACATCCGCTCCAAAACAAACGGCAAGGATCAACATAACCACCACAAAACCAGCCAACTTGTACCCCCAACTGCCTGATTCGTCCATCCCAACAAATCCTATGTATCCAATGATAGCTGTTGCAAATCCAGCTTTCGGAGTTTTGGGCCAAGAAAGACAAATTCACGTTTATTGCCCTTGGACCCAAACTGAGATGAAAGAAGCCTGTGCTTCCATCCCTCCTTTAGAGCAGAACGTGGGAAGATGGATTGAAGCACTTAGGGAGCTTGTCAACAGCTACAGGTTAAATGGCCCAGAAATTGTGACGGTCCTCAGATACTTTTTAGGATACAGGGTAGGACGGGTTATGGGGAACTTCAACCCCCTCGATGTCAACCAAGTCGCACGTCCATATGGAGATGATTTGACTGCGGATTTCACCCAAATTATGGACCGAACAAGAGAAGCTTTCACCAAGCCACCTGATTTTAGCTCCGTCACCCAATGCCGCCAGGAAGCAGGAGAATCAGTCAGGCAATATGTCGAAAGGCTGACGGAGAAAATGAGAAACTGCAGTGGAGTCCAAGAAGCTGAAGCCCCGGATACACCTTTCCAAATCATGCTAAGGTCGGCTTTCCTAGATGGTCTGGAAGACAGCATCGTCAATAATATAAGAAAACATCTGATCACCTGGAGAACAGCCACAATGAGTGATCTAGTGACACACGCCATCCACGCTGAAGATCTGAAGAGGAAGAAGCAAAGCCAGACAGCTGTTTTCACCATAACAACACTACTTGAAGGTCTTTCCGCCGCTGGAAACACCCCATCTGCGCCGATGTATTATGAAGAAGGAAGAAGAGGTCGTGGAAGAGAGAACGGCCGTTTAACCGGAAGATGGAAAAGACGTCCAAAGAAAAACGACAACTGCTACAATTGTGGAAAATATGGACACTTCGCAGATGAGTGCAATTCCAAGCCGAAACCAAGACATTATCATAAAAATAATAATCCTCAATCATCCGAAGATTGACTAACCGACAGAGAGATAGACAAGGAGGAAGATGAGGAGAACTTTGATGAGACTAAAGATCTGCTACCAACTCCCATTCTGGATCTCAGTGTATAGTACCGTTAGGATTACAAACCTATTTTAAAAATGTTTGTAGATCTTGTTTGGTTTGTTGCCGACACAACGTCCAAGGTAACATTAGGCCAAAACGAGGGAAGACCCCAGCTGGGACTTACCCTTTTGAAATCGTACATATGGATTACATTGAACTGTCTAAAAGTGGTCCATATAAATACTGTCTTGTGCTTGTTGATTCGTTTTCAAAATGGGTAGAAATTGTACCGTCAAAATATAACAATGCACTTTCAGTTGCCAAAGCCATTTGTAAACACATCATCCCGGAGCATGGCATTCCAAGAGTGCTCTGGAGTGATAATGGCAGCCATTTTGTCAATGACATTATTGACAACATGGCTACCCATCTGGGTATAACACTCAGATACCACTGTTCCTATCATCCACAGAGTGCAGGGCTTGTTGAAAGAACTAATGGGACAGTTAAACTAAGACTCAAAAAGACAATGGAAGAAACAGGCAAACCATGGCCTGAATGTCTAAGTCTAGTTAAAACATATATGAGAATTACACCAATAAACACAGGCATCACACCATTTGAGGCTGCGCATGGCAGACCTTTCCACCTTCCAATGTGGGAAGGTCAGCCATTCTCAGAAGAAAAAACCAAGCAGATCCAATGACAGAGTGGTTATGTAAACTATTTAGAGAGAAACAAGTTGTGTCTGCAAATGATCTGCCGCCTGGTTCTATTCCTTTGTTTCAGGAGACAGTGACTCCTGGTGACCTGGTGCTCGTAAAAGTGGTGAAAAGAAAGAGCTGGTCCAGTCCACGTTGGGACGGGCCATATACAGTCCTGCTCACCACGCCGACAGCTATAAAGATAGCTGAAAGAGACACCTGGATTCACCAGAGTCACTGCAAAAAAATCACCGAACTCAAATAAACATGCTTGTCACCATCCTAGGGTGGGGACTCATCCTCACCCTGCTCCTCTTGCCAGCCCAATCGATGCAAGCCAACATCCGCACGAAAATTTGGGGTCCAGAAAGCCAACAAACGACATGTCCTGTCATAAAGCCAATAGAAGGGGAATACACCTGGTCAAGGTGGTGTATGTGCACTGATAGGAGAACACTTCTGCACCTACATCCCGGATGAAAACACATTGACCCAGGAGAAGGACGTTCAGCCGGGATGGCTCGATTGGCTGTACTCTGGCAGCTGGTCCCAGATTCTGGTGAAGATCCTGGCACCATTTGTCGGAATCCTAGTGATCTTTATTCTCCTGTGTGGCGTATGTTCTTGCTGCATCGTGCCCATGACAAAGAAGATGGTGTCAAGAATGTTTATTGCTCATATGTACCATTACAAATTGATTTCTGTCCCACAATACTCTGATGATGATGATACTGACCCAGACAGCGTTGTCTAATGGACTTATCCCTACCAACTAAAAGGGAAAACCCCCTCACTGTATACACCACTGACACACGAAGATCCGAGTGGGTAAGGCCGGTCGGGCCCCTGCTTACACCGTCGTCGGCAGGCGACCTACGATGTCACACAGGCTCGGGTTAGGCCCTGTGGGGACCAACGCGCAGGCAGGATTTCGTTTTTTTTGTTTTTTGTGTGTTTTGGTTTTTGTTTGTTTTAGCTATGATTCTTAAAGTTAACCATCACTTTTTACTACTATGTTTTCTATGTTTTATAAGAAACACTCTCGACCTCATAAAAACGAGGTGGGAGGAGGGGAATTTTTTCCTTTACGAAGGTTTTTCGCCCCTCCACAAAGCTACCAACCTGTTGGATTTCTTAATGATGTGTAAACTTGAAACCTCTGGTATTGTTTTCACGGATGTTCTTCGAAATTTACAACAGGGGGGAAATGTAAGGTTTATTAAATCTAGTTATTTGTAATTTTCTCTATTATCTCTATTATTCACGTCACAAATGGCTCTGATGGAATGTACTTGAGTTCATACTATTTTTATTACTTATTCTCTATTTTTCTACTCTTTTATATGATTCTGTTTAAAATATATGCACACTTTCAGTCTTTATTTTGAAGGATATAGGAAAGTCATCGTGGTATGTTTTTACAACTGCTTGACTTCTTCCAAATAAAAACATTCAGGTCACTGGGCCACGGTGAGAGAAAGGGAGTCATTCAATGGAGTGGGTCCGTTTTTCTCCCCGCGGTTACTGGAGGCCTCCTGTTGATATCAAACCTGCATCTTCCTTGACTCTCATATCAGCCAAAGATTAATATCCCAAATTAATCTGACAACTTGTCTCAGTTATTCTACATTTTTTAAATTGTATCCACTGAAAATATTTGAATTTTTCGTACGTCAGTAATTTAGTATTAGTAGTATTTTATTTGTACCTACTTTTCCATTAGAGGCGTTCCTTCAAAATGAATAGATGCTATTGCATTGGCTTAACACATAGTTACAGTAGATATTGACAGATTTTGAAAGTTTGGGTTGTTCTGAAATTAAAAGGGGCCAAAAATGTCCAAATATGTGTGCAACTTGAGTTATAATGATAACATGATGCATTATGCACAGAATCACAGTGGCCAATTTAATCATCCACAATTTAGTTGGCGTTGTGGAATTCAAACACTTAGAACAGTATTATGGTAGTTGTATATTTTTTGTGTTTTGTAGTATTTCTGCAATATTTTTGTAGTATTTTGTACAGCCCTTTAAGACTTTTTGTGATAAAGGGCTATACAAAGTAGCATGAATTGACTCACCTGGAGGGACCTGGCATGACCTTCCACCATCTCACTGCTACAGGAACCCAAAAAAGTTCAGGCACAAAAAAAGAGGAAAACAAATGTAAGGTTTGGTCACTTTGAGTCACTGTAGTTTGTATTTGTTCTTGTACTTTGTAGCACTTGTTTTTGGTCACACTATACAATACAGTGGCATCTAGTTTTATATACTCAACAACCTTAACGTCACTAACACCGATTACCTGAAAAGTGCATATTAATATTCGGGAGAAAAAAACAGTGTCATTCACCTCAAAGCAACTCTCAAAGAGCCTGCTCAAAGAGCCCATATGTTCACACATCACTACCACACTTAACTCCCAGGTGGTTTGGGCAGTACTTCCTTTCCTTTGATTATATAATTCAAGATGTTAGAGTCCATAGAATGGAGATGTTCAATTATGAAAAGCCAACAGGAGGAAATGATTAAAAATGGAGACCAAGGAGAGGAGAGACAGGGGAATTAGCCAAAGTCTTTAATTACACTTTTTAGAGATTAATCAAAGTGAGATATGAGCTTCATTTCCCGCTCATCTTAATCTTCATCAACGGATGATGAAGAGAATCCCGCTTTAGAAATTTTAGTAGCTGTGCATGCTTCCATACTTCTTTTCAGAATTAAACGTTTATGAATCTTATACGGAGGTTTAAAGCAGAGGAAAGACCCCAAATTACCCGAAAGCTTCCTACTTTGGATTTTCAAATAATTCTATTAATGTAGCAGTGTAGCACAAATTGATGTCATTCAAGATCATAACTGAGCTTTGGACCAGGTCAGCTCAGCTTTCTTAAAACTGACAAAACAACACATCCTCGACAGGCTTGAAATGCAAATTTGAGCTGTTTTTGCCCTTCTAAATCCGTTTTATAATCAGAGCTGGCAACTTGCATTATTCTTAATACTCACTAAGTGGCGTTATACTTGTGGCAATTATAACAAAAAGCTTTGAAGAAAATATATCGACCCTGAGAACAAAGCTTTGTTTTGGTCAGCCAATTTGGGTCAGTGCTGAAGGTTCTCATGATCTTGCATTTCATTACGATTGTTTTGTCAGCTGAAGATGTCACATTTTTTACATCAGTACATCAGCTCACCAGTCTCATACTCTGATCAGATTTTTTTTTTCCTTGCCTTCTTCTTTTTCTTGTTTTTAAAATTATTTCTACCACTTTGTTATATTTTGTTTGCCATTCATTTCTGTTTCCACATCCATGTTGATAGTTCTTTTTCCACAATGAAGTTTCAGATCAGTGAATGTTGTATAGGTTGTTTGTGCAGCCCTGTGACACTTTTTGCGATTGAGGGCTATAACACTAAATGTGTTTTGACAAGTGATTATTGAGTATCCAATTAATTATGTTACACAATATGTTTTATTTTTGTTCTTCATTGTGATGTATTGATCCTAGGTAGTGAGGAGGTATGTTATTGAAATGAAGTCCAAAAAAAGGATGAGCAGTTTTAATGTATGAATATATATATATATATATATATATATATATATATATATATATATATATATATATATATATATATATATATATATATATATATATATATATATATATATATATATATATATATATATTGAAGGTAGGGTTTAGTAAGCTCTCTAATTACCCATAGATTTCACGATTGATCTGAAAAATGTTCTGCTCTGTTTGACTGATGGAGGTGCATTCCAATAAAAACACTGCCAGTTGCTGGGGGACAACCAGCCACTTTAGATGAGATTCTTCTTCTCTTTTCTTTCCTTTTTTTTTCTCTTTCCCCATACAAGTCACTTTTACTTTGTCCCTTCGTGCCCGAAGGCTAATTGAGACTCAAAATAGGGAAAAGAGATTGAATTGCAGATTGAATTGCATCCCAAGGTCATTTTAGCTGTGAAGAGATACTTGGAAGACAAACTGCCACCTTAGGGCATCACAGGCTTGCCATTTTCTCTCAGAAACCTCCATAAAAGATGGTCATGTTTAGTTTGAGTCCTGTGTTGGCTGTTAAAAACGTTGCTGTGACTGTATGTATGCCAGTGGTTGGTTTCATGTGATTACTCATGACTCAACCAGTCCTGGAGGTTGCATGCCTTTTGCTTTTGTTGTCTCACACCTCCCTCTGCAATGGTTTTAATGACTGTAAATTACAATTCATTCATTGCAATTCAAGAGATAAAGGAGGGATCTAAAACCAATTTGACACTGACCTTGAGATTGGAAACATAATGTACAATACTAGAATCCCTTTAATTAGTTGCATATTTTCCAGCCTATGTTGTGGATGTTGGCAATGTTTCTTTTCAGCTTCAAATTTTAAATGCAATGTTCAACTGTGGAACATGGGACTGCAATCTAATTGGAGAATGTGTTATAGAAGGGTTCTCAATCACATTTTTGCTAAGGGCCACATCAGTGTGATGGCCTTCCCCAAAGGGCCTGATGTGACAAGATACAATTGAATAGTATGTAAATTAAATGTCACTACTATTTAATATAGACTAACTCATTACACACATTACATTAGCATTGGAAAAAAAGCATATATACAGTGGTACCTCTACTTTCGATCGACCCCTCTTACAAATGTTTCGTTTTTCCAAGTTCGTGTTTGACTAAAATCGTCCTCGCCATACGATCAGTTTTCCAGTATCCGGATTAAGTAACTACCATTAAATGTTAATGCAGGTACGCACTAACAGCATAGTGCGTGTATCAGCTAGATAAGACTCCTGCTACCCCTTTGCATTAAATTGCCGAATGGTCTAGTCAGTAATTCATTAGTTGTATCTAGGAAATGAAGAACTGAGAGGTGTTACGCCAGCTGCACTCTGGTTAGGTTCACACAGTTTAATGCCGATTTACGATTTTTGGGGTGAAATCAGATGTTTTTGTGAAATAGTTCACGTTTCCAACTTAGTGCAACGTATGTGATCTTTTGTATCACTGCCACAGGTGCCCAGCATGTGCAGAAGAGGACACATAACAAAACAAGCAATGCACTCAGATTTACTCATGGATGTTAACACCAGAGCATATCTAGAAATGTAAAATTCGTTGTACTACCGGCGGTAGCACATGTACGACTTTATTATTTTATTATTATCATGAACAGAGCCAGGATTTTGACTATAGAGTTTTGTCGAGCAGTGGCAGCAACGACTGCCCAGAGAGACGTATGGTTGCAGAGTCACAGTTCAGGTTGGATGAATACATCTTGACCATTCACACAGCAGCCGTATTCCAAAGGATCATATGTTTCGGATTGAGGACCACATATGAAAATGGCCTAGGTCCGGTGTGAAAATAATCAGATATATGCTGTTCGGACCAACTTTAAATGAATGGATACAGGTAGCGTTTGTGCAATAAAAATCAGATTTCCCTTCAGTTTAAACCGAGCTTCTGACAAAGACAATGATCAAGAGGAGCTGTTATCAACTGCAGAGAAAAACTGCAGGCTTTATAACAAAGAAATCCTAATAAAGCCAGAAGCAGACGAGCAATGGAAATGTTTGATAGAAACAGTTTGAAACATTTTAAAAACACTATGCAATCGAGACAGATGCAACAATCGCTGGATTGCTTTTTTATGCGTCTAGTGGCACAGTGAGTGGAAAAGCCTACCAAGTAGATTAAATTTTCACTGACTTCTTACATTGTATCGTTTTCATTCGGTTATTGTTGTTGTTTGGACTGCTCTTGGTTAGCAAAGCTTTGTTTAATTTAATTTGCACTCACTTGTATGGGTGGGGCGCGTCATTGGAGGTGTCCTTGATTGGTCGAAAGAAGAAAATTTTCTCGACTAAGGTTGTGTTAACAATGCCCACCTAAGGTCAAATATCCACACTTTTATCTTACTTTTTGCAGCTCTGTTTGGGACGCAAAACACATTTGCTACAAGGGAAGGAGGGGGTAAGGTTAAAGAACCATCACAGTTTTTCAATAGTGTAGCATGAAAATTGTATAAGTAAGAAAAGCCATGTTTTAAATGCAGCCCAAACGCCAGCCCTCACCCCTAAAAACATGAAGAAACGTTTATTCAAACGTTTCTAAGAAAAGCACGTACTTGCACATGCATCAAGAATAACCTAAGATTATGACTTTAACTTTTGAGATTTTAGCAGGGAGAACATACAGAACCTTTAAAGTGATAAATAAATGACAAAAAAAAATACAATTGGCCAGTTTTAAGTCAATATTAAATTGGCACAAAACCGCCAAAGAAGTAATTTAAGGGTTTCTAAAAAAAAAATCCTATCTGACTAGAACTATACTGAGACCAATAAAATGCAAATAACTAAAGTAAGTTCATTGTTTTGAGCTGAATTGTCTGTGTCATCGATAACAATGTAGTAAAACATTGTTTGTGACAAGCTTAGAGACATGGCACTCCAGGGTAAACACACTATAAAGACTTCAAAGAGAAAATAATATAAAGGCTGTCAGGATAAATATTTATAAATATTTACAACGTGTTGCTTGAAGACCAGCCTAAGTGACAATGATTATAATAACAAATTTATTGTTACAAAAGTGCAATGAAAAGCAATGCAATCACATTTATCAACAACTAACAATCTCAAATAATTCACAACATATATATCCATATATGTTTCACAAACATGCGCGCTTGTTCATCGTGGTGATGGCCCTGAGAAGAAACTGTCTTTGAGCCTGTTCATCCTTCTTTTAAGAGACCTTTAGAACCTACCACAAGGCAACAGGTTGAATATGTTGCCAGAGTCTTTTAGAATGTCGATGGCTCTGGTGCAGTATCGCAAGCCGGCAATGTCCTCCAGACTGGGCAGAGAGCAGCCAATGTACTATAGTACTCAGAGTAAAAAGGCTGGTTATGATGAAAAGTATAGCTTGCTACAGTTGCACAGTAGCAAGCTATATTTCCTGAGAAGGATATACAATGTTTTTGAGATGAAGTTTTCGAGGACTATGTTAGGAGTGACAAGATTGGATAAATTGAGACATGAAATTGTGAGAGACAGAACTGGAGAAGTAGCGGAACAAGGCAAGCACGTCGATTAGAATGTACTTGGTTGGTTTGGACACATGGAGAGGATGGATGAGGAGCGAATGTTGAAGAGGATCTACACAGCAGAAGTAAATGGAAGGAAACCAAGAGGAAGGCTGCGATTGACATGGATGGATGGTGTTATGAGTGCACTGCAGGAAAGAGGTCTAAATATAGTGGATGCTAGAGCTCTTGTTGGTGATAGGAATGAGTGGAGAGTGTTGTGAAAGCATAGTGGGATGTTTGGACGCGTTCTAAGTGATGGGCAGGGCACCAGAATGATACGGCAAGGGTAAACCAGCGAAAGCTGTCGGGCCCTGCTGTTGAACAGAAGAGTGTGTTGTGTCACCCTGACCTGAGTGACATGGCCGCTTTTGTGTGTCCCGTTTCATCTGGAGGGACGAAAGCATGACCAACTTGGGAGCCGAGTTGCTTAACTTGTTTGGGTGTTTAGGCATTTAGGCCATGGTCACATTTTTGTGTTGTTTTTGCTACTTTTTTCCATTTTCCTTTTCTTTGTTTTTGTGTATGTGTTTGTCTTGCTGTCGGTCACCCCTCTCAAGGGATATGACAGGGAAGATAGATATCTGACAGCACCTGACTCGTGTCGTTTGAAAACAAAATGCCTCTATGATGTGGCTTTTGGAAGTGAACGAAGCTCCTAATCGATCAACAGCTCGTTCACTCTGAGACACCTTTTTTCTCTTGTGATTGGTCGATATAGACTTTTTGGGGTGACTGTGTTATTGACTTCAAATGTGTTTATCATAATAAAGTTGAAATTATTATTGTATTAATTGTCGATTTATGAATATTTTATAGAATGATCTGTCTTTTTCAGTGTTAATGTGTTTTTATAAAAATGTAAAGTGTTTAATTTATTATTTTTATTTCTCTCTTTCCTTTTGTAATTGTTTGTTTTGTTTGTTTCTTTTTTGTAGTTTTTTTTTGGTATTTATTTCACCCCATTTAAATGTGATTTATTACTATTTTTTTACATTGGTATTACAATCAAAATGGTACATTGGATGCATACTTTGGTTGTTAAATGTGTCCATTTTTAAACCAGTTCAGAATTATCAAGCCTATGCTTGTACCGTACACAGAGGCAAGGATGTGTTTTAAATAATTAAAACATAATTGATGAGAGTTATATCCATTTTCATTTGTGTCATTGCCCTTGCAAGACAATGACAGATGTGCAATAAGTTTCCCTGTATTTCATTTGCTAATTATCTTGCGGTCTAGCCACATGAGAAGAGAGAAATATAATTATCAAGGGGGTCAACTGCTGTACTTTTTTTTCCCCACAAGAATCATTTGCTCCCATAGAACATGCAATAAATCGGGCAACAGGCGCGCCCCAATGGCCGACCTGCCAATTAATCAGCCACATAGTACACAGCTGGACCTTGGGGAATGTAATGTTACACCAAGTGGACAGTCAATAAATCTAACGGAGACCTATTTCTCGGGAGCGTGAAAGCAAAACACAGAAGATAAATGCTGAAATCTATATTCATCTCTTCTCATAAGCATTATAGTGGGTTGAATAAATTGTTGCAGCTGGATACGTTTGGAAGAGACAGGGTCAACACCCCAATCTCGTTATGATTGAGCACTGAGGGACCCTTGTGTTCCTCTGAAAGAAACAAACGGAAAACTGTTGGTTTGTGTTCATGATCATTTGCCATTGTTTAACCCAGCTATTGTGTTCAGGTAACACACCCCATGTTAGACTCGGGTCGGTCATGACCCCAAGTCTAAAATCATCGTTTGGTTACCTTGTTCGATTTCATATTCATAAAAATATTGATTTTTCTCAAGTTTGGATGTGCTGTTTGACCTTTTCTCTGCCAGTATAACCTTCAATTCTGATTTTGAAAAGATTGGAAATGAACCTCAAGATAATTATGTTAAAATGTTTATAAAAATAATGCTTGTTACTAGGGCAGGGGTGTCCTGCATGTGTTTGGAGTTTCCCTGCTTCAATACAAGTGATTCCAATCACCTGGATAATTATCGAGCTTTCACAAAGCTTGCTAACAAACTGAAAATTGGCATCACCGTGTTAAAGCAGAGAAACCTCCAAAACATGCAGGACACACGGCTCTCGAGGACCAGGTTGGCGTAGGGGATTACAACACATTTGCTAAATATTTTCATTTTAGTATTATTGACTATAATAACAATTAAAACCAGTTCAGGGTGCTCCGTGATCACTGCCTAAAGATAGCTGGAATGGGCTCCTAGCACCCCTGCAAACCTAGTGAAGATAAGCGGCGCAGTCAACGGATCGAGGGATAACATCTACAGTTGTAGCGTCATTTTTTTTTTTTTCAGAAATACTACTTAATAATAATGTGTCCAGATTCCCTTCTGGATATAGCTAGTGTTTTATAAGCTTGGTTTCATAGCTGGATCAAAACTGACCCTAACAATACAAATGTAACCATTTATATTCAATACTTTTATATGTAGTTTCCCACCCAACCCAACCAAGGGGTCCAACTGCCCAATGATAGCTGGAATGGGATCCAGCACCCCCCGCGACCCCAATGAGAATAAACAGCACATCAAATGGATTTTTTTTTCCTTGATTTATTTTAAAATGAACATTCCTGACAAAGTCAAACAGCCTTAATGCAATTATATACAACATGTGGTTTTTGTCTACATTTTAAGTCCAAAAGAGGCCGGTAAAGACTCGTGACCCTAACTCAAGTGATGGGTTAAAACCCGGGAAAGCATGGAAAACCCAACTTAATTAAGTATTTTTGATTGACAAATGTTCAAATAATCCACCAGACTATCTTGGAAATAGAATATTGACTGACACTGGCATTGATTTTAACTGTAACTGCAGGCAATGAGCATATTAATGAAGAGCCAGTGAACAATTCATGTTGCATTTATGCCCCCCTGCTAGAAGGATAAGATAAGAAAATTCCTGGGGCTATGCTATGTGTCAATATGATGGACACTCCTATTAGGAAATCTCAGGGAACACATAAAGCTCCTTGCAGCACGCCGATTGGATGCAAATTTTCTAACGCTCCATCAAGGATGTGTCAGAGTTCTGTCTCCATAAGTTGACATCAAGCTGGGATATGCTTCAAATCTCCAGCCATTGTGTTAGAGTCTGGTTTAACTTGAAGCACCCTAGTTCTCTTATCTTTATCAGCCAAATATTTACAGTTTTTGCTCTGTGGCATGATGCATTGTCATCTTGGAAAATTAGTTTATCATCTCCCAATGTTTTTTTTCAATTGACAGAATAAGAAAGCTGTCCAAATTTCAATGTAAACAAATTGCAATTGCAGATTTGACCACAGCCATCTCTCTAGTGCTTTTGCCTGACATGCAGCAGCATATTATTAAGGACTATGGGAATTTTGATGTTTTTTTAGGCAGTTCTCTTTGTAAATCTCGCCGAGAACGCACCAAACAAGAGTTTCGGCCTCATCACCTTGTCCAACGCAGATTTGTGACTCATCACTGAAGACAACCTACATCCAATCATCCACAGTCCATTATTGCTTCTCCTTACCCCATTGCAGTCTCGTTTTTTTATGTTTAACCGTCAACAATAGTTTTTCTTTTAGCTTTCTGATATGAAAATCCAATTTCCAATTTTGCACAGTTCTGTAACATACATTGACTCCAACTTCCTTCCATTTCCTCTTCATTTGTCGTATTGTGCCTTTTCTGTTTACAAGACATATGGCCATTAGTTGTTTGTCTTGATGCCTTCATGTCTTCTTTGGCCGACCAGTATGTTTGACTTTAACAACCTTTCCATGTTGTTTGTTCTTGGTCCAAAACTTTGATAAAACTGACTGTAATGAGCCCTCATATTTGGCTACCATATCAGTAGAGTTAGCTTCTTCAAGAAGTTAGACGATCTGTCTTTGGTCTCAAGAGACATCTCTTTTGTTGGAGCCATGATTTTTGACAGTCCTTTTTATCCAGTGGCCCTTCAAGGTGTGACAACTGCACTGTGTCTACTGCTGACTACCGAGCAGACTCAATCTAAGCCATATGCTCAATTAAGGAAAGGAAATTGACTTGGTGTGTCCTTATTTTCTACTAAAAAGCACAGATTCCGATTTTTTTTTTTTTTCTCAAAATTGAGTGATTGCAATTACTTATCCCTAGTGGTCTCATGGGGGTGCTGGAGGCCATCCCAACTATCTTCGGGCAGTGGGCAGGGGACATCCTGAACTGGTTGCCATCCAGTCGCAGGGCACATGGAGACAGACAACTCACTCGCTCATTTACACTGAGGGACAATTTGGACCTGCCCATTAACCTGACATACATGTTTTTGGAATGTGGGAGGAAACCGGAGTGCCCGGAGTAAACCAACGCAATCACGGGAAGGACATATATATTTATACATGCAACCAGTCTTCTGGTTCTGAAAATAGCTCCCCCTTGATGGTTCGTATTGGTTTTCTCGAAAATGTGATTTCTAATTTATATGGAAAATAATTGACATAATCAGTGTCTTTAAGTGCTTGACTGTGCTCATTTTAACCGTACTTTTAATAGTTATAACTAACATGCTATTTCAGAATTTATTTCAAACTCCTAGCCCTTGGGAATAATCGGTAACCAAAAAGTAGCTTCTAAATAATACATATTGTCCCTTTTAATATAATTAATTAACTATTGGTGAAAGTTGTATTTATTTTTTATTTTTTTGTGTGTTTTATTGCAATTTTGTCAATATCTCAGTATGAGATTTTTTGGGGTTTGCCCTTTTTACCTCCTGGTTATTCTTCAGCGTGTGCTGCTTTGCTGCAACTAGGTCAAGCTCTGTTGGCCGCACACCACAGTGATTGAACGCATCATGGGTAGGAAGAGAAGCTTTCGCTCTTAGAGTATTTTTGGTTTTCCGGAACTGAATTGGGACAGCACAGTGGTGCCCCTCAAACATGTTCTCAACAACGGCGTTCAGAGCTACGGGTGGCGCTTCTTTGTCAGGTACTGTTTGTCCAACCTTTATCAATGTCCCATATATTTTTCCCATGTATTATATATATCTGAAATTTTACAATGTGCATGCGGTATAACATTTATTTGTAGGGGGAAAGCAATAAAATAAAAAATAAATAAACGTGTTACCAAGTAATGCGCTCTGAGTACTGTACTATGTTACTGGTCAAATATTGTAACCCAACAGCCGTTACAATGTGGTGCATCTCTAGGGCAGATCATCAGTAAAAATCTCAATTGTTCGTTAACTGTCACTCCTTTAATACATGATACAACAACACATAATTACAAAAATGTTTACATATAACTTCAAAGTTGACCTGATTACAGTTACGGAGAGGCTGTCTAAATCACAGCCTATGAGGAACTGGAATTTTCATGATGGAGATACTCTCCCAAGCCTATAGTGCCCGGATATATATATATATATATATATATATATATATATATATATATATATATGTATATATATATATTTATTTATTTTTTTATTTTTTTTATTTTTTTGCTGCAGACCATTTGAAGATATACTGCTCATGTATCCAGTATCCCGTATTGATCCCGTCTGTCTCATACTGTCCGGTATCTTGCTGTTGTATCCCGTATTCTGTATCGATCCTGTCCATCCCGTCCTGTCCGGTATCTTGCTGGTGTATCAGGTATCGATCCTGTCTGTCCCGTCCTGTCCGGTATCTTGCTCGTGTATCAGGTACCGATGCCGTCTGTCCCATTCTGTCCGGTATCTGCTCGTGTATCGATTCCGTCTGTCCTGTCCGGTTTCAATCCCTTCTGCCCAGCGATCGCCGAATCGCTGGCGTTTGTGTTCCCGCACATGACTGCCCCGTTCCCGTAAAATAAAGCTTGTGTCAAAACGTTACGCATCTGGGTCCACCGTCTGTTCGGGTTCTGACAGAGTGAGAGGTTGTTTTTTTTTTCAAGCTGAGTGAGCAAAGTAGATACGAAGTATAAGAAGACAATGGCAACTTATACTCGGACATCTTTGTAGCAAAATAAACTAAATCGTGAAAGTTTCTGTTATAGAGTAAAACCATCTGTAGACTGAAAGGAGTCTGTGAAATCCTGCATTGCTTCGTATAATAAGCAAGGCAAGTGGGTTGGAACTAAGATGGATGCGGAAGGAAATTGTGTGCTTTTTTTTTTTTTTTTTTTTTTTTTAAAGTTAGTCTGTTTTGCTGTGTGTAAATAGGGGCCATATTGATTTTTAAAGATGTATTACTTTTTAATAAGGGGGGTTGCAATCACTGATAAGGGGAGCAATTGGCTGAGGGTGCCAGGTATGCACAGTCCCAAAGTGGAGTTGAAGGAAACAATATATGGCTGCTTATTCTTTAGTTGGTAACAAACAGAATAACTCAATAAACCAGTGGTCTCCAACATGGTGACCGGAGGACAGCTGAAGTGCCCACATACATGTTCTGTAAATGTTTTACAAGTTCTAGGTCATTGTGATTTTCCAGTAAAACAAATTGTTTTAGTGGTTGACTGAGTCTATTTAACCCTACTTCCAATAAGTAACCTGGTAAGCTGGTTGGCGCCTTGCATGGCTGCATGGCTGCTATTGGTGTGCGAGTGTGTGTGTGAATGGCTAAGTGTGAAGCACATTGTAAAGCGCTTTGGGAGGTCTTCATTGACTTGAAAAGCGCGATATAAATGCAGACCATTTAGCATTTTAGTAATAACATAGAAAAACCATAAAAGTTGTTGTTTTAAAAATACTTCTCAAACTGGGTTTCCTTTGCGCTAATTAGTAGCAAACATTAGCTTCCAGCTTGAAAAAGGTTGGAGACCCCTGACATAAACTAATAAGAATGAAAACATCCTCTCATGCTAAACAGGCTCAGACATTTGAGGTCCCCAGCGTCCGTGCGTGAATACTAGTGACGCCCCCGAATGGACTTTTTGCCCACTACCATGCAAGAGACAATTTTCCTGTCATAATCCTTTGCTGTCGCCACTCATGCGGGTAAAACTTTGACAGTAGGTGGTGTACTTGTGCCATTTAGCTGGATTTAGCCTTGCACACACAGTCACACACACAATCCAAGAGTAGAATGGATGTACATCTCCAGAGACGACAATTGCAAAAAGAACGATTTATCATTAAAATATATGACCTTTTTTTTCATGACGGTGACAAATCATGCACATTTTCACCTGCCACGTCATCCCAAGTATGATTTGTCTCTCTTAATACTGTGTTGTTGGCTAACAAAATATGTAAATGATGTCAAAGTTGTGCAATCTGCCAAGGAGCCAGCTAAGCATTTCAAGTGAAATGGGGCAGATAATGGCGTTTAAAAACATTAAGACTATTTAACGAGCGTATTATTCTCCATGAAAAGGAATGTCACCTCCACTGTACCTCCCCTCTACTCAAACACTGGATAGCTAAGTTGAGACTGCATAAAAAAGCCGACTAAATATGTGATAAATACTACTGCAAAACTATATTTTGGGCTGGTGCATGTACAATCTTGATCAGTTGATGTTTTTAGGGTCAATAATGAAACAGTATGTTGAAGTAAAACATTAGTTATGCAGAATAATCGATCCAAATAAAATAATAGCCCGTATTCTTATTTTTTTTTTTTTAAACTGAGACAGGTAATTTATTGTTAAACTGAGACAGGTGATTCATATTGGTTAATAATTATGCTGTAGTTTTTAATTTTGCTACAGGATATGTTTAAACTGCATATGGAGGTTTCCTTTATTTTAGTCTTGTTTGTCTATACAAACCAATCGTGTGTCAGGACCAGAACAGAAACAGGACCCAACTGCGTAACGTTTCTCACAAGTTTTATTAAAGGGAAGAGAAAGGGTTGCGCCCATGATCCTTTGATTGCTGGACGCGGGAAGCAGGTCGCTCTGAACGCGGAAGTGGATCTTACGTGGCGAGCGATGGCAGGAACAAAAAAACGGGCCAGTAGCCAGGACAGGAGAGCAAAAAACGTGGTCGAGGTTCGGAAACGTGTCGTAAGCCCGGAAAGGAGAGTTGACATGGCTCGAGGACAAAAAGAGATCGAAAGCCAGGACCGTAGAGTAGACGTGGTCAGGATCAAAAACGGGTCGAAGCCGGGGGACAGACAGGAGCAAAAAACAGGTGTGAGTCAGGGTTGAAAAAGGCTTGCCTAATATTAACTGACGTTTGCAGGTGGACTGACGACAGGGGACAGATAGGAGTTGGTGTAAACAGGGACAGAAAGCCAATCAGAGTCCGAGGCAGTTGGCGCCAAAGTAGCGGGCACAGGTGATGAATATTTGTAATCATGACATTGTGTACTTAAAATGAGTAAAAATTATCTGCCAATGGATTTTTTAAAATATTTTTATTTTCATAACAAATCTAACTTTCTTTCAGTTTTATTTTTGTGTAGAAAAGAAAGTATTGAGATTAGAAAAAAATAAACAAATCTAACCTACACACATTTGAACCACTTCTATGTGGCTATTTAGTGTATAAAAATAACTAAATAACAGTAATATGTTGTAATATGTACTGACACAGATGAATGTTACAATTACATGGCTGATCACCAGAAGAAAGCCAGATACTGACCAATGGTTTGCAAGGATGAAATTAGGAAATTTCATCCAATACACTACACAGTCTGTACACACACTAGTTTCCGACTCCTCTCACAAAGACCACAACCTGTTTGACCCGCCACCTTAAAACGTCTAACAGGCTCAGAAACAATGTCTTACCTAGGACCATCACAACCCTAAACAGACACAGAAGACTGAAAACAATTCCTTGCTTATATCATTTTCTATTTCCTTACTTTTTCATATTTAGCAAAATGACGCAATTAAAGTCAATGTCACAACCAGAACACAATCAGGACCCAAATGCGTAGCATTAACCACAAGTTTATTAATAGAAAGAGGAAGGGCAGCGCCCGCGATCCGGTGCTCGCTGAACACGGGAAGCAAGCCTTTCATGCAATCGGATTGTGATCCGAATACGGAAGTGGATATTCCGTAGCGGGAGATGGCGGTGTCAAGGACGGAAAGGAGAGGATCAAAAAACAGGTCGGAGCCAGAGACCAACAGGTAGATCAGGAACGGACAAGTGGAAAAACGGGTGCAAACAGGCAGGAGTCAGGGTCAAAATGCTTGACTTGAAACAACAGAGGTTCGCTGATGGACTGACAACCGAAGAGTGAAAGGACTGGGTTTAAAAAAGGGACAGGGAACCAATCAGGTGGCCCGTAGCGACTGGCGCCAAATGAGCGGGCACAGGTGATGCTAATCAGTAATCATGGCGGTCAATGCACATTGTATTGCATTGTTTTCCTGATGTAGTTACAGTCTACAAGCGCTAACTTGTAGAATATTGCCTTTGTTATTATGATTATTTTTAATGATTTTTATTACATGTTTATCCTGGAGTTCCATGTCTAATCCTGTTGTGAACAATGCTCACTACATTGTTCTCAATGAAAAGAAAGACAATTCTAATTCTAAAAAATAAATCATACACACAAACACACCCAGTACAAATGTCAAATAAATACAAATAAATAATGTATTTAAATCATGTAGTATTTCAATCCGGGGATAGCGTTGATGTTTTTAAGCCAAAATATCTGCAAAGCTTTCTGAGACTCCTTTACCATATACATAAACCCTATTTTACAGAGAACTACGAAGCAACTGTACAAGAACAACGTAAAACTAAGAATTGTTAGTGTCTGTATTTTTCACGGGGTAGCGCTTTTTATTGAGTAGACAAAATGAATAGCAGAGCTTTTCAAATGAAAAAGTGTGTTGATGACAGACATTTTGGTGTACATGATCATTCGAGCACAGGAAATTTTGATGAATGATTAGTGTGCGTCTCAAGGAATAATGCTCCGTGGATTTAGCTGAGCATGTTTTTCTGTCATTTAATTGGAGCTATGAAATTACGAGGCATGCAAGGAGAATAGAAATGTCAATATAACTATGCTGGAAGACTGTATAATCTAGTGGTCATCAATGTGGAACCAGATAGCCGCCTAAGAACATCTGAGTAGCTTGTGGACCGGTTTTCAAAACAGCTCAACTTTTATGATCTAAACTAGTGATGGATTTCAATCTCACATAGTGAGGGTGGGGGATACTGAGAATTCTGGTATTGATTCTGATCCAGGTAAATACAAGGTAGTATTGATCAGTACCGATTCAATACCAATACTTTTTTGCTTGGTAATGTCATGATCATTTAATAATTGAACCCCTCTACCTTTGAGTTAGTTTAAAAACACTATAAACACAGCACAAACATTCTAAGTACTATTTTTTTAATTAAATAACCACAATGCAAACTTGAACAAGATTGTTGTTACATAAAACAGCTCAACAAACTACATACATACATATTTTTAAATTTCGAATTTCACTAAAAACCATCATATCGACAAAACGTTCTAGACCCACAAAAGCACCAAAAGGTAGAGGAAGATCCTTCTGTCACAGACCAGAAACGGACACACGACTCAATAGAGCTCGTTTTCTCAGTTATTATTTCGAAAGAGAGGGAGAGTAAGGCTTGCTTGCTTCATCCGAGGGCTGACGGACAACCGGAGCGAGGCGAGAGTGACACTTCCGTGTCGGACGAGGAGGAACGGACACAAGCGGGAATGGCCAGTCGTTGGCCGGGGCTGGAGATCATAGGCGGTGTCGAGTTCGTAACCGAGGTCAGTAACGAAGATCAGGCAGGAAAATGCTTAGCAAAAACTGAGTCTGACGAGAAGGCTAACTGAGCAGAAGGCAACAGTTCGCAACGATCTGACAGCCACCAAGAGGAAGCCGGGGGTTTTAAAAGGGAGTGTCCACCAATCAGCTGTCCGGGCTGTTGGCACTAATCAAGCTGCTGCGGGTGCTCTAAATTGGCAATCACAACACCTTCCTATCATGACAAAGTTATCCACATGCTAAAGGAAGGTAACAAAAACATGATGGCCATAAAATATCTAAAGTAAGCAAAAAGGGTCCTGAGGTTATTTCCACAACACTTAAAAAGCAGTAATGCAGTACAGCAGGATGATTATTTCTAAACTTCCTATTTGACAGTACAGAATTTCCATCCATACATCTATTTTCTGTGCCGCTTATCCTCATAGGGATGCGGGGGTACTGGAGCCCATTGCACCCATCTTCGACCGTGGGCAGGGGACACCGTGAACTGGTTGCCAGCGAGTCGCAAGGCACACAGAGACAGACAACTTACTCGCTCATTCACACCTAGGGACAATTTGGACCGGCCAATTAACCTGAACTGCATGTTTTTGGAATGTGGAAGGAAACCGGAGTGCCTGGAGGAAACCCACGCAAGCACGGGGAGAACATGAGAAATCCGCACAGGAAGGCTGCGGTAGCTGTAGACCTTCGCACTGTGGGGCTGCTTACAAACCAACCAGCCCCTGTGCTGCAAGTACAGAGGTTATTTGTAAAAAAATTGGTAAAAACGTTTATAGATTACTTGTATGAGTTAAATACTGGAGCCTTTAAATTTGGTTTGTTTTTGGTTTGTAGAATTTTGTATTAAATGAATACAAATATAAACACTTGTTTCAACTTCGTGGGTTTGATCTTTTTTTTTTGGGAACGCAACCGCCATGAAAAACAAGGGATTACTGTATATGTAAATCACTGAGTGCCCTTATACGAGCAAGATATGATTGTAATTGACTGAGCCTATTTTGACCCCAACATAATAACTCTCAGGTTGAAAACGATCTCCTGATAATATAAGAAACGTTTAATTTATAATCAATCTTGTTTATTGAATAAAAGCAAGCACATAGAAACAAGGGAATGTTGCATTTTTGTGAATTGAAATGAAACACTTCCGCAAACTGAAGAGTGCGCCTTTTTTTTATACGATCTTGTGGAATCCGATTGGAGGACACAATACGGTTCCTGATTGGTTCAGACAGGAAATGCCGTATATAATGTTGGTCGCTAGATTGCGTGCGAATATAATAAATGAGCAATAGAAAGTTGGAATTTGGGAGTCAAACTTCCACAAAACAAGACATACCCAGCAGCCTTTCAAGTTGTAGATGGTTAGCAAAGGAATTCCGTGCACCCGTTTGATAACAGATAGGAGTCCAACAGTGAGTGTCTGAATTGTAGCTTTTTGGCTTGGGAACCTTATTGTCCAGACCTTGAAGGTGCCTACTCCTGAGAACAACTTGAAAGCTTAACTGGTTTTGAGTACAATACAGGAATACATAAACATATAAAGATATATAAACGTATGAAATATATATTGGGTGTAAAATATAGAATATAGAATAAAAGGCACACTTCGACCATAATTTCCCTTACAATAACAACATATAAAAATATATATTGAGTATTTATTTTAGAAAAGCATATCAAACCGGTATCATTTCATGATAATCAGTGACTAAAAAGGACATATCATCTTCAAAAAGGTTGTTGACTTCTGGTACATTCTGTCTGCACATGCATTGAGTTAGATCAACTTCATTACCAAATTAATGGGGATAGGGGTTGTTAGGATTTAATCTCAAAATGTACGGCTTATCAAATTGTTCTAATTAGTTATCTGACTCCATTAACCAAACACAACCTACATTGACCCAACAATGTATGCTCGCTCGTTTCTTGATGGACAGATGAACAGGAAAGCCGATATTTCTACAAGGGGCATATTTAATTTCATTAAAAATTTACGTAAGAGTACTCCATCGAAAACGGCCGAATTAGTATCGTTGGAGCCTCTGGGAAGCCTTCTTCTGAAGTTCCCTAGCTTTCTCTTCTTGGCCCACGTCTCCCCGCAAGATGGTGTCTCGGCTCCTCCCATGGGCGTGCCAGGGAAGTCCCCCCCCCCTGGGTTCCACCACCTCGCCGCGATGTCTGGAATGTTCAAAACAACACCGAGCGTTTCTACGTCTGCGTCTGGATATGCTGATTATCTTATCAGCCCTTCGTCCAGTTCCCGCCGTTCCTGTAAACAACATTTTCATCAAGCGTGCCCTGACCTCGCACCACAGCCCAGCCAGTGAATATATTTTTCATTAAATATAATTTGTATTTGATTGTATAAAATCCTTCATAGTCAAATGTATAAAAATGTTCAGGGTGGATATGTAAGGTTCTTATTGTCAACTGGGATGGAGGGTGGCTGGCACATTTTGCAGTCGATGAGTCTATCAATCAAGAAAGCATTTGAGTCAGAGAGATTTATACCACTGCTACCGCATTGGCCACCAGAGCTTGTGAAAGTGGGTCATCCTGATACTCAGTGTAATTTGTGCGGAGCACTAGAAAATTGTCTTTAGGCACTTGGAGTCAATGTTATGGTGTCACTGTTTGGATTTCTGATTGTTATAAGACAAAGAAAGACACTTTAAAATCTATCCTTGAAAAAATGAAAAACACAAGTAACAGTAAACACTTTCAGCACGACAAATTTTATTTCAATAAACAAGCTCTTTTTAATGACTTACTACTTACTGAGCTTCAATTTATTTGATCATCCCTTGCTCATCCCAATTGTTAGGCGGTATTGAAAAATAGTTATCTGTTACAGTTACTCGCTACTTTATTTAATATGTAACATAGTTACCCCCAGATTACTGACACAAAAAACTTTCGGAGCAACGGGCTATCTCGTTTCAAATCACCCTATAAACTTGCATTGAAGCAGACCCTATAACTGCTTTACAATAGCCACGTAGTAAAAGAATAGAGGATAATGTCTACCCCAACCAGTCAAAGAGGTGAAACCATCTTATTTTTTTGCCTGTTCAATCCGAAATCCTTGCAGACAAGCAATTGGCCAATAAACTCCAAATCCATTTGCTCTGAGCTTGAAACTACCCTTTCGAAGTACTGTCCAAGACTTTTCCTTTGATTTTCTTCCAGGAATGGTGTGTTGTAAAATAAATGAACAAGTAAAATTACCAAATTTCAGCACACACTTACTGTAAATTCTGCACTCACGTTGATGCTATTGACTTTCCATTGGTTTGTGGTTTCTGTGTAGCCAAGCCCCCATTAGCTATCTACCATTTGGTGACAGCACAACCAATAAATCCATGACAGACTTCCTACTGCTTAAGGCAAGTTAAATGCAAGACTTTTTGAGACTTTTTGAAACATTTTGATGTCTTTTGAAACCAAATTTAAGACCAGGTAAAAAGTATATATATATTAATGCACAAAGAAACACTACCATTTCTTGCACAAAACACATTGAGCCTGGCACAGCTTTAGCCATGGCGAAAAATGTTTGTCAGACAGCCACTTCTCATTAAATTTGCATTTTACCATGGTCCAAAGTAAACGGCTAAACATTTCCATGTGTATTTTTGGTAGAGCTAAGACATGTGTCTTCTCTGAAAAGGCCGACTGAAACCACATCACCATTTTGATAGTTCCGTTATCATGGTCACATGGTGTTGCCACAAAAATAAATCGGTGAATAATTAAAAAAGACTATTGAAAAATGTTACGAAATCTTTTAAATTCAAACAAATGTAAATCTTATGTGTTCCCCTTTTTAAGACTTCCGAACATTAGATTTAAGACATTTTAAGGCCAATCAAGACCTTATTTTTAGAATAATGAATTCAATCCCTTTTAAGACGTTTCATCGTCCTCGTCCTCTGTGCTTGAGACGGTATCGCCATAACTGTATTTAGTTGGACCTTGTACAAACATATAAACATTGCGACCCTTCAGAGAATATTAATTGCGGGTTGAGGGTTGTATGTGATAATGGGAGTAGATCATGAGGATTCAGCAATCACTGCAGTAAACTAGAATTTGTGATCTGCGAAAAATAAGTAGCAAAACATCCCGGTAAAGTAAAGTAAAGTAAAACTGCAATTCAGGGATATGTTCGTTTGTAACTATTAATCACTGCTTTTGGCCCCTCAAATGAGTCAATGTTGTGATTTCACAGCTCTGAGTGTTATATAACAAAGAAAGACAATTTCCAATTCGTTCTTGAAAATACTGAAAACAAAAGTAAGAGTAAACCCAGCACTACACATTTACCTTCGATAAACAAGCTACTTCTTCAAAGTATGAGTGACAAGCTACAACTACGCTTCAATTTCTGTAATCATTCCTCATTTATCATACACAGACAAAAAATCTGCTTCCGAGTATTTAATCTATTTTCTGCCTGTACTTTTAAAATGTAAAGGTCAGGGGATGCATCTGCGGGCCTGGCCCTTCATTAATCATTTGTACATTTCATACCGGTGCGTATTTTCGGACCCCTTGGAGTTAAACATTATTCTTGAATTGCACTTTAAATCTAGTGCAAAAAGTCGAATTCAAGTTGTGCTGTAGAGATAGCGTTACCTACCTCTTGTTAGAAGAGATAACGATTGTGCTTTTAATTTGCCAGCGGGTATCTTTAATCAGTCGCCCTAGGTCATTTGAAACCTGCAGTTCAGATAAGGCTGCGGACGATTTGGCTTTTATTATCAATATTTGAAAATGGGAAGTATGAATATGTTTTTTTACAACATTCCCTCTAAAATGTAAGATTACAGTGTTGAGTCTTTGAAATGAATTGTATTAAATTGTCTTTTGTGTCATTTATATCAACTTTGTGAAAACTTTGTATGTATTGAGATTAGAGAAGGAACTTCAGGCTAAATGTATAAAACAAGACTTTAAAGAATAAAAAAGACAAAAGAATGTAACAATAAATGGGCAAAAAAAAGGTTTACTATGTAGTGCTTAGAAAAGTTATAAAAATAGTGCAATGTCTTTGAATGAAAATACAGTGTAACAGTAGTACAATAATAGATACATAATTATACATATATATATATA
Organism: Urocampus carinirostris; assembly: GCF_059441175.1. NCBI lineage: Eukaryota > Metazoa > Chordata > Actinopteri > Syngnathiformes > Syngnathidae > Urocampus > Urocampus carinirostris. The sequence goes on along the minus strand of NC_142360.1, from coordinate 14,346,041 downwards.
TATATATATATATATATATATATATATATATATATATATATATATATATATATATATATATATATATAAATATATACATATATATATATATATATATATATATATATATATATATATAAATATATACATATATATATATATATATATATATATATATATATATATCTCATCTCATCTCATTAGCCGTACCGCTTATCCTCATTAGGGTCGCGGGGGGGCTGGAGCCCATCCCAGCCATCTCCGGGCAGTGGGCAGGGGACACCCTGAACTGGTTGCCAGCCAGTCGCAAGGCACACAGGGACAGAGAGCTCATTCGCTCATTCACACCTAGGGACAATTTAGACCGGCCAATTCACCTGAAATGCATGTTTTTGGAACGTGGGAGGAAACCGGAGTGCCCGGAGGAAACCAGCGCAAGCACGGGGAGAACATACAAACTCCGCACAGGAAGTCTGGAGCTGGATTTGAACCCACGACAGGTTCCCGAGACATGAACTGTGCCGCACAAGCGCTAACCACTGCGCCGCCGTGCTGCCCTATATATATATACTGGACTGTCTCAGAAAATTAGAATATTGTGATAAACTTCTTTATTTTCTGTAATGCAATTAAAAAAACAAAAAAGTCATACATTCTGGATTCATTACACATCAACTGAACTATTTCAAGCCTTTTATTATTTGAATATTGCTGATTTTGGCTTACAGCTGAAAAAAACTCAAAAATCCTATCTCAAAATATTAGAATACTTCCTCAGACCAAGTAAAAAAAATAATTTTATAACAGCAAAACTAAATCAAACATTTGAAAATGTCCATTGATGCACTCAGTACTTGGTTAGGACTCCTTTTGCACGGATTACTGCATCAATCCGGCGTGGCATGGAGGCAATCAGCCTGTGGCATTGCTGAGGTGTTATTGATGCCCAGGATGCTTCGATAGCGGCCTTCAGCTCATTTGCATTTGTAGGTCTGGTGTCTTTCATCTTCTTCTTAACTATACCCCACAAATTCTCGATGGGGTTCAGGTCAGGGGAATTAGCAGGCCAATCAAGGACAGTGATGCCATGGTCAGTGCACCAGTTACTGGTGGTTTTGGCACTGTGGGCAGGTGCCAGATCATGCTGGAAAATGAAATCCTCATCTCCATAGAGCTTTTCAGCAGATGGAAGCATGTAGTGCTCTAAAATATTTTGGTACACAGTTGCATTTACTCTGGACTTGATGAAACACAGTGGACCAACACCAGCAGCTGACATGGCTCCCCAAACCATTGCTGACTGTGGGAACTTCACACTGGATTTCAAGCAACTTGGATTTTGCTCTTCTCCAGCCTTTCTCCAGACTCTGGCGCCTTGACTTCCAAATGAAATGCAAAACTTGCTTTCGTCTGAAAAGAGGACTTTGGACCACTCTGCAACTGTCCAGTGCTTCTTCTCCATAGCCCAAGTCAGACGTTTCTTCCGTTGTCTTGAGTTCAGAAGTGGCTTGACCATGGGAATACGGCTATTGTAGCCCATTTCCCGGACACGTCTGTGAACTGTGGCTTTTGATACCTAGACTCCAGCTTCAGCCCACTGTCTTTGAAGCTCCCTCAAATTCTGGAACAATATTCAAATTTATATATATATATATATATATATATATATATATATATATATATATATATATATATATTCACCGTAACCCAGGGTTATCTGCGGACAATGTGTCTGTTTCCATGACGACACCACTCTTTGATCAACAAGTGGCAACAGTGGAATTAAAGAATTTATTAGTACTGTGGACAAGAAAACCTGAATTGGGCATTCATTGCATGAGAAGAAATTTGAATGAAAACAAATTTGTTTTCGAAATGTTGATACAATTGAAGGTAAAGGCACCCGAAACTAAATATTGCAAACCTTGTTGTAGAAATTCAATACAATGTATTGGTCAGCGACGGTGAGGTGCATCCATTATATAACTATAGCATTATCAATGTATCAAGGTTTATATTTTTTCAGTGTCAAAGTTGTTCCTCATTTCACATCACACATTTTGGCAGGCAGGAGCCGGTAATGAGACCACAACCAGTGATTTTGATATGACACACTACCTCTGGGCCATTCAATCGAAGTAGTTGTATTATGAGGCTAACAGCATGTAGAGCCATCCAGAAAGTTTTGTCACTTTGTTAGGAATTTACGGTACATAAAAAAGCATAGGATTACAGCTTTAAATAGAAAGGGTCTCCTAAACTGAATTTTATTTACAAGACGCAGTTATCGATGATTTTTTTTTATGTGCTAAAGTTTTTGTGTATATATGGGTCAAAATGCTGTTTTTTTAAACAAAATTTTAATGGTGCCAAATTGATTTATTTGGAGATACGACTGAGCCTCACCAGACATGAACTTCACTGCACGTCACTGATCTACCATATCCGACAGAAAACCCTCTTACTATCTTTCCAGAATCCAGGATTTGCCCCAACCTTCCCTAAAGTTTAGAGGGAGTATAATTAAGTGTATCATGAAATCATGTTGACATTTTTGACACATTGGGCAGAGGCATTCATCCATAATTCGGCCAGACTGCCAAGATATCCAGCCATTAAAATGGGGTTTGCATTTTTTAGAGGCTACATAAAATTAATCGCTGTTGGCCTTTTACCTAGCTACCATGAAAGTTTCTTCACACAGCGTCATCGGGACGGTAAGCGATGTGATCGGCCGCAGACAACAGAGTGATCAAAATAGCAAAAAAGATCCGGAGGATAGTACAGACAACTAGAAAGACCCCCACACAGTTCCACATTTTTATTTTAGTGCCTTTAGAACAGCAAGGAACAACACCCAGAGGACCGCAAGATACCGCCCCAGCCAGTACGGGCTAAACTTGTCTATATATCAAGCAGCATCCAACAAGCTTCTGCGGGCGGGAATACTCGAGGCGTGTTCCAAAGTATGAAGAAAAAAAAAATGGCCCCCCTAAAGTCCGTCATCGGCGAGACGATCACGGACCGCAACGAGCAGTTGAAACGATGGGCAGAGCACTACCAAGACCTCTACTTGAGTGGGAATTTTGTTACAGATGTGGCCATCAAAATCATTCCCAGCCTGCCTGTCAAGGACGAGCTTGATAAACCACCCACTATAATAATAATAATAATAATAATAATTTCCTTGTATTGTCATTCTGTGTAACAATGTACACAGAACGAAATGTCGATTGCACCTGACCCGTTGTAGCGAGCCGATGCAGCCGCAGCCAACAGAGGGCGCCGCCGACCACTTTTTAAGTCTTAGGAATGACTCAGCCGGGGCGCGAACCACCGACCTCCCAGTCTCAAAGCGGGCGCCTTACCATCTATAGAAGAGCTAAGCAAAGCCATCGACTCCCTCTCTCGCAGCAAAGCTCCAGGAAACGACGGCGTCCCGGCAGATGTGTTGCTGTGCGCCAAGCCTTTTCTCCTCCAACAACCCCATGTGCTTCTCTGCCAGTGCTGGTAGGAAGGAACAGTGCCCCACGACATGCGCGATGCAAATATCATCACCCTTTTTAAGAACAAAGGGGACCGCAGCGACGGCAATAACTATTGAGGCATATCGCTGCTGAGCATTGTGGGAGAGGTGTACTCTGCCTCAGTAGACCATTTCCTGAAAGAGCGTGTGGTTCTTGGTAGCCTCCTCACTTTTGGTTTGTAATGAGGTTTAAGCAGAATGAGGTTGTGGTCTCCTTTCCCAAGGGCAGGCAGTGGCATAGCACTGTGTCCATCCCTGCTGTTCGCATACAGAAGGTCAATAGTCCTATTTCCCCCTGGTCTCTGGGCAAGTAATAGGGACGCAAACTAACAGCCAAAAAACATCGACATCATGGCAGCAGATAGAAATTTTTGTGTTCACATGCCTGGGGTTACACCACCTCGTGTTCAAGTAGATCACAAGTCCGCCTCCTCTGCGCTTGGAAACTATTGGAGCAATTCTGAAAAACGAGGTAAATTCTGAGTTTTTAATTTACAGTAGCAGATTCAAAATATATTATTGAACCTAAGGTTCGGCTATACTTTTGCATCGACTAAAGTGCCGGGTAACCTTTAATGCAGTAAAAAGTCTGATTGAGATAAGACTGACCAATTTGAATCATCTGTTGATCCATCCGCTAGGCATAAACCGATTGGCGGGGACGAAACATAAGTGACGTCGTATTTTTGAGATAAGGGAATGTTGTAACCATCTTAACTGTGGGCCTGTGCAGCCCCTTGAGATACTTTATCATTAAAGGCTATAGCAGGGCTCAGAAACAAAAATGTTCAAAGTCTGAAGCCTTAAATAAAAGCCTTATATTAGCCTTTTTTATTCTAAACACAAATTGGAGTCACACATTAAAGTTACTCATTTAATATTTTCAACATTTTGACATAATTGAAAAACGTTATGAAAATACTGTTTTGTGGTTTTCCACCATAAATCAGATTCAAAGTGTGTATTTTCCTCCGTCTTCTTTATTTAATTTCTAACCCTCTTTGAAAAAGCTCCTGGAGGCTACTAAGGTGTTGCTCAAGAGCCAACTGTGACCCTGGAGTTGCAGGTTGCTGACGCCCGGGCTATACAAATGAATGTGACTTTACCTGATTTTTGCTTACATCAGGCATTTGTGCTTTTAACATTGACATTAAATAAAAGATGATTTCATTCATGTCATTTGAAAAAAAAAATCAACAAAGTACCATGCTTGTTTCCTTCCACTCAAAAAGTGCACTCCATTGCTGGGACTCGGCATATCAATGCAAGGCCAAATGTTTGTGCATCGCAGACTAAGAAACTGTGGCATACCCACTGATTCTCTGAAAGTTTCAACATTTACAGTAATACGCTGAATTGGTTGTTAAATTACTAGCGTTGGGCCTGTGATGAAAATTGGAAAGACGTCATTCGGGGCCCTACACTCGATTGCAGAGCCCATTAGCCTCCATGTCAGAGTCATTGCTCGCAATGATGTGGCCAGCATACAATTGCAGTCAGAGTCCATAACAAAATAGCTCCCCTCAAAAGCGAGCCGTTTGGCAGTAATGACATTTTTTGTTGTTTTGTTTCCTATTCTGACAGTTATCAGAAGATAACCTTGCTAAGTGTACATCACTTGATGGAGAAAACTGCATCTTTAGTCATGAGGTCCTGTGATTATGTACAAAGTACCCCAAATTGGTTTTCAAACTACATTGAAAGAAAGTAAATATGCCTTTAATCTGTTTTACTGAACTTTTTCGGGCAGTTTAGATCCAGACGTCCGTGGGTGCCACCGACCATATAACCCATTTTAAATACAATGAACATGTATTTACTGTATTACTTTACAAAATGTCAAAATGCTCAAATTAATCTAGTGTGTTGGCAGGTGAGACTGCCTCACATGTCATCATGGAAATATAAAATCAAAAATATATTAAGTTACTATATTTCATCAGTGCTTAAGTTATTTCTCAATTAACTTGCATTTTTGGGATTTTTTTTTAATCATTTTATTTTGACATTATATTATGATTTTTTTTTCTATTAGAATTAGTACTTAACGTATTAGTGTCCTGAATACATATTTGATATGTTATGTTATGTTATGTCATGTTATGTTATGTTATATTATGTTATGTTATGTTAATGTATGCAGTTGCAGAGTGAGGCATACAATTATCTTGCTTCATAGCAGAAGGAGACAGTGAGACCAAGGATTCTGAATTGGCACAAAAACAATATAATTTATTTAGCAAACTAACAGCAAGTCAAGACATCCAGTATTAGTTTTTCTCGTTACTTGGACTTTTCCCATTATGCAAGATGATCAATTAACACTTGTATTCAAAATAAATAGTGCATAAGCTTAATTTCTGAGTAAAAGAAGCACAATAAAATGTTTTATTTTCCGTGGTATCGTTTGTATATTGATTTCTTGCTCTGACACTTAAACGAATAATGAGATGACAAAATACGCACCTCACCTCACGTCACTGTGTGTTCGATATACATTGTCAATCAAGCCAACTTCCAAAGACTCTGAAGAATGACCTATGGTCGAGTCGTGTATACTGTCTGGATTGGTGAATTGAGTAAAACCATGGCTATCTTTTTAAACAGTGGCCACAACATAGCTTCAATGAAAGTATTTGTTGTAGTACCTACTACGTCAACATTTTCCATCTTTTTTAAAGGTCTGCCGGCTCGTGTTAGCAATCTCTGAGGTCCAAACGTTATATTAGTAGCATGAAGGCAATTCCAGGTCCGGGGCCTGGCAAGGTCACTTGGCCTGAGTTGACAGTTCTAGTCAGCAAAGCCAGATGGTCCTCTCTGCACATATTAACCTCAATCTACTCTGAAGAAAAGGACATCACAAGTGACATTGAGAACGCGTGCCTTTTCAAAGGTTTTGGGTGTCAAAAAAAAACCAAAAAAACATTAAGTCAATTATTCAACATTTTACTGTTGTTTAAAGATGCACCCAAATGAAATGAAGATAGATATTATTTATATATGTTTTTCTCTCATTAGAAATTAAAATGGGGATATAAGGAAGACATAACACACTCATTACAGCTTGCAATAGCATGATTGGAAAAAAATTAGAATGAATGAAATTTAGGGGCAGCACAGTGGCACAGTGGTTAGCGCATGTGCGGCACAAGTCTGAGGTCATGAGATCAAACCTCCTGTGTGGGGTTTGCATGTTCTCCCCGTGCTTGCGTGGGTTTCCTCCGGGCACTCCGGTTTCCTTCCGCATTTCAAAAACATGCATTTCAGGTTAGTCGGCCGATTCAAATTGTCCCCAGGTGTGAATGAGCAAGCAAATTGTCTGTCTCTGTGAGCCCTGCGACTGGCTGGCAACCAGTTCAGGGTGTCCTCTTCCCACTGCCGGAAGAGAGCTGAGATGGGCTCCAGCACCCCCGCGACCCTACTGAGGATAAGCGGTGCAGATAAAGGATGGATGGACTGAAATTGAGTGACTGTGTTATCACATTTTGACTACCATAAATTTTGGACTATAGAGTGCACCTGATTATAAGCTGCATTCAGTGCATGTTTAAAGGAAAACAAATTTTGTAAATTCATAAACTGCACCTGACTATAAGCCGGATCTCCCCACATTACCAAGTGAGATGTTTACAAAGAAAGACGGAACACAGAAAGAGTTCAATAATATACGGCACCTTAACCCATTAATGTTCCAATTATGTCATCAGTCACTATGTCATGCCACCATATCAAAATATACTCATCAGAGAAACATCAAGACCAGTTTAACTCTATAACGCCAGTGTAACTCACCATTACATCCTCTGGCCATCTTCAACTTATTTGAACATGTGCAAAAATGGCTTTGTTACATCAAAAACAATCCATATAATCCAACTGTGTAAAACATTTACTCCAAAACACACGATAATGCCAACAGATGAATACAATTACACCTTAAACATGTCCGCTTCATTTGACGTTGCTTCATGTAATCGGTTCGTTTCGCCACATTTTTTTCCGTTTACAAAAAAACATACTTGCAAAATTATTCCCAATATGGTAGTTTGTCATCCCCTTTGTATTGACACTGTTTTCATGACAAGGGTCTGTTGATCCATTACAGTAAACTTTATTCTTCCTCGACACATATATTTCACCTGTCTCACTCTTACCTCTACTGCTTGGGCGCCCCTGGTGGCCATTAAAAGAAACGCATACATTAGCTGCATTATTGCATAAGCCGCAGGGTTGTAAACTTGGAAAAAAAAGTTGCGGCTTGGACTCCAAATTTTACGCTATTATATGACATGATTTCCTTTGTTTTTTTAACACGTGCATTGATAAATATTATTAATATTCAATTCCACATATTCATTTCAATACTAGAATGCTCTTGAATCTTTATTTTTTGTGGTGGGCAGATTGTTTTGAGTTGGTCATTTTGTAAGTAGCTGACATTCTGCGAAAGTGCGTGCATTGATGCTCTGCTACATACCAGTATATGTCAAAGTCAAGGCCTAAGTCCACGGCCTTTCAGAAGATCTTGATTTATTATTCCACGATACACCAGGGATCATATTTTTTAATGTCCGTCACTTCTAAAATACAATGTTTTTGATTCATATATATTCATATATATTTTTTTATTTTATTGTATTTCAAGCCAATTCTATAATAATAAAATATTTTTGATTGAGTTAATTATGGAAAATTGATATTATTGTTATAGCCTCCTTTTGCTAAAATGGAAAACTATAGGTTACTGATATTCCCTGAGTAATACTGGCTTTTTTCATTTGATGATCACGTTATAAAGGATTATTTATGCGATCAAATTTGTCTTTTTTTTCCAAGATTACAGACAGAACCATAATAAAATATTCCTTATTCATCTGACAATGATGTCATATATTTGAGGGGTTTTTGGTAGTTTCAAATTAAAATGTTAACATTCCGCCAGTCTCTGGCCTTCAGGCATTTTTTATTTGTCCCTCCAGCCATTTGACTTTGACACCCCTTATCTAGAACCTCTACTGAACCCGAGTCCATTCTGAGAATACTCAACATAAAACACAGTTGTTTGTATGGATTGCTATAAACATTGCACTAATTTCAATAAATTAAATTTGCATTACCTTATTCCCACAATGTCCTTGTTTTTTTGTCTAGTTTTGTTTGGATTCTCATTTGGGATCATCAAAATGGAACGACAGGACTCACTCACTCACTCACCCACACACTCACTCACTCACTGACTCACGCAATACATTTCTTATTATCACATTTAGCATACAATGATTTAGCAAATACATACATTTTCGGCATTAATTTCAGAAATAATAATCTTAGTATGTTTCAACCATTTATCAGAAACGGGCAGGAGGAGGAGTACAGGAAATTGATTCAGGACTTTGTCCGATGGAGCAACGCAAACCACCTGCACCTAAACACCACCAAGACCAGAGAGATGGTGGTGGACTTCAGGAGAACCAGAACTCACCCGGTTCCTGTAACCATCAAGGGAGAATGTGTAGAATTTGTCCAGACCTACAAATACCTGGGTGTGCAGCTGGACAACAAACTGGACTGGACTGCCAACACAGAAGCTCTATGTAGGAAAGGGCAAAGCCAACTTTACTTCCTCAGAAGGCTGGCCTCCTTCAACATCTGCAAAAAGCTCCTGAAAATATTCTATGAGACAGTAGTGGCAAGCGCCCTCTTCTATGCGGCAGCGTGTTGGGGAGGCAGCGTCAAGAAGAAGGATGCCTCTCGTCTCAATAAACTGGCTAGGAAAGCGAGCTCTGTTGTGGGCAAAGAGCTGGACAGCCTAACAACAGTAGCTGAGAGACGAGCACTGAAAAAGCTGAGGTCAATCATGGACAATCCATCGCATCCACTACACAGCATTATCTCCAGACAGAAGAGCAGTTTCAGCGACAGACTCCTGTCACTGTCTTGTACTACGGACAGACTGAAGAGATCTTTTCTTCCTCATGCCATGAGGCTCTTTAACTCCACCCGGCAGAGTAAAGGCCCACATTAAACCACACCACCTACATTGGATATTACCGAATCTTACTGCAATATGTATTCTGTGTAGCACTATTTAGTTACTCTATATAACACGCTACAGTGGGCATTTGCACGTCACACTGGGTATTTGTATATTGTATTCTTTTGGCTTCATTATTGTACTGTTCTCAGCTCAGGGATGCTGCTGGAAATGTAAATTTCCCTTCGGGGATGAATAAAGTATCTATCTATCTATCTATCTATCTATCTATCTATCTATCTATCTATCTATCTATCTATCTATCTATCTATCTATCTATCTATCTATCTATCTATCTATCTATCTATCTATCTATCTATCTATCTATCTATCTATCTATCTATCTATCTATCTATCTATCTATCTATCTATCTATCTATCTATCTATCTATCTATCTATCTATCTATCTATCTATCTATCTATCTATCTATCTATCTATCTATCTATCTATCTATCTATCTATCTATTTACAGGGAATTCCATGTTTATTTCCCAAACATATTTTTTTCTAATAGTGTGAATACAATGCAAATATAGTTTGGTCTATATTTCCCATGTAAAAACTCATAGCCCCCCTCAGATTTTGGCTGATCTAACTTGTCTCGGATTGCTTAGAAGGAATAATGTATCTAGCACCTCCTAGTGGTAAACTTACTTCAGTCATGATAACAAAAAATATATTAATTTGAATAATGCACATAAATGCATGATTTTGTATATAATAATGTGGTTTTTTGTATTTTTAGTTTTACATAACATGTGCCTTACCCAAATGGAGCTGAGATAATTGTCCAAATGGCTGGGAACTATTAGAATTGTTTTGTTTTGCACTTTGGACACTTTGAGATTCTGAAATTTGTAGTCTTTCTTGTGCTTTTTGGCACTATAAAAACACAACTGCATGTAGTGCTAAAATATTACACAATGCCCCTTCAAACATCGGGCAAAACAGTAAGATACTTCATTATTAGATTTGTTTGATGATGATTTTCAAATTAGAATGGTGTTTTTGCTAACACAGGAGGTGACCCTAGCAAAGTTGCCAATTTATGAAGTACTAGTGATGTACTTATGCTTTATAAAAACACTATAATTACTACTAATCAGTCTCTTTAACATTCATCTCTTTCTTTTTGTTCAACATGGACAAAAGCTCAACGGTGGCTAATTGGCCAAGTGGAATCAGTCAAACGGTCCCAACCAAAAAAGAAAAGTGGGTTTAAACATATGGAGATATTAAGGGCTTACATTTTCTGCAGAATAATTTTCTGATAACATTGAGACCATTTTTTTTTGTACAAAAGCTCCAGCAAAGGAAAAAGCTGAGAGTCACCGTGCTTCTTTGTGTGGAATTACAGGCTGCTCAGCAAGATAACATGACTGTTGGCCAAACGTTCCTAGTAGCTTTGTGCCAGCAAAAATCAGTGGAGTTCCTCGGTTGTCAGGGTAACAAGTGACACAAGCAGACATGGATTTCACGAGGCTCTGCCATTGAAGTTGATCTGGCTCGTTATGTGGTTCCTAGTTGGCACGAGGCTGTGAAGGACCCCCGGTCTATGTTATTTAGCACTGTTTTCCCCTTAGCAACCTCGTTATTTTTAGTGAGCCTCAATTATGTAGCACATGATCTTGCTACGGTAAAGAGAAAAGCAGTTTCCACATGGAAATGATCCCATCTTAATCAAAGAACTCAGAGTTGTATTCATGTGAAAAGTCAAGTTTGGAGCACATCAAATTCACAACTTATGATTGGAATTCAGGTTATTTTAAATGTCTAAAATAATCACAAAGAATTATTATCATTCAAATGTATAACTTTTTTTTAACTTTATGGTCAAATATGGTACACGCAATCACATAGCACACAATTAAACACTTCTCTTACGCATGTGCAAAAAAGCAATACATAAGACCCAATATGAATAACAAGTAAAAACAAGGTAAAACACAATTAAAAACAGTGACGTATGTGTGTTAAAATATAAAAATATATGCTATTTAAAAGAAAAAAATGTGTAAAGTATAGCCAGAATCTAAACCGAGCAGTTTTGATTTGGCAGAAGGCAGATGAAAGTTCAGAGTCCTGACATCCTGATGAAAAGGAAAAAAAAACTGTCCTTGAGCCTGCTGGTTCTGGCTTTGAGACTCACCATTGATTCTGGTGGCTTTGTGAGTGAGGTGGGATGCGCAGGTGGTGGGTGAGGGGACACTAAATACCAAATTCTGCTGTTTTCACAATACGCTGCATAGTCTTTCGGCAGGAAACAGAGGAGGAGCCATATCACACATTGATGCAGCTGGTCAGAATGCCCTCAATGGTGCCTCTGTAGAATGAGAGCATGATGGGCGTTGGGCACTTGTTCACCTGATTTTGCCAAGAAAGTACATGGTGGTTGATAGGCTTTTTTTGGCCAGGGGTGTGTTGTTATGGCTCTATGAACGGTCCTCGCCGATATGCACACCCAGGAATTTGATACTGCTCACCCATTCCACTGCATCATAGTTGATCGTGAAAGGGGCATGCTCGGTGTGCGCCCTCCTGAAGTCTATAATGATCTTTCGGTCTTCTCCACATTCAGGTGGAGATTTTTGTCTCAATACCACATATATATACTGTATATACATGTCCATGTACCGTATATACTCACATAGGGCAGGGGGTCAGCTTTTATGTGCACAAACGAGTACAAGGGCATTGGAAACCATTGGCCCACGAGCGTGCCGTGTACTCATGGTTCTCCTGAGATTGATCTCTTCATCTTGTCCAGTGAATTGGCACCATCAAGATTGTGTTTGAGAGGTACTACATCCCATTATAATGTAATTTGGTGCATTTTATTGCCTTTTTCCCATGATAAGGAATGCCAAGAAAGTTAGTGATACGGCGAAGCAAAAGTGGAGAACAGAGACAACTAGCTCATGTTCTTGCAAAGCAAAAGGTGGTACAACTCAAAATTGTATTCATGGGTACTATTACGTTTTGAGAACATCAAATGTACAACTTATGTTTGGAATTGATTTTATAGGAGCTGTAAGGATTTTGGAAATTATTTACTCACTGCTGCCATCTCCTGACTTGTGCCATCATCGCAGCCTCTGTCAAGCTCCTTATATTATGTGTGCAAGTGCTTACATTTTTTTCAACATGTTTGGATACGCTCTGCTTTTAACATTTGTCCTGGGGTTTGGATTATTGTTTGGATGTTGGTTGAAAAGGGCCTTTTTTTTACTTCCACTGTTTTGTTGCTCCACTAACAAATAGAAGCAAAAGCAAAAATCTGTGGGGACGAGCATGACATCATTTTCCTGTACCCCATTCTTCCTACCCAATGTGTTCTGAACCGAACAGCTTTGCAAAATGTAAGATAAAACCAAATAGGTGCAGACTCAGTTGAGCACACATGCTGTCACAGACCAGAAACGGACACAGGACCCGTTAGCGCTGGTTTTCTCAGTTTTTATCGAAAAAGAGGGAGAGTAAGGCTTGCTTCCACGAGCCCATGGCTGACGGCCAAAAGGAGCGAGCGGTGCGGAAGTAGCACTTCCGTGTCTGGCGAGGAAGATCGGAGACAGGCGGGAATAACCAGCCGTTGGCTGGGACTGGAGATCAAAGGCGGTGTCGAGTTCGTAGGCGAGGTCAGTAGCAGGAGGCAGGCAGGTAACGGGGATAAACAGGTCAGGTAACTGGCAGGCAGAACGGGGCGTAGTCAGGTCCGGAAACAGGTTGGCAACAAAGATCAGGCAGACAAACGCAGAGCAGAAACAGAGTCAGACGAAAAGGCTTACTGAGCTGAAGGCAACAGTTTGCTTAATGATCTGATGGCTTCCAAGGGAAAGCCGGGGGTTTAAAAAGAGAGTGACAGCCGATCAGCTGTCCGGGCTGTTGGCGCCAATTAACCCGCCTTAGCTGTGCTTAATCGGCAATCGTGACACATGCTTAATGAAATGAAATGATCTGCATTTATATAGCGCTTTTCAAGTCAATGAAGACTTTCCAAAGCGCTTTACAATGTGCTTCACATTTACCCATTCACACACACTCACACACCAATAGAGGCCATGCAGCCATGCATGGCGCCAACCTGCTTATTGGGAGCATTAGGGGTTCAGTGTCTTACCCAAGGACACTTCGACATGTAACACGGAGGAGCCGGGATTAATAGAGAAAATATTTAATTTCATCTTTTTTAAGGCTTGATCAAAGAACACACCCCGCCTTTAAAGGCATTCTATAATTCTAAAACATGCTATGGTGGGCGAACCAGGAGCAATCAACGTGCGAAGCTGATCACAATAAATATTTTCTTTTGAGTTAAATAAGAAAAAAATAATAATAATGTAACAATCTAGGATCGTTGTTTTGATACAGTAGATGGTGGATATCTTTGCCAATTTCAAGCACTATCCCACAAATGTATTTCTAGCAAAATAAGAAAATATTAACAACTTCACTTATTGTAATGCCTTGTTTCTGTCAAGCAGGGAAATAAAAACATGCTTTAATTGAGGAAAAATATCAGATTGTGGGTAGTTTTACAACGTTACTGTATTATCCATACATTTTGATTCAATATTTCTTTGTTCAGAAACACTGCCTTCCATGACTCTTGCTACATGCTTATTCAGCTGAAGCTTGCCACAATCCCTATGTACTTTCAAGTGAAAAACATAAAAATAGTAATACTGTTGAATCATAATACAGGAACATTTTCTTAATACAGCATATGGTGGATATCATATAGGCTAAGTGTTCTCTATCCATTACTACACTTCCTTTATTCTGTGTGAAATAAGAACTTAATAACAAATTGAATTACTAAATGTATTTGTATTTTTTTAGCAAAATAAGTAAATCAGTGCTTATAAGAGGAAAACTTATCCTGATATATTAGATGCCTGATATTTTTCTACTTAAAGTCACTTCTGCTATAGATTGTATTAGTTCAGAAACACTGGTCTCCATGGTTCATCCTACATGCTTACTCAGCTTATGCTTACTACAATTCCTACCTTATGAATTAAATTAGAAGTTGTTGTACGGATTTAGTTAAGACCTGTCTACATGACTCGTGTCGTCTGTAAGTTACGTCAATTTAATTATGAAAAGATTCTATCCTATTGTGGGTGCTGTCTCAATCGACTAAGCCAACAAAAATGAACACAGAGTACCAGTTAATGATATGTGGTGAGACGTGGGAGTAGATTAATCACAGAGAAGATGTTGATGAAATAAAACGTCTTTGTAAAAGACAGAGTGTCATCGCTCCAAGTACAAGAAGCATTGCCCACTCAAACATGTCCTACCTTTCAGCGAATTGATGGCCAAGTAACACTTCATGGCAGATTCCAAGAAATAAAATAATGGGTGTTGGGAGCTGACCTTTTGTGACTCGTTACCTCCGAACTGAGATGCTTTTAGAACAGACCGACAAACTTCAGGTCATCAGGGATTAATTAGCTTTCTGAAAGCCGGCCCGCGGATGTCAAGGTAATCTTTGACGCCAGCTGTAGAGGTCAATGTAATATCTCAGAGCCAGGGAGGCAACTCACCAACGCATAACCGAACACCGCGAACGCCTCCGTTGCCTGCTGTGCAGATTTTCTGATTTTGTGATGCTCGGGATTTTTTAGAAGAGGGAAATCAAAATGTTATGTCGTTTTGAAACTTCCGCGGTATGGTAATGCTTTCAGCAAGATATAATTCAATCCACGCAAAATATACATAGCAAAAACATACCTAATGGAGTGATAAGCTCAGGGTTACTTTGTGTATTGATTTTATAGATCGTATGGAAACATTCTCCCGTTTTTTTTTTGTTTTGTTTTTTTTGTTTGTTTTTTAATCAAATCATGTATCATGTATTAATCCATTTATTTATCTATTTTCAGTTTGCTGTTTATTGTCCAATAATTGTTTTTGGCTTATTGTTTTTATCTGCGAGTGTGTCATCTGTTAGTGGCTCTCCCAATGATACCTCTTCTCTTACTTTTTAGTTAACTGAGAACACAGACCATTAGAAATGTGATTGTCTGTCTGACTGTCTGTCTGTCTGTCTGTCTGTCTGTCTGTCTGTCTGTCTGTCTGTCTGTCTGTCTGTCTGTCCGTCTGTCCGTCTGTCTGTCTGTCTGTCTGCTTGCCTGCCTGCCTGTCTGCTGTCCGGGAGCCCGTCCGTTCGTTCGTTCGTCCGTCCAACCATCCATCCATCCATCAATTCATCCATCTATTTAGCTACGGTGTCATTCCATACATTCTTTGAACGTAGAATATGTTTTGAGATAGTTATAAGTTCACCTAATATATAGATAGCTTATTTTACCAGTCTTCTCTTTATGAGAATGATTCCTACGATGATTCTGCGACATGACTGCAGATCACTTCAATCAAACGGTGACTCTACGTGGCAGGTGATGTGAATCTAGCAAATGTTTCGAAAACGGCAACGGCAACGCCAAAAGTGTCATTCCATGCCTTATAAAAGTAGTCTGTGCTAAAACTTTAGCCGAAAAACGGAACTAAGTTTTTATTGTGTTACAAAAATAGGTATTTTAAAAGTTCATTAGATAAAAGACCAGAGACTTGTGCAGAAATGTACAATGTAACAATTTCATATGTGCCCAGTTGAGTATATTTGATGATTTCCAGTAATGGAGATACATCACTTACAAACGGCTACATTTTTCAACTTGTAAGTAGGTGCAACATTTCAGCCAGATGGTATTTTTCCACATGAACAAGGGTGAACTCCACAGAAGGTCCGCTTTTCTAAACAGACGGAGGCTTTGAAAAAAAACCTCATCAAATTAGCAATTAGTATGTTCAAAAAATATTGTGGCAGGCATTAATTGCTACTGCGTTTGCGTTCAGAAGGTCAGTAACCTTTTTTTTCCATCTCTTTTGGTGTTGCTGCATCTTCTAGGTCTCATCTCATCAGCTGCACCGCTTATCCTCAGTAGGGTCGCGGGGATGCTGGAGCCCATCCCAGCAATCATCAGGCAGTGGGCAGACACCCTGGACTGGTTGCCAGCCAATCGCAGGGCACACGGGGACAGACAACTCATTCGCTCATTCACACCTAGGGACAATTTGGACCGGCCAATTCACCTGAAATGCATGTTTTTGGGACGTGGGAGGAAACCGGAGTGCCCGGAGGAAACCCACGCAAGCACGGGGAGAACATACAAACTCCGCACAGGAAGTCTGGAGATGGATTTGAACCCACGACAGGTTCCCATGACATGATCTGTGCCGCACAAGCGCTAACCACTGCGCCGCCGTGCTGCCCATCTTCTAGGTAATGTTTGTAAATTGTTTCTGGTATTTTTTCAATGAAAGGTTCTTGTTTTCTTTTCATCACACTGTATGCAAGGTTTCTGAACTCTAGCGAAACACATTATTCTCATGCAGTTTTGTAACCGTGTTCCAAATTTTTGGCACCAAAAAATGTTTCTACTGGTAAGTGCATGTTGTGAATTTTCGGTAGAACAAAAACTTAAATCTGAAAAAGGGTTTGTAAAAATGATGTATTACTTCATGTCAAACGTGAAACGTTTTTTGTGAAGCTGGCTTGACCCTGGTTAGTTTTAATTTTGCACACAAAAAAGAAAGTCATGGAGAGCGCCAATTTCACCTACAAGACATTTTCTCAAAAGTTCATCTGTCCCCTTGCTTACATGCTATTATAAGTCACTTGCTTGACTTTGACCAATGTTCACACCAAGAGTCTCCAACATGGTGCCCCCTAAGGACAGTTTATTCTCAAAATAGCTCACCGGTGCCGTTCATTGTGATTTACTAATTTATTATTATTTGATTAAATGAGTCCATCTAACCTATTTGTTTATAATCAATAGTATTACCATAGTAATAGCACAGTAATAACATGATAAAGTGTTACTTTAGAAGTAAAAATAAATAAGGTCCAGTGCATGGGCTTCATAAAAAAAATCTATTCAAGTATTGATAATCATTTTAACCAATTACATAATAGATAAAATGCTAATCTATGCATGTATTAAATAGTTATTCATCTGTTTAATGATTCATTTCACAGAACATAGAACAAACTAAATTGGGAAAAAAAAAAAAATCATTTTTTAGCTTTTATCCGGATAGCTTGGTAGCTAGTGATCTTCCTAAAGTTTTAATTTATCTAGCTAGCTTTTTACATGGTCATGTTTTACATATCGGGTATTTTGTCTTTGTTAACTAGTTATTAAGCTAAATTTTGGGCACCTATCTAGCTAGCTAACTAATTTTTCTTAAGCGTTCTATCTGGCTACTCAGTTAGCTTTCTAATCTTCTGGCCCTCTATCTAGCTCCCTTTAAGTTTTTTTATTCACCTGTTTACATGTGATGCTAACTATCAAACTACTTTTTATCTATTTAGCAAGACATCTAGCTAATTGCTTTTTCAGATATTAATATCAAACTGTTTGCCCTTTGTGTGAATAGGTAGGTAACAAAAACTAACTTGACGAATGAAAAAGGTTGGAGACCCCTGGTTTACACGCTAACACTATAGAGCTACCTGCCACTGTTAGCTAGTTTTAATCTGTGAGCACATACCTTGTGTGAGACATTAAATCCGTTCATATATATATATATATATATATATATATGCTAAGCGTAACGCTATAGAAAATTTATATATAGAAGAATCTGAGTGTTGGTTGGGAAGCGTTGGTAGCATAGTTGAAGCCTTAAAATAAAATTTTTGAATATGCCTTCCCTGCAAAATAAATTGTGATTGGTAAGGTATTTTATAGCTTCAGCTTCAACCTACTCCCTTTGGGTTCTTGATTATGCATTTCGTTATTGTATCGTGCAACTGATTGTGTGCAAATACATTTTGGATTTTAGTTTATTATTTGTTGAAGTTGTTTTTGTTCTGTGCCGAATAAAATAGAATGCGACTGTCACTGTTTTTGGCACTACTACTTATCAAAAAATGGACAGATAGATTATCCTGTGTAACAGTCTATCTATATATCCATCTATCTACCCTGGTCATATCCCTCGAGAGGGGTGACCGACACCAAGACAAACACAAGCAAAACCAAAAAGAAGTTAAAAAAAAATTTGCAAAAAACACACACAACATTTTTTGGACCATGGCTAACCCAGATGCCCAAACACCCAAACAAGTTAAGCACCTCGGCACCCAAGTTGGACATGCTTTCGTCCCTCCAGATGAAACGGGACACAAGAAAGTGGCCATGTCACTCGGGTCAGGGTGGCAAAACACTCTTCTTTTCAACAGCAGGGCCTGACAGCTTTCACTGGTTTACCACTGCCGCATCATAAGGGTGCCCTGCCCATCCCTTAGAACACATCCAAACATCCCACTATCCTTTCACAACACATGCCCACTCATTCCTATCACCAACAAGAGCTCTAGCTTACACTATATTTAGACCTATTTCCTGCAGTGCACTTATAACACCATCCATCCACATCAATCACGGTCTCCATCCATTTACTTTTGCTCTGTAGATCCTCTTCAACATTCCCTCCTCATACATCCTCTCCAGGTGTCCAAACCAACAAAGTACTCTCTTATCCACACGCTTGCTCAGTTCCACTACTACTCCAGTTCTGTCTATCACAATTTCATTTCTTAATATATCCAATCTTTTCACTTCTAACATACTCCTCAAACAATTCATCTCAAAAAACATTTAATTTTCTACTCAGGCAATACAGCTTGCTACTGTAGCACAGTAGCAAGCTATATTTTCATCATGACCAGCCTCATTACTCAAAGTACTAAAGTACATTGGCTGCTCTCTGCCCAGTCTGGAGGACATTTCCGGCTTGCATTACTGCACTAGAGCCATCAACATTCTAAAAGACTCTGGCAACATATTCAACCTGTTGCCCTGTGGTAGGTTCTAAAGGTCCATTAAACCAGCTCAGTAGCCTAGATGGTAGGGTGCCCGCTTTGAGACTGGGAGGTCGCTGGTTCGCGCCTCGGCCGAGTCATACCTAAGACTTATAACATTGGTAAAATGGCGGCGCCCTCTGTTGGCTGCGGCTGCATCGGCTCGCTACAACGGGTCAGGTGTATCGACATTTCGTTCTTACAAAAGAATGACAATACAAAGGAAATTATTATTATACCAGCTCAGTAGCCTAGATGGTAGGGCGCCCGCTTTGAGACTGGGAGGTCGCTGGTTCGCGCCTCGGCCGAGTCTTAGGGACTACACTACACTTCCCTCCATTCAGGACATTGGCCAGAAGCGCTGCCTATCCCATGCTAAGAACATTACCGGGGACCCCTCTCACCCCCATCATGGACTGTTCACTCTGCTAGCCTCTGGGAAGAGGTTCTGCAGTGTGCGGTGCAGGACCACCACTCTCCGCAATAGTCTAGTCCCCCTGGCCATTAGACTGTTAAATGGTCAATCTAACATATAGTTAACTTAAATCTAAACGGCTGCTAATCTGACTTTTTGCACTACTGGCAGTTTTTTATAGCTTGCCACTCATTGCACATTGCTCTCTGCACTATGGTAATTACAGCGTTATTGTTACAGTGTTAATGTTACTGTGTACCTGACTTGTTAACCTGACTGCCCATTTTGCACATCTGGTTAGCTACTCTTCTTGCACTATCGGCACTATGGTAAAATACTATACGTAGCCAATTACAATACAACTTTATTTATATCTGTACATTCAAGGAAACTGTGGGGGTCAGATGCATCGACATTTCGTTCTGTATACACGTGTACTAGAATGACAATAAAGTAGATCTGAATCTAAATCTGAATCTGAAAGACTT
The DNA here is from genome assembly GCF_059441175.1 of Urocampus carinirostris. Lineage (NCBI taxonomy): Eukaryota > Metazoa > Chordata > Actinopteri > Syngnathiformes > Syngnathidae > Urocampus > Urocampus carinirostris. Next base: position 14,325,717 of record NC_142360.1, on the reverse strand, counting down.
ATAACATTGGTAAAAATGGCGGCGCCCTCTATAGGCTGCGGCTGCATCGGCTCGCTACAACGGGTCAGGTGTATCGACATTTCGTTCTGTGTACATTGTTACAAAGAATGACAATACAAAGGAAATTATTATTATTATTAAAAAGAAGGATGAACAGGCTCAGAGTTTTTCCCCAGGGCCATCACCACCCTGAACAAGCGTGCAAAATTGTGAAAAATATACAGATATATATCTTGTGACTTATTTAAGATTGTTAGTCGTTTTCATTGCACTTTTGAAACAATGCATTCTTTTTCATTGCACTATTATTGTCACCGAGGCTGGTCTTCAAGCAACACATTGTAAATATTTGTAAATATTTACCCTGACAGCCTTTTATATTATTTTCTCTTTGAAGTCTTTATAGTGTGTTTACCCTGGAGTGCCATGTCTCTAACCTTGTCACAAACAGTGAGTGTTTTACTACGTTGTTATCGATCACACAGCCAATTCAGCTCAAAACAATGAACTTACGTGAGTTATTTGCATTTTTTTTATCTTAGTATAGTTCAAGTCAGAGAGGATTCTTTTTTTTAAACCCTTCAATAACTTTTAGGGGGGTTTGTGACAATTCAATTTTGATTTCAAACTGGCAACTTGTAATGTTTTTGTCTTTTGTCTTTAAAAGTTCTGTATGGAATTTGAGACTTTGTATCTCCCTGGCACCATCTCAAAAGTTAAAGTCATAATCTTAGCCTCAGTCAGGTAATTCATGATGCATGTGCAAGTACGTGATTTTCTTGGACACGTTTAAATAAACGTGTCTTCGTGTTTTTAGGGGTTTGGGTTGGAGTTTGGACTGCATTTAAAACAGGGCTTTTCCTACTCGTACCATTTTTTTATGCTACACTATTGAACAACTGTGATGGCACTTCAACCGCACTTCTCCCCCTGCTTCCCTTCCACCAAATATGTTTTGCGTCCCAAACAGAGCTGCAAAAAGATAAAAATGTGGATATTTGACCCTAGGTTGGCATTGTTAACGCAACATTTAGTAAAGATTATATTCTACGTTCAACCTATCAAGACACCTCCAATGACGCTCACCACCCTTAAGCAAGTCAGAGCAAATTAATGTTTTAATGTATAATATTTTTTAATATTTCTTTAGTTTTGGTTTTTCTCTTTCAATATTTTCTGTCAAGTGGTAAACCTTTTTTTTCAATTTTTGGCCTCAAATTTTAATTTTAGTGCAAAATGAGCTCTATCTTATTGGCATCTAAAACAATGTAGATAATTCATCTGTGACATAGTGGCGCTCGTTTTCATTCTTAAATCAAGACTACCAAAGAACCATCAAATGTTTTCCCTCAATTGCTGTTCAAGGTCAAAGCCCGTGGAGAGCCAACCATGGGCTAAACTTTGTGTTCACTTCCCTGACAATCCGGGGAATCAATTTGGAAGGCAAAATGAATCTGACTGTGGAAGCGAAGGGAGTTAGTGAGGGTGGGGGGCGGTTGGGGGGAATGCGTCTTCTAGGGAAAGTCAACCCATTCACAGCTCAGGGTCATCAACAGAGGAGACTCCCAGGAGCTTGGCCAATGATTCTGTCTCTGTGCTCGTGGGACTCGCCAAGGTTACGTGTAGTTCAAAGAACCCGTGCTGCTTGGGACGGCACAGCGCCCTTAAATGGGAACAAGGTGGCGCAAAGGCCCTGAAGTATAGTCCAACAGATTATGACCATAACCAGGTGGTCAGTTTATTCTGCTTGTTTCTTAATTTAGTATTGGGCTCCTGCAAAGGAGATTGTATAAGATGCCAGTTAGTTGTTTGGATTGTTATTATTCACTGTTGAACAGTATTTGGACTAGTATGCACTGATAACATCATTTTCACTAAGGCTGGGTGATACAAAAAAAATTTGGTATCGATCTGACCCAAGTAAATACTGGCCAGTATTGATTAATTCCAATGATATTCATTTTGCGTGGTAATGTCATGATCAATGAATGATTGAAGAATTCCTTCCTTGAGTTAGTTTATAATTTCGATAAACACAGCACAGCTATTTCAGGCACTAAAGGCTTAATTCTTTAAAATTAAATAACTACATTGCAAACTTTAAAAGTATAAAACATATATTGTCAGAACCAGAACAGGCAGTAGACCCAAACATGCAACGTTTCATAAAAACCTTTATTGAGGAATTGGGGATGTCAGGCACAGGCAAACAAATGACAGAGATCCGGTGCTCCCTGGGCAGGAGAAGCAGGAAGGCTTTGAGATCGGAGCGCGGTCGGAGGGCGGAAACAAGTCGAGCAGCCGGTACGGGAGATTGGAGCGTGGTTGGAGGACGGAAACAAGTCGAGCAGCCGGTACGGGAGATTGGAGCGTGGTTGGAGGACGGAAACAAGTCGGGCAGCCGAGTTAAGAGATCACAGCGTGGTCAGAGAACGGAAACAAGTTTGGCAGCCGGGACGGAAGATCGGCCCGTGGTCGGAGGACAGAATCAAGTCAGGTAAACGGAGTCGATCGGGAAGCCAGGGATGGACGAGCAGGAAACAGGACAGGACAGAACAGATGGAAGCCAGAGTCAAAAAGTTCTTGCATTGCATGACGGACTGACCAGGAATGAATGAGAAAGACTTGTTTAAATAGGATGGGATCCAATCAGGAAACAAGTTGCAGCTGGGACTAAATGGGTGAGCACAGCTGAAAGCAATGGGCAAATCATGACATAGATAGAATTATGTCTATTATAAACTGTTTAAAAAAAAGCCAAAGAGTGTCAAACATAAAAGTGGCAATGCAATAAAAATGCAAATACGTACATATAAAGGGAATAATTTAAATAACGTATTGATTGTCGTTTATTGGCTCTGGCATAGTAGCACCAAATGTGCGTTTTTTTTTCAGGCACACATGTTTCCTTTCTTTGTTTAAGGTTGCTGATCTCTTTGTTTATGTGTTTATGTCAATCTGGAGTGTTGTTACAGTACTACACTACTTTACCACACAAATTACACTTTGCCTTGCCCTGGTATGTAGTTTAAAAAAATCCACACCGCACTGCTTTTCCAATTTATCTCTGTCATTTTATGGTGCCTAGATTCGGGCCTGTCTTTTGCCTGGCAGGCAGAATGCAGCAGAAGGCCGGGTAAGGAGAGAACTAAAAGTCAAGTCAAGTCATTTTTATTTGTATAGCCCTTAATCACAATTAGTCTCTAAGGGCTTCACAAGTTAATAAGAAGTTTAGGTTATTCGTATGCTATAGAGTAGAAGTGAGTTTTAAGCCTAGATTTAAACATTTCCACCGAGGTTGCAGATCGGATTTCAGGGGTAAGAGCATTTCACAACACCGGTGCCCGGATGGAGAACGCTCTCGAACCAGCGGAACACTTCTTGGCTCTTGGGATCACCAGGAGACCGGCGCTCTCGGAACGAAGGCTTTGGGCCGGAAACATAGGGAGAGATCAGATCTGAAAGATATGAGGGGGGAAGTCCATGTATGATTTTGTATAGTAGTAGGAGAACCTTAAAATCGCATCTTAGGCTAACAGGGAGCCAATGCAGGTTAGCCAAAATTGGGGTGATGTGATCGTACTTTCTTGTCCTTGTTAAAAGCCTCGCTGCAGCATTTTGTACCAGCTGAAGACTCTTGAGTCTGGTCATCGGAAGACCGGAAAGTTGTGCATTACAGTAGTCGAAACGGGAGGTAACAAACGCGTGAATTATGATTTCCGCATCTGACTGAGAAAGTATAGGACAAATTTTAGCAATGTTACGGAGATGGAAGTAAGCGGTTCTAGTAATTTTCTTCACATGTGTTTGAAAGGACAGATCGGGGTCGAAAATGACACCTACATTTTTAAGTGAGTCGCTCTGTGTGATGTGGCAATTGTCTATGTTCACAGCGGTTTTAGAGAACAAGTCACGGGACTTAGATGGACCAATAACTAACATTTCAGTCTTTTCAGAGTTGAGACGCAGAAAATTGAGTGACATCCACTCTTTTATCTCAGTGAGGCAGGCCTCCAAATGTCCACAGTTTAGTGTGGCAGATTCCTCCATCGGGAGATAGAGTTGAGTGTCATCTGCATAGCAATGGAAACTGACATTATACTTGCGAATAATATCACCCAGTGGAAACATATAAATCCTGAAGAGAAGGGGGCCAAGCACTGAACCCTGCGGAACACCACAAGTAACACTAAATGGCTCAGATGTCAATTCGCCATATTTAACGCAGTGTGTCCTATCTGAGAGGTAGGATCTGAACCATAATAGGACGTTTCCTGAGAGACCAATCCATTTTTCCAACCGTTCTAGCAAGATATTATGGTCCACTGTGTCAAATGCAGCACTAAGGTCCAGCAGCAGCAAAAGTGATGATGCGCCCGAGTCCATTGCCCGTAGGAGATCATTGGTTACCTTAATCAGAGCTGTCTCAGTAGAGTGGTTAGCCCTGAATCCTGATTGCATTGATTCAAAGAGATTGTTCTCGGACATGAAATCATTCAGCTGCTGTGCCACTACTTTTTTAAGTATTTTAGAAAGAAACGGTAGGTTTGACACAGGTCTATAATTACATAAGTTTTCTGGATCAAGGTTGGGTCGTTTCAGTGTGGGTTTAATGACGGCGGACTTAAAAGCAGCTGGAACTACACCTGAGGAGAGTGATATGTTTAAAATATTTAGAACTGAAGGTGCAAGAATGCCAAAGAGACCTTTAGTAAGTGAACCTGGAAGCGGGTCGAACTGGCAAGTCGTCGGTTTGGCCGTATTCACCATCTGTTTAAGATTATCGAGTGACAGTTCACTAAAACGGGACAAAATCCCTGGACAGCCACCCTGTCGTGCATCTATAGATTTGAGTGCTTTAGTATGTGTTGAATTAATACTGTCTTTAGCAATTTCTTCCTGTATGCTTTGGATCTTCTTAGTAAAGAAGACCATTATGTCGTGGGCAGAATGAGTAGAGCTATCTGGGATAGTCTGTCGCCTTGTGAGCGATGCTACAGTGTCGAAAAGGACCTTTGGATTGTTCTTTTGTGACGCAATCACCTTCAAAAGGTAGGCTGATTTTGCAGAGGCCAGGGCCGCTTTATACTTCAACAAACTATCACACCAGATTTGATGGAAAACTTCAAGCTTGGTAGCGCGCCATTTTCTTTCAGATTTCCTGCATTCTCGTTTAAGGCATCTAGTTTCATCACTAAACCAAGGTGTGCGTCTTTTAGGTCGTGATTTATGCCGGATGGGCGCTACTGAATCCAGGGCATCGGCCAGGGTAGCGTTGAATTCATTTAGGAGTGGTTCGATGGAGTCTATGTAGGAAAGAAAGGACGCAACTGCTCCTCGAAGAATATCGGAGAGCTCAGAAACTGTGCCCGTGCTTATATTGCGTCCAGTGAATCCTTCAGTTTTTTTGGAACTACATTTAGCTAGCACCTCAAATGTAACTAAATAATGATCCGAGATAACTGTAGTACACGATAGCACCGTCATGTTTGAGGTTGAAACTCCTCGAGTCAGAACCAAGTCGAGCGTGTTTCCATCTGTATGGGTTGGCAAATCAACCAGTTGATTAAAACCAAAAGCATCAATTATAGACTGAAACGCAACAGTGAGTGAACTGAGTGGGGAGTTAAAAGTGTGCCTTACAGTCACACACTTGGCACACACTTAGAGAGTAGCATAGGGCAGTGTGTGATGGATGAAGGGGTTAATCTTTTTTTGTTTCGCTTTGAGTTAATTGGTGGAGGAGCAGAGTATTAATCCAATCCAAGCACTTGTTGAGTATTGATGATGGTTGGATTGATCAGCTGCCCTAATTTTCACTACAATTATTTTGCTGTTCTTTAATTCTCAGATCCTCTAAGGCGGATCTGCTTTTGTAATTTAGGATTATTATTAAAAACACAAGACTCAGGGAAGGGCTTTTGGGAAGGATTTAGAATTTTTTTTGGTGAGGGTTTGTTTTTACTATTTCTGCCTTTCTCCCAGTAAATTCATTGATGTATTCTCTCCTTATTTTGAGAGTCTACTAAACTGAAATAGATTTGATTTGGTATGTATAACACATTTCTTTAACTACATGTGGTTGTCTGGGAAATGATAGAGGATTATGGGAACATAATGGAACATATTATCATTGCACGTCTGAAGACAAAGCAATAGCATTCACTTCACTGCTGGAAGTCGCCAGAGAGACTGGGGAACATCTGACAAAGACAGAATGCGAAGCCTGCCGGCATGCCAAATGGTGCTGGGTTTTTCCGATGCAAGTTAAAACATAATGAAGGTAATAGCACATGCAGAGAATGCAAATAAAAGTCGCATTTGACCAAAAAGATATTGCTCTTTCTTTCTCAAACAAGAGTCACTTTCAAGTATTATACATTGAGTTTGGCAGATCAAACAGTTTTACTGATTCTGTACTTGAATATTGTAAGTTAAAAGTGGCCCTACCTATTTATATTGAACACTGTCTTTCCCAGTTTAGCCTCTCCCCTGGCTTCTTACAATCTAAATACAGTGGAACCTCGGGTTTCGAACGCCTCTCAGTTCGAACAAATCGGTTCTCGACCAAAAATTTAGAAAAATTCTTGCTTCGCTTTTCGTTCAAAAAATCTGAGTTCGAACGCCGGTACGCTAGGGGCGACGCTGAGCGGCGACGCTGAGCGGCGTACGAGTGTAGATTGCCCCCACCCCTCGTGAAGAACTGTTGTCACGGCAACGCGCACTCCTTTTCTGTTTTCGTTTTTCAAAAGCGGTGAAGGGAGTGTTTTAACCCCTAATTATGCCTCGGAAGAAGGTTGGTGCTAGCAGCAAAGTTGCTACAGGTGAAAAAAAGAGGAGTAGTGCGTACAACTATTGAATTTAAGAAAGAAATAACAGCAAAATATGAAGAAGGTGTGCGAGTTTCCCTTCTTTCAGGAATACAGCATGGTATCTGCCGACCGGTAAGAAATCCTATTCATAATTATTTTCTTTATCCTTTAACCGCTCACCACTTGTTGTGGCGACCCGGGTGCAAAATGACGTGTAAACGACCTGATTTTTTTATTTTTACATGTTAGCGTAATCTTCTGTACGAAAGATTACGCTAACGCGAAAGTACAATTAGCCTGGGTTAGCTTTACGTTAAATATTCAAGGTACACATCCATGGTGTTGGAATGGATTAAAACAATTTTACATTACTTTTAATGGGAAAAAACGGCTTCGGTGATCGCATAAATCGGTTTTCGTACAAAGAAATTGAACGGATTATGGTCGAGAACCGAGGTTCCGCTGTATAACCATATAGGCCATGGGTGGGCAAACAATTGTCAGGACCAGAACGGAAACAGGACCCACTCGCGTAACGTTACTAACAGTTCCATTGGGAAGAATGGAAAGGATTGCACACACGATCCGGAGATCGCTGGGCGCGGGGAGCAGGTTGCCCAGACGCGGAAGTGGTACTTCCGTGGCGAGCGATGGCGGTGTCGGGAACTGAAAAAGCAGTTCAGTAGAAGAGCAAAAACGTGATTGGATTGGAAACAAGTCGAAAGCCAGGAGAGGAGAGTAGACGGATCGTTATTTGGGATGGGAGAACGGCCGTGGTCGAGATAAAACAGATCGTAGCGGGAGACAAACAGGAGCAAAAACAAGGGATAGGCGAAAAAGGATCGACAAAAGGAGACTGACAGGACTGAGTTTAAATACTGACAGGGATCCAATCTGTCACCAAGGAGCCAATTGGGCACCATGGCAACCGTGACACACACGGATGTGGCCAATTGGGCGCCATGGCAACCATGACAACAATGGCACTATACAGCTACAGTAATACTGCAAAACTAAATATCAAAAAAGTGCTTAAAAAGAGGGATGTAATATATTATTTTGCGTTCATTCTGAAAAGAAAAATAGATGGAACAGAAATACAACAAACATATTAATACAGAACTACTAGAGAAATATTACAAAAATACTATTACAAAAATACTATTACACAACTACTTCTAAATACAAATACAGTAATTCTACACAAAGTCTACCCCGGAAATATTCCGAGAATACTACTACAAAAAGTACTACTAAAACACCACAAAATTACAACTACAGTACTGTAATACCAAAACACTAAATATGAAATTGAACGCTTTCACACGGACATAAAATGTGATTTTGCTTTCGTTCTGAAAAGAAAAACTACAATGAAAACACTACTACAGTAATACTATAATACAGAAAACTATATTACAGAAATATTATAATAGAAATACGACAGAATAGTACTACAGAAATACTGCAAAAATGCATATACAGTAAAACTAAAACGAATACAAAACAAATAGTACTAAATAAATAGTAGAAAAATACTACTACAGAAATGCTATGATAAAAACACCAATGTACCACTACAAAAATGCGACTACTGTAATGACACACAAAATATTCAATTTAGTGCTTCAAAACAGGGTTCGAAAATATTATTTTGCTTTCGATTTGAAATAAAAAAGACAACATAAATATTTCAAGAATACTAGAAAACCAGTTACAAAAATTCTAAAAAACATTTTAAAAATACTGCTATAGAAATACTACATAAATGCAACTACAGTAATCCTATAAAAAATTCATATTAAATTCAAAGCCTTAAATGGGACTTAATATATTATTTTACTATAATGTGAGGGTTTAAAAAACAATTTGATGAGACTAAATGAATGTGTCCGCATTTATTTTATGCATAAAATAGATACATATGAATAGATCTCTAGGACCAGTATCTTGGCCAAATGTTTTAAACCGATGTGGCCCGTGACACGAAAATCTACCCACCCCTGTAATGGACGAGTAATATATTCCCAGTAATTTGGAACCTTCCACACAAATACCTTTTGGGGCAAAGGTATAATCTGTCATTTCAGTTACATGTCAAGATTATTAATAAAACTGCTTTTTTTCAATCTTCATAATATTGCCAAAATTCGTCTGATGCTGAGATAATGATTTATGTGTTTGCTACCTCCTATCTCGATTAATGTAATGTTCTACTCTCCATTTTCCTGTTGTCTAGCTTCAGGTTGTCTGCAGCTGGGACAAAATACTGTTTTGAGGCTTTTTCCTGGGAAAATAAAGTTTGATCATATCACCCTGATTTTAATTGACATGCACTGGCTCCCAATCGGTTTAAGATGTGATATTAAGATTCTGCTCTTATCATACACTATTTTTCATGGACTTGCGATTTAATAACTTTATGATTGAATCCAGGGCAGAACGGCGACGCAGTGGTTAGCGCTTGTGCGGCTCAGTTCATGTCATGGGAACCTGTCTTGGGTTCAAATCCAGCTCCAGACTTCCTGTGCGGAGTTTGTATGTTCTCCCCGTGCTTGCGTGGGTTTCCTCCGGGCACTCCGGTTTCCTCCCACATTCCAAAGACATGCATTTCAGGTGAATTGGCCGGTCCAAATTGTCCCTAGGTGTGATTGAGCGAATGAGTTGTCTGTCCCTGTGTGCCCTGCGATTGGCTGGCAACCAGTTCAGGGTGTCCCCTGCCCACTGCCCGGATATGGCTGGGATGGGCTCCAGCCCCCCCGCGACCCTAATGAGGATAAGCGGTACGGCTAATGAGATGAGATGAGATGATTGAATCCCCCCAATGTTCTTGCGCCGAGCCTTTGCTCTGACAACACTAGACTACTTCCAAGAGCCAAGAAGAAAGCTGGAGTTTAGTGAGCATTCTCCATCCGGGCCCCGGTGCTGTGGAATGCTCTGCTGTCTAAGATTTGATTTGCAACCTCAGTGGAAGTTTTCAAATCTAGGCAGTACACACACTTATATTCAATAGCCTATTTGTCATGTTGACCTCATACTCTTGTCGTCTTGTCTTTAAGGGAAGCATGAACCTGCCTGTAGCAGGATGCATTTATTTTGAGCCATCGTACCGGCACTTGGAACTAAAGTATGGCATCATCTGGAACCAATATTTTAAAACAGGAAACTGTCAACTATACATTTAACTATTTGATATATTTCAAATTGATGGTATCTGTGTATTCTGTTGATGCCATTGCAACATCCATTGCAGCCTGGCCATCTGGCAAGGGGTTTTCCTCATGTGGGCCACCTTTTCAATGTTTCTTCATTTTCCTTATCCTGAAGGTTTTTGACATTTACCTTAACCTTTTGTAGGTTTCTCTTTAGACAATGATGAAGAAAATTGTGGTCCTTGCAGCCCTTTTATACTTTTTTGATTAAGGGCTATACAAACAAACATGACTTGACTTAAAGTTCTTCTTTTAAACATTCCATCTTGAGTCCTTACGGAAGGCCACTAAAGAAACGTGTTCCAAACATGATGGATAGCGTTCACATTAGCCCTTCTGAAGAATCCTTCTCCTTTCCACAGAGATCAATTGTGCTGCGTGGGCGTGAATGTGGATATATGTGCTATTCAATCTGTCATGCTTGGTCATCGTGCAAAAGGGAGCAATTAACTTTAATCAGGTGTCAGTCCTTTCAAAAGCACTCACTGTGCTCCAAGCCTTTTGACATTTTAGGAGACTTGAAAAGCTGCTGGGAGCCCATTTCTCAGCGTGGTAATTAATGTTTTCTGTATGTGCTAATCATGTTGGATAAGTTTTTCCATTGGGGAAACAATTATTAGTTTTTTCACACGAATATTTTGAGTCTCCAATTGCTCAACGTTTAATCGCTTTTTCAGGTCGTACACACTTGAGCTTTAGCAGAACAATTTGCAATTTTCAAAAGCTACTTTCTCCCCTGTGGGACTACGAGGATTGCATAGTGATTTAACATTTACAGAGCAAAACATATCGACAAATAAATTATGTAAAATCAAGAATAACTGAAATGTATCCGTTGGTGATATCACCTCCAACGATGCAGTATTTATTTTATTCCCATACCTGTAAACCTGTACGGTTTTGCCGTACAAAGTACGTTTTTTATGCATTTTAAGACCACTACGACGTACAAGGAAATCTGTACGGAAAAACGAAAATTTGTCAATCTCATGCATCTGCCACCTCGGGATTTCCCATCATGCATCATTCCCCAAAAATATATATGGTGTACGATTATTTTTTAAATTCTTGAACATGCAATAAATAGTTCAAGGTTTTTGCATAAAATATATAGACGTTTCATTGGTAATTTCCAATTATTTTTGTTATGCTGACCTTTGACGGCATCTGACCAACACCAGCATCCTAGCAAGCCAGTGTATGGTGTCTATACTATAGACTCTTCTGAGTTCATTGATCCCTTAACCACGTGGGTCGGAAGGCGCACTCCTTCATGTTGTGTTTTGGGTACACTGCATCTACATGTTTTGCTGCTGTTGGTGTCGGTGGATTTGTTCAGACCAAAAACAATCGACTTTGGCCTGGACGGATCTATTGACACTATCAAAAATGTTATATAATGAAATTGTGAATATGCTTGATTGCTATTAAGATTTTCGAGAAGGTTTGTTCAAACCTCACACTGTGTTTGCTGTTAAAAACGTCATATTGAAATACAATATTGTGAAGTGCTTAATTGCTGTTGAGATTGTCATGATTGTTTTCTGTTATTAGTGTCAATAAATTTGTTCAAACCAAAAAAAAACACTGCATCTACATCTACATTAATTGGTAAATTTTGAGAATGTTAATGTCACGTTTGTCCTCCTACGTAGACAATATACCAACCGTCACACACACAAATTATTTTAACCATGACATTTTCTTTAATGCTTAACCTTTTTTCTGAGTAAAATACCAGAGTAAACCATCCCAGTCCACACAAAAGCACCACAGAGTGTAGTCAAAGTGTAGGGATGCAAAAGTTGTCATAAGACATTGCCTTATATCCTGTGGTGAATTAAAATGGTGAAAAAGTGTTGACCGAGCCAATTCCAGCTGATCAAGGTCAAAGCTCGTCCAAACGCTGGACCAAGTGATCGTTTGTAGGCTTGTTAATGTGAGCACAGCTTAAGTCGTGATGCTGATAACAGCCCCGTTTGGATTCCGCAGTAAATGCCAGCAGCAGTTAAAGCTTTTACAATAGTTGGCTCGCAGCGGCGCTTGTTTTGTCAAAGCTGTTTTACATTCCAGCTATCCTGGCTTCTTTGGCTCGAAGCAGCTCACTGCGAATCTGTCAGGCAATTTGTAGCCATCAAGTTCGATGCTGGTGTCAGAAAATGCTTCTTCATGTACTTTTAAAGTTAAAGGCTGAAACATTTCCTTGAAAAAGTTAACCTAAACCCAGATGGTAAAGACAAGAGGTGGAATAAAGTGATGTCAAGTTGCATTTAATTGCATAGGCCTTAATCGCAAAAACTCTCAAAGAGCTGCACAGCCCACCATTAAAACACTGCCTGTTTTGAAAGCTACAATCGTATGGAACATAAATATTAATTTAAAAAACTAATCGAAAAGTTAAAAACCACTTTCCAGGATGACCAGGCAGAAATTGATGTTGCAAGGGCATCAACAGACAATACACTCCAATATGAACATTGAACATAAGTCATCAGTGAAATTAAAGGAAAAGTAAAATTGTCAGCAACAAAAAGTTTTCGATTTTGCAATTCTGGTCAATGCAGGAGGCTCTAGATCAGGGATGAGCAAATTACAGCCAATCATGCTTTTTAAATCTGGCATGCCAAATAACTAAAGCTATTCTGATAATGTGTATAAAATGTTTAAAAAGTATTACTAAAAATAATTTGTAGATTTGGTGCCACTCTTGTCCCCAGTGTACCCAACATTCAAATAGATGGCTACATTTTCCATTAATCAAGTCTTTAGTTTCCCTATTGAGATATGTCTTATATTTAATGAACAAAAAACGATAATTGAGCTGTCCGTCTTGCGTTTTAAGTTTTTCAATGCATATGATCAAATTTTATGCTTAAAAAAAAGTGACTTTTTTTTCTTTTAATTTTGAGTGTTTCAAAAATATTTGTTCTCAGATAGAAAAAAAAAGAAGATCAGGTAGTTTTTTAATGGTGGGCTGTGCAGCTCTTTGATAGTTTTTGTGATAATGCAACTTGACACTGTTTTGGGACACAAAAACAGTGCAATAAAATATGGACGTTCCGTTTTGTTGTTGTTTTTTTCAAATCCTAAAGATATAAATGAGATAGGAAATGTATCTATTACATTTCTTTAATTTAATCAAAGCAAGGAATACTTCAATTTATTTATTTTGTATTGAAGTTAAACTTGAGGAATTTTCCTTCATAAGAGAAGTCAAATAGTGCATCATTCTCTTCTGGATACGCCTCATCTATCCATCCATCCATCCATTATCTGCACCCCTTATCCTCAGTAGGGTCGTGGGCAGGGGACACCCTGAACTGGTTACCAGTCAGTGGCAGGGCAAAGAGACAGACAACTCCCTCGCACATTCACAACTAGGGACAATTTGGACCGGCCAATCGACCTGACGTGCATGTTTTTTGGGAATGTGGGAGGAAACCGGAGAGCCCGGAGGAAACCCACCCAAGCATGAGGAGAGCTTGCCAACTCCACACAGGAAGGTCCGATCTCACGACCTCAGAACTGTGCTGCATACTCGCTAACCACTGCCCTGTCGTGATGCCTCGTGCTGCATCCACATTTGTCATTTTGATAGTGGGCTAATATCAAATATAGATGATTACAGCGTGTGTTTCATTGATTATAAGACCTATATAAGGTTTTTAATTGTTTGCGTCTCCAGACAAATACGTTTTTGGGTCCAATAGGGATATTTGAGTTGCCGTCCTAGCGTGAGAGTTGGCCCATTTAGCAGGTTACCAGGCCCAAGTTAAGGTTTTAGGGCTGTTTGGGCTTGCAGAAGGACGAGTATTGTTTCAAGTGTGCACCCTAATTTAAATTCATGCAACTCTGGGATTCGTCGCATGACTCAGTGATTCCAAGGAGACAATTTTCTACCTCAACAGGGTATAGCGTTTTTCAATTTCCTTTTTTTTTTCTCCAAGTTCCGCAAGAAAAAAGGGATTCTTCTGATGAATGTCTGTGAGATGATTTATTTTTGCTCGGTGGTGAGGATGTCACTGTTCCGTCAACTACATTGACTCCCTTCGAGGAGCAATTTCACAACATGCACCCGGGATTCATGTATTTCCTATTCGTTTGCCCAACATGTGCTATGCAATACATGCAAATTATCAGTCTTAGATTTAATTTTTTTGAACAGCCGTGACCTGCCTTGCGACTGGCTGGCAACCAGGATATATATATTGAGCACCCATCACCTTTTGACACTTATCTATGTCCATAAATGGCTCAGTGAGAAATGCACTTCATATTGGATTGTCAATATAAACGCATAGATTTTCTTTGGAATCAAAATGTGTTGAGCATCTCATAGGAAATTGATCCTTTGTGTGTATTTACGTTACGCCTTTCCTACAAGCTGACATTTCAAATAAGGGTTCTTGATGTTGCTGTTATTTTGAGTCTGCATCAAACGAAAGGGGGTTGGGAACACGTATACACACTCAAACCAACACTAATTGCTAATCAATAATTACATGTTTGGATGATGAACATTAGATGTGGTTAGAAGGGGTGTAAATCCCTGCACAAATTGTGATTTGGTATGCTTTTCATGATGGGGAGTGTGAAAGGTTTTGATGGGCGGTCGATTAGAAAAAGGAATGCTTGTATCCTCTACAACTCAGCGGAAGCCCTTTATGTGAAATGGATCATTTTTGGTATTTATTATGGACTGCATATGTATAGTGATTCACCAGCCACTGAGGACCTTTACCCATTCACACACACACTCAGACATGGATAAGCGGAGTCAGCCATGCAAGATGCTTTCCTGCATATCAGGGGCATTACGGGTTCAGTGCCTTGCCCATGGACACTTCAACGTTTATTCCGTAGGAGCCAGGAATCGCACATGCAACCCGTTTGGTTCCAAGACGACCACTTTCCCTCCTGAACTAAAAGGGAATATTTTCTCAAGTATGAGTTCATAGAGCCTTTTCAACTTTTTTTTTTTTTTCCCAACGCACATATCTGCTTTTATCTCACTTTTGGCAACGGTTTACCAGGACGTGCAACATATTCAGTAGAAAAAAGAAAAAAAAAGGGGGGGGGGCTTTATGTTCCTCATCACAGTTTTTTGTAAGTGCAGCATGAAAATGGTCAAATCAAGTATATTTGTATAGCCCTTAATCACAAAGAGTCTCAAAGGGCTGCACAGACCACAGATTATTGCAAACCACAGACCCTGTATTACACCATCCCCTGATCTAAAACCTACATAAGGGCAAGGAAAATCTCAAAAACCTCCACATGAAGCAAAAGAAAAAACTTTGAGAAGGGAGCGTACATGAGGTAATCCCCTTTCCAGGATGATCAGGCTGCAATGGATGTTGCAATAACAAATAATACACAAATATCGTCCAATGTCATTCTTTTGTGTGTGCATTATTTCCACATCGGTAAAAGTAAGAAAAGGTGTTTCAAATACCGTACAAACTCCAACCCAAACCCAAGATAGATGAAAAAAGAAGAGTTTGAGTGTGTCTACGAAATTCACGTACATGGGAAATGAGCTGACTGAGGTGTCGGACAAAATGACTTCAATGAAAAGTACATGACAAATCATAACAAATTAAAGACTTATGTTTTACCTGTATTATTTCACATTCACTGCAACGAAAGAAATACATAGGTAAGGTAAGTAAATTGTACTTTTTAATTCTTCAAATTTAAAATGTGACTCTGAAATTCCTTAAACAGATTATTGAATGTCGTCACAAACGCATTAACCTTAAAAATAGGTTTTGTATTGGGCCTGTTATCCTAACTATTGACCAATTACATTAAGTACATTAAGACCAATGCAATTCATTTTGTGTGAATTATTTCATTACAAACATGTTATATACATGTTTATGTCTTTAAGGAACAAAAGAAAATACTTGACCTGTACACAGATGATAGTGTTTGGCCTTTGGAGCATTGACTTCAACCTCACGGTCTTTGCACTTCCTCAATGGGAGCGATTGGCCCGATAGCATGGCAAACAAAGAAGCACAAAAGCGGATCCCAGGAACTCATTGCAAAGCAACTGCACTGTGAAATAGATTTCAACTACAATTGATTATTTCACCTGAGACACTCGGGTCATTAATTTCTAATCACTGTCTGCAATCCATAGAAAGCCCCGAAAGAATTATCTTTAACTTTTGACCCTTTGCACTGGAAATTAAAGCTCAATGTGGAATAAACATAATTTGTGTCCAACTTCTTTGAAGCAATTCCAGTCATGTTTTGTCCTTGCCACCAATCAGAGACTTAAAGCGCACAATTTGCACTGATTGTCTGCCTTTGTTTGTCGGTTCAATTTGATGACACGAGCGATCTTGACATTTTTTTGCTTTTGATTGCCATCACGGATCAACACAAGAGGCGCGTTTTGTCCACGCCGAGCTGCACGGCAGCCGTTTTTCGAGTGGTCTTGAGGCTTCTGATAATAATCTTCCCGGCGCTGCGCTGGAATTAATTTGGGCTATGTCGCACTTGAAATGGGACGCTTTTGCTGTGAAGAGGAGTTTTTCATTATAGCTCAAGCGCGTCAACGCTCCAACAAAACACCCTTTTTGGTTGTTTCCCTCAGATGAAAAGATTGTTGCCAATCAGTGTGCATACAAAAAACAATTAAGTTGATATTTGAAGTCTTCATTTACAAAAAAGTATTACAAATTATTTTGCCCAATGTTAAAAGAGACAGTGTGCATTATTTGACCACTGGATGCCGCTCGTTGCGTAGTGCAGCCGAAAACCAATGCTAAAAAGCACAAAGAATAAAGCAAACTAAATATGAATCACGGTGACCAAACCACACCATTTTTCTTCTCATTATTTGTCCATTATTTTGAAGTTGTTAATGAGTACCCTTTGATTTAGATGTAATTTACAGTATTAAAAAAAGCAGAATTACAAACATACATGACTGTGAGACAATAATTGGTTTTCGTCCAGCATTCCAAAAACATGCATGTCAGGTTAATTGCCCTGTCCAAATTGTCCCTCGGTGTGTATGAGTAAGTGAGTTGTCCAACTCTCTGTACCCTGAGACTGGCTGGCAACCAGTTCAGGGTGTCCCCTGCCCTCTACCCCAAGATAGCTGGGATGGGCTCCATCACCTCTGCGACCCTGCTGAGGATAAGCGGTGCAGATAATGGATGGATGGAGATATACATATAATATGTGTGTATGTTTTGCTTATTATTTAAATCAATGTACCGTATTTTACGCACTATAAGGTGCACCTAAAAGCCTTTGTTTTGTTCAAAAGCTGACCATGCGCCTTATAATACAGTGCGCCTTATTTATGGATCAATATTAAATCGCAAAGTCTTCCAACTAACTTGCAGCTGCCGACTAGATTTTCCCCCGAACGCCAAGTAGTCCACGGTGTATGCTGGGATTTATTTACCGGTGTTTCATTGGCTAACTAATGTGTCAATCATCAGATGAATCGATCACTATTGGCTAAAGTTATTCGGAGGTCAAGGGGCGGATCATTTTTATCATTTACAGGCTGGCATAGGCTTAAGCTGTAAAACAAAGCCTGCAATTGGCCGAAAAAGATGTGTCAATCATCAGTTGAATCGATCACTATTGGCTAAAGTTATTCGGAGGTCAAGGTCCGGATCCTTTTTATCATTTACAGGCTGGCATTGGTTGAAGCGGCAAAACAAAGCCTGCAATTGGCCGAAAAAGATGAATGCGTACAGCACATGGTTGTTGGCATACAGAAAGCATTTTTTTTACTATTCTGTATTTGTAAATATTTTATTCTCCTGGATTTACTAAACTCACGGACATAAGAGGACCATGGCTGCACATTATTATTGAACACAACGACTTCGGTGAGCTACTTCGGCTATATATTTTCCCTGTATCTTGTTTCAGACTGAACTCGATGTTTCTGTGATAAGCGGTGCAGATAATGGATAGAATGGAGTGTTTTTAAATTAAACTCAATTCCAAGTGTTTTTTGTCATATGCACAGTAAAGTTGCGAGCGAAAATAGAAACTAAGGAATGGTTGGCATTTCTTGAATCCCAAGACTTTAACCTTCCGAATGATGGAACGATGCATTTGAGTGACATCGTACGGACACCGCACCCGCACGTGTTCTTGACACGTATTTGCTTCTTTGCAAGCTTTGGGAATGTTAAGGGGGTAATAAGTTTGACTGAACTATCTGACTGTTTTGTCGACGTTCCCATTGTAGCGCCTTATAATCCGGTGCGTCTTATGTATGTCAAATATAGGACCAAAAACTATTTTTTCGGGGTGCGCCCTATAACCCGGTGCGCCTTATAGTGCGGAAAATACTTTAGTTGTTTTTGTTGATTTTTAACAAATTACTTTTTACTAGTAGGAGGCGCTAAATAATACACACTCTCCCTTCAATTGCTTGGTTATGTTAATATCATTTAAATAGAATAATACATTTACGTTTCTGTTAAATCACAATAGCAATATTGATGAATTATTGATGGTTTTTGGGATCTCACTATAAGTGTTTACTTCGTTTTTATTTTGGAAAACATTGATCAAGCTTATTGTCATTTTACAACATTGTTTTTGCCATATCACTACCTAAATTATTCTTTTTTTAAATTTTCTATTATTTCAAGCTAATTTTCTAAATACAACGATTCAATAATATCATTTTTGCTCCACCATTTTTTTGAACGGGCAAAAATAAAACATTGCTTGTTTGAATGATAGTTCATGTATTTTTGCTCATTATTCAAATCAATATTAGCATGCACTACATAGTGCACAATGCTCCTTTAACTGTGCTTATAACCGCAATGCAATAATACTATCAGTTTGTGAAAAACAACTACTACATGCAAAACAAATGAAGAATTGCATTGAACTTGTTGGGTGCCTTTATAGTGGCTGTGCAAGTGCTTGATAACACCCGAACAGGTGCGGCTGTATTTTGCTTCATATTTAATTTTCAACACGAGAGGAAACTTCTCATAAAAATGTTTGTCCAAAAGGAATAGCTCCTTGTAAATAAGTACAATAAAGCCAGCAGAGGCTAGCACATTTTGCTTTTAAAAATTAATTATTGTCGACAGTTTGTGTAAAAAAAAATTGTAAGTACCTTGAATTACACATTTTCATGTGTCTTTAAATAAAAAATAAATATGTACCCAAATACATAAATATTCACATACGAAAAAAAGGATATTAAAGTGAAATTCAGAATTGATACAAAAATGAAAATAAGCACAGATACATTCAACAAGATTGTCATGAGCTCTTCTGTTCTGAATTCCTTGCCAATCTCTGTATTTAAAGCCCTGCCTTACAGCCTACCTTTGTCAGATCGTCTGCAAAGCCTACACCCGGAACCTATTTGTCTGCAATTCTAACTCTGAAACTGGCCCTGTTTGACCCTTCTGCCTTCTCTTCTGCCCTGGTCTTCCTGGTCTTGTGTTTTATCTACTCCTAGACCTGCCACACCAACCTTGTTGCTCGGTTTCCTCTTCGTTCCATCTTCCATGCCATTTTCCTCAAAGGTAGTCCCAAATCTCCACTTCAAGATTCCTATTCACTCCAAGACCCTCTCTCCCGTTTCCCCCATCCCTAAATAAACGTTCTTAACGTGACACAATTGTGGTCATCATCTGTCTGATCTGTGACACAAGATATGCACACATAAATACATTAAAAAAAGGAATTCAACATATTAATTTAGTAAATCATCACAAAAATTAATACTTAAATGCAAATAAATATTGATTGCTCTTCTGTCGCTACAACTTATATCATACCTCTGGCGCACTGCAGGCATTGAATGGCATTCAAATGAGAGGGGCGGGCTTAAGTGTGTCCCTCCTATATATAACTAGCCAACCAATGAACGTACAAGTCGATCAACCAAGAAAGCTACTGTCATTTGAATGCCAATTCATGTTAGCAGCAGGTCTGCAGGGTGAAAAGAAAATATGATGGACGAGCTTTATTTGTATTGATTGATATTGTCTCGCATGTATTTATGTATTTGGTTGTATTTTTTTCTGTATTTACTTTAAAATGTAAATGTATTTTTGTAAAAATGTGTTATTCATTCATTTTACGTGCATTAACTTCTTTTTATTTAAATATGTACAGTGCATCCGGAAAGTATTCACAGCGCTTCACTTTTTCCACATTTTGTTATGTTACAGCCTCATTCCAAATTGAATTAATTTATTCTCTTATCTCAAAATTCTACACAAAAAACTCCATTATGACAATGTGAAAAAGTTTTTTTTTTTTTTACTTTTTTTTTTAATTTATTAAAAATAAAAAACTAAGAAATAACATTTACATAAGTATTCACAGCCTTTGCTTAATACTTTGTTGATCCACCTTTAGCAGCAAATACAGCCTCAAGTCTTTTTGAATATGATCCCACAAGTTTAGCACACCTATCTTTAGGCAGTTTTGCCCATTCTTCTTTGCAATAAGTCTCAAGCTCAATCAGGTTGGATGTGAGACGTTTGTGTACAGCCATTTTCAGATCTCTCCAGAGATGTTCGATCGGATTAAGTCTGGACTCTGGCTGGGCCACTCCAGGACATTCACGGAGTGGTTATGAAGCCAATATTTTGAGATCTTGGCTGTGTGCTTTGGGTCGTTGTCCTGCTGAAAAATGAACCTTCGCCCCAGCCTGAGTTCAAGAGCGCTCTGGAGCAGGTTTTCATCCAGGATATCTCTACATATTGCTGCATTCATTTTTCCTTCTATCCTGACTAGTCTGCCAGTTCCTGCTGCTGAAAAACATCCCCACAGCATGATGCTGCCACCACCATGCTTCACTGTAGGTATGGTATTGGCCTGGTGATGAGCGGTGCCTGGTTTCCTCCAAACATGGCGCCTGGCATCCACACCAAAGAGTTCAATCTTTGTCTCATCAGACCAGAGAATTTTGTTTCTCATGGTCTGAGAGTCATTCAGGTGCTTTTTGGCAAATTCCAGACGGGCTTCCATGTTCCTTTTACTAAGGAGTGGCTTTCGTCTGGCCACTCTCATACAGGGCTGATTGGTGGATTACTGCAGAGATGGTTGTCCTTCTGGAAGGCTCTCCTCTCTCCACAGGCCCTTTTTCCCCGATCGCTCAGTTTAGAAGGCCGGCCAGCTCTAGGGAGAGTCCTGGCGGTTCCAAATGTCTTCCATTTACGAATAATTGAGGCCACTGTGCTCATTGGGACCTTCAAAGCAGCAGACATTTTTCTGTATCCTTCCCCAGATTTGTGCCTGAAGACAATGCTGTCTCGCAGGTCTACAGGCAGTTCTTTTGACTTCATGCTTGGTGTTTTTGTGCTCTGACATGCACACTCAACTGTGGGACCTTATATGGACAGGTGTGTGCCTTTCCAAATCATGTCCAATCAGCTGAATTTACTGCAGGTGTACTCCAATTAAGCTGTAGAAAGATCTCAAGGATGATCAGTGGAAAAAAGATGCACCTGAGCTCAATTTTGAGCTTCATGGCAAAAGCTGTGAATACTTATGTAAATGTGATTTCTTAGTTTTCTATTTTTAATAAATTCAAAAAAAGTAAAAAAAAAAAAAAACGTTTTCACATTGTCATAATGGAGTATTTTGTGTAGAATTTTGAGATAAGAGATTAAATTAATATAATTTGGAATGAGGCTGTAACATAACAAAATGTGGAAAAAGTGAAGCGCTGTGAATACTTTCCTGATGCACTGTAGGTCTTTATTTCCAATTGCTGGTACTTACTTTCATAATTAATATGTTATATACATTTCTATTCCTATATTTATGTATCTATTTTATTTCTATTTCTCATCTCATTCTCATCTCATTAGCCGTACCGCTTATCCTCAGTAGGGTCGCGGGGGGCTGGAGCCCATCCCAGCAATCATCGGGCAGTGGGCAGGGGACACCCTGAACTGGTTGCCAGCCAATCGCAGGGCACACAGGGACAGACAACTCATTCGCTCATTCACACCTAGGGACAATTTGGACCGGCCAATTCACCTGAAATGCATGTCTTTGGAATGTGGGAGGAAACCGGAGTGCCCGGAGGAAACCCACGCAAGCACGGGGAGAACATACAAAACAATTTTGATCTGCAACATGACAAAAAAAATGCAATTTCCTTTACTAATTGTTACTTAGTTGACTTTATACATTAATTATTGTATTTGTCTGGATTTTAGGGGGGTATTTTGAAATTCATTTCATTATTTATGTGTGGATTTATCCATAATTGTAATAAACAAATAGCAGCATTTTTTCTATTATTTCAAATTATTTGTATTTAAATTCTGAATTATTAAACGCTATCCTTATTTTACCTTGGATTTTGTAATGCATTTTGGGGTTTTTAAAAATATATTTATTTACATATTTAGAGAGCAATTTGACTTTGAATATATCCTTGAGGACCGGTTCTAGACAATGGACAAGGCTTTTTTTCTTCTCCCCATGACACCCATGGTTTGCTTCCTACATTATTTCAAGTATATTTTACTTGGTTCAGAAATGATTACAGTAGGTTTTACCAAGGATATATCATACCTGTCAACCTCCACGGCTCCATGCCCGTACAAACTGTCGTATTTTCCCGTACAAAATACAAAATAATCACTCACCATATTTTTTTTATTATTTTTTTTCGGAATGATGCATGATAGGAAATCCCCAGGCGGCAGACGCATGCGCACAGTAGCATCAAACCGCTCGCTTTGTTTGCAACGAATAAAACGATACCGAGATATAGGCTTCCGCGACAAACTCCTTTGACTTGATTGATTTGCCGTTTCGTGATAGTCGGTGTATACCGGATGGTACCCATCGTTGACAAATTTGCGTTTTTCAGTACAGATTTCCTTGTACGTCATACTCGTCTTAAAATGCATAAAAAACTTACTTCGTGCGGCAAAACCGTACAGGTTGACAGGTATGTTGTACTTTTAGAGGTTTCTTTCCTTTCAAGTTTATCGTCCTTTTTCCCTAGCTACAATGCATTCCACAACTACGAGGCTTAAAAAACAATTTTCAGATGCAGATGTATGGAGTAATGTGGATTGTAATTGTTTATCAGAACAGAAACAAAGGGAACAATTCAACAGTCCTATCCTGTGGGTGTACACTATTATTCTCCTTTGAATGTGATGTTGTGTGTTTTATATGCGGGGGTTAATCCAAAGGAATTATGTACTTTATGCAGTGTTCTCGTTTGCCTGCGTCCCTGCGTCCTAGACGCATCATTTTTGCTGGGGACTATAGTGTCAAATCAACGTGCGTCCCCGAGACGCAACTTTTTTTACGCAACATTGTCATTATTACCCGATTATTTTTTTTAAACAAAGATTTACCGCACTCCAAACTTTCGTCAGGCAGATCCGCCATTGTTGTTTTGGTCTCGCGGTTCGAGTTTTTGTCTGCACGGCGATCTCAGCAAACGAGATCTTGTTGCTTTGAGATTACGTCATTGTTGTGGTGCATGTCATTGAGTGAAGGTTAAGTATGCATACCTGTCAAACTGTACGTTTTTGCCGTACCAAGTACGTTTATTATGCATTTTAATACGTGTACGATGTACAAGAAAATCTGTACGGAAAAACGCAAATTTGTCAATTATGGGTACCATCCAGGGCAGCACAGCGGGGCGGTGGATAGCGCGTGTGGCCGGTCCAAATTCTTCCCAGGTGTGAATGAGCAAGCGAATTGTCTGTCCCTGTGTGCCCTGCGACTGTCTGGTTAACCAGTTTAGGGTGTCCCCTGCCCACTGCCCGGAGATGTCTGGGATGGGCTCCAGCACCCCCGCGACCCTACTGAGGATAAGCGGTGCAGATAATGGATGGATGGATGGATGGCTACCATCCGGTATACACTGACTATCACGAAACGGCAAATCAATCAAGTCAAACGAGTTTGAGTTGTGTAGTGAAAGGAAGTCCGTCTCTTTTTGGAGAATCGGCTTTTTCGGCTCAACTCACTAAAGAGAGCCGGCTCCCAAACGGCTCACTTGCTTTGATGCATTGTATTACGAATTATGATGTTGTATAAAGTTAAGAAAAAAAGGAAGTATAAAAGGAGAAAAAAAAAGACAGGGTTGTGGTTATCCCTTTAATCAGTATATTTCCAACAATAATTTAATGCAAAAAATGAATTAATAATTTGAACAAGAAAATGTAGTATTCTACTTAATTATATTTGCATGTATTTTTTCTTTCTACAGTGAACGTCCAAGCTACTCAATTTTTGAACTTTTTTTAATAATAAGCCCCATTCATGTCGAGCAAATCAGTATTTCACGACAAAATGTTCATTTACAATATATATGATATAAGAAAACTCATGTACAATATAACATGTTAAACTACATAAATGAACCCGTTTGAAAAGAAAATATGGTGTAAGATTTTTTTTTTTGTATTTTGTAAGGGAAAATACAACAGTTTGTAAGGACATGGAGCCGTGGAGGTTGACAACTATGAGTATGCCTCAGAAAAAAAAAATAATATAGACTAATATTTCAACAATATTATTTTGTATAATGTACAATATCTTTGTGAACTGAAAATCCTAAAGTAATAACTGCTTTAGATTACCAATAACTGTGATGATTAAAACTGAATGAATGTATAGATTTATGTTTTATATTTGTCGCCGATTAACAATTTCAACCTCGATAAAACTAAATTTTGGGGAACCATAGATCTTTGTTGGGACCCATAGATTTTTGAGCATGCGAGTCCCCGGGACCCATCACTTTTCAGATGTAAAATGAACACTAACTTTATGTGGTAGGAGTAAAATTGTGTATGTAATTTCTTTATGTTGCTGTTGATTTTCTTTGATGGTCTGGAGATGTGGCTACATTACATCTTGAGTTTTCTATTTTTTTTTATTTTTTCAGTCAAACTGTGTCGTTATCAAGTCCCAAAAAGCCTGCCTTTAATATTGGTGTTAATTTCCATACATCTTTTGACTTCTTGGTTTCTGTATTTAAATTTCACTAGCTCATCCATTTGTGCCATCCTTCTTTCCTTCAATCTTAAATCTTCCTTTTTTATTCTATTGTCAAATCTTTCCACGGTCGATTTCATCTAGTCCATGCAAAATGATATCTCAGAGGGAATGAAGAAGGGAATAATATTCCAGAGCTGGTGTGAGAAGGGTTGATTGTCATGAGACTCCGGGAGGGATGTGAAATTCTACAGATTTATGAAAAGCCCATCATTTCCAATTTTCCACCTTAGGATATACTATTTCTGCAGCTGTCAAGCACGTGAAAACATCCTTAATTAAATACTAACAGTAGGAGATACGAACTTAATGAAAGATTTGAAGCAAACATAATCTGACATTACTTGGACTTGCTCAGGCATACAGACTCGTCCAGCCATGTCCAGATATGATCATTTTTCTGTAAAAGACTTGCATGCAAATAGTGTGGTAGGATATTTAAGAAAGGTGGTGGATGAATGTAATACTTGCACACTTCAAATAACGGAAAACAATATAGAGACTGTGTAGAGAGTCCACTCCTGGGTGTGTATGTCTTAAAGACTTCTGCTAAACCAGCGATTTGGTATGGAAGGTCCACAATTGACTACTTCCTGAGTGTCCTCAGAAAAAAAAAAAAAAAACCTGGAACACAGGCTGCTGGTATCCCCTATACAGAGTCAGGGTGTGTTATTCGGGGAGCACGCACGCCGACAGAAAAAAATAACAGACACAACCCTTAAAATCATTGCCTAGTCTGGTGGATATTGCCAGCTTGTGATACCACAACAGAGCCAACAACATTATAAAGTACTCCTCTAACACTGGCCACCACCACTTTTACCCGCTGCCCTTTAGAAGACGCTTCATGTCCCTTAAAAAAAGAGACAGAGACAGAACCTTTCCTTGGGGCGTCATCACCTTAAACAAGTGCATACGACTATATATCTTGCCTTGGTAAAGAAAAATTGGTATTCGATCTTATGTATTACCTGTGTTTTGGAATTATATTGCTGCTAAATTTTAGCACTTACAATCCAGGTCAGTCTCCTATCACTACAAACTAGACCAGGGGTGGCCAACCCGGTCCTCGGGAGCTGCATGTCATGCATGTTTTGGAGGTTCCTCTGCTCCAACACAGGTGATGCCAATTTTCAGCTTTTGAGGGAACTTGTAAGAAAGTAGGTAGGTTAACACTTGCAAGGCAATGGACTATGTGCACTAGTGTACCCAAAATAACTTCCTCCCCACCAAAAAAAACAGCCAACATAATATCTTGTTCCTGTAAAAAAAAAAAAGAATCACATGATTGTACATAACCTGCAATGCGTACATTCAGAATGAAAGATACAAGCCTCTTTCATCAGAGTAATATCCAATAATCCATTTTTTAATTGTTTTCGTGGAAATATGCTTTGAACTAATTACAATGCACACGCGATGCACTTAAGCCATTAGTTTGTAGTTTTTGTGAAAAAGCCAGGATAAAAGGTGGAACATCCTGTTTCCCATACATTATTTATTACTAGTGTTTGAAATAACGTCTGGCCGGACGCCCGGGGCGTGCATCTTTTACGTCGGGCGTACATCTTACAAAACGTCTCCGCCCGGGTGGCCGACGACTTTTTTTTTTTTTTTTTTTCCAAATCAAACGTTTGCTTTCTGATTTTGAACTATTTGTTCGGTTTGGAAATTTCTGAATTTTGGTTCGTTTAGCAATTTGCATACTCGGCAGCTGATCAGAAGCCCGCGTCGAATAACTTCGTGCTTCCGGACTTTCCCGAGCGTTATAAGGTCAGTCATTTGCATATAATTTTCTAAAGTAGATAGACAGAGAAAACAAAAACATGAATAAGTGGTTAGGAATCAAGCCAAAACCTCAGCCCCAGAAGATTCAAAGGAAGCTAACAAAATTTATGACGCTATAAAACTTAAACGTACATTAAAAGCATCGTGGAAAGAGGAGTTCACGTGGCTTGCAGCAGACGACGCAACGCAAACATTGCATGAATGAAGATGAGTAAATACAAGTACATACTCAGTGTTTATTTTACCTCTGAAAAGTGATGGGTCACAGGGACTCGAGAGGTCAAAATTCTATGGGTCCCCACAGAGATCTATGGGTCCCCAAAATGTAGTGTTATCGGGGTTGAAATTGTAAAGCGGTGACAAATATATAATAAAAATCTATATATTCATTCAGTTTTAATCATCACAGTACTCTTCTCGTCGGCTAAAAAATAGTCTGTGTAATATAGTGTAATAATCTGTGAAGCCCTTTGAGACTCTTCGTGATTTAGGGCTATACAAATAAAAATGACTTGACTTTATACAACATCATAATTTGTAATATAATGCTTCAAAGCAAGTGAGCCGTTTGAGAGCTGGCTCTCTTTAATGAGTTGAGCTAAAAAAGCCGGTTCTCTAAAAAGAGACGGACTTTCACTACACAACTCGAACTCGTTTGATTTGATTGATTTGCCGTTTTGTGATAATGGGTGTATACCAAATGGTACCCATAATTGACAAATTTGCGTTTTTCCGTACAGATTTTCTTCTACGTCGTACATGTCTTAAAATGCACAATAAACATACTTTGTACGACAGAAACGTACAGGTTGACAGGTATGCATACTTAACCTTCACTCAACGACAAGCACCACAACAATGACATAATCTCAAAGCAACCAGATCTCGTTTTCCAAGATCGGCGTGCGGACAAAAACTCGAACCGCGAGACCAAACCACAATGGCGGATCTGCCTGACGAAAAGTCTGGAGTGCGGTAAATCTTTGTTTAAAAAAAATAATCAGGTAATAATGACAATTTTGTGTCAAAAAAGTTGCGTCCCGGGGACGCACGTTGATTTGACACTATAGTCCCCAGCAAAAATGATGCGTCTAGGACGCAGGGCCACGGGCAAACGAGAACACTGTATACTGATGGCAGATGGAAAATAGCGATGTAATATCCATTCAATGAATGTTATAAGTAGATTTATAATAAACTTAATTTTAATGTGTTGTTATGTTATATATTCTGTTTATCAATCCTTAATACTTTATATATCTCTCTCTCATATATATATATATATATATATATATATATATATATATATATATATATATATATATATATATATATATATATTTTTTTTTTTTTTTATTTTTTTTTTTTTTTGCCATCAGTCGACTTATTGTGTTTCAAATTGTGAAAAATGGGGCAGGCAACTTTTCAGAGTTGTCTGCCCTTGTG
Organism: Urocampus carinirostris; assembly: GCF_059441175.1. Taxonomy (NCBI): domain Eukaryota; kingdom Metazoa; phylum Chordata; class Actinopteri; order Syngnathiformes; family Syngnathidae; genus Urocampus; species Urocampus carinirostris. The sequence goes on along the minus strand of NC_142360.1, from coordinate 14,297,444 downwards.
TCCTGTAACTTTTTGTCACGAGTTTCAGACACTTTTATGACCCATTTTCATTATTAGTAATTTGTTTTGAACATTGTTTAGGAGGTGAACATTTTAAATCACGACTGTATTCATTTCCGCTTAACCACAGCAGCACAAGATTGAGTGTATTAGAGAGACATTGGGAAATTGCATTTGATGAGCAAATTATTGGTGAGTAATGTTCTTTTATCTGGAGTACAGAACACATTCCTGCAAGATATCGTTTAATAAGGAATATGTTCGAAAGTAATTCTTTGGCAATCGATGTTTCCGCTTAAAATGAGTCCTTGGGACTTTCCTGATTAGTTTTTGTTGTGTTTGTTTTCATCGTCGCTGTTGAGCCTCACCTCCATCACTGTGTCGGAACAACATTTTTCACATTCAATTATCTTATTAGACCGCGTTGCATTTTCATGTCTCGTAGTTGTACATGTTGAACTCGCTCAGCTTGGAATTAGGATGACTGACAGTCGCTGGCGTTTACGGAATCAAACACGGGGAAATTGGCCAGCCTGCTCTCGTTCAATATTGAACGCTATCTATAATTAAAGTGATATGAATATGTAAAAGTAATTAGGTTTTTTTCCCCCCCCTTCTCCGTTCGTTTCCCGATTTGCTCCCACGCGACGCCGGGGACTCGATGCAAATGCGGCGGGTGTATGTTTATGCATGTGACCGAGTTAGCGGCCGTGGGGTTTGCTTTCAATAAATGCACGTGCACTTTTTATTGCCTGTAGTATGGGTGCAATCTCTGGCTTTGAATACCCTATTTCAAAGACTGTGATTTATGACCCACTGCAGATTTCATCTAGTTTTGTTCTTGTATTCTTTGGAGTTCTTTGAGAACATTTATCTCAATTGGTATATCATAATAATGTGTTTCAAAAGAAAAGGATTATGCACTTTAATTGAATTGTATTTCCATAATACCGATTTCAATCACAAGATGTCTCAGGGACATATAGTAAGAAATTGTAGTTCTCTGTCTCTCTCTCTCTCTGTCTCTCTCTCTCTCTCTCTCTCTCTCTTTCTCTCTCTCTCTTTCAAATTGTTTTATTTTTATCTTTAGTAGTTAATCGGAAAAAAAAAATATATATATATATATATATATATATATATATATATATATATATATATATATATATATATATATATATATATATATATATATATATATATATATATATATATATATATATATATATATATATATATATATATATATATATATATATATATATATATATATAGTTAAGTAGAGTTTATTTCGTAAACGGCTCGAAACTTCTGCCAGCATCCGGGAATGTGTTTAAATGCCTTACAGTTTCCATATCAACTGCCCAATTTTGAAATCACGAATGAATGGAGTCATCTAGGTGATGTGATTTTACGTCAACTCATGAACTCAATGATCAATTTGAGCTCAAACAATTAGCAGGGGCAAAACTAGCGGCAACATATATGATCATGGGTGACCTAACTGTCGAATGGCAAGAAAATTATCTTAATTTTTATGTTTTTTCGAGATGTTCTTAGCGCTGATATCGATCTTTGTACATACCTGATCGTTCCCTTTTGTAATAAAGAGGCTTATTGATTTATTGGCAGGTGACACGTACCCTTTGCCTCCTCCTGGTCTGTGTTTTATTTCACAACCTGGATTCTGGAGCTTGAGTGGTTTTCCTCCATGTTAGATTTAAATACTTCCACCGACTGCAATCTACAGTGCGTGTGTGTGTGTGTGTGTGTGTGTGTGTGTGTGTGTGTGTGTTTGTGTGTGTGTGTGTGTGTGTCACTAATAATAAGAAAATAAAAACTTGTTTGAGAAGGGGTTCTCAAACTCAATTTACTTGGGGGCCACTAGCGCTAGAATTCCCCAAAAACTAAAAATAGAATAAATGTATCCTACTATTGTCAAATGTTTTTTATAAATCATTCTACACAATTTCTAATAATAAAACAATAAAAACATTAAGAACTCATATGAGAATAAATACAAAAATCTGAAATAAATAATCCAAAATGTGCATGGGGTGCATTTTCATGTGTAACCATAAAACGAGTGCTACAGAGCACAAGGAAACTGACAAACCAAGGACACCCAAAGTTGCCAACATGTATCATTTTTCTTCTCAGTTTTTTGCCCAGTCTTTTGCAAAGAAAGAAAGGGGAAAAAAACGATGAATGGAAAGAAATAAAGGATATATGAGGCAAAAGAGAAGGTGGAAGAATGCACGTTTTCAAGAAGAAACATAAAGGAGATTAAAGAAAAAACTAGAGAAACCAAGAAGAAACTGATCAAAAACAAGGAAAGAAAAACTGAAAGAATGATGATTAAAAGGTCAAAGCAAGATAAAAAAAGATAAAAAAGAAAGATGACTCATAACAAAAGAAAAGAAAAAGGAAAATCCCAAAAAACAAAACATAATAAAAAGGGTTTTGCGGTTAGGGGATGGCAGCCAAAAGACAGCCTCAAACAATGTCAGCCCCATGTTATATAAGATATATAAGAAAGTCTCCAACTATATTAATTAAAAAAAAAAAAAAATCATAGTTTACGTCATAGTTCTAGTGTATTTTCTTATTTTAAAGAGTATAATCATTTTTTTAAAATATGTTTTTATCTTTCACTTGGGGTCGCTATAGAAAACACACTGTCCCTTCAAACCTTTGCCTCAGACTATTCTCCCACAAGCCCTCTGCTTGAGACCCCTGTGCTACAGCATTGATTAGAATGAATATATTCATCTCAAATGTGTTTTTTAATGTGCATGTTGTTATGTCTTTGTGGCATAATTGTAACACATTTTTTCAAACGTATGTGCAGCCACAATAAGAACGAGACACAGTGTAATCTTGAGCAGTTCTAATCTAGTTGAAAAATCACAATTTCAGTCGCAAGAGGGACAGACAAGACCATAATGACAAAAGAGAGAGAGAAAAAAAAAATCAAGCGTCTGTCAACGGCCACACATTGGAATGGTTGAAAAGGCACCAAACGGTAATTGAACTCGGTATGGGGGCTACGTTATGGAAATGAGCTGCACTGCCGTGATCACAGATCACCCAAATTCACAACGACTCCCTTTTAAACTCGTTTTTACAAATCCCACGGAAGGATTGCTCGACTGCTGCGTTCAAACGTCCCAGGCCACCCGATCGTATCGTGCTGTGTTCCCTTTAATTAAGGGTTCTCAAACCCGCGGCCCGGAAGCCAGCTGCATCCTTTCAGGGCGATAGTTTTGGGTGTGCACCTCAATGTAATCAATAACATTAAAGGAATAGTGTGTATGTTTTTTGTCATTGTCCCCTCCCCTTTTTCCAAGAGATAGCAGCATTGCCCCATTTTCCATTCTCCCTTTCCACTCCCTGGTCCGTGTGCTCATTAGCCACTCTCTACTAAAAATACTACGGTCACCCACTCAATGTTACTGATCGTCTTCGTACTGATCTCAAAATATTCCCTCTGCATGAAAAGGAAACTGAATTTAAAGAATAAGAAAAAAAAAAGCCAATCACTCTTGCTGGTGCTGGACCTTATTGCTGCTTTTGACACAGTGGACCATAATAGCTTACTAGAAAAATGGATTGGTCTCTTAGAAACCGTCCTCTTATGGTTCAGATCCGACCTCTCACTGATCCTACACTGTGTTAAATATGGTGAAATGACATCTGAGCCCTTTAGTGTTAGCTGTGGTGTTCCGCAGGGTTCAGTACTTGGCCCCTTCCATTCACCATTTACATGCTTCCATTAGGTGATATTATTCGAAAGTATAATATCAGTTTACATTGCTACGCAGACGACACTCAACTATATCTTTCGATGGAGAAATTGTGGAAATTTGGAGGCCTGCCTCACTGAGATAAACGAGTGGATGTCACTCAACTTCTTGCGTCTTAACTCTGAAAAGACTGAAATGTTGGTTAGAAGAATAGAATAGAATGAAATTTACTTTTATTGTCTTTCTTTGTAACCATGCACACAGAACGAAATGTCGATACACCTGACCCGTACAGTTAAACTATAGCGACCCAACTGCTGTGTTGGGAGTCATTAGGTGACCAAACCCCCCAATTCCGATTCTTAATGCCGAGCGCCAAGCAGGTAGCTAATGAGTACCAATATTGTAAGTCCTGGGTATGACTCGGCCAAAGCTTGAACCAGCGACCTCCCAGTCTCGGAGCGGGTGCCCCGCCATCTAGGCTACCGAGCTAGTTATCCATCTAAATGCCGTGACTTGTTCTCAAAAACTACTCTGAACATTGTCAAATGTAAGATCACCCAGAGTGACTCAGTTAAAAATTTAGGTGTCATACCTAACCCTGATCCGTCCTTTCAAACACACGTGAAGAATATTACTAGAAAAGCTTTCTACCATCTTTGCAACATTGCTAAAATTTGTCCTATGCTGTCTCAGTCAAAAGCTGCGATTATAATTCACGCCTTTGTTACATCCCGTCTCGATTACTGTAATGCACAACTCTCCGGTCTCCCCAAGTCCAAAATCAAGAGTCTCCAGCTGTTACAAAATGCTGCAGCGAGGCTTTTAACTAAGACAGGAAAGTTTGATCACATTACCCTTTTTTACCTAACCTGCATTGGCTCCCTGTTAGCTTAAGATGTGATTTTAAGGTTCTCTTGGTAGAAAATTACTAGAACCGCTTTCTTCCATCTTCGTAACATTGCTAAAATCCATTCAATACTGTCTCAGTCGGATGCAGAAATTATAATTCATGCGTTTGTTACCTCCCGTCTCGATTACTGTAATGCACTATTCTCTGTTCTCCCGAAGTATAGAATCAAGTCTCTTCAGCTGGTACAAAATGCCGCAGCGAGGCTTTTAACTAGGAAAAAAAAGTACCATCACATAACACCGATTTTGGCTAACCTGCATTGGCTCCCAGTTAGCCTTAGATGTGATTTCAAGGTTCTCTTAATATTATACAAAATCATGCATGTACTTGCTCCCTCATATCTTTCAGATTTAATTTGCCCCTATGTTCCGGTCCGGAGCCTTCGCTCTGAAAACGCTGGTCTACTAGTGATTTCAAGAGCCAAGAAGAGATCCGCAGGTTCAAGAGCGTTCTCCATCCGGGCCCCGGTGCTGTGGAATGCTCTTCCCCCTGAGATTCGATCTACAACCTCAGTGGAAATGTTTAAATCTAAGCTTAAAACACACTTCTACTCTATAGCATATGAATAACCTATACTGTATGTTGATAATATGTGTATCATTTGCCCTCATGTAGGTTAATAGTCTGTAATAATAGTTTGCAATAGTCTTTGATCTGTGCAGCCCTTTGAGACTCTTTGTAATTAAGGGTAATACAAATAAACACGCGTTGACTTGACTTAAAAGAAAATAGGGTAAAAAATAAAGATAAGAAATACAAAAGTTGTAGGTGCAAGACGCGATTTCCCTCTAGGTGTTGCTAACGCTATATAAAATAAATAGATATTTCTTGACTTCAAGTATTTAAGCAAAATAAAATCACGATTACATGAAAATACTTGCATTTTCCTTTAAATGCAGCCTGAGTGGATTATGGATGAATTTATTTCTAATTCATTTTCATATTTAACGGTAATGCAATTTTATTTTTATTTTAGGGAATAATAACAAAAAAAAAATATATATATATATATATATATATATATACAGTATATATATATATATATATATATATATATATATATATATATATATATATATATATATATATATATATATATATATATATATATATATATATATATATATATATATATATATATATATATATATGTTTTTGAGAACAGTGGAATGTTTTTGGAAACACAACCTCACCCAACTCAGTCTGCGATCAAGTGAGTTGAATTTGAGACCCCTGCTTTCATATCTGGTGATGCACTATACGAGTCAGTATGAGTGCTAAAACAATTGAATAATTGCATAGTCAAGTCAAGTCAAGTCATTTTTATTTGTATAGCCCTAAATCACAAAGAGTCTCAAAGAGCTTCACAGATTATTACACTATATTACACAGACTATTTTTCAGCCGACGAGAAGAGTAAATGATACACAATTTATCAACATACAGTATAGGTTATTCATATGCTATAGAGTAGAAGTGTGTTTTAAGCTTAGATTTAAACATTTCCACTGAGGTTGCAGATCGGATCTCAGGGGGAAGGGCATTCCACAGCACCGGTGCCCGGATGGAGAACGCTCTCGAACCAGCAGAGCACTTCTTTGCTCTTGGGATCACCAGAAGACCGGCACTCTTAGACCGTAGGCTTCGGACCGGGACATAGGGGGAAATCAGATCTGAAAGATAAGAGGGAGCAAGTCCATGTATGATTTTGTATAATATTAAGAGAACCTTGAAATCACATCTAAGGCTAACTGGGAGCCAATGCAGGTTAGCCAAAATCGATGTTATGTGATTGTACTTTTTTTTCCTAGTTAAAAGCCTCGCTGCGGCATTTTGTACCAGCTGAAGAGACTTGATTCTATACTTCGGGAGAACAGAGAATAGTGCATTACAGTAATCGAGACGGGAGGTAACAAACGCATGAATTATAATTTCCGCATCCGACTGAGACAGTATTGAATGGATTTTAGCAATGTTACGAAGATGGAAGAAAGGGGTTCTAGTAATTTTCTTTACATGCGTTTCAAAGGATAGATCAGGGTCAACACCTAATTTTTTAACCGAGTCATTTTGTGTGATGTGACATTTGTCAATGCTCACAGCAGTTTTTGAGAATAAGTCACGGCATTTAAATGGACCAATGACTAACATTTCAGTCTTTTCAGAGTTAAGAGGCAAGAAATTGAGTGACATCCACTCTTTTATCTCAATGAGGCAGGCCTCCAAATGTCCACAGTTTAGTGTGGGAGATTCCTCCAACGGAAGATATAGTTGAGTGTCGTCTGCGTAGCAGTGGAAGCTGATATTGTACTTGCGAATAATATCACCTAATGGAAGCATGTGAATGCTGAAAAGAAGGGGGCCAAGCACTGAACCCTGCGGAACACCACAGGTAACATTAGAGGGCTCAAATGTCATTTCGCCATATTTAACATAGTGCGTCCTATCTGAGAGGTAGGATCTGAACCACGAGAGGACGGTTCCTGAGAGACCAATCCATTTTTCCAACCGTTCTAGTAGGAAATTGTCGTGCACTGTGTCAAAAGCAGCACTAAGATCTAGCAGCAGCAAAAGTGGTGAAGCGCCAGAATCCATTGCCAGTAGGAGATCATTTGTTACCTTGATCAGAGCTGTCTCAGTAGAGTGGTTAGCCCTGAATCCTGATTGCAAGATTCAAAAAGGTTTTTCTCGGATATGAAATCATTCAGCTGCTGTGCCACTACTTTTTCAAGTACTTTAGAAAGAAACGGTAGGTTTGACACAGGTCTATAATTACATAAGATTTCTGGATCAAGGTTGGGTCGTTTCAGTGTGGGTTTAATAACGGCGGATTTAAAAGCTGCTGGAACTACACCTGAGGAGAGTGATATGTTTATAATATTTAGAACTGAAGGTCCAAGGACGCCAAAAATACTTTTAATAAGTGAACCTGGGAGCAGGTCGACCTGGCAAGTTGTCGGTTTGGCCGCATTCACCACCTGTTTGAGATCATCAAGTGACAGTTCACTAAAACTGGACAATTTCCCTGGACAGCCACCCTGCCGTGCATCTGTAGATCTCAGCCCTTTAATATTGGTGTTAATAATGTCTTTAGCAATTTCTTCCTGTATGCATTGAATCTTCTTAGTAAAGAAGACCATTAAGTCATGAGCAGAGTGCATCAAACTATCTGCGATAGTCTGTTGCCTTGTAAGCGATGCTACAGTGTCAAAAAGGACTTTGGGATTGTTCTTTTGTGACGCAATCACCTTCGAAAGGTAGGCCGATTTGCAGAGGCAAGGGCCGCCTTTTACTTTAACAAGCTGTCACACCAGGTTTGATGGAAAAACTCAAGCTTGGTAGCGCGCCATTTTCTTTCCAATTTCCTGCATTCTTGTTTAAGGGTTCTAGTTTCATCAGTAAACCAAGGCGTGCATCTTTTAGGACATGATTTAAGCTTTATGGGCGCTATTGAATCCAGGACACTAGTCAGGGTAGTATTGAACTCATTCATGAGTGAGTCAATCGAGCCATTGTATGAAGGAAAGGACGCAACTGCTCCAGGAAGGAGTTCAAAGAGCTCAGAAACTGTGCCAGTGCTTATATTGCGTCCGCTAAATCCTTCAGCTTTTTTAGCACTACATTTAGCTAGCACCTCAAATGTAACTAAATAATGATCCGAGATAACGGTAGTACACGGTAACACTATAATGTTTGAGGTTAAAACTCCTCGAGTCAGAACCAAGTCTAGCGTGTTTCCATCTTTATGGGTTGGCAAATCAACCAGTTGATTAAAACTAAATGCATCAATTATAGACCGAAACGCAATAGTAAGTGAACTGAGTGGGGAGTTCATATGAATGTTAAAGTCCCCCATAATTATAATAGTGTCTGCATAGGTTACTAGTTCAGACAGAAGTTCAGCAAATTCGTCTAAGCAAGTTGTGTATGGCCCAGGTGCGCGATAGATAGTTATTACATAAACTGACAATAGAGAGGGCCGCATCACAAGAGCCTCAAACGCCTTGTAATTATTAGAGGTACGAGGAATAAAATTTAGCGTTTTCTCAGAAATGAGCGCGACACCGCCACCCTTTTCAACGTGCGTGCTACATGGCTACTCGCGTAGTCTGGGGTGAAGCATAATTTAGCGCTAAATACTCATCCGGGCGTAACCAAGTTTCACAAAGACCGATACAGTTAAGTTTATAATCACGAATAATGTTATCAACAAGTAAAGCTTTAGGAGCAAGCGATCTAATATTTAAAAGACCAAATTTTAGCTTTGCTGAATCATTTGACTTAGCTGAAGTCTTTGTAGAAATCGTCACAAGATGTCGCCGTTGTCGCTGTTCGTGAGCGTTGAGTTTAAAGCGTCGGTTGTCCGGCGAGGAATGTATGGGGCATTTAGTCAAATCCTCGCGTCCTTCTTGCTCATTCGTCTTCGCACGCTTCACACATTTACCCGCACGGCAACCACACTTCTGTTTTCTGTCTTTACGGCGCCGTTGTCGTCGTTTATTAGGAGGAATAGTTGTCCACAAGGATGCCGGATCTCTTTGAAGTTCGTTCGGTATATCATAGGTGGTGTAAAAAGTGCCCGAAAAGTCGAAATTTCAACCTAATAAGTTCGTCCCTACTGTAAGTATTTTTGGCCACGCATGTGTCCAAAAAAGAAAGCAAAAAAGACAAGAGAACGGTAATAAATAGAAGATTAGATGGAGAGCAACTAGCCGCAGCGTCCATGCGCGCCGCCCTGTTTAATCATTAGCATACAATTGCTTATATTCTAAAACGTACACACAAACTAATAAACAGATACAATTTTCCTCTGTAGGGGTTCTAGTAAACAAACTGATGTCTTGTCCATGTGTCATGGCAAACGTCATTTTTTGAAATTAGGTTACTTTACATTAAAACGGAAATCCCCAGCTGTTCATTTGTATTCAAAAGGTCAATGATCTACATCTGTGTGTCATGTTCAGGCAAGGAGTTATTTCATCGTGGGTCGTAGTCAAATGTTGCCTATTATCGTTAAGTATCATACTAATTATAATCAACCGATTGGATAACTTTGTTTTGAAAAGCTTTAATAGGAACTCACTGGTAACAGGACCCACCTCTGTTGACCGTGTCTTCATCACACTTTCAAAGGAGAAGCATGAACAGCTTTCTTCCTCTCTTCACCAGCCCCGTTTGCTCTCTTCACCAACAGCCGTTCGCATGTGCCCCTGCACAAGAAGCTCCAAGGGCGTGGGTGTGGGGGGTGTTTGCGCTGGATCAAGATGGTCGACCGGGGTCACCGGGCTTGGAGTCAAGTCACACCCAAATATTGAGACTGCGAGAGCATGTGATCCGGGTTGTCCCTGGTGTCTGGATGAGAAAACCACCGTAAAGCCCACTGCCAAAAAAGAAAAGCAACCTAGCTTTTTCAGCTCCTGTGAGAAAATGAGCTCTTACCCACCCCTGCAGTGCAAGCGCAAAATAATTGTCATCCCGGACGCAGTATGAAAATGATTTCTGATCATTTTAATGACTTGATCATCTTCCATCCAGGTTCATTGATCAGTACTGTTAAAGTATTACTCTTACCTTTCTAACACTGCAAGTATTCGTGTTAACAACGTCTTGTATTATTTTAATTGATTAAATTGGCCTTGTCATGTAAATAAAACATAGTTTGTTAGAATTAAACTATGGAAATATTTATTTGTGTGGCAATAATATTTAACTTCTGAACAGATAAATCATTATCCATAGCAATGAACTGTAAAACTGTGATTTAAAGGTTAACATAACATGTTCAGAGTATTGTTTCCTTAATGATATATGCTAAACACAATATAAGGCTATGTCAAATTGTGTGGGAAACCATGAGCACTACCTGCTGGCCGATTCAGTAACAACATAATTATGTTCTGAACCAAATAAATATCATTTAAAGCAGTTTACTCCTCAAGAAAGTGGCATTTTCAGTGCAAATTCCGCACACAAACAGAGGTCTTTTAGAGAAACTTTATGGTTATGGTTATTTACGCCGTAGAAGATAATGGTTATTTTGCATGTTTGTGTGAGAAAGATCATTTTGACTTTGTCCTTTTGTAAGTAACTCACATGCTGGAAAAGCATTACAAAAATTATATCTGACGGGCTACCGTTCACAAATCAGCACAGTTCATCGACATTTAGCTCAAACTACATTATTTGTGTGACTTATAACTGATGCAAGCTCACTTGAACCAGGGAGTATCTGCTCAGGCAATACAATTTCCCAGCAGATCTCATTGCATTTGATCGTGGCCCCACGTTGCGAGCTCATTGTGACTTTGATTATTTCTGTGAATTCCATTTCCAACCTTCATGAATCTTTCACGGCATCTGAGCCTTTTCTGATTTGTCAAAAGTACCTTACATAATTGGCCTTTTCTGCGACAGTGCATTAGCCGTGGCTGGGACATTCCATCCAAACATCAACATAATAATATTTCATTTGATAACTGGGCAAACCATCTACTTGGTTTTGAAAATCAAGATTATCCACTCAATATTGCCTCTGACAAATCTGCCAATGAATAATAAGTCAAATTTTGGACATTTGCCAATGCCAATCAGCGGTTATCTTAGAGTCTGAGTTTTAAAAATGAATTGCAGATGCAACAGTCACATTCAATGCCAAATGTCATACCATGCCATTAAAACTATTATTTGCATAAATAATATTTTTTTTCATCCTAAAATGAGGTCATTCTCTCACTCTCGGGCAGCAGATTTTGTTGAAATGATTCATAAGCCAACGGACAATGAAACATGATCCCCCAATTGAGCTTAAACTGAAGCTAAAGTTGAGTTAAAGCAAATGCACTGTTATTTGTCCTAAACAGCATTATCGGCAGCCTTTAAAGGTCAGAACTATTCTCATCAAATGGAGCTTTTTGCCTCCCACTTACGCAGCATAATGGATGCTGTGTGGCACAGCATCAAACAGACAGCTATTAAAGTACTTTAAAAGCAATGAATGATGGCCAGATCCTCCTGTAAAATGTTTTTTTTTTGCACTGATATATTTTAAAACTGCATGGGGTTTTACATTATTGCCCCCACTATCAAAACCATGTATATGTGATCTTTGTCGGTTTCAGGACTGAGAAATTTTGAATCAATCTGTTGCCTTTTTTATTTTGCTATACAATGGCGTGATGCATATCAAAGGTATACCCAAATTGCAAAAATGTGAGAAAAAATTACATGTTTTTCTTTTTTTTAAACGACATTTCAGTAATTTATGTTATCCGATAGTTTTCTTAAATAATGGATTCTGGAGACAGCTTGTCACATCTTTGGCTTTCTAAGTGGTGATGTCATCAGAGCAACAGACATCCTGCAAGCCAGTCCCCATATTGTTTTACGTGTTAAATAGTAGAGGCGGTTACGAGAGTTTTAAACCAAGTTCTGGTAGTGCTTGTGGAGATTACCTAGGTATTGTGACGCAGGCGGATGCAGTAATGGTACAACAAAGGCTGAACAGCGAAAATGGAACTACATGGCAAACATAACACATGAAGAGTTAACGGCAGCTAACCCAGCCTGGAATTTATCAATGGACGCAAATGGCAGGCTAGTTGACTGATAAGGAGGGACAGATTGGCCAAAAACACACAAGTAAAAGCCACAATTGCCTATGTAAAAGTAGGAGTAGGCAAAAAAAGAAAGCACACTGTAATGGAAGCAAGTTAACTTACCCAACACAGCTTTTAGATATCGCAGCACGCAACTCGAACAAGTGTCAAGTCTCGCAGTGACATGGAAAGCAAAGTTGCAATTTCTCCAAGCAGGAATGAGCGGTATGCAATCGCTGTTCACTAAAATCGCTGTCTGTTTCTGAGCTGCCTCATATGTTCCACCAACGGGACCTGCCATTTTTAAATCTTGTTTTTGTTCGATAAGGTCACAGCTCTAGAGGATGTGAGCCAAAGTGGTCACATGAGAATAAATTTCACAAGTACCCCGGCCCGTGCAATATTTTGCAACATATCTGCATTATGGTGGGGAGCAACACGTTCTGTGCCAGATCATTATTTACTCAAATACGTGGAAATCACAATAGTGACGCTTAACGTGTGAGTGTGGGGAGCGTTGATGACAATGAGTCAATCGTCTGTGAACAAGTTGGAGCAAGCGAGATAATCAGAGACCGAAGACCAGCTCATGCAATTTTCTTCAAGCAAGCTTTTATAAATGGCACAATTACTGCACTTTATGGAGTTTTAAAGGGACTCTACGTTTACATTATGCAATTCTGAGACACTTGATGGATTTTCATGAATATTTATGAAGGTTTTCTGATTGTTACACTGGATTGTATAGCATCGGTTTGAATGATTGCCCTTAAAAATCATGTATGACATCAGAATTGATTGCTGCCAGGATAAATTTACAGAATGTATGCTTGTATCAAGCACGTTTCGAGGATTTACTGGATTGTGTTGGAATTTAAACCCAGATTGTGTCCGTCAGAAACGTTTAACACTGGACAACTGGTGGTATGAGTAACATTTGAAAAGGCATTGGGATTTATCTTGTTATCCCACTATTTTTATTCCCAGAGACACCTATTACTATTATTTATCATTTATTATTATGTGTTGTAGATTTCACACATGTTAAATTTGGCACTTAAAATGCTTAGAATATGATAACATTATAGAATGTATTTGTCATTGTAACATGATAAACTGACAACAAAATCAACATCTGTCTCCAGAACCGACTACAACTAGTCAAATAATGAGATAAATGTTGTCTTTTTGAAAGTCACCCATGAGACTGGTGGCCCATTAGTAAGAATGCAGTGCTCTTGCCACTGCGAACCAGGATAGGCACTACGTTGGAGACCCCTGTTGTACATAGAAGCATAAGAGAGAGAGAGAAAACAAACCAACAAAAAAAAAAACAGCGTGGCAGTTAAAATCTGTTACATGTTTTAATATCAATTTATCTACAAAATATTGACACCTCTGCTTTTCAAGCTTTATGGCAAGTGCACAGTTACTGAAGCAAAGAGACATATAAAAATTACAAACAAATAAAACTGCAATATTTTTACCATAAATCTATTTCGTCCATTCATTGAGCTTGGGCCTTACAGTAAATCCGAGCAGTGTTATAGAAAGCTTTCATCTGTCTACGATTCCAGGTATCAGATTGAACCTTTCATCAACTACATTGGAAAACCGTTGCATGTTCTTTCGCAATTCATCTCCCTGGTGACGTGTACATTCTGTAGCTGCCCTCGATTGGTCCACTCACGATCAAACGTACAACACAGTCGTCTGTTCCGAGGCAACACAAACAGATATATCGCCAATGGTGCATCCAAGAAAGTATGTTTTGCTTTCGAATAAGCGTTTTAAGTGTGAATCCAAGCGCCCGTTAACTGCAAAGCTTAGTGGTTTCGTAATCCATAGTATTGGGCAGACGTGAGCCGAAAGCCTCCAGAGAGGTGTGAATGCGAGTCACCTCGCCGGCAGTGAGTTTCAGGCGGTGTCGGAGCAGACAGGCAAACAAGTCCAACTTGGGTTGACCATGTGGTGAAAGCCTGTTCACACGATCACGGAGTTCCAGGAGCTGCATCATAGCTGTATCCTGAGAACCCTGGGTGTAAGGGTAGTCCAGTTGCAGAATCAAGTCCCGTATGGCCTCCGGGTCAAAGTGCATACTGTAACCAAACACTTGGATGATGTTGATCTTCATGTAGCCCAGGTTACGTCCAGTATCCGTCACCTCTATGGGTTCGTAGTATACTGTATCATTGCCACCATTGGGCGTCGCTATCCTGCTACGCAGGTAGACATGGATTGTTTCAAAAAACGTCTTCCACTTGTTGCCAAGTGTCAGAGTCCAATTGTAACACTCGAAGGGAAGGTCTAACTTTGTGGCCTGCCAGTCCGGAAAACCGTTCTCATTGACAGGAATATACCAACTCTCAGAATGGCTGCCGCCGAAGGGATTGATGTAGAGCGTCAGAGCCGGCTCCAATGTGCTGTTCTTAGTAAGGCAGACCTGGAGAGAAATTCCCAGCAACATGTGGACCATGTTGGATTTGTACTTGTTGCTTTTCAGCGTCAGCAGCATCCGCTTTCTCCAGGAAGGGTCGAACCAGCTGTTAAGTCGCATGTCGTTGCTTATGAAAATTGCATGGACCTGGGAAAGGAAATTAGAGCACAGTCAGACGTCTGAAAATGCACGGAAAATGTTGATGGTGGTGGTTGCGGGGGGTATGGGCTCGGAGGCGGGTGTCGGGGTTCAGTCGCCTCCATCATCTTTAACTTTTGAAATATAATAAATAAAAGTTAATTAATACCCGCATGTGACTACTGTAAATTTAACAACTAAACCAAGGGCTGATAACTGATTTGACGTTGAAAATACATACTCTTAATTACTTACTGTCTATCACAGGTAATAAACTACTTTGTTGTAGGTTTTTTCATGGTGAGGAAAAAACAATTTGCACATTGTTCTTCATTGTCAAGTACCAGTATATTAACGAGCAACTTCTTAGAAGTTAATTGCTCTCATATAATGTTTTTCTCTCCTATTTCACTTGAGCGGAGGAAAGAAGATAGAACAAAAAAAGGAGGCTGGGGAAAGTGACTCAAAGAGACCCTTTGCAGTTCGCTTTGTTCTGAAAATAAATACATGAATATATAAATATCGTTCTGAAAGATGACAAACAAGATTGGACACTATGACTTGAAATGATGTATTTAAACGTAAATGTAATGATAATATGTATTTTTTTCACTATAAATTGTACAGTATGTACATGTTGCTTTATATAATAAATATTACATTTTTGTTTAAGAATGGTAGGTGGGTGTGTGGATCCCTTAATCACTAGAGTCATTTCTGTGGTCTGGCTTGGGCAAGTACAGTGTGGTTGTACCCCTCTCCAGGACAAACATGTTTCCAAGCTGTCTTGAACCGGATACCTTATGCGTGTTAGGCGAATGCGCTAATGACTGCACTATGGACGGTTAATTCCAATTGACTTATTTTGAATCAATACTGATGTCATTGATCAGATAATCAGCCAGCCCGTCAATAAGAGCCAGCCGTTCGCCTGAACACAATGACAATCATACTTCTTTATACCAGCACCTCTGGATATGAGAATTTCAATGTACGAGATTTATTTTGAACACAAATCTTGCTCGACATACGACAGAACATCCAGGTTATGAACTTTCCCAGAGGCCACCACTAGAGACAGCTGGAGATCGCTCACAGCCAGCATTAGCTCGAACCAGTTCGCGTATGTGTTTCCCGCCATCAAACAAATCAACCTGCGCACCTGGTTATACATGTATTCCTGTATTCAAATTGCATTGCAGAAAGAGATGATGAAAGGTTTGTTAAGAGATATATCAATAAAAACATGATGAGAAAAAAATAAACAAATGTGTTAGAATGGGGGGTTAAGTTGGATTATCTTGGCAGGTTTGGGACGAATCAATTAGGGCTGCAACAACAGATCAACAAAATCAATTAGATTTGATTAATAAAAGTGTTGGTGACAAATTGCATCACTGAATTATTGTGTCGCACGGTTCTTGCACCACTGAGTATGTTAATTCAATTCTGTTAAAAGTGCATTGAATTTCTAGGTGGCATTGAATGAACAAGCTTGCAGTACCAATTTAAACCAGCAAAAAGCAGCTTGAGATTACATTTTTGTTGTACGATGTCCTCTTGATTTTGTAAAAAAAAAAAAACTTGAAGTAGCACTAAGGACCAGCAAAGACCATTAAAAAAAAAGTATCTTACATATTTGAAGGTGTATAACACATTTGTGTGTACAGTACTGTTCAAAGGTCTGGGGTCGCACATACATTAGTGTGCTTTCCATTAATAGTGACACTTTTTTTATTTCTCAAAAGATTTGCAAATTAAAAGAAAGAATCGTTGAGACTTTGACAAGGTGAGAATGATGATTTTATATTTGAAAAAAAACAACCTATTATTCATTAAACGTTGCTTTTGTCAAAGAATAGATAATTTTAAGTGGCCCTGGTCTTAAAAAATAAACAGTAGTTACTTTTGTTTATTGTTAAGCTAATTGATAAATACTAAGTTTATTGATCATGTTATATGAAGGAGAGCTAAGGTGCCCGCGGACCTGTTCTTAAAAAAGCTCACCAGTGCCAGTAAAACATTTTATTGTGGTTGATTGAGTCTAATTAACTCTACTTCCAATAAATAACCTGGTGATACTGTATTAATGACGTAGTAATAAAATGATAACTTATTATTTTATAAATGCATATTGAACTGGGTGCCCTTTGTACTTATTAGTACCAACCCCTGTTAAATAATATTATGTTGTTTTTTTCTGTCAACTGTCAATATTTAAACAAAGAGGAGGACATTAAACGTGTGTGTTTTAAAAATCCAATTCATCGAGTAATCTGACAAAAAAAGATTATTAATTGATAATTAATGGTTTCATATTGGGTAAATTCACTCTCTACATGAGCATTTTGAGAGACTAGCACAATCCTGGAACAAATTAAGTCCGTATGTAGAGGTACCACTGTAAATAAACCGTTAAATCCAATTATAAGTCAGTCCCTACCCCAGGCCTTCGCCCCTCATTTGACTCTAGTAAAAGTGTGTCAACGGGTTTCGGAAACTACCTCGAGTCTCCGATCGGCCCTCTGCAGAAGGTAGCCGAGTTCCAAATCCTGGAGGTCGGTTTCAAAGCCCAGGTAGTTCTCTGTGGAATCAGCCACCATTGGTTTACAGGCCCCCTGAAGCAGAGCGAAGCCTACATTGCAGTTCCCGCATCGAGTGTGGTTGTCTGGCGCGCATTCTGCGCAAGCGGCACCGTGGCCGACGGCGCAGGGCGGCGGGAGCTGACAGGGGACGTGTTCATATCGACAGCTGCAGCTGTGGAGCTCCT
This sequence comes from Urocampus carinirostris, assembly GCF_059441175.1. NCBI lineage: Eukaryota > Metazoa > Chordata > Actinopteri > Syngnathiformes > Syngnathidae > Urocampus > Urocampus carinirostris. The sequence goes on along the minus strand of NC_142360.1, from coordinate 14,279,848 downwards.
CCGAGAATGCGCCAAGCTGGTTGTTCTCAGAACAATACAAGAGAGACTGGAAGTGGCTCAGCCAGTAAGACTGAGACCTGTGGGAGGCAAAAACACAAATGCTTTATCCTTCCAGTTTTGCAGCAGTGACATGTCACGCACGTTAAAAAGCACAGAAGAACATTTTCAACCTGGTATATTTTGAAAAGACTTTCTCAATGCAATTTATGTCAGGATCAAGTTGAAAATTGTATCTTGAAGGACAATGTGTATTATCTGGCCACTAGATGTCTCTATATTGTGTAGCAGAAGTAAGATCTTAATCTTGGACCGGGTCGGGCCTAAAATGTCAATCATTACGTTTGTGTCGGCCTTCTCTCGTTTACTTTGTTTTTTAAAGGCGGGGTCATTGCTTGAGGTGTCTTTAAAAGGGACAGTGTGTAATAATTTGTGCATTCTAGTGGTACAAAAAAACCAAACATCGATTTGAATAATAGGCAAAACTACATGAACAATCACACCAATGTTAAGTTTTATACATATACATCAGTCATTATATGTATTACTTTTACATAGCAGAATCCATGCATAGCAGTCGGTGCCATGTTTGTCTGTCATTGTGCCACTATGTTGGGCTCATTTGGCGCTGGTTTTGTTTGCTTCACACTTACAGCGCATCCGGAAAGTATTCATGGCGCTTCACTTTTTCCACATTTTGTTATGTTACAGCCTCATTCCAAATTGTATTAATTTAATATTTTATCTCAAAATTCTACACAAAATACTCCATTATGACAATGTGAAAAAGTTTTTTTTTTGACTTTTTTTGAATTTATTAAAAATAGAAAACCAAGAAATCACATTTACATAAGTATTCACAGCCTTTGCCATGAAGCTCAAAATTGAGCTCAGGTGTATCTTTTTTCCACTGATCATCCTTGAGATCTTTCTACAGCTTAATTGGAGTCCACCTGCGGTAAATTCAGTTGATTGGACATGATTTGGAAAGGCACACACCTGTCTATATAAGGTCCCACAGTTGAGTGTGCATGTCAGAGCACAAACCAAGCATGAAGTCAAAAGAACTGTCTGTAGACCTGCGAGACAGGTTTGTCTTGAGGCACAAATCTGGGGAAGGATACAGAAAAATTTCTGCTGCTTTGAAGGTCCCAAAGAGCACAGTGGCCTCCATTATTCGTAAATGGAAGACATTTGGAACCACCAGGACTCTTCCTAGAGCTGGCCGGCCTTCTAATTTGAGCGATCGGGGAAGAAGGGCCTTAGTCAGGGAGGAGAGCAAGAATTCGATGGTCACTCTGTCAGAGCTTCAGCGTTCCTCTGTGGAGAGAGGAGAGCCTTCCAGAAGGTCAACCATCTCTGCAGCAATCCACCAATCAGGCCTGTATGGTAGAGTGGCCAGACGAAAGCCACTCCTTAGTAAAAGGAACATAGAAAACCGTCTGGAATTTACCAAAAAGCACTTGACTGACTCTCAGACCATGAGAAACAAAATTCTCTGGTCTGATGAGACAAAGATTGAACTCTTTGGTGTGAATGCCAGGCGCCATGTTTGGAGGAAACCAGGCACCGCTCATCACCAGGCCATTACCATCCCTACAGTGAAGCATGGTGGTGGCAGCATCATGCTGTGGGGATGTTTTTCAGCAGCAGGAACTGGCAGACTAGTCAGGATAGAAGGATACATGAATGCAGCAATATATAGAGATATCCTGGATGAAAACCTGCTCCAGAGCGCTCTTGACCTCAGGCTGGGGCGAAGGTTCATTTTTCAGCAGGACAACGACCCAAAGCACACAGCCAAGATCTCAAAAGATTGGCTTCAGAACCACTCCGTGAATGTCCTGGAGTGGCCCAGCCAGAGTCCAGACTTGAATCCGATCAAACATCTCTGGAGAGATCTGAAAATGGCTGTGCACAAACGTCTCCCATCCAACCTGATTGAGCTTGACACTTATTGCAAAGAAGAATGGGAAAAACTGCCTAAAGATAGGTGTGCTAAACTTGTGGGATCATATTCAAAAAGACTTGAGGCTGTATTTGCTGCCAAAGGTGGATCAACAAAGTATCAAGCAAAGGCTGTGAATACTTATGTAAATGTGATTTCTTAGTTTTCTATTTTTAATAAATTCAAAAAAAGTAAAAAAAAAACTTTTTCACATTGTCATAATGGAGTATTTTGTGTAGAATTTTGAGATAAGAGATTAAATTAATACAATTTGGGAATGAGGCTGTAACATAACAAAATGTGGAAAAAGTGAAGCGCTGTGAATACTTTCCGGATGCACTGTATATTACGCAATAACTTTAAAAAGTTGAAAAAATAATATTTTCTTGTGAGTGTCTGTTTACAATGCCCAAGTAGATTCAGATAGCCTATATATAAATAATTTTTCTTTTTCCATAGTCCCTATCTCCTTTTATAATACTTTTAGCAATGTTGTTCGGGACTTGAAACACCTTTAGAAGGGAAGGGGAGGCAACGTTGGGAAGTGATTTCATCATTACAGTTTTTTTAGTGTAGCACAAACATGGTGAAGGTAAGAATAGGCCTGTTTCAATTCGAGTCGAAATACAAACCCAAACCCTACAAAAAATGAAAAAAGTAAAAAAAAAAGTGTTATTCCTGGGTATCTAAGAAATGCAGGTACTTGCACGCACACCAATAATGAGCTGACTGAGGACGCGATCATGACTTGAAGCCAGGAGATGGCAGCAGAAAGTAAAGTTTCAAACTCTGTGCAGCACCTTTGATAAATATATGTTTATAAAAATGTGGAGTAAAAGATTTGTGAACGTTAAACTGGCCGCCTCATCACAACACGCACTTTACTAAACTCTTGCAATGTTAATTCAAATAATTTCTTCCTGTCTCAGTCTATAATCTACCCCTCATTGTTTTTGTTTGTCTCTCTGCCTGTCTCTCTCGGTCTTCACTTTCTCTTGAAGTACCGTGCTAGATTCTCAAGGACATATAGCTACTTTGGTGTACGGCCCAATTTCCAATGTGTCAAAATGACGGACGGCCTTTAAATGTTCCCGTCAACTCTTAACAAAATCTGTCAATGGTGGAACATTTTTGGTTAATGTAACCTCTGCAAACACAGAAATATGAACTATATAAATGTTTATAGTCTTGTTTAACTTGGATTTTCTCACATATTGTTAATGATAATGCCGAGGGCGACATTAACTTAGGAGGTAGAGCGCCCGTCAAGAAACTGCAGGTTCGATTCCCGGCTTGTATGTCGAAGTGTCCTTGGGTAAGAAACTGAATCCCTAATGCCCCCAATAAGCAGGTTGGTGCCTTGCATGGCTGCACCACCGCTATTGGGGTGTGAGTGTGTGAGTAATGGGTAAGTTGTTGCGCTTTGGGAAGTCTTCAATGACTTGAAAAGCGCTATATAAATGGAGATCATTTCATTTCATAATGGTAAATTATTCAATAATTTTGCTAAAACAAAAAAAAACATCTTATTAAAAAAGGTTTATCATTATTTCCCAATATACACAAAACTTGACCTATTTCAAGGTTGCACTATTAAAAGCAATATATATATATATATATATATATATTTTTATACATATAAACAATTCAATACAATTTTGCACATCATTTTTCAGATTTTTGTTTATATTTTACTAAAACACAAAAAAATGAAACTGTTAAAACAATTATTTTCTGGTTTCCTGAAAGATACGTTTTGCTCATTTTAAGAACTATTGTTGTTTTGTTTACCAGAAAATAACAAGAGGAAAACGAGTAACACTTTAAACACGGGTTAAATGTACCATAGTATAATTCCAAATTTCAGCAACATTTCGAGCACATTAGATAGCCTGTGTTACTTGCAGAATATTCTGGATCATGTTGGATGAACTAGATGGAGTCGCTTGGAATAGAAAGGTCTGGACTTCCCTGCTAGATTGCTCCCCCCGTGACCCCAGATATTCGGAAGAAAATCAACAGATGGATGGATGGATACACACACATATATACAAATCACTTTTGGATAATTGTTTTCCACATTTCAAGACGGATATAGTAAAAAAACAACAACAACAACAAAAACGCGTATTGCTCACCGCTCCCTTGGTAAGCGGACCTGCGGCTGCCGATGGCATCTTTTGCTCAAACTGAAGAGTTTGAAGACAACCCTCTCGGCCCGCTTGGCGATAACGCGCATGTTATTCTCCAGTTGCTCATATCGTCCGTGGAACAAATTGTCAAGTGACCATAAGTGTTGAATGGCGGACATGTTGAGGAATTGCGTTTGAGGCAGACGTGCGTGAAACGCTTTGAATTCATCTGCAGGAACACACAAAGCACACACACAGAATAAATAAAGGTTAGGGAAGCACCTCCCTTCAGGTAATTAAAATAAATCTTTCAAGGCATATGTCAAGAGTACTTAGTACCGCTTCATTCGAGAGCATTTTGTATGCTTTGGTCATTTTGAGAGCATTTTGGAGTACCCCCTTTTCAGTGCAAGCAGAAAATTGCCTAGTGCACAAGCTGAGACATGAGTTTGTCGAAGAACAAGTCGAGGGGTGGGGAACATTTTCGATTCTTGGATACATTGTGATTCTGAAGTGAACGAATCAGAAATTGATATATAGACGTCCAAATCATAATTATTTAAAATATTTAAAATAACATGAATAACGCACAGTTTTAAGTGGGGGGGGGACAATGACTTGCGGTTAGGTTCGTGTCTGGAGAGGCACAGTCAGATTTATTTATGAGCATACATTCATAATATTGAGATTGTCAGGAAAAGAAATGAAAATATTAATTGTGGCATATGTATTATATATTACCTGGTAAAACAAAAAATGATAAACAAAACCAATTATTCATTTGAATATTGATTTCAGCAGTTCCCTCTATTTTTGTTCAAAACATAATGATTTATCCATATTTTAGTAAATAACTGAAAAGGAAATATGTTGCATAAAAGTAGCATGAATATGTTTGCAAACACAAGATTGAGAAAAGCAAACCTGATGAAAGCTGATGTTAACCAGCCAAAGCGTTTGGCACTGTGTAAAAGCTGCAGATTTTTATTCAAATGTCCTTGTTTGGTGGCTCACTATCTGTGTGGACTGGCTTGGTGCCGATAAGGTGTCAGTATGGAAAGCGCTGATATCCTTTGCTGAAGGACATAATGACACCTTGGATGTTTGGATTCCAGGCATGCGCTTGACCTCACTTTCAACTTGACTATTCAAGACACAACTTTGAAAGTAATTGCACTCGGGAATATTTTGAAATGAGAGGATAGGGAGAAAAAAATCCCATTCGTTTGATTTGTAATAATCACCGAGGCAGGATGACCGAGCACAGCAATAATAACCAAACATTATGCTAAGAGCCTCCATTCAAGCATTTCTACACTGTAATATGAAAGTTCAAAGGAGAAATAAATGACTCTTCATTGCTGATTAATGTCCTCCTGACATCCTGTAAACGACTGAGGCAAAATCTGCCTTATTCCCTCCATTACTTCATCATTCTGCGTGTCCTAAGCAGACTTTGTGAAAAAAGAAACCTCACACCCACTTATAGTTCACCTTTAAGTTGCAGAACAAGGACTAACAAAAGATGGAAAAAAGGTCGGATTCTGCGCTTACTGATTCATATTCTGTCTCACATATATGAATAATTTATATCTGGAAACTTTGATTTTCCTGCAAGTGTCCATGACAAAGCATGAATACGAAGGGCACGTTGCAAGAGGAGGTGAGAAGTGATTATCCTCCAAGGGGACATTCTCACCTGATTCTTCAAAATCTCTGTAAAGCTGCCTCCACGTCTCTGTGATTCTCTGCAGACTCTCCTCCATGGCTTGGATGTCCATGTAAGGGCAGTTGCATTCAGGGAACTTGGCGTTGCAGCTGCACCAGCAGTCGTTTTCCTTGCAAACAAAGTCGCCTTCTCCGTTGCAGGCAATGTAGCTGAGAGCCGCTTGGACGAAAACGTCCCTCAAATAGTCGGGGAGGATGATTTGTAAACCTACAAAAGTGGTGTGAAACGTCTTTTTAGGAACTTAGGAGCTACAAAATTCTATTGATTTAATCAGTCATTGCATCATTCTCGTTTTCTGAAGCACTACAGAATGTGATGACATTTTGTGGACGAATAATACAAACTGTTGCTTGAATGTGACAATTTACTTGTAAGTAGCATTAGTTTAATAGTTGGTACCAATCTTAAACAATTCAAATAACTTTTAAACCCATAACCTCGGTTTAACAATTCAACAATTATTTTCAAACTGTGGATTTTTGAAATAATAAAGGTATCAATTATTTTTTAATGAATCTTTTTTTTTTTTTTGGTATCATTTCATTACTATTTCATTGCCTAGCCCTATCTCGGATACAGCTTGGATGGCATTGGATTTTCTTATGACCGTAGTTTTCTGACTACAAGTCAAGTTAAGAGTATAAGGCAAACATGCATGATTAGGTAGGAAAAAAAACACACGAAAAAACAAACTCTATAGCAAAGTATGCAGCTAAATTATTGATAACCAGAACTCTGAGTGGAAGACAATGCTAGGATACAGAAAAATGTCTGCTGCTTTGAAGGTCCCAATGAGCACAGTGGCCTCCATTATTCGTAAATGGAAGACATTTGGAACCACCAGGACTCTTCCTTGAGCTGGCCGGCCTTATAATTTGAGCAATAACACAACAGTACCTTTTGGGGAAGAGTACACGGCTCATTTTTGGCGTAGAAGAGGCCCATGCTCGTTTTTTGATATCAAATAAATCATTAGTTTTACATAAAAATACAAGCAAGATTTCCGTGAAGAAGACCACACCAGATTTTGCCAAAGAAAGTTCTAGTTATTGCCATAGAAGAAGAAAAAGAAGACGCTAGTTTTAAGTTAAAAAAAGGCTTGTTTGTGACACAAAACAGAAAAGCACGGTCGTCTTTGCCAACATTTGTGCATATTTTTGGCTTAGAACAAGTTACTTCTTAGTATAGAATACCATACGAGTTACTGAAGCTATTTTTCACATATAATTTGATGATGCTATTTGTCAGCATTGATAAGGTAATACTGATTTGGGAAAATATACAAATATGCAAGGTTTCTGCACAAAGTAACATAACTAGTTTTTGGCTAGTTTGTTGAGTAACATAGCACAAAACGCACAATTACTTTTTTAATAAACAAGGAATGGCCACCCTATGGTAGTAAAGAAAATACAGTACAGTAGTCTTAAGCTGCCATTCGCTAATCAACGGAAATCAGTCGAAACACAAGGATGCAAAAGTAGACTTTTTGTCACTCCTCTGTATCACAACTCTTTGAAAATGTTAACACATTCAAGTTTTTTAACGATTCTCATTTTCAGATGCCTCCCACGAAGGTGCCATTTTCTTTTAAAGGATGCATTCATGTTGCATGGGATAGCAACTTACCCCTTGTTGTGCTGTGGGCTTATTGTCTAGTGTCAGGTTGGGAAGAGTGAAGGGGAATGAATGTTTTGTGAATGTGATCTTGAGTCTCGCCACCTGCCACTAGCGGAATATGGCTTTCGTATATAGATAGATATGCAAACATACAAAATGTTCATGTAAGAACAACATGAATTCTCTTTAGGGGAGGAAAACGAAACATATATAATTAGCATTAGAAATGTGGAGACAGAAATCTAACCTTGCAGCTGGACTTTGTTTTCCGGGCTCTGAACAAGGACCGAGCTAACGGAGTCAAGGTTGTCATAGTTACTGCATCCAAGCGGGCCGGTGCGAGTTTCTGTCACCTAGCAAAAAAAAAAAAAATGTAGTCAGGCATTATTTTAAAAAGCCACAGTACATTATGGATGCTATTAGTAGAGGTTTGCTTTTTTGAAAATAATTTGTATCGCAAATATCAAAACAATCTGAGGTTTGTTTCTGTGTATGTTCTCTCCATCTCCTTGTCTCCCTCTTCTCTCTCACTTGACCATACCTTATACATACTCAATTCCAGATAATATTTTCATCATCACAGCTGTTGTCTCTCGTATTGACGTCCTCACTATTATTCCTCCTGCCATGACGCGTCCTCTTCCATTTATTACTACATTATCTCTTTGGTTCCTTGCTAGTTTCATGAGTGTCTTGTCACGTTACAGTTTGTCGCAGCGTTCTTTTCTACACAGTGTACCAAAATTATTTTAGGTATGATGACCATTGTTCACAGGCAGTCAGGTACGTTACAGTAGATGTGAAATATGCCCCAATAAAGCTGACCCATAAATTTTGGTAATGTTGACACAGCATTTTTACCAGGAAAAAAATTAGACCCTCCCAGGGCAGAACATCATTGAATATCAACACCACCTTAAAGGCAGTCAGACAGTTTACCCTAAATGTGAAAACAGTTGAAAAAAATATGACTCTGCATTTTTTGTATTGTTGACTCAGCAGCTTTCCCAGAAAGACATTCCACTCTTCCAGGTCAGAAATGTTTCTCAAGGATCACAAGGTTTAACAAGCAATTACGTAGGTCAATCTATAAGTGAAAATGCCCTCAGAAATTGACTCTGCAATTAAGTGTTTTCTGACTCAGCACTTTTTTTCAGAAATAAATTTCCCGCTTCCAGGCCAGAACAATATTCAATTTTGAAACATGTCTTGCATACAGTTTGAAGGGTTCACCTTCATATGGAAAAAAAAGCCTGAATACACTGGACTAATTGCTTTGGGTTTTGGTGACGCTGCATTTTTTTCAGAAAGACAATATACTCTCCCAGAACAGAACAACATTGAATACCAACACTATATTTTACAGGCAGTCAGATAGGTTACCCTAGATATAAAAATTGCCCCAAAAAGCTGACCCACCATTTTTGGTTTTGCTTGTTGAAACAGCTTACATTTAAATATATACTACTGTCTCAGGCAAAAACACGTTTGGATATAATTACTAAGCTTTAAAAGCTTTTAGGTTGGTTATTCCTGGTTTGCCATCCCAATCAATGCTCCAATGCCACACATCTATTCTAGTTGCTTTTTCACTTCCAAAGGGGACTGCCTATTTGTATATGATGTTGGGCCACTGAATAGGTAAAATTTTGCTGTTTTGTGCTCTGAGAAGATGTACTTGTGCTGTGGACGCTTGTAATTTGCCACTCGCTGTAAAGTAAGGCGGCCCTCCCTGCGAGCCGATCGATGAGTAACAATGGCAAATTGCTAGACCTTCTCTACTCAAGCCCGTCACAACAGGACACACAATCGAGACAGCACGGGGGGGCATACGAGGGAGGTCGTAATTTGACTGCAGTTCTTTTCCAATAATATTTCTATCACATCATAAATCCCCTTACTTCTTTCATGATGAATTTTATTGCTGACATCAATGTGGGGAAATGAGATACAGCGGTGGCATTCAGACTGCATGAATATTGAAAGCATATAAGGTATTATTTGATAAGCTCTATGATATCACATATGACAGAAAAGGGAGTGATGAGAAAAGCATTCAGTTTCCGCTATTTTATTAGAAATAAACAGAATGTTATTAGCCTGATGTATACAAACAAAATGAAATGTTCTCTGCTGTATGTATTAAAGTGCAAATAATACACGGGGGATCGATCCTGCCTTGTGTAGAACTAGTTGTTTGAGTAAATAAATACCTGCAAATAAATGTCATGCACATAATACAGCACATACATACAGTATAGATAATACCTACATAAACGCATGAATATATGAAATTAATTCAGATATGTATGCATTTTGTCATTGCTTTATTTCAATATTTGTTTTGCCATTTATTTTGTTGGTGTATTTTTTTTATCCGCACTGTCATTTATTTTATCATTATTCTGTCGTGTATTTCATCATCTATTTTATTTATCTATTGGTCCATCGGAATGGCATGTCTCGTTCACGAACACAGCTCTAAACATTGACAAATGGAATATCACCGAGAGTGACCCGGCCAAAATGTAGGTGTTGCGTTTAATTATGTCCTTCCTGTTACATGTAAAAAATGTACTAGAATAACATCTTCCACTTGACAACGTTGCAGAAATAAATACCATATTTTACGCACTATAAGGCGCACCTAAAAGCCTTTATTTTGTTCAAAAGCTGACCATGCGCCTTATAATACAGTGCGCCTTATATATGGATCAATATTAAGTCGCAAAGTCTTGCAACTAAGGCAAGCAGCCGCCGACTAGATTTTCCCCCGAAGGCGAAGTAGTCCGCCGTGTATGCTTTTTATCATTTACAGGCTTGCATAGGCTAAAGGGGCGAAACACAGCCTGCAATTGGCCAAAAAAGATGAATATGAATAACACGTTGGGTTGCACTACGGCATAGAGAAAACATTTTTTACTATTCTGTACTTGTAAATATTTTAATCTCCTGGAATTACTACACTCATGGTTGTAAGAAGACCATGGTTATGTATCATTATTGAACGTGATGGCTGCAAGAGAACTTAGGTGAGGTATGCGGCTTTATATTTTCCCGGTATCTTGTTTTAGAACGATCTTGATGTTTCTGTGATGAGTCTATTTTTAAACTAAATTCAATGCAAAGTGTTTATTGTCATATGCACAGTAAAGAACCCCGTTTCCCTGCACAATAAAATTCTTACTTTGCTGTCCACACAGTTGCCAGCAAAAAATAAAATGGAAACTAAGAAATGTTTGGCATTTCTTGAATCCCAAGGCTTTAACCTTCCGAATGATATGTGGAACGATGCATTTGAGTGATTGGTGACATTGTACAGACACTGTTTCCGTACATGTCTGAGACACACATTTGCTTCTTTGCAAGCTTTCGGAATGTTAAGGGGGTAATAAGTTTGACTGAACTACCTGACTGTTTTGTCGTCGTTCCCATTGTAGTGCCTTATAATCCGGTGCGCCGTATGTGTGGAAAATACGGTAATCCGTTACCACTCGTCTCGATTATTGTAATGTACTACTCTCCAGTCTTTCAAAGTCTAGCATCAAAAGCCTAGAGCTGGTACAAAATTATGTAAAGAGGGTTGTATCTAGGACAAGAAGGTTTGATTGCATTACCCAGATTTTGGATGACCTGCACTGACCCTCTGTGAGTTTAAAATATGATTTTAAGGGTCTGATGGAGTTATAGAAAAGTATGCATGGATTTGCCTCCTCATATCTTACTGATGTAATCCCCCTATGTTCCTGCGCAGAGCCTTTGCTAAGAAAACGGTGGTCTACCAGTTATCTCAAGAGCCAAGAAGAAATCCACAAGTTCTACAGCATTCTCGATTCAGGGCTCGGTGCTGTAGAATGTGTTTCGCTCTGAGATTAGATCTACAACCTCAGTTAAAGTGTTTAAATCTACTTTCGAAACACACTCATATCCATAAGGAGTAGGCTAGCCTGGTTGTTGCATAGTGCATGCATTTTAAGATATCATACGAGCACCTGACTCTCGCCTGTCCTGTTTTTGCTCCCGTTTTTGATCCCGACCAAGTCTGCTCTCTCGTCCTGACTTACGACCCGTTGTTGAACCCGACCACGTCTGCTCTCCCATCCTGGCTTACGACCCGTTTCTAACCCTGACCACGTTTTTGCTCTCCTGTCCCGGCTATCAACCTGTTTTTCCGTCTTCCGATGACCAGACTCAAGAGTCTTCAGCTGGTACAAAATGCTGCAGCGAGGCTTTTAACAAGGACAAAAAAGTCCGATCACATTACCCCAATTTTGGCTAACCTGCATTGGCTCCCTGTTAGCCTAAGATGCGATTTTAAGGTTCTCCTATTACTATACAAAATCATACATGGACTTTCCCCCTCATATCTTTCAGATCTGATTCCCCCCTATGTCCCGGCCCTTCGGTCTCCTGGTGATCCCAAGAGCCAAGAAGTGTTCCGCTGGTTCGAGAGCGTTCTCCATCCGGGCACCGGTGTTGTGAAATGCTCTTCCCCCTGAGATCCGATCTGCAACTTCAGTGGAAATGTTTAAATCTAAGCTAAAAACTCACTTCTACTCTATAGCATACGAATAACCAAAACTTCTTATATGTAATAACTTGTGAAGCCCTTAGAGACTATTTGTGATTAAGGACTATACAAATAAAAAATGACTTGACTTGACTTGACTTCCGTCCCTGACTCCGCCATCGCCCAATACGGAAGATCCAAATCTGTATTTGGATCACAACCCTGTTGCAAAAGTAACTTGCTTCCCGCGTCCAGCGAGCATCGAATGGCGGGCGCTGCACTTCCTCTTTCTTTCAATAAAACTGTGAAAAAACGTTACGCGATTGGGTCTACCCTGTGTGTTGGTCCTGACACTTATTACAAATTGCTGACTGTTGTAATTGCCATGCAATTGTCAATGTTTTCCTCTAATTTTGATCAGTCTGTTTTCTGAAAAAAAAAAAAAAACAAATAAAAAAAAAAAAAATCAGTGAAATGCCTCTTTAAAAAAAAGGAATGTAGTACCATGATATAGATATGATAACATGTAATTTAACAGTTGAAAAGTGAATATGGTACTATATCAAAAGTATTCTTTTTTTCATTACTCATTCTCTAGTTTTAACCCGTGTAGGTATTATGTGTTGTATTTATGCGTTCATTTATACAACATATATTTGTAGGTACTTAATTGTCAATACATTTTTTTCTATATATGGAAGGATCAGTCCTCCATGCACCTATTCTCTAAAACAAAACGGAGCAGTCGCCCAACGCAACAAAGAAGGAACAAAAATAATTGAGCAGATAGGTGAAGGTTAATTTAATGAGATAGTGACAATTTGACAAATGAACTGCAGCGGCAAAATGTGATCTTGCTTCGTGTTGAATCTTCTGGCAATTCATCAACTGTCTTTTTTTGCATTCTCGTGTGAGAACTCGAGTATTACCCAAGACAGCCTTGCATTTCTCAGGTGTGTCCAAGAAGTATGGATCCAGCCCAAAGAGCGCCTCACTTATGTTAACTAGAAAAAAGGTCACGCAATTGACTGACGATTACGACATATTGGAAAGCTATTTTGGAGGTGACTTTACTTCTGAGCGTCCTTTTCTGAGCAAGTGGAAACAAACTGAGCCCTTCCCTAGAATGGGGGCCCGACTAATAAATTATTGGCATAAAAACTGTGTGTGATCACAGGTGTCAAACAGGCGGCCCGCGGGCCAGATCAGATGCCTAACCCTAACCCGCTAAGGGATTGAATCCGGCCCGCGAGACAACACTCAAAGAAGCGCAAGAGAAAAATGAGCTGCAGGTTGAAATATGTCAACTTGATGTTGCCAAAGCCAGGTGCCTCGAACAAAGACACTGTGTCTCTCTTTTTCTCTTCCTTTGTTGTTCTTTGTCTCTTTCTCTTGCTGTGTCTTTTTAACTTATTTTGTTTTAACTTCCTTTTTTCCCTTTTCTCTCTTTTCTTTTTCTCTCTTCCTACCCTTTGCGCTTTCTTTTCTCTTTTCTCTCCTTCTGTCTTTCTATTTCTCATTGGATTTCTTTACTCCTCTCCCTTTCTTTTCCCCCTCTCTCACGACATTTTATCTCTTGTTTCTCACGCTCTCTCCCTCTCTCTCTTTTTCTTTCTTTGTCCCGCCCTCTCTCCTTTACCCTCCCTCTTTCTCTTATTTCTTTGTCTCTCTTTTTCTTTTTCTTTAATCTACTAGTCCACCCCCCGACAGAATGTTTGTTCTATCGTGTGGCCCCCGAGTTAAAATGAGTTTGACACCCCTGGCTTAGATCTTTTCGAGGTTCACTATCAATTTACAACCACAAATCAGGCATGTAAGATTTGATTATAAAACAATTAAATGAAATGTTTAAAATTAAATGTTTATTGAAGGTATTGTTGGATACATTAATCAAAACATGACAAAAAGAAAAAACTAATGCTGAGAGTGAGCATGGCCAAATATGGTCACCTTACGCCCCCTCCCCTAAGGAAATTTGACAGATCTATTTCTGCCAACCTTTGCTTAAAAGTTTTCACCGTATTTGCACTAATAAACCGGTCAGGCAAAAAATTCCAAATTTTTGGTATCCTGAAAGAAATAAAGTTTCCATGCAAGTTGCTGGTAGGTCTAGGCACCCGTAACTTATATTTGTGACCACGTAAACCATCAACACGACATAACTCAAAAAATTGATCAAAAGGCACATCGATCATTCCATGTAGTACTTTGAACACAAAAATTAAATCAAATCGAATTCTGCGGAGGTTTTTTTTGCCCTCAATATTCTGTCCTTGAGATTTAATATTTTGTAGTGAACATTCAATGTGCAATTTCTAAGAGCATTCAAATCTAGACAAATGGAAGTTTTTGGATCAGTTTTAAATTTAATCCACTGTATCCTCACCCTTCTGTATCAACCCACTAACTCCACTGTATCAGCTCAAGTTTAAAATTAATATTTGTTTACAATCATGTTTATTTATACTGCTATTTAATCATATGTACATAAATTACACGCTGTTCTAATTATATATTGTTTTGTTATTTCGATACATTTATCTGTGGTACTTGGGTTTTCTGAGGTGGGGGTGGCACATTGAGACTGCCATATTGCGGGGGGTAGAAAACTATGACAATTTCCAAAACCCAAGTCCATCCATCCATCTATCCATCTACCTTGGTCATATCACTCTGTCGGTCACCCCTTTTGAGGGATATGACTAAGGAAAATGGATAGATAGATTGATGGACTTAAGTTTTTGGAAATTATCATAAGTGTCTACCGCCCGCTATATGGCAATCTCAATGTGCACCCCCACCTCAGAAGGGATTGATGCCATACTCTACGGGTCTACCGTATTTTATTTGGCCAGAACAAGTGATTTATTGTTTTGTTTCTTTTTATTCCAAAGATAAAAAATACAATGTGTTGTAATTCATGATTTATTTGGACTAGGGCCTCATGAAATGGCCCAAAAAATTAGATGTTGATTTTATCATTGAAACTTCACAGAAACAATTTTAATCATTTTTATTGAAAACAGTGACCCAATTCACATGCATTTGAATAATAATGATATGGTTAAAAAAAATGAGTTTTAAAACATAGTTAGGCTTTGAATATAAACATAGCTATTCATAGGTTGTGATTATCTTTCTAGCTTGGTTAGCTTGGTGTTTGGTTAGCCCTGAAAGGACCCAACCTTGACCCAGAAAGCTTATGTAATTATAGACCCGTGTCAAACCTACTGTTTCATTCTAAAGTACTTGAAAAAGTTGTAGCACAGCAGCTGAATGATTTTACATCCGAGAACAATCTTTTTGAATCAATGCAATCAGGATTCAGGGCCACTCTATCAACCACTCTACTGAAACAGCCCTGATTAAGGTAACCAATGATCTTCTCCTGGCAATGGACTCCAGTGCTGCATCATTCTTGCTGCTGCTGGACTTTAGTGCTGCCTTTGACACTGGGGACCATAATATCAAGTCAAGTCAAGTCATTTTTATTTGTATAGCCCTTAATCCCAAATAGTCTCAAAGGGCTTCACAAGTTATTACATATAAGAAGTTTACATTATTCTTATGCTATAGAATAGAAGTGAGTTTTATATAATATCTTATTAGAACGGTTGGAAAAGTGGATTGGTCTCTCAGGAACCGTCCTCTTATGGTTCAGATCCTATCTCTCTGATAGGACGCACTATGTTCTATATGGTGAAATGACATCTGAGCCCTTTAGTGTTACCTGTGGTGTTCCGCAGGGTTCAGTACTTGGCCCCCTTCTTGTCAGCATTTACATGCTTCAATTAGGTGATATTATTCGCAAGTATAATATCGGTTTTCATCGCTACACGGATAACATTCAACTATATCTTCCGATGGAGGAATCTACCACTCTAAACCATGGGAATTTGGAGGCCTGCCTCACTGTGATAAAATAATGGATGTCACCCAACCTCTCGCGCCTTAACTCTGATAAGACCGAAATGCTATTTATTGGTCCATCTAAATGCCGTGACTTGTTCTCAAAAGCGGCTCTGAACATTGACAAATGTAATATCACCCAAAGTGACTCAGTCAAAAAATTAGGTGTCATATTTGACCATGATCTGTCCTTTCAAACATACGCTAAGAATATTACAAGAACAGCTTTCTTCCATCTTCGCAACATTGCTAAAATTCGACCTATGATATCTCAGTCAGATGTGGGGATTGTAATTCATATGTTTGTTACCTCTCGTCTCAATTACTGTAATGCACTACTCTCCGGTCTCCCAAAGTCCAAAATCAAGAGCCTTCAGCTGGTACAAAATGCTGCAGCGAGGCTATTAACTAAGGGGCCGGTCACACAGACATTTGCGGCTGAATCACGGCCCAAAATTTCTGCCTGTGAGGCGGACGCTATTGGACGCTTTGAGATCGCCATACAGACGAGATACAGCAGTGCTTAACACGCGGTCGGAAACTCGCGCGCGGGTGGCAGCGCGAAAAAGTTTTGCGCTGCTCAATTCTTCAGAGCGTGGGTACACAGCCTTTCATGAACGTATCGAGGCTGAACCACGGCCAGAAATTTCTGACCGTGAAGCAGACGCTGTTGGGTGCTGTTGGACGTTTTGAGACCGCCATATAGACGAGATACAGCAGTGCTTTACTCGCGGTCGGAAATTCACACGCGGTTGGCCGCGCGAAAAAGTTTTGAGCTGCTCAAAAGTTTGAGCACGTGTTAAACCGCGTGCAGCACACTTGGTCAACACGAGGTAATGACGCGGAAATGAGGCGAAACGACGTGCTCTGGCCGCGGCCAGGGCGTGGTTACACATGGGTAGGAAGGGAAATTTCAGCGGGTAATCGTGGGTGGAGCATGGTAATAGCATGTTCTGCGCCTGTATCGCGGTGTTATTACGTGAAATTAGCGTGTTACGCGTGTGACAGTCAAATGCCTTTCTCCGCGTATATACAGCGCGATTTGCCGAGCACACGTCAGTTGTGCTCGAGACGTCAAGGGGGTGAACATGGATCCCCGTCAGCGTAGTGACCTCGTCTTAATCCATTTTTATTTTTTGACATTTCTTTTCAAGATAATAAAATAAAAATGATGCCATAGCTTGAAATCTTGATCTTCACGGGACTGTGTCTTGAGCGGTTATGATTTCTACAGCCCGGTGTTATCCGAGAAATGCATCCCTGCCGAGATTTGCATCCCCTCGCTACTACAACCACTTTTACCTCGTTTTATCTCACTTTTAGGGAATGTAATGGCGAACATATAACCAAAACCACTTCGTCTTGCATTTGTTGGGAATGTAATACAACTTAAACCATTCCGTCTTTGTTTTTGTTGTGAACGTAATCGAATGGTAAATCCTCCCCCCCTCGCGTGAACGCGCATTCTGCTGCGCTTCCAACAAAAGCGATCGTATTCTATATAAAACGCTTATTAAAACAATAAAGCGAGCTAATTATAACAATTGGGAGATCCTAGTCTATATAACGCGTTTATTTAAACAATAAAGTGCGATCGTATTCTACAAAATGCGTTTGTTAACGCGGATGAAAAAGTCACCAACGTCAATGCAAGCTTCCAACAAAAGCGATCGCAGCAGAATGCGCGTTCACGCGAGGGGGTGGGGGGTGGGGGTGTTGCGTAGGAGTCGGATTTGGGCACAACACCGGCTTGGGAGCTTTTATACCTGTGGTCCACACGAGAACATGACGCAGAAATGACGCGATGAGGAAGCGGAACAGTCGCCGGCGTCTGTTTTGCGGGCATACCACCGATGAACAGCGGGTTGGCAAATTTTGCGCATTTTCCATCGCGGGCAACCACGGGCAAAAAAAAACGCTAAATTTTAGCCGTGATTCAGGCGCAAACGGCTGTGTGACCGGCCCCTAAGACTTGAAAGTTTGATCACATTTCCCCGATTATACCTAACCTGCATTGGCTCCCTGTTAGCTTAAGATGTGATTTTAAGGTTCTGTTGGTAGTATGCAAAATCATGCATGGACTTGCTCCCTCATATCTTTCAGATTTATTTCCCCCCTCTGTTCCAGTGCCGGAGCCTTCGCTCTGAAAATGTCGGTCTACTAGTGATCCCAAGAGCCAAGAAGAGATCCGCAGGTTCGAGAACGTTCTCCATTCTGGCCCCGGTGCTGTGGAATGCTCTTCCCCCTGAGATTCGATCTGCAACCTCAGTGGAACTGTTTACATCTAAGCTTAGAACTCACTTCTATTTTATGAATAACCTATATTTTATGTTGAAAATATCTGTGTATTATTTGCCCTCGTGTAGGTTTTAGATCAGGCGCTGGTGTCATAATTGTCCGTGGTTTGCAACAATCTGTGGTCTGTGCAGCCCTTTGAGATTAAGGGCAGATCTTTGTGATTAAGGGCTATACAAATAAACATGACTTGACTTGACTTGACTTGACAGGCTTGAATGCGTACAATTTATGAATGAGCATCATTGATAATAATCAAGTTGGAATGATTCATATGTGATTTTGAAAATACAGCAGTTATTTCCCAAATGGTCACTTTTTAAATTAAATAATTATTCGAATGTGTTTGTTTTATGTGTTAAGTAAATCATACGGCATATGTTTGTCGGTAGTTGTTTAATTATACATGTATTTCTAGGCTCAGTCTTCCATGGATTGACTGACTTTTTCATTGCCTTTTGACATACAGTACATATAAATGGTCTTGTCCTATTTCATTCCGGGGAAAGACACTTCGATATGACACCTGATATATTTCAAAGTGGTTGAATTTGGTTTGCTCCGATGCACTTGCACATTTTCAATCTGAAAACCAATTTCTTTTGTCACATCCTTAAAAGGTCTTTTCAAGAAAGGGATCCACTCTAAGGAATGCATCTATCTGTATGATACGTTTTTTTTCTTTCACTGAGATCTCTCAATTTGTTCTTGTGCCTTTCCTGCGAAATGTGCTTCAATTTCACCTTTGCATCCTGACAGCAGGACGAGAAGCTCCTTACCTTCTCAACTTGTTTGATTTCAAATCATGCAGAGAGCGCTTAGAAGGATCCGTTCTGCTACAGCGAGGGTCACTGCCCCATGGAAATGATACACTGTACTAGAGAATGATTCTCTTTTGAGTCGTTGGGAAAAGTGATGGAGGTGAATCTGCCGCTCTTGCTTTTTGTGCTACTCGCCTGTCAGTTCCGCCGGATAAACCCCTCTAAGGCATGAAGAAACATTCTTTCTCCCGCGCTTCCTGTCTGTCGCTACAAAAATGAACACGGCGGCCGAGGGGCTGTGTCGACATTTGACGAAAAAGGGCTCATTTGGGTTCTGTGTCAGCAGAGTTGGGAGTTAAGTTTCTCAGTAACGAGTACTGTAACGTGTTATTGATAAAATGTTGTAACTCAATTGTCATTGGACGTGGTGGGTTATTTCCCCTACTCTTAAAAGAGGCACATGTATTACAATGCATTATGTTCATTGACAGTTGCTTCTCTGCTATTTTAATAATACACAACCCTCAGCAAAAAGGCTAAGCACCTCAACACAGTAATGTTGGGAAATGTAATACTACCTACAAAATTCAACTGAATACCGTAATCTCTCGATTATCCCAGTTAATTTGGGATAACCTTTATTTATTTATTCACTTATTTAATTATTACTAAAATGTACAGGCTCAAATATTTGTTTTACAAACAAAAGTACTGTACTTTATAAAGGTTTTTAATTTAAAAAAAAAAAACAACTTCGGTACTTTTTTGTCACACAACTTTATGATTCAAGGACCCGGTTCATTTCACTTAATATGATAACTTTGCCGCCATCATGTGGCATCAAGTTTACCTTCTGGTTCTGTAATGCAGATATCAAGCATTTTTTTAAATGCCCCAGGGAGCCACTAAAGAGGGCAAAGGATCCACATGAGCAGGTTTAGCGAGTTGATAGGTCCACTTTTGCTGGCAATAGAAAGTGTCTTCCTAAGTTTAGCCAATCATAATGCGGAACACAATGCACAATGAATAGCTGCAAAGGAGTAAATCAGCAACAACCAAACCCTGAAGTAGAGAGATGTCTCTCTACACTTATGGTGTCGCCGTATCAAACACAGTCATCACTGATGCTCTGATATTTGTCCATTATATACTTGCATACAAGCCATATTTACCACCCCCCCCCAAAAAAAAAACAAAAAAAAAACAAGGAAGTCAATTTATATGCATTTATTTGATTGTGTGTCACTAGTGGCGAATGGTAGGTAGTGCGTTGGGAGGGCCATGGCTACTGCAGGAACAACAAAAGCAATGGGGCGAACGGCAACACAGACTTTACAGTAAAAGAGTGCAGAATTTTTTTTTTTGTATTAGTAAAATTTTTGGGGGGAATGCACCATGTCTGGAGAAAAAAGTAAAATGTCTTGGACATAACCTGTAAATTAAAAAGGAAATACTGTATTTTAGTGATATGAAGACAACAAAATGGATATGGTTTGTCTCACTGATTGTTTGCAAGCTCTCAAGATTGCACAATGCAGGAAATATGAAAGCTTCATCTCTTCCACATTTGCTGTACATGTTATCTTCTATTTATTTTATCTGAGTAAATACGGCCATTTCTAACTGGATAGAAACTTCCAGGGTTTCAGCAATCTGGGTGTAACAGGATTACTTTTTAAATGAAGTAACCAGTAACTGTGAGTTTTCTTTTTAGTAACCAGTAACCCGCCCAACATTGGGCGTCAGCAGCTGCTCATTATACGTTTGTAGCTACAGTAGTTGCGTTTTGCGGGAAGAAAGGAGGGTTGCCCTCTCCGGTGTCACAGTAATTGTCGCGCGCTACCTGAAGGTGACAAGCAGTGGTAGCAACCTGTCAGTGGCGCACTTTTACGAGATTCATTTATCTCCCCTTCACCATATGCGCTCATCAGCGATTCCTGCTGACTCAATGTGCAGCTGGAGATTAAATCTTATCATGAGCACGCTGATAAAAAGTGTCAGCTCCACGCTGTCTTTCTTTTCACAGCAGCCAACAAATGAATAGTTCGCAGGAAGCGGAAAATCCACACATCCTTAGTTTGTTGCCCGTTGTGCATTACGGTCCGACGATAAAGGACGTGTCAAGTCATTTTAAGGATTTGTTTCAAATTACAAGAATTGTAAATAAATCTGAATTCTTTCACAGTTTGAATGTTTTCAGAATACCCATGATTACCGTTGCTGTATCAATGTGCTGAGAATCTGCAGATAAAGTATGAGGCACGCAATTACAATGCTTCATGGCAGAAGGCGATAGTGAGATCAATATTACTAATTTGATGCAGACCTCAGTCTCACACATAGAATAAGTGTTGTATTAGCAAGGTAACAAGTCAAGTCATCCATTTTTTTTCTTGTTGCATGGACTATTTTTACATAATGAAGAAATGCCTTTCATTTAATGGTTTCATTCGAAAGACGCAGCACATTCAGCACAAAGTCAAGATGGCGGCGCGTTGTGCATACGCTGCGGCTCGGGCTCCAGTTCGTCTTTTGTTTTTCAGTGTCCCCTGATCCCTCTTATTTTCCCTTTGACTCCCTTCGCATTTACAATAATATCCACTACATCCCGAGGGATATACAGATACCACCGGATCTCCCTGGAAGATTTGCCCGCCTGCCGACAATGACAACGACGGAGCAAAGGCTGAGCTAAGCTTGGGCTAAGCTAAGAAGGCGACCACACAGACCAGCGCTCCCAAGCATGTTCAACCAACGCCAGATCCATCGACCACAATGAGTGAATTGAGCTGCGGATCGCCACCAACAACGTCCGGAATTGGAGGATTTTTTTTTGCCATCACGGAGTCTTGGCTTTCCTGACGCCGCATTACATCACCGGCTCGAACGAGACGAAGACTCCGGTAAAAACAGGTGTTGGAGACTACGCGCTACAATGATAGCCGAACCATTGACACACACTGCTCACTCGATATGGAGTTTCTAGCAGTATCGTGCAGACCCTTCTATGTACCGGGAGAGTTAACTGTGGTCTTTGTGTTTGCTGTATACTTTCCACCGCTAACAGTTTCACCGGATGCTAACGTTAGCATAGCACTAAATCTCCTGCCCGCTGCTATCATCAAACAGCAGCTTGCACACCCCAACGGAGCTTTATCGTCAACGGGCGACTTTAATCGGGCATGTTTATGGACTGTACTCCCAAATCCATTCAATTGTGGACTGAGCAATTCGGAAAAACACTGGACTATGTGTAATGTAAGATCAAACATTCGGTTGTATCAGGCAACTCTGTTTGACCCTCAGGCCCCCACCCGTTTTTTCCATCCCTGACACCGCCATCGCTTACTACGGAAGATCCTATTCCGTATTCAGATCACAATCCGAGTATGAGAGCGACTTGCTTCCCGCGTCCAGTGAACACCGGATCGTGGGCGCAACCATTCAGATCCAGATTCAGATTCAGATCTACTTTATTGTCATTCTAGTACACGTGTATACAGAACGAAATGTCGATACATCTGACCCGCACAGTTTCCTCGAATGTACAGATATAAGTAAAAGTTGTATTGTATTATGGCTACGTATAGTATTTTACCATACCATAGTGCCGATAGATTCCTCTGTCTTTCAATAAAACTGGTGGTAAACATTACGCAATCGGGTCCTGATTCCGTTCTGGTCGTGACACTACCTGTGCCTCACCAGAATAAACATGACCGCAATACGGGGAATTCTTTCAGTTTTTTTTTTCTTTTCTTTTTTCTTTAAATCATTTGTTCTAACTTATTAGGATTGTTGTCGTCATTGAGAAATTTGATCAACGTTTGTGTGTTGCGGAAATATTCAACATATGTGTCTAAGTTCTGTTTTAGTTAGAAATATTTTGATAATCATCTTTTCCTGCAACAAATGAAATCACGCTGGCTCCGGTTGAGTAGGGGGAAGCGTGGCGTAGTGCGCTACCTGGAACCAAGTGGAGGAAAAAAACAATTCAGAGATATTTGATATCTATTTAACCCTAAATCCTACTTATCTTTCTTCTTTCTTTCTCCCTTTTCATCTTCTTCACTCACTCTTTTTGTTTGTCACTTCTCTCTCCATTACATTCCTCTTAGTCTTCCTTTATGTCGTTTTACTCTCTCTTCTTTCTACTTGAAATAATAAACCTGGTAATGACATAGGAGGTAGTACAAGAGACATTGTCATTTTAGAAATTCCTAACAAATTGAAAGACCCAAAATACCCTATGACCCTGGGAGAGTCACAGACTGTGTCCAGCTTAAACCATGTATGTTTGCTGTTAGATACGACACCTTGTATTATCTAATAGCAATTATACACGCAACATAGCTATCAGACAAAAATTCTGACTCAAAACTTTATCAAGACATTATCGGTTGAATAAACATTTTGGATATATTGCCCATCCTAACATGACTATTCCTCAATAAAAACTAAATCTGTTCCAATCACTCATCAGTGAAAATTCCAGAACATCTTAAAAATCCAACCAGCTCCTCTCCCTGTCTCAATAAAAATGCTTGTGTGTATTTTGTAAATACACCTGTTGGGACCCTTCACGGTGAGTTAGTTTTCACAAAACAATTAACATTTATCAAATTAAAGGATGTTTTTGATCTCAAAACATCTGGAACTGAAAAGCCTTTTCTCTGAATATTTTTGTGACTTCAGCAAATAATTTTATTGGGGGCCATTCTTAGAAAAGGCGTCATCTCTGAGTTGTTTTTTTCCAGGAAAATAACTTAAAAAACATAAATAAAATAGATCGGCATGTTTTTAAAGTTGAGATATAGTCATTTACTACTTATGTTTTATTGTAGACAGGGCTTATAATCTCAGTACATCCATCCATCCATCCATTATCTGCACCGCTTATAGGATCGCGGGGGTGCTGGATCCCATCCCAGCTATCTTCAGGCAGGGGACAGGGGGCCCCCTTGACTGGTTGCCAGCCAGTTGCAGGGCACACAGGGACAGACAATTTGTTCGCTCATTCACACCTAGGGACAATTTGGGCCAGCCAATCAGCTTAACATGCAAGTTTTTGGAATGTGGGAGGAAACCGGAGAGCCCGGAGGAAACCCACGCAAGCACGGGGAGAACATGCAAACTCCACACAGGAGGTTCGATCTCATGACCTCAGAACTGTGCCGCACACACGCTAACCACCGCGCCGCCTTGCTGCCCATCTCATTACATGTGTCCTTTTAATATCCCAAAGTGTGGTTATCCGGGCGTCCTCTAGGGGTGCAGGAATAAAATGATTGAGTATTATTGCAGTAGCAAATTTGAAGCGCAGCTCTGTCAGTTATGTATTTTCCAAATTTTAAGGAAGCCTTTAAGATACAAATTTGTGCAAAGTTTTTTTGTTGGTTCCCATCTATCTGTCTCTCGAGAGACAGACAGGCACAGACAGACAGGCACCTGTCTATGCATAAACTAACAAAAAAAAAGGATTAAGTTAGAGGAAGTACATGTCTTTTGCATCACACTTTTACCTTGATGGCAGTGGAGGCGATCTGAATGTGATGCAGCTTGCGCAAAGTGCTTTCTCTGTCGATGAAGTAGGAGGCGGCCAGCTGGTGCAGAGCCTCTAGAGTGACGCTTGAAGAGTTACCGGAGTAGTCGCTCGCTTCACCTTTCTTACTTAGCCTTCTCTTGTCCACAAATATTGTCAAGGCTTCTTCTCCTGCGCAAAAAAAAGAAGAATGTTGGAGGCATGGTTGTGGGCCGGCAGGTTACCTTCAAAGCATGAAGGAGCTCCCCTTGAGTGCTCCTCCTTACATGGTTATTCTGTACTAGCCTTTGTTCTTTAGGTCATGTGAGTGCATTCACTTGAGTATGTTTTGGGACATTTTGTACCTCTAGGAGTGTTTTTAAATCCAGATACTTTTTACTTCCACTTAAATAGATTTGTGAATAAGAAAAGATAGTCCTACTCCGCTACTTTAGGCTACATTGAACCTGATACTTTGTTATTTGAATCGCCTCCACATAAGTACACGTCCGTCTGTTTGAGTGCATTCTTGATGTGTCCGGCAGATTTATTTTCTGGGATTCTGTGCTGTTGAATTTATATTTGTTGGGTATAGAAAAGCTCATACATGTTTTGTAATTATTTATTGTAATTCTGTAAATATTTTAGTTTGTCTCCAGTTTTTCCAGGTGTTTTGCATACTACATGTTTTCCTACCTACAAAGTTGTCTTTTATTCTTGTATTACATAGTTTATTTGTTGTTGCCAGGGTTGGGTAGGGTTACTTTAACTGGATTACTTTCAATTACTTTTGGATTACTCCAGTACCAAATATGCTAATAAAAGACAAAATAAACTAAATATGAATAAAAATATGACTGACAACACGTGGTAAGCTTTCTCTCCTGGCTTTGATCTCTTTGATCTCCGGCAAAACTAACATAAAATGCGACAGAAACAAAATTAAAATAAATCCAAACAGCTTGCTAACACCATTTTTGCCGTTCCATGTATTCCGTTACTCCCCAAGGCTGCACACAATTTCATAATTTTAGTCATATTTAGTTTCTTTTGTCTTTTATTAGCATATTTGGTATTGGAGTAATCCAAAAGTAATTGAAAGTAATCCAGTTAAAGTAACCCTACCCAACCCTGGTTGTTGCACTGAATAGTCGATGCTTTTTAATTTACATTATAATTACATCTTGCGTGTTTTCCAGAGATTCTGAGCTGCTTGACGTTTACATTGGTCAGTATAAACAAGTAAACGTTTAAATGAGTTACACAACACAGCAGCATATTGTGGTGGAGTGAAAACATACATGCTGCTATAAATTAGTCAAATAATAGTTTTTTTTCTAGATTATTAATTTATTTTGTGCACAATTTTCGTCATAATTGGTAATATACTGATTAAGCCGAATTCCAAAATAGCTTTATTTTGTTTTCTCTTTTCTCCACAGTTCTTACTTTTTTCACACAGACTGAAATCCACACACAGAGACACACAAATAATATGAGTTAATGTGCTAGCTAGTTTTTTTTCTGCTTGCAAAGCCTCTTAAAAAAAGTCCTCGGGCTATGCATGGACTACTTGTGCTTAATGCATTATTTTATTTACACTATTGTTATTTTGTTGTTTATTAAAAAATGTATTTACTTTTATTATTTAATCTATTTTAATATCAAATGTAATTTATTGTTGTTTGGATAGACTGATAATCTAATGAACTGTTAAATGGCCTATGATTTGATGATAGGATTGAATGGTTGTTTGAAAATAAATTGAGATAAAAGACGTTGCTACAGTTCCTTTGGGTACTTGAGCAGTTTTTTTTTTTTTTACTTTTACTTGAGTGATATTATTCGGAAGTAACAGTACTTTTACTTGAGTTAAATATTTGCCCACTCTACCCTCTCCTGTATGGGTGTAAGGGATCGTACTTCAATATTTGATGTTTCAAGTACATGGTAGCACTTGGCCGTTGCATTATTATGTATGAAAAGTGGTCTATAGCCAAAGTTTGATTTAATTGCATTTTGATGAATGATGTCCTCAATTATTGTTGACTTTTTCATTATATTGAGGGATCAAATGTTCCTATTCACTGATTTCATTGAGCTGCTTTCCATCAGATTACATCATCATGAAGATTAGCAAACCCAATCCAGAAGAAACCAAGCTAGCTTAAACCTTGCCATTACTGACATTGCCTTTCAAAGAACAGCTTGTATGTGAATATTGTTTTGGCAGTTATTTTTAATACAAACTCTTGCATGCATGACCGTGTGGCGAGGAATAATCCTCATCCCTGGAGTCCATAAAACGTCCTCACAGATGTTGCAGTTCAAACAAACTTCAGCCCAAGAATATCATTGTTCTTTCTTAAGCTCAGTTTACACGTATACAACAACGTTGTCTTGAAACATAGTTATTTATGGATTTTCTTGACAGCACTCTTCTGCTTCTGCCACAAACTGTTGCTGTTTTTTTCAAGAGAAGCCTTTTGGAGGTCTGTTGTTTCTGGTTTCTTTTAAATCGATCACTTGTATGCCTTGACTTACAAATACAAACCATAGTAGCAGGTATGTCGTGTTTATCTAATGCTGGCAAAACCTTTCATATGTGCTGGGCAATGTGACTGAAAATATATAAGGTGAAGTATTATAGTGGCGGTATTGATTTTCTTTTTACATGTACCTCTTGGTCTTGACCTCAAATAGATCAACCAAAACATCCTCCAGTGTCTTTTGTGTGCATTGCAATGCAGCCTATCATGTCCTGTTGTTGCGTTCGAGCTCAAGTGTGGCTGTAAATGAAATGGCAAGTATGCATACTTTTGGGGGTCATTGTAATGAGCACTTTTAGTTTGAGATCTTTAGGTAATACACTAATATCACAAAATGCAAAATGAGTGCTCTGATGGCAACCCTGCATTATTATCTAATGCCGAGGGATCGTTTTTGATTTATCTCCTGGCCGCTGAAGGGCACCCTCATAATTTGAGAATCTATTTATTAATGTCATTATCCCGTTTTTCTCTTTCCTTTTTTTGATGTTAATGTGTACAGTATCCTTTTGGAGGCACACAGGCTGAAATCTGGCGAGCTGCCAATGCAAACTCCTTCCTCTCCTTATTCCATAGCGCTAAGTACTGGCTGAAGTCCAGGGAGCTTAGGCGGCTGGTCAAGCCACATCGTGTTTACATCCACTAACAAAACGTAACCATGTTAAAGCTGAGAGTCGCGTCCAGAGTAATTGACAGACGGTCCCTTGTAAATCTACTTAGCAAAATGTGATCCTCTCTCGCATTCCCAATGGGAATTCCCCCCCAATGAAATGGAAATCTTCTCATCTATTTTTTTTTTTCAGACTAGGTAACTTTTTTAAAGCAAGCACTAACGGGAGTGTGATTTTAATCATTGCAAGTGATGATGTAACACAGTCATTGGTCAATTGTACGTCTACCTTCATCGTCACCGTTAGTTTGTTTTCATCACATATTTGAACCAAATATTATTTTTGTCTTGTTGCATGATTATTTAAATGCAGAAGACCGTTTTTCATTTTACCTCCAAGCGTGGCTGACATCAGGAAGTGGGTGCCGTATTTCTTGATCAGGTTGTCGGTAATCATCTGCATGCTGGGCCTTCGGCCAAGGAGTCTAATATTCCTGACAAACTCCGATGTCAAAGGTAGGGGAGATTGTAAGAAATCTCGTTTTTCTGATGCTAAATTGTTCACTTTCCATCTCCCAAACTCCCTACACATTTAAAACAGAGAAAAAAGGAAAACAACATAGTCAAGGTTTTTATTGAGCAGATTTGTTTTAGAAAGTAGCAGCCAGCACTATCCATCTGAGGTATTTGACGAATATGTAAAAGTCTGTGCAGATAGTTTCGAACTAGCTGAATCTGTCTTGAAAATATGAATGAGCCAATAACTCAAAAACAAGTTAGTCACAGAAAAACGTATCAAAGATCATATTTTTCACACATATTGAATAAATGGATTCACATAAAGTGTGACCAAAAAGAAGTTTGGGAAATATAACAGTTATTACGTCTCAGCGCTGACTATAACTACATTTACAAGGAAATTATAAACTGCCAGTAAAGTCCATTAACACTGTATGAAAATGGCAATAGAAAAAGAAGCATCAAATAAGAAGTGTTTTCAATTCTTCATATCATGACTGAAATGTCATGGCCATTATAAAGCTGACATTTTTGTTTATAGCCATGTAATGGCAGATCTTATGTACAAGCTCTTATATGACGAGTAAAAAAAAAGAAATGGTTTCTGCCTGTGGCAACGGAAACAGAATGAAACATTTCCAGAATTAGCAATCACACAAGCTGATTCATTCCACCACATTTTCAGTTTCTTGACCTTTTAAGCAGGGAGTCTCGAATTATTTCCAAAAGCCGCTCAAAAGATTGCATGGGGCTATCATGGTAAATGCATTGCAACATAAGTGCTTCATGTAAACCAACATTGTTTTTTTTTGTCTACTCAAGAATGCATATCAGGAAGAAGACATGTGACTTTTGTCCACTGTTATTTGAAAGCAACGACATGGCCTTTTGAAGTATGCTCAACACATTAAATCCAGAGTAATGAAGCAGCCAGATGTTCCCGTGGATCAAAATGTAAATCCAATTGGTTGGAAACTATTAAACAAAAAGTAAAGTGCAAGAGATGGACATATGTTCAAAATGTGTCAGTAATGTAATTTTGAGGCTCCATTAGGCAATTTCAGCATAGCTCAGGAGATGCATTCAAATCTAATATGAATAAGCAGACAAAGCACATTGACCTTTCTGCTGACCATGTGATAATCAGTCATTTTCTGCATTTACGCACATAGTAAAGTTATTAATCTTAGATATGTTGCTTGCTGTACAATTCAAAATGACCCCCTTCAAAGGGGACACTGTGTCTCTTGAGCCGCCTGCTGCAGAATGAAAGCTCGATTCAAAGCACGTCCTATGCATCAAGGAGGGGATGAGGGAACGAGCAGGACAGAGTAAGGGGGCAGAAAAAGGGTTTTGGAAAGAGAATTTGTAAATCCTCAAATCCCCCTGATGGTGTTTTTTCCCAACTTATCATGGAATGTGATAAGCAAGCAGCCTTATCCTGCCTAAAGTGCATATAGCGTAAATAGTTTGTTCTGCAGGTAGGACCTGGAATATTACAAAAGGTTTTGCAACAATTATGCAACTTGTGAGGAAAAGAGGTTTGGAGGTTAAATGAATGGAGAAGATGGATGGAAGGAAAAAAAATGTTTTTTTTAATATATGAATGAATGAATTATTGAACAAATGAATGGATTATTTTTCAAAACACTTGAAGTGTTACAGCTGAGTACTTGGTGATGTAGAGTAGACAATAATTTGGAACAATGAGTATAAAAATGTTGATCAATGACTGTAATCAAGGCCTATACATATAAATAAACATGATTGTCCTGTTCGTTGTCAGAAATTCAATGTTTTATAATAGACTTCTTATATAATCAGATTTGATTCTATTAGCATTAATATTCAACAGATGTAAGAACATAAATGTATCAACATTTCTCACACCCTCAATCCTCTTTCATGATATTTTACTATGCATAGATATTATCATAACTGAATATAACTTCTAATTATACAAACAATGCTTACTTTAGCCACATAGCATGAACCAATTTCCGGCAAGCTCTCCTAAAGCGTTTTTTTTCTGTTTCCACTCTTCTCTTCGTGATAGTGGCCAGATAAGATAAGTTGTTTGCTTTTGAATTGGATGCTTTACCTTCACCATAGTTCATAATGAATATGCTCAGAACTGTACTACGTTTTAGCGCAAAGCTATTTTTCTTTAGCTAAAACGCCACTCGCGAAAAACGAATTGGGCGTCTCTCAGCAGGCTATTTAATGCACCAAGACACTTAGAGTTGCTTAAGACCCAAAGGAAATATTCGCGGGAAAGAGACGACTGTGAACATCAATAAAAATATTCATAGACTTGCAGAAGCGGTACCTGAGGAATGGGCTCTAAAACACTCCCTAAAAGTCTCTTCATAGCACCTGCGTACTCCCCCTGGGGTGGAATTAATATACTGATGCTCATTGTAGCCACTAAAAAAAAGATATTATATCAGGCAAAGAGCTTTCGATTTATTTAGTCATACTTAATTAAAAGGAGCCCCTGGTGGGCTTTGATTTCGCTCATAAACTAATGCTAAGATTTCAGAAATAACAATACATTCTCTGACATGTGAACTGTGCTGTAAAAATAACAAAAAACAGAACTTTTTTTTTCAAGATATGCATCAAATTCGGCACGTTTTCCACTTAAAAAAAATGCAAAATTGTGAGGATTTTTCTTAGTGGGTAATAAAGATGGGAATTGCAGCTCTTTTTAGAAAACCAACTCTGTAGGCTCTGCTCACAAAAAAAGAAGAAATGCAATAGCAAGGCAAAGCCACCAGAGAGCAGTTTTAGGCACAACACAGAAAATGGTACAAGTGTGCGTTTTGGAAAATACAGCGGCAGGAAAACTGAGTTTGGTTGAGGTTTATTTAAGTATTGATTACAAAGTAAAACACAGTAAAACTTGTCGGAGTTCGTTTTTCACCTCCCTTGACTTGCAAACCTACGATTCATTAATCTTCAATTCTCTCACGGCTGCTCGGTAACCATTTTCTTCCGCGCGGCGTAGAAATCAACACACCAATGTGGATGAAATCACGGAGGGCATTCATTGGAAGGGTAAGTGAGGTTTTGGATTTGATCCATTTTGGGGTACAACTCTGTTAAGCCTCCGGTAGCACAATAGCATTCAGATTGCTAGATATGCTATGGCATTAGCATCTATGAGCATTACCGCTAACAATGCTTTACAAGAGAGTTAACGCGTCCTCTTGCACACAAACAGAATAAAATGGCAATGAAATACGTGACACTCTAAAGTCACAGGAGACGCATTTTGTGGGAAATGTGAACTATCTCACAAAAACATCGGATTTCAACCAAAATGTTGTAAGTTTCGACTCGGACAAGGCTCGAACCTGTCGCACAATTGGAAGCCGTGAATTTACAGTATGTCCAAGGAGAGTTTAAAGATTACGTGCGAGATTTGAAGCGTGTGTTACTCTCCGCTGCCATCTCCTGGTTTTAAGGCATTGCAGCCTTAAGCATCACGATTATGATTTGCATGCAAGAACATGCATTTGAAATGAAATGAAATGATTTAATTTCTTAGATGCGCTCAAATAAACTTGTTTTTTCATTTTTTTAGAGTTCGGATTTTGCAATAAACAGACTTTTTCGACTATATGCTTGCTCCACTGACAATAGAAATAAAAAAAAAAAAGACCTGCAGAGATCAACATGACTTATTTCTCTAACCTTCACTGTTTAATCGAACTGATTTTTTTACGCCCTAAACAGCTATGATAACATTTGAATTGATACAATTGGGCAATAAGTAGGGGCTATTGATCTGGTTTCACCCCATACTTAATAGATACAATATGTATTTGTTCAAGCATACCTCAAAGGATACACTCCTCCTTTAACTAACTCGTAATACAGTATTATTTTTACCAAGGGAATGTGTAAGAATGACCCATTTTTAAACTTTGCTAACTGCTGCACCATTATCATTGTCATTTGTTACCTCCATCTACAGCTTTCTTGTCACTATTCACTCTCCTGTCAATTTAAACGTTAAAATTCCCAGAAAACGTGTACTTAAAAATGATCGACTGTTTAGTGCAGCATCCCCTGCGATTTATATTTCATCAGAAGCATCCACTTTACTCAAAGTATAAAGAGGAATGAGCTTGCTTGTGTTGTTTGCATTTTAGATTCTCATAAGTTTTACTTCAACTTTCTTTACAACACCCTTTTTTTTTTTTTTTTTTTTTTTTTTTTACTAAAATAAATAGTTTAAACATGCAGCTAGTAATGTGCCAGTCAGGTATTCATCATTTTATATTGGGCCATTTTTAACAATTCAGTTATTTTGTTTTCCATATTTTTACAGCTTAGAATTTTCATGTTGGTGCATCCCTAGTTTTAAACTTATATAAAAAATAACACACGAACAAACACGTCGACTATGTAATCATGCAGAGAAAGGTCAGACGGGAATCCGAAATCAGATTTTCGTAGCAAACCAAATGAATCGTTTACATGCCTAGAGACAAACAATTAACCACATATATATGGCGTTTGTGAGTATTCCATTACAAGGGTTAAGCGGGAGCAATATTATAACACAAATAGACTGTGTTTCCTTGGTTAAAAAAAGATTTCAATTATGTCATATTCCAAATTCAACAAACCATGTTTTTTACTTTCCACTCCAAAAGTGAGCTCCATTGCTATATACTTGTACATGGCTAGGGTCACACTACATATGGGGGGATACAACTGTATTTTTTTTTTTTGCAGTGGGGGCAGAAAATAAAATTGAAATATCCCAAAAAAACAACCAAAAAACAATAGGCTTTTTTGACAAGTTAGTCAGAGTTTGGGTGCATCATTGATCTCCCTACAAGCAATCAGATTATTTAAATGGATATACGATATACGTGTACGAGTAATCAGAATAGGAAAATGACTAACCCAACTATAGGTGTCTATTATTTATAGCTTGGTGGTAAAAAAAGTATATTCATTGAAAGGAAATGACACTGTTAGGATCTGACATACATCCACAAGCATAGGGCCCCATTATCCATCCATCCATCCATTATCTGCACCGCTTATCCTCAGTAGGGTCGCGGGGGTGCTGGAGCCCATTCCAGTTATCTTTGGGCAGTGGGCAGGGGACACCTTGAACTGGTTGCCAGCCAATCGCAGGGCACACAGAGACAACTCCCGCGCTCATTCACACTTAGGGACAATTTATTATCTATCTATCTACCTTGGTCATATCCCTCAAGAGGGGTGACCGACAGCAAGACACACACATACAATAACAAAGAAAGTAAAAGGGAAATAAATAACAAAAAAAGAAAAACACACAACATTTCTGGGACCATGGCCAACCCAATTGCCCAAACACCCAAACAAGTTAGGCACCTCGGCACCCAAGTTGGTCATGCTTTCGTCCCTCCAGATGAAACGGGACACCAGAAAGCGGCCATGTCACTCGGGTCAACAACTCTTTTGTTCAACAGCAGGGCCTGACAGCTTTCACTGGTTTACCCCTGCCGCATCATACGGTTGCCCAGCCCATCCTTAAGAACGTGTCCACAATCCCACTATCCTTTCACAACACCTCTCCACTCCTTTCTATCACCAACAAGAGCTCTAGCTTCCATTATATTTATACCTCTTTCCTGCAGTGCACTCATAACACCATCCATCCACGTCAATCGCGGCCTTCCTCTTGGAGGGACAATTTGAACTGACCAATTAACCCAAAATGCATGTTTTTGGAATGTGGGGGGAAACCAGAGTGCCTGGAGGAAACCCACACAAGCACGGGGAGAACATGCAAACTCCACACAGGAGGTTCGATCTCATGACTTCAGAACTGTGCTAACCACTGCGCCGCCGTGCTGCCCCCAGAAGGCCCTAACAATGTTTAAATGGGGCAAAGGTGTGTCCAATCACCATACACCTGTTCCCAATTATCCTGCTTTCCTACTCTTGGGTCATTGTCTTTTTTTTTTTTTTTTTTTTTTCGGCCATTGTCATCCTGGTTTCTATTGCCATTTCCATATCCACCTTAATGGCAGGTTAGTTAGTTGGTTAGTTTGTTTCTGGTTTGTCTGTTCCCTGAATTATTCCATATGAAGTTTTCGTGTTTTAAGTCAATTTTGTTTTTTGTTTCTAATTTTTGGGGACATTTTAGGTGCTATGCGCCCACTAATTTGTTTGGTACTTTGGTCTTTATTTTTGATGATAGATACTGTCTTTTTTTGGAGCACCCCTGCCACCAGTTCCTGCCTCCCCCACATGTGTCCATCATCTATCAATCAAACAAATTAGATCAGGGGTCTC
The DNA here is from genome assembly GCF_059441175.1 of Urocampus carinirostris. NCBI lineage: Eukaryota > Metazoa > Chordata > Actinopteri > Syngnathiformes > Syngnathidae > Urocampus > Urocampus carinirostris. The sequence continues at coordinate 14,245,439 of NC_142360.1, read as the reverse complement.
CAATATGGTGCCGTGGGCACCAGGTAGCCTCCTGAGAGCCCCTTTGTAGTCTGTGGACTGTCTCAGAATTTAGCTCACCAGTGAGGAGTTGTAGTCCTTTTCTAAAAAATGAATTTTAACTAGAGTGACAAATCATTGAAATGATTAGTGTCTCTAAAAACACTGTTTTAGTGGTTGACGAGGCTTATTTAAACCGTCTAATAATTACAATCTGGTGATAACAACATATATAAACATGCATATACTCGTAGTTCGAGACATTTTATTTCACATAACACGAGCATTGCTGACAGGGAGCAGATCATTTTACCGTATTGCTGCTACGGGTACCCATAAACCCCAAAACCTGGCGAAAAGATGGGCAAAACATGAGAAGAAAATGTTTTCTTTTTGGTCACTTAGAGTCTCCGTCGTTTGTATGCTTGTTTGTTTGCTAGCACTTGTGTTTAGTTGCACGATACAATACAGCATGAGCTAGTGGTCAAATAATACCCACTGAGAAATGGTGTAGTTCGGTCACAGTTTGTATTGGTCCTTGTGCTTGTTAGCACTAGTTTTTGGTTGCACTAAGACAATACAGTAGCAACTATATAGCCCTTGGACAAAGCACGCTTGATTGACAATGCAAGGGTGTTCTGTTTACGGGGCGATAAAGAATGTTGGTTGGGAGGGGAGGCGGGTGTATAACTGCCCAACTCCTGGAACCAAATGTTGGTTTGGTCTTGGTGAGCACCCAAGGGTCGACCGTGTGGCTACGTCCATTCAGTCTACAAAGCAGAGATGCTATGGTTTGACTGACTATGGAGTGTAAGCTTTTAGACCTACAAGTCTGTAGTGAAAATTCACTGTGCCCCAGGCTGGTTTTGGGTGCAATTATCAAGCCATTGTTCATGAAATGGTGATATCGACTGACTTTTTCACTGCCGTCCATTCTGTAGTCTGATTGGTGGTGGGGTCTGAAATCACACGCGACATTGACCTGGGGGTAAGGCTCTAGTGGAGCTTGCCCTTAAGACACTGGCGTGGGTCCCGATAGACAGCAAAAAGCATCATCTAGAGGTCAAATAATACACAATGCCTCTTTAATTGGATCATATTATATAATCAAAGTATGGGAATATTACGTTTCCAATTGGATTAGTGGTTACATGTACAGTAAACATACCAAAAGCGAAAAAAATCATCCTGTCTTGGTTTCAATCATCTCCACAACAAGTACCACGCACTATGAGTGAAATTTAATTTGGTAAGATTCACAATCGATTTAGTTTTGAGGTTGCCTTTTTCCTTGTAATATCATCACAATTAATCAATGCCATATTAAGGTAATCAGGAGGGCCTGAAACACAACCTTGCAGCTGACAGAATCCTCTCAGGGGATTCCGTGATAATGTGGAGTAATAAGTACTAAGAGATCTCTAATCACTTGCCCACATGATAAGACTATTAATCTTGCCGCCCATGCTGTCGAGCTCTGGCAGACAACTACCTTTTGCCAGGGAGGGAAAAATGAAGCAGCCGCTGATCAACGACGCTATAAAACGTCTGCTGGGTCGAGACATACTTACAGAACATGGGACGGTGTCTCTCAATTGCCTGGACGTTGGCTGACACCCCTCTGTGATTTACAACACAATTTTCACGTATCTTCTCGCATGAGACCTCATGGTGACAAATTTCTGCCAGTAATTATCCAAAGCACGCTTCTTTCTTTTCTACATTTTAAATACTGTGGCTTAAAATGCTTGTTCGGCGCCTTTCCAGCAGCTCCCCTGTTATGTCTCACTTTTTGTGATTGTTTGTTTTATTGTCTGCTTCTATCTTCGGTGTTTTTCTTCCCGTTTTGATAACTACACTATGGGTTACTTCTATCCAATGGACATGGGTTTTAGCGCACAAAAATGCGTTTATTCAAGGAATCAACTCCTTGCCCTGAAGAATTCTCGTGCCGGCGTGATGAAGGGGCCTATCGTGGAAGAAGAGCCGGAGCTAGCTAAGCGGCTAGTGGGGCTATAAGTCTTCGGTACCATCCATAACTCACTACCAAAAAGGGCCAACGAGTGCTGGTGGAAAACATCGAAGCGCACAGTGAGCACAGTTGCCGTGTTTTGCGGAAACGTGGCTCACGTTTAGCATTCCGGACGCTAACTTGTAGCCACCCGGAGCTACCCGGAGCAATCCGGCTTCAGTGCCGCTATACAGAGACACGAAAGCCTGGGGGAATCGGAGAGGAGGCGGACTTGCTAACACGAGGTGGTGTATCCCTGGACACAAAGAAAAGATTGGACTAGCGTGTGACGTCATGCACCCCGCTACAAGCACCCCTAGGGCATCATGTTAATCTGTTAATAAACAACAGGGTAGACTGCTGGAAGTGTGAATTTCCCTACGGGGATGAATAAGGTATCTATCTATCTATCTCTATCTATCTTTTCTTTATCCTTATTTTGGGGGGGAGGCGAGGTTTTTTGGGCCCTGGTCAACCCGCTGGCACTGAGCGTCTCTGGTGGGTTGCCCCAGCCATCGCTAAGCAGCTTGCTTGGTATTGGTCAGGGGCAGGGGAACAGAGAGCTAGTCACACAATGTTATACCAAAAGCCAAAATTTAGCTATCTGATAGGAGGCTAAGACAAAGATAAAACCTATGTTTTAAGAACGGCAGGTAAAAGTAAACTACACAACTGTTAGAGGTTGAAGCACTCATATTGGACAAAACAGTCACAAGTCCCCCAGTGACACAGTAAGCAAATTTCCAAGTTATTTAAGCAGAAATGAGCGTTATGCAATTGTTGTCTGTTTCGGAGCGCTACATGCTAATGGGATTCACCATTATAAAACTATTGTGCTTATTTTTATCTATAGAATACAGGCCAAATCGGTCAACTTTGAGACTAAATTTCTTGAGTCTCCTGTCACGTGTAATATTTTCCATAGTTTCTACATAATTGTAGGGCGGAACACGACACGTTCTGTACCTAATTAAAAAAGAAATGGTCTTTTTGAATTCTTTCACAATTAACAAAGCGTTGTGTTGGCCCATGGTGGGCGGTGACATTACGTGGTTCTAGCCCAGTGCCCTTAATGGAAGAAATTCAATGAAACCGAAGTAAAAGGGAATATACATGTCAACACTAGTTACCAACTAAACTAAGGGTACACAATGATTATTGGGCTAACAATTAGCGTACTGATAATAGCCTATACTGACATGACAGTTTTATATACCCAAAAGATTAGTCATCTGCTGACACACTAAAATGTTCAGTCGGCCGACTGTACTTATTAGAAAGATTCTAAAAATGTTTTTTTGTTTCTTTTAATTTGGACTATTGATTGCTGTGTCCCGTCCATCACTCCGTAATAGGGGCAAGGGATGGAATCAAGATCGGTCGCATGGTTTAGCTTCTTCATTCCGCTCCAAAAGCGCATCCTACCCATTTGTTTTGATTTAAAATGTACAACCTTTTCTCCCGAGGAGCATAATGTGTTACTTTTTTGTACTAGGAAAAAAATGAAGGTGCCACTGATCAACGACACTATAAAACATCTGCCGGATCGAGACATACTTACAAAACAAGGGACGGTGTCTCTCAATTGTCTGGACGTTGGCTGACACCTCTCTGTGATTTATGACACAATTTCCACGTATCTCCTCGTATGACACCTCGTTGTGACAAATTCGTGCCAGTACTTATCCCAATAATCGAGCTAAGAATTTGATTGGGTGACTCGGCGAGGTTTTTTGCAGAATAGAAAGGTGTGATTTACGGCCAGTTGATAGCGACCTGTCTTCAGTCGCCAATAATACATCAAAATACCGGCACATCTCAGAGATCCACATTTGTTGAATTGTGGCCCCGACCGAGCTTTTCTCTTGGAGGAAGAAGCGACAAATAGTAATAAGGTACAGATTCTCAGCTGTGTATCATAAAAATATATTGCTGTGTTGCCAAGCGTTTTATCCACACTTCATCTGCTTGTCAAAGTAAATATGTACAAAAAGATTAGTAGCCGTGAATCCTCTTTAGGTCTCCACAATTCCTGGAATCTGGGTTTGTAGACCCTTTTAATGACCAAATTCAAGCACTTTTGAACGACTTTCAAAGCCAATTTTCTAATTTCTCTAAGACCTTTAAAATAAGAAATGTGGTGTGAGTCGTGTACTATGCAGAGCCACAGATATATATGAGATTTAAAAATGTGATTTTTTAATTTTGTGTGTGCATTAATCAAGACCTTGGATGTTTAGATCTCGATAAACTGCGGATATATTCGGTTTAGAGACAATTTTCTCCCCATATAAATGAGTTATATGACGCTTAGATATTTAGTTGCTGGAAGTTTTTCTCATTACAATTTACCACTACCATAAACTTTTGCATGACTTTAGTGTCTGAAACTCATGATAAAAAGTTACCGGACACCAGGGCAGGCAATTCTGAAAAGTAGCCTGCCCAGCCAAAAAGTTGCCTGCCCCATTTTTCACAACTTGAAACATAATAAGACAACTATTCGCAAAAAAAAAAAAAAAAAAAAAAAACGTTGTTGCAAAGTATTAAGGATTGATAATCGGAATATATAACAGAACAATACTTTAAAATTAAGTTTATTATAAATCTACTTACAACATTCATTGCATATATATGACATTGCTGTCTTCTATCTGCCATCAATATACCTGTATTTACTCATCATCATTCATGCAATGTTTGAGTTGCGTCGTCTGCTACAGGCCACGTGAACTCCTCTTTCCACTATGCTTTTAATGTACGTTTACGTTTTGTAGCGTCAGGAATTGTGTTAGCTTCTTTCGAATCTTTCTTCTGGGGCTGAGGTTTTGGCTTGATTCCTAACCACTTATCCATTTTTCTTGTGTTTTCTGTGCATTCACTTTCGAAAATGATATGCATTACCTTAAATTAAATTGAAAACTAAAAATAATGCAATTTATTCTCCATAGTTTTTATGTCATTTCTATTATAGAGAAACAATGTGGCTATCTGATGGACTTTTGTGAAATTCAAATAGTTGGACACAAATCTTTAGCTCACGTAAACAAAAGTTCATTCAATTAAATGTAATGATATTGCCCTCTATAGCTGGGGTGGGCAAACTACAGCCAGGGGGCCACATTTAGCCTGTCAGGGTTTTTACTCCTGCCCGCCAAACCAAAATGTGAAAGATATAATGACAGTGTATCCCCTCACCCCAAAATCTAGATTTTTCATAAGGCAATGATGTGTATTGTACTAAAAAAAACAACATTCGAATAGCCGCACATTTGTATATTCTTTTTATTTATTAAAATCATATATAATCATCTAGAGCTATCATTATTTTTGAATTTTCCAATGCTTATTAAAAACATATTGCATAAAAGGTTTAACATACTATATTACTTTGCTTTAATTCTGAATGTTTCAAACCCTAGTTTATTAGAAATTAAATTAATAGAATGCCATTTTTTTTCTTCTGCCTCTGCCCCTTCAACATTGTTATTTTTACTCAATGCCACCTAACACTCAAGAAGTTCTAAAGCATGTATCAGAAGTGTAACTAAACCAAAGATGACCTGTTTGTGATCCTAAAGTCAAAGTTAAGATGAACAAATTGTGCTGCCTGTTCAGAGTTCTGACTTTAGCAATATTCTTACACTTTTTGATCCTTAATCTCTTGTTTTTCTATGCTAATCAAAGCCAATTGACTGCTGGCAGCATCTTCAACAATGACCACATGAAAACGCTATTGATCAGTGCCTCGTTTCTGAGAAAGCCAATTAAGTCTTTGGCTGCCAGAATCGGCTATAGACGTCAGTGATCCTGACTTCAAATGAGTTAATTTCATTATTTGCTTGGAGATTGCAGTTACCGTTGTTACCATGAATTTCGGACTACGAGCCGTTACTTTTTTTTCACAATTGAAACACCTGCAGCCTATATAGGATGCAGTTTCTCCTCTTTTGTTTTTCTTTTTTTTTGCGAGGAGAGCGATCGCGAGGTTATTGACGGCTCTTCTAATGTGCTTTCCATGGATCTCTCCTGCTGCGTAGCGCGGCCCTAGCAGGAGGCCTTGGGCAGCACCTAGCAGCGGGCTTAGATCTGGTGCAGGCCAGGGAATCCAACAGTTTAATTAAAAGAACAAAGAATTGTGAAGATGCGCTGAAGGCAAGTACACATACGTAATGTGATTTCTGCCTTGTGCTCTGAATGTCAAGGCGCAGCAATTTAATGAAACTCGAGTAAACAGAATCATACATGCTGACACTTGTTACTAACATAAGAGGGGTACACGATACATATCAGACAGTTACTGGACCGACATAGGCCTAATATGATGTGACAGTTTTTGGCCCAATAGGAAAAACATATCCAAAAATTAGTCTCCAATGAAGTTTCTTAAAAATTCTCACTTCTTTTTTTTTTTACATTTGTGATACCTCCAATATCTAAACAATGCTTTTCATAAACAATACAATTGTACTTTGCTTGCAAAAAACCTGTTTATTTCAAGAACACTGAACTGATACATACAATTTGCAAGAACTTATCAGCAGCCGTTGTTTCCTGTGAATTGATCACAGTATCTTGTCCCCTCAGGCAATCACTTTCCTGCAGACGTGCATGAAATGTCATTTCTACTTGACCAGAGGATGACGATGGGACTTTGTCACCTTTTTTATAACTGCAGATAATTGCCGATATTTGTCTATGTCTTGCGACTTTCACCACACTGCTTCACTATGTCTACTCGTCATATGGGGCCAACACACACTCAGTTAACGGATATAAAAAGTAGGCCTTCTTGATGTGTGGATGAAGAGTTGATCCAAGCCATAAATCATTGACAAAGGATTGATACTTTTTTTTTTTTTTACAATAAAAACACATTTTTACGTTTGTTCTAAGGGGCAAATGCTTTTGCAAACAAATTTTAAATTATGGCGTATAATAAGTTAATCATGTGTGCTCTGTAGTCCGGAATTTATAGTAATATCTGCTATATGACCAGCAACTAACCTGTAGATCTTGTATCTGGTGGAGAAGCCCTGTCTGTTCTTCTCAACAAAATCGACATACTCCGAGGAATGGTGAAAAGGCCCCTTGTCGGAAAGCAGCCAGTCTAAGGGGCCGCCGGGCTTGTCGTCGGGCAGTGTGGCGGTCGCCGTTGCCCGCGTTGGCGGTAAATAAACCCAGCAGAGGAGGCTGAGGCCGAAAAGGCGCCATCGAGCCATCAGAGACGGAAAGGTGCTGGAGCTCGAGGAAAAGGCAGCAGGCGGACATTCAACAGCCAAAGGGGCTCATTGCAAGCTTGCTCCTTCGATGTTTCAACAGAAAGTCCCGCATCACCTCAGGATCCGCAAGCACCTGCATGGAATAGACACCAGAAAAGATAAAGCACAACCAAAAATACCCGTCTTGCCATCCGGCCTTGCTCTATCTGCTTCAGGCATCAATATATATATATTTTTTGCAGACTGATACTTTTGAAAAAAGGACATGAGGAATTATGTATGTAAATGAAGATCATGCATTTCAGACCACCTACTGTTCGGACTCATGTGTTTCTTCTTTTTCTTTTCCCTAGCAGCTTAACCAAGCTTTCAGACATTTCTCCTTCACTGGCACATTGCGCTGCAATGTGCATGCTGCAGTCAGGCGTTAAGTCCCATTATATCCAAGTATTCGGCTAACAATCTATCAAGTTAATTCAGGCATGTGACTGCTTAAAAGGCATTAGCCTCAGGAAAGGGGAAAAAGGCAACATGGAAAGACAGCAGATAACAGGGGGTGGACAAGAGCCAAACTGAAGTCAGATATGATTGCATAAAGTGTCATGTAATAGCATATTGAGCTTTGCAAAAATAACTGAAAATAATCGACTTGCCTCACTTTTAAAACCCAATTCCAAAATGAGGGATATGTGATAGGTCTCCGTTTACAATATTTCACAACACAATTTAAAATGTAATTGTGGGAATATAAATCTCATCCATGTTACAGCTTCTGTCATTATGTGTCATCGCATGCCAAACATTCCATACAAAGAAACATCAAAGTAATAGTGATGTCAAAACAATTTGGTTCACATTTTTAAGAACAAACAATCTGTTAAGTACCTCGATACATCTGGCAAGGAAGCAGTGATCTAAAACTCATTTTCAGATTGAATTAATATTGGCTATACAGTGTATAACTATACAGTCAACCTGAATTTCCACTACGATATCCAGTGCCAAAGATGTTTTGCATAAAAAGAAACATACTGTCTTAGTAATGGCTTAACTCGGCTTATGGAGACATTTAAATGAGAGTCTAAAGAAAGTTTAGTGGATTGTTATTTTTCATGAGATTTAAAACACTGTAGGCAGCAAACAAGGCAAATGGTGGCTTTTGGGCTGGCTCATCAAAACACAGACATGGTTCAAGTTATACAATTTTTCAAGTCTTTCACTCTTAATACTTGTGAATATCACATGAATTATATATGATACAAGTTGTTACTATAATATTACAGTACACACCTGAGTAAGGAAGTCAAAGTAAAAATACAATTTGCAATAATTAGCATCCATCATGATGAATATTTATTGAATATTGTAGGGTAAACTATACTATAAATGTGTGTCTTTTTATGTTATCAATTCAGATTTGCTGAGGGTGATGTGACCTTATATTAAACCCATAAGAACAATGTATGGTCTCCCTGACCTGTTAATAAAACCCGAGGTCCCAAACAACATCCGGTCATCTGTGCTTGGGTTTAAATGAGCTGCGTTGTTCTCAAACAGGTATATCCCGTCTTGCACACTGTGTGAATGTCACCATTGCTCATTGTGTTTAAACTCATGATTCAGCTGTCTTCAATGATTGATTTTCTAGTCATATCCTGCTTCACACTCTCATGACTGGAACTGCTTAAAAAGGTGAAACAAATGGTTACCAACACATTTGGCAGGAGAAATTCTGCCAGGGTGTCCTTCTTGCAAGAAGACAGTGAAGGTGTCACTCCGATCTGAACTCAGACTTCCGTCTTTTTATTTCACATGTGGGTGGACAGAACCAAAGTAATAGAGATTTAGATCCCACAATATAATTTGAGCAATACAATCCATTATTTTTGTTCATCTTAAAGCAACGTTTAAAGCCCCAATGTGTAATGGTTAATCACTAGACTGCACTGGTTCTTCTGGTACTAGGGAGGGCCAGTGATACACAGCACTGCATGGCACCAACATATTTTTTTTGTCACTAGATGAAAGGGTTTTTTTGTACCACTAATTGGGACCAAAGATTACACAGAGTCACTTTAAGTCAATTAGCTATCAATTCAAATTAGTGCATTTCCATAACTAAGTATTGCTCAAACTCAAATTCGTATCAAACAAAAACAATGTTATTTTAAGATGTGTCTAAAAATAGTATGCAAAAGTATAATGGAGTTTTTTTGCCTACAGCTCTTATGTGACCCATTACCTTTAGGTACGTGTGTCAGAAGTCCGGAATGCCGGTCACATTTCAATGAATATTATTGAACCAATATAGGATAAAATCACCTCAAATGTGGCAATACATTAAGTAAACAAAAAAAAAAGGAAAATAAGAAGTAATTTTCTTCTTGTCACAGCTATGTTTGCTGACAGTACTGATTTAGGGACCAGAGACTTTGAATTGGAACTTTTAAAGATCAACCTCCGTCTTCATCTGTCCATAGCGGTAATAAATGCAAGTGAGGTTATACTGAGGAGGATTTGAAAAACAATAAAAAAATAAAGACATGTGGCAAGTTATGGTGTTCTACAGTTTGTGGTTTGTGGCTGCCTTCTTCTCTCGCAGTGTTTTTTCTTTGTGGGTAGTTTCTTGTTTTAAGCGTTATGCCCTACTCAAACACTAAACCTCAGACTGTAACAACCCTGCACTCAGGTTCCTGTTTCTCCGTAGGTTCCCTCTCTCTCTCTCTCTCTCACTCTCTCTCTCACTCTTTTTCTGGACCCTAACTTTTTTTGCAATTCACTTTCAGATTCAATATTTCTCCCACCTATTTTGACTTGTTTCTCCTTCCATCTCGACTCACCCTCCTCTCTCCCCTTGCTACACCATATTTTTTGTCTAGTCCCAAACACTCTTGTTTATCCAGTGTACCAAACCCTTTCCTGCCCTTCCGGATCACTAGTACCACCTGAGGAAATCTTGGACTGTCACCTCACTGCCTGACTTCCCGTGTACCGAATAAAGGACCAGTATTTATTGACCTAAGAGTGGCTTTTTAAAACGGACCATTATTCAAAGTTTTCACGGGAAATGGAAAGACCTCTCAAAATTCCATTCTAGCAAAACTATGCAAATGTAGCTTCTCTTGTGTCTCACTTCAACGTCGTGATGCCGTCCTGGCCAAAAGCCTTGTTGAACAGACCATCACGATCAAAAAGGCCTGAGAAAAGCTGAAAGATGACCTCCACAACAAGTTCAACTACAAGTTGGAGGTCCTCAACGCTAACGTGGAACTACTGACTGACAGACCAGGTAGACTGGTTGCATTGGATCAAAATTGTCTTGGTGATGGTGGGTTTTTTGATGCTGCCCAACGCTGTCAGGATCCACTGGCAGACTTGCGAAAAAGTTGCCTTTCGCATGCGGCCAGTTTTAGTGAAAGATTTCTCGCCGCTAGTCAAGCCAAGAAGTTGCAGTCTTCTTCGGCGCATATATTCCACCAGTCTAAATCTTACCTTTTGTACTCAAGCGCCGCTGGCGGCCATTAGAAAAAATTACATAAATTGGCCGCGTCACTGAATAAGCCGCAGGGTTGAACTTTTGGGGAAAAAGTAGCGGCTTATAGTCCGGAATTTACGGTAAGTTGATTTCGGAGTATAGTTTGTGTTTGAAAAATGTGATATGAATCAAAATGTTTTATATTTATGTTTTGTTTTGTTTTGTTTTGTTTTGGATCAGTAAGAGAGCATAGAATACATTATTCTGAGGTACAACGTTTTTAAGTTGACTCGGGTAACAATGAAACAACTCTCTAAATGAACTTGAAGCAGCTTTACTATTCTCTTTGAACATATGACTAAAATGTTTTTTTTTTCATAAATTGCTGCACTCATTTTGTCAGTGTTCAATAGTTCTTTTTCTTCCATCAAGAAAAAAGAAATGCACCCCCGGGAGACTCATAGTTGTGCTTGGTTTCAGATTCAGTGTTGCACATTTGGTGCAGCAAGTGGGGCATCCCTTTGGAAGATGTGATGCTCACAGCTATTACTAATTCATGCACTCCTTTGGTTTTGTGTTTTCCACTTCCAATGTCATTACGGCGAGAGGTGAAGCCTGGTTTACATGGCGTCGATGTGAGTGGCACGTTAACCTCGGAGCACAACATGACGGTCATTGTAAAGGACGGTGTAATCCTCTCATCTAGCAGGCACTGGTCCAAAAAGCTGATGGAAGAGATTGTGGACGGAGAACAATCAGCTCTCTCGCTGCTGCTGGGCTCGCCCGTGAACACCTTTGTTGTCATTTTTGCCTTCATCGCTTCTCCAACCAACCACCCACTTGCTACCTCCTCTGCATTTCAGAATATCTCCAAATCCCCCTTTTGACTCCTGTCCCGCTTGTTTTTTTTTCCCTCACAATCGCTATGGCAGTCCTGTCTGCAAACATTCATCATCCTTAGACGGGTCCATGCCAGCTTGATAATCACATTATCTCTTGACAAAGCCGCCCGCTCAGCCTTTGTTGTCAGATGCCTGAGCGATATCTGATGCGCAACGTTCTCCCTTTACAAGGGCACAACGTGTCACAGTTTTAATTGCATTTCATCAAACAATATCTAAAATGTGGCTGCCAGAAAAAACGTCAAAGCTTTTTAAACATTCAAAATGAATTTTCAATGGAGGATTTTAAGTCCAAGCACTCAGTAAAGCAGGCTATGGGATCTATTGAATATTACCCAACATGAATTTCCACTTTAGGCCTACTGTATCTCCATTACCAATTCTCCATTTCAATCTCCGCATAAATGTTTCGAGTCGATGAGCTCATTTGAAAGAAAAATATAGTTGGTGGTGCATTTTGCAGGTTCCTTTCAGTAACTCAAGCACAGGGTTGGGTAGGCTTACTTTAACTTGATTACTTCAATTACTTTTGGATTACTCCAATACAAAATATGCTAATAAAAGACAAAAGAAACTAAATATGAATAAAATTACTAAATTTTGCGCAGGCTTGGGGAGTAACGGAATACATGGAACGGCAAAAATGATGTTGGCAAGCTGTTTGGATTTTTTTTCATTCTGTTTCTGTCGCATTTTATCTTAGTTTTGCCGGAGATCAAAGAGATCAAAGCCAGGAGAGAAAGCTTACCACGTGTTGTCAGTCATATTTTTATTCATATTTAGTTTATTTTGTCTTTTATTAGCATTTTTGGTACTGGAGTAATCCAAAAGTAATTGAAAGTAATCCAGTTAAAGTAACCCTACCCAACCCTGCTCAAGCATATGTTTAATGAAACTATGTCTATGTCTGTTTTCTTTTTGGCACAGCATAGTTTCTTAATCACATTGTGTATCACAAATAACTTTTCAAAATTGATTGCTCCTCTTGAGAAACTGCGGCTAGTTTTAACTATATTCTTTTTCTAATTTTACTATTTAAATGGCTAAAATAATACTTAAAACTATAAGATATATAAATGTAAAAAGTTTGAACATTATTTTAACAATGTGTTTTTTTATTAAAGCAACACTAAAGCAAAACATTTGTATTGATTTTGTGTTGATTAGTCCAAACATAATGTTCAAAAATAGGTGGTAGAAAAAAATTGTACCTAGTTGGAAAGTGTAAGGGCAGCACGGCAGCGCAGTGGTAAGCACGTGTGCTGCACAGTTCTGGGGTCATGAGAGCGAACCTTCCTTTGTGTAGTTTTCATGTTCTCCCCATGCTTGCCTGGGTTTCCGCCGGGCACTCCAGTTCCCTCCCACATTCCATAAACATGCATGTCAGGTTGATTGGCCGGTCCAAATTGTCCTTAGGTGTGAATGAGCGAGTGAGTTGTCTACCTCTGGGTGCCCTGCGACTGGCTGGCAACCAGTTCAGGGTGTCCCCTGCCCACTGCTTGAAGATGGCTGGGATGGGCTCCAGCACCCCTGCGACCCTACTGACGATAAGGATGGATGGATGGATCGATGCAAAGTGTAATATGTTGTGCCTCATAGTGGTACAAAAAAAAACAAAAAAACAACAATACCATATTTTATTTCAGTGTTAGGCAAAAATACCTGAGCAATCATACCAATTTTTGTTTCTACTTAAAAAAAAGAAAAAAAAAAAGCTTAGGTTGACATATTTATATGTTCTTTACATAATGGAGTTCCTGCCTAAGGCTGCCGACATGTTTACCTGCTAACTTGCAGCTATGTTGTGTTCTGTGTCACTGATATTCTTTCGCATTAGACAATACAGTGCCATCTAGTTATCAAATATTACACTCGGAGGCTTTGTATGAGGATCTTGCCGGTTGTAGAAGCAGAGCAAAATACATTTTCAAAAACGGTGTTGCAATTTTATTAAATACAATGTAATTATTGTTTTGCCCGCATATACTCGATAAAAGCCTAATACTACTTTAAGACGAGTCATATTCATTTGAATAACCCTTAACTACAAAATCTCTCAAAGGACTGCACAGGTTACAATTACATCATCCCCTGATTTGAAAATAGTCATATACTTTTCAAAGATTATTTATGGTCCATTAGTGCCTTTTGGGGCGAAATGGTTCGCACATTAGCAGCATAGCTCTGAGTTCATGGGTTTAAATCCAGCTCCCAGCCTTCCTGTACAAAGTTTGCATGTTCACCCTGTGTCTCTTGGGTTTCCTCCCACATTCCAAAGACATACATGTCATGTTAATTAGCAAGTTCAAATTGTCCCTACGTGTGAATGAGCGTGTAAGTTGTCCGGTCCAGTTGTTCCCTGCCCACTGCCCAAATATAGCTAAGATGGGCTCCAACACCCCAACAACCCTACTGTGGATGCACGGTGCAGATAATGGATGGATAGTGCCTTCTGCTGGATACATGCAGTAACAGCAGGTTTGGTGTGCATTTTAAGCTATAATATTGTTAAAAAAAACACTAACTTTTTGAATTGTGTACCCCAAAATGCTAAAACGAAAACATCAAAAATTATATATATTAAGTTATAGCATTATTATTATATTCATATCCTGGGATAATATGTCTCTTTTTCAGTTTTTTTCACTTGCAAACTCTACTTTTCTTCTATGGTTAATAAAGTTGAAATGTGTTCAGACTATGCAACATTTTTTTTCTCTTGTTTTTTTTTCTTTTACACCCAAATGTCAACTTGCCTCCAGCGGCACGGTTGCCGAATAAGTTGCCGGAGCTCGATTCTCACCTTTCAGGGGACATTGCGCATGGATTGATGAGATACGGGACTTCCTAATCTTTCTTGAGAATTGCAGCAGCTGTTTCACAGAAGACAATGACAAACGAAAACATTCAGCCTCTTAACATCTGTTCCATAGATTGGAAGACGCCAAGTTGGCAGCGACCTGTCTGTGTGCGTGTGGGACATCACAATGATTGCGAGAGATCGAGCTTCAGGGCAAAGCGGATCTTGAAGCCTCTTTTTATATCGAATATAATTAGGTGATAAACTTTTTCGCACAGTGCTTAGCACAGCAGTGTGATGTTGCCCGGAAAATAAAGCCATATGAGAGTTTGCAAATGTTCATCTGAATTAAAACCAATGGTAACAGATCCTTATTACACTTCAATAGATTGAGTGACCACAATGGACGATGTTCAGTAATTCTTCACTGTATCGCAGTTTACTTTATGTGGTTTTATTACTTTGCAAATTTTCCTTGTGCAATGTTTTCTGCATTCTGATTGGTTTAACAGCCAGTACGCTCCTTTTGCGCCTTTTGTCATAATTACTCATTGCAATCACCTGTGCCCGCTCGTTTGGCGCCAGCTGGCGCTGGTTACCTGATTGGTTCCCCCTCTTGTTTAAGCTCAGTGTTTTCACTCGACCCTTGTCAGTTCGCCAGCGAACCTCTATTTACACAAGGCAAGCATTTTGACTCTGACTTCTGTCGATCCCGTTTTTGTCACCCGTTTTCCACTCATCTGTTCCTGATTTCCCCGTTTGTGTCTGGCTATGACCCGCTTTTTCACCCTGACCACGTTCTGATCTACCGTCCCGGCTATTGACCCGTTTTTTTTTCACCCCGACCAAGTTCTGAACTCCCGTTTTGGCTTATGACCTGTTTTTTCTTCTAACCACGCTCCGATCTCCCGTTTCGGAAGCATTTCCGAACACTCTCCGATCCCGTGAGCGTTTGCTTTCTTCGTCGAGCAAGCACCGGATCGCTGGCGCTGATTTTTCCTCTATATCTGAATAAACTTGTGAGTAACATTACGCATCTGGTCCTCCTTCTGTTCTGGTCTTGACACCTTTGTCTGCCTCTGTATCAATAATGTAAAGGTATTGTTCGTACACAGAAAAAGAACAGATGATTGAACTGACATTATGTATTGACAAATATTGTTTTGATTTCCAGTATCATGTTAAAAAAAAACGCTCTGGAACGTCAAACCCACTGGCCCAAAAGGCTGAGGAAGATTATTTATTTTGCCGACAAAGTTGGACTTTTCAAATTGCATGAGTAAGGTAAACACATATTTGCGCCACATTTTAATTTTCCAATAACAGCCACACGATGGCGAGAAAATATAGCGTGAAGCAAAAAGTGGATAGTGTCCTGAATCAATCATGCAATATAGTAGCACAATTATTTTTTAGGAATGCCAAGTCAAGTCATGTTTATTTGTATAGCCCTAGGAATGCAATTTAACATTTATACAGTGAGAAAATCTATGTACCTATCTACCTTGGTCATATCGCTCAAGAGGGGTGACCCTGTGGTGAGGGGGCCCCTCCTCGTGAGAGGTATGAGAATTCTCCCACTGTGGTCCGCTGCGTATCGTAAGACGTGACTAATTTGGAGGGAGCCAAGGGACTGGGGATCCTCTCCTCTCTATCTCTACTCCCTAAGCGACAGCAAGGCAAAGAAGAGGGGGGCGGGAGACTGAAAGGTCTCCCAAACCCTAGTTGTAGGGTCACTAAATGTGAGAGGATGTGGAAGTAAAGCGACTGAGTGGAAGAAAGAGGAGATTGGAAGGATGATGACTAAAAGGAAGGTTGATGTGCTAGCCTTGAGTAAAACATAGTTATAAAATAAAATAATTTATTAAACACATTATTGTGCGTCCAAATAAATAAAAGTTTCTACTTTGCAGAATTTGACCACCTTTAGTTCTAAATGTAACAAAAACCCTAGAAAAAAAACTGGAACGTGGGACGGGTAATACGCCTAATACGAGGGATTACTTCAAAGCATTGTGGAAGATGGCAGGCATGATTAAAACATTACATCAGAATTCTTTCAACGGGATCCACTTTGTACGTTGACTGCGAGCAAACCCCAAAACTATTGTAAAAAGTAGCAAAACAGGAACTGATAAACTTTACATCTTCCCTTCTGAGCAGAATGATTAATTTTGAGAGGGAGGGGGGCTAATTAACCCAGATATATTTCCGGCAAAGAACGTTGACAATACCTCTCCTACCAGTGCCCAGGGTAAAACAGCCTTTGTTGAGTGGTAATATGGTTGCCAGTCGCATTCATCCGGCTGTCTCGCAAACAAATACAAAGAAAGCACTCCCGCGGCGTCTTGGGAGCAGTACATCAAAGACAAAATTGTCGCTGTGTGGAGGCACACGAATTTTCATGAATAAACATCATAGATCTACAAGTATGATGAAAAAGTCACGGACAGCAATTTGAGTATGTCTCAAATTTTCTCAGGGTCGACGTTTATCCATCTGTGCTCACACCAACCATCGAGGTGGCCTTTTTGGGGCATTTTGGTGGTGGTGGTTGTTCTCAAGTTCAAGAATAATGGGTGACTTATCTTCCTATTTTGAGGGTCTACTAAACTATATACCTATCAACATCAAACTAATTTAAAATCTGCTAACTTGGTGTAGATGAGTTCTTAACAGTGAGACCCATAACAAAGTCCCATCCATTCATCCATTATCTGCATCGCTTATCCTCAGTAGGGTCGTGGGGTGCTGGAGCCAATCCCGGCTATCTTCAGGCAGTGGGCAGGGGACACCCTGAACTGGTTGCCGGACAATCGCAGGGCACACAGAGAAAGACAAAGCACTCGCTCATTCACACCTAGGGACAATTTGGACCGGCCAATTAACCTGACATGCATGTTTTTGGAATGTGGGAGTAAACCGGAGTGCCCAGAGGAAACCCACGCAAGCATGGGGAGAACATGCAAACTTCAGTGCGTTAGCTACTTCGCTGTCGTGCTGCCTGTAACAAAGTCCTATACGTAAATATGAGACAAGTCACATCCAATGTACAACCTACTCAATCTCACACAGCAATTTACCACTGCGCTCGGTATCTAGATATTGACAAGGCAGCAGATGGCACCATTGTAATGGAATATGACTCACAAATAATCGTACGACCGGTTGGTCGGAATTGATCCCAGTTCTAAGTTGGATGTTACTTTTATATAAGATTGGTATTGGTAGCTAAAAGGTATATGGCAATTTTGGAAAAGTTTTCAGGTGGACGGAAAAATCCAAGGGAGAAAACATACATAAATTACGTTCCTGAAGACAAAAATGGCAAGTAAACCCCAAACCCTTTTTTTTCCATTTTCTCTCCTCCTTGGCTGGATTACAGAGAGGGACAAAAACAGAAGTTTTAACAATGGAATGTTTTATATGTTGTCGGTTTATCTATCAAACGGATGATGAGGGATTTGTAAATTGATTGTCCATTAAAATACATTATTGACTCCTTAACTATGTTAAGATAGAAATAGAATGAGGATGACAATGACTGTAGAGAAGCTCAATGTTCTTCTGGAATACAAAAAAAAGTCTGGACATTGAAAAATCAGAACAGAGATTATGTTTAATCAATTTTCTGTGGTTAAAGTTTTTAAAACCAGTGTGTTACTTAACTAGAACAGGAAATGTGTCCTTATCCTTATCACGATTTGGGTGATAATGTATTTTTTTTAACAAAAAGGATAGCTCACATCTCTTGAGAAACAAAAAGGGATGTTTACCTAATTGTAATTCCTGACATAACTTAAGAAAGACAAAATCCTAATTGTTTTTCACAGGTGTCCCATGTATATGAAATTCAAGATGGGTAAAATGGGTGTGTTTCCCCCACTAGGGTAACAATTACTCTTGAAGTCTTAACTTTGCGCTCTGCTGCTGAATTTTACTGATGCCTGAAATCATACATGTGTAGGTGCCGGTCGGTGATTTTCAAACATTAAAAGAATTTCAGTATATATGAACGCAAAACGGTAATGCAGGGAGGCTGGTTATCATCAGACCTAGGTCTAAAAAAGATCATTTAAATGTAAGTTAATCTAAGGTAAACGTATGTGCTGTGTAGCCTTAAACAAACAATGACCAATTACATTAAACTGCAAAAATGAATGTGTCTGAGAACACATGTGTTGTAGAAAATTTTGAAAATGTTTAATGTCTAATGTGCCGCTGTCTTCCCAGATAATGAAAGAAATTGGGAAATTCCATTCGTGGACAACATACGGTGCCCAAATGTTTGCACTGATGCAGTCAGAAAGTTGGACATACCCTTTTAAGTCAGCAGTTCATACCTGTCAACCTTCACGGCTCCATGCCCTTACAAACTGTGGTATTTTCCCTTCCAAAATACAAAATAATCTTACACCATATTTTTTTCAAACGTGTTTATTTATGTAGTTTAACATGTTATATTGTACATGTCTTTCGTTATATCACATATATTGTTAATTAACATTTTGTTGTGAGATACTGAGTTGCTCGACATGAATGAGGTTTATTATGAAAAAAGTTAAAAAATTAAGTAGCTTTGACGTTCACTGTAGAAGGAAAAAAAATACATGCAAATATAATTAAGTACAATAATACATTTTCTTATTCAAATTATTAATTAATTTCCTGCATTCAATTATTGTTGGTAATATACTGATTAAAGGGATAACCACAAACCTGTCTTTTTCAATTTTCTCATTTTGTACTTCCTTTTTTTCTTAACTTCTTTGTACAAGATAATAATTCGTGAAATAATGCATCAAAGCAAGTGAGCCGTTTGAGAGCCGGCTCTCTTGAATGAGTTGAGCCGAAAAAGACGGTTCTCCAAAAAGAGACAGACTTCCTTTCACTACAAAACTACCTCATGAAATCCAATGTTTTTTATGACCACATGTATTCCAAATTTACTCAATCAACCCCACCTGTAATTTTTGGATCAGAATGACTTACGGGGTTTTAATTCAGGTTCGGCCATTGCGACTTGACGATTGTATCCAAAGAGATAGAGGCTACCGCAGCGAACTCGTTTAACTTGATTGATTTGCCGTTTCGTGATAGTCGGTGTATACCGGATGGTACCCATAATTGACAAATTTGCGTCTTATAATGCATAATTAACGTACTTTGTACGGCAAAAACGTACAGGTTGACAGGTATGACAGTTTCTGACCCACATTTACATATCTACTCTTCTGTTGTCTTTACACTTCGTACGCAGCATAGCAGTTAAATGCTGAGGTACATTTTTTTGCTTTCAACTTAATAAATTGAATTTGTTTGGTTTAGTAAAAAGTGTTGTTTTCCAAGGACCTCTTCTGATTCTTTTGCAAACATGAGTGGCCCAACTGATAAAAAACTAAAAGTATACAGCATTTTATCTCTCTATCTCTCTCTTTCCCATGTTGGCCAATCAATTTAATCTCACTTCAATTTCCCAACTCACAGCTGCAGTCACTCGTCTTAGTTCCTCCACATTTCCCTCTTATAACAAATGTCCATCTTTACTTTAATTTTGCTCTATCACCTTGGTTACTTGCATGTGTGCTGTCTTCTTTGTCATATCCAAAGGAGCCTTGTATCACTTCCTTGCTTTTCTTGTGTACCGAATCAGTGCCTTCCCTTCTGGATCACGGTTGCCACCTGATGAACTCTTGCATTGTCAGTTTTGCTGCTTAAGTTTTCTTGAACACCTACTCCTCATCTGCCCCTTGGATTCCAATAGTTGCTTCTGGTATTCTATATAATGCTGCCTCTATACCATACTTTCGAACCCCGCCCAATCAGCAGACCACTGTTTACTCTCCTAATTCGTGTTTCTGCTCTGTGCTTATGCACCACCCCAAGTGAGTTCTTGACATTTTAATAATTCAATAGACGAAAACCTAAAAAAAAATTCAATTGGATTTGAAAAATTCATAATATCGGTGCTAAGGAGTTTTGAGGCATGTTTTCTGCCTGATACGAGCCTCTTTTTCCGCCGCTGAAAATGATGTGCATTCATGGACCTGTCCGTGAGTGACTGCAGCATCTCTAACATCTGTGCTTTTGCCCAATATAAATGCTGAGCCAACTTTCAATTACAACACACCCGGAAGAGGGAGAGAGATATTTCACTTTAATTCCCCACTCTCTTCAATAAGAGACCTCATTTGAATGACCTACTAAATCCCAAAACACACATTTAAGTTATCAATGTTGAGTTTTTCTTCAACCCTTTTTCTGTCTTTTGATTGCAACCGTCTTATAGATTGGAAAAAAAGAAACATTTTAGTTTGAGCATTAGCATGGTATAATGGGATGCAGATAATGAGCGGAGCAGCCCAATACCACCAATCTTTATCGTTTTTTCATCTTCTCATTCCTGTATTTGTGTTTTTTTCCCCTTTATCTTCGTATGTCAGGCGTATTACCCGTCCCACGTTCCAGTTAAAGATTTTACAGTATTTGCGTTGGTATCTCTCACAGCATGTGCTTCATTTTCTACATCAAAGTTTGTTTACAGATCTTTAATCTGCATATGGGGAAATAAGCTTAAAGTTCGGTGGCAGGGATCTCATGGAAGTCTGCTACAGGGATTTCTCTGTAGTAGACGTTGCTACAACTACAGCTGTTAGATCGACGGTAAAATCCTGTGAGTACAACGCAGTCATCTATAATACACCCACACAAAATCAAACATGCAAGGAAGGATTTTCTTCCTGTATGTGGGTATAATACCCACATAGAAGGTACCCTCCAGTATAAGAGTGCATAATCAGCATGAGAATCAAATTTGCTTGCAGAGAATGAAAGAACATAGATGGGATTTGTCTCCCAGGCACAACCTGTCCGGGAGATGCAAAACAAAAAGAAACCGAATTAATCTGATGGTTTGCTAGTGTTTCAGTCAACAATGGTGCTACTCTTGTTTTCTGCTTTAGAGCTGGGCAATAAATTACTTCAAATATGCACCATTTTAAGAATTAACAATTACAAATAATTGAATATTGTGAAATCCAGGGTTGTAATTTAAAAGTTGCATTGGAATTAAAAAAAGCTGGTCCAAGCTAGTGGTAAGTAGCAACGATGATTTGCTACTAAGTTATTTGTGGCATTTACTAAAGCTATTCAAGAGCAATGAGTACTTTTTTTTCACACTAACTCTGATTGTTACCTTAACACCTAAACTAATTTAAAATATCTTATTGTTGTCTGAACAATTTGGAAAGGATGTGATTTGAATCAATACAACTTTCTTTCAATAACCAATAATGGTGTGTTGGGTGGTAAAATTCACTTGTTAATTAAGTGTTAATTAAAATCATCCTCAATGTCATGGTGGTTGAAACCTTAGCATGTCTGCCACACAGTTTGGAGGTCACAAGTTCAATTACATCTTCTGGCTCTGTGTGGAATTTGTATGTTCTGCATGCATTTCTCTGGGCAGTCTGATGTCTTCCCACATTCTAAAAACATGCAAAACAGGTTACTTAGTGACTCCACATTGTCCCCAAAGTATGGATGCGTGAGTGAATTTTTGTATGTCTGAGTGCGCTGTGATTGCCTGAAAATCAGTCCAGGGTGTCCCCTACCTAACGCCCGATATCATTTGGGATGGGCTTTAGCACCCCCGTGACCCTCGTGAAGGCATTTCAGAAAATTAACGAAGTGTGTACTGTTGCCTAATTGTTGAATAAAAGTGACTTCACTGTCTCCACTACCGCTCACTCCTAATTGTCACCCCCAAAAATAAAGAGTATTTGTACAATTTACCTGTAATCCACTACAGCAGTGAGAATAACTTTGTAGTGATCATACTATAGTAACCACAAAATTATAAGCTCAGGAGGTGGAGCTCTTGTCTTGGATCAAGAGGTCCCAGGTTCGATTCCCGGCTCCTCCGTGTTATATGTCGAAGTGTCCTTGGACAAGACACTGTACCCTAATGCTCCTAATAAGCAGTTAGGCGCCTTGCATGGCTGACTCCCTATTGGTGTGCGAGTGTGTGTGTGCATGGGTAAGTGTGAAGCACATTGTAAAGCACTCTGGGAGGTCATTGACTTGAAAAGCGCTATATAAATCCAGGCCATTTACCATTTATTTAGTTACAATTACTCCATTCCCCATAATGCATTATGGTTCCTGGTTAAACACGGAAATATTAAAGCTAGAAATACATTCTGTACTCTCTCTGTACAATTACACATGTATACTGTACACTTAATTAACTGAGCATCAAAAAATCTAGAATAAGAATAAATTAGTCATTGAAAATATATCACAGGCATTAAAGGGCCTCCTTTTTGTCTGTGCGGTTTTCAAAGACTTGTGGGCGGCCGATGACAGTGACCTGTCTGTCGTTTAACCCTTTCGTTTCTCTACCTTCCGACATCAGATGTACATACACAATGCTTAAATCTTCAATAAAAATTAAATTAAATGTCTCTTATTTCACAGATCTCATTTTCCTAATTTATATTGATATCACAGATGACTGTGGACGTGAAGAGTCAATGGCCATTCTTTTGTGTGTCAGAGAGCTGCTCTGAGGCAAGATAGATATCACCTTATGAGACCAGAAGCAGCGGCTGCCTCCTGGAATCGGAAACAGTCAAGTTCAACAGCCTGACCGAGACGGATGAGGACACAGCTCAACAGTGGCCCCATACAAAATCAAATGCGACGACATTTGGAAGCAGTGAGGTGCACAGTTACAGGTTGAGTCTGATGGGTGCTCGGGAACCTTCCCGCATCCTCCTTACAAAATGACAAGGGTCTTTGAGTGCACATTTTGCAGTCCAGCCTGAACGTTTGTTATTTTGTTTTGGTTTCATGTCCTTTTGACTATTTAATATTGTCAACATTTGTCCATTAAGATTGATGTTGAATGTGGCAGATGAATGCATATGCGTCAGTTTATGTTTCCCAGTTATTTATATGTATACATGTTTTTTAACTTTTTAACTGAGTAAATCATACAACAATTTTTTTTCTTTATGAGACTGATATTGCCTTGCCCCTTTTGGCTCTAATCCGGATCGTTACTGGTGGCAGACAACAACATCATTGTAGATTGCTAATACTGTGGCAGTAGCTTAGCAAATATAAGCCTCAATTAAGCATTTACTTTTTGTGTGTGCTCTTTACACAAATTAAGTGATTTTAATTTTCCATAGTATGTCTCTGTGAGTAAATAGGTTTGGTGGTTAGTTTGGAAGGTATGTTGTCACTTTAAAAGGGGTAGTGGAATCATTAAAAGCGGCAATTTCCTGAGGTTGACATGCATGGAATTGAGTGGGACAACCTCATTTATAAAACATAATAAAAAGCGTAGAGTATATTACAGAAATGTGAATGTTCAATTGTTTGTTTAGGTGTGACTGTGCTGGGTATCTTATCCACCCTGTGAGACAAGAAGCCACCTAATTTGCAAGGAGGGATGTTTTTAATACAAACAAGAGGACATTAAGAATGCATGGCAGCCCCTACTCCTTTTTTAATAGGTGCGTCGTTTGGTACTCACCAGTGGAAGGAATATCAGCTAAAGTTGATGTTGCCCATCCTCATTTGTGCGTCCAAACTCTTTTCATTCAGTCATTCTTCCGTGTGTTGACCAAGAAAAAATAAAAAAATGAAAAACACAACAACAACAAAACTATTGAACATTTAACCACAGCGTTCTGTCAATGACTCCGACTAATTCTTCGAGCAATTTTACATCAGTGTGAAACTTTGAGCTGCAGGCTGCAGGGACCAAGTTGGCTCCTTTAACACTTTTGCCAAGTGCAAGCGTTGACCTTTTCGTAAAGACTTCAAAAAATATCACCCGGTGCCTGATGCTGAGAGAGCGGATCAAAAGCGGAGGGAGGAGGAGGAGGAGGAGGAGGAGGAGAGAAAATAGGATGCTGCGGTTTGGGTCGGCATAGAAATTTGACCACAGATGTTGTAGAACGCGTGCACAGTTTAGTCCTCGGAACCATTGAAGCGGAAAATTCCGATTGGGTTCCTCGTTGTCCGAATGCACCGTGCGCGCAGATGCGCAGCCGAAAAGTGCGTAGGCAGAAAAGCGCACAAGTGTGGATAACCAGCGCGCTGGAGAGAAGACTCTCCTCTACTCTTCCCAGCGCAGGGAGGGCGTCTCTCTCTCTCTCTCTCTCTCTCTCTCTCTCTCTCTCTCTCTCTCTCTCTCTCTCTCTCTCTCTCTCTCTCTCTCTCTCTCTCTCTCTCTCTCTCTCTCTCTCTCTCCATCTCTCCCTCTCTCTTTCTCTCACTTTGGAGTCACATGCATAGCGCACAAGTAGCCTCTGTTGGGGCCGCTTGAGGGGCAACGTGGAGGGAATGAGTGGATCAGCAAACCATTTACCCACCCTTTTTAAGCGCTTTTTATTTTTTCATGTCGCCTGCTCGACAGAGAAAAGTCAAATGACACACTTGTGGTTGAATTCATAGTGCTTCTAGTTATAATTAAAGACTTTTTTTTATAGAAAAGGGGGATTGCGTAAACATGTATACACTATACGGGTTATCTGCTTCTAGAAAAGGGGTTGAGGGGCTCACTTCCTCTCATAATTTCATCAACTGCCTTTGTAAGCTTGACTGTTGCAGCTGCAGCTTGCCCTTAATTTTTTCCCCGTTTTTTTTTTTTTTTTTCTTTTTACTTATTTGTGTTCCTCGCCTTTCCAGATGTGTTTCAAGGTTCTGGCCAGCCCACTCTCTGTCTCCATTACCTCCTCTGGTGTTTTGAATACACCCATGCTTCCGCTGCCAGCCACCAAAATTGTAAACAAACTTTATAAAATTGCTTCAGTCTCACATATCTGTGTTTGAAAATAGGACTTACTTAGATGATTTTAGATATAAAAGGCTTTCAATTATTTCTTATGGGAAACAACTATTTGAAATACGAAATGTTCTATATAAGAGCTCAATATGGGAACAAACTACTGTAAAATTTGGACTATAACAAGCAGCTGTTTGTAAGGCGCACCCAGTATATTTTTGAATCGAAAAAAAATTGTACATGCATAAGCTGGACCTTACTATAAGCCTCATGTGCCTGCATTGAAAAATGAAATATCTCCAAAGAGAGATGATACACAGAAAGAGTTTTAATAATATACAGTTTCTTAACCCTTTAGCTTTCCGCCGGACCGCCGGCTGACCGCCGGACTTTAGCTAAACACTTACGTGTCTGTACGATGTCATGAGTATTTGAAATACATCATGTCACATTTCATCAGAAAGCTTAAACTCTTGGAATTCAAGCTACGCTGACCATTTAAAAACATGACCGTGATTTCCCCACAGAGAAATCACGGTCAGTCTGAAACATGATACCCAGAAACTATAAAGCCAAAGTAAAAAACCATAATGCCCCCTTGTCATCTTCAACTTCTTTGAATATTCACGGAAAGGCTTTAAGGAATCAAAAAAAATCCATAGCATCCATCCGTGTAGAATATTTACTCCAAAACACAATAATGCTGACAGGTGAAAGGGAATCAGCCTTTCTGCTTTGTTGGACGTTGCTTCTTGTAATCCATGTTGTTTCCCATGATGTGTCCTGATTTGTCAACTGCCCTCACGTGCGCTCACCCTTTCAGCCCCAGCTGCCACTCGTTCCCTAGTCAGTCCTCCTCCTATTTAACCACGTCATTCTCGTTCACTTCTGGTCAGTCCGTATGCGAACCTCGGCGCATGCAAGACAAGTACTTTTTGACTCTGGCTCTTGTTTTGATCCTGACCTGTTTCCTGTATCGATCCTCTATCCAAGCTCCGTTCTCGTGTCCCGGCTACCCGTATCCTGATTCCGTTTCCTGTATTGATCCCTGATCCCTAAATTCCCGCTGGTCCTCACTACCAGACTTGTTTCGATCTTTGATCACGCTCCGTCTCCCTTCCCGGCTGCCCGACTTGTTCCGATCTCCGACCACCCTTTGCTCTCCCATCCCTTAGAGACTTATTGTGATTAAGGGCTATACAAATAAAAATGACTTGACTTGACTTGACATCCCGGCTGCCGGACTTGTTCTGATCTCCGACCACGCTTCGTTCGCGAGGGCTTCCCGCTCCTCCTGGCCAGCGAGCACCAGAACACTGTAATTTTCCTCTCGCCCTGACTTCCCCGATCCCTTAATAAAGCATTGTGTAAAACGTTACGCATTTGGGTCCCCTACTTGTACCGGTTGTGACATGATGAGCGTCTGTTCGTGCTAAGTTTATTCATGCACTAAGCACAAAATTATACTAAACTTGCGTCTTCCTTGACACATATATACAATGTGTCTTACCTTTGCTGCGCGGGTGCTCCTGGCAGCCATTAGAAAAAATAATTAAATTAGTGACATGATTGCATAAGCCGCACGATTGGAAGCTTGGGATAAAAGCGTGGCTTACAGTCAAAATTGTATGGTAACTTCATATGTGGAGGTGCCATTGTACATGGAATATAATATTAAGAAATAAGACTGTCACGTCAACACCTAACTTTCAAAGTACAGTCAAACAGTGACAACGTCTGATATGAGCTACAATAAATGGAAATAGAACTCCACTTGTTGGGACAGAACAGCTTACATTCTTCACCCACACCTTATTTACTTCAAAACCGTCCTTGTTTGGTTTGATAAACCCATACTGATAATGCATTTTTTATATTTGCTCGGGAAGCTTTGAGACATTTACGATAGAGGAAAAGTGCCGCTCTTGCATAACTTT
Source organism: Urocampus carinirostris (assembly GCF_059441175.1). NCBI lineage: Eukaryota > Metazoa > Chordata > Actinopteri > Syngnathiformes > Syngnathidae > Urocampus > Urocampus carinirostris. Next base: position 14,218,294 of record NC_142360.1, on the reverse strand, counting down.
CTTTGGGAAATCATTCCAGACAAAACTGATATGGCTGCACCCGGTATTCTGACTACCCTGTTTTCACTGAATGCTTAATACTCTCTTTAAGCGAGCCACAAATTGATGCGAGAAGAATTCTCTATCGTGAGTGCAATCTGCCACAAGATGCCTGTGGCTTTTTCCCTGTAATTCACACATTTGCTGAAAGAAATTACTTCCCAAGAAAGAGCTTTTAATGCATAAAAAAGGAATTTAGATTGCTGAAATACGGTTAGCGGCGCGTCACCACCAACGGCTTGCTAATTAATCCAGTCCTGCATGAAGTGATGTTATTTAGTATGCTGAGTGAATGCCGCCATTTGTGTCTGTGGCAGATCGAGTCTCACTTGGGAGTTCAGTCAATCAATTTTTTTTCTGTTGTTTAGATAAATGTCCATTTATGTTATCATACAAACTTGTAATGCCGTGTATATTGAATACAATCTATATATGTTTTTGTTTTCCAGAAGAGAAATGCTAAGTTCAAACCGTAGAAGATGGAAGCTAGAAAAGAGAAAATGTGAGAAGACTTCTATGGTGTGCAAATACTCTTTGGATATTACACTAGCTTGCCTTTGTCTATTTGCACATGACATATTGATATAGAAAACGGTTACTGTTGGGTTGTCCGTAAATGTAACGTTCATCCCTGGCCATGATTTGAAGTAAAAAAAGGAGTGCATTGCTGATTTTTGTATGTATATCTTTTCAGCAAAATTCAGTTTACAATGAGCCAGATTTGTAAAAGTTATTATCTTATTGGTGTCCAATAAAGCAATCAACTAAATATGACTGCCCGTTGTGTCTGCATCTCGCCAAAGTATCTTTAATTTCTCGTATCTAAAGTATCTCGTATGTATGTGTTATATAGAGGGGTCCTTGAATAGGAACACATTTTATGCCCCAATGTTTGTAAATGTGGTGGTTTAACAGCTTGCCATGAACTGTCCGTGGTGCTAAAACGTCACTTTCTTTACCGGGATGATCAAACACAGACTGTGTTCTTTGAATTTTTGTATAATGTAGCCAAAGTAACACAATGCGCTCCACTGCCTACCTAAAAGGATTAAGAATCGCTTGGTAGTATTATTATTAAAACACAGTGCATTTACATCTTGTGTTTGCAACTGATCAAAAGATTTCCTCAACCCCACACTTGATCTCCACCCAACCCTACCAGCCCACACGGGCCACTGAGGACACATCAGTGTCAGTGATATCACCAGCGGTCGGTCCAACTCTGGTCAAAATCGATGCCCAGAAGGCAGCTGGCGAGGAAAACCATCCCGGGAGATTCTCATCCGAACCGACGGACGCCTTCCTTGATATACACAACCTGTCCAGAGAGGTGATTATTGATCATTGGAAGGAGATGATACAGCACACGCCTGCCAAAGAGGATGAAAACTTCTCAGAGCTGGCACAGCTAACTTCTTGGGGCACACACAAGAAAGTTATGGGTAGCTCTCTAAGTCCCATCACAGTGTGGCACAGGAACAGCACTGCAAAGGACCCAAAGGTTCTCCAGAGTGCTATAAAACTTGCACTGAGACTCTCCTTTTGTCGCCAGTGTGTAATCAAGGAAGACTGCAACAACAACGGTTTCTTTCCACAAACTACTCCAGGTGTTTGAAGGTGTACAAAATGTGATGACAATCCCAGTCATGTATTATTTTTTTTAGTTTTTTGAATGAAATGTGTTTTCTTTTGCATATTTTCTATATTTCACACATTTTTCTTTTAGAAAACACAATTTTCAAAAAGTTCAAAGACATAGCAGCTTTTTTTACAAAGTCAAAATAAAATGTAAGCAAAATGTTGGAAGGAGTTAATACATTCTTGAACCAACAGGTTGAAAAAATAAATACAAGAGTGACGTTTGGAAAGTGCCAATATTAGCAGATATATTTTGGGAGATTTCAAGAAATTCTGACAACATAAAGTGACTGCTAAGATTTACTGTTGAGATTTGGTCTCATGCGTGTTCACAACATTTCTGAATCATTCAAGAGGAACTTGTTTTGTTTCTTGTTAATGAGTTTATATTTTAGTACACACTCAAATTAATCAGATAATTTATCAATGAGTTTTGAACCAACACGAGCAACAGGAGAAGACTTAAAAATCCCTGAAGATAAGATCATTCCAAATAGTTCTACAGGCCCTCCCCTGACGTGTTTCTTTTTATTTACCTTCCTCTTGTGTTAAGGTTGCCACTGACCCGTTGTGGATTTTAAATGCAAACAAAAACCACATAACTTTTTTTGCATCAAGGCCTCTTGACTTTGTTAAGAATGTCTAGTTCAATCAATGAGGTAGAAAACATGTTTTTCGAGATATAAAACACTCTAATTCAAATTATAAGATATGTAGTGTTAGGGTCAACTTTGACCCGGCTCTAGTCTGGACAGCCTGTGTCTCCAAAATCAACTGTATGTAGAATTTGAAGATTTACACAAGTAGAGCTGAAAGTGGCATCACTGGGAAAAAAACAGTGATCACATGTGGTCCTTGATATGACCACTGGACTGCAGGGCCACAAGGTCAATTGTGACAATTTTATAAGGGCTATGACTTGAAAAAGAAGGAGAACATTTTCCAAAACGTGAACAGAAAAGAAAAATAGACCTAAAGCTTGCAGATGAAGGGTAGTCTACATTTATAGTCTATAAAACAAATCAAAAGAGGATAAGTAAATAACCTAAAAAAGCTGTCTGCCACCGACACTCACCAGTGTATGACCAGGGGGCCAATGGTTGTATTTAACAACATCCTCGATATGTCTGCTTTTAATGCATTTGTGTTGTGGACCCATATTAACCATATTAATATAATATAATATTAATGCTGGACCTCAACTAAAAACAAACAAACAGAGGAGCTTCAAAATTCCCTTGTCAAGCCACACACTGATGTTGTAGCATTGATCAGACAGCTGCAGAGCCCACATAAAACTCTATACAATCAGCAACACAACTAGCATGAACATCAGCATCCTCCTCCGCTATGCCTTCATCAACAACAGCCACAACCCCATTTAGCCCACTTAATTCAAAAAGAAAGAGATATCCGATCCGCCCAAGAAGTAAAGACAGAAAGATTGATATGTGCTACATTTTTTTTGCCACACATGCATCCAAACATACATGCCTGCACATGCTAGTTCTTGTACAGCGATACTTTTACTTTTGTTTTCATAATTTATTTGTTTTGGAACAAGTAATTGACCACAATCATTTTTGGCTGATGTTTGTTTGGCTTTGCATATCCATTGTTGTGTTTTAAAATGATTATGTTAGCCTTTTTCTTGAAGTAAATAGGAATGGGTCGAAACTGACCTCGACACCATAGATGTCATCATAGTTAACAATATTGAAATTAATATCTATCTATATATATATATATATATATATATATATATATATATATATATATATATATATATATATATATAGATATATATATATATATATATATATATATATATATATATATATATATATATATATATATATATATATATATATATATATATATATATATATATATATATATATATATGTTATTATACCCCTCTGTAATAGTCAGGTAACAAAAGGTTAGGTTCATTGTACCATTTTAAAAGAAAAATTATCGAAATTAGGGGTATACTTTTGTAAAAAAAAAGGCCAAAAATATCACACCAATAATAGAAACAACAATATATAAGACTAATAAGGTAACCAGCATTTTGAAAATAAATTGCATGATGTTTTTTGATTTAATGAATTTGACGGCTGATTTAGGACATGGTTCGCCACCGACCCGCTAACACAAGGGGTGTTAGCTGAACGCATGAAAATACGCGATGTATTTTCTTACATCACATACCTATTTTTGAATCACTACACCTTGACACAAGTTTCCGCTTTTATACTGGATCACTGCAATTTGAATCCAAGAGGGGTATATTCTTTCCACCCGAATGATCCGGCTTTGAAAGTGAAAATGAAACAAAGTTGCAGAGCAACAGAGAACAATTCTCGACCTGTGCTTTGTAATGGATGGCACAACTGAACGAAAAAGGGGGCGAGTACAAGCATGCGAAGTGACCCGGTCCACATTACGGCTGTCACAATCTGTATTCCCCAGCCCGGCCTGACGGAGCCTCACTCCCTCGACTGACACAGATAATAAGCGAGCAGGTGAGAGACCGTTTTGTGACAACATTGTGGAATACGGGGAAAGGGGGAAAGTGCATGACTCAGCGAAACGCCTAGCGTCATTAAAACGAGATTTACGGCTGGTTTCAGACAAATCGGGTGCTGTAAGTAAAGGTGGTTCTGTATTTGGAGGACATTACAAATTGACACTGGACGTTTCGGGACCACTGAATCATTTCTTACGGCGGCACGCTCCTTTACACCGGCTACGCAGTGATGGCATTGGCAATGTGCTGTCAACACTTAATTTATTACCATGAGTCGGCTGTCTTGCTCTCCGACTAACCCTGGTTTTAATCTTCCCTCTCCTAATAAAAATCACAACTCTTTCATTTTAAAGAGCACATGCATATGCAAGTCGCAAAATGGTCCAGCAGGCATTGAACTTAAGGTCCGCTGCAGCGTGTCTGCGTTGGTTTTGCTTCAGCTGGTTTTGTAATTGTTGATTTTGGAGGCGGGACAGAAATATATTGTTCATGAGTGCTAAGTAACTGGAACCAGTTAAAGTTCACAAGATATTAAACTGAGTAGCCATCATCAAACTAGGTAAAGGTAAAATAGGGTGAATTATGAAGTTGGTCCTATCTCGTCTATCAAGCTTCGGAGTATTTTTACTTTCTTCCATTTTTCAGAGGGAACATTTGTCAGGTCTGTGATAACTCTTCCATGTTGTTAGGGTCCGTGTCGGTCAATTTAGGATTGGACGTGCCAAGCTTTAAAGATATTAAAATGAATAAGATTGTTTTCTACCTTCCTCTTCGTGATGTGCGAATTCCAGTTTTAAACAATGTCCAGGTAGACAAACATGCACTCCACTTATCAAGGATTGTTGTATTTTTTTGTTATTATTTAGTCCCAATGTCGTGTTTTTTTTATTTTTTCTTATCACAAATTCACATATGTTAGATTATTATTAAACTATTTGTCTTCATTAGCATAGAATGAACCTCTAAAACAGTAGTCTTAATTTCATATTGTAATTCGGAGTGTGAAATTGAGTGCAAGGTTATTCATTCATTCTCTTGATAAAACTGTTTAAAAACTGATGCGGTGCCTCAAAAGATGAGACGCTTTTAAAATGAGCATTAAACTTGTCTCTTTAGATTAAACGGTTAAGTCAAGTAGGACTGCGGCAACTGTTTGTTTTCTATACTTGGACTTTTTAATTGCAGCTTATTAATGTAAATTAATAGGGATTATGTGTGCTTTTTGCATGCATTTTTCTTCAAAATAAGACACCTGCTGGTGGACACAAATCAACTCTAATACAGTAAATAAAGTATGTAAATTTAAAAAAAGGGTCTGTTTTTGTAAAAGGCTGTTTCTGTAAATGTACTTTTAGTACACAAATAAGGTGTAAAACAGCTATATGTAATACCGTATATTCTCACACGGATATTTACAGTGTGTTCTGAAATTATTTACTTAGTAAATATAGTTTGAAGGGAGGTATTTACATACTATTTTATACCATACTTTTTTCAGTAACTTCATTTCATTTAAGCTCTGATGATCGATTATTTTCGACTTATAATTGACATTATTCGTGTTTGTTATTGTACTGTACTTAGAATAAAGTGGTTGTAAAAACCAGAAGTATTGTTATTCTCCACTAACTAAAATATTTTTGGGTAACTGCTGTGATTAATATATTTATTTAAGTATAGGTGCTTTGGAAACTTCAGCTAAAAGTTGACAGTCTGGGCACTATACTTGGCTCTCACACAACTCACCCATCAAACGGCACATAAGAATGTTGCCGCCCCCCCTGCGAGACCAGGGTCATCATTTCGTCGGCCCCCAAGATGATAGGTAATAAAACCTGATTAGCTGAGGGGGAGATTGTCTGATACCTAAAACTGGACCTGTATTATTTAAATGATGAAAGAAGGTACCAAAAAGGCAAGGGCTGAAAGGTTCACAAAGTATACAGTGACCATTTGTTGCTTTGTTTGTTGACATCTGCATCATTTTTGACTTCAAAAACATTTGAGCTCAGACTTTTTTTTATCGTCAACCAGCATCTCCTCAAAGCTTGCCAGAAGGAGTCCGAACCGCTTTTGACATGGATCACAATTTGCTCGGAGACTTCATGTCCACACGTTTTTATCTTCAACAGTAAATCCAAAAAGTGTGCCTCAAATAGAAAATGCGCTCACCATAAACTTAGCATCTGCTATTGCTAAGTTTGATGAGAAAACAATGAAAATAGTATTCAAGTGCACTGAGCCTATCATGCTGAAATTTTGCTTTCTTGTCTCTTTCAAGGTCAAACCAAACGGCTCATCCTCTGCCTCTCTTTTTTGTGTTCTCACATCACAATGTAATTGGAACGATAGATAACATATCCGCTCAATGAAAACACCATATCTTACATGTTGCTTTATTGTCGCTGATTAAAGGCCAAATGAGTTATCGTGTTCATTCTTCCCAATCTACAATTTCTGTCCTGTCCAGGTTATCATGTAACTGACCTTGCAACATTTGGGACCTAAGACATGAAAAGCGATGAGCATTGTTGAACTCGAGGTCATAAATCACTTTACTAGCCTGCGAACACTTTCATTTAGGAACGATAGCGGAGATGAACTGATGTTCACTGTGAACAACGATCTTTTAGTTCACAGTCGACAAAAGATGGTCCTCTGTCTTGGCCGCATAAGTTGAACAGAGAGCAGAAGCAGTAATTATGGCTGGCGCCGATATACATCCAACTATTTAATTTTTCATGTTTAGTCCTGATAAGAAAAGACAGGAGGAATTGAACAGCGCCCACAGTCTGCCTTCTGCGGTCAGTTAAAGAGCTTGAAATATGTCGCCGCTTCTGCGTTAGCAAGCGTGCATGTTATTGATTGTGTGGAGGTGACATCAATCATGGTGATAACTTCGCCATTGCCAAAAGTATCGCTGCTCATCAGTCAAGATGGAGAGAACAGGGAGGGACAACAATTTATTAGCTCTTTATCCTTCCTTTATTTTTATCTATTTTTTTACTTTGTCTTGTTGTGGCGCGTTTCCATTTGTGATCCATTTCCCAATCAGCTCCAAGATTGTTAAATTTTGGCGAAACGTGGTCTAGTCTGTTACGGACTTCATTAGTCGACATCGACATCTACAATTAGGTTTTGTTGGCCAATTTGTTTGTGGCCCCAAAAAAGGCACTTAAGAAAGTTTTATGTTTTTTTTTAATTTTTTTAATTTTTACTTTTCAATCAAATGAAGACAGAAAATGTGCTGCCTTCCTTAAACTTCACATCTTCTTAACCTTGTTTTTTTAATAATTTAATCTATTTTGTGCTGTGTGGGTTCCGATTGTATTTATTATCCACATTTGTGGGATGACACTAGATAAGGTGGCAAAAAAGCCAAAGTGTCAACGTTAAAAATTAACTAATTCTCATATTTTGTTAGGAATTGGTACCACTTACGGTTGATAGCGGGTCAATTTTCTAACTCAGTCTTGATCACCAAAAACAAGCATTTTACACAATAATTTTTACAATATTCTATCAAAAGTTATTCGCAACCATAACCGTGTAATCCCATTGTGTATTTATTTGATGTCCCCTAAGACGCAACATGTCCCCTATTTTTACAAAGAAAATTAGGTTGTTTAATCCTATTCTACTTAATGTAAAAGCCCATAAATGTATGTTTTTTACATGTAAAATAAATATATTGGAATAAGATTTTTGAAAATAAGTTTAATATATGTACTTTTATTAATTATAGATACGTTGGTAGTGTTAGGGTCAATTTTGATCCTTATCGATTTGTTGGAAAAAAGGAGATTTTGTTCTTTAGAAGACAACTTTATTTAGGTAGAAAAAAGATTACTGTAATACATATTAGTTACAACATTCTATAACCTTGAAATGGGTCACTAAAGACCCCAATACAACAAAAAGTGTAAATTGCAGTCATACCACTGTATACAGGCACCTCTAACAATGAACATATCCATATACGAGATATATTTGAAACAAAAATCCTGCTCAATATAGGAGGGACAATCCAAATTACGAGAAATTCCAGAGGTTATAACTAAAGCTCGCTCACCACTTAAGGCTGCTTACCGCCAGCATCAGCTTTTCCCAAGTAGCACATGCACTTAATGGCATCAGACATCTGATTTGTTTTTTGAGCTTATTGCATCTGCTTTTGGTGGCCTTTTGTGAGCCTAGTCTTGAGTTCTGAATAGAAATGGATAATGATGTCAATTGTAAATAAAGCGGGAAATAATGGACACACATGAGCGTGGTGTTTGTTTGAGTAACTTAGCTATTATGATCCCTCACACTTCTTTATATTATGCAGCAATTTTTTAAAACTATTATTCTGTTTAATTTTTATTCATACTAAACCTCTTTTCTGTGGCCTTTTGTGAACCTAGCCGTGAGTTCCGGAGAAGGAAATTGTAAGGTGTTTTTCAAGGAAAAAAGAGAATCATGTAAATTTAAACTAAAAAGGAAATAATAAACAAACATGACTGACCTAGCTAACCAGTCCAATCTGTCAACATCAACTATGTGTATGCTATTGAAAGAGAAATATAACATCAAAGCGATAAGAGCGACAAGGGGAGTGATTTTTCTTCAAAATTGCGAACTACCATTTATGACAAGAAGGAGAGACTTTTTTTGTTGTGGATTTGGGACAAGGACCTAGTGGGAGACACCGTCACGAAGAGCAAACGTCACGGTCCATCTACGAGGACATACAACTTGAGGCAGCGTCCACAATGGGTGAGTCCTCGTCTGCTTCAACTGGAATGGATTTGAAGGCTAACCATGGCTGGTTTGAGAAATTTAAGAAAAGGACTGGAATGCACTCTCGTACAGCAAGCGAAAGCAGCAAGTGCAGTAAAAAAAAGCAGCGGAAGACTTAACACAGTGCTTCGCTTCATTAAAATCAAATTAAAATAAAAGAGAAACAGTCTCCTAAAAAATGCTTTTGTTAACAATCATTTAAAGTTACAGTAGCTTTAATTTTAAGTGTACAGTGAGTGGTTATGTATCATACGTTTTTCGTGTGCTCTCACTCAATTTGCACCCACTCCTCCCTAACCAATCATAAACCTCCGTTACTGTAGCAAGTGCCATATTCCTCCAATGTAACTATCATAATAAACTTATATTGTATTTCATTATTATCATCTTACTAGTGTATTTGTGTGTCCGATTATTTTTTGAATATTGTTTCAATGATCAGGGTTAACTTGGATGTATTTGGAAAGCTTGGAATGGATTAATATGTTCTCAATTATTTCATATGATGAAAATGTGCTTGTTATACCATACGTTTGAGCACAGTCCTGAACAAATTAAACTTGTTCGTAGAGTTATCTTTTAATCAACTTTACGATTGTTTGGTTTACTTATTCAAAATTACTGAACTTTTACATTTAAAGACTATTATACTGTCATTATATACTAAATAATACTAAGAGCGAGCACCACCAATCATTTCATCTTACTACTGCCACCAGGAGGAGCGATAGAAGAACTGCATGCCTTGTGTCAAACTGAAGAAAAAGAAGGACTTTTACAAGCAAGTTAATTATGTTTTAGGAGCAGTGCGAACAATGCGAAGATGATACAATTTTAAACAGTATTTCTTTTAATTTATTTATCCTCATAGAAAAAGTGCTATTTTTGTTCATTTAGAATAAATAAAAAACACATTCAATGTCTCTATGCAAATGATGAATAAGCTGCACACATGGTTTATTCATTTGGAGACCTGACTTTGCCTCACTGGTAACACGTGATAGAGACTTAAATTTAACCGTTTGACAATTTCTTTACAACCACTAATCTTATGACAGTTTACAGTACTATACCTTATCCGAAAATATTAATTCATGGGGGGGAAAAAAAATCATTTTCCGTTTAGTTTCATGTAGTCTGTTTGGTTTCTCAGTACAATTTATATTGTTGCTCCCATCAAGTTGTTTTCTTTCTACTCAGCACCTGCCAACAGTTTTCAGAGGTTTGTTTCTCGTATTCAAAAATGATCCACAGCAAACGGTCTGCACATGCCAGAGCACACTTCCTGCCACCAGCCTGCAAGTTGCCCTGTGGCTTCTGTAAATATGTATTGCCAGTCATGGCTCTGTTTGGTGCTTGGCTCTGTTTTATTTAAGGGACTGGGGGGTTGATTTTTGTCCAGTTCAGGTTTTGCCTTTCGGATACATCCATGTTTGTCCAATTTTCCATTGTTTGTTGGACTGAATTTGTTTAGTCGTTAGAACAACCCCTGTTTTTTCCACTTGGAAATCCAAATAATAATGCATTTCATCGTAATTATACGCTTCACTCTAATAGAAAATACTCTGCAGTTTTGCACAGATTCACGCCTTGCTTTGTTATAGCAGCTTGTGCCTTTTTGACAGCAAGGGGGGAGTATTTGAAAATCAATTTCTTGTATATCTTAATGAGTGACAGCCCATCGACAGTGCTGACACAGTCTTAATTGTGCCGGTGCAGTAAATCTCCGCCATCATGTACGGCAAACAGAATAAAAGACAAAGATTGATTTGCAAGTACTCTTTGACCCAGGCTGTCCTCGCAAGCTGGAGCAAATGCCACTCACAAACGCTGAAGTCTGCTTCAAAGGAAGGGCCAGCCAGCAGGCAAAAAATAAATATTGAAGAATGATGTTGATGTTTATGTAGGAGGTTGTCTCCTCTTCATACAAGCACTGTTGGGTAAACAAGTCCATTGTCTGAATATCTTGCGGATGCCAAGGCTTTCCCTTGGGGCTGGCATCGTGTATTTATTTATTTTTCTAACTCATGTTAACTAATAGGAGTCGGGCCCCAGAGAGGTTTCCCTACAGCACTTAATGATAATAAACGCTTTTTAATCACCCAGTCAGTAACTTACTGCGCAATTTCAGCCCAATAGTAATATTTTTTTTGTTGCAGTATTGTTTATCGAGTGTTCACACGTGTCCAATCATAGTTTACTGAACACAACATAAGATGAGCATTTAACGTCACGTCCTGTCCGGTATCTTGCTCGTGTATCCTGTATCTGGTATCGATCCCGTCTGTCCTGTCCGGTTTCGATCTCGTCTGCCCCTGGCTTCCTGTTTTCCTGTGCCTGACTTCTCTGTCTCACTTCTTCTGCCCAGCGATCGCCGAAACGCTGGCATTTGTGTTCCCACGCATGACTGCTCCGTTCCCGTAAAATAAAGCTTGTGTGGAAATGTAACGCGTCTGGGTCCACTGTCTGTTCGGGTTCTGACACGTGAAGTATTAATTCAATTTGTGTCATCTCAAGGACATCATTAACAAGGACTCCTGCCAGGAGCCGCAAACCACCGATACATCAATGCAAAAAAAGATTATTAGCGAATGTCAACCATGTGCCGAGACACCGATCAAGAACAATCAGCAGGAGTCAGGAAGAGCTTGCGGGAGATGCAATCGAAGCTTCCTTCATGGTACGACACTCCAAAAATCCGTCTGTCTGGCTTTGCCCTCGTCAAGCAACCGACTTTTTGCTTTATGTCGTTCACAGCGAGCTTTCTCCTCCTTCTCCTCGCTTCATTCGCTTGAGAAATAAGTCACCTAAAATCTTGTGTCAAGTCTAGGGCAAGTGACATCCAAGCCTCCGTTTTCGCTACCAGTTGTCCTCATTAGGGTGTAAGTCAGCTAAAGCCGAGAGCAATCGATATAAGACTACAGACAAAACGAGTCAGCAGCGATTTATTGTATACCTAATTAATGGCGCTCGGTTCTACTTGCTTTTCAGAACTGTATACTCCCCAAAATAAGCATTTCTTGAAGATATGTCTCAACAACTGCTTGTGTCATTTAAAGTGCAGTGACAAAAACAATAAAAAGCTATTCCTGTCAGAAAACGATTTTTTTTTCCTCCGAGAGACCTAAAGCACCCCAAAAGACTATTTTCACCCTACACATCCATTGTTTGAAGTCATGTCCTCGGGCAAACAGTTCTGATCTCCAAAGGCCTGCAACGCTAAGATGTCTCACAATGTTTAACCCTGCAGACATTTTCACATCGATTGATTTAATTTATGGTTACTACACACACACACACACACACACACACTCACACACACACACACATACAACTTTATACATATATATATATATATATATATATATATATATATATTATATATATATATATATATATATATATATATATATATATATATATATATATATATATATATATATATATATATATATATATATATATATATATATATATATATATATATATATATATATATATATATATATCATTATCATTTTCCGTATATATTTCCGGCTGTTCTCTTTGCACTGTATCGGATATGGGTTAATTTTGTGTTTGTATTGCTTTTTTCTTTCAATGTGGGCGCATGCGGCTAATATACAGGTGCAGCTTGTATATGTACAAAATTGTTTTTCCTCCCGAAATATGGTGGGTGTGGCTTATAATCAGGTGCGCTCTATAGTCCGGAATATATATATATATATATATATATATATATATATATATATATATATATATATATATATATATATATATATATATATATATATATATATATATATATATATATATATATATATATATATATATATATATATATATATATATATATATATATATATATATATATATATATATATATATATATATATATATATATATATATATATATATATATATATATATATATATATATATATATACATACATACATACATACATACATACATACATACATACATACATACATACATACATACATACATACATACATACATACATACATACATACATACATACATACATACATACATATATATATATATATATATATATATATATATATATATATATATATATATATATATATATATATATATATATATATATATATATATATATATATATATATATATATATATATATATATATATACATTTTCTTGTTTTTTCTAATTTAAAAAATATGAACATTTTATCTTGCATAAGGTACTGTAGATAATATTGCTAGGTTCAAATAACATTGTGTTTAAAGTAAAAAAATGGACAACACAATCTCCAGTCCAGGATTGAATTACTTTGTATATTTTGAACTTTAAATACACTTTTTTTTAACCTCACAAAGTGTAAGTCAAGTTAAGTAACATGTATTTGTACAGCCCTTAATCACAAAATGTCTCAAAAATAAAAACTAGCAAGCAAAATCTTCTGGTAAGAATATAAACATGTGAAAAAGTTAAAAATATAATCACATTTAGAAAAAAGTCCATGCCAAACAGGTACATTTTTTTAACTAATATTTATTTTTACAATGCAGTTCGGAGATTAACTACCTATATTGCAAACATTTCATTCCATTTCATGTAACCGTAACCACATTGGTTAAAAATTGTATATATACAGGTATAATTATAATATATATTTTAAAATGTGTTTTTTTTTATTATTACAAGACATTCTACATTACTTTTTAAACCAATAAATTAGTCTTTAAGCAAAATGATCTAGCAGAAATAAGATCTTCTTTGTTGATTAAACAAACCCATTTGCCCATCTAGATTAGAAAAAAACACTTAATACAAGGAAAACAATTTACTATGTGTTGGATACATTATATACCAATTTGGTAAAAAAGAATGTGGTTTGCAGTGTCTAATAATATACAGTAATGGATGGGTCTTTTGAATGACACATTTTTGCAAAATGCTACTTGCTGTCAAAAATAATTCGGTGGAAGTGTGTGGCTATTTTTTCCTGTTTTATATATACACGGCACTATTTGCCAGATTGTATAGACCACAGGTGTCAAACAGACGGCTCGCGGGCCAGATCAGGCCCGCTAAGGGATTGAATCCGGCCCGTGAGACCACACTCAGAGAAGCGCAAGAGAAAAACAAGCTGCTGGTTGAAATATGGCAACTTGATGTTGCCAAAGCCAGGTGCCTCTTACAAAGACACTGTACTTGAGAGAGAGAGAGAGAGAGTATGCAAAAACAATGTACTATTCCATCACAAGAATTTAGCATCACTTTGAAGAGTAAAGGATTTTATACATTTGACTATAAAGGATTTTATACGATTGACTACAAGTTACATGTATTCAGTTTAATGTAATAAAAAGGTTTACTAACTGTGCTTTAATTCAATGTACAATAAAAGGTCAGGGCAGCCTGTGTGAAATGCATAAGTGGCAGATGTTTTGTCCAGGAAGAGCCGCACTTCTGATAACAGGTTGCGTGGGTGTGCTGACCCAAAACGACCAGACGTCGGGGAGCTGCTGTGTGAGATTATTGAGCACAGGCGGCTGCCTTGGCGCGCCCATGGGAGGAGCCAACACGCCATCCTGCGGGGAGAAGACAACCAATAAGAGAAAGCTTAAGTCAGCTGCAGATGACACATAGCCAATAGGGGAATGGTGGGATGTCTTTGCTTTGTTTGTTGAAATGTATAAATGATCCTGGGCAACTCGGATGGGGATTTGTCTCCTGTTGGATACACTTAGATTTGTTGTTGGGAATAAATCCGCTCCCGTGTGGAATTGCCGGCTTCCGGGTAACTTCTCTCTCAAAACGAGCACGCATAATTGTTGGATGAATGTAGGTTGTGTTTGGTTAATAGAGTCAGATAACTAATTCGAACGATTTGGTAAACGGTACAGTTTTATAGTTTAAATTCCACCAAGAGCAATGCAGACCCCTCGCTACTTTATGCGTTGGGTATCACTGGTTCTCTGCTTGGCAGATTTTGAAATGTTACTGTCAGACAACAGACATATTTTGCATTGTTTAAACAGACATCACATAGGAAATGCTATCACAAGGAAAAGAATATGGGAAGGCTATGTGTATTTGGTGGCCATTTCTGAGGATGATGTGTGCCGTCAGTCCAACAGTAATGAGTTCACTAAAGCCAAGCACACCTACCTAAACAAACATACAGTCACTTGTTACATTGAAAAGGAATTCATCAATAGAATCAGAATCTGAGGAAACTCAGAAGAGCGCAAAACAAAGGTGATCACCAGTAGGTTATTGTTGGGTTCGGGAAGAGAAGTTCATAGCATAGGTGAATGTCCAGCCTACTGGTATGGCTAGGTTAACAACTCTCTTAAGCCACCCCCACTAAGCCTGTAACTTACAAATGCCAGATTCATTATCCTTGAAACAGATGACCTGGAGCTATGACATGTGGAAAACTGCTACATTCGAGACAATTGTATTTTAATCATCACAAAAACCTGGCTCAATTTGAGGACGATGTTAGGGAGCAGGTAACCAACCGCTCCCCAAATGGCTTGTTATACATTAAAAGGAGAAGCCCTTCAATTATGATGTACTTTTTTTACCAGGTTTCAGAGACTGTAATAACACTAAATGTGTTCTAAAATTGCTACAAGTATTCTGAAATTGCTCCCAAATACCATGCACTATACTGCAATTATGTGTTCTGCGTTTATATTTACTGATTTATAGTTGTTGTTTTGTTACAGTCTGTAAGTACGTCATTTTGAATGAATGAATGAATGAAACCTTCTTTATACAATGACAAAACAAAAACGAAACAACAAATTGAAAAAAAAAAACACTATGTATCGTACATGTTCAAAAGGGAGTATGAAGAAGCAAATGCTTATTAAATCCTACCCCTTTGACTTGATTAATAATTGTGTCCCACAGTTAGCTCTTCTGTGTATTTACAAACAAATAACACCTCTCGACACATTGGCTCTGTGGATACACAGTCTCTTCATTATCATCAGTTTCACCACTTCTCTCAATGTTTTAATCCTACCGGATTAATTTAGTTCAACCCCTCTATTAACTCCATAATGCTAGTAATCACCTAATATCATTTGGTCACGAAATGTAACAATAATAACAATTCATGACAGTTGTAATAATTATAATTATTATTACCATTATATTAATATAATGATGATGATAATAATAATAATAATAATAATAATAATAATAATAATAATAATATCATTAATAACAACAACAACAACAACAACAACAACAACAACAACAACAACAACAACAACAACAACACTGTTGATTTGCTTACATCTACCTTTTGGTATATCATCCAGACGCTGTTTTCTTCCTCTCTGTACTTTGCCATTGTTATTTGTTTGTATCTGTATTTGAACAGGAAAACACTTGGACATTTTTTGAGCTGATACTGGAATTTTCTCCAAAGTTTAACTCCACATTCAGACGCACATACTTTTCCTGGTAATTCTCACCCATTGGATTTTAAAGTTACTGCATCCCCTCAAGTTGTTGCGTCCTTCTTTTCGTGTGAATATTTTTGTATGTTCTCTTGCAGTATATTTGTTCACTTTAAATAGTAGTTGGGAAGTAGCTATTTTGTTTCTGTATAATACTTACAGTTACTCGAGATAAATAATGGGGACTGGTTGCCCTTGGCTAACTGATCATCCAATTTTAAATTGTCATCGTCACTGTATTCACTACATTTCAATTCTTATAGCTCTTGCTCTTGTATAGTAATATGGAGGCCCAGTTCACAACCAGTCATAAACAGGTCAATGTCATTCCCAGGCGTATTTTGGGATGTTGGTGTAGTTACCATTTGGTTTTTAATGCAATTGCTGTCTACTTTGATCCATTGATGTTAAGTTGTATTTGTCCAGTTCTTCCATATTCTTTACCAGCAACACTTTTGCAGCTACTGGAGTCCCGTTCAGTTTTATAAAAATGTTGCCGTTAGTAACCCACGTTTGATGGATTTTGTCATGTTTTTTTGAGTCTTGCTTTTTACGATGTCCAAGTTCTTCTTAGTCAGATGCTCATTAATGAAAACTTATGTTTCTTTCAATTGACGTCCTTGTTTTAACAATGCGCTATTGTTCTTCCGATTGGTAAACCTCATTATTGCGGCTGGCGGTCTCTCGTTCCTCTTAGGCAACGGGTGACAGGTCTCAATGTGTCCCAGGTCGATCTCAATCCCCTCGCTCCGGAGGAAGGACGCAACCTGTTGCTCCACACATCTGGTCTTCTCGTCGCTGGGCTCCCCAAAACTCACGGCCCCCGCACACGCATACAGGCACGGTTGGATTTTAATGCCAATTACGATCACTCTTTTGATCTGTGTGCGTTGTTCCAGCTCGTCGACCCGCTGCTCTAGCTTCCCATCCTCCTGTTCTTCTTGATGTTCTGGAGTCGCAGCTGATTCACCTTCTCCATAAGGTTCAGGATGTTTTTTTTGCTGTAATTTAATATCAGAGATCTCCTCCGTTAAAAAGTCCAGCGTCTTTTATTTCGCCAACGTCCTCGGCCGTCAAAGCCTTCTTCGGCCCCATGTTGGCGTGGTTTTGATGAAATAGCAGTTAGCCTTGTAGTACTGTCTCCGTCCTCAGCGAAGTCTTCCCGGAACCTGAATCCTGAGGTAATTTCGATAACCGAGGGATCACTGTAATACTGAAACAGAAAAAAGTTGTTTTGATAGTTTTTAAAGTCAGAAACCTGAGTCCTGGAAGGCCAAATAGGAGCAAGTGCAGAGGTAAGCATAGTGAGAGGATGAGCCATCCATTCCCAGGGGGTCCTGCTAATTGCCTCGCTCATAAGTTGCTGGAACATTTTTACTCGGCTGCCCCAGGAGTGCTGGCATCTGAGATTGCCAGACATCGTCTCAGTATGACATGGATTCCCTGCCTTTGCCTCTGCAGCTGGCCTTCCATCGAAAGATGGTCTCCAATCGTACATAGCATGGTTGTGATTGGCATCCTCCCTAGCGTCAAGCGGCTTTACGTCTTTGTTAATGAGGAAATCAGGAGGAGGAAACTTCCCCAGCAGGAGGCTCAGCCGACACTTAAAAAGGAATCAGGAAAGGTGACATTTCATTAGGATTCTTTCAATTGCTTTCAATTCGGTGGTGGCCAAGAAAGTTTTTATAATATAAATGTGTTTGATTTGGCCTGAATTTCACTCGATTGTAAAACACTAACAAATGCTGTTTATTCTTGAAACCATCTAGTCTGTGACATGCACTCAGGGGAGGCAGGTGAGGGAGTGCCTCACTTATCATCTTTGAAATTCATTGTTTTTTACTATCAAGTAAAGATCTCTTATTTCACCACCAGCCAGGTAGCAGGAAAGTATGAAGTCGGCATCAATCATAAGCTTTATAGAATTGCGTTTTCTGTCTAGATTTAGACACCTCCACTGAGAGTGCAGACTGTATCTCAGAAGAAAGAACATTCTACAGCACCATGGGCACAGATAGAGATCGCTTTTGAGCCTGTGGATTTCTTTTTGGCTCTTGGAGTCACAAGTAGTTCAGCATTAGATTTAGCAGGAACATATGATAAAATCAAATTGTTTAAAAAAAGTGGGGGCAAGTCAATGCAATCGTTTGTATATGAGTAACAGAACCTTAAAGTCACACCTTAACCGGACAGGTTGCCGTTACAAGTTAGCGAAATTGGAGTGACATGATCAAACCTTCTTGCCCTAGTCAAACGTCTCACCGCCACATTTTGAACCAGCTGCAAACTTGGAATGCTAGTGTTATTCAAGTTAAGTTATTAAGTGTTAAGTTATTTCTAATTTAAAATGACAGACGCCATCTAGGATTAGGGTGCTCCATCAAGAAATCATGAATATACTGTAATCAGTGACACAGTTATGGGAGGCACGTGAGGCTGTGCTTCATCTGTCAGCATGAAAATAGTACATTCTAAATATTCTAAAGTGTTATACTTATTCAGGGCTTAAGTTAATTCACATTGAACTTATTTATATATTGTTGAATTTCCACATTAAATTATGTAAACTATCAATGCAATAAGTATGTAAGGTGTAGTGTGGTAAGACCCTGCATGTGCAAAGTGAGGCAAGCAATTGTCTTGCCTCAAGGCAGAGGGCGATAGTGAGACCAATGATTCTAATTTGGGGCACACATCAGCTTCAAACAATAAAATTGGTGGTGCATATCACATGATATCGCAAGTCAAGCAAATTAAGTAAATTAATTTACTTTTTTTTTAAATGCCATCCTTTCTGCATATCAATCAAAGAAAATAAAGGGTACTTTTGATTCATATTGAGCTCATAACAACATCTTTTACTTGGAAAGGTTACGATCATTAAATGATTTATCTACCCCTTTTTTCAGTTAGTTTATTATCATTATAAGATCCACAAGCACAAATATTTAAGCAACTTTTTTTTTTTTTTTTTTTTTTTTATATATTAACTACATCGCAAACTTTAACAGTGAAACAAATACTATTACAACAATGGTTTCAGAAAAAAAAGGTCAGGGGAGTCAAACTTAAAAAAGGAGGAATGTTACTTAAACACAATGATAGTTATTATACCAAAGTCAGCAGGTCCACATTCCATTGCATAATATTTTGAAAATAGTGTCAAAGGACAATGTGAAAATAAACTTTAAACCTTCTGCCAAAAACAGATTCGGACCAAAATTCAAGAGCGTCCAAAAAACAAGCAACAAGGACACAAAAGTACAAATAATGCATGACAGTCTGCTCTTTGATTCAATTGGTTAATAAATTGTTTGTTAGAATAATTTATTTACCACCCATATTCGCTACAATGTCAACAAGCACCAAAGATGCCTCTCATTGCACAATATTTTGAAAATAAAGTTAGCATTTATAAATTAGTCTAAACACAACTGGGCCCACCAGATTAGTTATGATGTATGTATTATTTTACATCATTTTACAAAATAATTATCTCATCTCATTAGCTGCACCGCTTATCCTCAATAGGGTGGCGGGGGTGCTGGAGCCCATCCCAGCAATTATCGGGCAGTGGGCAGTTAATATGGAAATACATTATCGGTCTAAAGAAATTTCGATCTGTTCCAAGTACCTGACTTTTGTTGCTGGTTTAAGATCAGGTAATTGTGCAATTGTGTAATTGTAATCCTGTGCAGTCCTTTGAGACATTTTTGTGATTAAGGTCTATATAAATAAATGTGACTTGACTGACTTGACTTGTTGGAAAAAATGTAAACAGGTTCCAGACACACATTATTTTAGGGGATGGTCATGGTTTTGCTCAACGTTCAGTTCTGTTTCAAGTTCAGTTTAAGGTCAACAACAAAATCTATTATCTATCGTCCTACTACTCATTGAATTGAATTTAAGAAAAGTAGGCAAAATAAGATTTACTGTGAAGACTTTTATCTTTGCCTCCCGTGCCAAACTTTGTGCGAGTTCGACTATGGGAAGCAGCTCGGGGCCAGCTCGTTGTTAATACTGAGCTGATGCCCTCCCTCCAACTTCGCTCATTTCCATCCAGACGTCAACTTTGATTAATCGCCACAGTGAGAGCCCTTTGCCAGGTCGTGCATCTGTGAAGACCAGATTCTCCAGCAAACTCCCGGAAAAAATAAACAAAAAGAAAATTGATTTTTTTTTTCACTGGCACACTCAAAGTTAAGAAAAATAAGTGCAGGCAAAGACAAAGTGTCACTATTAAAAGACTGACGCCCATGTTTCATTAAACACAATGACTTCCTGCAATAGATCAAATAAAATGAAAGCCAAACTTGAATCGTTTTTTTCATTTCCTGGAGTCGACTGATATTTCCGTCATATGTCATGTCCCAATCAATATTCATCTTCTTCTGATCGAAAGCAAATTGAAAAGCAAATAACTTTTACATCTTCGAATTGCTTGATTTAGGATTCATTGACAGGTAAATGGAAATTGCAAACTCCACTTGGATTTTATTATAAAAGTCAGGAGACAGTTACAGCTAACTTGGACCAAAAATATCACATAAACTATTTATTTTCAAAGTCTCGTACATACTAAAGGGTGTGTTGGGACTAACAGGTTCCTGAAACACAATGACTTTTTCTTGGTAACAAATACTGTATTGAGTTATTATTATTATTATTATTATTATTATTATTATTATTACGCTTTGGATTTTTACTGCCATTACTTATTGGTGCGTCATGGTATTACTTTGCTTCTTTGTAAATAAAGAACATTACTCATCAGTCTTCTAATTTCTGAGTTGTTGTCATCCAGTGAAATCCCTGAAGGGGTGTTTATATTTTACCTACAAAGTGCTGAGCAGTGTTGAGTAATGCATAACAAAAGAATGCATTCATGGAATAGAATTACTTTTCTCAGGAATGAGTATTGCGGTGTGTTATTGTTAAAATTATGTAACACTACTGTCGATACTGCGCTACTTGATGAATGCAGAATAGTTGTTATACTGTCATTTAACCAGATGATGGCCATAACCCTTTGGCCACCTTGCCTTTGCTGATAAGATAATTTTAGCCTACCCCGTTTCTGACATAGCGATTGTAAATAAAAAAGGAAAGTTGACTGTGATCGTCTCCGTTTTTAGGGCCCGGTCACACAGCCGTTTGCGGCTAAATCACGGCCAGAAATTTCTGCCTGTGAGGCGGACGCTATTGGACGCTTTGAGGTCGCCATACAGACGAGATACAGCAGTGCTTAACACGCGGTCGGAAATTCACGCGCGGATGGCAGCGTGAAAAAGTTTTGCTCAATACTTCAGAGCACGGGGTACACAGCCTTTCACGGGCGTATCGAGGCTGAATCACGGCCAGAAATTTCTGGCCGTGAAGCAGACGCTGTTGGGCGCTGTTGGGCGCTGTAGGACGCTTTAAGACCGCCATATAGACGAGATACAGCAGTGCTTTACTTGCGGTCGGAAATTCACACGCTGTTGGCTGCGCAAAAAAGTTTTGAGCTGCTCAAAACTTTGAGCACGTGTTACCCGCGGGCGGCACACGAGGTAATGACGCGGAAATGACGCGGAACGACGTGCTCTGGCCGCGGCCAGGGCGTGGTTACACATGGGGAGGACGGGAAATTTCAGCGGGTAATCGTGGGTGGAGCATGGTAATAGCATGTTCTGCGCCTGTATCGCGGTGTTATTACGTGAAATTAGCGTGTGACGGTCAAACGCCTTTCTCCGCGTATATACAGCGCGATTTGCCGAGCACACGTCAGTTGTGCTCGAGACGTCAAGGGGTGGACATGGATCCCCGTCACCGTAGTGACCTCGTCTTAATCAATTTTTATTTCTTGACATTTATTTTCATTTCATAAAAAGATAATAAAATAAAAATGAAAAACTATTACAATAATAACATATTGGCTTCTTCGGTGCCATAGCTTGAAATCTTGATCTTCACGGGACTGTGTCTTGAGCGGTTATGATTTCTACAGCCCGGTGTTATGCCGAGAAATGCATCCCTGCCGAGATTTTCGTCCCCTCGCTACTACAACCACTTTTACCTCGTTTTATCTCACTTTTATATCACTTTTAGGGAATGTGATGGCGAACATATAACCAAAACCACTTCGTCTTGCATTTGTTGGGAATGTAATACAACTTAAACCATTCCGTCTTTGTTTTTGTTGTGAACGTAATCGAACGGTAATGCACAGCGTATATAAAACCCTCCCCCCTCGCGTGAACGCGCATTCTGCTGCGCTTCCAACAAAAGCGATCGTATTCTATATAAAATGCTTATTAAAACAATAAAGCGAGCTAATTATAACAATTGGGAGATCCTAGTCTATATAACGCGTTTATTTAAACAATAAAGTGTGATCGTATTCTACAAAATGCGTTTGTTAACGCGGATGAAAAAGTCACCAACGTCAATGCACGCTTCCAACAAAAGCGATCGCAGCAGAATGCGCGTTCACGCGAGGGGGGGGGGATTTTGCGTATGAGTCGGATTTGGGCACAACACCGGCTCGGGAGCTTTTATACCCGTGGTACACACGAGAAAATGACGCGGAAATGACGCGATGAGGAAGCGGAACAGTCGCCGGCGTCTGTTTTGCGGGCATACCACCGATGAACAGCGGGTTGGCCAATTTTGCGCATTTTCCATCGCGGGCAACCACGGGCAAAAAAAACCCGCAAAATTTTACCCGCGATACAGACGCAAACGGCTGTGTGACCGGGCCCTTAGGACAAATGGAGATTGGAGTATTTTTGACCGAAATCAAACAACTGCGTTTGTTTAATAACCAAGAGTCTGTGGCTCTTTCTAAATAATCTAGTATCAGGCACTGCCAGACAAAACATGCTGACTATGACAAGATAACTGGAAACAAACAAAGGTGCAAAAACTGGAATCAGTTTTAATGGCAAAGCAGGGCTTTTTCACGAGAACCTGCGAGTCAAATGAAAACGCTGTAAAAGGAGAGCTACGAGGTCCCGACGCTCATCGTCAAGCACTGCAAACCTCTTACAGAGGGGGAATTTATTAAAGAATGTTCAAAGCATGACAGGCTGAATAGTCGGCCCTAACACTTTTTCAGTTTACCAAATATGACCTGTTTTCTTAAAAGTTTGGACACCCCTGCCTTAGTGGATGTCACTTTCATCTCTCACCTGGCAAAAAAATAGCTGATAGGTCTTTAGATTTACTTACAAAGTAAACTGAGTACAGTTATGGTGGGGCCATCTCAACCACAGTGTACGAGAACGCTGAATTGTAATTCACATAGATTTTCTTCTTATTGTATATAGTCACATCTAAGCTCAATTTAAAACTATAATATAAAACACTGAAATCAGGTAGTCAGCTTATATGCACATACTTGGTTGTGTGTCACTAAAAGTGAATGGTAGGCGACACGAGGGGTAGGTATGTGTCTTATACAGGTTGTACAAAGTAAGAAATTAAGGAAGCAAACATATGAGCATATGGCCATGCCTGGAGAAAAAAGAAAACATTGTGGACAGTGCCCAGAGATAGAGAAGATGGTTTTTCGAGTTGTGGTATTCGAGTTGGCGCAAAATGTCCATCAGTATGTTCGGGTTCGGGCCAGGCTTTACTTTGCCTTTTTTGAATCATCCACCCATCATTGATCTTTGTTTATTTTTCTTTGGAGAGGATCCACGCAATGAACTCAGTCCCCCTTTTGCGCAAAGAAGCTCGATTCCCCGCGTTTCTCCGTGGGCTCAGAGGATCACACCTCCTCCTCCTCCTTACAAATAAACATGAAAAATGTGGGTTTGATCCGGGCTCTGTCTCTCAAATCAAGTGAATCTGTCTGGCCGGGCTGGTTTAGGCTTTAATTCCCCACGGGCTAGGGTTGGGCAGGCCTTAGGCCTGATCTTACCTGTAGGGTCTAACTTCCAAAAAAATGGGGGTAAGGAATTTGGATATGATCACCATCCTTTACAGGCAGTCAGGTCGGTTACCTTAGCTGGAAAAATTGCCCAAAAGAGCTGACTCAGCAGTTTTGGGTTTGTTGACTCTGCATTTTTCCCAAGAAGAAATTCCTTTTGCCCAGGCCAGAATTACATTAAATAGCAACACCATTTTTAAAGCAGTTAGGTAGGCTACCCCGGATGTGAAACATCCCCAGATAAAGTTATCTTGGCATTTTCTTTAGTTTTGCTTACTCAGCCGCTTTCCTAGAAAGACATTCTTCTCTCGCAAGCTAAAACTAGTTTGGCCATTATAACATTCTTTTACAAACAATCAGGTAGGACACTCACGAGGTGAATCTGGGGGTAACGTAATTCCTTTTAAATACATTACTAATAACTTTGACTAATTACCTTTTTTTCAGTAGCACACCCAACACTGCTATTGACCTCCAAGGTAAAAGCCAGTAAAAACACTAGAAGTGCTCATCACAGCTCCTCACTAGAAGCACCTTACTGGTGAGTTATTTTTAGGACTATGTGGTCCTCAGGGGCAACCCGCTGCCCTCAGGCGCCATATTGCCCACCCTTATCTAAAGAAGCTTATAGAACCTCTAAAGTCAGGCCACATCTGGCACTCTCAAGTCTGATATTCACACATCATATGGCAGTCCTTTGGGGGTCAATGTGGAAGTCCGGTTAGACCATCTGTTGTTTTCTACTTCTCACCCAAAGGTAACTCAGGTGAGACTGCGGAGGAAACTGTGTGAAATGTCAACTGTTTATCATTTGTTTCCATGAACACTGCAGCACAAGACTACAATCCATTCCTCAACCAATTAAACAACAACGTGAATGGAGGAAACAAGAATAATTAAGAGTGATCAACAACTTTAAAACACACAGATGAACAACAATGACACTGTAAAATGTGCCCAAGTTGACTTGACGATAGCGAGCGTGATATACAGTATTAGCCTTCCAGTTGCTGCAGTTATCCGATAAACGGAAAGGCGATCTTGGAATCAATACTTCATTTAATGAGCAATTAGCAATTGTGTTGTCGTCTTGCTTTCTATACCGTAAACATTTTTGGGGAATACAGAAATATTTCGAAAAAGAAAATGAAAAGGGGTTTTATTTTGGCTTTTTTTAAATTCCATAATCAGGTGGGAGACATTACAGAACAGAGCAAATTACACTTAGTTCTTGGTAGTACTGGTATTTCACAATCAGGGCCTACAAATTATAGGAAATAATAGAAGAGACGTGTTTTTCATTACATACAATTCTAAAAAGAATGAAAAATTACCATACACTGCTGTATTTCATTGATTCGATTGATTTTTTTAATAAAGGAAATGATTAAAAGAAGGACTACTTCTTATATCCGTTAACTGAGTGTGCGTTGGCGGGCAAATATGACGAGTACACATAATGAAGGAGTGTGGTGAAAGGCACGAGACATGCTCAAATAGATATCAAAAGAAAATAAGTATTTGAACACCCTGCTATTTTGCTTTTTCGCCCACTTAAAATCATGGAGGGCTCTGAAATTGTCCTCGTTGGTGCATGTCCTCTGTGAGAGAGATAAAAGAAAAAGAAAAATCAAGAAATCACAATGCATGATTTTTTAACGATTTATGTGTGTGATATAGCTGCAAATAAGTATTTGAACACCCGAGAAAATGATAGTATATATAATATTTGGCACAGTAGCTTTTGTTTGCTATTACAGATGTCAAACGTTTCCTGTAGTCATTCACCAGGTTTGCACACAATACAGGAGGGATCTTGGCCCATTCCTCTACACAGATCTTCTCTAGATCAGTCATATTTCTGGGCTGTCGTTGAGAAACACGAAGTTTGAGCTCCCTAAAAGATTTTCGATTGGGTTCAAGTCTGGAGACCTGCTGGGCCATGCTAGAACCTTGATATGCTTCTTACAGAGCCACTCTTTGCTTTCCCTGGCTGTGTGCTTTGGGTCGTTTTCTTGTTGAAAGTTCCAGCCATGACCCATCTTCGCTGCTCTGACTGAGGGAAGGAGCTTTTTCCCCCAAATCTCACAATACATGGCCCAAGTTATCCACTCCTTAACGCGGTGCACTCGTCCTGTCCCATGTGAAGAAAAACACCCCTTAAGTATGATGCTACCACTCCCACACTTTACAGTAGGGATTATGTTCTTCAGACTGCACTCTTCATTCTTCTTCCTCCAAACATGCTGAGTGGAATTATGAGCAGAAAAAAGTTGTATTTTGGTCTCATCTGACCACAAAACCTTCTCCCATGACTCATCAAATTGTCATATGCACAACTTAAGACAGGCCTTGACAGGTGCTCGTTTACGCAGGGAAACCTTTATTGCCATGCATTATTTCAAAACATTGACGTCTAAGTGTATTACCTACAGTAGCCTTGGAAACGGTGGTCCCAGCTCTTTTCAGGTCATTGACCAATTCCTGTCGTGTAGTTCCGTGCTGATGTCTCATCTTTCTTAGAATCATTGAGACCCCACAAGGTTATACCTTTTTTTAACTAAGCTGCTTGGCAATTGCTGCGTAGCCCTTTCCAGCCTTGTGGAGGTGTACAATTTTGTCTCTGGCTTCTTTAGACAGCTCTTTGGTCTTCGCCATGTTACAAGTTAAAGTTTTACTGATTGTATGGGGTGGACAGGTGTTTTTATGCAGATAAGAACCTCAAACAGGTGCATCTGATTCAGGATGATACATGGAGTGCAGGTGGACTTCTAATGAGCAGACTAACAGGTATTTCAGGGTCCGAATTATAGATCATACACAGGTGCCCAAAAACGTTTTTTGCAGCTGTATCAACCAAATAAATTGTTAAAAACCGTGTATTGTGATTTATGGATTTTTTTAGTTGATCCCTCTCAGTGGACATGCACCTACAATGACCATTTCAGATCCCTCAATGATTTTTAAGTGGGAGAAATGGCAAAATAGCAGGGTGTTCAAATGTATGTGTATGCAGTAGTTAGTAATATAATTTCCTACGAAGGTCTTAGCGCTGTCGTTGTACATAGTTAGCATAACACATTCAGATCCTACCCTTATTTCAATTTTCATTTCATAAAAGCAGTCAGAAAATAAATATAAATACCCTCTGTCAAAAGGTCTCAAGTGACATTTGTAGACTATGATTGCAGCCAACATGTGGCAATAATCTCATTGAAATATGACTCAACTATGTTTCTCATGTAGAGCAGGGTCAATTGCTCAAATCAATCCCACACCACAACATGTCAGTAACCTCATTTCAATAAGAATCTACCACAGAGTTGACGTTACTGAACTGGAGACTTGTTTGAGCTGGAGGATGAAAAGCTATGCTTCCAGCAGAGAGAAGATGGGGCCAGGCTCCTTTAAGAGACATTGGATGGAAATTGCAGCAATAGCCTTGACACATAACAACGACATCCCACTGCTGCCCTGTTACAATTTGCAGCATCGTCGCACGACTCAACAGGCAACTGATGAGGACGTTGGTTTTCTCTTCGTTATCCTGGAAGGAAAAAATAGAAAAAATAAAACACCGAAGGGTTGAATTATCAACCAAAAGGTTCTAAAGGTTAATCACGATTGTCCTCGGAAATATAAGAAGTGTGGACCTCGCTACATGTCCCCTTCAACAGTTTTGTAATGGGAAAAAATGTCCCGTGGCATGCCTTGTTGACATAAACCCGCTGAGGGAATAACACTCGTTATGTTTGTGTCGAAGAAACAATGGCAGCCTTACTCAAACGAGCAGTTCCATTTTTGGACTCCCATTTCAGCAAAAAGTCAACTTTTATAAGGCATGGAACAAGACTTTTTGCATTGTTTTCAAGGGCAACTTTGCATATTGTGCCATTTAGAAAAAGCATTCGATATCTAAACTGCTAAAATTAAGCACTTACTTTCCAAAATGTTTG
Source organism: Urocampus carinirostris (assembly GCF_059441175.1). NCBI lineage: Eukaryota > Metazoa > Chordata > Actinopteri > Syngnathiformes > Syngnathidae > Urocampus > Urocampus carinirostris. The sequence continues at coordinate 14,189,955 of NC_142360.1, read as the reverse complement.
TGTAATTCACCACACCGGCCTTATGGGGTCATGGTTTTAGGGTACCCCAGTGCTGCTAATGCTACAGCATCACACAGACAGGCAGGCATGCAGGCAGGCAGGCAGGTGGTAGACAGTTAGACAGGCAAGGAGGCAGATCGACAGGCAGGCAGGCCGGCTAATAGATAGATAGATAGATAGATAGATAGATAGATAGATAGATAGATAGATAGATAGATAGATAGATAGATAGATAGATAGATAGATAGATAGATAGATAGATAGATAGATAGATAGATAGATAGATAGATAGATAGATAGATAGATAGATAGATAGATAGATAGATAGATGGATAGATGGATGGATGGATGGATGGATGGATGGATGGATGGATGGATGGATGGATGGATGGATGGATGGATGGATGGATGGATGGATAGATAGATAGATAGATACATAGATAGATAGATAGATAGATAGATAGATAGATAGATAGATAGATAGATAGATAGATAGATAGATAGATAGATAGATAGATAGATAGATAGATAGATAGATAGATAGATAGATAGATAGATAGATAGATAGATAGATAGATAGATAGAACTGACATTTGGCCAAGGAAAAACTAAAAAAATTCAAAAACTTGAGAAGGAGCTACAGAAGTAGGAATCCCATTTCCAGGATGACCGTGCTGCAATAGATGTTGCATTTGGTAACAATACACAGAACATAGTCAACAATAAGGTGGTTCGTGTGCAGCCCCACGGTTTAGGGTTCAAGTCCAGCTACCGCAGCCTCCCTATGTGGAGTTTTCATGTTCTCCCCGTGCCTGCATGGGTTTCCTCTGGGTACTCCAGTTTACTCCCACATTCCAAAAAACATGCATGTCAGGTGAATTAGCCGGTTTAAATTGGCCCTAGGTGTGAATGATCAAGTACGTGGTCTGTCTTCGTGTGCCCTGTGAGTGGCTGGCAACCCATTCAAGGTATCCTCTGCCCACTGCCCGAAGATAGCTCCAGCACTCCCGCGACCCTATTGCGAATAAGTGGTGCAGATAATGGATGGATAGTCAACATCAATAAAAACACATTGGTAAGATCTAAAGTTGTCCTTACAGTCCATGACATCAACAACACAGCTTCCTATCTCAGCCGGCTGGTCAATGCAGAAGGATGACAGGCTTCAGGTCCCTTGTGTTGGTCCGCTGACTCAATCTGGTTTGTCCTTCTCCTTCCCTCATTTCACCATCAATCAGGCAGGACCGGATAAGAAAAGTATTAAGTCGGCCTTACTCATAAGCTGTAGAATAGAAGTGTGTCTTTATAAACTTTCACTAAAGTTGCGACAATTGAAATCTGATTAGAGGTGGCAAGTCAGTGCAAACATTCGTATATTGGTAAGATAACCCTAAAGTATCATCTTAAGTGGACCAGGAGCATGTGCAAGTTAGCTAATAAAGTTTTTTTTCTTGACAAACTCTCGCAACCATATTTTGAACCAGCTGCAAGAGTTTGATGCTAGAAAGAGAGCAATACATTCTAGTAATATAGCTGAGCCGTAACAAACGCATGAATTGTAATCTCCACATCTGATTGTGACAGCATTGGGTGAATATTTGCAACCAACAATCACGTTTTTTCTGGGTGAGACGCAAAAAAATTAAGTGACATCCATCTTTCTATTTCAGTAAGGCAGGCCCTCCAGATTTCTACAACTTAACTGAACAGTTGTCTCAGTGGCAAATACAGTTGAGTGTCATCTGCTCTGCTATTCTACACCAAGCGGAAATAAATAAATACTAGAAAAAAATGTGCCAACTACTAGCCCTGTGGAATGCCACCGGGGACATCAAAATGTTCAGAGGTCAGATTGCTGTAGTTAACACATTACATTTAAAGGTAGAACCTGAACCACGAGTGCACGGTTCCTGAGATACCAATGAACAATCCCATATGATCAAGTAATATGTTACGGTCCACAGTATCACAAACAGCACTGATATTCAACAGCAGCAGCATTGACGAGGCCCCGGAATCTATTGCCAAGAGGATAAAATTGGTTACTTTAACAAGGGCTGTGTCGTAGAGATATATGCCCTAAATCATTACTGGACAAATTCAAATATATTTTTTTCATCCATACAACAACCTTTTTGGGTAATTTTGCAAAAAAAACAATGTATTGAACAATGTTCTTGAATTATAAAAGCTCTCCGGGTCAAGGTTAAGATTATTTAAGCATGGGTCTAATGCCACTGGACTTAAAGGCTACCGGAAAGATACCCAAAGATCCCAAACATATTTGACCAGTGAAGCTATAAAAAGGTCAAGCAGGCAAAGGTGTGTTTGGCCCTACAGACCATTCGTGTAAAACAATCAAGGGACACATAACTCAAAACTGGAAAATATTTCTGAACAGCTTCTGACAAAAATATGATCTAAAACCTCTGCAGATGGAGGATGTCTTCCCAGATGAGTTTAATATTATTTCAGAAAAATACTATTAAGTCATATGCACAATAGGCAGATCTGTTAGAGAAAGGTTGCTGTCTTATAACAGTCGCCATTGTGTTGGAAAAAATATTTGGATTGTTTTCATGTACAGCGAAAATCAAAGAGAAAAAAGATGTGTTAGCTGAAGCAAGAGCTACTTTATTATTCAGCAAGCTGTCAAACAAAGCTTGATGGAAAACCTCAAACTGCGTAGTGTGCAATTTTTGTTCAAGCTTCCTGCAGCCTGGTTTGAGTGACCTGGTTTATTCAGTAAACCAAGGCATATACCTTTTCAGTCAAAATGTATGCCATATAAGGCGCCACAGAGTCGAGGACGTAAACCACAGCATTATTAAAATAATTTTTAAGTGAATCAACAGCCCCAGTATACAAAGGGAAGGACACAGTTGCCACTGGTAAAAGTTATTTTAGACTAGATGATATTGCAGGGTGAATATTGTGGCTGCTATTATCAAAATTTTCCCTATAACGATTAAACAGCACCTCACATTTAACAAGATGATGATCAAAGATAACATTGATTCAGATTCAGATTCAGATTCAGATCTACTTTATTGTCATTCTAGTACACGTGTATACAGAACAAAATGTCGATACATCTGACCCGCACAGTTTCCTCGAATGTACAGATATAAGTAAAAGTTGTATTGTATTATGGCTACGTATAGTATTTTACCATACAATAGTGCCGATAGTGCAAGAGGAGTAGCTAACCAGATGTGCAAAATGGGCATTCAGGTTAACAAGTCAGGTAAACAGTAACATTAACACTGTAACAATAACGCTGTAAGTACAATAGTGCAGAGAGCAAATGTGCAAGGAGTGGCAAGCTATAAAGAACTGCCAGTAGTGCAAAAAGTCAGATTAGCAGCCGTTAAGATTTAGGTTAACTATGTGTTAGATTGACCATTTAACAGTCTAATGGCCAGGGGGACTAGACTACTGCGGAACCTGGTGGTCCTGCACCGCACACTGCAGTACCTCTTCCCAGAGGCTAGCAGAGTGAACAGTCCATGATGGGGGTGAGAGGGGTCCCCGATAATGTTCTTAGCATGGGATAGGCAGCGCTTCTGGCCAATGTCCTGAATGGAGGGAAGTGTAGTCCCGATTATTTTCTCTGCTGTCCTCGTTACCCTCCTCACACTACCCCAGTCGGTAGCGCTGCAGCCTCCACACCACACAGAGATACAGCTGGTCAGGATACTCTCTATGGTGCCCCTGTAGAATGTGATGAGGGAGGGTGGGGGCAGGTGGGCTCTCCTCATCCTCCGCAGGAAGTACAGGCGCTGCTGTGCCCTCTTAACCAGTGATGCAGTGTTCACGGACCAGGTGAGTTTGTTTGTAATGTGCACCCCTAGGAACTTGATACTGCTGACAACCTCCACAGCCTTGTTGTTGATGCAAAGTGGGGCATGGTTGGGCTGGTTTTTCCTAAAGTCGACAATGATCTCTTTAGTTTTGTCAACATTCAGGACCAGGCTGTTGTGCCTGCACCAGGCCACCAACTGCTCCACCTCCTCTCTGTAGGCCAGGTCGTTGTCGTCCCTGATGAGGCCCACCACTGTTGTGTCGTCAGCATACTTCACGATGTGGTTTGTGGCGGACCTAGGGACGCAGTCGTGTGTCATCAAGGTGAACAGCAAGGGGCTCAGGACACAGCCTTGGGGGGAGCCCGTGCTGAGGTAGATGACATCTGAGATGTTCTGACCTATCCGCACTGATTGGGGTCTGTCACTGAGGAAGTCCAGCAGCCAGTTCCGCAGGGGGGTGTTGAAACCCAGGAGTCTCATTTTGTCTACCAGATGTTGTGGGATGATGGTGTTGAATGCTGAACTGAAGTCCAGGAACAGCATCCGCACATGGGTGTTCTTCTTCTCTAGGTGTGTCAGGCTCAGGTGAAGCGCAGAGGAGATGGCATCCCTGGTGGAGCGGTTTGTCCGGTAGGCAAACTGAAAGGGGTCGAATGAGGAGGGGAGACTGGAGGTGATGTGCTCTTTAACCAGTCTCTCAAAGCACTTCATTATGATAGGAGTCAGTGCAACGGGCCGGTAATCGTTGAATGATAAGATCTGGGGTTTCTTTGGCACAGGGATGATGTTGGCAATTTTGAAGCATGATGGTACTTTGGCTTGGTCTAGCGAGGTGTTGAAAATGTCTGTTAGTACACAAGCCAGCTGATCGGCGCACTCCCTAAGTACCCGCCCCGGAATGTTGTCCGGGCCTGGAGCCTTCCTTGTGTTGACCCCTCTCAGGGTCTTCCTCACGTCGGTTGAGTCCAGGTGGAGTGCCCTTTCGTCCTGATTTGGAACCGCTTTCGCTGCAGTGGTGCCGTTTTGTGCCTCGAACCTTCCAAAGAATTTGTTGAGGTCATTCAGAAAGTCCATGCTAGTGTCCTGCACTGGGGCGGTGGTTGGCTTGTATTTGGTAATGGCCTGAATGCCTTTCCACATATCCCTGGTGTTGGTTTTATTGAGGAAACGTTCCTGGATTTTTTGACTGTACGTTCGCTTTGCTAGTCTGATAGCACGGTTCAGGTTAGCCCTCGCTGATCTCAGCGCCTCCTTGTCACCAGAAGGAAACGAGGTTGTCGGGCCGGGCTAACGGCTCGGATGAAGGACAAACCCTTCAAAACGCCTCTACCATCCATTTTCCTATCCAACGTCCGCTCCCTGGACAACAAACTGGACCATTTACAAGTGGAATTCTCATCGAACCGCGAGTTGACGAACTGTTGTGCTTTAATTCTGACGGAGACATGGCTAAACTCATCTATCCCGAATGACGCTGTTAGCATTGTGGGGCTAACTGCTTTCCGCGCGGCGGTCTATGCATTTATACAAACAACAACTGGTGTAGAAATGCGAAGATAATCTCGAATCACTGCTCACGAGACATTGAACTTTTGACAGTGATCTGCAGACCCTTCTACCTACCGAGGGAGTTGAGCGCGACCATCATTACTGCCGTGTACGTGCCCCCCAGCGCTAATACCAGCTCAGTAGCCTTGATGGTAAGGCGCCCGCTTTGAGACTGGGAGGTCGGTGGTTTGCGCCCCGGCCGAGTCATTCCTAAGACTTAAAAAGTGGTCGGCGGCGCCCTCTGTTGGCTGCGGCTGCATCGGCTCGCTACAACGGGTCAGGTGCAATCGACATTTCGTTCTGTGTACATTGTTACACAGAATGACAATACAAGGAAATTATTATTATTATTATTATTATTAATACGAAGGAGGCAATGGACGTTCTCTACCGAACTGTGAGTGAACTGCAGCATGCTTACACCGAGTGCATTTTTATTGCGGCGGGGGACTTTAACCAGGCCAATATGAAAACAGTTCTCCCGCATTTCCATCAGCATGTAAATTTTGCTACAAGAGGTAGGAACACATTAGACCTGGCCTACACAAACATCAAAGGTGCATATAAAGCAGCCCCCCACCCCCACCTTGGCTCATCAGATCACCTTTCTGTTATGCTAATTCCAGCATACAAGCCCCTGCTGACCAGAGAAAAACCTACAGTGAAGCAGGTGAGGGTGTGGTCTGAGGGGGCAATGGAGGCACTACAGGACTGCTTTGAGTGCACTGATTGGGACATGTTTAAATCGGCTGCCACTTACAACAACAAAATAAATATAGATGAGTACGCCATTTCTGTGTCAGCCTATATCAGTAAATGCGCAGAAGACGTCAGCAATACCAAAACTATATGCACCAGCCGTTAGCCCGGCCCGACAACCTCGTTTCCTTCCCCGGTCACAGCGCTTCCGCTTGCCACTTTTACTCGCTGCTTTGTAGGCCGCTGTGTTCTGTTGACGTAGCACTCCGAGGCTAAGTAAACACTCCAGAGTGATCGTCGAAATTTGCGCTGGATTTCTGGATGTTCGCATATCCAGCAAAAAACTGCGATCGTATATTAATCTGCAGTTAGAGTTGTCTTTGTTCGCCCTCATAAACTGAGTCGAAGATTGGGGTTTTTGACCAGAATGTGAGAAACTGTCGGGAGCAGATGCAGCCGCAGCCATACAGGGCGCCGCCATTTTGAATGCAAGTGATCAAATATTCAGAAGACTAAACTTCAGCACTGTGGACCAAGTTGAGCCCATTACCAAATTCTGAGCATTAGTGGTAAGATTTCACTGCCTTTCGCTCAAATAGATAGACAGACAGACAGATAGACAAACAGACAGACATTTGGTATAATAGTTTGAAATTAGGAAACAATTATCTTTACTATTCATATAGCGAGTACATAAAGTAAACCCTACGCAAGATAAGCTAATCCCTGACCATTTGCAATCAGGTTTTTCAAAAATTATATTCACAGATTTGAAAACACTAATCGGTTGAACTAGTGGAAGAACACGCGTCGAAGTGAACCGTATCACTTAAAGAAAAGCAATTGGGTTAAACTAGGCAAGACTTTGGTGAGCAATAGATTTACAACTTTTGAGTAATTACTCCTTTTAGAGCACTATGATAAAGGTAGATTTTTTTTTTTTGATTCATGCTGGCGAGAGTGCTTGGATTTGGAGCAATTTGTAGTTTATATGCCCAGTTTGCCTCACTCTAATCCCACATATTTATTTAAAGATTGGCATTCAGCACAATGTACAAACAGGTACTGCTAACTGTAACTTAATAAAATGATCAAAATAAGATAAATTAGTGCCGTTTTTGGATAATTATTGCTTCCCCAAAATGCCCACTTTGAAGGTAGGATAGAAATATAAACATAGCCTTCCTGTTGAGAAAGCATTGGAACTTGATCGCGCTTGAAAGCATTCCGCAATTAACACTAACTCTTCCTTTCTCCACATCATTGCCACTTGGGAAAATTACACGCTTGTGGAACGTGATTTAAGAGACGATTACAGGGAACCTTTTAGCACCTGAGAGCTCAGTAGGAGTTTGAAAGAATAACAAGATCGCCTTAAGATCAGGAAGCCTTCACTTGCATTTTTGCCCAAAATGTTAGGTGATGGATCCGTTTATCCATTTTCCGCAGGGCTTATCCTCGCTTGGTTTGTGGGGTAGGTGATATATATAAAATCTTTATAGAGTTGAGTATTTTTTAATAGTGAGAAGAGGTTCGGGAGCCACTGACATTAGGTCACAATCACATCATTTCTGAGTTGCCTATTTACCATTAAGTTGGTAACTCCACATCAAAAACTCATAAACACTTTTATAGAGTGATTGCTGCAATTTCCATCCAATAAGATGAGATCTGGGCACACCTAAGCACATTTTTTTTTTTGAGTGATTTCACCTGCACACCCGACAGCACAACACACGGAACTATTTGCCTCATCGAGTCGCTCAAAATACTGGAAAAAAAATCCCCCATCCTTCCCATCTATCGGTGATGGAGAAGTCGACGAAGAGAAACATATTCACCTTCGAAAATGTGTTAACCCCTTCTGTTTTCCCAACCAACGAAAAGTACCATTGGGGTCAGGATGTCAGCACCATAATTCAGTTAGGTGTTATAACCCGTTAGAACAGGTAAGTTACCTTTTCTTTTTCTCATCTCATCTCATTAGCTGCACCGCTTATCCTCAGTAGGGTCGCGGGGGTGCTGGAGCCCATCCCAGCAATCATTGGGCAGTGGGCAGGGTACACCCGGAACTGGTTGCCAGCCAATCGCAGGGCAACCTTTTTTTTTCTTTCCTCCTTAATTTTCATCCACTCATTTCTACATAAGCGCAAACCTAAAACTTGTATTCCCATGTCGAAGTGCTGTTTCATTGGCATTAGTTGGAATAAATACCATTTATGATATTGAATCAAACAATATGGGTTTATTTTAATAATTCATCAGTTTCACTGTAAAATGAATAGAATAGAAGAATATAATTTACTTTTTATTGTCGTTCTTTGTAACCATGCACACAGAACGAAATGTCGATACACCTGACCTGTACAGTTAAACTGTAGCGAGCCGATGCAGCCGATGCAGCCGCAGCCAAACAGAATGAACTACAAATTAAGAATCAAAAAAGTGTAGTGGCCTTTAGGAATTATGAGAAAGATTTTCAGTTGAGATTATTGTTGGTGACTCATAAAGTTAAAAATAAATGAACGTGGCGCCCACGGCCTCTTCAGGATTCTGAGGAAATTGCATTTGATCCACTCAGATACCCCCCTATCAAGTGACGCTAGTTACAGTAAATGCGCTGGATGGCTTTTTTTTTTCCTAGCATGTTCTCATTGTATCTCACTTGAGTTATCTGTTACGTAGGGTTAAATACTCTTGTTTGTCTTTAACGGTTTGGTTGGAATTTCAGGTTTATTTGTCATGATTACTCATTGCCCTCACCTTGAGCCTGCTCATTTGCCGCCAGCTGATGCTCGCCTGATTTATTCCCCTCCTATTTAAACTCAGTACTTCAGTCGCTCCTTGTCAGTCCGTCAGCGAACCTCCGCATACGCAAGGCAATCACTTTGACTCTGACTCCCGTCTGTCCCGTCTTCATCCGTATCCTGCTCATCTGCTCCTGATTTCCCGATCATCTCCGGCTCCCTGAATTTTCACTTCCTTCGGCACGCTCTGATCTCCTGCTCCGACTAGTTACCCGTTTTTGCCCACCGACCACGCTGTGATCTCCCGCTCCGGCTTTCGACCCGCTTTTGCTCACCGACTACACTCTGATCTCTGGTTATCGTCCCATTTTGCCAACTGACCACCATATTTAATGTATGCGTTGTTAATTGTCTTACTTACTTACGTACCTAATTACCTACCTACCTAACTACCTACATAAACTATCACACTGTCACTACTCCCTTTCTACCTGCCTGCTTGCCCAGCGGGGAATAATATGCAAACTACCCACAGGAAAGCTGGGAGCTGGATTTGAACCCATGACCTCAGAACTGTGTCGTGGACTCGGTAAGAACTCAGCGGCCGTGCCACTTCGAAATGATATACATACCGGTAATACAAATTTGAAACGCAATCATATAATAACGTGTTAATAATTTTACATAAATGTATCAACAGAGTATAAGTCGCACCCCTGGCCAAACTATGAAAGAAAAATGGGATTTATAGCCCAGAATATATGGTACGGACCTACCTACCTACTTGCCTACCTCACTCACTCCCTACCTACCTACCTACCTACCTACCTACCTACCTACCTACCTACCTACCTACCTACCTACCTACCTACCTACCTACCTACATACCTACCTGCCTGCCTACCTGCCTCTTCTCCATCCCTCCATCCCTACCTATCTACTTGCTCACTCACTCAGTCTTCCACTTACTAATTCACCTGCCTACCCAACTACCTAACTACTCATACAATCATTCACTCACTCACCCACTCACTCACTCACTCACGTAATGGACGGACTCAAAAAGTTTGAAATCAATTTAAGGATGTCAAAAATGTCACATTTTGCGTTGAATTGGGGACTGAATCCATGATACCCATGCATGGGTTATTTTTAAATGTAAAACCTTTCTGCTGTTCTAAGACCCGAGAACAGCTTATATGGACTGCATTTTAGCAACACTGCTTTTGATGATTTTTGCTTATTTCTATTTTTTTTTTTTACTTATCTTTTTTTAACACGGGTGTTTGAAACATTGATAATTGCAGGTGCAGGTGATCATCACATTTTTAAAATGAGTCACTGTATTTTTAAATAAACAGCTTATTATCAGGGTTGGGTAGGGTTACTTTAACTTGATTACTTTCAATTACTTTTGGATTACTCCAATATTAAATATGCTAATAAAGACAAAATAAAATAGATATGAATAAAATTATGACTCACAACACGTGGTAAGCTTTCTCTCCTGGCTTTGATCTTTTTGATCTCTGGCAAAACTAACATAAAATGCGACAGAAACAAAATTAAAATAAATCCAAACAGCTTGCCAACATCATTTTTGCCGTTCCATGTATTCTGTTACTCCCCAAGCCTGCACAATATTTAGTAATTACCCTGCTTATTATTATTATAATTTTATTCATTAAGGCTATTTCAGAAATGCGTTCCTTGCTGGTCTCTGCACACAGTATGTGCACAAACCTCTGTAGAGTTGTATATTTGAAGAGTTGTGTGATATTTGTGTAAATGTAGGCAATTCCCTTGCCTTGACTTGTACAGTCTATTGATCTGTTCTGCACACTTCATGTTCTCTGTAGTGTTGCTCTGATGATTAATGTCCAAGAATACTGAACGCAGTCTCAAAACCATACCTTGTTTTACAAAAGACCAGAATGTAAATTGCATACATATAGAACGAATACTGTATTTTGAGGTCTATGAAGCGCTCAAAGTAACCCCAATTTGGCCAGAAATTTTAAAGCAGCCTTATGTTACACTGTGCATTATATAATGCAGAATACGTGGAAAAAAACGTAACTCCATACAGTAGTTATGGGTAACCATACAAGGCTTTACTAGAACCATATTCGAGCAATGCTTGGACAATGTGGTGGGTAGAGTGCTGCCACATGACCACTAGACCACCAGTGCATATGAAGAGGCGCTAGTCACACTACTTTTACTCACGGTGCAAACAATATTGTTTTGCACAGTGCATTCTGATTGGTTAAGCAGTCTCTCCACTTAATCGCCAACATATATTAGAGAGTTTTGTGGCACAGTAAAAAAATAGTGGGATAAGCTGCATTGTCATTTTGTCTGTTATATGTAGAACCTGTAGTTGACACGTTTGCCATGGCGCCCAATTGGTCCCAGCCCTGTGGCGCCAGGTTCTGGCACGGTTGCCACGGCGCCCAATTGGCCCCAACCATGGACACCAGCTGAAACGCGTTGACAGATTGCTCACAGGGAGTACTTAAATGCGGTCCTTTGAGCCGTTAGTTGTCAGAGCATCTGCAAGACTCCTGTTAAACTCTGTGAAATGCATAGTTCTGGGAATGTGCCTGTGTTTGATTCTGCTTTATTTTTGGCCTGATCTCTTTTGTTCAGATTTCAATCCACTTCCGTGACCATCGATCCCTGGATCGAGTGTGCGCGCATTCCTACTCTCCCTAATAAACTGTGTTACGCTATTGGGTTCTCCATTACTGTTTCCTGACCTGGTCCGTGACAGTAGTATAGTGTTATTGTGTTTGTGCTCTTGCTGTGCCTATGCAGTTTTGAGTCGCATTGCATTCAAGTTTAGGTATACATATTAATCTATTTCATTAATATAACCCCAAACACACAGAAGCTCTTGCTATAGTCTCAATTGTGTGTGCCTTATGTATGAAAAATATATGACAAATGACTCTTTTTTGGAGTGTGCTTTATAACCCGGTAGTGCGGAAAGTATATAGTATATTTGCAGCTTCATATTCAAATTTACTCAGTTTGAACATTGCATAAAGGAAATAATGTTTTCCATCCTCTTTTATCTCACTTAAGGAAGAACGGATTTGTCACCTCAGATGAGGACCGGCATAGAAACATGTTACCGTCTGGAGTGTGAAAGATACAAATGTTCCAGGTAATTGCCCGTTCGGAAGAATTAAGAAAGAGAAAAAAAAAAAAGACATATTTGATCGTGATTACCAGCAAAAGTAAATACTACGAATTTCATTTCAAAGCTCATCAACAACTTATTTTACATACCTTACGGTGATGTCCAAAAAATTAATTGGTAATCATTTTGAGTGCTCTTAAATTGATGCTGCCTGAGGGTAAGTAAACTTTCAAGCACAACTGTCATCAAATTATGGAGCAGATGAACCTGCATCTGGAAATTGCCTCAGGGCTTAAATGGATTTGAGCAAGTCCACGTTTATTCACATCACTCAACATATTAAGATGTGCGGAAATGGATGGATGAATATCAGTGATTTATTTTTCTTCCACTCTGCAGTCATTATTTAGACTGTAAAACTGTCCGAGCAATTGAAACATTAATCCAGAAAGGGAAATGTTGTTAAGTGTAAAAAACTGTGTTGCCATTTTTTTTTCTTCCTGCTGAAACATCTCATTTCGATGGGGTCTTTAGGTATACTGCATAATGACGCTCCTGCTTCAACATTGTAATCGGAATATGCACAAACGCCGTATATGTGTTTGTCTTTGGGTAAGTGATCGATTGAATTGCTCCAAATATCTGACTTCCGATTCCATCCATCCATCCATTATCTACACCGCTTATCCTCAGTAGGATTCCAGGGATTGCGGGTGCCCATCCCAGCTATCTTCGGGCAGTGGACGTATGACACACTGTACTGGTTGCCAGCCAGTCGCAGGACTTCAGATTCCAATCAGGCGATTGCCTGAATGTAAACGTAGTCAAAGACTGTGATTGAGTATGTAAATTGTACATACATGTATTCTAGGGATGCACCTCAACAAAAATTCTGGGCTGAAACCAAAAAACAAAGCAGAAAAAAATAATAATAATACAAATGTAAGATATCAAATAACTGACTTGCTTAAGATGGTCCAAAATAAAACTGAATGACTGACTAGCATATTTTATTGAATGCTCAATGAACAAAAAAATATACATACCATTGAACAGTTTACCATTTTTTTAAAGGGAAAATCTGTTATTGATATTTGACCACTTAATGTCGCTGTATTGTGTAGCGCTACCAAGAATTAGTGCTGGAAATTACAAGGAAGAATTCAAATAAAGGAGACTCAAAGGGACCAAACTGCACCATCTTCATTCTCATTTTTTTGCCCAGTTTTCAAACGGTTTTTGGTTTTCTGGGTTGATCTTATTAGCACAATGGTGGACAATTATGTTTGCTCTCTCATGTTATGTAACAAATTCCTTGACCTATGGGTGTTTTATATTAAAATACACGTTTATATGATAGTTCATATATTTTTACTTTTTATTCCACTCAATGTTGTTTTATTTCAATGTAGTACATTTTTATTACTACTAAAATGCTGTAAATAATACATACTCTACTTTACTTTTATCCGTAGATAAGTGAACAAAAAATTTTCGGTTTTATATAGCCATTTCCATATGTTGTTGTTCTTTTCTGATTTTATTATAGCATTTTTAAGTTAAGCCTTCAAGATGCAACATCCTATTTTAACAGGGGTCTTCGCTTCATTTTTTATTTATTCTTTTTACGACTCATGAAGTAAACCTATCCCCCAATGCCAACCCCTGAATACCGAGACCCAAGGCGGTGCTACAAAATATTTTTGTTTTTTGTTTATCTTATTGTACATTTTATTTCAAAATTTTAATTGACTTTTTGCAGCAATGACCAAAGAGGAAAATTAATCATGTTAAAACACTATGCCAAATTAAAATAAAAAAAATATCCACCTTCAGAATAACATTTCATTTGGTGAGGGTTTTGGTTAGAGCTTGGGTTAGATTCCTTTTTCGAGCTAGAGTTGGGGTTTTGGTTAGAGTTTGGGGGGGGGGATAATATGTTATCCCTAAATTAGGTGTCTGAATTATTATCATTTGTAGCTCAACTTGTGTGATTCTTGACTTATACACAAAGGTGTTTAAACCTCAGTTTCACCAGTGCAATCAGAACAACATTATATTCAGTAAAACATCCTTAAAGGGACAATGTGTATTATTTAGCACCTAGAATAAATAATAAATAATATTGATTGAAATGATTAGCAAACCTACGCGGACTATCACAGCCTTAACTTGTTTTTATAAACTCGTTGGTCAAGAAATGTTCTATTAATTTACGTAACATGAGCCGTACATAGAGGGAGTTGACATACCTGTATATGTCCGCCATCTTTGCGCCATGGGCACCACCAAAGACATTGTGAAAAGTTGCATAGGAGAAGAAAAATGATGCGGTTTGGTCACTTTGAGTTTCTGTAGTTTGTAATTTCATTCGGGCTTTTTGGTTGCAGTACAGAATACAGCGACATCCAGTGGTCAAATATTACATGATATTCCTCTAAGATATGTTTTTCTCAATTTTTAATCCGAGTTTTTCAGGATGATTTCACTTTATAGCAAGGGTGGGCAAACTACGGCTCCTGCCAACGAACACAAATGGTAAAATTTTAATGAGCGCATATAAAATGGTTGAAAAAATACAGTTCATATTAAAATAATGTGTTGGTCCCTCTCTGGTCCCTTTGTGCTGGACTCATCGTCAAGGTGTAAATAGCTGGCTAAAGTATGTACTTTTTTTTATAATGCATTTATTCTATTTATCAAAATAGTTATCAAACATAATGAAAAATTAAACTTTTGAGCTAAGACTGTAACATTCTTCACTTTTCAACACGTTTTTTTTTTTGTAAAAATATTAATTACTTGGCCTTAATTCTGATTGTTTCAATATGGATTTGATAAAATGTTCTATTTATCAACAACTATAAGATGAAATATAACGTTTACATGTAGATGACTGCATTCACATGTATTTAGAAATAAATATGAGAAAAAATGGATAGGCCTACAATTATCATGTTCCCTCTTGTATTGCTGAATTATCGTTTCAAAGCTCTGTATCGACAGATGAAAAATCTGATCAACTTTTTTTTTCTTCCCTCGCTCTCAAACACATTTTCGAACCAAACCCGGCCGCTACTCCAGAAGTTTGCCCATCCCTGATTTAGAGAATCCATTTTGTAATTTTCACTGTCATTGTGCTTAGTAGGTTACAAGCAGTGACCTTTCTGCAAAATCTTCTTGTACCTGTTTGATGACATGAATGCTGATTAATTGGGCTCTCTGATGTTACTTTTAATGAACAGAGAGGTCAGTCCTTTGGGGGCAAATTAAGTTTATCCTGGCTTTATATAAGAAAATTAATGAAACCTCAGTGGGTGAAGATGAAGTAGGCGCTCAATGTTATTAAAAAAGGCGCAACCCCTTCATAGAGCGCTCTTGTATTCGTCCAAACTCAGAATGTAAAAGTTGGAGTACATGCACTAAAACCTCACCCCCCACCCCCCACCCCTCCTCCATTAAGTCTGGTCTCTAGTGAATCCTGAAAAAAAAACGCCATCTCCAGATTTGAGCACAAGCTCCATACTTTATTTTTGATCATCAGCCAGTTTGGCGGAACTTTGCCCCAAGCAATCCACGAGTGACCCAATATTTAGTGGTCCTTTCTTTAAAACGTACGCACCTATTAATATTCAATATGTACACATATGATATCCCCAAAGGAAATTATTCTTTGTTTGCCTTGCTTCTTCGCGCCTGGATATGCTTGACCTATTAGTTCTGTAGTTCACCTGTAAATGAGTTGCTCACTCCCATGATAGTTTATTTAAACCAAGGTCATTTGTTTTTCTTCACTGCTATAGGTGATATATAAAAATAGTTTAATGCTGTCTAATTGGAAATTAGGTTGAAATCTGTGTAGTGGGGGTGGTTTTATGATGTAAATGTCAAAGGTGTGAAAAAAAGGACTGAAATTATTTCGTTTTTAGTATGATCTGCGTGAGTGGAAGTGCAAATCTTCTTAACTGGTGGGTGGATTTCTGATGGTTTATTCAGGAAAAATAAATAACAGAGGAGTATATTTCAATGGGATGGCACAGCGGGTGAGTGGTTAGCTCATCCACGGCACAGTTCTGAGGTCATGGGATGAAACCTTCCTGTGTGGAGTTTGCATGCTCTCCCCGTGCCTGCGTGGGTTTCCTCCGAGCACTTGGGTTTCCTCCCACATTCCAAAAACCGGCATGCAAAGTTAAATGATAGTGAATGAGCGAGCTAATGGTTGTCTGTCTCTATGTGCCCTGTGACTGGCTGGCAACCAGTTCAGGGTGTCCCCTGCCCACTGCCCGAGGACAGCCGAGATTGGCTCCAGCACCCCCGCAGCCCTACTGAGGAAATGTGGTGCAGATAATGGATGGATGTATATATTCTGATGCAGATGTTTTTTGAAAGTTTTTCTGCCCTGGCCACTATCCAAAAGAAGTAAGTATTTGTATTTACAAGAAAAATGTGACTCAGTTTCAGTTATAGTGATGACAATGTAGTATTGAAAAGTAAAAAAACACAAAAGAAAGAAAACCGCCAAATTGGGAAGTATAAGTGAGAAGGAACACTGAAAAACACTATCATAATAATAATAACAACAACAATACTACTAATACTACTATTTCTAATACTATTACTACTTCTAAAACTAATACTACTACTACTACTAATAGTAATAATAATAATGAGGCAGCACGGCAGCTGGGTGTTTAGCACGCAGCCCCATGGTGCATAGGCCCAGGTTTCAATTCCAGCTACCTCAGCCTCTCTGTGCAGAGTTTGCATGTTCTCCCCGTGCCTGCGTGGGTTTCCTCCAGGCACTCCAGTTTCCTCCCACATTCCAAAGACATGCATGACTGTCTTGCAACCAGTTGAAGGTGTCCTATGACCTGTGCCTGAAGATATCTGGGCTGGGCTCCAGCACCCACCGTGACCCTACTGTGGATAAGCGGTTCAGAAAATAGATGGCTAATAATGGCAATAATAATTATAATATATTTTTGAATTCATATTTTCATAATGGCAGCTTCTTGTCATTGACTACAGTCATAATTGTATATTCCCGACTAAGCATCCATGTGCAGGAATTTGTACTTGAGTCTCAAAACCCGCTTTTGTTCGCCCCTCACTGGCTTCCATCATATTAACTTGTACTGGAGTTACCAGTAATTAGATTGCTATACCCTTCCACAACACAAACTGTCATAGACAAAACTAGTTTTGTTTTTCGCTTTATTTTTAGGATGCAATGCGTAGCAGCCTCCCAGCTTGCAGTCAGGCTTGGAATCAGCAAAATGGGCCCCAAGGGGACAAAGTGAGAGTTATTTTCTAAATCAGGGTTCGGGGTCAACTGCTCAGGGATCAAAATTGTTCAGCATGTCATGACCCATATTTTGGAACTTCTTGGTCTCAGCATGATGCTACTTGACCAACTCTGCGAACATTTGATTCAGATCTGCATATAACCTCGTCTAGATACCAATAAAAAAGTGTGTACGTGTGAAAATACATTTTATTTGATTTGCTCTTTATGTACTTGCTATTCACGTTGGCGAAATGAAGCCCCTTTCTCGGAACACATTACGATGCTCATAGAATATAATGGCCAACCTAAGCGGGGGGGGGGGTTTGTATGTCAGCAAAAGCGAGCCGACTCTCATAACGTGCAGTGAGGATAGTGACACAAAGGTCAAGGAAACTGCCATTTCCTCTGCTGCGTAAAAAGGTGTGAATAATTGTCCCTATTTACCGTGCTAATGCTGGTGATTGAATGCTATCAACCTACTCATTTCACATTGTTAATACACTTTTATTATGTTTTACCCTCCATGGCAAAAGGAGATAAAAGTAATTAGTGGACTGGTTGCAGTATACCATTGCTTTTCAGTAGCAGCATGTTCTGACATGTTTGAGACTGGGAGATTTAGGAACAAAACAAAACCTGGATAATTGTCCTGAATCTTCTGTCCTAGATAAAGATATGTTATGAGGATGAGAAACATAAAATTGAAGGACATGCTTGCCTCTTTCGTTTTGTTTCTTAAATAAACGTAATTTTCCTGACACACCAGAATCTTTTTTTTTCGTTTGTAAAGAAAAAACAAAACAAATCACTATAAAGACTGTTTGTGCTGAAAAGAAAAATAATTTTACTCCATCCACGCACAAATGTCCCTTTTTTACGTATCACTTTTCATTTTGCGATGTTTTACCTTGTTTTTTTTTTTTTCTTACAGATCAAGAAAATAATTTTAAAAATGAATATATTGTCAATGAAAATGGACGGAGTAAAATATTTTTCTTAATTTTCAAGTTGTATTATTTCTATTAGTAACATAAATATAAGTTAAAAAATACGTACATTTTACCAGAATACACTGTTTTAGATAGTGAAGCATTAGAGTAATTATATCTAAAATTACCAATGTTTTCTCCGTGTGAAAATAACATGATAAAAAGTAACTTGCTTCTTTTGACATTTGCCTCATTTAATGCTAACAAAGGATATAGACCAGGGGTGTCACACTAATTTTCACCAAAGGCCACAAAAGCGTGATGGCTGTCCTGTAACTTATGACTGTGATTGAATTTTATGTAAAATAAATGTAATTAATATTTAAAGTAAAATAAATACTGTAATTACACACATTAAACTAGCATGAACAATTTTGCCACACACATATAATGTATTATAACCTAAATGTATCCAAGTACCACAATGCAAGACATTTTTGGTTTAATGGCATTGATATGGAATCACTGCTAAATTGTGGCGCTGATTCGCCACTTTGTGGGTTCCATAGTCAACAGGAAATGTAGATGATAAGCTAATTATGTTGTTAATATTGGACACCTTCAAAAGGAGATTGCATAGGATGTCAGTTTATTATTTTGACTACAATAACTCACTACAATCATATTACTGTTCTTTGATTTTACACTCCCTCCGAGGTGCTATCTTTGTAATCTGGAAGAGTTTGTAAAAATAATGAGCTCAGGGGATTACTTAAGAACAGGTTGGAATTTCTTATTAGAGGTTTGGATCTTTTCCTGTTCTCCTGGTGATTTCAGAATCTCGCTTTGGGGTGCTACGTTTGCAATCTGGAAGAGTTTGTAAAAATAATGAGCTCAGGGGATTACTTTAGAAAAGGTTGGAATTTATTATTAGAGGTTTGGTTCTTCTCCTGTTCTCCTGGTGATT
The DNA here is from genome assembly GCF_059441175.1 of Urocampus carinirostris. Lineage (NCBI taxonomy): Eukaryota > Metazoa > Chordata > Actinopteri > Syngnathiformes > Syngnathidae > Urocampus > Urocampus carinirostris. The sequence goes on along the minus strand of NC_142360.1, from coordinate 14,170,824 downwards.
TCAGAATCTCCCTTTGGGGTGCTATGTTTGTAATCTGGAAGAGTTTGTAAAAATCAGGAGCTCAGGGGATTACTTCAGAACAGGTTGATTTTTTTTAAATTAGAGGTTTAGTTCTGTTCCTGCTCTCCTGGCCATTTCAGAATACCTCCTTATTTTGAGTGACCACTCAGCTATAGCTGATCAGTATTTTTATGTTGATTTTTTTTTTTGTTAAGAACACTCTTAATGTATTTATTTTTAAGCATTTGGACATGTTAAGATCGTGCAGCTCACAAAAAAATGAGATGGTTGGCCACATTCCATCCTTGGTCAATGAGTTGTACATTGCAGCTCTAGGCGAACGATGATGAGTCATCTTTTTACAATTTACCACACGTTGCAAAAGACCCCGGGCTGTGTTTTCGTAGTGGGATGTTTGGACGCGTTCGAAGGGATGGTAGGGCACCCGTATGATGTGGCAGGGGTAAACCAGTGAAAGCTGTTGGGCCCTGCTGTTGAACAGAAGTGTGTGGTGTTACCCTGACCCGAGTGTGAGAGTTGTTTTGCTATTTTTTTCCCTTTTCCTTTTATTTTCTTTGTATTTTATTTCCTTTCTTATTGTATGTGTTTGTCTTGCTGTCGGTCACCCCTCTTGAGGGGTATGACCAAGGTAGATGGATAGATAGATGGTGTTTTGGACAACCCTGCTTTACAGCATTGTGGACTTTGTTTAATTTTAGAGGGGCAAAATACAAACACCAGACTTTCATTTAAAAGTAACCCAAACTATTAATGTTCCTGCATCCAAAGATCCACATGCTACTAACTGACAAAACGTCACTGATTCCATTTATTTGACCGTCAATGTCGTCCAGATGTTATCTACTGTTAACAAGATGACCATATCTTTCCTTCCTTCGCTTGGGTTGAGGTTCTGCTCTGAAAGGCTTTCAGTTATTTTCATGCGACGGGGCAGAAACCACTTTCATGGCGAGAATATAAATAAGCATGCAAACAGCAAGCTCCGATCTACCTCTCGCTGTGGACATAAATCTCCAGCGGAAGCCAGAGGCCTGCCATCTGCTCGGCCCTTTCCTGCCGTTTCAAAAGTGAGGAACTAACACCACAGACAAATGGAATTCCCACGTTGCCTTGCAACTAGAGATCTCATAGCCTGCCTTAGACGAATTGAAGGGCTATAGGCACACCTCTGATAGGTAGGTGCCAAAATCACAAAGGCTCCAATACCATTTTTTTTTGTTTTTAGGGCTCTTACACCTTTTTCATGGCCAAATTAAAGCTATTTCTATAGATTTTCAAAGCCAATGTTTCATTTTCTCCAGTTCAATTAAAAGAGGAAATCCCATGATATTCATGTATTTTTCATATCCACCACCATACCTGTGATTTACATATTATTCTATCTTGTGTGAGTATCTATCAAGGCATATATATGACTTTTAGACCTTGAGTGAAATCATGAATATATTTGTTTTATAGATAAATTTCTCTCCACATAAGTGATTGGGTAAAAATTGAATATGTAGCTTACATTTTCAGTTGCAGGTAGTTCTTCTATATTCCAATTTGGAAACGCTACTTTAAATTTTTGCATGGCCCATAATAAAAAAATTAATATGTAATCTTTGCAGCAATACTCTTTTCACAGTGCCGTGTTTAGTTCGAGCATGCACCTATCCTCTTGGGGACAAACGTAGGGGGCGATTATGTTTCCCTAGGTCAATGCCATACAAACTAATGCCAGCCTCTGATTATCACAAGGGATGTGTCATGATTGCCGATTGAACGCAGCTGCGGCGGCGTAATGGGCGCCAACAGCCCGGACAGCTGATTGGTGGACACTCCCTTTTTAAACCCCCCGGCTTCCTCTTGGAAGCTGTCAGTGCGAACTGTTGCCCTCAGCTCAGTTAGCCTTTTCTTCCAACTCCATTTTTTGCCCAGCTTTTTTCTGCCTGCCTGTTACCTGACCTGTTTTGCCCTGTTACCTGCCTGCCTGTTACCTGACCTGTTTTATCCCGTTACCTGCCTGCCTCCTGCTACCAACCTCGCTTACGAACTCAACACCGCCTTTGATCTCCAGTCCCGGCCAGCGACTTGCTGTTCCCGCCTGTCTCCGATCCTCCTCGCCAGACACGGAAGTGCCACTTCCGTGTTCCCGCCACCTGCTACCCGGGTTCGTCGATCCGCGGATCGTGGAAGCAAGCCTTTCTCTCCCTCTTTTATCAATAAAAACTGAGAAAACGAGCGCTGTTGGGTCCCGTCTCCGTTCATGGTCTGTAACAGGATGTAGAAATCCAATTGAAAAGCAAAGCCACCAGGAGCAAGTGGTGCTGACATCTTTAGGCAAACGTGTTGTGACATATGGCAGCAATTTCCAGCATTTACAGGCAATTTACTTGGAATTCAATACTCAAAACAATATTGAAATTCAAATGTTTTCAAGTACAAACCCTATTAGTGTTATATTCTATAACCCTCATCAGCGGATCCAGAACATGTCTATATTTCCTCCCAGCTTTAAGTGATTACACGTTTGCTAGTGGCTTGATTAAAACAGACAAGGAGTTCTCGACAAGTATTCATATTCTGTCCCTCGAGTTTATTTCATCACCATTTGATTTTTCAAACGCATGTACAGTTGAGGCTTGTGTTTATTGCTACATTCGCGTGTGTTTCTTGTTTTCACATTAAGGGTGCAGTCTTGGCAGACTTGAGGTATGATAATAGGGGTTATTCACATTACAAATATTTCGACCCCATTCTGTAGCCGTTTGGTTTGGTGTGATGTGAACTTTGCAAAATGTGCCAAGTTTAAAGGCCAACAATGTGAAAAAAGAACCGCCAGCAGTTTTGGCGCTGACATAAAAAATCATCCTCTTCCGGATTTCGTCTCTTACAACACTAAACTGTGGAGGAAATTCTCTCCCTGACAATTTGGACTGGATTCAAAACTGTATGGACACTCTTGCAATCATCCAGCTGTTTTTTTTTTATGTCACTCAACGCAAATTATTAAATACAGTAATCCCTTTCTACAAGGTGGCTTACTTTTTATGGTGTCGATACTTTAAGGATTTGCATTGTGCGTTGTGTTTGCATTCTGACAGGCTATACAATCTCCCCACCCATTATTATTTGAAGAATAGATGTTTTGTTTGGAAAAAAACAAAAATGAAAAAACACCAAAAATAAATATGTATGCAGTACTTTGATTTTTCAAAAGCATGTTTTAGCCTGAGAAAGGGTTCTTAGGTTTGATTTTTTAACTATAGAATATATTTGTATAACAATCATAATAAATGCTGAAATAAGTTTTCTACCTTATAGATTTTGCCTGTCACGCATTCTTTTTTTTAAAATCCAACCCTTAAAGAAAAAAAAAACAACAACAAGAGAATTACTGTACCAAAGTTGTTTCTTCCTCTGTACAAAAGCGTGCTATGTTGTCATGTGTGATTACAAATTGACCTTGTAGGTACTGGAACCATTGTTCTGCACAGTATTTGTATGAATAAATATCTGACGAAGTAACTGATAATTTAAACTTGTCCAGTCTGCGAGCATGTGCAAATTTCTCTTTACAATAAGACTAAAGTTCCAGGAAGAAGGAACGAATAACAAAAGACCAAACACAGCATTCTCATGGGGCATAGGATAAGATGTATGGGTGCTCATGAATGTTTATTGTGCAGAAGTCTGGGGCAATAATTACAAAAGTTCACTACAGCCCCTTTTCATCCTCCAAAATTAGAACTATACACAGGTTAGGATACCGAGATAATACTAATATTTTATTCCTGCAGTTCAAATTATTAAAATTGGATGATTTAGTAAAATTTTTCACTGCACAACTGCTACTTATGGTCAACAAAAATATGGTGCCAGAAAACATCAATAAATTATTAATTTGGAAAGAGGGAACTTATGACTTAAGGGGCTGTAGTAAATTCATAATCCCAACGGTGAGAACCACCAGGAAAGGTATACGTGTGTCTGTGTGTGGAGTCAAACTTTGGAACAATTTACAGGATGTGATCAAACAATGTCCAACTATTCACTTTTTCAAATTTAAATACAAAAAAAAAAAACATTTCTGGCGGAATACAGAGATGAAGAAAATGGGGTATGAGTGATACGAGAGATTGGGAATAATGCGTCTAGAACTATGGTTAACTTTGTTTTATTGTTGCCATTGTTATGTCATAACTGTTATTATTAATATTATTAAAATTGTTGTGATATCATTGGTGTATTTAATAGGGAAGATGAAGGGGTAGGGAATATAAACATTTTCTTCTTACTACCCCTTTTTCGAACATATTGTGTAACATTATTTTGTGGTTGAGTTATTGTTCTGTTTTTATTTTAATGTTCGAATAAAGTTTTCAATTATTCATTCAATGATGCTTCCCTTGAAGCAAATAACCAAACCGTCTAGGTCGGACTACGAGGAGTCCAAAATGGAGAATGTTCTGTGGATGTTTATATAGCATTAAGAAAATAATACAGCCTGATCCTATTATATCCTGTAAATATATTGATTGGTATTCAATTTACTAGCCATTTTATTTCATTTGTATGCAGCACAAAAGATAAGTGGACCTTTACCATGTTGACTTTAGACAGAGAATGTTTCATATTCCACAAACATTATTTCAGAACAGGGGATATTGGAATCAGAATTGTTTACAACGATATTAAACATGGCAATCCAGGAGAAATGAATAGAGGGGTAAAATAATGACAGTATACATTGACAAAAGTAGTGTTCGGAAACTGACTGTTGAAGTTTTAAGTGTCACAGAATACTAGTGTAATAAGAAATATTGCACTGTAAAACAATAGTGCAATGGAAAATAGTGGAATATTATTGTGCAGTAACAAAATTCCGAACAAGATATATGCACATTGTGCTCCCAAAATTCTGAACTCATCCGTGATGCTGGACCTCCTGCCTTTCCAGGTGACATTTGGTTCCCAGTAACTACACCTATGGGTGCACTTGGCTCCTACTCTAGTTTACTGTGCTGTGAAATTACACACACAACCTTGAAATGATGTCTGCCATAACAGGTGGTCTTAGAAATTGAGAAAAATCTGACATTCCTTCTTGAAAGACAACAAAAGCAGCCTCAGTCCAGACAAAGTGAAGCCATATAAAAGTGAAAATATTTTATGTGGTCAATGCTTAATGTAACATTCACCCAAATGTTCTATTATGAGATATAGGGAACACTTTCCGAAAATGCGAATATGATTGTCTGAAAATCTGAGATAAAAGCAATCTGGGCAATTCTTAAAACACATAATTAGTCTCTGGCTTCACCAGTTAAGAGCACGGTGAAAAGATGCTGATTCACTTGAAAAAGAGACTCCTCATGCAAAGCCACATGATTAGCGAGCCGACAATGATTCATGGGCCAAATTTAAACGGAAGTATTTCGCCATTTTAGGGGACCATCATGGAGCAACCTGCTCTCGTTCACTTCCAAGACCACAATGATGAATGATTGATGTCCATGCTGATGTGCGAGCTGCACATTTACAGTTTCAGATCACGTCCGAGTGCATGTGGCAACAGCTGCTGCATTTTTATCAAATGATACATTTCAGGGATACGGATCCCCATACGTGTCATAGATCTGTAGATTTGTGTTGTTAGATTATATCATGAATATATTATTTTATTTATTCATCTATTTATTTATTCATCGATTCATTATCTGCACCGCTTATCCTCAGTAGGGTCGTGGGGGTGCTGGAGCCCATCCCAGCTATTTTCTGGCAGTGGGCAGGGGACACCCTGAACTGGTTCCCATCCAGTCACAGTTATTCATTCATTTGTTATTTAATTAGCGCTTCCTCCGAATCAAAAAAGTGGGCCATTTTCTAGTATTGTGTAATAATAAAACAAGACAACAAAAAGTCAGGATCAAAAGTGTATGCAGCTGATGCAATAGCCACATCAAACTACAACAAGGTTGTCTTTTTTTAGTTTCAAATTACCTACCATACCAATAACGATAGTATAGACAAGGTAATGTTTATGTGTACAATTTTAATCCAAATAATACCTCTCTCTCTCTCTCTCTCTCTCTCTCTCTCTCTCTCTCTCTCTCTCTCTCTCTCTCTCTCTCTATATATATATATATATATATATACATATATATATATATATATATATATATATATATATATATATATATATATATATATATATATATATATATATATATATATATATATATATATATATATATATATATATATATATATATATATATATATATATATATATATATATATATATATATATATATATATATATATATATATATATATATATATATATGTATATATATATATATATATATATATATATATATAATAAATGGAAATAATTACCATTATGGCCACTAACATTAAGTAATCACAGTTGGAACACAGACAAATAGAATGTTTTTACCCTGTTTATTTTATTTTATTTTTTGCAATCAAATGCCTGCCGATGAGTGTAGCGTGGGTATTTCAGCTGGAAAACAGGTAAGGCAATGGCTTACCGAGTACCTTGTCAAATTTGATCACAATCTGAAAACCTAAACATTGTATTTTACACATTGTTCTAATGATTAATATAAGTGTTTCCAAAAGTTTAAAGCTATGAAAAAATCTGCAACCGTGTATTTTACTTATACCAATAATTTAGACATTTTGAAAGAATTATGAATGATTAACTTCCCTTTACAAAAGTCAACTAACGATTGTGTGATGTTCTTCGGGGTGTAGTTTGAATACACAGTGTATATTTCTGTATATTTCTTTTCAGATTTCATTGGCTGCTGTCAATCTTCATTTGACGTGGTTACTGCTGGCTAAAGCTTTTCGAAGCCGAAGTAGATCATGGCGCTTTTATTGATAAAGGCCCCCACAGGCTATGGATGGTGAAAAAAATATTGCAATTGGCCGAAAGTTCAAAGGCTAACGGCCGTTTTGGAAATCATCATTAATTGTTATTGTTTTATTTGTCTGCATTATTATGTTTTTTTGGAGTAAATATTTGACGTAGTTTTATTCACTGGACGGTGCTGGATGTAACAAGTCTATATTTGCAGGGAATTATATTATCAGCTGACTACGAGAGTATTTTTTGAGTGAACTTTGCTAGCTTTATAGATTTCTGGTATGGTGTTTCAGAATGATAGTGGTGTTTGATGAGTGATGAGTACATTTTGAAGCGGTCATCAAATCTTGAATTCCAAGAGTTTAAGCTTCCCAATGAAATCTGGCACGACATATTTCAGTGACTGATGATATTGTGGAGACACATTGTTGGCCGTCGGAACGTTGAAGAGGCAAAGGCACAAAAGGATTGTAGGTTTAACAATGGCAGGGAAACTTACCCCACGCAACTTTTGGAGATTGAAGCACGCAACTCTGATCACAAGCCCCCCAGCGGCAGGATAAGCAAAGTTCACATTTTTCCAAGCAAAAATAAACAGTATGTCATCAGTGTTCTCTACAAACGCTGACTGTTTCTGAGCTGCCTCAGATGTTGTGCTAAGTCTGCCAGTTTAATAAGTGTTTTGTTCCTTCGATGACATCACAGCTTTACAGCAAAGAGCCAAAAGGGTTAACTTGGTGAATACATTTTGGCTCGTGGAATAACAAAATACTTGAGCCTAATTGAAAAAAAAAAACATTCAGGAATACCGTTCGAGGCAAAACCTACCTCATCAGTTTCGCAGTGCAATTCAAACCAGTTAGTCATGGCAGCCGTCCGACAAGGTCACATTTCGGCTGTGCACTGTCACTGACCATTTGTTTGCAGAGTTTCAACAAGGAATTCAATTACATATGAGCAGCCGGGCGGCACATTCGCAATCACATACAACTTTTGCAGTGTTAACACCGGGGCTAAAACACACTTCTACTTGAACGCTGTTTTGTAAACCAAAAACAGCTCCAAATGATGTGTTTGCACTGTGAGGTGAAGGCTGAAATGCACCCTTTGGCTTCAACTCGCCTCCACATTTTAGATTTCGTTTTGTCGATCTGCATTTTCCGTCTAGGTTCATTTCAATTTTTTGTTATTTTCCTTTAACCAACACAGTTGGCTTCTTTTGTTCCGCACACGTTTCACAGATGGAATGACTGGAGGCTGTGGCAGTTATGCAAAATGTGGCTCCAATGAATTCATTGCCCCCGTGATCAATGTCATAAAAGGAATTCAGGATAAAATGCCACTGCTGTGAGGGTAGAAGTACTTTTCGCATTTTATTTTATTAAAAGCAAAAACGTAGTTTTCTTTTTCTTTTTATGGCTTGGAGAAAAGCACCCTGAATTAATTTTATTTACTGGGTTTTTTTATCATGTTTTTAAATATAAATTTCAAACAACCTATCAAATTTTTGTTTAAAGTGATCAGTTCGGTTCTGATGTATTTCTGTTGAAGCACCAGGAAATAAAGTAAGAGTGTCCATGGCTATTTTAAATGTAAATGTTCTGTATGTATACAGCACTTATGAAGTCAATAAAGACCTCCCAAAGCGCTTTACAATATACTTTATACTTTTCCTTTTACACACTACCTAACCAATTGCAGCATCAGCCATGCAATTTTAGCGACAGAAAAGAAAAAAACTCAGTTTCAAAACCTTATTGAATTACTTTCAGCCCTTTGAGACTATTTGTGATTAATTAAGGGCTATAGAAATATACTTGACCTAACTTTAGTTATTTTACAACATTTCAAAGGGACATTTTGTATTAAATAGCACCTCCTATTGGTAACAAATTGTATTAAATAAACACTATAGATTTGAATTATGAGCAAACGTACATGAATTGTCATACTTTTTTTTTTAAATACTCGTAGTTTAGAAATATACATTTATTTAAAAAAGATGGAGCTGATATGATTGTCCCCAATATTGCTGCTACGGGTACCTCCAAAAAAAAAAAAAAAACATGTCAAAGACTGAGCAAACAAATAAAAGAAAAGAAAACTGTGCTTTTTGGTCGGTTTCTGTCTACATTGTTGGTATTCTTCCTTTTGCTTTCTACCATATGTTTTTAGTTGCACGGCATAATACGGCGACATCTAGTGGTTAAATAATACACAGTGTCTCTTTAAAATCGTGAACTGGTCACCAGCCAGTCGCAGGGGTACACAGAGACAGACAACTCACTGCTCATTCGCACCTAGGGACAATTCGGACCGGCCAATTAACCTGACATGCATGTTTTGGGAATTTGGGAGGAAACTGGAGTGCCCGGAGGAGACCCACGCAAGCACGGGGAAAACATGCAAACTCCACACAGGAAGTTCGACTTCAGAACTGTATCTGTATATCGGCTTTTATCTGACTTTTATCAGGCCTTTTCAGGGTGGAACAAACCCCCAACAATATAACAAAAGAAGAGTTTGATTGAGAGTCTCAAAGAAATGGACACAAAGTTTGTGTTACTCGGCTGTCAAATCCTGTCTTAAAGCCCCGGAAATTGCAGTTTACGATAAGAAAAATAATCTTCAATATGAGAACAATTATCTGCCGATAGATTTTTTAGGGAACTACATTAAAAACAAAGCGCAAAGGACAAGGCTGTGTGTCAACTACAGTTATTATTTTTTTTGCAACCAAAACCTTTACTTGGCAATCTGTTGGATGCACACCAATTAGTATCAACTAAGCATTCTCATAGCTATAGTCTCTGTGCATAATGGTCTTGCCGAGCATTCTTCTTGGGTAAGGCATTTGGGGCCGTGGTTTGTTGAAATTAATTTGTTTTCCGAGTTAAGACGGTTAAAATTCACAGGCTGAGCTATGATTGTTGTTGCCATTTTCAGTCTAAAGCACTTACTGAAAGGCAAATCAAGGAAAAACTAGATTTTATTGTTTTGTTATTTTGGTCAAATTTGGCTTTTGGATTAGTCGAGTTGCATTGACATTTTATTCTCAAGAACTACTTGGTATTGAGTTAGTTTTAATAGTTTTTGCTCAAGGGGTATTTTATTGAGTCCTGGTCTGCTCAAGAAATTTGTCTTCTTGAGATGTGTGTGGTTGTAAATAATTAAATGACTCTTAATAACAATTGCCAAGTACTTTTATTTGTTGTTTTCAATGTCTAAAAAGTACCTGTAGAGTCATTTTTGTTGGAACTTGGACATTTACTCCCTTATCTCTCACTATTGAATCTTGATAATGGTGATGACATGCCCTCTTTGATGCAGTTTTCCTTACATAAAGCAACAATGCCTGGATAGGAAACAGTTGCTGCAAGACTAATATATGCAGGTTGTTAGTTTCACACATGGAAGTGATCCTTCTTTGCTGTTTGCTTGCCTCATTTTTACTAGACAAGAGAGCATCTTGTGCTTAAGGTGAAGACAAACCCCCCCCGGAGTACCACCAGCTGTACGTAGCATTTGCCTAATGCATTTTGGATCCTTGGCATGTGAGAAATGTGAAGTTGTTTATCTCTCACAGAACAGCTGAAATTGCTGTTTAAGTAAAAGGACTATTACTGATAGATCAGGATACAATTACCCATTTTTTCAATAGATTTGATTTCCATTCACAAGAGTTTAGCTTTTGGCTTACATTAATTGCAGTTTGATACTATTTTGATCTGATCAAAACACACGGAAAATAAACATTTCTACCATCAAAAACATGATTAAGCATCCATCCTTTATCTGCACCACTTGTCATCAGTAGGGTGGCGGAGATGCTGGAGCCCATCCCAGCTATATTTGGGCAGTGGGTAGGGGACAAACTGAACTGGTCGCCAGCCAATTGCAGAGCACACCGAGACAGACAACTCACTCGCTCATTCACACCTAAGGACAATTTGGAGATGTGCGTTGTTTCAGGTGTCCTTAAAAAGTGCAAAATTGAATCAGTCATTTATTATGTATGTGTTAAAAATGTCCAACTGAGTTTAAAAAGCCTTGCTATTTTTTTCCACTGGTCCTATCTGCTTTTATCTTACATTACTATTAGAGGAAAGGACGCCAGGGGCGGACAGTGATTTCACACGCGTGCTCGTTGATTTGATTTATTCTAAAATGAAAATGGTGCAAGCAAGAATAGGACTGTTTTAAATGCAGTCCGAATGCCAACCCAAACCCCCCAAAAATATAAGTTTATTCAATTACATGTAAGAGAAAAACGTACGGCAACGAGCCATGAAAGCAGGTTGACAAAGGCTGTAATGATAATTCCGGCCAGAAGAAAGTAAAATATTTTCAAAGTACGGACACCACTTTTGAAACGCAACCCCTGCAAAGAAAGGGGGGATTAATGTACCGTAAATTCCGGACTATAGAGCGCACCTGATTATAAGCCGCACCCACCATTTTTAAGGTGATCTGCTACTTTTGTTCTTACACAAGCCGCACCCATGTATAAGCCGTGTGCGCCCGCATTAGAACTCGTGACACAATCACAAGTTTAACCCAGACTGTGGGGGGGGGTGGTTAAGGGTTATTGTTCTATCTTCGTTATTCATTATCCATTATCCGTTATCGGTCAGTTCATAATACGCTACAAAGCCTAGGAGCCGGGACACTTACTCTCAGCCAAAAGGCCAAGCTAAGGTCCTAGCCCTAAAGCCTTGCTGCGATCATTGCGAATGCACCGTTCCCGGAGGTACTGCAATACCGGGCCGATGCGTGGAGTGGACAGAGCAAGCTCTTATTCCATCTCCGGAATGCAAAAATCAAAGGCCAAGCTAAGGACCTAGCATTTTGCAATTGCGGTACAGCTTTTTTTAACAGCTGTAATTGCACCATTACCGGGGTAGACCAGGCAGTAAGCTCCACAATTATAACTGCATAGATAGTACACAATTCTGGAATCACAGTGCCCGTAATTAATGTATGATACTGACTTGTAAAGTCCGGGTTCCGTTGAAAGTAATCCATGGAAACAAAATGTATATTTCCAAAGTTAAGGGTGGGAAATATATATATCCACCATTTTCCGCTGCGACAACAGACAATTCTAGCGGTAACTCAGCTTTACCCCAATTCCCATCAGCCCGCGTGTCCTCCGCCCCTTCTTTTTGATTAGTCCGTAGAACACATAACATAATAAATCTCTAAAATAAATACATTACAAAAATATACAGTTGCAAATACATATTATACATGGTTACACATATTTACAAAGAAATAAGAGAGAGTTTTCAAAGCTTTAATAACAATAATATAACTTTCATCCCAAACCGTGCCTTTGAAAGGTACCAACACGCCAGTAGGATCACACTCGCAATGTATTAAACTTGCCTGTTAAAAAAAGTGTCCCGTAATTGTGAATTTCACGGAAGTTCGTCCTCAACTTCCTCCCCATAACTATCGCCATCAAGGGCGTCTTCCTCATTATCAGAACGCGCATTAACTTTACGGACAATATATGCTCAAACTTAGATGATGCAGTCTTTCTTGGCGCCCGTATTCTAGTGGTTTATCTACTCTAGCGCCGCTGGTGGCCGTTAGAAAAATTCCATAAATTAGCCGCTTTACTGAATAAGCCGCGGGCTGAAATTTTGGGAAAAAAGTAGCGGCTTATAGTCCAGAATTTACGGTATATATGTATTTTGGTCCAGCTCTATTTTAGAATAGTACCTAAAATGACTCCAACGCATAGTTATTTGAGTAAAGGTAAGATTTAAGAATTTGACTACTAAACAGCTAAAATTTAAACATACTCGCCAGTAAGAGTTGATTAATTGTACGTATGCAGATGGCATAACACATCAGAACACAGCTGTTCCTTTTTATAGTCCAGTAACACACATCACTAGTAATGGAGTTTTTTTAATGATTAAGTTGTACTACATTTATTGCGGATATGATTTTATGTGATCGCCAAACGCCTCTTTAAACAGTAAGTGGGACACCAGAACTGCTAGGGTCGAGGTTGGGATTTCTTTTGTCTTCTGCGGCACGTCCAGCCATGCATCTGCACAGATGCCGTTATATGTAAAGCTGTCTGTGTGCAGAACAGCAGCAGCACGGCTATGTCAAGACGCTAAATGAATACAAATGTTCTGTCCCAAAACTGCCTGAGTGCCTTGGTGAACATTCCCTTCATTCCAGGGGGACCAATAGCTTGCTTGCCTACAAACTTCTGCATATTTCGTTGTTGTTGTTGTGCTATATTTTTTATTTAGGTCATTGATATTATAATATGAGGTCTAAGCAGGTTTTATGTAACCTCTTTTGATCCAAAGGACACTTTTTCATTGAAAAAATCTTCCAAATAAAAGGTTTAAAAATGAGCCCCTGGCACTTGTTTCATCTTTTGTTTTGTTTTTGTTAAATGTAAGGTTCACGTTTTAGGTTTTTTACCGCGTCTATCTGCTTTAATCTTATTTTAGCTAAGCTGTTTTGGGCAGAACACAGGTAGAAGGAGTGGGGGGTGCGGTTGGGGTGGAAAGTGACTTTGTGCATGTCTCTGTGTTCATTTGGTGTGTTTCTATTTGGAAGTCATGATAGTAAAAAAAAAAGGATGCTTCAAGTGCAGTTCTAATGCCAAACGCCAAGAAAGATAGTTTATATGAGCGTCTCCAAGAAATTAATATTCTTGCACATGCACCAAAAGGAGCATGACAGAGACTACAATGATGGCACAGTCCAAGAAAGCGAGTAAAAAGTTCCATATAGCTTTTTTCAAGTTAAAGGTGGGGTGCAGGATTTGTTCCTCTCTGCCATTTATACAAAATCATGCATGCACTTGCTCCCTCATATCTTTCAGAGGTAATTTCCCCGTGTGTTCCGGTCCGGAGCCTTCGCGCCGAAAATGTTGGTCTACTAAGGATCCCAAGAGCCAAGAAGAGAACCGCAGGTTCGAGAGCGTTCTCCATTCAGGCCCCGATGTTGTGGAATGCTCAGCCCCCTGAGATTTGATCTGCAACCTCAGTTGAACTGTTTAAATCTAGGCTTAAAACACACTTCAATTCTATAGCTTATGAATGACCTTTGTTTCAGGTTGACAATATATGTGTATTTTTTGTTATTACAACATCCGTTGCAGCCTGGTCATCCTGGAAGCGGGATACCTCGTGTGCGGCAGTCCCTTCCAAAGGTTTTCTTCATTTTACTCATGTTGAGGTTTTTGAGTTTTTCCTTGCCCTCATGTAGGATTTAGATAGGGGGATGGTGTAATAACAGTCTGTAGTTTGCAATAGTCTGTGGTCTGTGCAGCCCTTTGAGACTCCTTGTGATTAAGGGCGTCACAAATAAACATGACTTGACTTGACTACAGATAAGTATCATATGTTGCCACTAAATCACTAACAAGATCATAATATTGATGTAATATTTAAAAGAATCAAAAGGATATAACTGGAAAACTCATACAATTATGACTATATATGCAGTGAGACATTTCAATATTACAATACATATGTATTTTGAGATAAAAGTCAACATGCCCGATTGGAAGTACTTTGATGCATACAAATAAAGGTGATGCGTCGATTGAACACTGATTCGATCCGTAATGTGACGCATACCAGGCTATCAATTCCCACGTTTTGGGAGCTAGTCGGCACATTGACACGGAGACAGGACTTTGATTGCAGGCTGCAGAGTTGCTGAATGTCGCAACGGGGACATTCGGAGAGTGGAAAAGCACTAAAGGGTTCACAAGCACATCTGCATGAGATCGTAAATCTTTTTTACAAATGAATAAGCACACTTTTTATTCCTCTTGCAAATCCATAACCCCCTCCCCTGCAAGTCTATTTCCCTGAACGCCACGCTTCTCTCTTTCCTCGCTGACTGACTTTCTGCAATCGCCCTGGCTCACACTGGCTGTATCTGATAATGAGACGGAAGACAATAAAAGTTTCACCCGTTTGGAATAATACGGAACGAGGGCTGTTTTTGCGTTGCCTGAGGGGGAAAGGAAAGCATGAGAAATTGTCATAACAAAGCCTGAGCAGTAAGACAATGTCAGGCTCCAGCGTCTTCTTTATCACAGTCAATGTCATTTAGCCCTGACGCTTGTAATGCTACATTATTGCTTCTCATAAAACAAAAGACATCATTTGAATTCGAGCTCGGACAAATAATCAGTAGCTGGAATGCCACGTTTTGCTTTTTCAATAGTCAATATCTATTTTAGAAGGGCGTGTCAAAATCGGAGCCCGGGGGCTGATTGAGGCCTCTCGAGCTGATAGTTCGATGCCCCGGTCTTAAAATGAACTTGTAAAAGGACAATGTTTAAGTGCCTCCTAATGAAAAACTAGTCATTCATTAAAAAAAATCCAGTTTTGAGACCAAAAATTCATTAATTATTGTCTAAATGTGCATGATTTAAAATACTCGCAGACGGATATATAACAGCCTCTCCTAGAGGAAAACATCATCATAGTCTGCTGCTACAAGGACCAGAAAAACAAACATGTATCTGTTTTCCTCCTTTTTATCTTTTTCTGTTTTTCACTTATTTTGTTACTTTCACCTTCTGTACTTTATTTTCACATTGTCTTCTTTTTTTTACCTTTTTTTTTCTCCTCTCTCTTTTTTTCTTTTTTTAATTGTATGCACTTTCTTTTGGCCCCTTCTCTTACCTTTTTTTCCCAGTTTCCTTTTATTTTTTTCCCTGTTTTGCATGTTTTTCTCTATTTTTCATATTTCTCCTTGTCTTCTATTGTTTTCATTTTGTTTCCATTTTTCCATTTTTTACTGGTGTTTTGTATTCCTTTTATTTAATTTCTATCTCCACGAAAGGCTCAACAACAAGAACAAAAACGGTGTCAAAGGCTGGCCAAAAGAATGAGGAGCAAAATGTTGCATTTTGGTCACTTTGAATCTCTGTACTTTGTAATTGTTTTGGGTGGTTTGTAGAACTTGTTTTTGGTTGCACTAAAACATACTGTGACATCTAGTGGTCAAATCATACACACTGTCCTTTTAAGTAAGTGCAGGCCATGCACAGTATGGATTAATGTATTTCTAACTAATTGATTTCTTTTTTTTTCTTTATTTTATATTTTTTCGTATCGTGTTTTTTCCAAATATTTGAGAACCGTGGAATGTTTTGATCAGAGGTTTTCTTGTGGAAACCAGGCGAACCTCACCTGGACCCTAGCCCCGGTGGCCCCTAAGTCAATTGATTTTGAGACCCCTGCATTAGAACTGGAATCACTCTGGAAACCCTCATGCAAATGGTCCCAACCCAAACATTTATTCATGTTGTTTAACCCTAATTAAATTCTCAAGCGCCCTTGGGATGAATGATAGTCCTGTTCTATAGAACACGGAGTGACCAGATGAAATTACTTTTATACGTGCCCAACACAAATATGAAATACGGGGAACATGCAATTATATTTAATCACAGAAATTGGAATTAATGAGTTTGAAGGTATCATAAATCACGACCCTTGTAGAGGACGTTCCATCCTGCTCAGAGGGAATTGGCTATGTTGTTGCGTAATGTCGCTATAAGATATTCCACGACAGCCCGATGACACGCCCGACTCTGCCTACGTTCCCTGCTGACAAATTGTTGGCTTCCGCGAGATAAAGCGGATCAATTGTGAAAAGATCACGACGTCTCCGGAATTGAGAGAAAGTCGCCACAAAAGAGAGGGAGGAAAGCAATCTAACAGACAAGGTATCCTGATGATAACCAAAAAGAATAAAAAATGAGATCAATGCTGGCACCCCAGGAGTGTCCCTATATCGTGTATGTTACATATCAAATCACAATCTCTTTCACAAGCCTCCCCAAGGCACATGATGAAATTAGATGGGCAGAAATAACATATTAGAGCGTCCGCGTTAGGTTATGGATGTCGTTGGCTTATTTTGTGGTCCGCTTGCAGAACTAATGCTGCTTCCTGTTCGATACTCCCCGAGATGAAATGTCATTGTCGGATGACTGTCTTTTCCCTTCCAGATATTTCTAATGTTCTTTGTTTTCTGTCAGGAACATCATCTCAAAATAAAGGATCTTTGTCTGAGTATTCACCGACATTGATACCTTTATGTCTATAAATAACGGGTTTTTCGGACTATAAAGTGTACCTAGAGAAAATACAATTTGGACAGAAAGTTGATGGAACACCTTATAATCTATTGCAGGGGTGGCGAACACGCGGCTCTAGAGCCGCATGCGGCCCTTAGCCAATAAGAATGCGGCTCTTTGCCTCATCATATTATCTATATACAGTGGCTCTTTGCTTCGTTTCATGTTTAGTTTATTCCCCTCTTAAAACACACTTGAATCCATCAGCGTTAATAACAAATAATGAATAATATTTTGAAAATAATTTGGCAGATTTGTTGTTTTAATGCTGCTCCGGACACATAACTGACTGCCAATCATCTGCGTAGGTTACGTCTCATGCCTGGAAATTAAGTAAACATTTATTGAGCGTGTAGACTGTTACCCTCATGGTCAAAATGGCAAAATGCAATGTAAAATGGAAATATGCAGATGAAACAGGGAATTTCCGGAAGAATGGGAAGATGCTTACTTTTTTGATTAACAGAATGGCAAATCACTCTGTTTATTATGTAGTACCACGATATCCCATTTCAAGACTTCAAATCTACGGCGTCATTTTAGCACAGCCCATGCTAACAGTTAAAAATATTTGTGTCAAACTTGTCCGCCACCCCTGATCTAGAGGATAATGCATGATTGCAGTAAATTAGTTTGCATACAGTAACTGTTCTGCCTTTGAGAAACATGGCAAACAAGTGGTCTTTGAGTGCCTTCTTGTGATTAGCGTGCTAATTGTATAAACATGCTTGTTACATTTCAACAAATAACCAAAGGGGTTTGTACAGGTATTTCAACCAAAATGCAAAACATGTTTTTTTTTGTTTCTGAATCTGTTTGTTATTGCTTTGTCAATTAATTGAGAGTGTTTTATTCAAAAGTTGTCTTTAATTGTGTATGTTTATTAAAAAAAGATATGAATAATTTTTCGTTCACAACCATTTGTGCCAGTGGGAGGTCACTGTTTCACCTATGGGAAACAAATAGAATGGTCTTGGAGCGCCCCCATTTGGATAACATGTTAATTGTCCAACACTAAAAGGCAAACAAATAAAAATGCAGCAGTACAACTGTAGCTATTTCCATTTTTGTGGTTGTACCTTATATATTGCGCCTTATAGTGTGGTAGTATGGTAACGTATCTCCACACTGCATTACATTTCTACGGAGAAATATTGTCTCACTTGTAAATAATATGAATGGGGGCAATAACCTCACGTGTTTACATTCATTAACTTCATCTCAGGGTGAGCAGCACAGACAATATTAAAACCTATACGACAGAGGTGTAAAAACTCAATTTTCTCCAGTGACCAAACACAAAAATATTGAAAGATTTTAGGGCCACTTGGATTTATTTTTATTTTAACTGTAAATTACAAAAGTGCATGGAATGACAGGAAAAAGGTAAACTTCCAGATTTTTGACTAAATAATGGTTAAGTCTAGAATTGTTTTTGTCCTTATTTATTGGTGGAGCTTTTTTTGCTTGGTGTTTTATTTAACCAGCAAGATGACTGACAATTTTGTCTCTGAGGCTTATGATATTTCAAATAAATGCAAATGGTAATTTTAATGATAGTTCATTTATTTTCACTCATTGTTATTGACTTGTTTTTTTCATGTTACCACTAGGGGCACTGAATAATCCATACTGTCCATTTAAAACATTTTAAACCAAAACAAAATAATAACTCTACATGAGAGAAATTATAAATATTCTTAAACCGGTGAATATGTATTAGTATTTTTTTTAGAAACAAGAAGAAAGTTTTTGGGTGTTAAAAAAAACACAAAAACAGATGTTATTCATGAACTAACGCAAAATTAGGAGAGAATACATAATAGCAACATAATAATAACATACAGTGCATCCGGAAAGTATTCACAGCGCTTCACTTTTTCCACATTTTGTTATGTTACAGCCTCATTCCAAATTTTATTAATTTAATCTCTTTTCTCAAAATTCTACACAAAATACTCCATAATGACATTGTGAAAAAGTTTTTATTTTTATTTTTTGGAATTTATTAAAAATAGAAAACTAAGAAATCACATTTACATAAGTATTCACAGCCTTTGCTTTATACTTTGTTGATCCACCTTTGGCAGCAAACACAGCCTCAAGTCTTTTTGAATATGATCCCACAAGTTTAGCACACCTATCTTTAGGCAGTTTTGCCCATTCTTCTTTGCAATAAGGCTCAAGCTCAATCAGGTTGGATGGGAGAAGTTTGAATACAGACATTTTCAGATCTCTCCAGAGATGTTCGATCGGAACCACCCCAGGACAATCACGGAGTGGTTCTGAAGCCAATCTTTTGAGATCTTGGCTGTGTGCTTTGGGTCTTTGTCCTGCTAAAAATTAACCTTCGCCCCAGCCTAAGGTCAAGAACGCTCTGGAGCAGGTTTTCATCCAGGATATCTCTATATATTGCTGCATTCATTTTTCCTTCTATCCTGACTAGTCTGCCAGTTCCTGCTGCTGAAAGACATCCCCACAGCATGATGCTGCCACCACCATCCTTCACTGTAGGGATGGTATTGGCCTGGTGATCAGCAGTGCCTGGTTTCCTCCAAACATGGCACCTGGCATTCACACCAAAGAGTTCAATCTTTGTCTCATCAGACCAGAGAAATTTTGTTTCTCATGGTCTGAGAGTCATTCAGGTGCTTTTTGGCAAATTCCAGACGGGCTTCCATGTTCCTTTTACTAAGGAGTGGCTTTCGTCTGGCCACTCTACCATACAGGCCTGATTGGTGGATTGCTGCAGAGATGCTTGTCCTTCTGGAAGGCTCTCCTCTCTCCACAGAGGAACGCTGGAGCTCTGACAGAGTGACCATCGGGTTCTTGGTCACCTCCCTAAATAAGGCCCTTTTTCCCCGATCGCTCAGTTTAGAAGGCCGGCCGGCTCTAGCAAGAGTCCTGGTGGTTCCAAATGTCTTCCATTTACGAATAATGGAGGCCAGTGTGCTCATTGGGACCTTCAAAGCAGTAGAATTTTTTCTGTATCCTTCCCCAGATTTGTGCCTCAAGACAATCCTGTCTCGCAGGTCTAAAGACAGTTCTTTTGACTTCATGCTTGGTGTTTGTGCTCTGACATGCACACTCAACTGTGGGACCTTATATAGACAGGTGTGTGCCTTTCCAAATCATGTCCAATCAACTGAATTTACTGCAGGTGGACTCCAATTAAGCTGTAGAAAGATCTCAAGGATGATCAGTGGAAAAAAGATGCACCTGAGCTCAATTTTGAGCTTCACGGCAAAGGCTGTGAATACTTATGTAAATGTGATTTCTTAGTTTTCTATTTTTAATGAATTCAAAAAAAGTAAAAAAAAAACTTTTTCACATTGTCATAATGGAGTATTTTGTGTAGAATTTTGAGATAAGAGATTAAATTAATACAATTTGGAATGAGGCTGTAACATAACAAAATGTGGAAAAAGTGAAGCACGGCGGCGCAGTGGTTAGCGCGTGTGCGGCACAGTTCTGAAGTCGTGGAAACCTCCTGAGTGGGTTCAAATCCAGCTCCCGGCCTTACTGTGCGGAGTTTGTATGTTCTCCTCGTGCTTGCATGGGTTTCCTCCGGGCACTCCGGTTTCCTCCCACATTCCAAAAACATGCATTTCAGGTGAATTGGCCGGTCCAAATTGTCCCTAGGTGTGACTGAGCGAGTGAGTTGTCTGTCCCCATGTGCCCTGCGATTGGCTGGCAACCAGTCCAGGGTGTCCCCTGCCCACTGCCCGATGATTGCTGGGATGGGCTCCAGCATCCCCGCGACCCTACTGAGGATAAGCGGTGCAGCTGATGAGATGAGATGAGATGAGATATATATACAGTGGAACCTCGGTTCTCGACCATAATCCGTTCCAGAACCCTGTTCGAAAACCGATTTGTTCGATCACCGAAAATTGTTTTTCCCATTAAAAGTAATGTAAAATCGTTTTAATCCGTTCCAACACCCTGAACGTTTACCATGAACGTAAACATGAAGCTAACCCAGGCTAATCGTACGTTCGTGTTAGCGTAATCTTCCGTACAAAAGATTATGCTAACATGAACGTGTAAAAATAAAAAAAATCAGGTCGTTTACACGTCATTTAGCACCCGTGTCTCCACAACAAGTGGCTTGCACTTCATTGGAAAGGGAGCTCCGTTCCACCACCCTGAATGTTTTACGTAAAGAAAGCTAACCCAGGCTAATCGTACGTTCGCGTTATCGTAATCTTCCATACGAAAGATTACACTAACATGAACGTGTAAAAATAAAAAAAGGGTAAAGAAAATAATTATGAATAGGATTTCTTACCTTTGTGGTGCTCAGCAGAAGCCATGCTGTATGTAAAGCAAGATCGGAAACTCGCACACCTTCTTCATATTTTGCTATTATTTCTTTCTTAAATGCAATAGTTGTACCACTTCTCTTCTTTTTTCACCTGTAGCAACTTTGCTGCTTGCACCGACCTTCTTCGAAGGCATAATTAGGGGCTAAAACACTTGGTACACCTATATTAAAAGCGAAAGCAAAACGAAACACGTCCGCACGTGATAACAGTTCCTTACGAGGGGTGGGGGCAATCTACACGATCAACACCCGTACGCCGCTCAGCATCGCACCCTAGTGTACCGGCGTTCGAACTCTGATTATTTGACCGAACAGCGAAGCAAGAATTTCTCGAAATTTTTGGTCGAGAACCAATTTGTTCGAACTGAGAGGCGTTCGAAAACCGAGGTTCCACTGAATATATATATATATATATATATATATATATATATATATATATATATATATATATATATATATATATATATATATATATATATATATATATATATATATATATATATATAGTAATCAATGAAATCTGACTCTTACGGAAGTCAGAAGAGTGCAAAGATGGCTGATCACCACCAGGTGCTCCATGGATTGTTATCGGGTTCCAGAAGCAACTCAAGCAGCGTCGGAGAGAAGGCAAGCGCTAGGCTAACAACTCTTCGAATCCACCGCTGCAGACCCTGAATCTTGCCAACGGCAGCTGAATGGTTAGTACGCCTGCGGCACAGATCTGAAATCATGCTATAAAATAACGTTTTTATTATTAAGTCAGTAATATTTTTTCATATGTTCCAGAACTAATTGCCATATACAATAAAATGTAATGTGCGCATGTAGTTGCAAGGAAGAAAATTTGCTCAGGCTTAGGTTATTTTATTTTTTCTTCATGGATTGTCGAGGTGCCGGATTACACTCTGTAAAGGCAAGTATATATATATATTATATATATAATATATATATATAATATAAGTATATTAGGGTCGCGGGGGGGCTGGAGCCCATCCCAGCCATCTCCGGGCAGTGGGCAGGGGACACCCTGAACTGGTTGCCAGCCAATCGCAGGGCACACAGGGACAGACAACTCACTCGTTCATTCACACCTAGGGACAATTTGGACCAGCCAATTCACTTGAAATGCATGTTTTTGGAACGTGGGAGGAAACCGGGGTGCCCAGAGGAAACCCACGCAAGCATGGGGAGAACATACAAACTCCACACAGGAAGTCTGGAGCTGGATTTGAACCCACGCAGGAGGTTCCCATGACATGAACTGTGCCGCACAAGTGCTAACCACTGCGCCGCCGTGCTGCCCCTACATATATATATATATATATATATATATATATATATATATATATATATATATATATATATATATATATATATATATATATATATATATATATATATATATATATATATATATATATATATATATATATATATATATATATATATATATATATATATATATATTATATATATACATATATATATATACATACACACATACACACATACATACATACATACATACATACATACATACATACATACATACATACATACATACATACATACATACATACATACATACATACATACATACATACATACATATATATATATATATATATATATATATATATATATATATATATATATATATATATATATATATATATATATATATATATATATATATATATATATATATATATATATATATATATATATATATATATCATGACGGTCTCCCAGAAAAGAATAACGTTTGTGACTGTTTATAACAGTTACTGGAAGCCCCTTTATTGCTTTTTACCACTCATTCTGACATCTGGTATCAGGCAGCCAAGCCGATAGCCCCTGAAATGAGAATCATTCTTCCAAATATGTGTTCTTGCAACAAGCTGACAGGCTGGCGGCCTCTCGTGCCAGATAACTCATTGCAAACACTTGACGGGGCGTCACAAGCTGGAAATAAATGAGGAAACAATACATGCAAAGCAAATAAGATGAAGAGGTGCAAAAGCGCAGATGCCCGACAGCTCTTACGAGACGGGAATGATGTTATGAACAGCAAGAATGGCCGGCTAATTGGATTGCACACTTGTTTGCCAGCATGCTTTTCTTTCAAAACTGATCAGGTTTTGTTATGTCACAAGTGAAATAATTGAAATTATTTTGGCAGAAATAATCTAAACGAATAATAATCATATATGTTAATGAGGATCATTGTTTTTTTTTTTTTGTTTTTTTTTTTTTTTATGGGCATGAGATAAAGGTGGTTGAATCATCCAAATATTAATACTATTGGATTAATACTATTCTCTAGGGATCGAAACTGTCTTCCTATCTTAACTATCACACCAATAATGTGTTTACTAAGTCGGAATATTGCGCATATCCTATTTTCTGAACATTATGGCACACATGATTATAAGGCGCACCATTGAGAATGTGTTCTGATGAAAGGTGTTTTCCTAAATAAGACACAGCAGTATAACTGCACTAAGAGGGGCTTTTGCATTAAAAGAAACATCAGAAACTAATGAAAAATGTATTTCATGAAACATAAACATAAATCAAAGGAAATCATGGTTTCACAGCTAAAATGGATTGATTCAGTCATAAATGGTTATCGTATTGGAAGCATGTACCTGTAATTATGCAATCCAATTGTATTTACCCTGTGTAGAGCAAATAAGCCCAGCACAAAAATGACTCGCACCTTATTTGTTTCAAATAACTCACTTTGGAATGGATGAAGCGACGGCGTCCCCTCTTTTTCAAAAGCTGAACATGCGTCTTATAATACACTGCGCCTTATATATGGATCGATATTGAGTCGCAAGGTCTTCCAACTAAGGCAAGCAGCCGGCGACTAGATTTTCCCTAAAGGCGAAGTAGTCCACAGTCTATGCTGGGATATATATTCAATCATCCAGAAATTCCCAAGCAAAAAAATATTGATATTAAATATTTATCAAGCAATACTTCCTTGTATTTACTGGGGTGGAATCGATACAAAAATTCCACGTATTACCCACGGCCAAGCATGTGTCCTGCCCTTATTCTGAATTAGTGTTTTCGAGAAAAATATTCGCTTGTAAAGAAACAATACCTGTCCAAGGACAGGCACAAAAGCTATCCGTGTGAAAGCACTGTGTCCACTGAAGCATCATATTAGCAGGAGCTTGCATTAAATAGATATTGACACGACAGGCCTGCTGCCGGTCAGCTCAAACAAAACATGCCGGAGCGCCTAGTGAAGCTGAACAAGGTCGCCTGCAACTCTCACAATGGGTATCGTTTAGAGCCTTAAGATGCCAATGACAAGAAACCTTCACTGAATAGATTTTGAAAGCACTCTCGGTAAAAGACGGGAGTGTTTTTTCTTCATTCATTAAACAGGGTTTAGAGGCCAAAATTCCCATTTACTGAAAGATATTGGTTCACTAATTTTAAAAGGCTAAAATCTGTAAACAGATTAATGTGTGACAAGTTTTTGTTGCATGAATAAGAATTTTTTTTTTCTTGTTTTCCTTTAATCAACAGCATGCCATTAGATTATATAAAATATTCAAACAAAGGAATGATGAATTAAATTTCGTACAAAGTCGAGGCCATTTAGACCACAGCCACTAGTTCTAGGTTTAAACACAATCATGTAAAGTTGCATGTCATTCGGAGACTGACTTTACCTTTGTTACTTGACTTAACTTTACTGTATATCACAAAAGTGAATACCATTAGCCCTTCTAAAAAAGCCTGCAACAGTTTCAGGAAGGAGGGGATCACTCTCTGCTCCAATTTTTTTTCACAGTATATGCTTAAATTGGTGATTCCATTAATAAAGTGCGACTCCGCAATTCCAGTTGCACTGATGCAGCCCTAAACCATGACATTCCCAACACCATGCTTGACTTTAAGCACGACACAAACATTTGAACATCTTAACTGGTTGCCACCACGTATGCTTCACGCAATCTGAGCTCAAAAAATGTATCTTTGTCTCATTAGACAAGAGTATATGTTTTTTTTGTGTAATATTAAAGCACTAGATGTTGCTGTATTCTGTTGTGCAACCGAAAATGAGTGCAGGAAAGAACAAGGTAGAGACTAAGGAGAATCAAAGTGACCAAATTGCAGCATTTTGGGGGGGATTTTTTTTTGTCCAGCCATTCATTCAAGTTTTTGGGTTTTGGGGCTACTATTTCCAGCGACATGGCGGACAATCTTGTCAGATTCCTCAAAGTGAGCCTCATGTTATGTAAAATATATTCAACCTACATGCATTTAAAATAAATGCACGTTTATATAATAGTTCATGTATGTTTGCTTATTTTTAAAATCAATGTTGTTGATTTTTTTTTTTTAATGAAGCTTTTTTACAATTACGAGGCACTATTTCATTTTACTTTTTACAATACGAAATACATAAAATACTTATTGTGATTTGATTTTATTTTTTTTAAAACAAGCAATAACACGTACTTAAGATAATAAAAAAGTATTTCATTTTAGTTTTACTGATGTCTTTGCCAAATTAAAACGTTGACTTTAAAAAATATATCTTATATGCTTATTAAAAAAAAAAAACTTTACCAACCCAATAATTTAGCAAATATAAAGTAATTTTACTTTTTTAGATTTAAATATTCTTAGAATTATTTGAGTAAAATAGAATAAATAATAGTTACAAAAATAATAATAATAGTTAAAGATGGGGTGCTTGGTTTGACGTGTCCTTTAAAAAGTAAAAATTAGATATTTCTCTTTTATGTATGTGTTAACAATGCCTCACTGAGTTTAGAGAGCCTTTGTAAAAAACAAAACAAAAAAAAACTCACCTTGCCGATCTGCGTTTATCTTACGTTTACCCTTGGTGTTTCGGCCACGGAGTGCATTACGCTGGAGGAAAGGGCGATTTAAAGTGATTTCACATTCATGCTTGCGGTCTTTTCTTCTGGGATGAAAACGGTGAAAGTAAGAAAAGGCTGTTTCAAATGCAGTCCAAATGCCAACCCAAACCCCCAAAAAGATAAAAAATGAAGAGTATATTCAAAGAATTCTCATGCTTGCACGGGCAACAAAAGAAGCTTGCAATGATGATTTCAGCCAAAAGATGGCATCTGCGGTAGAATATTGTGAAGTTACAGCCACCACCTTTAAGTGAAACGAAAAATCTACGTCAGATTAGTTTACTTACTTTACAGTGAACTTAAACTTGTTATTTACCTGGTATTCAATTTACCTTTTGTTCTTTACTGAAGCAACCTTGTTGTGTACCACAAAAACATTGTGTTGGATGTTGTGTCAGGCCTGTTTCGGCATTATTTCAAGCATAAAAATCAAATTGATCAATGACATATCCCACGTAAGATCAAATCACAAATAAACAAACCCCGAGACGTTTTTAAAAAAAGACACACAGACAAAAACAATGATAACAACAGATCATCCCAATAAATCTTAAGATTTCATTCTTCATCACATAAAAATATCAGAAATGTTTGAAGTAGGTTGAGACGACCGACGTAAACAGTAATCATCAAGAGCACTGCGGAGCACTCTGACAAGAAAATATCAGTCTGTCAATTGTTTGGATTTGGGGAAAAAAAGGATTGGTAAAGTGTGTGACAGTTGCCTCGCTGTCATAGAAACAAAGCAAATTGGTTGGCCCCCTCTGCAGTTCTGACAGCGTTCACCTTTACACTTTGCCTTTCCACAAACATTTGTAACTGGCGCGCTTTCTTTGCGGTTCATCTGCAACAATGTTAGTAAGGTCGGAGTGCACGCGGAGGCATTACTCATTCTTTGCTCTTGCTTATTCGGAGGTTGAAGTCAGGTCTCTGTTCACACTGCAGGCCAGAAAAGAAGGTGTAAAGTCATTTTTGTTTTTTTTCTTTTTTTTTGTCTGACTCCTTTTGATGTTAATAAAATACATTTTCCTCTCAAAATTCCACGGGTACAACTAGCAGTACATCACATTTTTAAAAAGACATATAAAATTGTGTAACAAAATAACGTAGGATGTGATTATACCGCTATACAAATAAACATGACTTGGTATACTACTTATACATATTGTTCTCATATATGATTACATAATATAAATACAAATTGTTCACAACATACTGCAAATTCTCTTCTGCTGTACATATTTGTCCTAAATACACTTGAACGGATCAATTGAAATACAGTATACTTCTCTGATTTTGAATGTTTCCCTTCAAACGTGGGGGTCTCAAAGAAAGATTGCCTTTTGTCAGGTGATAGAGACCTATGGTAACTTGCTTAACCGAACCCCCTATAAAAACAAATAAAGAAATAGAATAAAATAAGTGTTACTTGTATGTAATATTAGTAGATATGATTGGTCAGCACATTCGCCTATGACACAAAATGTCCCCAGTTGCAGACCGAGTGGAAAGATATGCTGGCCGGAAGATGAATGGGCTCCACCAGGCTGTATTTTCCCTAGACACACCATGGGAAATGGTGCCCCTATGACCCAAGTGGTTAAGGAATCCAACCAACCATAAAAATATATGCATGTAATGGAAAAATGAATGTTTATTTAAGATTCAGATTCAAGATTCAAACTGTTTATTGTCATTAGCACAGCAAAGAACCACAACTCCCTGCACAATGAAATCATTACTTTGCTGTCCACACAGTTGCCTGCATGATAAATCTAAGAAACTACATACATGAATACATAAAATAGAACGAATATCAAAAAGATAAAAATACAAGATTGAGAAGGTAAAGTGGAGGTAATAGGCATGTGCAGAGGGGGGAGGACACAGTGGATAAAAATTAAAATTAGTTTTAAATCCTCCTGTTACGAGGATTGTTGTGCCCCTTGACATTGTTGCTTTAATTACGGCTTATCCTCAATAATTACCCAGATGATCAGCTGGTTACGGTCATATTGCTTAGCGATGGTCCGAATATGTGCGCCTTATTTGTATTTCTTGATTATCTCCGAGCTAGTTGATTATCTCAAGCTTTGTTTCCATTGTTGCCATCTTCTGCGTTTAGCATCACTGCAAGTCTGGGACACTTAGCTAAACAAATTAGTTTGTTACGCAAGATTCTGAACTGAACAAAGTGAGAAAAAAGGAGCACTGTGGGAGGGAGTTCCGCCAATAGCATTATGGCATGTTCATCAAGCGTTGATTCAAAAAATTGCAGACCATTATTTTATACGAAACCCAAAAATAGCAGACAGTTATCTTAAGGCACACAACTACCACAACAATACGCACAAAAACAGCAGGTTAGAACTTAGTAATTTTTGGGCAATAACAATATTTTTGTTTGTTGATGTTGTATGGTTTGGAAATAACCATAACAAAGGGCTGATAAAAAAAACCTATTCAGCATCATAACATGATAATATCGTAAGCTAGGGATGCTGTAACAGCCTTTGCTACTGGTCTTGGTATGAACAGTTGAATAAGAACATGCATACGTACATGTATGATTTGAATAGTAGTTGTCACATTAGCGGGTCATTTTGCTAATTTTAAGGATTTTAAGGATTATTTTTGTAAAAATTATCCTTAAACAAACCTATAGCTGATAATTTTACGACTACGCATACACTCCATGAATTCATTTAGGAGCATTATAACAGATAAAGCAGGTAACTAAGCCAGTTTTTTACTTTTTTTGGTAAGTTTCGTAATTATCAAAACGGCCAAAAATTTAGCTCACTTCAAATTAATAAGTAATACGATTAAATAGATACAAGAAAATACTTTTTGAAGATCATATTGAAAATTTAATTGAGTATTTTTTTCAACTTTGGTAATTGCCTAACCTCAAAAATATTTTACTAATTTTTAGAGATATAAGAAAGAACTTGAGTGAAAATTATGATTAACACACATATATATATATATATATATATATATATATATATATATATATATATATATATATATGAATTTGAGTTGCAATAAATATGAAATAAATATCACAGAGACATTTTTACGATCATTCAATTCGTTGAATTTTGTCTGAACTGTAATTGCGCGTCAAGTGTTTGAAAGGAACAACTAAACGGGACAAAAACAAGTTGTTGAGTAACCTGGCGAGGCAATTATAATTGACCTTCCACTGCTGCAAAGTGCCAAAATTGCAATGAAGCTTTTCACAGTTTCTACCTGTGGGCTACCCGTTGAGGACGTAGCCTTGGTGTAGCCTTCTTGCCGGGAGCTTTGAACTGAAGGCTCGCTCCTTCCCTCCTGACAGCCCATTCGGCTACAATGAGGAGAAATGTGCCTTACCTTGGCAAATCATCAACAGCGCACCCCGACACTCGGCTTCACTTTGTGGGCCTTGCAGCCCTTGCATGTCGCAATCATTCTTCTATTAAAGTCGAGTCAAGTCCCATTTATTTGTATAGCTCTTAATCACAAAATGTCTGAAAGGACTGCCCAGGTTACAATTACACCATCCGCCAAAACAACATGTGCGCAAGGAAGAACTTAAAAACTTGCGTTGTTATTTCACAACACAGACAAAACATGTTGAGATCGGAAACATGGCAACCCCGACAAGTTTAACTTAAAGGGACAGTGTGAATTATGGCTGTAAGTCTCTAAGGAAACTCATTCAAAATCTACTGTCACAGTTAAGACCCTCCATGATGATAACCATCAGAACAAACTCTAACGACCAAAAATGCCAGCCAAGTACTTGATTGGGTGAGCAGTAAGGGGTGGGCGGAACCCTGCACACATAGCACACTCTGGTAATAACTGTACATCCGTGTCCTTCAAATTTATTCTATTTTGTGCATAGTTTCAAAAAATGTTTGCTCCTCCCTTGTTTTGAAACTATTGTTTATGAGAATATGACCTCAACAATCTTAAGTCACTGTGAGGGAGGGACACATTTTAAGTGGTAAATTTGTTGATGTGGGACATAGGCTCTGGAATTGTTATTATTTCATTGATTTTATCAAATGTTTAAGATGTCAAACATGGTTTTGTTGAGTTTTATCTTGAAATATATGGTGTGGCTCTGACTTGGCTCCCCCCAAAATATATATCTATATACACACTTTTGCTTTCATGGTCCCCAAAAAGGTTCCCACCCTTGCAAAAGGAGACTGCCAAGTGGACCTGTCATGAGTTGAGAAATTGAATGTCTGGTACGATACAGTGCACAAGAATCAGTGAACCCAGGAGCGACTTGTATTGTTTAGGAGTTTGTGCCCAGAAGGTGGTTGAAAAGAAGCGTGTGGTCTGTTGGAGTTAAGCTGCAGTCATTGAAACCCCAGCATATCATACGGTAATTAAACGGTAGGGGTGGGCAGATTGATTTAAATATCTAAAATGTATTCAAAGCAAGTTCTTGTATTGGCTCGATACTAATTTCCTGTGATCGATACTTCACCCTTCTACTAATTTCCTCAAAGTGATGCTTCTATATGTAAATAGTGCAGTCCTTCTTTTTTCTCGCCAACTGCCTTCGACCACTCCCTAAGTGTATTTCACTGTGTGAATGACAAGCACAATTCTCCCTACCTGGCCTGCTGCTGCATCTTGCCTGCCAGGCAGAAGGAGGGCCAAATCTCAGTGTCTATCCTTGTCAGAAGCCAAACAGAAAATAACAATGCCAGGCGTCATTTGTGTGGGAAAGTGGTTTGCTGCTTTGACTAATTTACATAAACAGAAGAAAAAAGTTTACAATCCAGAGAGCAGCGTCCATCCATCAATGCATTATCTGCACCGCCTATCCTCAGTAGGGTCACGGGGGTGCTGGAGCCCATCCCAGGTATCTTCGGGCAGCGGACACCCTGAACTGGTTGCCAGCCAGTCGCAGAGCACACAGAGACGGACATCCCCCTCGCTCATTCACACCGAGGAACGATTTGGACCAGCCATTTAATATGACATGCATCTTTTTGGAATGTGGGAGGAAACTGGAGTGCCCAGAGGAAACCCACGCAAGCACGGGGAGAACAGGCAAACTCCATACTGGAAGGTTTGATCCCATGACCTCAGAACTGTGCTGCACTCGTGCTAACTACCCACTGCGCTGCCGTGCTGAGAGAGCATCGTGTTGCAAAATAATTGTAAATATGTCACTCTTCATGAACAAAAACCTGTAAATCAGGGTTGTTTCTCACATTACATTTTTGGGTTTTGACCCTCTTGACTTTTGCTCGGTAACAATTCTTGTAGTACAAGTATTTATTTTATTAATACTGATAAAGGTTTTTTGCATTGTATTGTTTACACTGCTTGCACTCTCTGACTTTATTTTCATAATATTATGCAATGGAAGATATAATTGGCATGATGGCATTATTCAATGATCATGCCAAGTCCAAGCAAAGATTTTCGGTATCGGATGGGTATCGCTCGATAGTACCATGTATTTCCTTGGATTCGATCAATACAAAAATTTCCAGTATCACCCACCCCGAGTAAACAGCACAAATGTTTACTTGGCAATAAGTACCCGGTTGCCATTTGGCTTTGATGCGCAATTGCCCCCTTTCACCCAGCCTGGCGCACCCTCGTACCTTTTTCTTCCAGTCAGCCAGGACGAGCGGGGTACGGGAATCAGTCAGACGAAACTGATGTGGACACGAGGTGGAGGATCCACTTACGGCTCGTCTCGCCCGAGCTCCCCCGGACTGCAGGCCGCACTCCGACACGGTTCCGTGCCTCCGCCAGACAGCTCTATATCCCAAATACCGCCGAGGTGTTCAGGAGCCACTAAACACTCCCAAACGACCTTATCAATTGTTTGATTATTCCAGCGTGGTAGGCCGTGTTGGTCGACGAGGCTGCCCGACGCATTTCCCGCTCGGATTAAGGGTGAATCCGGCTGGCCCCCCATGGGGCTCGCTGCAGTGTAATTATGCCAGTCAGTCGTTTGCCTGACTCGTAACTAAGGGAACAAGGGATGCTTTGATCGGGACTTGTAAGGTTACCTTGATTTTTTTTTTTTTTTTTTTTAAGGTCATTCTTTTATCCGTGTTCCTCGTTTGTTCGCGGCTGTATGTTTTGAGTACCTTCTGTTTGGAGTCGATGAATAATTATTGCTGCAGTAGAATTGTGATGAGAGTAATTTACACTAACCTGTGCATGCAGTGTGAGGCTTACACACAACAGCAAAACATTGCAAAGATTCAATCTTGGGAAGCTTGTAATACTTTGTGTGGCTGCATCGTTTGAGGTGCCCTTATGCTTATTTTTTTACTGTGCCTATTTCCTTTTGTCTTACGTTTAACAAAGCTCTTCGGGCTACA
The DNA here is from genome assembly GCF_059441175.1 of Urocampus carinirostris. Taxonomy (NCBI): domain Eukaryota; kingdom Metazoa; phylum Chordata; class Actinopteri; order Syngnathiformes; family Syngnathidae; genus Urocampus; species Urocampus carinirostris. Next base: position 14,138,177 of record NC_142360.1, on the reverse strand, counting down.
ACATTGAAGGTAGAAGGAATGGGGGGTATTGTGGAGTAGTTGGTAGTTTTATATATATATATATATATATATATATATATATATATATATATATATATATATATATATATATATATATATATATATATATATATATATATATATATATATATATATATATGTGAAAAAATGTTCTGTAAGTGTTGCTTATCATCGCTTGGGAGGCTAGGGAGAATCCCTGCAGTTTACTGCCGGTAGCCACGGTACATCCTGAAGCTGAAAGGATTTTGAGGTCAAACACAAGGGATATATTTAGGACCAAGAGGTGCCTGGGAAAGATGAGCTACACAACTGAAAAGCAGTTTACAGTAAGATTGCAAACAAAGTTAAAGCCACACCACAGAAAAATGTGATACCAAGACTGCCAAGTGCATGCCTTTACTTTATTCTTTGACTTTATGTTGCTGTCAGATGAAAAAAAGTCATTATGAGGTGGCTGTCATAAGTAATCTCCCGCATGGTGAAATAAAACACAATGTCAGTATATTTCTGTTGCATACAACACTGAAAAAATGTTAGCCTTGTATGAATTTTGCAGCCCATAGTATCGACCAGTACCGATATTGATGCGATAAGAGAACAGCTGGTTATTTTTACACTTTCAGTTTTTTCGGCCCAGAAGCCACCTATGGCCCTCGTACCCAGGCATGCCTACTGAAAATGGTAACAATTTAATCATGATATATATACACACACACACACATATATATATATATATATATATATATATATATATATATATATATATATATATATATATATATATATATATATATATATATATATATATATATATATATATGTGCGGCACAGTTCATGTCATGGGAACCTCCTGCATGGGTTCCAATCCAGCTCCAGACATCCTGTGCGGAGTTTGTATGTTCTCCCCGTGCTTGTGTGGGTTTCCTCCGGGCACTCCGGTTTCCTCCCACATTCCAAAAACATGCATTTCAGGTGAATTGGCCGGTCCAAAATGTCCCTACGTGTGAATGAGCGAGTGAGTTGTCTGTCCCTGTGTGCCCTGCGATTGGCTGGCAACCAGTTCAGGGTGTCCCCTGCCCACTGCCCGATGATTGCTAGGATGGGCTCCAGCACCCCCGCGACGCTACTGAGGATAAGCGGTGCAGCTAATGAGATGAGATATATATACAGTGGAACCTCGGTTCTCGACCATAATCCGTTCCAGAACCCTGTTCGAAAAACGATTTGGTCGATCACCGAAAATCGTTTTTCCCATTTAAAGTAATGTAAAATCGTTTTAATCCATTCCAACACCCTGAACGTTTACCATGAACGTGAACATGAAGCTAACCCAGGCTAATCGTACGTTCGTGTTAGCGTAATCTTCCGTACGAAAGATTATGCTAACATGAACGTGTAAAAATAAAAAAATCAGGTCGTTTACACGTCATTTAGCACCCGGGTCTCCACAACAAGTGGCTAGCACTTCATTGGAAAGGGAGCTCCATTCCACCACCCTGAATGTTTTACGTAAAGAAAGCTAACCCAGGCTAATCGTACGTTCGCGTTATCGTAATCTTCCATACGAAAGATTACACTAACATGAACGTGCAAAAATAAAAAAAGGGTAAAGAAAATAATTATGAATAGGATTTCTTACCTTTGTGGTGCTCAGCAGAAGCCATGCTGTATGTAAAGCAAGATCGGAAACTCGCACACCTTCTTCATATTTTGCTATTATTTCTTTCTTAAATGCAATAGTTGTACCACTTCTCTTCTTTTTTCACCCGTAGCAACTTTGCTGCTTGCACCGACCTTCTTCGAAGGCATAATTAGGGGCTAAAACACTTGGTACACCTATATTAAAAGCGAAAGCAAAACGAATCACGTCCGCACGTGATAACAGTTCCTTACGAGGGGTGGGGGCAATCTACACGATCAACACCCGTACGCCGCTCAGCATCGCACCCTAGCGTACCGGCGTTCGAACTCCGATTATTTGACCGAACTGCGAAGCAAGAATTTCTCGAAATTTTTGGTCGAGAACCGATTTGTTCGAACTGAGAGGCGTTCGAAAACCGAGGTCACACTGAATATATATATATATATATATATATATATATATATATATATATATATATATATATATATATATATATATATATATATATATATATATATATATATATATATAGTAAAGTAATCAATGAAATCTGACTCTTACGGAGGTCAGAAGAGTGCAAAGATGGCTGATCACCACCAGGTGCTCCATGGATTTTTATCGGGTTCCAGAAGCGACTCAAGCAGCGTTGGAGAGAAGGCAAGCGCTAGGCTAACAACTCTTCGAATCCACCGCTGCAGACCCTGAATCTTGCCAACGGCAGCTGAATGGTTAGTACGTCTGCGGCACAGTTCTGAAGTCATGCTATAAAATAACGTTTTTATTATTAAGTCAGTAATATTTTTTCATATGTTCCAGAACTAATTGCCATATACAATAAAATGTAATGTGCGCATGTAGTTGCAAGGAAGAAAATTTGCTCAGGCTTAGGTTAATTCATTTTTTCTTCATGGATTGTCGAGGTGCCGGATTACACTCTGTAAAGGCAAGTACAAAAAAATTAAATACTCTACATTAATCAATATTTTTTCCTCTATGGCCCTATGCAAAATATTTTAACACATTGCGGCCCACAACTCAAAATGTTTGCCCACTCCACCGCTAGTATTTTGTGTCGATGCACAAACCAAAAGGTTAACACATTCACACTTAAGGTTGTCTAGAATGGCCTATTTACGCTGAAGGATTTTATATTTTATTTATTTGACTATAAGGGATTTTGTACGGTTTTATACAGGTTGTATTTGTTGAGTGCAATGAAGATTTTTCACAGAGAAGGCTTGAGGTCAATGCGGCCTCGACAGAGAGGGATGTTTACAGAAAACAGCGAGAACGGGGACAAGGGCTGACGCCGGAGGAGCATCCGTGACGCGGGAAAAGCAGACATTATTTAGAGAAGTTGTTCTGATAAGCTTTGTTGTTGTGAGTTTTTTAGACGTGGCGGCGCCTTTTGGCGAGGAGGTGGTGAATCTGGCACCTGACCCGCCCCATGGGAGGAGTCAGCACGCCCCATGGGAGGGGCCTTTGCGACGCACCGGTCAGAAGAGGTGGCGACTAGGTGGGCGCCACGTGGGGAGTTCCCGGCCTGCCCATGGGGGAAGAGCCAACGCCCCAGTTTGTGAAAAGAATTTCAGAAGACAGAAGACGGAAGAAGAGATGGGAGAAAGATCGTTTGAGGGAGGCTCGACGGAGACTAATTAGACTAATTCTACAATAATTTGGTGAATTTGATGGAATTCACTTAGTTAAATACATTAAGAAAATCTGCCCCTGTGTGTAAATGCCGGCCTCTTGTCAATGTTTTCCCTAAATTAAGAAAAGAGCATGCATTGTTGGTAGAATTAAGGTTATTTTTGATTAATGGAGTCAGGTAACTAATTCGAAGAATTTGGTAAACGCTACATTTGTAAGTTTTTTCCCCAACAACGACAACATTCGAAATTTTTGATGGAGATAGATGGATGAATGGATATATCAGAATGTAATACACCTACAAACAGCTTAGAAGAAGACACTATCAACAAAACAAAATGCAGGGACTAGAATATCTGCAACAAGTAGATACCGTTTTTCTCACAGCACAGTGTGAGCAGGCTCAGTGGAAACAAAGCAAATGCAAAACACACACCATAACCTCCAACTACCCGTTTTATATAGGTACCACTCATCCTCATTAGAGGTGCAGGTGAGCTGAAGCCTTCCACAGACCCGTTGATGCGATTAAAGAAATACTCTCTTTTGGGAGCGCACCTTCGTCTTTGACGAAAACCCACAAGAAGATGCAGGCGCTTATTAGCATACAAATCCTTTCAATATGTGAGCTTTGTTGAAATTGACTCTTGGATTGCAAGACCAAGTCTGAACTCCTCTTCAAGTGCCGTGTACGGATATTTACTATTTGTGAATAGGTCTCACAGCATCTATCCAGGATCATTGTTTTTCATTGGATTTAAGTGAGCTTTTGACAGTTTTTCTGTAACGAAAAAATGAAAACAATTACCCTATTTTTCAGGTTGTTTTTTCATCGTCAATAAACAAAATAATACAAAATAAGCATAGGGCTTCAAAATAGACTTTTGTGGTAGATTGGCAGAGAAAGAAAGCAATAAATAAACTGTAGCATATAATAAAAACTTTTATTAGCTTAACATATAAATAAAGTCGATGCGCTGCTCCTTTGAGATACAAGCATGTAATTCTAGATATGAAAACTGTAACAAGAAAAACAAACTACTGGATGCTGTTAGCATGCTAATATGATCACAAACACTATTGTTTGGTGCTGAAGAGTGTACCAAAATCAAAATCCTTGGTCCCACTATCCTCTTTTGCCATGAGGCAAGAGAATTGCGTCCCTCACCCTAGAGATGCTCAGCACAGTAATATAGTTCATACTATTTATTTTATAATAATCATGGTTTAATGAAAAGGTTGGTAATGAAGTTTGGAAGAGTGTGTGATAGACGTAAGTTATGTGTGAATGTTTGGAAGACTAAGGTGATGAAGTGTACATGTGATGGAGTGGGAAAAGCTTTGGAAATAAGGTTGACTGAACAGGTGCTGGAAGAAGTTGAAAGCTTTAGGTACTTGGGTTGTGATGTGGCTGCAGTTGGTGGAATGGAGTGTGAGGTGTTTCACAGAGTGATTCAAGAAAGCAAGGTTTTGGGTGCCCTGGGGAGAGTGATGAGTAACAAGAGAGTATATATGTTGAGAGAGGACTGTATGAGCGTGTAATTGTGCCGACTGTGATGTATGGTGGAGAGACTTGGAGCCTGAATGCAGATTTGAGAAAGAAATTAATTTTTTTTTAAATGAAGTGTTTGAGGAGTATGTTAGGAGTAACAAGATTGGATAGATTGAGAAATGAAGTTGTGACAGGTAGAACTGGAGTAGTAGCAGTAGCAGTAGCAGAACACCATCATCCCACAACATCTGGTAGACAAAATGAGACTCCTGGGTTTCAACACCCCCCTGCGGAACTGGCTGCTGGACTTCCTCTGTGACAGACCCCAATCAGTGCGGATAGGTCAGAACAGTTCAGATGTCATCTACCTCAGCACGGGCTCCCCCCAAGGCTGCGTCCTAAGCCCCTTGCTGTTCACCTTGATGACACACGACTGCGTCCCTAGGTCCGCCACAAACCACATCGTGAAGTATGCTGACGACACAACAGTGGTGGGCCTCATCAGGGATGACAACGACCTAGCCTACAGAGAGGAGGTGGAGCAGTTGGTGGGCTGGTGCAGGGACAACAGCCTGGTCCTGAATGTTGACAAAACTAAAGAGATCATTGTCGACTTTAGGAAAAACCAGCCCAACCATGCCCCACTTTGCATCAACAACAAGGCTGTGGAGGTTGTCAGCAGTATCAAGTTCCTAGGGGTGCACATTACAAACAAACTCACCTGGTCCGTGAACACTGCATCACTGGTTAAGAGGGCACAGCAGCGCCTGTACTTCCTGCGGAGGATGAGGAGAGCCCACCTGCCCCCACCCTCCCTCATCACATTCTACAGGGGCACCATAGAGAGTATCCTGACCAGCTGTATCTCTGTGTGGTGTGGAGGCTGCAGCGCTACCGACTGGGGTAGTGTGAGGAGGGTAACGAGGACAGCAGAGAAAATAATCGGGACTACACTTCCCTCCATTCAGGACATTGGCCAGAAGCGCTGCCTATCCCATGCTAAGAACATTACCGGGGACCCCTCTCACCCCCATCATGGACTGTTCACTCTGCTAGCCTCTGGGAAGAGGTTCTGCAGTGTGCGGTGCAGGACCACCAGGCTCCGCAATAGTCTAGTCCCCCTGGCCATTAGACTGTTAAATGGTCAATCTAACATATAGTTAACTTAAATCTAAACGGCTGCTAATCTGACTTTTTCCACTACTGGCAGTTTTTTATAGCTTGCCACTCATTGCACATTGCTCTCTGCACTATGGTAATTACAGCGTTATTGTTACAGTGTTAATGTTACTGTGTACCTGACTTGTTAACCTGACTGCCCATTTTGCACATCTGGTTAGCTACTCTTCTTGCACTATCGGCACTATGGTAAAATACTATACGTAGCCAAAATACAATACAACTTTATTTATATCTGTACATTCAAGGAAACTGTGGGGGTCAGATGCATCGACATTTCGTTCTGTATACACGTGTACTAGAATGACAATAAAGTAGATCTGAATCTGAATCTGAATCTGAACTGAGCAAGCATGTACTTGGATGTTTGGACGTGTTCTAAGGCATGGGCAGGGCACCAGAAGAATGTGTTGTGTCACCCAGACCCGAGTGACATGACCACTTTCTTGTGTCCCGTTTCATCTGGAGGGACGAAAGCATGACCAACTTGAGTGCCAAGGTGCTTAACTTGATTGGGCGTTTTGGCATTTCGGTTGGCCATGGTCAATTTTTTTTGTGTTTTTTGCTACTTTTTCCTTTTTTTATTGTCTGTATGTGTTTGTCTTGCTGCCGGTCACCCCTCGCGAGGCATATGACCAGGGTGGATAAATAGATAGTAAGATAATAAAAAGATTCGGGGATTTTGAAAAAGAAAATCCCTAAAAATGTTGAAGTTAAATCAGAGAGAACTTTTACACTGAACATCATTGTAATATGTTTTAAAATTCTAAAGTTCCATGATGACAAGTGATCCGCTTAGCTGCACCAATGTTTGCAATGTTTTGTCTTTTTTTGTCGTCCAGGTGTTAGTAGTGAAGATTTATTATACACCTAACCTATCACTGACCTATTCTGTATATGCAAAACATTTGGTAAAATGATTGGTAGCTTATACTTTGGACATTTCTGAAAATGCCATCCCAGTGGCCTTGGGGATAGGGCGCCCGCTCCAAGACATGGAGGTCGCTGGTTTGAGCCTCAGCCCGGTTAAGACTTACAACATTTGTAGCTATTGCCTACTTGCTTTGCGCTTGGCATCAGGAATTGGAATTGGGGGGGTTAAATGAGAAGGCTTGGAAGCCACTCCTTTGTATGAATCTCCCAGAAAGAGTCAAGAATGTATGTTTGTTTTTGACTCCAGCCACGTCCCACTAGGGAGATATGGCTTCAGTATATGGATACACACATACATACATTTCTGAAAAACAGAATAAGGGACAAGTGCCTCACATCAGCGGCCACTGACCATAACGAATAGCCCCTTAATAACAAATATTGATTCGTGTCTTATTTTCATACTGTTTGATTTATCTGTTTAATACCACCTTGAACACAGTTTTGTAAAAATCTGGAAAAACAACGTCATTTATTGATATTTGGTCCTGTCTCTAAGGTTTTCAATGCTTATATGCCAAGTACTACTCTTTGTCTTCACTGACTCGTATGACAGCTTTACTCATTTGAAATTTTGACAGAAGAGCCCACCAAACACAAAGCTTGTCTGTTGTAAGGCTTCATCAACAAGTGCAACGCGTGAACCATCTCTGCCAGGCAATGGTGTCGTTTCTGCACATAGTTAGACAATGAATCCTTGCAGAGAACAAATCAATGTATTGTATTTTTGTGTACAATGCTTTCGGGTTAATTTATTTTAGGTTTTTAATTATTAGCCAGCTTGGCTACACATGCTTTATGTTGCAAGGTGTTGTCACTGCGGAATGGGCATTACTATTCGCTATAGGAGTGCCCAGGGCAATTTGTTTTTACTAATTTCCAAGCAGGGCCACAATTTAGGATTTATTTAAATGAGAAGAGCGTGCTTTTTCAGAAATGCAGTTGATAATAAGATGAAAAAAAAGGAATATAAAAGAACAATTCTCGTCTGTGTAATACTGATACCAGCCAATATTTCTAAGCGCAGTTAAATATGATTTATGTTCATTTTATCACTCAAAAAACACAATTCAAATCTACATGACTGTTATTATTGCCCGTAAGAGGAGCAAAAAGGGAGTACGGACATAAGGATTTCCAACAATACTACCAAATTTTCCGCACTATAAGGCGCTCCGGATTATACGACGTATCCCCGAAAAGTAGTAGTACTGTATGTCATATATTCTTTATATATATAAAGCACACTGGATTACAAATCACATGGAATTAAAATTGCAAGAGGTACCATATGCATATTTGTATAACCCTTGGCCATTTTTTACACTTCTGGTATGTATCAGTGCAAAGGTTGATCCGTCGAAAAACATTGTAAGCAACAGGAATCAAACCCGGGCGGCACCTGTGACAGTACCGAAACTTAACTACCACACCACTAGTGATACAGATCACATACAAAAAGTTATCAGATCTTATATTATATTCACACAATTTTTACTGTGTCAGAAACAAAAGTTCCGGAATGGAGACAACAGAAAGTTTTCCTCAAATATGTAAATAAACGCAAAAAAAGAACAACGAAGGAAACAATTCTGGTGTATCTGATAATTAATCTGACTTTGCAGTTATTTATACTTTTGAGGACAACTTTCTTTTTTAAAATGTTCTATCATCTGTTGTTGGCACCATGAGTAAAAATAGCGTGATAATAAGACGAAATATAATGCCTTTTCATATGTGATCTGTATTACTGGAGGTCTAGTAGTGGTTAAATTTTGGCGCTCTCGACTCTCCAACCCAAGTTTGATTACCGTTGCATTAAATGTGTAGTGTTTTTGGTCAATCAATGCACAAACGTGGTAGTATACCAGCAAATCATTGTGTAGTAACACACACATACAACTACGAAATTCATCTCCAACCGTATTTCGGTATTTTGGAGTTTTTAAGGTGAACCAAGTTATACAACCCATGTTCAGTTTCTGGCCAATTTAGGGTTTTTAGGTGTGTCTTATAGTCCTGAAAATGCAGTACGTGTCCTTCCCATGAATATGACAACAATTATCTGTTCCTAAAACATGCCTAAATCCTTAGCGCAGGAGTGCAGTTTTGTTTTATACTTGCTTCCCGTGAGGAAACAATGTGCATTTTATTTTAATATGTTGGATTTTACAAGCAGTAACAGTCCTACCCATGGGATGGATTCTAATTTAGTCAAGATTTAAACAGGTATTGTTAAATGCATTCATACACTCTATTTCATGCTTTATTATATTTTGTGGCGCAATCGTTATGGGTCTCTTGTGGCAATAAAGATTCACCGGTACGTGTTTTGTAAAGCAACACAATGAAGCAGTGCCGTCTGTAGAGTGCATTTCTTCTGTATTTTTTAAGTACTACAACTGGAGCTTTTTAGTTGTAAATGTTTGATTATCTTATGCCTACTATAAAACTGGAAGTTTTGGTTGTAACATTTAGCGGATGTGATGCCAACTTTTTTAAACAAATGTGTTTGAGAAATAGCCCATATTATAGAGAGTGTTTCCTTTTTACGCACACATTGTATTTGTTGCTCCCATAAGAAGCGAAGCCGACGTTGCGCATGTCACCAGTCAATCACGGGGCACACAGCAACTGGAATTATGATTATTGATTAGTTATAAATCCCACACTGGCTGCATGAAAATCGGTGCTGTGAACCATTGCACCATCATTGTTTTGGTTTGCCTGTCTAAATACAGCTATACAGATGTATACACTTACAAGATTTATAAAGTAGTTTAGATAGACGTTTAGATAAATAGATAGATAGGTTGGTCCGTCAAAATGGTTAGATATTTATTAGAAGTTTAGATCAATAGGTTGGTCTGTCCGTCGAAAGGTAGGTAAATAGATTTATATAGCACTTTTCAAGTCACTGAAAACATCCCAAAGCGCTTAGCAATGAGCTTCAGAATTACCCTTTCACAAACACTCAAACACACAGATAGCAAGCGACATGTCACTCGGATCAGGGTCACACAACACACTCTTTTGTTCAACAGCAGGGCCTGACAGCTTTCACTGGTTGGCCCCTGCCGCATCATACAGGTGCGCTGCCCATCCCTTAGAACGCGTCCAAACATCCCACTATCTTTTCATTAAACCTCTCCACTCATTCTATCACCAACAAGAGCTCTAGCTTCCACTACAATGAGACCTCTTTCCTGCAGTTTACTCATAACATCATCGATCCATGTCAATTGTGGCCTTCCTCTTAAAGAGAAAGAAGAAGAAGATACATTATCCAAAGAATATTATATTATGTCAGTCAGCAGGCGAACCCGAAATGACCCTAAAGTAATACTAACATTTAGAGCTCAGTCTTGAAATACTATATCTAATCACATGGGTTTGTGTTATATAACAGTTAGCTTCAAATGGACATGAATGGAACATTGTTGAATTAGTTGACATGAATCATTCACTTTTTATAAAATCAAAAACAAGACCAGTAGCAAAGTGTCCTCGAAAAGGGCTATGGTAGTCATTCTCATTTATATGTACATCAATAAAAACAAACACAACTTTAAAAAATAAGGTCGCTGATTAACATAGTAATAAAAAAAACATAACCTGAAAGCTTGGCAACTGCGGCTGGAGGCTGTCCAAATATGAATGGGAACCCCTGGAGCAATTACAGCGATCTATAGAAGGGTGATGACTGCCAGGAAATGAACTCAAGATCAATCTGAGCATTTATCAGCATATGAGAGAGTCAGTCCGGGTTCAAGGAGACTTCACTCATCTATTTGTCACTGAATGCCAAGTAGCTATGGACGGCCAATCACACTTCAGTCCTTGTCAGTCTTGGTAAATACCTTGCGCCTTCTCTCTTCCTTTAAGCTGGATCCACATGTGTTATTTCTTTAGCTGAATTTATTCCCCTCCTCTCTTTATTATTGTTATTATCATCACCTACAGTATTTGCTGAAGATTCACCACTACAAATGAGATCATGCAAATCTCCAAGGTCCAAATGATTGACAGTGACCTTGTTCGATGTGACTCAGTCCACATTTTACATTCTGAAATGGTATTATTAAAAATGACACTGGCGTCATTTTACTGAGCCGCATCTGTCATTCAAAAACGTGTAAGAATTTCAGCCATATTGGAAATCTACTGAGATGTACGATGCATGTATTTCACGTGAACATATTGATTCCATTAATTTAAAAGTATTGGGATGAATCCTGTCTTGTTTTAGAAATGTAGCTGATTCGGCCCACTCATTCGTGATAGTTTCCCAAAAGGCACAATTTTGTATGGCTTTAATTGATATATTGCCAACTATTATGCGACATAATGCACAAAATGAATTCAGAATTTCTTAAAAATGTACTGTAAAATGGGAATTCCAACTCCTTTTAGGCAAGCGGCTGTTTTAGCTAAAAATATCCTAAATTGAATTGATATATGTCAACATACGATGGAAAATTATACGTGAAATGACTTAATGATTAATTCAAAGCATCTATTATACAATTAGATTATAATGACATTAATTTTCTTTCACTATATTTTAACTCATTTACTATAAACTTTGAACTTTTTTATTCCAAGCGTCTTTAAAGTAAGTCAAAGCAAAAACCCTGAAAAACACCCCACACAACAAAATCTAATCTAAAAATAGTTCCTTTTTTAGCTTTTTTTATCCTAGAAGGAATTTTAAATTTATCACATAAAAGATCTAATCATGAAACACAAGATAGGAATGTGACCCTTTGTATTTGTCATGATCTCATTGGAGCTCAACAAAGGTCATACTGTACATTATCCTTGCCCTTCCTTAAAGCTAAAGCTGTATTTATTTTAAGTCATTGACGAGTACACTTTTCAAAATGTGTTCGGAAACCTCAGAGAAAAAAGAGCCATCTGGCTTTCTATTAAGGCAAAGTTGAACGTTTCATAGCCGTGGATTGTCAGAACTGGTTTGAAGTTGTCATGGTGATAAGACCTGACTAGTTGCTACAGTTTTCTCACCTCCTCTTCAAGTTATGAAATGCTTGGAAGTGTGTATTATGTATTGTTCGTAGTGGTAAAAATCTATTAATAAATAAAAAACAACATTAATTGAAATAATGAGCAAAAATCTACGAATTAGCATACAAACATTGGCATTTATTTTACATACACATACACCTCGCCTAAAGGGATCACATAATAGTCTGGCATCTTGTTGCAATTTGTACCCAAAAACCACTCTCTAATGTAATGAGAAGTAAAACGGTTTGGTCATTTTGAATCACTGTAGTATGTATGCTTACTTACAGCCGGATCTTAGGGTCAAAAAATACACACTGCCCCTTTAAAATGATTAGAGAAGACATCTTTGTCCGGTTTGCTGTCTATACGATTGGAAAATATAGATCCCAGCCGTATTAAATATAGTTTGTTGCAGAAATTTAGATTGGAATTTTGTCAGAATCAATTTACACTAATTAAACATTGATTCACATTCATTTGTGATCGTTTTTAATCTGTAATTTGTAAAAGTTTTAATCTATTCCAGACAGGTTTCAAAATTCGATTTTTCTGAAAGACATGCTCAGACTTCAGAATTAATGAATGCATGAATGACTTATGCTTGCTTTTTGTCACTGCCTGAGAAGCAACAGCAAGAAAACAATACCTGATTTAAATGTATAGGAAATGTTCATGAAATCAATGCTGTCGCTAACCTCTCAGGATTCTAATAGGGACGAGCGTGCCCTTTAAAGTCTTCGCTTAGCTGAGAAATATTTCAAGAAGACAGACATGGCAAGTGATAGTCTAAAAACTATTCTCATGCAAAAATATTGGTTAAGTGCTCAGTGCATTTGAAGATTGTTTTTCTTTTTTTTCTTTCAGGGTTATTGGTTATCCCTTGAAATGAAATGAAATGAAATGATCTGCATTTATATAGCGCTTTTCAAGTCAATGACTTCCCAAAGCGCTTTACAATGTGCTCCACATTTCCCCTTGCAGCCATGTAAGGCGCTAACCTGCTTATTGGGCGTATTAGGGGTTCAGTGTCTTACCCAAGGACACTTCGACATGTAACACGGACGAGCCGGGATTCGAACTGGGATCCCTTGATCCCAAGACGAGCGCTCTACATCCTGAGCTACTACCGCCCCAAAATAATTTCCTTTGTATTGTCATTCTTTGTAACAATGTACACAGAACGAAATGTTGATACACCTGACCCGTTGTAGCGAGCCGATGCAGCCGCAGCCAACAGAGGGCGCCGCCATTTTACCAATGTTATAAGTCTTAGGTATGACTCGGCCGAGGCGCGAACCAGCGACCTCCCAGTCTCAAAGCGGGCGCCCTACCATCTAGGCTACTGAGCTTCTGAAAATTACATAGATTTCAAATTCTTACATGGTTCTTTACAGTGATCTACGGTCAGGATTGTGTCTAGTGAGGCACAGTCAGATTTACAAAGAAATAAACCTATACCTCTTTCCCCATTTGATTGACAGGGCAAGAACAAATGTATAGTGTTGCTCTATTGTCTAACCTTAACTTATAACTAAAATGTATGCGTCGCTACTTTTGAATAAAAGCACCAATAGACAGCCTTTATTGTGAAAAATAGTCCATGCAACAAAATACAATTACTGAAGGGCTTTACTTTCTGTTAGCTCGCTAATACAATCCAAATTTCTATTGTTTGAGACTGAGGTGTTCACTAAATCAGAATCCTTAGACTTATCACGAGGTAAGAGAATTGCCTGCCTCACCCTGCATCTGCAGACATGTTGAACAGTAATCCGTTACATACTATTCATATTAATACAATGCATAATATAATGTAAATGGTCAACTATTTTGGAAAAGAAAACCCCAAAATTTGAACTTAAATGAAAATTAGCTTTAACACTGAATATAATATAGGGATTTAATATACTTTCACTTCTGTTTCCATGGTGACAGGTGAGGCACAGTCTTTCCTAACTGCAGGTCACTGGTTCACAACATTATGCAAATATGATGCAGAAATACGCTGACGATGCCATGCTATACAACCACTTATGATTTTAGACATTTTTCTTATTTGACCTGTTTCATACTCCTATTCCATCCTCAATTAATATGCCGTGAAAGTACAAACAATACATGCCATTATTACTCAGAAATTTGTCATGCTTCATGTTGGAGGAATTACGTCCTGATTATGCGCCTTGGCCCTGCAGGTTCAATAAGCTATTTGGGGAAAAGTCAAATGTGTGTTTTCTTTTTTTTTTTTCTCCAGTCGGCTCACGGATCCCCCTCGGATGGGTCTGGCCTTGATGCGGCGAGGGGGCTTGCGTGTTCCAGTGACCCTGGAGAGCGATACCGTCGGGAGCTTGCTCCTGGTAGGGTCACCCATGGCGGGCCGGTCTCCGGGGTAGGTTCCAGACAAACAAAGACCCCAGCGTGTCGGTACGCTGTGAGGTGGCAGCCCCACCAACCGACTATCCTGCGGAGGGCTAACAACTCACCCAGGAGAAACACACTTTGTTACGAAACTGACCAGAGAAAGCCGGACTGACCAACACGGTAACGGACCCCAGCCTGCCCCCGACCAACGAGTACGGATCGATCTTCGTCATAAGACCCGTGTCGCCACCTGGAATGTCCAGACACTCCTTCGCCCCGGAGCTGCCACCCTGCTGTCCCGAGAGCTCTGTCGCTATAACATCACCATGGCAGGGCTCTGTGAAGTACGATGGCAAGGCAATGGTGAAACAACAGCTGGCAACCATTGCTACATCTGGAGTGGCCCCGAGAGTCGGACCGGCCTTTACGGTGTGGCTCTTGCCATTCCAAAAGCCCTCCGGAGGTCCCTCATCAGCTGGACACCAATAAGTGACAGACTACTGTCTGCTCGATTCCTCCACCATCACGGCAAGATGACAGTGATCGTCGCCTACGCCCCCACCGATGTCGCTGATGAGGATGCGAAGGACGCGTTCTTTGACCAACTCCACCAGGCTGTCAACCAAGCCCCACCACACGACGTCACCATCATCCTCACTGATGCCAACGCCACTCTATCCAGCATTGATCGGTCCCCCGGCTCACCTGTCGGCACCACCTTCGTTGACAGCACAACAAACGACAATGGCAACCGCCTCCTCCTCCTCTGCCACCAAAACAACCTTTGTGTTGCTGACACCTGGTTTCCCCGGAAATGCATCCATCACTGGACGTGGTACAGCCCAGATGGCAGAACCAGGAAGGGATTGGACCACATCCTGATATCACGACGCTGGAAGTCGTTTGTAACCAACTGCCGGGTGTTCAGAGGAGCACAGCTTGGCAACACAGACCATCGTCTGCTGGTGGCCCAGCTCAAGCTAAAGCTCCGAGCCAACCAGCACAAGACTCTGCCTCGCCCCGACTCCTCCCGACTCAGCGACCCCAACATCGCCAGAGACTTCAGCTGCTCCATCCGCCGCTCTCTTGATACCCTGGCTCCTGACAAGCTGACAGACTGGGCGGCCTTCAAGGAAAGTGTCCTCCAGTCTGCTCACAATGTCCTCGGACGCCCGCGATCCTCCCCGAGAAAGCCCTGGATATCAGAGAGGACACTAAACATCATAGACCAGCGGCGTGAGGCCCGACTCCGAGGCGACCTCACAGAGTATCGGAGACTGAATCGCCTGCGCAATGTGGCCATTGCTGAAGATAGGGAGAGGTTTTGGCAGGCAGAAGCCCAACAGCTTGAGTCCGCGGCCAACAACAACAACATGAGCCGCGTATTCAGTCTACTACGCCAAGCCCGTAGCGGCCCACACATAAAGACAGCCCTGGTAAAGGACTCAGACGGCAACCTCATCATGACAGAAGCCAACTGCCTCGAGCGCTGGAAGGAGCACTTTAGCCTCCTCTTGCAGCACAGCACCATCCCGGCTGATCCCACCCTCCTACGGGCTGCGAGCACAGCACCTCCTAACGACACCTGCTGCACAGACCCCGTAACACCCGAGGAAGTGAGAGCTGCTCTGAAGAAGCTGAACACCAAGAAAGCCCCCGGCATCTGTGCCATTACCGGCGAGATGCTCAAGGCCGGCGGTGATGGCATGGTGGAGTGGCTAACCCGCCTATTCAACCAGGTGTGGGAATCGGAGCAGCTGCCCACCGACTGGACCAGAGGAGTCATCTTGCCCTTCTGGAAATGCAAGGGCGACAGGCTTGTCTGTGGAAACCACAGAGGCATAACCTTACTCTCCATCCCGGGCAAGGTCTTTACCAGGATCTTGCTCAGCCGTGCCCTTCCAGCAATCAGAAGCTGCCGCCGTCCCCAGCAGGCTGGCTTTATGCCCAACCGCTCCACAACGGACCACATCTCTGCCGTCCGTTTGCTGATAGAAAAGACCCGTGAATTCCGTAAAGATCGCCATCTATATATCGGATTCATTGATCTGAAGGCCGCCTTTGACACCGTCTGCCACTCTTCACTGTGGAACATCCTCCAAGCTCTCAGAGCACCACCCAAGATCATAGCCCTGTTCAAGCTGCTCTACAGCAACACAGAGAGCTGTGTCCGTATCAACGGCATTGACTCCGACTGGTTTGCTATCTCCAGCGGCGTTCGCCAAGGCTGTGTGGCTGCTCCCGACCTTTTTAATTGCATCATCGACCATCTGATGTTCAGGGTTAGTGAGCGCATCCCCGGAGTGTCTTTCGGCAACTACCACCTGACTGACCTGGAGTATGCTGACGACACCATCATTCTCAGCACTTCCTACAGCCAGCTGAGAGACGCTCTGGGCATTTACAGCGAAGAGGCAGCGCGGCTTGGCCTGCAAGTGAGTTGGACGAAAACCAAGTTCATGTATGTCGGTGATGGACCAGATCCACCTCCCATCCAAATTGGTAGCGACATCGTAGAGCCTGTCAAGAGCTTTGTATATCTGGGGTCCATGGTGACAGACAATGGGGACCTAAAACCAGAGATTCTCCGCAGAAGAGCCCTGGCAGCATCTGCTCTGCAGTCTCTCTGGAAACCACTCTGGCGGCACCAGACCATCGCACGCAAGACGAAGCTCCGCATTTACAACCTCGCCGTACTCCCTATCCTGCTTTATGGCTCAGAAACATGGCCCCTGAACGACACCCTGGCCACAAGAATCGATGGTTTTGATAGCAGGGCTCTCAGAACCATCGAGAACATCAGGTGGCCCCAGCGAGTCTCCAATAAAGAGCTCAGAGCCCGCACGTGCCAGCCCCAAGCATCTTCCTTGGTCGCACAACGCCGCACCCGCTGGTTTGGCCATGTCCTTCGTCTACCACCAGACCATCCGACACGAGCCATTCTCCAGTTTGACCCAAAGGCCGCAGGCTGGAGACGACCACGAGGGAAACCCCGCACTCGATGGCTCGACGTCGTTGCGGGCGACCTCCAACAACACGGAGTTGCCGTAGAGGATGCAGAACAGCTGGCACAAGACCGCCAGCATTGGAAAAACCTGGTTCATCTGGTCGGCTCAACGCACAGGGACGGGACCCCCCGACCTTCGCTGGAGCAATAAGTAAGTAAGTAGGCTCACGGATGGCCTCAAGCGAGGGGGAGGGCTGGGTTGTAATTATACAGCTTGCTTATATTACCATTGTTTAATTTTCATGCTCTTTACACATTTTATGAGCAAATGAAACCTGCTTTGAGTGATCTCAAAGCTGTTAATAGACCTCAAGGTTTGCTTTGTAGTTTCTGATTCTCTTTTTTTAATATCGACACATGCACCCGAAAATGAAATATAATTATCAGTGCATTCACTTCGAATAGGTAACTCTGTACAAAGTTATTGTATTGCTGGGAAAATAGGGTTTATGCAATTAGATTGTGCACCAGTACAGTTCCAGCAAAAAAAGAGCTGCTAGGCCTGAAAAAAGTGCACTCTGCCAGTCTTTACTCACAGCAATTTGTAATCGGGGTTAATGGATAGTGGCTGCATGAGTGAAGTTTACTTTTTGTGAACAGAAGAGCAAAAGAGAGCCCACCAAGCCCGATTTAAACTTATAGACATGTGGTTTTTGGCAATTATTTTTCTGATTTGAGGCTTTTTGGTCCCAGGTTTGCTATTTTATCTCTTCACATCCATATGATATATTTCACTTGCCAACACTGCATATAATTTAATGTAAAAAAAATAGAAATCACAATAGAGAGGAACTTATGTTAAGCCTAAAAAAATGCTAGTACAGACATTTGTCTTGCATGCCATTCACAATTTCAAAATATAGTCTAGGTTGTATAATGCCACGGTGTAAGACGGTCCACTACGTGTCTTTTCTATGCCAGTGATCCATCACAACAACCACTTGTCCAATGATGCCAACAGAAGCATTTGTAACGCTCTTAAACGTTGAGTTCGCTCCATCCGTTTCTTTAAAGGTCACGACTTTGGTAACTTTTCGTGCCGTTTGCAAAAACTCTCAACAGCTCTTGTGGATTAAAAGAATAATCAATTGTTTTCGCTCAAGCACATTTAGGACAGGTCTAATAGTGTACCAAAGCAAACCAAGCAGATTCCAATTTAGCCCAAAGATTCAATTTTCCTGAACTATTTTGGTTTTGTTTTTTTGCTAGTCTTACCCTACTTTGCTCCGTGGTGGAAAAATGCATTGTTGTGGTAAGATTTGTCCTCGAGCAATGTCTTTCATATAGTGGCTATTGTTGTCATTGCAACTTAAATCTGTGGAGAAAAGATTCCATTTTAAAAAATGAAAGAGCTCTTGAACCCTGAGAGCTTCACAAATATACAAAGAAGTAATTTTGTTACGTTTTTTCTTGAAACTTACCAAGCTTCCATGCCTGTTCTAATGGAGAACAAGTACGCTGTGTTTAATGACAGGCAGTCAAGCGAGGCAGGTAAGAATATGCCTTACCTGTCATAATGGAAATACTCAAAAACATACTGAATTGTAATATTTATTCAGTGCTAAAGTTCTTTCTTATTACCGAATTTTTGGATTTATCATTTAAATACTTATAGTGAGCAGTCACTAGGAATTGCTTTTTTCATTAAGAGGGTAAATATCATAAACGCATATCTTTCGTATTAAGCAGGGGGCGATAGTGAGACCCAGACCTGTGATTCTGATTTGGCGCCGATCAATAGAAGAAAAATATCGTCAGCAAGCTGACAGAAATTCAATTGAAGACATCCTGTCAGGCCCAGGACAGGTAGCAGAACCCACTCACGTAACGTTACTCACAGTTTATTGGGGAGAAGAGAAAGGAGCGCACACTCGATCAGGGGATCCTTGGACGCGGGATTAAATTGCTCGGAATGAGGAAGTGGTCAAAATCAAACAGATCGTGGCGAGGGCAAAACAGGAGCAAAAACACGGAGATTCTCAGGGCTTGACGTGCTCCGACAAAAGGCGACTCTCAGGACAGCGTTTAAGTAGTCACAGGGAGCAATCTGTCAACGAGTTTCAGCTGGTGTCCATGGGCGGGGCCAATTGGGGGACCTGGCAACCATGACAGAAGCTGACGCCAGATGGCGGGGGCCAGTTGGGCGCCATGGCGACCGTGACACATCCAGAATTTGGCCTTTACCTCAAAAATGGAGGATGGTATCTCAATATTGAAGGACTTTTCCAAACTGGACTTATAATCAAAGCAGCCGATGCTAATTATCATTTAATTATGATCAAAGGATGAAGAAAACAAGAAGGACTTTTACATGCAAGTAACGGATGCTTTTATCCAGAGGGCGTGGCGCATGGACGACATTTATTAGTAAAATTAAGACAATAGCATTTTTTAAATACCGTATTTTCCGCACTATAAGGCGCACCTAAAAGCCTTTATTTTTTTCAAAATCTGACCATGCGCCTTATAATACAGTGCGCCTTATTTATGGATCCATATTAAGTTGCAAAGTCTTGCAACTAATGCAGCAGCCGCCGACTAGATTTTCCCCCGAACGCCAAGTAGTCCGGGGTGTGTGCTGGGATTTATTTACCGGCGTTTCATTGGCAAACCAATGTGTCAATCATCATTTGAATCGATCACTACTGGCTAAAGTTATTCGGAGGTAAAGGGGGCTGATCCTTTTTATCATTTACTGGCTGGCATAGGCTAAAGTGGCAAAACAAAGCCTGCAATATGCCGAAAAAGATGTGTCAATCATCAGTTGAATCGATCACTATTGGCCAAAGTTATTCGGAGGTAAAGGGGGCGGATCCTTTTTATCATTTACAGGCTGGCATAGGCTAAAGCGGCAAAACAAAGCCTGCAATTGGCCGAAAAAGATGAATGTGAATAGCAGGTTCACATTTGACGGTTGACGGCATAGAGAAAACAGTATTTTACTATTCTGTACTGTATTTGTAAATATTTTTCTCTCCTGGATTTACTACACTCACGGATATAAGAGGACCATTGTTGCGCATTATTATTGAACACAACGACTTCGGTGAGCTACTCCGGCTATATATTTTCCCTGTATCTTGTCTCAGACTGAACTCGATGTCTCTGTGATAAGCGGTCCAGATAATGGATGGAATGGAGTGTCTATTTTTAAATTAAACTCAATTCCAAGTATTTATTGTCACATGCACAGTAACGTTGCGAGCGAAAAATAAAATAGAAACTAAGGAATGGTTGGCATTTCTTGAATCCCAAGACTTTAACCTTCCGAATGATATTTGGAACGATGCATTTGAGTGACATCGTACGGACACCGCATCCGCACGTGTCTACGACACGTATTTGCTTCTTTGCAAGCTTTCGGAATGTTGAGGGGGTAATAAGTTTGACTGAACTATCTGACTGTTTTGTTTACGTTCCCATTATAGCGCCTTATAATCCGGTGCGTCTTACGTATGTCAAATATAGGACCAAAATCTATTTTTTCGGGGTGCGCCCTATAACCCGGTGCGCTTTATAGTGCGGAAAATACGGTACTTTTTTCTAAGCTGAAGTGTTTATATTGCTGTCGGAAAAAATGTTGTTTTAAAACATCCATCGATCCAATATCTGCACCGCTTATCCTCAGTAGGGTTGCGGGTTGTTTTTTAAAACAAAACATGCTAAATGTTGTCAATTCAATAAAGATTAAGCTGATTAGGTGGTTCATTTATTAGGAGACTTTGCCTCACCAGACACGAACCTCACTACACTTTATTGGCTGTAATATACCTCTGATATTCATAATAGTGTTCCTTAGTTTTTTGTTTTACCCACATCACCCTGAGGTTCTATCATATTCGGTTACAGTCACAATTTTGAGTACAGAATATCATGTGCTAAGGAGTGAATTGTGGAATCTAATTAAAAACAGTTGCAATACAATGACCTTAAGCAAAATAAGCTATATTGGCTGCTGAGACTCCACTTGTTTACAGCATGCAATCCTTTAAGGCAAATGAGAAATTTAGCAAACTAAACACAGTGATATCATTCAAGTCTGTCATCAAATTGGAAAATTTAGGATGAAGCGGAGCCTGCTAAATTTGTCAATGTATTCTCTAGAGGTTAACGATACTGATGGAGAGACATCCGATCCCAGATTTTAAAAATGCAATCTGGATTGCCTTTTAAAAGATAATAGTGGGGAAAAAGGCAATTAGCTTTCTGTTCTGTGCTGTCTGCTGCACACAGCTGTTGGCATTGCAATTACAGGGTCAATCCTGTCGTCAGGTATGAGACTAGTTTGCCACATGATAAGAGATAATAGTACTTCCAAGCTAATTATGGAGATGATTACTACCTTGAAGTGAAGAGAAAATCAAAGGTCTACTCATGAATATCTATTTTCAATGCAACAGAGTTTGCTAGCACTCAGTGGCTTCTACTCCCAGTATGATATTCACAAAGCATAGGGAAAAGAACGCGAGGTTATAGACAGCAGGGCTGATACGGTTGACCATGAAAAAAAAAAACATTTTACAGACTATCCCTTTTTTAAAAAGAACCTTGGACCTTATGTCCCAGTTTTTTTCATCTATTTTGTTATTGCCCTAAAACGCTTCCTATTTTTCAAGTTTGTCCAGTGGCCCTGGAAACGACCCGAATACAGTTGTGTGGCCTTGTACTGAACACCTGAAAGGATTCAATCCCATTTTTACATTCAGGGGAAAATTCTAGCTAATCACGATAGGCTAACAATCTCTATGCTCCTGAAAGTCACACTATTTGATATTGTCATCCACATGGATTTGCAGCGGTATTCATACAATTGACTGTTGCCAGATGTATTCAAAGAAAGAAAACAATTCCACTTTTGTTTGATGTGTGAGAAAAAACATTCCCACGGCGGCCAGACTTGTAAATGAGTGGTATAAAAAGTGTGCCTTAGTTGAAGGACTGTGGGACTTTTTGAAGGCTCGCAATTAAATTATGATCCAGGGATGTGAGAATTTCTTATAGAGTCAAGTCAAGTCATGTTTATTTGTGACGCCCTTAATCACAAGGAGTCTCAAAGGGCTGCACAGACCACATATTATTGCACATCACAGACTATTATGACACCATCCCCTGATCTAAAACCTACATGAGGGCAAGGAAAAACTCAAAAACCTCAACATGAGGAAAATGAAGAAACCTTGACAAGGGGCCACACATGAAGTAATCCCCTACCAAGATTACCATGCTGTAATGGATGTCGTAATAACAATGAATACACAGATCTCATCAACAGGAAATAGGTCATTCATAAGTTATAGAATAGAAGTGTGCTTTAAGCCTGGATTTAAACAGTTCCCCTGAGGTTGCAGATTGAATCTCAGCAGGAAGAGCATTCCGCAGAACCGGGGCCCGAGTGGAGAACGCTCTCTAACCTGCGGCTCTCTTCATGGGATCAATTGTATACCAGCATTTTCAGAGCGAAGGCTCCGGACCTGAACATAGGGGGAAATTTAAATCTGAAAGATATGAGGGAGCAAGACCATGCATGATTCTGTATAACACCAACGAACTTTAAAGTCACATCTTAAGCTAACAGGGAGCTAATGCAGGTTAGCTAAAATCAGGGTAATGTCATCAAGCATTCTTGTTTCAGTGAAACGCCTCACTACAGCACTTTGGATCAGCTGCAGGCCTTTGATTTTTTTACTTCGGGAGACCAGAGAGTCGTACACTACAGTAATCGAGACGGAAGGTAACAAACGCATGAATCATAATCTCCGCATCAGACTGGGACATTATAGGACACATATTAGCAATGTCGCGAAGATGGAAATTAGCTACTCTGGTAATATTCCTAATATGTGTTTTGAAGGACAGATTGGGGTCAAATGTGACACCTACATTTTTGACAGAGTCACTCTAGGTCATATTCCATTTGTCAATGTTCAAAGCAGTATTAGGAACAAGTCATGAGCATTTAGTTGGACCAATAACTAACATTTCGGTTGTTTCAGAGTTAAGACGCAAGAAGTTCAGTGACATTCATTCTTTTATCTCGGTGAAGCAGGCCTCCAAATTTCCACAGTTAAGTGTGGCTGATTCCTCCATCGGAAGATATAGCTGAGTGTCATCTGAGTAGCAATTGAATCTGATATTATACTTGCGAATGATGTCTCCTAATGGAAGCATGCAAATGCTGAA
Source organism: Urocampus carinirostris (assembly GCF_059441175.1). NCBI lineage: Eukaryota > Metazoa > Chordata > Actinopteri > Syngnathiformes > Syngnathidae > Urocampus > Urocampus carinirostris. Next base: position 14,114,684 of record NC_142360.1, on the reverse strand, counting down.
AAGAAGGGCGCCAAGTACTGAACCCTGTGGAACACCACAGGTAACACCAAAGGGCTCAGATTTCTTGTATCTGAGAGGTAGGATCTGAACTATAAGAGGACGGTTCTTGAGGGGACTTAATAGACAATTATTGATGTGTTTACTTTTCTTCAATATTGTTTTTCAATATTGTTTTTCTTAACTATAGTTAATCTCTCGTGTTTATCATCCATGTATTTGCGGAAAAAACCTAAACAACAATTGAATTATATTTTTTTCCACTGGGGTTTGTGACAAAAATGGAAACCGAAAACTAATTGAAATGATCTATTTAACGATTTAATGTTATTCCCGCTTTTTTATCTGTATTTATTTATGGAAATATTCACCGAAATGTGGGAACTTTGCTATTAGATTTTACATTTATTATATAAAAGAGATAAAGCTTCTTTAAACTTCTAGAGACACACACCCATGTGTTGTTGTTTTGTCATTTTTTTTTTGTATTTTGAGATGTACCTAAACAGTGCGTCTGTGACTTATACTTTAAGTACAATAAATACGGAATTGATTTCCTTATCCTTTACTGGTTGATTAATGGTGGTCAGCAAATACAGTTGGAGTGGGTGTTTTGCAAGTAGTGCCTAGCTTCGGTGACATCCAATTGACGTGTTTGTCATTGTCTAAAACGGTGTGCTTTAAATTCCTCTCATGCTTTTCTCAGCATTGTCTCACTGGTCACATATAATGAAATGCCAGGCCATGTATGGCCTGCAGGCCATGAGTTTGACACATGTGTTTTTAGAGGGTAGTGAAATAAGATAAAATCTGTAATCTGGCATTTAAACATGTTCGAAATGTATTCTTTTACTTGGTCTTTTGAGTATAACTTTAATCAGCAATGATAATCTGCCTCTGATAAGTCCCGTTTCAGTCATTCAACCATATTTGAAAGGTCGACTTTGTAAGATTTTGTTGTGTCATGCAAATAAAGCTTATAGCTGGAGAATTTGTTTTTAATCGTAAGAGCAACTTGAATAAATAACTTTCAAATAAGAGCTGTGAGTTCTACTTTTTGCTTAAATGCTAGGTCAACATTAGAAACCAAATGTTATGCCGTGGCAGTGAACTCACTCTACTTCACAAAAGACAGAAGTTAGGCTAATAGGAAGACTGCAAAATATCACTAGAAAAAAACCTTCAAGTGTTTGATATCCTCTGCCAGTTGAAGATTACTTCAAGCAAACCATGAAACAAACAGCATTTGTATTTTAAACAGTACAATAGATAAGCTATCAAGTATGAGAAAACTTGATGTCCAATATTAGTTCACATCAGGTGGCATATAGAGGGGTGACGTTTGTTTTGTTTCGTTTTGTTTTTATATCTATCTATCTATCTATCTATCTATCTATCTATCTATCTATCTATCTATCTATCTATCTATCTATCTATCTATCTATCTATCTATCTATCTATCTATCTATCTATCTATCTATCTCAGTAGTAGCTCAGGAGGTAGAGCGCTCGTCTTGGGATCAAGGGATCCCAGTTCGAATCCCGGCTCGTCCGTGTTACATGTCGAAGTGTCCTTGGGTAAGACACTGAACCCCTGATACCCCCAATAAGCAGGTTAGGGAAATGTGGAGCACATTGTAAAGCGCTTTGGGAAGTCATTGACTTGAAAAGCGCTATATAAATGCAGATCATTTCATTTCATATTTTGTTTTTTATTTTTTCCAAACTATGGTAAGTACTATTTTGCTGTTCTCCTTCTCGTCTGAAGCAGAACACATCTGTTTTATCGTCACGTATATTCTCAAAAACTCTTGCTGTCCACAGACTCCCATCTGTTTTTCTGTCTTTCTGAACTAGAAGCTTTATTTGTGTTTTTGGCTGTTGCTCAAACGCCTCTGTCTGTCTGCATAAATGTGCGAGAAATAAATTATGTATTGGTTGTGTTCAGAACAGTTTTGAACTTTGAGTCTTGAAATTAAAGTCAAGTACTCGAAAAAAGGAAAACATGATGCGTCCAGTGACGTGCAGTGAATTTTGTGATGAGGCATAGCCAGATTTACAAAAATATGAAACTACGTGTTCTTTATTTGATTGGCAGAGCAAAAATGCCATATATAAACTGTAGCATAGTAATAAGTTTTAAGTTTAATTGACTCACAAAATAAGGATCCATGGATTTTGAACTTGCAAGGAAGACAGAGAGGGCGAAACCTCATGTAACAAATTCCGACCTGGTCTAACAGCCTTAGGATCCTATGCAATTTCCTTTGCAGATGTCCAATACGAGAAACAGGATAATGTATCACATTGAAAAAAAAAGTTTTATTTTCTTATTTTATAAATTAAGTATCTGTACTGTTCCTTTTGAATTAAAGCATTAATTGATTTTTAATCCTCCATTATCAAAAAAAATGAATGCAACAAGAAAACAGTTACTGTATGGCCTGACTTGCTGTTAAACTGGTAATACTATCGCTAAATATATTGTCTGGTGCTTAGGTGTGCACCAACTGAGAATCATCGGTCTCAAGAGAATTGCATGCCCCACTCTGCATCCGCAGACCCTCAGCCCAGTAGTATGTTATGTACTACATGTATTAATATATTCCATATCATATCAATATATTTTTAATTTTAGATTTCCTTGATGACAGGTGGGGAGGCTGTGCCTCACGTGCTTCTGCTGTCACTGCATGCTTCTGGGTGTTGTAGTCTCGATTTCAAGATCAAACAGCTCGACACGATGACACAATGTTTCCGGGCATCACGTGTGAAAACAGCGTATGGCTGCCGGGGAGTTTTGAGTCAGCACTGACAAATGGAAGGAGCAGCCAGTGGATCAGTAGACTCCGGGGCCATCTGAGTTATCACTCCCCCGGCAGACTTCATCAAGGCCACTGGGCTTGTCGAACACGCCTGTGTGCCCTCTTGGACTTCCTCTGTTAAATCTTGCACCCTTTTATTCACAGCTCAGTCATTTTGGCATTCCGTCATAAAAGTGTTAAAACGTTCTATGTCTGCAGAAAGATTAGTGATGGAAACATTTACATTTTGAAAATTATTTAGTCATTTTTGAAATAAATATACTTGTGCTGTTAGTGTGCCACCTCAATGTTGGACTTTAAAGACTGTACCATATAAGAAGTGTATCAACTTTAAACATTTATGGATATTTTTGTGTGAACTGCAACAGGATGTCTGCTACTGCATTTGTGCTGGGGCACGTACAGGATGTTTAGCAAGAATGGACAAACCTAGAACTGTGGCAGCTTTGATTCCGCTCTGTGCAACATAGGCAGTCAAAGTATAAAGGTTTGCTTCAATTGTTCATTAGAAAAACTCTTGTCAGATTATTGTAAAAGCCTTTATTACAATTGTGTCCAGAATATTCTGTGATTAAACTTCTCAGGATTAAGTAAACCTGCAGCCTCTGATTTTACCAACATTCTCATCACCTGAAAGCCAACGTACATGCAAAGGACGAGAACAGATGACTGCCGCCCTACAACAGATTTTTGTTTAACATTCTGCTCAGATAAAACAGCATTGCACAAAATACATCTGAATACTTCGATATCTTTGATGTGACTATCTTTTAACAATGGTGAGATGGAATTGTTATTGTGTGTCTGAAGAGCAACATAAATAACCAAGACAGAAATGAGAGAATAAAATGTTCCTTCTTGTGCGAATAAGTCAACAAATTGCATTGTTATGCAATAATACAATGTTTGTGGGTTGCCCAATGAAAATAATTCATTTCGCTTACCTCCCTGTTTTAACTGTAACAGTTTTACAATAGCTAAATCGAAGTCAGAAATCAGGATAGATTTTTTTACAAGACATACTTGTAACTATGGTATATACTTGCATTCAGGCCATGTAGGGTGATCAACATTTGGACAGCATTCTGCGTTGCAGGGGGTAGTGGTGAGCAAGGACAAAAAAAGTCTCACCTAAAAGAAGAAATAAACTAAACAGTTCTGTTTGGGCCAGCAAGAGTGTAAGAGAGTCCGGGTAAGCAAGGGCCCCTGTCCTGCTCCACCAAGCAACCAAAGAGTTCTGTTCCAGCCAGCAGAGAACCAAGGCTAGATCTCCCTCCAACCAGTGATTGTGGTCCTAACCAGGCCTTGAAGATAATTGACTGCAGACTACCGCCCAGAACCTCTGAAGCGGCCTCCACACCATCATTACTTCATTGCACAATGTTAAGCCAATGGTTACAGGAATCTCTTGGTCAGATTAACAGAAATGAGATAAATTACAATAACGCCCAGTAGCTTAGTTCCATCAACCGTAAAAATTAAGACAATTCTGTTGTTTTTTTTCTATTCTCATCGCTCATCTTTCTCTTTCTAATTCTTATTTTTGATTTTTTTGTTTTATCTAAGCTTCTTTGTAGATGTTTACTGAAGAAAAGTCCTTAGATCAGAGAGTGTGTGTGTGTCTTGATTAAAGTACGAATGGAATGTCAAAAACAGTGAAAAAAAAATCACTTAAGTTGTTGGGTAGCCAATCCTTTATATTAGGACAAGTCAAGTCATGTTTATTTGTATAGCTCCTAATCACAAGGAGTCTCAAGAGGCTGCACAGACCACAGATTATTGCGTAACTGTGTCAATCGATTGTTTGTTTAAGTTGTTTCCTGACCACCCAATTTCTCTACACAAAGGGGAGACGGGAATTATAAGAAGTTGAAGGACAACCATCATGATGGGAGTCAGTTCTTTAGTTTTGGTTTAAATTTGCTCACTTTTATCAATACTCTTACCAACTTGGTGGCCTTGGGGGTAGAGACTGGGAGTTTGTTGGTTCAAGCCTCGGCCGAGTCATACCTAAGACTTACAACATTGGTACTCATTGCCTTCCTGCTTGGCGCCCGGCATTAAGGGTTGGAATTAGGGGATTTTGGTCACCCAATGACTGCCAACATATCTGTTGGGTTGAGCGAGGGGGCTAGGAATCCCCTCCTCCGTATCAATCTCCCAGAAAGAGTCAAAAATGTGAATGTGTTCTTAACTCTAGCCACCTCCCACTAGGGGAATATGACTCTGGTTTATATATATATATATATATATATATATATATATATATATATATATATATATATATATATATATATATATATATATATATATATATATATATATATATATATATATATATATATATATATATATATATATATATATATATATATATATATATATATATATATATATATATATATATATATATATATATATATATATATATATATATATATATATATATATATATATTTATATATATATATATATATATATATATATATTTATATATATATATATATATATATATATATATATATATATGTGTGTGTGTGTGTGTGTGTGTATAGTATATATATATATATATATATATATATATATATATATATATATATATATATATATATATAGTATATATAGTACATTAATCGTATTTAATTTCCCATTTAACCATTTATTGTTGGGTAGGTACAGTGGTACCTCTACTTTGATAACATTTAATATTTCATAATAATTACAATAATTCATAATAGAGCATCAGAGCAAGAAACTAATAGTTATTCAAATTAGATTATGGAACAATAAACCTAAAATGAGAGGGACATAATGTAAAAAAAAATAAGAATAAAGGAAAAAAAAATATATTAATTTACTTTTTAAATGACAACTGATTCACACTAGTTTCTTGAAAAATTGATCCAATGACGTCTGTCGAAAATGCGCTAGGCAGATGTCATTCTATTGAGTAATAGGTATTCCTTTTCCATAAATTCTGAGACTTCATGGAGTTTTTACGAAACATCTTTATTTCGGGCTGATGGAATGATGGCTGCATTCTCCTTAATCATGTTTTTGATGGTAGAAATGTTTATTTTCCATGTGTTTTGATCAGATCAAAATAGTATCAAATTGCAATTAATGTAAGCCAAAAGCTAAACTCTTGTGAATGGAAATCAAATCTATTGAAAAAAATGGGTAATTGTATCCTGATCTATCAGTAATTGAATTTTCGGGGATTTTAAGAAGTTGAAGGACAAGCATCCTGATCAGTGTCAGATTTTTGTTTTTGGTTTGAATTTGCTCACCTTAATCAAAATATTTCATATCATCCGGGTAGAATCTCGTTGCATTATGTGCCTTTTGCCGCAGTCGCCTTCTCGGCACAAAAAGCTCTGTCTTTTTTTTCTTGTGCTTTGGGTCATAATACTGTTAAATTAGGAATCCTTTCTGAGTCCTGCAGGATTGACGCACATAATGTTTTCAAATGGGAAAAATGAATAACAGAATCTGATGATTGTTAGGAGTTAAAGGCAGTCGCAGATGAATGCTATTATGGTACCTATTTAATATGAATGGAAATACTCAAGTGACGGACAGCACAGCGGCACATTAATTATCACTGCTGCCTCACAGCAAGAATGTTCCGCTTGGAATTTGCAGTGGGTTGGCTCCGGTTTCCACCACAGTGAGGTTAATTGGACGCTCTAACTTGCCTATAGGTGTGGATGTGAGTGCATTGTAAATGTGAATACTTTTCGCTCTTTTTGTGCCAGCCTTCTGATTAACTAGTCCACTGTTATGGGTCAGGTGCCCCTTCCTGCCCTAAGGGCGGCTTCAATTTTTTAAAAGGCTCAAATAGAGACAACAATTTCATCGAGACAGCATTTGCAGAAAATGTGGCGAGTTGCATGCAGAAAGATTGATTTTGACTTTCTATTCTGCGTTTAACTGGGATTCAATTCTGAGTTTTTGCAATTAATTAGACTGTTGTTTGCAGTTATTGTGCATGACTAGCTGGGGTGAGGTGCTAGGATTAAAAGAGGAGAATTTGCATTACATTAAATATCAGGAGAACAATAAATCATTCGTGAATAATAAATGCTTGATTTTGTAGAGCAAACCCATTTGAAACTATCACAAACACACAATTCCTCAAAATGTGAGAATCATATTCCAAGTATAAATAATGTTGCCTCCATATCTTTGGAGTGGGCAATTATCAAATACAAAATACGTTTAAGGTCTTAATCTCACTAGTTTTAGGACTGTGCATCAATCTGAAGAATAATCATCAAATCACGTATCATTAAATGAGTGATTAATTTACATATTATGCATTATTATTTTTTTAGTATGTATATTCTGAGAGGGCAGTAACAAAAATGCACCGCTCATGGGAGGAGGGGAGGAAAAGGTAAACAAAAAACACAGTGTAGACTCAACTCGAGGCTGGCAAGATACAGAATGTCACTGTCTTATAATATGTCCTTGGTCAAGGACATGTTTTAAGACAGTGATTTTCAACCACTGTGCCACGACACACTAGTGTGCCGTGAGGGATCGTCAGGTGTGCTGTGAGAAATTATCCAATGTCACTTTTTAAAATTTAATAAAACATTTATGAATAATTTTCTGCAAATGTCATTGTCAAGTGTCTGTGCTGTAAATACTGGGGGTATTATAAATAATATTGCAATTAAACATACTGTTCATTGTCATTTTATAACATTTTTTGGTTAGTGATGTGCCGCAAAATTTTTCCATTGTAAAAAACATATCCTGGCTCAAAAAAAGGTTTAAAAACACTGCTTTAAGAGGTCAGGAATCAAGTGTTAGAAGTTAGAAACATCAAAAAGGAAACCAACAAAATGACAGCTTCTGCTGATGTGGCAGTCATTATATACAGGGTTCTCGATGAGTGTGAGGTGTGGGTGTTAAGAGGTATGTAAGAGTATCCCCAGTCTGTCTGCCCGCTGGCGCCCTCTGGACAGTGTGGCACGCAGGATTGTAACATTGTTTTTTGTTAGGACGAGGCAAAAGTAAAAAAAAATCTTGTATTGATCCGAACAAGGTAAATGTATGGCAGTATCAAGCAATACTGATCGGATACCATTACATTTTGCTTGGAAATGTCATAATAATTTAATATTTAAACCCTCCCTCTTGAGTTAATATATATTTCCGATAAACACAGTGCACAGATTCTAGGCACTAAATGAAATGAAATGAAATGAAAATGAAATGATCTGCATTTATATAGCGCTTTTCAAGTCAAGACTTCCCAAAGCACTTTAAATTGTGCTTCACATTTCCCAATAGCGGCCGTGCAGCCATGTAAGGCGCTAACCTGCTTATTAGGGGTTTTAGGGGTTCAGTGTCTTACCCAAGGACACTTCGACATGCAACACAGAGGAGCCGGGATCCTAACTGCTATTTCTTGATCCCAAGACGAGCGCTCTACCTCCTAGGCCACAGCCGCCCCCAAAAATTTTACACAATATTTTAAATTAATTAACGACAATTCAAACGTATAAAATGAAAAAACAAAAATATTTATATTGCAACTGTTTTAGAAGAAATGCCACAATAATCAAAAAGAAAATCAGCAATTTAACAATAATACAAATATAGTAATATCAACTATACCTTTCATTGCGCAATATACTAAAACTAAATTCAGAAAGTGCAAATAGTGTAAAAATGCAATCCAAAAAAACCTTTAACAGTATAAAGAATACTTCTACTAAAACAACCGTTATAGAGATAATGTCAAGAGAGTCAAACCGAAAAAATCAGCAATGTAACGAAAAAGCCTTTTTTGGATCTGTTGCCATAGTGACAAATCATTTACAGGTTTTTGTTCAGGAACAGTAACATGTTAACATTTTTGTAGGGTGAACTTTTCTAATCAGTTTATGAAAATTTGCCACTTTAACAGACGACTTTACAATTCAAATTAGACCTGGCATTGTCCTTTCCTGTTTTTGGAATATTTTGCTTCTGATAAAGGTGCAAGCGTATATTTGGCCCTCTGCCTGGCAGACAAGATGCAGCAGCAGACCAGGTAGGGAGTTGTGCTGAAAGTGTGCTGGTCAGTCATACAAAGAAATATAAACTTAGGAAGTAGCTGAGGGTGTTGGGTGAGAGAGAGAAGTACTGCACTCTCTTTATACTGAAGCGGAGCTTGGGGGGAATCCGAGACAGTAGTACTAATCCGAATCAAGTACTACGTATTATCTGTACTATCAGTATTTGGATCTATCCAACTTTTTGTGATAAGTAGTCAATTTATTGTCACCAATGAGATGACATTGGACAGTTTCCTTCTGTACGCCAGAAGACATATTGCAGCACACAGAAATTCTGACCTATTTTACATACACCACTCTACCATTAGGTTTTATGCCGTGTTGTATAAATATGCATTGTTGATGCCTCAAGTAATCTTTCTTAAGAGTGAAACCCACATGTGCTTGCACACATAGATGAGAAATTCCAAGGTGTGGTGAAATTCTCCTTTCAAAATCTTTGAAAAGGGGGGAAAATACATAAACAACATGCGTTAGAAGGGTTCGTTTCAAGAAAAGGGGACAGACAGAATGTCCTCAACAAATGGAAATAAACTAAAGCAAGTTACAAGGCTAGTTCTTTGTAACCGAATGCCAAACCCGAATGTCATATCAAGATGTCCCACGCACACGGAATTGAATCGACTGATGGCTTTTAGCAAGCCGGGCCGTCTGAATAGAAGTGTATATAATATCTCAGACGCAAATCTTCAAACAGCCACAGCCCACTCGCTGCTATCTGCAGGAGAAGCGGCTTGAAAGATTGTTGGCAAGAACAAGTGAGTATGCTGCATGCACCTAGTGTATTTTAAGGCGACGATGGCCCCAAGCTACCTCTAATGATCCAGTTTTATGCATAATGTATATTGCAGGGTGGAACGCTGTCAACCACCTTTTGGTCTTATCAACTTCCATTATCATAAATTAGTCACAAGTCTTTGTGTTGAGAGTCTCCAAACTAAACAAATTCATAAATAATTGAAGTTATTCAATAGGATTCTCTATTCGGATTAAAGGTGAACTTAATTACAGCAAATAGCGTTGCTGCCGTTCTTAAGTAATTAAAATCGTGACTTAGTCATCAACCTATTTTGTATGAGGTAAAGGCTATTTGCATGTGAGTATCAATTACACAACTGTCAGAGTGGTTCATATACTAAGCTAATTAAAAGGTAATTTGGTCATTTATAATAAGTAGACAGTGCTTAGATTTAATTAAGTTTTAGTTACTGCTAATTTTATCATTTATGCAGCATATGTGTGTCATAATTTATCATTATTTTATAGTTGGTGAGCATAGTCTTAGAGTTAATTTGTTTACAAAAAAAGCAAGTGCCGTTATGACATTTTTAACAAAGTTACTGACTTATCACTGATAAAAATCAGAATTTTAGTGATTCTTAAAGGATAGAAATTCTGTGTTTTTAGTCGCAATAAACTATTAGCTTTGAATGATTACATTTTATCTGAGACAAAATGATAATGCAGTTTCTTAAAAAGACAGTGGGTATTGTTTCACCATTACGTGTATGGAGTACTGCAGTCAAACATATGTACTGTGAGTTGGACCTGCCCTGTTGGGCGATTAAACCCAACCCGCAATAATTTTTTAAGTATTTTTTTTCTATCAAACAAGACAGTCATCTCTATCAAAAGTTGTGATTTTTTTTTAAATAAAATCAAAGAAGTGGTCTCTGGCTGCTACAGGGCAATAAGAAATATACTCGCAGGTCTAATAGACATAGCGTAGCCTAGTAGTTTGATCGGATGAAGTCTACTCTTACTTCCCTGCTAAAACTTTTATGTTTTTTTTTAATTCATTTGATTTCAAAGCAGTTGTCACGACCGGAACGTTTCACACAAGACTTTATTGGAAAATTGAGGAAGTAAAGCTCGCTAGGCAGGAGGAGCAGGAAGCCCTCGCTAACTAAGCGTGGTTGGAGAGAGGAAGCAGGTCGGGCAGCCGGGACCCGGGACAGGAGAACCGAGCGAGGTCGGCGGGTAGAACCAAGTCAGGAAACCGGGACGGGAGAACGGAGCGTGGTTGGGGGGCGGAAGCAAGTCGGGCAGCCGGGATGGGAGAACGCAGCGTGGTCAGAGATCGGGACACGTCAGGCAAAAGGAGACAATCGGGAAGCCTGGGACAGATGAACAGAAAACAGGAACAGGGGGCCGAGTCAAAATGCTTGCATTGCATGTGTAGAGGTTTGCTGGCAGACTGACAAGGAGTGAATGAATATTACGTGTTTAAATAGGAGGACAACTAATTAGGAAACGAGTGGCAGCTGGGGCTAAATGAGTGAGCGCATGTGACACCAGTGCAATGAAAACAAACATGTTTTTCATTACTCCCACATAGGTGGTGACAAGTCCGTTCAGGTGTCAAACTGCATTCACTCATCTGTTAAAGTAAACCAATAAACAAATTCAATGCAAAACGTCAAAATCATTGTTTCCCACTGTTTGTGAATAAATGTTTTATGCTTAAAAACTATCCATTGTCATCCATGAATATGATATATAGGGTAGGCTACTAAAGTAATATTGAATAAGAATGGTAAGCCAACATTTTAAGTTGACATTATTTTACACATCTGGCTCGCCTGAGAGTTTGACATCCCCTGGTGTAGTGCAACAGAAAACAAGCACTAAAAAATGCAAAGAAGAATACAACTTACAGAAACTTAAAGCGACCATAACACACCATTTTACTTCTCATTATTTGTCCAGCCTTTTTTTAGGTATTTTGGTATCGTAGCAGCAAGATGACCGACAATTATCTCAGCTCCCTTTAGTTGAGACTCATCGATCAATCCATTAACTGCACCGCTTATCTTCAGTAGGGTTGCGGGGGTGCTGGTGCCCATCCCAGTGATCTTCGGTCAGTGGGCAGGGGACACCCTGAACCGGTTGATTCGTTCACTCGTTCATTCATACCTAGGGACAATTTGAACCGGCCAATTAATCTGAAATGCATGTTTTTTTGGGAATGTGGGAGGAAACCGAAGTGCCCGGAGTAAACCGATGCAAGCATGGGGAGAACATGCAAACTCCACACAGGAAGGTTTGATCTCGTGACCTCAGAACTTTGCCGCAGATGTGCTAACCACTCATTAGCCGTGCTGCCCTAGTTGAGGTAAAATAAATGCTACTATCTCAACTTACAGTAAGTTTGTATAACAGTTCATTTATTTTCGGTTACTATTAAGATCAATACTGTTTTTTTAATATATCTTTTTCACCACTAGGAAGCATTAAATATAACACTCTGTTCCTTTAAAAGAACCAAAGTCTTTTTAGTGAAGAATATTTCCACGAGGAAAGATAATTTGTAACGAAAAGCACGTCTCCCCCAAGGAACGGACCTTATGGTACTCTGCAATAGGCTCCTGGGGTACGTTCAAAGATCGAACATGCTGTTGGCCCTGAAGTGTCTGAGTGTTGTATCTTTTATTTATGTTGCAGAAGATTGACGTCTTAGTACTTCTAATTAAGTTTACAAATTAATTTTAATTGACAAGAGCTAATTGTATCACTAAGCTGTGAGTATGACTAAGAAAATAAATTAAAAGTAAAGCTTCTCCACATTTGTATGTATGGCATACATTTTTCGAAATGTTGAGTGTTTTTTTAGAGAGGAATAAGCATTTCAAAATGGCCAAAGGCTCCAAAAGGTTTATTCACCTTGTTATGTCTCCTTTAACTACGGCAAAAAAAAACGTGTGCTCATTAAATGTTATGGGTAAAACAAACTACCTTCTTGTTTACATTAACATCCATGTTTCCATCCTCTTTCACATCTGTTTTCTAGCAGCTGCCATTTAATTGTACTGGATCTGGAACAACTTCCTTCTTTTTTTATTTATGTTGCCTAAACCGATCAGTCACTAAGTGCTATTGGACTGTAAACAGCAGTAGCAGTAAGCGTTAACCCTTTTATGTGGATTTATAACTTGTTTGATTTCTTAGAGAAATAATAAATGGAACCTTGCGATCACCTTTACTCGGTTTATTCCTTTAAAGGATGTGGTGAAAGTAATTCAAATACTGTTTAGTGGATTCACTAAATGCAGTAAACCGTATGAATTCAATTGAATTTAGATAAAGCTACTTACAAAGCTTTAATGATTTTCTAGTGCTTGTCAGGAGACAATCGCAAACAGCTTTACAGCATTAAATGCAAGAGCAAGTGTAGCCAAAGCATGACATGAGCCCATTATAGTCATTTGCATGATGAAAACACTTGTGAGAACTGCTAATCCAAGCAAAGATGAGATCATTGAAATAGTGGCATATCTAATCTTCTTATTTGCTACGTGTTTTCACATTGCCTTGCAGATATTCAAGTGTTACCGTAGCGGGACCGTATTCAGTTAGCTAGAGATGCTATCACTGAAGTATTGGCAATATGCAGCCACTATGCTATTAAAAAATGTAAAAAAAAATCAAAAAACGGCTATAGAAAGATTAACCTTGAAAAAGTCAGTGTTTCACTCAATGTAATCACCAGACAACATGAGTAGTCCCTCCTATTTTCTCGCTCTCTGACTTGTAGACATCAACATTATGACAATAGAAAGGGGTAGATTAGATTGCACACTCTATTTTGATGCGTGACACACAATCTTTCTCCCCCAAAATAAATAGATTTTAACTTGTTTTAAACCAGAAGAGGCAAATGTAACCATGATTAACACGTTCTATAGTGTTTTTTTCCCTATACTCCCAATAGTCCCTGGATGTTTCCTGCCACAGAGGGGTAAGATCTTAAGCCCGGGCTCGAACCCAGCCCGAAATTCAGGTTCGGGTAAGGCCTAAAGTGTAATTCATGAGTTCAGGCCGAACCGGGCTTCACTCTCGCTGACCTTTAAAAAAAAATATTCACTCGTTATCTGTTTTGTTACCCTTCTTTTGTGGAAGATTCGTGCTGCGCAGAAAGCACCCTCGTTGGCTCATGCCAGCACTGTCGTACACATGGGGCAGAATCGGCCAAAATCACCCTTTCTTCCACCTTCTCAGTACTCACAAATAAAAATGGAAATTGTAGTTTATTCTGGGCTTTGTCCTTCCAATCAAATTAATTTGTCGGGCCCCGGCTCGGCCGGGCTTTAATACCCGTGGGTCCGGTCAGGTTGAGCTGGATGTTTTAAGGCCCAGTCTTTCCTCTCCTGGAAGATGACACGACACTTGATTTCAATGATTAAATCAGCAGTCCTCTGTGCACTATAAAAGCTGCGCTGGTTTTAGTCTCCTCTGTTGTGTCGAAGACAGCCAAGAAGTAGCAACTACTGGTCATCCCAAGTACCTACAAAATTCCAACCATAATATAAAGTATTAATTGATACTTGATTTAATTTTCCACAACTTTTAGATTAAATAATTTATTTTCTTTGGGACCTGTTTGTGTGCCTTATGACCAACTGAACTGGTGTGTTTGAATTATTAGCATTAAGCATAATGGTAACCCATGCTAACATGTGCCCCCATAATGCGTTTATTTTTTACAGATACTGTAATGTAATTAATTATGATAATGTGCTAATAATCAGCATGCTAATGCTATTACGCTAAAATGTGGTTGAAATGTAATGGAATACATTGCAATGGCTTACTGCGACTAGCCGGCAACCAGTTTAGGGTGTCCCCTGCCCAATTCCTGAAGTCCGCTCCGATGGGTTCCAGCACCCCTGCTACTCTAGTGAGGATAAGTGGCGCAAAAATTTTATGGATGGATGGATGGATGGACGCATTGCCTTACCTGGATGTTTTAAAAAGTGATATTTGCTATGCTAATGCTAGCTGCAGTTTAGACATTATTTGGAATTCTTCATAAAGTGATTGTCTGCTCCATGTAGGCTAAAACAGAAATTGAATGCGATCGTCGGAGTGGTTTATTAACGCAGAAGTGTCACGGTTTCCATGGCGCCCAATTAGCCCCCACCGTGTGGCGCCAGCTTCTGTCACAGTTGCCATGGCGCCCAATTGGCCCTGCTGTGTGGCGCCAGCAGGAGCAATTAGCTCAGCTGACTGAGCTCCTGTCACGTCGGCTGTCCTCTCCTCCTGCCGTGCTGTCGCGTTCCCCACCCATTTGGCCCACGGACTCGCCCGCCATGGGAACTGGTGTGCCTCGAATCGGATTTCCCAGAAAATTTGTCGCCAATCTGTCCGAGGTCCTCTCCGTCGCGCAGGTCGGCCTCTCCGCTGCGCACGTTGACCTCTCCACCGCGCACATCGGCCTCTCCGCCGCGCACGTCGGCCTCACCCAGCGGCTGGCCTACCACACCCGTCTGCTTGCCTGATTCACCTGTCTGCTTGGCTGACTCGTCCGTTCGCCTGCCTGACTCGTCCGTTCGCCTGGCTGACTCGTCCGTTCGCCTGCCCGACTCGTCCGTTCACCTGCCCAACTCATCCCTTTAACTGCCCGACTCGTCCGTTCGCCAGCCCGACTCGTCCGTTCGCCAGCCCGACTTGTCCGTTCGCCAGCCCAACTCTTCCGTTTGCCAGCCCGACTCTACCGTCTGCCAGCTCGACTCTTCCGTCTGCCAGCCTGACTCTTCCGTCTGCCCGCCCGACTCGTCCGTCTGCCCGCCTGACCCAACGCGGGACTGCTTTTGCCACACCTTCGGAGGCTGAAGTGGGGCCACCCTCCTCTGTGGCATCAGCCCATTCTGGAGAGCAATGAATTTTGTTTTTTGGGGGACTTCTGGAGCTGTCCCTTGAGGGAGGAGTTCTGTCACGGTTGCCATGGCGCCCAATTGACCCCGTCGTGTGGCGCCAGTTTCTGTCATTTGCCATGGCGCCCAATTAGCCCCGACCGTGGGCGCCAGCTGAAGCTTGTTGACGGATTGACTCCCTGTCAGTATCTAAACGCTGTCCTGTCAACCGCCTTTTGTTGGTCCTTCTGCGAATCTCCGTTTTTACCCAGCAAGCCCTTTTTTACCGATCCTGTGTTTTTGCTCTTGTTTTTTTTCCCACCACAATCCGTTTGATTTCAACTTTTCCCGATCCAAACACCACCATCGCTCGCCACGAAAGTCCCACTTTTGCGGCTGAGCAACCTACTCACCGCGACCAACGATTTCCAGATCGAGTTGCTTTGGAGTAAAGAAGCCAGAGACCAAAATACTTCTAGTCCTGAATCAAGATTTTTCACCGTTGTTTAAATTTAAAAAGGCTGTAGATCTTTTTTTTTTTAAATCAGTCACATTTTGGAAAAGAAAAAAGCAATGGACTAACATGAAAAGTGGTGGACTAATGAAATGGGGTGGACTAACGCTTAAAATGGTAGTGTTAATGAGTATGCAAGTGTGACGTCACCCTTGCCATCCATGATCTAAGAGTTTCAATTTCTTTAGTAATGTCCCTGAGGTAATCGTGTTTGCAATTTCATTAATATTCTGTTCGACAGGTAGCATATGCTTGCTATGCTCAATAAAAAACAAAACTCACTGGCGAGAGCCATCTGGCCCAATTCGTTAGCAGTTGTTCGCTCACTTAAAATACAGAGCGCCGTAAAAAAAACATCGTCTCCAGCTTGTGTTGCCATGGCATAAGAGTACCTCTCTGGCGGTAAGTGTTCATTCTAATTATCGGTAAAAAAAGTCGTGGGTTGGTCTGAAACGAGGCAAATCTAAAAATATAACATGTTATTTAAGCAAGAGTTGCAATTACTGGATGTCAGAATGTACCGTAAAACTGCAGAAATCTTGGTTGGAACAGTGAAGTAAACTTTAACTAACTAACTATCTATCTATCTATCTATCTATCTATCTATCTATCTATCTATCTATCTATCTATCTATCGATCTATCTATCTATCTATCTATCTATCTATCTATCTATCTATCTATCTATCTATCTATCTATCTATCTATCTATCTATCTATCTATCTATCTATCTATCTATCTATCTACCTTGGTCATATCCCTCAAGAGGGGTGACCGACAGCATGACAAACATACAATAACAAAGAAAATAAAAGGGAAATAAATAGCATAAAAAAACACACAACAATATTTGGACCATGGCCAACCCAATTGCCCAAACACCCAAACAAGTTAGGCACCTCGGCACCCAAGTTGGTCGTGCTTTCGTCCCTCCAGATGAAAATGGGACACCAGAAAGCGGCCATGTCACTCGGGTCAGGGTGACACAACACACTCTTTTGTTCAACAGCAGGGCCCGACAGCTTTCACTGGTTTACCCCTGCCGCATCATACGGGTGCCCAGCCCATCCTTAAGAACGCGTTCACAATCCCACTATCCTTTCACAACACCTCTCCACTCCTTTCTATCACCAACAAGAGCTCTAGCTTCCTAGCACAATCGCCTAACACGTGAAAGGTCCCAGGTTGGATACCAGGTAGAAACATGTGTTGACTTGGAGCTCAATGGCACTCCTTAGTGCCTCCGAAGGAACTTTCAAAACTGATTGAAAACGGAAACATTGACAAATAAGACGCAAACATTCTTAATATTTTCAAATGAATATACAGTAGATATATGCATACAGTATCTGTTGCCTTATTTATAAGACTTTTATAAAGCTTTTATTTTTTGCAGCTCCAAAGATAGTTTTCCTTATTTTTTTATTTGTTTTATTTATTTATTTATTTTTTTGTTCAATTAGGGTCTTTTAACATTTCGGGTTGCCAACCCCTGGTGTAGTACAACAAAAAACAGGTGTTAAAAAGCACAAGAAAGCATACAAACTACAAAAACTCAAAGCTACAAAACCACACTAGTTTTGAGTTACCGCCGCCCGGCCCCCCTTTCATGACGTTTTTGGGGGGACAATCATGTCAACCTCCTGCAGGTGAGCCTCATGTTTCGTTAATTTAATACACCTTTCTTGGCCTCCAAGTGTTTTTTTGTCTAAATGCACGGTCATTTGAGTTTTTTTTAGCACGAGTAGACAATACATAATACACAACATCCCTTTAAAAATTATAAAGTTAGCTTGCTTTTGGGGGTCTCATTTCATGTTTTTTTGAAGTATCAACTAAATGACTTTTTTCTATCGGATGATATCGTATTATACAATTAAATCACGGACAAAAGAACAGATGGATTACTTTAAAATGTTGTCGTCTTTCAAAAAATACAATTGTAATTCTGAAAATAGTCCTGAATAAGACAAATTGAGTCGTGATCATGAAATGAAATGAAATGATCTGCATTTATATAGCGCTTTTCAAGTCAATGACTTCCCAAAGCGCTTTACAATGTGCTCCACATTTCCCAATAGCGGCCTTGCAGCCATGTAAGGCGCTAACCTGCTTATTGGGGGTATTAGGGGTTCAGTGTCTTACCCAAGGACACTTCGACATGTAACACGGACGAGCCGGGATTCGAACTGGGATCCCTTGATCCCAAGACGAGCGCTCTACATCCTGAGCTACTGCCGCCCTTTAGCTAAACTTGGTACTAGTAGCAGCAAGATGATCAAAAAATGTGTCTGCTCCTTCTAGCTAAGGCTTGTCTTGTGTAAATGAAAAGCTAATTTCTCAAACTATCCATCTATCCATCCACTATCTGCACCGCTTATCCTCAGTAGGGTCGCAGGGGTCCTGGATCCCATCCCAGCTATCTTCGGGCAGTGGGCAGGGGACACTCTGAACTGGTTGCCAGGTTGCAGGGCACACAGAGATGGACAACTCACTTGCTTATTCACACCTTGGGACAATTTGGACCAGCCATTTAATATGACATGCATGTTTTTGGGATATGGGAGGAAACCGGAGTGCCCAGAGGAAACCCACGCAAGCACGTGGAGAACATTCAAACTCCACACAGGAAGGTTTGATTCCATGACCTCAGAACTGTGCCTTATACGCGCTAACCACTGTGCTGCTGTGCTGGCCCATTTCTCAAACTACTAGTATTTAGATACTGTAAATGCACAATTACATGATAGTTAATGTAAGTTTCACTTATTATTTATATCAAGCTTGCTTTTTTTACACCAGGAGGTGTAGATTAATACACATTGTCCCTTTAACAAAGTAATATGTCAGCAGTAGAATAGTTTATTTTTACCAATACACATCTTAGAAACTGGCCTTTTAGTCTGTAAACTGACCTGTCCATATACCTTGACTCACCCAGGATTTTATTTTTATTATTTGCAACCACCAGGAATACTTGAATCGTTGATGTCTGACTCTGTTGTATATCGATATGCGTGAAGTTTTCTTATCACATAATTCCATCAGAAAATTAATATAGCGAGTTTGTTGCTGCCAATATGACGTGCTATGAGGGTTGGAGTGGGTTTATTGTGAAATATAACCTTGAAATACTTTTACAAAACCACAAACCACAGAAGTCACTCGCTGGATAATTTCCAGAATAATAACGTGTATTTCCATTGGACAACATTACAAGTTATGAGTTATAAAGACAAAGAGAGGAAAGAATGACAGTGAGAGCAATGTTTTGTTAATTCTGTTTTGTTTTCATTTCATCCCAAAAACTCTGCTTACACTGACTGAAGACTTCACAATCAACCTCCTCGAGAGAGGTGTCAGCAGACGGCAGTTGCAGACAGTGAAACGCATCACAATGGATTCAAAACATGTCAAATTTCAAAAGGGAAAAGTAAGCCCATCAGCTTCTCTAAGTAGAAGCTTTATTATCACTCTTCATGGTTTGTCACCGTGGCCAAAGTGGATATCTCCCTCTTCCACAACACACATTGGCAAAGTGCTAGGGCTGCAACTAATGACTATAATAATAATCAACGAATCACCGAACATTGAAATGTTTCGTCGAATAGACCGATAAGTATTGTTTTTTTTAATTTAGCATGAAGTTGATTTAATAATGTGGAAACTGGTAATAAACACAAGAGAACGGGTACAATGAAAAATAGACCTTTATTGAACATAAGGGATTTGTTAAAAAAAAAAAGAAAAATGCCCTATCCAGATTTTATTCAGGCACAGTGCTCATTCAGTAGACATCCATTAATAAATAAACACATTTCAAGTGGGGCGGCAGTGGCTCAGGAGGTAGAGCGCTCATCTTGGGATCAAGAGATCGCAGTTCGAATCCCAGCTCCTCCGTGTTACATGTCGAAGTGTCCTTGGGTAAGACACTGAACCCCTAATGCCCCCAATAAGCAGGTTAGCGCCTTACATGGCTGCACGGCCGCTATTGGGAAATGTGAAGCACACTTTAAAGCGCTTTGGGAAGTCTTGACTTGAAAAGCGCTGTATAAATGCAGATCATTTCGTTTCAAGTCAAGTCAAGTCATGTTTATTTGTATAGCCCTAGGGACCAACAAATTGATACTAAATTAGTATCAATTTAACTTTTTTAACTCCCCGTAAACCAAGAACTGGATCCTTAGCAACAGTAGAACAGTGAAGTATATGTCACAACCAGAACAAACAGTGGACCAAAATGCTTAACGTTTCACACAACACTTTAGTAAGGGATCGGAGGGATCAGGAAGAGAGGAAAAAACAGCAATCTGGTGCTCGCTGGGCAGGTGGAACAGGAAGCCTCCACAGCCGGTGACAGGTTGCGAGGCGGACAGCCGAGGCTGGAGAGCAGAGCATGATCGTGGACGGAGCAAGTCGGGTAGCCGGGACAGGAGAACGGAGCGTGGTCGTGGATCGGAACAAGTCAAGTAGCCGGGACAGGAGAACGAAGCGTGGTTTGGGATCGTAAGCAAGTCAGGGCACCGGAGACAATCGGGAAGCCAGGATCAAAAGTGCTTGCCTTGCATGAGCTGGAGTACGCTCGACAGGTGGAACAGGAAACCCCTGCGGCCGGTGACAGGTTCCGAGGCAGACAGTTCGCTGACGGACTGACAAAGAGTGACTGGAGAGGAAGCACTTAAATAGGGAGAGGGATAATTAGGGCATGAGTGGCAGCTGGGGCTAAAGAAGTGAGGGCAGGTGAGGGTAATCAGAGAGCAACTGACAGGATCGTGACAGTATATTCCGTGGTCAAATGCAAAATATGTAAGAAAAAAGAAATCAACTGTTCTAAATCAAACCGCTTTAACAACTGACGTTTGTTCATTTATAACATTTTAGAACTGACGTTTGTTCTTCGGACTACATGCATTTTTTTCAAATACTTGTGTATGGCACAGTATGGCATAATGCTCAATCTATATTTCATTGATATATATATACGTTTATATTACAAAACTTGAAGGCTTCTTTTAACGTAGTACTCTTCAGGTCACAACGATTTGGGAAAATATACAGTGCTGTGAAAGAGTATTTGCCCCCTTTTTGACTACCGCATTTTCCGCACTATAGGGTGCACCGGGTTATAGGGCGCACCCCCAAAAAATAGTTGTTGGTCCTATATCTTCCATAGATAAGGCGCACCGGATTATAAGGCGCTACAATGGGAACGTCGACAAAACAGTCAGATAGTTCAGTCAAACTTATTACCCCCTTAACATTCCCAAAGCTTGCAAAGAAGCAAATACGTGTCGTAGACACGTGCGGATGCGGTGTCCGTACGATGTCACTCAAATGCATCATTTCAAATATCATTCGGAAGGTTAAAGTCTTGGGATTCAAGAAATGCCAAACATTTCTTAGTTTCTATTTTCTTTTTCGCTCGCAACTTTACTGTGCATATGACAATAAACACTTGGAATTGAGTTTAATTCACTCAACTCATCACAGCAACATCAAGATCGTTCTAAAACAAGATACCGGGAAAATATAAAGCCGCATAGCTCACCTAAGTTCTCACGTTCAATAATGATACGCAATCATGGTCTTCTTACAACCGTGAGTGAAGTAAATCCAGGAGAGTAAATTATTTGCAAATACAGACTAATAAAACATGTTTCTTTATGGTGTACTTTAGCAAGCTTGCTAAGCTTGCTATGCCATTGCTAAACTCGGCCAATTGCAGGGTTTGTTTTGGCCATCTAGCCAATCCGAGGCTCCGAATAACTTCAGCCAATAGCGATCGATTTAACGGATGATTGACACATCTTTTTCGGCCAATTGCAGGGTTTGTTTTGGCCCTCTAGCCAATCCGAGGCTCCGAATAACTTCAGCCAATAGCGATCGATTCAACGGATTATTGATACATCTTTTTCGGCCAATTGCAGGGTTTGTTTTGGTGCTCTAGCCAATCCGAGGCTCCGAATAACTTCAGCCAATAGTGATCGATTTAACGGATGATTGACACATCTTTTTCGGCCAATTGCAGGGTTTGTTTCGGCCCTCTAGCCTATCCGAGGCTCCAAATAACTTTAGCTAATAGTGATCGATTCAAATGATGATTGACACATTGGTTAGCCAATGAAACGCCGGTATATAAATCCCAGCATACACCGCGGACTACTCCACGTTCGGGGGAAAATCAAGTCGGCGGCTGTTGTGTAAGTTGCGAGACCTTGTGATTTAATGTTGAGCCATATATAAGGCGCACTGTATTATAAGGCGCATGGTCAGCTTTTGAAAAAAATTAAGACTTTTAGGTGCACCTTATAGTGCGGAAAATACGGTACTCTGTTTTTTGCATCTTTATTATTCAGAAAGGTTTTAGATCATTAAACCAATTTTAATATAACATAGAGACAACCCCCAAAAATACAAAACCCAGTTTTGAAATATTGTTTAGTTATCAAGGAACAAAAAAAAAACCCTATGTGATTGCCTCTCTATGTTGAATCACAGTGACTGTGATTAACCAGTTTTGGGAAAACTGAATTTAACAGTCCACACCCAAAAATTATTGCCACCACCTGAATAAAATCAATAAAACACTTAAATTGAACCTGTTAGACAAAAAGAAGAAGGCTAAAAAATCTCAAGAACACAATCGATATGCCATGATCCAAATACGTTTCGGAACAGGATAATAATTGAAACAGTGATATAAATCTGTCAGTCCGGAAAAGGTCAATACGTCATTTCCAAGGCTGTAGGGCTCCTGTGAACCACTGTCAGAACCATTATTCACAAACGGAGAAAACTGCTGCAAACGTCCCAGGAATGGTCGACTACTAAGATAACTTTAGGAGTGCGACAACGAGGAGGTTACAAAAGAACCTCAGCAAACAACCAAGAAACTACACGCATCACTGGGCTTTTGTTAAGGTATGTGCTCATGACTCCATTATAAGAAAGACACTGGCCAAAAATGGCATTCACGGGATAGCTCCCAGGCGAAAACTACTAATTTAACAAAAAAAAAAACACAGTCATCTCACCTTTGCCAAAAATCATCTTGATTATCCTTAAGACTTCTGTAGAAACATTTTGTGGACTGATGGATCAAAATTGAACTTAATGGTAGGTGTGCAATGGATTTCTGGTATCCCTGCCAAAGGTGGTCGAACTCGAAGTTCAGGGGGCAATTACTTTTTCACACGGGGTAGATTTTATTTATTTGTGCCTCAAAAAATAGAATCAATAGTTTAAACTACGTTTTGTATTTCCTTGGGTTGTGTATTTGTGATATTTAAATTGCTTTAATGGTATAAACGCCTTGTGAATGATAAATATTCACAGCACTGTAAATGGCAGATTCAAAGTTATTTTTACCTTTTATTGTTTAGTACAGTGGTGAGCAAACTGTTAAAGTGGAGGCCCAGGCTGGGTTAAACAATTTGCTGAAAGGGCTGAGAAGATTACATGTATGGGTTTTGAAAGTAATGAGAGCAAAGTAATAAATTATGTCCCTTTTTAAACCTTAAATTTGAAAACTCAAAATGAAAATTGGCTAGCCCAGAAGGGTTTTTTTTCTCATCAGATCTGATATAGATCCTTGTAAATAAAATGCATAATAAGAACAACTAGTAAAATAAGATGTGGCCAGCTATTTGATTTTTGGGGACAAGATTGGTACTTTAGCAGCAGTAGTTTCCGTTTTATAGTTATCATCAATATATTTTAACAGTTTTGATTTGCAGGACAGATTTAAAAAAAAAAAAACGAAAGACGGCATGATGGCCCGCCGACCATCATTCACAACCCCTGGTCTAGTATGTCTGTGGTGATAAAATAGAGGCATCTCGTTTTGAGTTGGATAAAGTGTAAACTTTCTCCCCTGTACCCTGGAACTTTATTGAAGTCCTCCAGTGACTATTTTGCACCCTATTAAACAGAATGACCTGCAAAGCATGCGGGGGAGCGCTTATTCATCTCACTGTTTGCACTATGTGACTTGCTGAAGAGAGGTAAAGAAAAAAAACTCGTTAAAAATTTTCCCAAGGAGATACAGTTGGAAAATTAGAATTGGTCAGAAGTACAAAGAATAAAATATGTTGTCCTTTTTGTTTTGTACAGAGCACCATAGGAAAAGCAACTGTACAGCTGTTGTCATTGTTACAATGCAAACCTTTTGAAGGTTCAAATATGCTAAAGAGCTGAAGTAGAATTCGACGCAGCTGTTTGTGTGTGGAGGTTCCACCTCAAGAAGCAGGAAAACCTACGTAGCGGCAGGCCCTCGATCACGCAAAGGGAGGCCTCTGGGAATTGACTAGAGCCCAATGCCGACACGTCGCCGATGAAATATGATCCGAAAGCGTACAGCGAAATGGGAAATATCACATTATGGGTCTAGCATGTTTTTCTCTTTGCCCCGAAGATGTACGGGTTCATTGCCTTGATATATCTGAAAGGATTTCACAGTTTTGCATGTTTTTAGTCTTTTTCCAGTCCGTAACGCGAGTTAAACCCTGCACACAACTGGCAGCAACCACGCAGGGAATTTGCCATTGACACTTCTGGTTGCAAAATGGCAATGGCGCCGTTGACCCACACACCTGGAGCTATTTTTAGCAGTGCCGTTTTTAGCTGTGCCGTTTTCAGCGCTACTCCAAGTTGTTTACGTCACATGTTTTTGGATCACGCGACTATTTAAAACAGCAACTACCACAAAGTGCTTATCAAGACAATAAGATATTTAAAACTAGACTGAAAGAAAAAGTGAATGAGGTCTTATTTGCATAAAATGTGAGCCTTATATTTCTAGACAACAGCGCCAGCAGGACAAAGACGAGGAACCTTCCCGTGGTGTCCTGCGAAGGGCTCTCTCCCGGGGGAGCCTTACGAATCCAACTCCATCCACTCAGACTCGCTCTTTCTATCTTTCTTGGTCCTCTCTCCTTCTTTGTCTCTCCTTTTCTCTCTTCCCCCTTTTCACTCTTGTCTCTCATTTTCTCTATCCCTCTCTTTCCTACTCTCTCCCCACCTCTCTCACTCTCTTTTCCCCTTTTTTGCATTTTACTCTGTCTGTCTGTCTTTCTCTCTTTCTATCTGTCCCTCTCTTTCTCTCTTCTACTCTCCTCTCTCTGTTCTTCTTAGGGCGGGCAACTTCGAGCGCAACCCTGGCCCCCAGTCTAAATGCCAGAGGTGCTTTCAAACCATTCGCTACGACCACACCCCAATCACCTGTACTAACTGCCCACGGGGCTTCCATAAATCATGCACCGGCCTGTCCGAACGTACTAAGGACTTCAGAGGCTTCGTATGCTTGGTTTGCTTGGGTCACACCCCGTCAGGCCTGGCGGCACAGGACATTCGCAGCCCCCTCTCCTTCGGAGAACTACGGAGCCTCCCACGAGCGGGTCTAGCGCTACTAAGGAATACCTTAGGCGCCTTGAGTGTCTCAACAACAACAACAACAACAACAACAACAACAGCGCCATGGCAACTATACTGTTGAGAATATTGCCAGATTGCAACAAAGATGTGACAACTCCTCTTTTAGTACTGTTACCTTGGGGGTTGCCACGGCAACAGACCATATTGTATTCGCTTGTCATCGTTCATTGAGAATTAAATGAATTGACTCAGATGATACGGAAAGAGAACTGGAGTGTTTTTGATAGATAACTTCCACTGCCGTTAAAATTAGATGAGTAAATTTAGGACCTGATTTGTGGGTGATTTAGTTGAAATATTGTGAGCACATAGTCAGTATTGAATAAAGTACCGTCAAAGCTTGTGTTTTTCTCCTGTGATGTAACAGGAATCATTCTTACTCTAGATCAGGGGTGGCCAACCATTCAGCGACTAAGCCAATTTTTCGTCTGTGTTACTACAAAGAGCCACATCACAGTTGTTAACGGGGGCGAGTTGATTATTTTTTTTCTTTGTTACTAAAAATGCCACATTATACACATAAACATCTTTTAATCATGTACGCACGCATACACAAATCTCTACTCGACTAGATCTGATGAAAATAACCACACCAACATGATAATATCAATAATTTTCAACAGTTAACATTGTGAGCACTGTTCCAGATCCATTATTGACTAGAGGTCTGAGAGCTTGGGATAGTCCTTGTCCTTCTCTTCCATGAACAGTTTCACTGGATCCAAAAGCTCAAAGAAGCGAGATAGTACCTGGCTTTTTGACAGCCACCTCACAGTGCAGTGCAGCAGCAGGTCACCTGGAAGTCCTTGGTCCAGTTCAGCGATGATATTCCTGAATATCCTCCGGTTAAGCGCATGTGTGCAGATGAAGTTGACGATTTCCATCACAGGTTTCATGACGTTGTCAAATTTGAGTGATTTAGACACGAGTTGCTCCCTGTGGATGATGCAGTGGAAATCCCAAAAGTCTGGAAATGTTTGATCAGCTTTGTACAGTCCCACAAGCCCGTTCATTGATCCGATGATGGCTGGCGCTCCATCCGTAGCTCTTGCAGTTAGTTTGTTTGCAGGTCAGTGTGCAACTGTTATTCAACAGCTGCATTAATATCGGATATTCTTCGTTCCATACTGTGGCGAGACAGTTGAACATCTGATTTGCTCTGTTTTAGTTTGTTGTCTACAGGAGCCAAGATTTCAAAGGCGTCAATGACGCATTTTTAATGAATTCTCTTTCGTTGTATAGCTTTTTAGCCCGTGCTATGTTCCAAGCTAACTGATACGAAGCAAGCGTTACGGTCTCAGAGTGTTTCATAATTTTTTTGAAAGAAATGCAACTGTTTTTCTGCTTTGCTTTTCATAGTCAACAACTTTTTCTTACTAAGTTCAGTCCCTTTTGGAAATTCCTGTTCGATGTTAGGGTGGAGTGAGCTGAATTGACGCTGAAGATTTGAAGCTTTGAATGTGCTAATGCCGCGTTACGTATAAGGCAAATAGGCTTGCCATTACGTTCAATAAAATAATATAAACTATCCCATTCTGGCAAAAACGTCCTGTGTTCTTCTTTATAATTTAGTTTGGCTGTGCCTTTTTACCTGCCATTTCAAGAGGTAATTTCACATAAATTGACTACAATACATTTTGTCAAACAAATATTTTCTCGTCGCTCGTTTTACGTCACTAAAACAGACATTCATTGTCGGAGTGCCATCTAGCTGTAGGGAAGGCAAATTACAGTGCCGGCTAAACATTCTTGATGCATGTCATGTTACAGCTTCGAAAGAGCCGCATTAAACAAGTTTATAACAGCTCCTAAAGAGCCGCATGAAACTAGTTCAAGAGCCGCATGCGGCTCGAGAGCCGCGAGTTGGCCACCCCTGCTCTAGATAGACGTCATTCAGCTCGGTGGCCTTGTGGACGATTATAAAAATTAGCAAATATATTATCATTATTATCCTGGGACGTTATATTTTTCATATTAGTATATATATCATACGCTATACCATTTTTTCTCTGCCGTCTTGTGCCGTTTTCCTCAAAAAGGGTCCCTGCACACCTGACGCCAAAAGCAAAATGCCGATTTCCAGTGGCTTTAGCATTGTATGTTTTTGTTGTGAACTTTCTATTTTGTGTTGGTTATCATGAATGGCATATCTCTTTACTTGCTTCTCTCTGATAACAGCAGATTGTGAATCAAATATTGAGGTTTCCAATTTGTTAGGATCCATGCCAGTTTTTACAAACATGTATTCGATGGACATCAGAGCCTAATGCTTCCAATCACAGTAGTTTCAGCTGGATTACATTCTCAACGCTTTAACAGTGCTTCGGTTGTGATGAGAAGATCAGTTGGAAGGTCACAAAATTGCCTCTTAAGGTCCGAAAGCAAACGTTTCCCAGAACACGGCCCAATCGGCGACTCCTGTGAGTCATGGGCGACAACACATTACTTGTGGGCTGAGGGCTTCGGCTCACGATTTCACAAAGATTGACACTAAGCTCTTTTTTTTTCATTCATTTTCAGAGACCCCTAAAAATTGTTATACTCATCCAAGAATTTTGTCTCAGCCAAAAAAATATTGTATTAAATTTTAAATCAATAGATAGGTAAAGCTAAATTAATTAATTTATGCAATAACTCTTATAATGATGATGATGATGATGATGTTGATGATGATGATTATTATTATTGTTATTATTATTATTATTATTAATATTATAACTGATCAAATTATTATTAGTATTAGTAATATTGGTATCCAAATAATGAAATGGAGCAGAAGAATAATCCATGGATGGGTCAAGCTAATAAGCTTGTTATTATTATTATGGTCATTATAACAATTGTCATGACTATTATTCCTGTTGCTGTTATTATTGTCATCATTATCAACTATATGTCTATTCTTATTGTTATTTTTGAATTTTGTTATTATATTGCTGTCACCATAATATGATGCAAAATCACCCCAATCTGAATGTATATTTATAAACTAAACAATGAGGTGAATAAATATGATGCTGATGGTGGGAAACAAACAAAAACTGAATAAATGGGGATACAATCACAAAGATATACATCTTAATTAGAAAACAAAACAGACATAACTGCGCATCTCATAGTTAGGACAGACAAGTGGGAACTTAGTGTTTGAGGTATCTGGCTCAAGCTCCTGTACCTTTTAATGCACAGATCAGGACACTGAAGAATGATAGTCCTGCTGCCCAGGGGCAGACCCCCTAAGGCAGCAGGTGCAAAGATACTTTGTATGATGGACAGCACACACAACAAAACAGTCACCAAAAGCATCCATGAGAATTATTGTTATCATAATAGATAATCTTATTATATCTGAAAATGTATGGATACAGCAATGATGATAATGATGACAGTGAAAATAGGGATGGTGATGCTAATGATGATGCTTATGAAGTCATTGTGCATCCACAGAACCAACGTAAAAATGTATATTCATTAGGTTTTTCTCACAAGAAAATAATTAAGAGCTCTAGCTATAAGACACAATTAGTAGGGAAGTCTGGGGGTAGGATGAACTAAAGATATGCTTCTTCCTATTCCTTTTTGGACATTGTAATGTATTGTAATGTATGTAACATTGTTTTTGGTTGTGTTTTTTGACTTGAATTTTTGTTTTTTTTTTAATGGCCGAAAGAAAGATTTTATTCTTTCAAAGTAATAAAATTTAAATTTAAATTTATTATTCTCACTGAAGCGATTTGTTTCCTCTCTGTACGCAAATGGGGGTTTTTGTGTACGGTTTACCCGCCGTGGATCAAACCACATTGATTTGGTTGGATCATAACCAGATGCTTGAGGGCAGCTTTAAGATGAAAACGTGTTTATCGTTTTATTTTCACACAGTGTAATAAAAACACAAGTTTACATTGATAGTCCTTGGATTAAATACACCGAAAACGACTCCCTGGGCTATTTTTCAGTGGGTTAATATATTCATTAACAATAAAAAGAAATTAATTCTGTATTGTGAAAAGAAGGAGGTTATCTGCTGATCTTGGTTGGTGATGACAAGGGGTTCTATCTAATTGTTTGAACAAATGGTCATTCATGGCAAGGAGTTAAACGTCCTGTCATTGAAAACAAAAAATGCCATAAAGTAGTGGTTCTCAACTCTTTTTGAGCCAAAGCATACTTGTTTCCATTAAACATGTTCAAGGCACAATGTCCTGCGATGTTTAAAAATGATTCAAGTAACCACTGTAATACTGTTTTGTTTTTTTTAAGTTTAAAATATCATGTTGCTTAAATTGATTGTTATCATTTGTGGTTACCATTGTTCTTTCATTTTGGTTGTTAAATTTACTGTCGTTTTTATTTTATGTTTTTTTTTTAAGTGAAACTATGTGTATCTTGTTTTTTCTAGATTAAAAAAAACAACTATTAGCAAAAATTCTGCATGTGGAGTACATTTATCTTTGTGTTCGATATATTTTTAGATAACAAAGTAATAATTAAAATCAGCAAAATTATATGTGTTAGTGTGTATGTTTTTATTATTTTTTGTAATGCAATACTTATCAGCTTCAGACAAAATAAAGGTAATAAATATATCTCCCTCTACCAGAATTTAAATTAAGATTCTATGCCATGATTACTGATGTGACTCACCTGTGCCCACTCATTTGGCGCCAACCGCGGCAGGTTCTAAATGGGGCCCTGTCCCGACTTAAACCCAGTCCTGTCAGTCCCCTGTTGTCAGTCCTTCTGCAAACCTCAGTGTATACTAGGCAAGCCTTTTTCAAACCCTGACTCCTACCTGACCCGTTTTTGCTCCTGTCTGTGTCCGGCTACGACCTGTTTTGATCCTGACCACATCTGCTCTCCCGTCCCGACTTATGACCTCTTTTTGTCCCCGACTAACTCTACTCTCCCGTTCTGGCTTACGACTGTTTTCCGACCCTGACCACGCCTTGCTCTCCCAGTCCCGGCTACCGAGCAGTTTTTCCGTCCCTGACACCGCCATCGCTCGCTACGGAAGATCCACTTCCGTGTTCGGATCATAATCCGAGTACGAGAGCGACTTGCTTCCCGCGTCTAGAGAATACCGTAGCGTGGGCGGAGCCCTTCCTCTTTCCTTCAATAAGACTTGTGAGAAAAGTAATGCAATTGGGTCCTGTTTCCGTTCTGGTCCTGACATTCTAATTAGAATGGTCTTTGTTATTGATAACAGTGTATAGTGAAGAATGCTTACACTAACATAAGGCATGTTTCGCAAGGATGAATATGTAATAAAGATTTAAGAGTGAAAAAAATAAATAATGTCAGAAAAAATAGGCAAAAATACAAACTCGTACTGTGCACAGATAATTATTTCACAATAAAGTCAAGTTATATTTATTTGTATACCTCTTAATCACAGTGAGGTCTAAAGGGCTGCACAGGCCACAATTAGAACACCCCAGGATCTGACATCTGCATGTGCGCAAGAAAAAACTAAAAAAAAAACAGCATGAGGACCGTCAGAAACCTTGAAAAGGGGTCACACATAAGGCCGTTGAAGGAGAAATTTCGCCAGCCGTCTCCACTTACAGGGCGGGGACTAAGACCACCACACTGGATGAGTTGGCCTAGTGTCGACCTGGGTTTGGGGGAGAGCACAGGGTTGCCTTTGCTCTGCAGAAGGCCGAGAATCTATGCGTCCCAGACATGAAAGCAGAAGGTCGTCGTCTTCTGGTCCGCCATCCTTCTCAATAAACTTTTCGAACAAGATAACTTTATGCTCCCGTGAGGTAATGTTAGGTTCATGTCCCCAACATTTTTAATAAAACGCTCTGTAATAAAAGAAGACATAGAGAATCGGTTATTTAGAATTAGTTACTTTATTAACCATCATATTGAGAGCCCGGAGATTGAGCTGTTACGAATCTCCTCGCTTGCTCGCTAGCTGGGCTCTCAAGAAATCTCCGAATCTCCTTCTTTTTATTATGTTTTTTGCCCTGTAATACATGCCTCTTTACTGAGGGGCGGGGATTCTATCTAACAAAGGAGACTGTATTCTAACTTTTGCTACGTAGAGTTAATCAGTCTTCTTTGGAAAGCCTGGTTTCCGGCCGATGATGGAAGGTTTCCTTTTGTTTTGGGAGAGACTCCCTTTCCTTCTTCTCACGGCTCTTTGGTGAAAAACAATCTTGAGTTATGGCATGAAGAGGTCATTCCAGGTCAGGCTACATCCGTTGGTATGTGAGAACAAAACACAGTCTGTATATCAAAACACAACTCATGGCCTTGGAGCGTAGTTTACAGGCTGAGAACTCTTCAAAATGGCTGAGAACACATATAACATTTTAAATATCAACTGTAGGATAAATATAATTATACAATCCTAACAGGTAAACTAAGAAAAGATTTCACAATTGACTGTTTGGTGCAGGGGCAAATAATAATATTTATTTCGGACATGCTACAAAAATAATTCCTAATTATTCAAATAAGTGTTTTAACACCATTTTTTGATCAATTATTTCATTTTTGCTACCGAATTTCCTCTGGACTGATCAATCATTATCCATATCAGTGAACTGAAAATTGATAATTTAAAGCTAAAATTAAAAAATCTTAGGAGTATTGCTTTCTTCATGATAAATGCTAGAGACAACATGATAATGTACCAAAAAAATTCGGGTAGGAAACCGTGAGTCCTATCTGCTGGCCGATTAGGTAACCACCGTATTAGATTCTGAATTATCCGTCCTTTATCTGCACCGCTTACCCTCAGAAGAGTCGCGGGGTTGCTGTAGCCCATCCCAGCTGTCTTCGGGACCCCCTGAACTGGTTGGGTTCTAAATTAAATAAATATAATTTAAAGCAATTTACTCGACAGCGTATTTAAAAAGAGAAAAACTGGCAATCAACTGCCACCTACTGATATGAATACAATTATTATATATTACTCTGCTGATCACAAGATGAAAGCAAAGATACTGAACAAAAGCATTCTTTTTTGCAAAGATAAAATAAAGGGATTTCCAGCAGCACAACGGTTAAAAAACACTACCATTGAGTACACCAAATTTGACAGTAAAAAAGTCGGTGTTTGATGACCTTGTGTTTGTGACATCGCAGCTGTATACAAGATCATCCGAAAGGGGAAAGGTGTTGCTTTTTGCCGATAACAAAAAGACCTACGACTAAGCATCAAAACACCTACTGGTCCAGCTGGGTTGTTCAACCCTGCATTATTTTTTTCTTGACGTCGTCATTGTAACAGATCTTTGCAGTTCCTTTTTATTCCGGACTTTGTGTTAATCCTGATGTAAATTATTTGTTTTCCTAATATTTAATTGCCTCCAACTGTGTTTGTCAGTCAGGCCATATTTACCATGTCATTTTGTCCATCTGTGTCTAATTTTTAAGTTTATAGCCACGTTCACCAGACATCGGAGTGAGTCCTGAAATGTTGACCTTTTTAGTCATCATTATAAAGATTTTTTTTTCATTCATAACTCCTTCATTTTAATTACTTTATTTCAGGTGCAATTTATTTTATAGTCAGGGGTTTGCTTTGAGTGCCATTGTTTGGTCTATCACCTTATTTATTTGGATAGAATACATAGTGGGGGGGCAGTAATCATCAGTTTCAGCTCATGAGGAGATGTAACCAGTTCAAGAATGCCAGCATGGAAGATCATAATTCAAGCCCAGGTTACGCCCCTTGAAACAAAATGCAATTGATTTCCTCAGGCGAATGTTGAGTGGTTTGTGCAAGAAAACGGAGAAAAAAAAAGCTTTTCCTCATCAATGCAAACTCTAATTGAATTCTTTAAAATATCAACCTGTTCTTGCTGAACTTAATTTTAGACAAAATCATATTTTATAGTTTAACGTTCAGGGAACCAAAAATATCACAGAGCACAACCTTGTTTTTAATGTCAATTCCTGAAACTCGGGGGGCGGTGTAAATATTGAGAACTATAGACCATATGAGATATTTTTATTAATGGCCAGAAAGGAGAACATGACAAACTTATAGCCGAGCCAATATTTCTGGGGAATTCACTCTGCACCTATCAGGGGATGATCAAACTGCTGTGACCAGATTACACGGGGGAGCCCAAGAGGCCTATTTTTAATTACTTTGCTGATTGGAAAAATAAGAGCCCTCTAACAAGCTCTGTCAATCATGCGGGCCCTGTTTTGCAAAGTGATTGTGCAGGGCTTTTTCTGAACTGTGACCAAAATTACAGCTGTCCTTTCTGAATACATAAACGTTGGCCGCTGTGTTTTCACAAAATTTTCCACAAAGAAAACAATGAACACATGTCGAGCCAACCAATTCATAAGCATCAGCCACAACATGTGTTGATGGCCGCATGTAATTGGGTTTTTCCTCTTATGTGTGCAAGCGCACTAACCGGATCAGGCATGCACGCATCGTGTGTGTGCTCGTGTATTTTGTTTGTGGCCTGGGCCGTGTAAAGCAAAGCCAGGCAATCCAGTTCAATCCGACAAAACATGATTGTTTGTTTTCCCCCCCGCTCAGGTTCATTCTCTTACCAATCCTTAAGAATTATTCTGGTCTGTTGTTTGGGAAGGGGCGCCTGACTCGATAGCAAAACGTGGCATGATGGAATTCATTCTGCTCCTCTGTTACTCCTTCGCCGTTTCAGAATGTGAATGGTCTGGAGAAAAACGATGTAAGGGGCCTGTCACACAGACATTTGCGGCTGAATCACGGCCAGAAATTTCTGCCTTTGAGGCGGACGCTATTGGACGCATTGAGTTCGCCATTAAGACGAGATACAGCGGTGCTCAACACGAGTTCGGAAATTCGCGCGCGGGTGGCAG
Source organism: Urocampus carinirostris (assembly GCF_059441175.1). Taxonomy (NCBI): domain Eukaryota; kingdom Metazoa; phylum Chordata; class Actinopteri; order Syngnathiformes; family Syngnathidae; genus Urocampus; species Urocampus carinirostris. The sequence continues at coordinate 14,080,390 of NC_142360.1, read as the reverse complement.
CGTGAAAAAGTTTTACCCTGCTCAATTCTTCACAGCGCGGGTACACAGCCTTTCATGAGCGTATTGAGGCTGAACCACGGCCAGAAATTTCTGGCCGTGAAGCAGATGCGGTTGGGCGCTGTTGGACGTTTTGAGACCGCCATATAGACGAGATAGAGCAGTGCTTTACTCGCGGTCGGAAATTTTCACGTGGTTGGCCGCGTTCAAAACTTTTGAGCTGCTCAAAAGTTTGACCACGTGTTAAACCGCGTGCCGCACACGTGGTCAACACGAGGTAATGACGCAGAAATGACGCGGAACGACGTGCTCTGGCCGCGGCCAGGGCGTGCTTACACATGGGTAGGACGGGAAATTTCAGCGGGTAATCGTGGGTGGAGCATGTTCTGCGCCTGTATCGCGGTGTTATTACGTGAAATTAGCATGTTACATGTGTGACAGTCAAACGCCTTTCTCCGCGTATAAACAGCGCGAATGCCGAGCACACGTCAGTTGTGCTCGTGACGTCAAGGGGGTGAACATGGATCCCCGTCAGCATAGTTTCTCTTCATTTCGAATAAATCTTTCGGTGCATTCGCAATGGTCGCAGCAAGGCTTTGATGCTAGGACCTTAGCTTGGCCTTTTGGCTGAGAGTAAGAATCCCGGCTCCTAAGCTTTGTAGCGTATTATGAACTGATCGATAATGGATAATGAATAAAGAAGGTAGGCCAATAACCCATAAGCCACCCCCGTCAGCATAGTGACCTCGTCTCAATACATTTTTATTTCTTGACATTTCTTTTCAAGATAACAAATTAAAAATGATGCCATAGCTTGAAATCTTGATCATCACGGGACTGTGTCTTGTGCTGGTATGATTTCTACAGCCCGGTGCGGAGATTTGCATCCCCTCGCTACTACAACCACTTTAACCTCGATTTATCTCACTTTTAGGGAATGTAATGGCGAATATATAACCAAAACCACTTCGTCTTGCATTTGTTGGAAATGTAATACAATTTAAACCATTCCGTCTTTGTATTTGTTGTGAACGTAATCGAACGGTAAATTTCTCCCCCCCTCGCGTGAATGCGCATTCTGCTGCACTTTCAACGAAAGCGATCGTATTCTATATAAAACGCTTATTAAAACTATAAAGCGAGCTAATTATAACAATTGGGAGATCCTAGTCTATATAACGCGTTTATTTGAACAATAAAGTGCGATCGTATTCTACAAAATGCGTTTGTTAACGTGGATGAAAAAGTCACGCGAGGGGGTGGGGCGGTGTGGGTGTTGCGTAGGAGTCGGATTTGGGCACAACACCGGCTCGGGAGCTTTCATACCCGTGGTCCACACGAGAAAATGACGCAGAAATGACGCGATGAGGAAGCGGAACAGTCGCCGGCGTCTTTTTTCCGGCCATACCACAGACGAACGGCGGGTTGTCAAATTTTGCGCATTTTCCATCCCGGGCAACCACGGGCAAAAAAAAAACGCAAAATTTTAGCCGTGATTCAGCCGCAAATGTCTGTGTGACAGGCCCCTAAGGTCCAACCTGAGATTCTGCACTGGAGAGAGGAAACAGAAGATATTCGGATACACAATCTAATACAAAATTGGCTGCAAAAAGGCAATGTATAAATCTGTTAATAATACAGCATAGGACCTATGTCATAGGTGTTGGAATATTTAATCTAGACGCCACATACAAAGATATTGGAGGGTCAAGTTGATTGGTTTTATCTGTAATTTACAAATTGTGTTTTTGTTTGTTTTGAAAAGAAAATAACTTGCTAAAATGTTATTTTTTAGAGATACAAAATATGTTGTTTAAAACAAATGTTACCTTTTGAAATTGTAAATACTTAATTTTAATCTTTCACTTTTTTTTTTTACAAAAAGTTTCATGGGTACAATGTATACAACATTTTACTGCACTGCAGTATCAATGTGAAAAAATATATATATGATATTAGTTTATGATTTTACAAAAAATATTGAATTGAAAAATATTATTCTTGATATTCTGAATATTTAATTTTATTTTTGAAAATATATATATATTTTTTTTAAGTATTACCGTCCCATTCAAGTCACATGTATTTGTATAGGCCGTAATCATATAATGTCTCAAAGGACTGCACAGGTAACAATAACACCATTAACCTGAATAAAACCTTTTTTCACTTATGTAGTAAAAAAGGGTAAATAATAATTGAAATGAGTATTTAGATCAGATGAATATTGTTCATGCTAATTTCAATATTCTTAATCTTGTTTTTGCAATACAAATTTTTGGGGGATTTAAACCTTTACGCTGAAAACAAAAAAAGTACTATAAATATAAATATATATATATATATATATATATATATATATATATATATATATATATATATATATATATATATATATATATATATATATATATATATATATATATATATATATATATATATATATATATATATATATATATATATATATATATGTATATATATATATGCACCCCCGCGACCCTACAGAGGATAAGCGGTGCAGCTGATGAGATGAGATGAGATATATATATATATATATATATATATATATATATATATATATATATATATATATATATATATATATATATATATATATATATATATATATATATATATATATATATATATATATATATATATATATATATATATATATATATATATATATATATATAGTATAAGGCTTACCTAAAGGGATCTAACATAATTTTCTTGCTGATGAAAGACCGAAAAGCCGTGTGAAAGGGGAGGCAAAAAAATAATAAGAAGAAATGTGCAGTTTGGTCACTTTAAATCTAGGTATTTTGAATTATCCCATGTGCCCTGTAGCGTATGTTTCCGGTTGCACCACACAATGCAGCAATATCTAATGGTCAAATTTTATACAGGGTCCCTTTAAAATGAGCAAAATCCTCTGCCAGAAAAATAAAACCATTTTACTTGAAAAGAAGATGGGTATATTACTTGGGTTAGTACGACTTTCCCTAAATTGTCCAGCTGAACATTTAGTACATGTTGCATTCCACACAATGGCACCTGGCCCGAGTTTGGACACCAATATACCGTATTTTCCGCACTATAAGGCGCACCTAAAAGTCTTGTTTTTTTTCAAAAGCTGACCATGCGCCTTATAACACAGTGCGCCTTATATATGGCTCAATATTAAATTTGCAAGGTCTCGCAACTACGAGAAACAGCCGCCGACTCCATTTTTCGCGCTGTGCATACTGGGAAATATTAAACGATTGGTAGTTGCCGGGGCTCGTGTTGTATTTGTTTACTAAGTGGCAAAATGGCTACCCCATTAAACTGCTTAATTCATATTCAACAAATACAGTATTTGTCTGAATCCAGGGTTATGACTGGTGAAGATGTAAAGCACAATTTACCTTAAACAAACGCAGAATTATTCAGAATGTCACGTTTGAGAGAGAGAGAGAGCGAGAGAGAGAGAGAGAGAGAGATTCTCTTTCATACGTGCATTTGTATAAGAAAATGGCTCCTGTTAAGAGACACGCGTACAACGCCGAGTTTAAACTCAAAGCGATCAGTCACGCAGCACAACACGGCAATAGAGCGGCAGCGAGAGAGTTAAACTTAAATGAATCGATGGTACGGAAGTGGAGAAAGGATGAAGATAAGCTCCGCCAAGTAAGGAAAACTCAACAAAGTTTCCGTGGCAATAAAGCAAGATGGCCAGAGTTAGAGGAGACACTTGAACAGTGGGTTGTTCAACAAAGAGCGGCAAGCAGAAGTGTCAGTACGATAACTATACGTATGAAGGCAACAGCGCTGGCACAAAAACACCGGACGTGTTGGATGGCCCATTCACTGAGATATGGTCAATTCGAACACAGCAGAAGAAGAATTCGAGGGATTCGTCGATGAGGAGCTTATAGAGTGATCTTTGTTTTTCTTTTGTGTGTTTACGTTTTACATTTTACAGTTATTATGTTATTGCTTTGCACTCGTTGTTTTTGCACATTACGAGTGTCACTTTATTGCGATTGCACTAACGTTTCATTTAAAATAACAGTATCAGACGTTTTTTTCTTTGCGTGTTGACTAAATGGACAAAAAATAAAATGATATGTCGATGTTGTTCAAAGATGTCAAAGATGTGTCACGAAAATGCTTTACCTCAGAGAAAATAATAAAACGGCTGTTTATTTATTTTGGGAGTGAATGGAGTTGTGGAAAGCTTGTTTGTTAATAAAGTTTGACCTTTTTGAATATTTTGTTGACATTCCCTTGAGCGTGGCAACATCTAGAGGTTGCATAAAGTAACTACATTCTCTACTGTAGTCAAGTCGTCACATTTATTTACCGTAAATAGCCCTTAATCCCAAAAATGTCTCGAAGGACTGCACAGGATTACAATTACAAAATTGCACAATTACCTGATCTTAAACCAGCATGCACTTATAGCGCCTTATAATGGGGTGCGTCTTATGTATGGCATAAGTTTTAAAATATATCATTCATTGAAGGTGCGCCTTATAACATGGTGCGCCATATAGTGCGGAAAATACGGTAATACACTACAATAATCCCTCGGTTGTCGTTGTTAATGAGGGGCAGAAGGGTAAATGGTCTGCATTTATATAGGGCTTTTCATGTCACTGAAGGCCTCCCAATGCCCTCTATACACTTCTTCACACTTAACCCATTCACAAACACACTCACACACCAGAGGCAACAGCAACCTGCTTATCAGGGGCATTAGGTTTTGCCCAAGGACCCTTCGACATTTAACTGTGTGATTTAAATTGTATTTTTTTTATTCACACATTTATTGTTATCCCATAAGAGTGGGTGGAAATTAAAAACTACTGTTTCACGAGCTGCAACATGGAAACACAAGTTCAAGCACAAAAAAAAACTGAAATATGTTAGCCTTTTCAGTATAATTTTAGGATGTACGTAAAAAACCTGAAAGCTTCATAGCATGATTTCTCCTTAATTAGATATCCTCCCCCTGAATTTACAGCTATAAAATAAAGTACTAAAATCATGAAGTCAGCTGATAGTCACATATTTTGTTGTGTGTAACCCGCAGCTAATGGTAGGCAGCGCCTGGAGAGGGGGCGTGACTTTTACAGGAAATTAATTGGGAAAATGTAAGCACAGAATTTACAGTAAAAATGCGCAGAATTTTGATTTTTTTTTTCTCAACACTCCATCCTCCGCAAAACATGAAACTCTGCAAGGATACATTTTCATTTATTTATTCATTTATTTGTTAATTAATTAATTTATTTATTTAATAGTTTTTTGTTTTTTTACAAAGGACTTCTGTGCTGTCAATATACAATTTTAAAAACAGTCTTGGTGCTTTATTGGACAACTATAGATTAATGACCCGATCCATTTGAATTTACATTGTACGTTGCCGCTATCCTGTGGCCTTTAAGGAAAACTGCATTTACCTTCTGGTTCTTTCCTACAGAAATCAAACAATTTTTAAAAATGCGCCAGGGAGCTCCAAACACCCGCACGTGTCTTCTGAGCAGGTTTAGCGGGTGGAAAAATCCACCTTTGTTGGCAATTGAAAACGTCTTTCTTTGTTTACTCAATCAGAATGCAAAACACCATGCATGATGAAAGCAATGAACCAGTGATAATCGAAACACAAAATAGTGAGGTGTCTCTGTATTTATTCCAAAAGAAGATTTACTTTTCCAGTTAAAAGGTTCATCACATCCTTCAATATAGAGACTGACATCTATAAATGTACCAGTTCAGGGTGTCCCATGCCCACTACCCGAAGATAGCTGGGATTGGCTCCAGCACCCTCGTGAGCCTACTGAGGATAAGCGGTTCAGATAATGAATGGACACCTATGAATATGTAACAGTGCCATGTACATTTGTATTATATTCGCAATCACACTCAAATAGAAGTGGCATACTGTTTCATTTCATTTATTAGCTTTATGGCATCTCGTCTGCCCAGGGTGACCAGCATATCAAGATACTTTGGGATGAACAGCAGGGTACATCTTGCAAAAGTCACGAGTTAATTGCAAGGCAAGTACAAACCGGCAACACGTTCACAATGGTGAGAAAGTGTCGTCCAATTAACCTGACATCTACAGACTTTGGCAGGAAAACGAAATGCCCAAGCCAAGCACATACACAAATTAGGAAATGAACTCCAATCCAGAACTGATTTTCCGTAAATCAAACGCACTTCAGCAGCCAAACATAATTACAATGTCACTTTCATTTATGTGCAATAGAGTAGACGGAGTGAAATGCAAAAAGAGCATTTGCAAGCAATTCTTGATTGGATCATGTATTCTTTTATACAAGCTTATGATATAATGATGAGATTTTTACGCTTGAAAACTGTGTTGTTAATATTTACCTAAAAAATATATTTAAAATGGGAGTTAAATGCAGTGACGTGGAATGAGGTCATTTTCTGCTGAGGCACAGTCAGATTTGAAAATAAATCAACTTCAATCCTATTCGTCACGTGATTTTTGAGGGAAATAAACAATATATGAACTAAATCATGGGCGGGGGGGTTATTGTCTTACCTTAACGTAAAAGTCAGATCCATGCGCTGCTCCTTTTCAATAAGTGGATAGATAGGTCATCCTCCAATAAGGAAAAAAAGGTCTGTACAGCAGGAAAATAATTACTCGGTGGCTTGTCTTTCTGTCAGTTTGCTAATACAGTACTATCACTAATTTTATTTTTTAAGGATAATTTGTGTGCCAAATCTGAATTGCTGGACTCACTAACGCCCTTTGCCATGAGGTAAGAGAATTTCATGCCTCACTGCATCTTCAGATGCTCAGCACAGTAATTGCTTACACACTAATTGTATTTACATCATTCATAATGTGATTTTGTTAAATATAATAGAAAAAATGTGATGATAAATGAGAATAAAGCTTTTCTACTGCATAAATATACCCATTCAATGTAGTTTTATTGTATGAATCCATAAAGCAGTGCCTCACCTGCATTCCCTAACTACGCCTCACTGGTTAAATGGAAATTTAGTGCACACTTCAACTGCGTTTAAGGATGACACACAATGAATTCAGAAAAATCATTAGATGAATTGTTATGCTTGATTCGAACATTTAGAATTCAAGCCTGATTAATGACTTTAGCAGTGATTGTTAAACAGGGGTGTCCCAACATTCTCAAGCTCAGAGCTATTTTTTGTTACTAATTAGCGCAATGAGCACCGAGTTTGATATACACTTCTAAAATAACAACTTATCATGTTATTACAATGTTATTACAGGGTCACTTATTGAAAGTAGGGTTAATTAGACTCAGCTAACAACAATAAAAACATTTTTTACTGGAAAATCACACTGACTCACCACTGGTGAGCTATTTTCAAAGCATTTTCAGGCAGGCACCTTAGCTGTCATTAGGGGGCACCCTGGCGCGCAAAGGCACCTCGTTGGAGACCCCTCTTCTATAATATGCAGCAACTATGAACCCAAGAGGAATGAAACGAACAAAACGTGATAACGTTCCTCAAGTTTAACATGTGTTTGCATAATATTTTGCAAGTAAAATCAGTAGCTACTGTTTTTAGGTTTTGAAAAAGTTCTACACTCTTGTCAAAATGTGTAAATTTGATGCTGTCCTTTAAATATAGATTTTGCTAGATACACAATATAAAGCTCATTATTTTGAGTGAAATCCTTGACAAAGTAATCTTTTGTTCCTCTATGCATGGTCAGAGCCAGAACAAGCACATGTAACATTTCACACAATGCTTTATTAATGGGTCGGGGAAGTCAAGGCAGGAGGAAAAAGACAGCAATCTGGTGCTCGCTGGACAGGAGAAGTGGGAAACCCTCATGAACAAAGCGTGGTCGGTGATCGGAACATGTCAGGCAGCCAGGATGGGAGACGGAGCGTGGTCGGAGAACGAAAATGGTCGGGAAGCCGAGACGAGTGGGAAGTCAGGGATCGATACAGGAAACAGAATACTGGTAGCCGGGACAGGAGAACGGAGCTTGGATCGAGGACAGATACAGGAAACAGAATCACGATATGGGTAGCTGGGACAGGAGAACGGAGATTGGATCGGGAATCAAAACAGGTAACAGGTCGGGATCAAAACGGGAGCCTGAGTCAAAAGAGCTTGCTTTGCATGCGCTGGGGTTTTACAGACGGACTGACAAGGAGTGAATGAGAAAGACATTTTTAAATAGGATGGGAAACGACCAGCAGCAGGGACTAAACTAGTGAGCGCAGGTGAGAGCAATGGGCAAATAATTTTTTTAGGGTAAGTGGTGCAGACAAAGGATGGAATTCAGCTTTTTAGTGTGACTAGCATGGAAGCTTAAAACTATAAAATGGCAAGAACTTACAATTTGAAATCCATTTTTTTTTTCATTCTTATTTAGAATACAAAGGGGGAATACACACAAACGCAACAAAAATATTCCAATTCATAAATAATATGTAAGTAATATGAACTGATTTAAATTGGCTCCGAAACTATTGGCAAAAATGTGCTACCATATTTGGACACATGTGTAGATACATTTTTAAATGATACTGTAATGTTTTGGACATTAAGTATTGAATTCAGAGTCATTTTACATGAAGGAGAAATTACATGTGTTTCACATACCATTCAATTACATATAAGTTACATCGTGCTCTCTAAAGGCAATCATTATGCTGATGTGACACCCAGTGAAAAATTAGTACTCCTGATTTATTTTACAGAAACCTTTTGAACATAATTCATTTCTACGTTATGTCACAGGCGCTGGTAAACAAATGATGGTACTATCTTCACTGAAAACGTGCAAACCTTGCTCAACATTCGTCACATGTTTTTCAATATCTTTTGTGCATTTCCTTCTATATCATTGCCCAAAGATAATCAATCAAACAAAAATGTATAGACACGATAACGACATGTCACTGTGATGATTACCGCAGCGACACGAGTCCATTAAATTTGATTCTTCAGTGGTCGAACATCCGAACCATCCTATAATAGGCCACACAATATTACCAAAACCAATTGTTTGATAACTATGCAAGATAATTTGACGTTACACGATTGAGTTTTTTCCATTCTGTTTTGATTGAATAATAGCTGTCTCGGTGAGAGAGAATAACAGTGAATCTTAAAACCTCAAAACAAAAAGTGTTTACTCGGAAAAGTGTGGCAAGAGGTGATTAGAGTATTAGCTGTGGAAAATACATAATGAAGCAAGAGCTTTTGAAGTCGTTTGTGAAGGATGGGCGGGCACATTGTAGGAGTGAATGTCTCTGTTATTCTGAAGAGTCTTGTTTTTAAATGACTATTATGATACCATAATTAACTGAAATAACAAAATCCAACAGCAACAAAAACACAAATATTGCAGAGGAGAAAAAAATATTACATGGCTAGCGATGCCATACTCTAATCACCTCATTAGTTGAAGCACCTGCATTAGCTTCCTGAGCTTTTAAATGTTCCCAAAGACTGCTGACTCTACTGTTGTTCAGAAGACAGACATTGAAGACCTCCATGAGGACATAAAAGTCGTTGAGACTATTTATAAGGAGGTGAGTGTTGTTGAGAAAATGCACAATCAGAAAAAAAGAAAAACAGCAATGGCAGGACAACTTAGAAAAAATAATTCAAACGTTCGCATAAACCTCTCAAGGCTTGGTACTGAGGCTGGAGTGTACTCATCCAAAGTCACCATGCATAGACGTGCTAATGGAATTCGTCAAGCAAATAGCAAAGACAAAAACTGCACTCAGGAAAGCGGACAGAATGAAGAACCTTTACGTTTCATTTCATTAGGGAATGAAGGAGCAAGAGTCTGGAAGAAGAGTGGAACGGTGCACAAATTGACAATTTTCCCAGTCGGGGGCGGTTAAGGTGCCATATCATCAGAGCTTGCAGATGTTTTGTCCACCATGTTTTCCAAGGTCATTAAGTCAACGATACATTTTCTGGTCTCTTTTTGTTTTTCTGATTATTATTATTGTGTGTACTCAAAGATTTTTATTTCATGTAATTGACTATAAGGGATTTTTTACAATCAAATACAAATTTAATTTAAATACAAAAGATATTCACTGGCTGAGCTGTGGGGAGAGGTCATTGTAGCCTAGACAAGGATGATGTTTACAGAAAAACAAGAACGGGGACAAGGGGTGACGCGGGAAAAGGCTGATAAGCTTTGTTGGTTTGAGTCCTTTAGACAGGGCGGCGCCTTTCAGCGAGGAGATGGTGAAGCTGGTTCCTGGCCCGCCCATGGGGGGTGGCCGACGGCCCAACGTGTGAAAAGACGGAAGACGGAAAAACAGACGAGAGAGCAGAGATGGGAGAGCAGATCGGAGATAGTGAGAGGGAGGCTCGACGAAGACTAATTAGACTAATTCGACAATAATTTGGCTAAATTCGATGGAATTTACTTAGTTAAATACTTTAAGAAAATAAATCTGCCTTGTGTGGAAATGCCTGTCTCTTGTCAATATTTTCCCTAAATTAAGAAAAGAGCATGCATTGTTAGGAGAATGGAGTTTGTGTTTGGTTAATGGAGTCAGATAACTAATTCGAACAATTTGGTAAACGCTACATTTGTTATATAGTTTTTTCCCTAACAGTACTAATAGATCTTATCAGCTGTTCCCTCCAGCAAAAAGTATTTTAAATAACCAAGAATAATAACATATACAGTTTGACAGCAACAATACCAGACTAAAAACCTATCGATACTTTTTAGGGATGATTTTGAGATACCTGACGCACACTTGACCAGAGAAAGTAGACTAGCTCGGTGAAGCTTGTTAAAGGCCACCTTGCGCTGGGCCACTTTCCTTCCTTCCTCACTACAGTATTCATGCAGTAAATTGCAGCAAAAGACATCAAGCTCATTACTGGCTTCTGAATCAGAAAGCTTTACAAAAATAATACTGTAGGCCTGAATGAACAAAACTGTCTATTTATAATTGAATTGGAAAGATAGCTTCCTAAAATGCAGGATTTCAACCGGAAATATACTTTCTAGGGTCTGGTAATGGGAGAAGCGACTTCAATAGGGAATCCCAGACCTATCCCCAGTGACTTCATCCAATATATCAGGTGACCCTAGAGACATTTGTCCATAGCATGTCCTTGGCTGTCCTCGAACTTCTGCCTCTGAGACATGCCCGGAACAAGTCCGAAGAGAGGCATCCAAGATGCATCCTTACCATAGCCGCAGCCACATCAGCAGGCCCCTCTCAATGTGGAGAAACACTGAGTCCCTCCAAAACGTCCCTGTAGCCAAGACATCTAGTGGAGAAAACTTATTTGAGTTGAATGTATCCAGGATTTTGTTGTTTTGGTGATGAGCCACAGTTCGTGACAATAAATGAGTTTGGAACGTAGATTGACTAATCGAGAGCTTCGCCATTGGCTCAGGTCTTTAATCACCATGATAGACTGGTACAGGGTCCTTAATACGGTAGATGCTCCACAGGTCCGCCTGTCGATCTCCTGCTCCATTCTGCCCTCAATCATGTACAAGACCCCAAGATACTTAAACTCCACATAAACGGTCAAATGCCTTCACCATGTCAATGATCACATCCCTCCGACAACACCAAATATTTGTGATCAATTTATATTAAATACTGATGAGAGATACATGAAACAAGTGTGTTGGCTTAAAGGATAAGACCAGATAAAGCCATTCATTATTAAAAATAAACAAAATGCATGTACAAGCTCAGGTTGTATAATGGTTTCCATCACCAGGATACTCCAATTTGAGCACATCACCAAAAAGAGTATTTGGACTCTATTGGTTATGCAATCGGTCCATGACAGTTTATATAACGACCTCCTCTGCAGGTGTTCTGCCAAAAAGGTATTACAAAGTTGCCTGTTTTTCTCCACGATAGACTTTGTGGACTGGTTTACTGTTCCACGACCAGTACCTAGAGATATTGACATTGCAGTCCGCTTCCACTAATGGTTAAAAATGTACGGGCTATACAGTAGTTTCTTGTTTCAAAAAATAGTAACATCATGTGATAGGTGATCAATGGTGAGGTAAAACACATAATTCCTAATACAATGGCCGCCAATGTACCGCTTCTGACAAAGAGTGTAACTAACAAGGTGAAATAAAGTGATTTACAGGATATGAGGCACTGTTAAGGAGAACGTTCTGGCCACACACGGCGTTGCGTGAGGTCTGCATTTTTCTGTTAACTTCCACAAAAAAGAAGAGACTGCTGCACACTCAGTGTTTACGCTATTTGAAACCCATTTATATACCACAGTAGAGGTGGCACTTCCAAAAAAGGCAAGACAGCTTACAACATGCATTACGTTCGAAGATACCCTTCCTGGTCAATACAATCATGTAATGTATACTGTGTCTACAGGTTGTGATTATTAAAGGCCTGGTTTCAAATAGGCTCATTTAACCACAAAAACATCTCCCTTGCGCTGGGTAAAATAATGGGCTAAACAGGTTTTAGATGAATTTATCATGTACTGTAAAATTCGGACTGTCAGGCGCACATTATTATAAGCCGCACCCTGTACATTTTTAAAGGAAAAAACATTTGGTACATATGTAACCGCAGTGTACCTGTCCCACCAAAGATCCACATTCACGCTGGACAGGATGATGAGGTTTTTATTACAGTTTCTGAAAATGAAATGAGTCACAACACGTGATTAGCTTCTCTGCTGGCTTTGATCTCTTTGATCTCGTTGGCAGCTCGCTCTGTAGACTGCCCAAAGCATATCAAAGAGCTTTCTTTTCAATTTACATAAAAGACATTTTAGGATATCACAATACATTTTTACATCCATTTTAACAAGATACTTTAACAAGAGATCGTATTGTGGTTTTTAAAAGTTTACAATGAATTCAACATATTTTTCTTTAGTCTGAATTTTAACCAACATCATCCTTTTTATATCTATGAGAAAATAGAAATAAGAACGGGGCAGCACGGCAGCGCAGTGGTTAGCGCGTGTGCGGCACAGTTCTGAGGTCGTGGGAACCTCCTGAGTGGGTTCGAATCCAGCTCCCGGCCTTACTGTGCGGAGTTTGTATGTTCTCCCCGTGCTTGCGTGGGTTTCCTCCGGGCACTCCGGTTTCCTCCCACATTCAAAAAACATGCATTTCAGGTGAATTGGCCGGTCCAAATTGTCCCTAGGTGTGACTGAGCGAGTGAGTTGTCTGTCCCCGTGTGCCCTGCGATTGGCTGGCAACCAGTCCCCGTGTCCCCTTCCCACTGCCCGATGATTGCTGGGATGGGCTCCAGCATCCCCGCGACCCTACTGACGATAAGCGGTGCAGCTGATGAGATGAGAGATGAGAAATAAGAACAATAATGAGTATAAAATCGGGTACAATTTACCTGCAAATGAAATGAGTCACAACACGTGATTAGCTTATCTGCTGGCTTTAATCCCTTTAAACCCTGGAAGGGGAATTAACATTTTAGCACAACAGAAACAAATAAATCAAAACAGCTTGACAACATCAATCATATTACTGTGAATTTTTGAGAGATTTGTCAGCTGTGGTTATAATGTTTAAAATTAACTTTTTTTGTGGAGCACCAAAAGATGTATCTTACCGTTGGCAGCTCGCTCTGTAGACTGCCAACAAAACCCCGCCTTCCGGTCACATGTCAAAAGCAAAAACAAACCCTACCCCATACCAGCAGGTGGCACTGTTGGACTCATCATTTCAGGACACTTACCAAAAACTATACACATATTTCAGCAGGAATTTCAATAAAACAAAAGTTGTTATTATTACACCCGTTACACATATATAAGCTGCCCCTGACTACTGGACTGTCTCAGAAAATTAGAATATTGTGATAAACTTCTTTATTTTCTGTAATGCAATTAAAAAAACAAAAATGTCATACATTCTGGATTCATTACACATCAACTGAACTATTTCAAGCCTTTTATTATTTGAATATTGCTGATTTTGGCTTAAAGCTGAAAAAAACTCAAAAATCCTATCTCAAAATATTAGAATACTTCCTCAGACCAAGTAAAAAAAATAATTTTATAACAGCAAAACTAAATCAAACATTTGAAAATGTCCATTGATGCACTCAGTACTTGGTTGGGAATCCTTTTGCACGGATTACTGCATCAATCCGGCGTGGCATGGAGGCAATCAGCCTGTGGCATTGCTGAGGTGTTATTGATGCCCAGGATGCTTCGATAGCGGCCTTCAGCTCATTTGCATTTGTAGGTCTGGTGTCTTTCATCTTCTTCTTAACTATACCCCACAAATTCTCGATGAGGTTCAGGTCAGGGGAATTAGCAGGCCAATCAAGGACAGTGATGCCATGGTCAGTGCACCAGTTACTGGTGGTTTTGGCACTGTGGGCAGGTGCCAGATCATGCTGGAAAATGAAATCCTCATCTCCATAGAGCTTTTCAGCAGATGGAAGCATGTAGTGCTCTAAAATCTCTTGGTACACAGTTGCATTTACTCTGGACTTGATGAAACACAGTGGACCAACACCAGCAGCTGACATGGCTCCCCAAACCATTGCTGACTGTGGGAACTTCACACTGGATTTCAAGCAACTTGGATTTTGCTCTTCTCCAGCCTTTCTCCAGACTCTGGTGCCTTGACTTCCAAATGAAATGCAAAACTTGCTTTCGTCTGAAAAAAGGACTTTGGACCACTCTGCAACTGTCCAGTGCTTCTTCTCCATAGCCCAAGTCAGACGCTTCTTCCGTTGTCTTGAGTTCAGAAGTGGCTTGACCATGGGAATACGGCTATTGTAGCCCATTTCCCGGACACGTCTGTGAACTGTGGCTTTTGATACCTGGACTCCAGCTTCAGCCCACTGTCTTTGAAGCTCCCTCAAATTCTGGAAGCGGCTCTTCTTCACAATTTTGTTAAGGCTGCGGTCATCTCTCTTGGTTGTGCAGCGTTTCCGGCCACATTTTTCCCTTCCAACAGACTTTTTGTGGATATGCTTTGAAACTGCACTCTGTGAACAGCCTGCTCTTTGAGAAATTTCTTTTTGTGTCTTACCCTCCTGATGGAGGGTATCAATGATGGTCCTCTGGACAGCAGTCAGATCAGCAGTGATTTAGTTTACTGAACCAAGCTGAGTGTTTTTAAGGCTCAGGAAACCCTCGCAAGGTGTTTCGAGTTAATTAGATGATTCAGGTGATTAGTTGAATAGCCTACTTGTATACTTCTTCATGATATTCTAATATTTTGAGATAGGATTTTTGAGTTTTCTTAAGCTGTAAGCCAAATTCAGCAATATTCAAATAATAAAAGGCTTGAAATAGTTCAGTTGATGTGTAATGAATCCAGAATGTATGACATTTTTGTTTTTTTAATTGCATTACAGAAAATAAAGAAGTTTATCACAATATTCTAATTTTCTGAGACAGTCCAGTATAAGCCGCATGTGTCCTCATTGAAACATAAGATAGTTTACAGAGAAAGACAATACCCAGAAAGAGTTTTAATAATATACGGTACCTTAACCCCTGAAATGAGACACCCAAAAACTATAAAGCTGAGGTACCTCACCAATATGGATGGGCTCCATATTGCCTAGATGGTAGGGCGCCCCTCCGAGACTGGGAGGTCGCTGGTTCAAGCCTCGGCCGAGTCATACCTAAGACTTACAACATTGGTACCCATTGCCTCCCTGCTTGGCGCTCGGCATTAAGGGTTGGAATTGGGGGGTTGGGTCACCTAATGACTCCCAACACAGCAGTTGGGTCTAAAATCCCGGCGCCGATCGAAGGCGACTAGTCACGTCGATAGCTTCGCGTGACAAAATGATTTCCGGTAGATATCATGTTGATGGTTGATACTGGCTGAATAATAGTAAATATAAATATAAATACGTCCCCTGGCCGTCTTCAACTTAATTAAATGTCCCCAAAAAAGGCTTTGTTACATCTAAGACAATCTATTTAATCCAACCCTATAAATATTTTCTCCAAAAGACACCATAATGTCGACAGACGTATAGGAATCTGCCTTAAACATTTCTGCCTCTTGTAATCCGTTCGTTTCACCACATTATTTCGATTGACACATTCTACATGATGAGGCTCTGTTCAAGCTAGTTTTATTCGTGCACAAAGCGTGAAGTTTTTTTAAACTTGCAGCTTTCTCGACACATATTTTCCACCTGTCTCACTCTTACCTTTACTGCTGGTGGCTGTTTGAAAGAAATCCATGCATTTTCTGCATCATTGCATAAGCCGCAGAGTTGAAAGCTTGGGAAAACTGTCGCGGCTTATAGTCCTAATTTTACAGTATTCAAAAGAACTGATCATGTCAAGCATTTGTCATGCCATTGTGATATAAAACTTTGTGGAAATCCCAATGACCCATTACTGGTGAGCTATTTTCAGAAGCGGTCCATGGGTTACTAAAGTGTACTTAGCGGACTTTCTGGTGCTAGTCTAAACTGTAATTCTCAACGTGTAATAAAAATCATGTTTCTGTTTTGCGTGTTTTTGCTCTGGTGATTGTGTCGTGTATTGTTTTATGTTATGTTTTCCTTTTCGTTCCATAATTATTTTTTTTACTGTAATTTTCAACAAAGTTATTTGACCTATTTAAATATTATAAAAGGCAGTTGAATGTGAAAAACTCATTTAAACAATTAACATTTTTAGTATATACTGACGGCTTCTAAAACTTGGCTTGCGGGCTGCAAATAAGTAGTAGTTTGGACACCCTCTCATAATTATTGTTAAAGAATTTTAGTTTTAGTACATGCCAAATTTACGAAAATATTATTTGAGGTATTATTTTATTTTAAGTTGCATTAAAAGAGGCTGGTTGATTGTGCTGACTACAAAGAGAGCTGACTCAACAGATCGCAAAATGAACAACGGAACTATTTTCTGTTTGTAATATACAAATGCAATTTTTACCCAATCCAAGATTTTTTTCACAAACATAGTGAGCTCAAACAAGAAGCTATGGCACCCCAACACTGGAACTTGACTATGGCATACTACATTTATACTGGAAATCAGTGGCGTCCAAGCGATTTTAAAGCACTGAAAATCGCAGGTAGGGCCGACTGGCACGCCCCCCTCCACGCGTTCCCCTTCACTCGTCTCACAAACGGGCAGCCGGAGCGACAGAGCTGTAAAACACTAAGGTCACGGTGAATTGTTGAGCTTTTAACTTTAACGGCCACGTCTGCAGCACGTCAGAGAAATAAGGAAAGTAAGAAATGATAGAAGGAAAGGTAAACATTGAAAGAAAGGAACAAGTAAAGAACAAGCAGTCAAAGCGTCACAGCTCCCCACAGTGGAGTCGTGTAGCACAGCCAAAACTAGTTAATTGAATGATAAAAAAAACCTTAATTTGGATATCAAACCCCTGTTATCGTAATACCATAGAAACATGAGTCTGCCCCGAAGATGGATCCTAAATTAATCCTCTGAATGCAACATTAAAAAAGGTGTGTGTCCGGCTGCTCAGATGTCATATCATTAGAAAAACAGCAAACAGGCCAGCAGCAGACAGCCCAGAAGGTGACGAAGATTGTCGGATCCTGCTCTATAGGCAGTCAAGGCGGGCAGACGTGAAATAGAGAGGGGGATTATATCGATCCCAAATAAAGATTCCAAATCAACTATTGCGTCTATGTAAGCCGAGTTAATCACAGCTTTTCCAATCATTATATTGACGTGTTTTTATTGAATTTGCAGTCTTTTTCCCTGCTATGCTGGACTCAATAGTAAACAACGTTAATAGACATGCTCTGCTTCAAAATTTTTAGGACAGTGAAGCATATTTCTTGTAATTTCTGTCAAAAAAAATGGATGACATTACTGATTCAAAAAGCAGAAGAAATGAAATGATGAAATAAAAAAGATTTAATACGCATTACAAACATCTCCTGTCAGGATCTAGTTCTATTTTTGCAACTCAACTGCTTCCTTCGTGACATAACGGCACAGGCCAGGTTAGACTCCATGTTGGTAATCACAGACAATTACGGGATGCCAAATCAGTGTCTGGTGGTGTGTTTTCTCAAAGCATGGCAGCAGAAAGAAGAAATAAATACATAGAGTCATCAACACAGCCCATAAAATGATTGTTTGCTTTCTGCCGAGTCTGTAGGACATTGCCGGTTTGCGATAGCACAGCAGAGCAAAAATCGAGTCAATACAATATGCAATATGGGTTTCTTCTCATCACCACCCTACATAAAACATATCCATGTATTGAAAAAATGGTATTCATATCTTATTTATTGACTTATTTTGGAATTGTGTTGTTGCTCTATGTTGTTGCACCATTTTTCAATGCATTGTTGTTTTGAGACACTTGCAACTAAGGCCAGTCTTCAAAAAAATATGCCTTGAAAATATGCTTGCCTAAATATCCTGACATTCTTTTTATCGTAATATCTTGTTTTAAGACTGTATCGAATATTTATTGTGGAGTGCCATGTCCAATCTCAATATAAACAATGTTCACTTTATTGTTATAATGACCAATTTTAAAAGCATTCTGTTTCTGGTTCTTTCTGACTGTAGAATAGGATCTCATACACGTACAGACAAAAATCAGGTTTTTTAAAATATCTTTATTCACTGAAAAAAATATTTTTTTTTTCCTGAAAAAAACTAACAATGTTGTCCAGAGTCTTTAATCATCAGAGTGATCTAAATCTAAGAAGGCTCCACGACACGTCCCGCGACGAAGTGTGAAAACACAAACTAGCTCAAACCGATCAAAACCAGAAATTAAAGCGATGCAGGCTATATATACTCAGAGGTGGATTGAACAAGGATAAGAGTGCCATGGCGACGACAGCATGCATTACTGGATTTGACAAAAGCCAGGCATGATGGCAGTGTGCAAGCATGAGTGATAAAAATCCAACAAAGACAGCAGTGAAAGCTGTGAGAAATCTTTGTGTAATTAAATATTTCTGAAATGACATACAGTATAGCACACACTTGCGGAACATAAAAATTTGGTGACGGACTTGTCATTACTTAAATGTGTTGAGACTAATGTCTTACAAAGGAACATGTTGCTGGTGTCGGAGGAATTGCTTTAAATTATATTTATTTGGCTTTAGTATTGGGTTCGCTGGTGACCCAATCTCGTATTTGGTGGGTCTGAAAATTTCACAGAATTCGTCCAAAATAGCCTGTCTTGTCCATAGTATTATCAGGAAGGAGTGATTAGTGCAGTTCATTGATATTAAAAATTATTGATAAATCTGAAGGAAAAATATAGAAACAGAAAACAATACAGTTTAATTCTAACAAACTAAGATTTATTTTCAAAGGCAATAAAATCTAATCAATAACACAAAGGACCTTCTTGACAAGAGAATTTGCGGTGTTAAAGAGGGGAGGGGGGGAAATACCAACCAATGAGCCTGATTTTACAATAATTAACTCATTTCAATGATCAGAAATTACTTCATAGCGTGTCAGAATTAAATGTATGTCCAAAAGACCAAAACGATTTGTTGCCCTTTGGGCTCACTGTCCAGGAAGAAAAGAGAAAGAGCATGCGTTCGCGCCTCACCTTTTTAAATGCTGGCGATGTTTTGATGAAAGTTTTGTTTTTATTATTGCTTTACAGAAATAAAAGCACTTGATCACAATATTCCAATTTCCAGAGACAGTCCTCTATGTGCAAATAGAGCTGGAGAATACATATCCCTGATCTCAATTGAATCCCATCATGTTAAACCCAAAAGTGTGTCTTTAATTTGTGTCGTCAACAGAGTGAATAAAATAACTGACCTCTCTGTTCCACTACCTTTGGAGGTGGAGGAGTTTTTGTTTTCCGGGCAATTCTTAATGAATTGTTTACAACGTTTATAAGTTTGTAATAAATAAATGTCACCCTTCACCAATTTTATATTCCAATTTCATGCTCTCTGCGTTACACTAATTAGGGTTGAAGTCTACGTCAACAACCATATAAGAGAAGTATAACGCATCTTACTTTCCTTCACGTGTTCTTGTATATCCGGGTCATAAGGCGAGAGTTCGAACAAAACAAGAGCTGGAGGGATGAGCAGTTTCTCTGAAGTTTTTATTTACAGAATATTCTGAGCACAAGTAAAGTACAGGGCCGGACTGTATGATTCAAAAGTGTGCAGTAAAAATGGCTAACAAGTCATTTCATACAGGGAGGGTGTTCCCTAAGGCTGAGTAAAAACAAAACTAAGAAAAAGTGGAATATTTCACTGCAAGGAAACATCTAAGTTCAAACCAGTTCTAACAGAAACAGTTATGATGAGTCCACAAATATTTGCTGATCAAATGGAACATCTGAATTATTACAGTCAAATATATATGTCATAACACAAACAACCAAAAATGAGGAAGTTATGACTGAGTGAATGAAGAAGTTGTAAAATAATGAATTATTAGAGAAGTTATAAATAAAGATGTTCTACAAACGTAATTGAATATACAGAGTGAAATATTCCAACAATGCAACCGTACACTAGCTAATATCAGTTGGAATACTATAAAATGTATATAGAGAGAACATCAAAGGAGGGTAAAAAATACAGATATTTACAATTAGGTGTTAGAATATTGAAATGTGTCAATGCATAGTCGTTCTAAGTCTCTCTCTCTCTCTCTCTCTGTCTCTCTCTCTCTGTCTCTCTCTCTCTCTCATAACATTTTTAACATTTTTTATCACATCATTATTTTCAGGACTTTTAATTGCTTTCTGAAGTTCTTAATGATTTCACTTGACATCTCGATACAAGCATTCATTCTGTCATAATACAGTCTGTACATTATTTCTCAAGGGCTTAAATGTTGCCATACCACCTGAAAAATCCAACAAGATCTAGTCTGAACATAGTTTGGGGAATTTTCCACTGACCAATGCTTATTTCTTATAAACCACACCCATTACCCATCCACCAGTTGGTCAAAGCTTTTGTGAACACTCCTCTGTCTGTATTCACAAGCCCATAACATTTACTGTTGTTCTTTTATTCAAATGAAACCTTTTAACTGCTCACTCTGGCTCTTATTTTTACCCGTATTGCCCCAAGACCCAGATGTTGATTTGAACACACGGGGAAGGAAAATATATGAAGCAGCTAGAGACGTAAATCATACTTGATTTCACGTATAACATTATACTCTCACATATGCACATACTTTACTCTAAGACAGACACAGTCATACCTATTGAAGGATTTTATACTTTTGATTATAAAGGATTTTATACATTTGACTATAAAGGGTTTTATACATTTAACTATAAAGGATTTTATATAATTGACTCATAATGCAATGAAGATTTCCACTGAGAGGGATTTAGTTCAATGACAGGTCAGGCTGTTCCAAATGCAGAATGTTTTGTTTAGTTCTGTTGATAACAGGACGCGTGAGTGTGCTGACACAAAATGTTCCAGACATCAAGATGCTCGTCTATGAGATTGTGAAGCCCACTCTGGGCTTCCTTGGCGCGCCCATGGGAGGGGCCGGCACCCCAGATGGCCAATAGGAAAAATCTAAGGCCTTCAGAATAAGGCTTTCCACAGATGCTAACGTCACTAATTGGGCCGTTTTCGATGGAATAGACTTAGTTAAATTGTTGAGGAAAACAAATTTGCTCCCATGTGGAAATGTCGGCTTTCCTGTTCATTTTTCCCTCAAGAAACGAGCGTGCATAATTTGTTAGGTGAATGTAGATTGTGTTTAGTTAATGGAGTCAGATAACTAATTCAAACAGTTTGGTAAACGATACATTTTGAGATTTAATTCCCAACACCGTCCATCCATTGTGAGCACCGCTTATCCTCAGTAAGGTAGGGGGGATGGTGGAGCCCATCCTAGCTATTTTCGGGCAGTAGGCAGGGGACACCCTGAACTGGTTGACAGCCAATCGCAGGGCACACAGGGACATACAGCTCACTCACCCATTCACACCTAAGGACAATTTGGACCCGCCAATTAACCTGAAATCTATGTTTTTGGAATGTGGGAGGAAACCAAATTGCCCAGAGGGAACCCACGCAAGTAAGGGGAGATCATGCAAACTCCGCACAGGAAGGCCGGGTGCTGGATTTACATAAGAACTGTGCCACTCATCCGCCGTGTCGCCTACGCAGTCATACCAATGGACAAATATTCTCTACACTCTGTCATACTTACTCCTCTACTCTCTCACATATAAGATTATACTCTCAATCACAAACTACTATACTCTCTCAGTTTATAGGATTATACTCATACACAACCTACTATACTCTCTCAGTTACAAGCTTATACTCTCATACAAAAACTGCTGTACTCTCCCACATATAAGATTATACTTTCATATACAAACTACTGTACTCTCTCACACACACTATTATGCATTAAAAACTTCCTACTATACACCCACACACAAACCCCTAAATACTCTCACACACAACAATATACTCTTTAACAAACACTAGTATTAATTCTCCCACATGATTTAACGTGTTATTTTTAGATACGTTTTTCAAACCTAGTGCAGTGATCACCTCACCTCTCAGTGTTGTTTTGGTCACTTTTGGTAACCATGGCGATTCACATTGCTCACTGTGTATATGTTGTACGGTTCGACGTCGACTGGAGTTGCTACCAGTATAGAATTATGTGTAAAAGAGTATAGTAGTATTGTAAAGAGTACTTTTATAGTAGAAGATTTCAAGTCTGTCACCATTTAGTGGGTAAAGGGTGTCAAAGATGTGACCCAGCTCGCTAGACAACGCTGAGAAAAGTGCAAGAGAAAAATGAGTTGCAGTTTTAAATATGCCCTTTTCAAGCTCTTTCGAGGCCAATTTTCCAGTACCTTCAAAGGAAGAAATCCAGGGTTCATCAACCGACTTTAATGACTAAAATGAAGTCGCTATCTTGCATCTATGACATTCTTTGTGTTATATTGAACTGTTCTTAACTATGATCTAGGATATTTTTGTGTCAATTGGCTGCTATAATCAGACACATATTCTGCCATTCTGCCTCAACGATGCAAGCACAGCTTCAATACTTCACACTTACAAACACGGGTAGGAATAAGTGTTTGGTAATAATTACGTTCATTAAAGAAAACAAAGGAAGAAAGAAAATGAGAAAGAAAAATGAGCCCAATTTTGAATTCATTCTAATGATATCTATTGCTCCGAAGCAAAGTGCATTCAATCTTTTCATCTTTCTCTTTTTCCCCTCATTATTTCTGTCCTTCTTTAACTCTTTCTTTCTGTCTCTTTCTTACCTTTCCCTTATGTATTTCTCTCTCTCTCTCTTTCGTTCCTGTTTCTTACTTTCCCTCTCTGTGTTACTTTTTTCTCTTTTTTTCTTCCCTTCTGTGTTTAATTCCCTCTCTGTTCCTTTTTCTATTTCTTTCGATTTATTTATTTATTTCTCTCTTTTTTTCACTCTTTCTACCTCTCACTTTATTTTTGTTCTTCCATGTTTTTCCTTCTCTCTTTCTTTTTCTCTATCTCTCTTTCTCTCTCTTTCTTTTTGTCTGTCTCTTTCTATCTTTGTCTCCCACTTTCTTTACTTTCCTATCGTTGTCCTTGTCTTTTTCACATTTTTTCTCTTTTTCTCAACGTCTCTCTTTCTTTCTCTCTGTTTATCTTTCTTCATTTTTCCTCTCCATTGTGCTCTCTTTCTTGTTCTCTCTTTCTATTTCTCTTTCTTTTTATTCATCTTTCTTTTTCCCACTCTCTCATTCCATCGCTTTCTCTTTAATATACTGGTCCTGCCCCTGTGAAGGTTTGTTCCTAGCGTTTAGCCCCCGAGCTAAAATGAGTTTGAACCCATTCATTTAGGTTCTAGCAATTATCTAATCCTAAAGAATAAACCCCAAAAATATCATTCAAGGTCACGAAATCAATTTGTAACTCTCTCTCTACTCCCTGACATTATCAAGAGGTTGCAATTTAGCGGTGTGGGGCGGCCATTTGTCAAAAGCCAGGAACTCCAGCAGGGACAATTACACATGCAAATCTCGGTCACTGCAGCTTTTTATGACACCTGTTCTTGTTTTGCAGGCAGTGCGGACAAGCGCCCCACCGAGGACTTGCAAATCAAGACTCCATTCGAAAAGCGGCAAACAGGTGAGCCCGTCAGGCTGACTGCCATTGACACCCCTCCGGGACCCCAACCATTTACCCCCTACTTCCTCGCCCGCTAAATCAGCCTTCCCAAATTTTGAGAGGTCCCTTTCTTGTTTTGCCCGCCATGGCGAGGATGCCACTTGAGATGCAATAAGTCTTTTTCACGGCCTCATCCCTCTTCTCCTTTTCTGTGTTTGTTGGCTGCTGACGCTGCCCTTCCCTTACCGCTCCCCCCACCTCTGACTGATAATTGAGCATCTGCTCTCTCGCGTTATGGCCTGTCAATGGCGGCTCGGCTTCCGCTCTTATTTATGGGTTGGGTCATGTGGTATTTGAATTCCCACGCAAATGAGTGTAGCGTTGGATAACGTGGAATTGAGTTGGACAAGGACAAGTTAAACATTTAACAATTAATTCCCTATCTATCTATCTATCTATCTATCTATCTGTCTGTCTGTCTGTTCCTCCGTCCGTCAGTCCGTCCGTCCGTCTGTACAGCGACCTTGAGTGTCCTGAAAGGCTCTTCGAAGTACATTGTGTTGTTATTTTTATTACAATACTTCTTCAAAGGAGACAAATAATCCAAATGTATGTCATATTTTTATTTATTAATTGAAGGACTTATTATTTTTATATTTTTGATGGCATAAAGCAAAATATCCCCAAGCAAGAAAATATTTTTTTAAATGAGCATAAGTATCTGCAAAATGGAGTATGAAATTATTTTGTGTGGCACACTGCAGAAATGTAATTCTAGACCTTTTCCAGATAATTCTCCTGAATTTTAGTTTTTTTTTCTTATTATAAGATGAGGTAGCTTGTAACTCTAATAACAAAAGAATATCTATCTATCTATCTATCTATCTATCTATCTATCTATCTATCTATCTATCTATCTATCTATCTATCTATCTATCTATCTATCTATCTATCTATCTATCTATCTATCTATCTATCCATCCATCCATCCATCCATCCATCCATCCATCCATCCATCCATCCATCCATCTATCTATCTATCTATCTATCTAGCTGTCTGTCTATCTATCTCTATCTATCTATCTATCTAGCGTATTTTTAGAAAACTTGGTACTCATAGCTTATTTCTCCACTTATTTTTTGAATTATGTTTTTTGTTGCACTGATGTTCTGATGCACATACAACCTAGATCAGTCTCCAAGCATTTCCCTCTAAATATTTTTGCCTATTTACCCTGACCTTCTTTTTTCGTCTTATAAGCCACCCTCGAGTTATATAAGTGATTGTCGGCCGTTTTAACTGCACATTTTGTGAAACCATGCACCGTTGTTCTGTTTTCACATGCCTCAAATAGTGTGTTTATTAACTGAGTAACTGTGATTAAGAACCTCAAGAAACTGCTCAACTCCAGCGTTGTTAATTGAAATGTCTTTATTGTCAGTGATATCAACGTTCTAAAACATTGTATGCTGTGAGGTTAGACACGGCACTCCAGGGTATAAAATGTACAGCTTAACCTTACATTGGTGCTGTTGAGCTGTGTCCAACATTGGCAAGACAAAGTTGGCGACTTAAGCACAGCTTGGTCAAAAAAAAAAACTTTTTTTGGACAAATTAAACTACTTTTGACATGCATTAGATTTGTAATCAAATATATGAACAATTCTTTATTACAAATAAATGGAGAGGGAAAATATACAAAAGATATACAATATTTTGGACAAAATTGTGATGTCTCTAATGGCGGCAGTAGCTCAGGAGGTAGAGCACTCGTCTTGGGATCAAGGGATCCCAGTTTCGAATCCTAGCTTGTCCGTGTTACATGTCGAAGTGTCCTTGGGTAAGACATTGAACCCCTAATACCCCCAATAAGCAGGTTAGCGTCTTACATGGCTGCAATACGTACAAGGCCGCTATTAGGAAATGTGACGCACTTTGGGAAGTCATTGACTTGAAAAGCGCTATATAAATGCAGATCATTTCAGCTCATTTCATTTCTATGTCACATTCGAAATCAGCTTTTTATACTGTTATAGGGTGTTGCCAAAGTCGCACAAAACTGGAATGGACTCCATGTCATGAGACACTCTAGCAGTTTGCAGGATTAGTAGACATCCTGTTCCAGTTTCCATAGTTTGTGGTACTTTATGTTCGCCGAAATGCTTTGCAGTTTGCAAACAAAACCATATATGACTAAAAGTCTTTAACCCCCAAAAAATCTGCCTTGTGGACAATATTGGTTGCATCTTGAATACATTTTAAGTCAGCAGACCCTTCAAAAGATGAAGTAAGCCATTTGTTGTATGGTCTTTTTCTTGGTTTCATATTCCACCCTCAATTGGTTACTTGCCTTTGCAAGTGAGCCTCAAACAATCTCCTAAACAAGAAATATGTTCTAATGCATCCATTACTCTTGCTTGTCAAGTGTGTGTAATTGGGGCTGGAGTGGGTGCTGGTAAAACTCACGCGTGTAGTATAGAGATAGGAGACTCAAACCTTTCTGAGGTAAAACCCAATCTATCTTTTTTTTAATGCGGTTTGTAACCAGCAAATACTTACCAGCATTGGCAAGACATTGAAAAGAAACTCTCAATGGGTAGGATTTAGTAAACAATCGGGTATACTAGAGCTCTTTATCAGCACCAAAACGGCATTCTAAATGCTGTTGGGCGTAATGGATTGTTCACGGGCATTTGAGCTGTTTTCAATCATTTGCCGCAATGTGTGGTTATTGTTCCAAGACCCTCCCTTTGCCCTTTACAGTTCATTTCGTGAAGGCCCGCATCGAATTATCATTAGTGTACCGATACAGCGCTGAAAAAAAGACTATGTGAACTGATGCCAAGCTCTGTCTCAAGTTCTTTGTGTGGAAATGATTCGGTAAGGAAAACAATATGTTCGTAGTATCGAATAACTAATGTGCATGCAAGTGGAAATGCTTATGGCACAAATGATTGATATAGCGACATTGAATATATATTTTCATACCCGAAATGGCTACATTGTGGGGCACCGCACACTCTTGAGGGTATGTGGGATTATGGATCAAATTAAAAATAAGCATACATATTGAAGTGTTAGTGTTTAATTTATATTAAGTTTTTAAATATAATTATAAATATGTACATAATTATACCTTATTTAAAGTGGTGATAGATATTCACTTTAACCCCTAAAAATGGCTGATTTCAATTTTAACCAGGTATTCCTTTTTTCTTATTTTACAATGTTTTATTTTTTGTCTGCTGAACAAAGCAAGATACCGAACAGGACGGGACAGACGGGAATGATACCAGATCCTGGATACTGGATACAACAGCAAAATACCCGACAGGACCGGATTGACGGGATCGATACTGGATATTGGTTACATGAGTAAGATACCGGACAGGATCGATACCGATACTGGATACTGGAAACTGAAGCAAGATATCGGACAAGACGGGACAAACGGCATAAACACCGGATACTGGAGCAAGATACCGGACAGGGTCAAAATACGTCTTGCAAGTGCAGAGGTTCGTTGACGGACTGAGAAGGAGTGAATGAGAACACTGAGTTTAAATAGGAGGGGAGCCAACCAGGCACAAGCAACAGCTGGCGCCAAACGAGCGGGCCAAAGTGAGGGCAATGGGCAATCGTGACAACTCATCCATGAATATTTTATTTACTTTAAAAATGATTACTCGTTTTTTTCCCGAAATTTTCCATCTGGACTTTTGTTGTAAATAATACCGTACAAAAACTGCTGCAAAGTTAAATATATCAGATCAAATGTTTCCCAAAAAAAAATTAACTCTTCAATAACCCTAATCAAAGAGCTTTGCACTAGTTAGGGGTGCTAGACTGAAAACATATACCGTAAATTCCGGACTATAGAGCGCACCTGGTTATAAGCCGCACCCACCACATTTTAAGAGGATAACCGTTTTTATACTTACACAAGGTGCACCTGTATATAAGCCGCATGCGCCCACATTAATACATGTAAGACGATCACAAAATTAACCCAAACCCGACTTTGAGTCCCGCGATTGTAACTGAATATAAATTACGCGGTCTAAAACCCACAGCCGGCAAAATGAATGGAAAACGACACCGAGACGTAAAGTTTGATGCAGACCTGCAGAGTCCGGGTCCCGTTGAAAATAATCCAAGGGAAAAATATGTATATTTCCAAAGGTAAGGGTGGGAAAAATATATATCCACTATTGTCCCCTGGGTCCACAAACACGTCTCACCTTTACTCCATTTTCCGTCATTCCCCGTTGTTTTCACCCCCTTCTTTTTGATTCGCCCGTGAAAAACTTATGAGAATAAGTCTCTAAAATAAATACATTACAAAAATATACAGTTGCAAATGCATATTATACATGGTTACACATATTTACAAAGAAAGACGGTACACCGAGAGAGTTTTCAAAGCTTTCATAATAATAATATTATAACTTTCATCCCAAACCGTGCCTGTGAAGGGTAGTAAAACGCTACTAGCTCGCAACTCAATAAACGAGTCTGTTAGAAAAACACATCATACTTGTAGTAATCACAGAAAACCGTCCTCATCTCCCCCTTGTAACTGACGTCATCAAAGTCCTCTTGCCCAGTATGGGAAAGAGACTATGTCATCTCTTATTCAAAAATACACTTAGAACACGCTCGACAAGTAAAGTTTACGTGCAGTAGCTCTGTTTCCTTCTTTATCGCACTGCTCGATTGCATTTAGCTTGAGAGCTGCGTCATGTGCCTTTCTTTTTGCAATTTGCATGGTGAGGATATTTCTACGCTAATTTAATTCATGCACAAGCTAAGAAGTTGCAGTCTTCCTCGGGGCATATATTCCACCGGTCTAAATCTTAACTTTTGTACTCGAGCGCCGCTGGCGGCTGTTAGAAAAATTACATAAATTGGCGGTATCACTGAATAAGCCGCAGGGTTGAACGTTTGGGAAAAAAGTAGCGGCTTATAGTCCGGAATTTACGTATATCTCACAAGGGTTCATTCATGAAATTAAAGTTGAAAATTACTAATATACTGTCGTTATCGACCAATACTGAAACCTGTATCGATACATCCCGGCACTCATTACTAATAAGAATATTTTACATGGCCTGTTTTTAGCCCCGTTCTTTGGAAGAAGCCAATCGTGGGATCAGGCTCGACTGGAGAGCTTCACACTCCAACCAAAGCGGGCTGTTTTGTGGGAGCGTGTCTCTTTGTGGGGCCTCTTTTATGATGCGCGTGGTTCTTATTGAAAGTTTCTCCCTCGGCGTCTCGGGTTTGCCTCCAGCTGCATTTGCCTGCCTTCATCATCCCAACGACAATAGAGAAAAAAAGATCAAAAAGATATCTGAGGCTTCTTTTAGCTTTGCTTCCTTTCACATGATGCAATTGAAGAAGAACGAGTTCCTCCGACAGAACGTCGCCCTGACTTCTTCCTTGTCCCTTGTTCTTAGAGACTTTGTGATATCATCTCAAAAGCAACACTTTGTCCAATGATGTTTACTGGTAAACATCAATCCTATTAAAAGGTGTGAAACCCCACCCCCACCCCCACCAAATATAGACAAACTAAGTTCCTGAAAAAACCCATAATACACAAAAGTCCGAGATTCTCTCTATTATTTCCTGTTATGATAGTAACCAGCTTTCATGTAGCAGTCAGATACTTTTTGATCTTAATAAATCGCAAAATCCTAAAGCTACCTAATTCCTCTTACGTTTTGTGGTAGAAATTTAAATCAGTCTGAAGTTACATCTTCTGTAGTACTTTTTAACTGAATATAATAACATATAATTGTCATGATTACCGATGTGACTCACCTGTGTCCGCTCCTTTGGCGTCAACTGCCTCGGACTCTGATTGGCTCCTGGTCTCTATTTAAACCCACTCCTATCCATCCTCTTTTGTCAGTCCATCTGCGAACCTCAGTTAAACACTAAGCATGCCTTTTTCGACCCCGGCTTCCACCTGTTTTTGCTCCTGTCTGTCCCCCGGCTTCGGCCCGTTTTTGTTCCCGACCACGTCTACTCTCCTTTCCTGGCTCACGACTCGCTTCCGATCCCAACCACGTTTTTGCTCTCTTGTCCCGGCTACTGACCTGTTTTCCGTTCCCGACACCGCCATCGCTCGCCAAGGATGATCCACTTCCGCGTTCAGAACGACCTGCTTCCCGCGTCCAGCAATCGCCGAAACGTGGGTGCAACCCTTTCTCTTCCTTCAATAAAACTTGTGAGAAACGTAACGCAATTGGGTCCTGTTTCCGTTCCGGTCCTGACAATAATACTACATCGCAAATGAGGGAAACCCCTGAAACTGCTTTAAAATAACCACATACTCGTACAAAAACATACCAAAGATATTTATGAAATGTGTACCTGAACAGCGATAATCATTTTAATGTGTGTAATAAAGATGAATGCAAAGGACACCTTGCTACTTAGAGTGTTGGTTATCACTGGTTCACTGCTTAGTGGATTTTCATTGTGCAGTGTTCTGATTCTGATTGGCTAAACATTGGCAAATGTTTTCTCACGCCTACGAATACGAACCTTATTCTTTCGTTTTATTTCAGTCAGGGCGGCAGTAGCTCAGGAGGTAGAGCGCTCGTCTTAGGATCAGGGGATCCCAGTTCAAATCCCGGCTCGTCCGTGTTACATGTCGAAGTGTCCTTGGGTAAGACACTGAACCCCTAATACCCCCAATAAGCAGGTTAGCGCCTTACATGGCTGCAAGGCCGCTATTGGGAAATGTGGAGCACATTGTAAAGCGCTTTGGGAAGTCATTGACTTGAAAAGCGCTATATAAATGCAGATCATTTCATTTCATTTCAATCTTTCTCTAAAGATTTTAAAGCAACTAATTAAGAAAGTTAACTAGTTAAGAAACGTGCCAACAATGTGTCCTTTGTAGCCTAAATGAACACACCATATACACCAAAATCAGGGGTATGCAACATGGTGCCCACAGGCAACAAGTAGCCCCCAAGGGACAGCTGAGTAGGCTGTAGACCGGTCCTGAAAAAAGTTCACCCGTGTTGGGTCATTTTGATTTTTGTTAGATTATAAAAATGTGTCACTGAACTGTCATTGTTGCTTGAATTTTCCAACTTTATTAGATTGATTATGTTTATAATCACATTATTTGTTTAGTGGGTACACACCCACCTTATGCTTATCCACATATTTGAATGAAGTATTTTCTTCTTGTTTTCTCTCGATGTTTCTAAATGTACCCACTCATTCAGTACTTTGCCAGAATAGTTTCTTAGTGTTGTTCTGATAAATTTACCATAATCGTGTCATTGTACCTTCAAAATCCAGTTAGATCTAGTCTTGAAAAGGTTTCTCGTGAAGATGTAACCCACTTTGAAAAGAAATTCCCATTTCAATTAAGTTTCAATTTTCAGTTAAGTTTCATTTTTGTCAATCCACCCCTCTTTCTTATAAAACATTGTTTAGCCATTTTCTTTTCTTGTTTAGAGATGACTTTGTCCTGTTCACAAACCCAGAATACTCTGATTGTTTTCTACTTTGTTTCTTTTTGATAAAAGTCCTCAACAGAACTGCTCTCTTCAGCACGTGTTTTTCGTCCAAATACTCGGTCAAAATCCCGGAAGTTTAATTGAATACACAGCTGGACAATGATTTTCTCCCCCAGCGTTTTCCTGGAAAAATCGTTTATTTTGCTGTTGACTGAGTCTATTTAACCCTAGTTTCAATTAACCTGCCAATATCATAGTAAAAGCATACTGTAGTAATAACATGATGAATTGTTATTTTAGAAATGGATGTCACACTGGTAACCCTTTGTGCTAATCATTAACTTAAAGTAGCTCTCAACTTCAAAAAGGTTGGAGACTTCTGAATTGAAGAATGCAGCCAAATAGCCTTGCCAGGACCTTCTGCTACACCGAATCCATTTGGGGCTAAATTGAAGGAGTATGACAGTGGTGGAGATTAGACTTCTAATCTGAGTTACCCGACTGGAGATGCAGTCAGACGATTCCAGACAACTCTTACTCACTTCTAAAGCTGACACTTACTGATGGCTTTCACCTAAACATATTGCAGCCCCGCCGTTTGACAATGACTGACGGGAGAGCTTGCTTTTTTTTGCTTTTTCCCCTGCTCCCCTTCTGCAGTCATCCCTATTTCTCATTACAGCCTTTAAATCAATTTAGTTGCAGTGTAATATTTCAGCCTGTTGCCCCCTGACCATGACGACCTGTCCTCTAAGTGATGAATTGTCTCGCTTCGTGGCATTTTGATGACATTCAAAATACACATTGACATCAGGCTGGATTATAAAGCGTCAACACCGTCCTGACAGTCACATATGGACCATGGGTCCACAGGGCCACAAACAACCTCTTTGTCTCACTTGCCAATTGTGTTTTGTTATTGAGTGCAAATGGACTTCCTCCTTTTGACATTTATTTTAGTAATATGGCCAAGCAAGAAACAAATCAGACCGTCGGCTCATTACATTTCTCTATTTATTTCTAATCAGTTTGTCCATAGCATGCGTTATTAGGTATGAGCACACGCATCTGCAAATGCTTGACATTAACGGAAATCCATTCATGTGCCATCATTCGGCAGAATGAAGTATTTCCAACATTGTGCGCAAGCTTAACGTTTGTATAAGTACAAATTAACTTGTTTATGATCCAAAACTCAAAATATGAAACATATGGTAGTTATAGCTTAATTGCATTCTTGATGATGTGACTCATTATGGTGTGTTACATAAAATCAATTTATCTGGCTAGTTATGGAACTCTCCAAACTATATGTGACCAGCATCATCAAAATAGAAAAACAAACATGACCAAAATAGGCCAAGGATTTTCAAAGTTGGTTTTCTTCAACGGTCTAAATCAATAACGCAACCCGAAATCAATAGAGTATGCATTCTACCTCATGAAGTGAGAACTGCTGAAATTCCTTCTTTAACTTAGAATGATGAGCATGTGAAAAGGGAAAAAGCTATGTTGTGGTGCCAAAAACTAGCCATTTTTCTTCTATGCAAAACTCCAGTGTCATAATTTTCTTGTCTTAGGGGCCGGTTACACAGCCGTTTGCAGCTGAATCACGGCTAAAATTTTGCGGGTTTTTTTTGCCCGTGGTTGCCCGCGATGGAAAATGCGCAAAATTGGCCAACCCGCTGTTCATCGGTGGTATGCCCGCAAAACAGACGCCGGCGACTGTTCCGCTTCCTCATCGCGTCATTTCCGCGTCATTTTCTCGAGTGGACCACGGGTATAAAAGCTCCCGAGACGGTGTTGTGCCCAAATCCGACTCCTACGCAGCTCAAAACGCAGCTCAAAACTTTTTCGCGCGGCCAACCGCGTGTGAATTTCCGACCGCGAGTAAAGCACTGCTGTATCTCGTCTATATGGCGGTCTCAAAGCGTCCAACAGCGACCAACAGCGTCTGCTTCACGGCCAGAAATTTCTGGCCGTGGTTCAGCCTCGATGCGCCCGTGAAAGGCTGTGTATCCGCGCTCTGAAGAATTGAGCAGCACAAAACTTTTTCGCGCTGCCACCTGCGCACGAATTTCCGACCGCGTGTTAAGCACTGCTGTATCTCGTCTGTATGGCGATCTCAAAGCGTCCAATAGCGTCCGCCTCACAGGCAGAAATTTCTAGCCGTGATTCAGCCGCAAACGGCTGTGTGACCGGGCCCTAAAATCTAGCATTGTCCTGCAAGCTGAAATAAAATGACAACAAACAAAATTAAATGTATACTCAAGTTTGATTTTTCTACACTTAATTGTGTGGGTTTTTTTGTCTGTCAAGTGCAAGAAAATACAGTATGATGTAGGTCTATGTCATTTGGGATACGTTATGGCCGTGAAATTAATCAAATGTGTTCGATTAATTTGTTATTTTGAAAATAGTCAATTACAAAAAGTGTTAAATCATGAAATATATGTTATTCATTGAAGTGTTACTCAATTACTCAAAGATCACTATTACTTTTTAAACAATGATTAGTGTGTGCTTCGTTCTGGTATTCAAGCAAGATAGTCACTAGCAATTGGTTTTTGTTTTTTATTTACACAAGCTAAAACTGTTAACTTTCCACTACAACTGGATAAAAGTAACGTCTTGTCCGAATGTTTTACACAGGATGCATATTTTAACTAATAATAACTTTAATAAATAAATGTTTATCAGGTGACATTTCTGCCCTGTGTCTGGCTGGCAATGAGTTCAGGGTGTCTCCTGCCCACTGCCAGAAGACAGCCGGGATGGGCTCCAGCACCCCCGCGACCCTACTGAGGATAAGTGGCTTAGATAATGGATGGATGGATGTGGGATATCTTGATCAAACCTACAATTGCCGAGACTGACTGGTAAGATTGAGATTTTATTTTTGGCCACATTGGCCAATCCAAGATAAAGTATATCATACATCAAGGGTGAGATGCGGGATTTAAAAAGTTTGTTACTCTCTACCATCATCTCTTGGTTTTAAGTCATGATTCCAGCCTTGGGCAGGGTGTTCATAATAATAATAATAATAATAATAATGTCCTTGTATTGTCATTCTGTGTAACAATGTACACAGAACGAAATGTCGATTGCACCTGACCCGTTGTAGCGAGCCGATGCAGCCGCAGCCAACAGAGGGCGCCGCCGACCACTTTTTAAGTCTTAGGAATGACTCGGCCGGGGCGCGAACCACCGACCTCCCAGTCTCATGATTTGTGTGCAAGTGCAGGTATTTTTTAGACGCACGCGAATGAATTCTCCTTTTTCGTCTTTTTGGCTGTTAAGGTTGGCGTTTGAATTTTACTAGCAGCAGGCTTTTTCTACCATTTTCATGCTCCTCTGACAAATAGAAATTAAAAAAAAAACTTGCAGGGATGAGCATGACATCACTTCTCAGTCCCCCCCCACCCCCACCCCCCCTCGCTTCGAACCTAATGTATTCCGTCCCGAACAGGTCTGATTAAAGTAACATAAAAGAATATTGACAATTTGCACGTAGCATCACGTTGGCGTCCCTGGCAGAATGAAAGCCATGATGGATGGTAGAAGCACCCTAGCAGATACCAGTTGGATGAGCACTTGAATTGAAACAAACATCAATAAAATCGACAGAAGAATATAACCACAACTTTTCATAATGGTGATTTATTGCTTTGTGTTGGGTTTGTGCCAACAGGAAGGTGCTGGTGCCGCTTTGGAAGTTTATTGTATGTGTTATGATATGGACAGAAGATAGCAATGTTTATCTTCATTCAAGGACAGCAATGGCTCTAATCTCCAATATTTCCTTACAAACAAGTTTTGGGGACACTGTGTGTGTGTGTGTGTGTGTGTGTGTGTGTGTGTGTGTGTGTGTGTGTGTGTGTGTGTGTGTGTGTGTGTGTGTGTGTGTGTGTGTGTGTGTGTGTGTGTGTACCAGCAATTCAAAACAGTACTCTTTTGAATATCACATGTATTGAAAACTGTTACGCTTGTTACGCAGAAATAATCTGCCAAATTATCAATGGGTAAAAAGGGTGGCAAACAAGATAAAACATAATATCGCTTAAGTAAATGTCCTGTGCTTTACTGTTTTATTACATTTCCAAAAAATTTTGATCCAAAGTCGTTTAAGCAACGTTTGTGTGAGGGGGACATTTCACGCTAGGGGTGCATTTGTCAGTTGTGAGAATAAGTCAGGAGGATAACAATATGGCTCGGTAGCTAGTATTGCTAATGCTACCCTCGGTTTTGCTAAACAGCACCCTTTGTGCTTTCCGACGGCTGCACAAAATTCTTTTGACTAGTCATTGCCAATGGTGTTAATAAGTATAGCTGTTTTGTTGTTGTTTACTGTTTACCTGCATCATTCACTGTTTACTACAGTTTACACTGTCAATCATGGTGTCGTCACGCGGTTAGGTCACGTGTGTGCAAAGGGTCAACTGGCTCAATTGGAAAGTAGAGCATAAGGGCTCTGTTAACTCTGTTGGGCATTGTTAACACATAATTTTTAAAAATATTTAACTTTGTATTTTTTAAGGACACCTTAAATTACACCCACCACCTTGTTCTAAAATCCCAATTTAACAGTAAAATCCGAATTATTCGACGGAGTAGGAACGGTACCCGTTCATATATTGCTACTAAGTACGTTTCTGTTGGTCTGCTCATCATTTGCTCTGTGTACAGGTAAAACCCGACCAGTTCCGACTGTTGTAATATTAGCATGAGACGTTGTAGAAATAGTCACAATTGTATGAGCTATCCAGTTAAATCAGTTAATCCTTTATTGATCAATATTTTAATCAAGTTCATCATGTAGTGGTAACTAATACACCTTTTGATTATTCATGTATTTGACCCATTCATGTAGTCGTTGTAAAGTGTATGCATTGTTCTAAGTGATGTTTTGATCTACTGTTAGAGGGGTCTTGTCCTGAGTCTTCTCAAAAAACCTGCAGGATTCAGTCTGGACAATGGGGTGAATCTCGCATTTGGGGAAATTTTCCCTCACCTATGTTTTGTTTTTGTCATAGTCTGCCGTTTTCCGCCATTATATACCAGTAAAGCCCTCTTCACAAGCTAAGAATATTCAGTTTTACTTGGTATATTGTCTTATCTCATCTCATTAGCTGCACCGCTTATCCTCAGTAGGGTCGCCGGGTACTTGGTATATTGTAAAAAATTTATATATAAAAAAAAAACTTATATTGCTTAACCAACGCGTTTGTTTTACCCCTTGCATCTCTCAACCCAAATGTTAAATGAACATGCGGGAGAAGAAACGTCTGTCCTTCTTCACGACCGACTTTTCGTAGGTCTATTTCATTGGCACCATCTGCTGCTGAGTACCTAGTTACTTTACTGATGATTGTAGTAGATTGCTGTGTTGGGTGCGTGTCAAAATTGTTGTATGCATTGCAGGGATGCTACATGCTGCGCTACCTAACATTGAATTTTTAAAAAATGAGCACCTGCTGAAAAACTGAGCGTCTGCTTGAAAAAAATCGAGTATCCGCTTCACGTGGTTGTAAGTACGGTTGGACATATGTTGAGCAGGTTTTGTGTCAGGTACTACCTGTATAATAACTGTCATTCTGCTTGGCAGTGCATATAGTGTTATATGCAGGTAGAAAAAGGCTGCACAAATGATAGAAAGTCCCCAAGGAGAACTAAGTCGAGTCAGCTGGGAGTCCACAAGTAGATCTGATTAAACTGCTGCTAGTTAGGGGCCGGTCACACAGACATTTGCGGCTGAATCACGGCCAGAAATTTCTGCCTTTGAGGCGGACGCTTTGAGATCGCCATTCAGACGAGATACAGCAGTGCTTAACACGAGGTCGGAAATTCGCGCGCGGGTGGCAGCGCGAAAAAGTTTTGCGCTGCTCAATTCTTCAGAGCGCGGGTACACAGCCTTTCACGAGCGTATCGAGGCTGAACCACGGCCAGAAATTTCTGGCCGTGAAGCAGATGCTGTTGGACGCTGTTGGACGTTTTGAGACCGCCATATAGATGAGATACAGCAGTGCTTTACTCGCAGTCGGAAATTCACACGAGGTTGGCCGCGCGCAAAACTTTTGAGCTGCTCAAAAGTTTGAGCACGTGTTAAACCGCGTGCCGCACACGTGGTCAACACGAGGTAATGACGCGGAAATGACGCGGAACGACGTGCTCTGGCCGCGGCCAGGGCGTGGTTACACATGGGTAGGACGCCGGCGTCTGTTTTGCGGGCATACCACCGATGAACAGCGGGTTGGCCAATTTTGCGCATTTTCCATCGCGGGCAACCACGGGCAAAAAAAAAACGCAAAATTTTAGCCGTGATTCAGCCGCAAACGGCTGTGTGACCGGCCCCTTAGCACAGGTTTTTCTGGAGAAGATTGTGTGGGATAAGATTCCTGCGTACAAAACGATCCAGTAGAGAAGGTCAAAGTGTTAGGAGGGAAGGTGGAATATGGAATGCGAGGAAACAGTAATTGGAAATCCGTTTGGCGAGGTCGGAAACGGAGAAATAAGCGAACATTTAAATGCATAAAAAGAAGTTATATCGCTGTAACAAGGACAAGGAAAGGGAACGCTGAGGGAAGAAGTGTCCTGGCGGAAAATGAGATGGCAAGAGATGAAGAGTGACGAAGGTGACAGTATTAGAGAGTCAGGCAAGGGACGGCATCATAAGGCAAAGAAGGGAAATTAAGTCAGTACAAGGTGGAAGAAGGACAGCAAAAATCTAACATTGAAGAAATTGCCAGTGCAGAACGAGGGAACTAGAGATGGAGAGATGGTGTCGAGGAAGCGACGGGAAGCGGAAAAGCCCCACTGGGTTACTCCTATGCAAGCAGCTGAAGAAAAGATAACCCTTGCAGGACTTTGGGCTCACCGCCACCGTTTGTGGCGGCCGTAGAGATAAGACGAGCTGACTTTTTGCTGACGGCTCTAAGGTATCTTTCGGCAAAACACCTTCCAAAAAATCCAATGCAGTCTAATTGTGGCGAAAACACCAAAATAATGAGGTGTTTCTCGCAGAGACATTTTAAGACTCAGGTCTTTTCAATGTAGGAGTACACAGAAAGGGCTCGACACTAGTATAGACCGCCCTCTTGTGGCCGGTTTATGACAAAAACAATAACTAAAAGACCAGAAATTTGCATCTAATGCTGTATGCAGAATGCTAAATACAAAGCATATTAATTATTATGATTGTTCATAGCATGAATGTATTATTTACTCTTAAAAAAAAAATGCAACACCAGCAGCTTCTGTCTGTGATCACATGTTCACTTAACTGAGCATTTTATTGTCCACCTTTCATTAAAACGTGTTGTTGGTTCAGCAACAGCTCCCCACAACCTTTAACAAGTTAAAGGGAAAGATAAATGTTAGAAATGCTTCAAATCGCTGCACACAAATGGTGCAATGTGCAAAAATGGCCCGTAGATGGCAACAGAAGTCCACAAACAGTCAAAACACAATCAAGAATTTACATATTACAGGTGCTTACAAAGTTAAAATTCACATTAAAACGTATTAAGTCCATCTAATGTGGGCTCGAGCAGTAGATTAAAGAGACTAAATGTTTAATCATTGCCATTTCTGAAATGAACAGTAAACATGAAACAGAACACTGACCTCCAGCCCATTCAACACACTGAACGAAAACTAATATTATTTTATAGTATTTTAGGTTAAGACATTATCAAAGCAGTTTTACATTTTATTTGGGTTTTCTCTCAGTCACATGGGCTTGCTTTTGTATCAACCAGCATATAATATTCAGCTTTGATTTTAACATTATGTGAATGCCTGTTGAAACAGTCAAAGACTCAAGTTATATTTAAAGTAAGTAAAGTCCAAAATGTTAACTACTTCTGCTTGCCAATGAGTCCATCAGTTCATTTTTAATGCAACCCTTTAAACAAACTCGCTCGATCACAAACCTATCTTGCAGGTAGTATGAAAAGAACCTCAGAGTGACAACTTACTTGTGTTTTCCCTTTGATAGCTGTTGCATCATCAAACATGGAAAACCCAGCAAGCAGACATCCTGTTTGTCCAACAGGCTGTCATAAAAAAGATAACCTATGTCCTCATTTGCAACGCTTATATAAGATCCATGTATTTAAATATCGTTCAATATTGTGGGCCAGAGGTCGGTTTAAAAAAAGAGCGGGGGCTGAGATTTTTGCCAGTAAAATGAAAACTGAAATATCTCATTGAGTAGTTTTGTCTTTAGAAGCCTGTATTATATCCTTGAATTCCATCCATCTAAAAAACAAGTACCTCCTAGAAGTTTGAATAACTGCTTTTAAGTTACAAAGGCACATTATTTTACTAATACGTTGCAGGTGATG
Organism: Urocampus carinirostris; assembly: GCF_059441175.1. Lineage (NCBI taxonomy): Eukaryota > Metazoa > Chordata > Actinopteri > Syngnathiformes > Syngnathidae > Urocampus > Urocampus carinirostris. Next base: position 14,040,471 of record NC_142360.1, on the reverse strand, counting down.
TGTTAACGTTATTTCTCATTTTGCTTTGTATATTGGGGATTCTATTTTTCATAATCGCTGAATTTTCACATTATATTATGAATATTACTATACAATTGGTTTGAAAGATATTAGTGTGGTGCGGCACGGCGTGAGGGTGGTTAGCGTGCAGAACCACGGTGCAGAGGTTCAGGGTTCGAGTCCAGCTACCGCAGTTTCCCCGTGCCTGCGTGGGTTTTCTCCGGGCACTCTAGTTTCCTACCAAATTTCACAAACATGCATGTCAGGTTAATTGGCCGGTCCAAATTGTTGCTGGTTGTGAAAGAGCGAGTGAGTTTTCTGTCTCTTTCTGCCCTGCGACTGTCCACTGCCCGAAGATAGCTGGGATGGGCTCCAGCAACCCTGTGAACTTACTGAGGATAAGCGGTGCAGATAATGGCTGGATGGATGGATATTAGTGTGTCTGCAGATGCTGAGTGAGGCTAGCAATGATCTTGCCTCATGACAGAGAGCAATAGTGACACCAATGATTATAATTTGGCGCAAAAACAGAATTAGTGGTATTTTAGGCAAGTCCCGTATTACCCCCCTCTCGCATGAGCTGTTTTATACAATAAAGGTTTACCTATCTTTGGATACTTTTATTAAAAAAGAGCAGAGCATTGACTTCATTTATCAACTTCAACTTATTTGTCAAATATGCTATATTCACAACATAACGCATTCAATTAATTAGGAACAATACAAATTGCAAATAGTGACAAGGTAAAAAAAAAAATGCATAGAAAAATGTGAAAATATTTAATCTTTTGAATGGAAACTGGTAAAATAAGACAAGAAAAAAAATGTTTTTCATGTGTCACTTTATATATTGTTTTCTTGTTTCCTATCGGCCAAAGTCAGCCTGATGTCAACAGACAGATTACTTGTGGGGTCCCACAATACTTCCCTGTACTTTTGGGGTCCTCTAGTGGCACGTCATGCATTCATCAGACGGCAAGTATGGGTAACAGTTTTCCAAGTGAAAATCATCCTTTGACCTGCTCTCATATGCCTATTCTTTTGTTCATGTTGTTTTTACAATACAGTGGAACCTCGGTTCTCGACCATAATCCGTTCCAGAACCCTGTTCGAAAACCGATTTGGTCGATCACCGAAAATCGTTTTTGCCATTAAAAGTAATGTAAAATCATTTTAATCCGTTTCAACACCCTGAACGCTTACAATGAACGTAAACATAAAGCTAACCCAGGCTAATCGTACGTTCGCGTTAGCGTAATCTTCCGTACGAAAGATTACGCTAACATGAACGTGTACAACTAAAAAAATCAGGTCGTTTACACGTCATTTAGCACCCGGGTCTCCACAAAAAGTGGTGAGCGGTTAAAGGATAAAGAAAATAATTATGAATAGGATTTCTTACCTTTGTGGTGCTCAGCAGAAGCCATGCTGTATGTATAGCAAGATCGGAATCTCGCACACCTTCATATTTTGCTATTATTTCTTTCTTAAATGCAATAGTTGTACGCACTACCCTTCTTTTTTCACCTGTAGCAACTTTGCTGCTTGCGCCGACCTTCTTCGGAGGCATAATTAGGGGCTAAAACACTCAGTTCACCGATATCTAAAGCTAAAGCAAAAAAAAGTGCGCGCGCACGTCATAACAGTTCTTCACGAGGGGTGGGGGCAATCTACACCCGTACGCCGCTCAGCATCGCACCCTAGCGTACCGGCGTTCAAACTCCGATTTTTTGAACGCAAAGCGAAGCAAGAATTTCTCGAAATTTTGGGTCGAGAACCGATTTGTTCGAACTGAGAGGCGTTCAAAAACCGAGGTTCCACTGTATAATGTATTAATGAAGTGTACATTTATTAGTGATTTTATTGCTAGCAACCATATACAGTACATAAAATGTCCTAATACGAAGTGAGTATAGCGGTGTGGTTATGAGATTTGTGATGTTTGACAGTCATCCGTCCAAGGCAAGGGTGGGCACACGTTTTAACTAATGGGGCCACATTGGGTTCTAAGAGGGGGTTTGCTAGGAGGAAAAAATAATGATTGATTCCTTTTACATGAAGTATCTTCTGATACAGTGTCCCAATACAACATTTTTCATCAAATTCACTTTGGAAAAATAAGATTTAAAGCAAAATAGTATCGTATGCTTTTTAAGCACAAGGTTTGATAAAAAACATTGAAAAACCCAGACTACAACTGGGCAAGTTCTGTTTTTTTTTTATGGGGGGGTGATCACATTTGATCATGTAGCAAAACACTAAATGTGTTGATTTTCTTGCTAAGTAACTGGAATATTTTTTACAAATGCATTTCGATTGAAATAAAAGGAATTAAAGTGCAAAAGTCTATCAATCAAAACTCTTTCTTCATGGAGAAGTAATAAATACCGATAAAAATATATACCGGCATATAATCTTTGTGTGTATGATACAATAATGAATCAAGATCATCTCAGGGGCCGTAGACAACCTTATGGGCCACATTTGGCCCATGGGGCTTGAATTTGACATAGGCGTCATGGGGACTATTGTACTCCCATCAATGTTTAATGTGGTCTGCGGCGCCATCTATTGTTTGTACTGTGGGAAATGGAGAAAGAAATTGTAGTCGTATGTTTTTTTAACAGTATTTCTTTACTGTTTTCATTCTAACGCATATTTCGCTTGCGGGTCGTAGTTTGCTCCTTCTTGAACTAATGTGGAGTTTCCCTGGAATTTTACAGGCATGAGTCAAAAAGTCAACATGAAGTGCACAGGATAATCTGTATTTGTGTTGTTACTTGTCAGATCCTGTGGAAACCTGCGCCACACGTCACCCGCGTCACACCTCACCCATGCTTTTCATCATAGCTTCTTTGTAGGCTTTAGGGAGAGCACAGAAGCCACCCCAGTGCATTCTGGAACACATCCTAATAAGGCAGCAATGGTACAATTCTCAAATCCTTTTTTTTCAAAAGTTGGTCTCGATAAGCTAATCGAGCTCATAAATCATGTGAGGCAGTCTACAAGGTAAGGCAGCAAATTGAATGAATTGGATTTAGAAAGAAATCGATTCACTTAGTTTTTATTGCAGGCCAATGAGTGACCGCAAAACCCAGCTAAGTCTCGAAGATGTCCTGCGGAATAAAGGTATTACAGAAATATTACGTTTTAACAGGTATGTCATACAGTTTGTGTTCCTGAATGAGAATCTTTGTTTGGGCGCAGATCATTTAGCGGTCTTCCACTCCTACCTTCGATCTGAGTTCAGTAATGAAAACCTCGAGTTCTGGCTCACTTGTGAGAACTTTCGGACCAGGGTATCCCCAGATGACCTTCGCCAGGAAGCCCAATCGATCTACAATGAGTTCATGCAGCACTCTGCCCGTAAAGAGGTCAGTTTGTCGCCGAATTGTATTTAAATTCTGACTACCTATACCTACCTACTTACCTACCTAACTCATATTTATGATGCTTCTTTTCCAACATCATTGACCGTCCTGTGAAAGGTAAAATATCATGATATCATGTTTATATTTATGAAATTACTAATTAATGCAATTATCAATTACAAAGCATATCACTCACTGCCATTGACAGATATAAACATGAAGATGGTGGATTTTGGTCAGTAAAGACCAAATCAACCATGATTCAATTAGTTGCTTACATATTAGGTCAATGCTTCTAAGCCTTTTTTCGAGACAACTTGTCTCAGACAAGGCACAAATCTTTTTATTAGAGAAATCTCGAGGCATCTTGCCCATCTAAAATGTTTAAGAAGAAATTCCCAGGACCAGTTTTATGTTTGTTTATATTAAGCTTTGTGTATCATGTTGCCTAAATTGACAACATAGAGTACTTCTTTTCAATGTTGTCACTGTGGCTCAGGAGGTAAAACAAATTATTCATTTTGAATAATAATAATTCAGTATTTTCAATTTTACTATTTTTTAACCTGTCATTCAAGTTTTACTATATTTTTCTTTTTTTTTCATAAGATTAAAAAAATACTCCTGGAATGGGCTAAAATTGTACATGTTAAACGTTTTTAAGTAAAATGAGAAAGGCTTTTACAATTTTAAGCAGCTTTATCACACAAACTATGTTTTTTAATATGTACTACCTGTACTTCCTAATAAACAGATCATTAATATATAAAAAGAAAATACATTTGGGCATTTTCCTGCGGCACATTCGACAAGGTCACTTTCCAGACAAAAAGACATAGGCATGAAAACCAATTTGTATTTGTAACACTTAAATTAATATCAGTAAATTGTTAAATGTCATTGTACTTTGCATACCACTCAAACTCATATCCAAAGTCCCTAAAACTCGTACTGGGACTTATTGACATGGATCTACTAAAGCGAGTTTGGGTATGGTTGGCCCTCTCAATATAAATCTTGTAACCCATTTTAACTTTCTATATTTAGACACAAAATATTTATTAAAGCCTACACATTTTTGCTTTGTAATATCCAACTCAAACAACTTAAATCAATTAATACCATTACTGATACAAATATGACATGCATAATATAGAAAAGATCAACTTCTAGAAAGCTTGTTTTGATTGTATACATTGCTGAACATTTTCCTAATCGCTGCTATCCATGTCACCCCAAGATCAACGTGGACCAACGCATTAGAGAAGAGATCAAGAACTGTTTAGAGAAACCCAGTCAGACCTGCTTTGACGAGGCCCAGAGACACGTTTACCTGCTGATGGAAAGAGACTCATGGCCGAGGTTCCTCCAGTCGGACACTTACTTGAGACTGAAACCTAAATCAAAGACATTGTGGTACATATAAGTGACACAAAAAGTGAGGTAGTTGAAAGAAAAAAAAGGAGAAACAACCATAATTCATTAGCTGGTTGCTCTGGTAAATGCTCTTAAGGATACAGAATGTTAATACTGTTAAAAGATGTTGTGTGCTGTATGTGTGTAAGTGATAATCAAGCTAAACAGTGGATGTGAAATAAATACGAAGGGAACCCTGCAGGTGAATTAATGTGCACGTGAAAAGATTTGAATGTTTCAATAAATATAATGGTGTGATTATCTAATGTTTTGATATTTAATGCTATCCCAAAATTCTACACAGCCCTGTTCAAATGTGTTTTTATTTTTATTTTTTGCAATATAAAAAAGAGAAGCCCCGGCAGTGTGGTAACACATTGATAAGTTTACTCTGTTTTTAATATTGAACACCTCCAAAGGAGATTGCATAGGATGCCAGTTTGTTATTTAGACTAGATTATTGTGCACTGTTGTTTCTTTGTTTTCGTTTTGTTTTTTGACTATTATGCACAATTTAGCTTATTTTTACAATCAGACAATCGCGTTGCTGTTCTTTGATTCCTTGAACCTTCAGAGCGGATATGCTCTTGTAACCTAAATTAGAGAAGTTTGGGCTGGCTCCCTTGGTTTCCTTGCAAAATGCAAATTAATTGATGTTGTCTCTCCTTATTTCGAGTGTCTTCCAAACTTTAAATTTATCACACATGTACGAACTCTTGTAACTCAAGGTGTGTCTAAAGCTAACTGAAAGCTTTAGTAGGCTAGATATGAGTAGGGTAAAGTGACATTGTCTCTTTTATTCCTTTCCAATCTACTTATCTCTTATTTGCAGATATGTTAACAGTAGATAATAATTGCTTAGTAGCAAAATAGAATTAATTTATATAATTTTTCTATCGTAATAAAGATTTTTTTGAGAGCTTAGACTCTGTTTATGTTTTTTTGTTTTTGTTTTCTTTCTCTCCAATCGGGGTGGTCCATGAACAGATTCACTTTACAGAAACGTCAAGCTCATTTGTCTTATTCTGAATGTTAGCTTTTTTAAAAATCTTTATTCCTTTAAGGTCATACCGACTCAAGCGTGACATGTTAAATACTCTGATCTACCGATTTATACAAGTTAAGCATATTTAATTAAAGTGATAAAAAATGTAAAGTAAATTTGCTGTAAATTATGTTTATTTAATCCAGAGTCTAATAAGGTGGTTACCAACCGGCCAGCATGTAGTGCTTACGGTTTCCCACCTGAATTATTTCGACAGCGCGTCATATTGTCTCTGGCATTTTTGAATGAAGGAAGCAATACTCAAAATATATTTCTATTTTAGCTTTGAATTAGTGATTTTTTTTAGTTAATTGACATGGCTAATGATTGATCAGTCCAGATATAGAATATTAGAGACACACAAATAAATAATGCAGTGGGTTGATACTTAGGCTACATTTATTTATCTGACCAAGAAAAATTGAATCCCACAAAATAATAAAAGGACATTGTTGAAACAAGCCTTTGCAGTCCTACAAAACTGGGGGAGAAATTTGGTAACAGTAATAAAATGATTGATTGATGAACCTGGTTTAAACAATCAACTTGCCAGAAATATTTTCTATTGCACCAGAAACAGTTAGTTGTGAAATATGCTTTGGGTTTACCTAACAGAAATCAAAAGGGTATCTTGTTCGAAAAGTTTGTTGAGAAGGATGGCGGACCAGAAGACACCAACCTTCTGCTTTCAGGTCTGTGGCGCATGGAGTCTCTGCCTTCTGCAGAAACAAAGACTGGCCAGTTAGAGGGGGTGCATACTTCCTTGTATACCTTTAAAATGCTTATTAGTTATTGGTTAAATTGTGAAATCTGGTTGCATATCTGTTCAACACTGAAAACAGTGGTGAGTAGAAGCAGTCCGCTGACTACGATTTTTGGAATAGTTAGTTTTGAGGCAGTTGTTCATATTTATCTTTATGACTAAGTGGAAGCAGGCTTACAAGCATTAGTCAGGAGAAACAAGTTTCCACTACTCGCCGGCACGTGGCAAGGAGATTCTGTTTTTAGTCCCATGTCAGATTTACCCACTAATTAGGTGCAGAGATTACAACAGACACCAGCAAAGTGGAAAAAAGTAACCCCTCTATCACCCTTGATCCCTATCTGCTCTGTAAACGTTCTTAATCGTCAGAATGTGCCTTAAAAAGGAGTCGTGAGGTGGCTAATAATAACTCGCGGGCTGAAAGGACAGCGCCTGAGTCAATGAACAAACCGGAGCAAAACGCAGCCGCCTCCACGTTCTCGCTGCCTTCTTAGGGGAATCCGTCAGGGGAAAATACTAGTACTCTCTGTTGCAAAAAGTTACTTCTGAATCTTGCATTTGAGTTCATCATGACAGTATGTTCAGATGAAGTCAAATTGTTGGAGCTTGAATACATTCCACAATCGCATAGGTAAATATTTTATATTTTTTACCTTTAATTATAAATATATATATATATATATATATATATATATATATATATATATATATATATATATATATATATATATATATATATATATATATATATATATATATATATATATATATATTAAACCAACATGCGGGCAAGAAAAAACTCAAAATCTCAGCAAGAGGAAAAAAGAAACCTTGAGAAGGGGCCTCACAAGTGGTAATCTCCCTTCTAGGATGACCAGGGTGGAATAGATTTAGCATTGGGAAACAGTACACAAACTTAGTAAATATTGATAAAAGAGAACAATGAAATTTGTCCGGAAAGTGTATGACAGCAACGACGCCTAAAGTCTGTAAAATAGCCCAAAAAGTCCATAACAGCAAAGACGCAGCTTCCCATCTCTGCAGCCGTTGACATGCTTCAGGTCAGATGTACCCATATTTATCCATCCATTATCCATCCATTATCTGCACCTCTTATCCTCAATAGGGTCACGGGGGCACTAGAGCCCATCCCAGCTATCTTCGGGCAGTGGGCAGGGGACACCCTGAACTGGTTACCAGCCAGTCGCAGGGCACACAGGGACAGACAATTCACTCGCTTATTCACACCTAGGGACAATTTGGACCGGCCAATTAACCTGAAATTCACGTTTTTGGAATGTGGGAGGAAACCGGAGTGCCCGGAGGAAACCCACGCAAGCACGGGAAGAACATGCAAACTCCACACAGGAGGTCCGATCTCATGACCTCACAACTGTGCCGCACACGCGATAACCACTGCACACCGCCGTGCTGCCCACCCATATACTGTATATATATATATATATATATATATATATATATATATATATATATATATATATATATATATATATATATATATATATATATATATATATATATATATATATATATATATATATATATATATATATATACATATATAAATATGGACCATATATGTAAAAAGTATAAAAGTTTATAAAAAAATTAAATACGGTAAACGTTCACCGTAGAGTCAAACCAAGGCTTTTTTTTTTAACTGTATAGGAGTTGTGTTTCTCTTGTATTATTACTTTAGTATTATTTTTATATTTCTATAGTATTTACTGGACTGTCTCAGAAAATTAGAATATTGTGATAAAGTTCTTTATTTTCTGTAATGCAATTAAAAAAACAAAAATGTCATACATTCTGGATTCATTACACATCAACTGAACTATTTCAAGCCTTTTATTATTTGAATATTGCTGAATTTGGCTTACAGCTTAAGAAAACTCAAAAATCCTATCTCAAAATATTAGAATATCATGAAGAAGTATACAAGTAGGCTATTCAACTAATCACCTGAATCATCTAATTAACTCGAAACACCTTGCGAGGGTTTCCTGAGCCTTAAAAACACTCAGCTTGGTTCAGTAAACTAAATCACTGCTGATCTGACTGCTGTCCAGAGGACCATCATTGATACCCTCCATCAGGAGGGTAAGACACAAAAAGAAATTTCTCAAAGAGCAGGCTGTTCACAGAGTGCAGTTTCAAAGCATATCCACAAAAAGTCTGTTGGAAGGGAAAAATGTGGCCGGAAACGCTGCACAACCAAGAGAGATGACCGCAGCCTTAACAAAATTGTGAAGAAGAGCCGCTTCCAGAATTTGAGGGAGCTTCAAAGACAGTGGGCTGAAGCTGGAGTCCAGGTATCAAGGCGCCAGAGTCTGGAGAAAGGCTGGAGAAGAGCAAAATCCAAGTTGCTTGAAATCCAGTGTGAAGTTCCCACAGTCAGCAATGGTTTGGGGAGCCATGTCAGCTGCTGGTGTTGGTCCACTGTGTTTCATCAAGTCCAGAGTAAATGCAACTGTGTACCAAGAGATTTTAGAGCACTACATGCTTCCATCTGCTGAAAAGCTCTATGGAGATGAGTATTTCATTTTCCAGCATGATCTGGCACCTGCCCACAGTGCCAAAACCACCAGTAACTGGTGCACTGACCATGGCATCACTGTCCTTGATTGGCCTGCTAATTCCCCTGACCTGAACCCCATCGAGAATTTGTGGGGTATAGTTAAGAAGAAGATGAAAGACACCAGACCTGCAAATGCAAATGAGCTGAAGGCCGCTATCGAAGCATCCTGGGCATCAATAACACCTCAGCAATGCCACAGGCTGATTGCCTCCATGCCACGCCGGATTGATGCAGTAATCCGTGCAAAAGGATTCCCAACCAAGTACTGAGTGCATCAATGGACATTTTCAAATGTTTGATTTAGTTTTGCTGTTATAAAATTATTTTTTTTACTTGGTCTGAGGAAGTATTCTAATATTTTGAGATAGGATTTTTGAGTTTTTTTCAGCTGTAAGCCAAAATCAGCAATATTGAAATAATAAAAGGCTTGAAATAGTTCAGTTGATGTGTAATGAATCCAGAATGTATGACATTTTTGTTTTTTTAATTGCATTACAGAAAATAAAGAACTTTATCACAATATTCTAATTTTCTGAGACAGTCCAGTATATATATATATATATATATATATATATATATATATATATATATATATATATATATATATATATATATATATAGTACAAATCATAAAATCCATAGTATTACAATAATGAGGATCTGGGAAATGTGTAAATGTTACCAATCAAGCTTTGACATTTTTCACAACTCCATCCTGCTTGTTGTGTTATTTGGTCTTCATGATTCTGGTATCCATTGTCTTTTTCACAGACCTCTGAACCCATCACACAGTAGGTGCCTTTAAATTGAGACTTAATGTATGCCATTGTTTGTCATTTAGGACGACATTTGATCATTCAGAAGTCCTCAGAGAACTTCTGGAGTTAGTTGGCTGAGCTGAGCCAACAGTTGGCCGATATTTTTTCAACACTTACTTTTCAGTTTGTTCATTGCTAGAATGTTGAAATTACTTGGTTCAACTTCACTTACATGTTGTTGATTCAAAGAAAATCTTTCTAGTTTTTGTAGCTTTAAGTTTGAAGTGTGAAATCTGGCAAGATGATGAAAAATTCCTGGGGGACCAATACTTTCACTAGGCACTCTATTTCAACACAGAAAAACAAATTTGTGTTTTTGCCAAAATTATTCATAAATTACATGACAGACCAAAATTTTACAACATTTTATCGAGGATTTACAACCTACTCATAATATTTCCAAATTTTCACCCACAAATCAAGTTCTGAATTTTAACTTCCAGATTGAAAGGCAACTGATGTATTCCATCAGAAATGATACACTTTCTTTCCGTATCATCTGTGTCTACATTAGGTGTGGCAACCAAAAGTCCCAACCGATAGGGTAGGCTATACTGGGTGGGCAGACACTAGCCTTTCTATTGGGTGAGGTTGTGAACCACTGCAACTTCCCAGTGCATGCCCTCCTGGGAGTGGTTGCCCCCGAGCCCAATCCAGTATTTGAGCGCAGTCTTCCAGATAGAAAGACAAATGCACATAAAAAGATAGTAATATGTTCGGATTCAGCATCAGTCCTGGGAAGCGTGATGACATTTCATTCTGCAAGAAAGACAGGATAGAATTGGACATACTTCCTTAAACAAAATAATGAAACTAACGGGGATACATGACCCTGGTTTGTGTGAGGACTGTCAAAGGTAAGAGTCAGTGGAGCGTATATGAATGGACTGCATAAAGTACAAGGAAATAAAGAAAGGGCTAGTGGAGAATAGAATAATAGAATTTTCAATGAAACGATTGCTGGATTCAAACAGGGGGCCTCAACGAAGGATGCTTCTACATTTTTTGAATAGTGCAGGACTTTTTGACAGGATTCGAGAAGGAGAATGGTGACGAGGATGTGGGCTTAGGGGGCGGTAATGCACCAAAGAAATTGATGCCAACCGCCAATAAACCCCAAGAAGAAGAGATGGGCCGATGAAGTGAAGACGCCATTCCCTGTATGCCTCCAGGGTATGCGGCCGGTGGAAGAATAATTTTGCCGGGAATAAGAAGAGTAACCTCATTTTGTTAGGGGTGAAGATGAGGCAGAAACCTGACTTTCAGGAGCGCTTTTGAGTTGTCGCAAACAATGCATTTTCTTTCACCTAAGGTGTTCTTGTCCCAGGAGTGGGAGACAACCAGACCCTCGTCCCTTCGAGCATAGGCTCTCCGACCACCAAACCTCTACCTCCAACTGGAGAAGAATTTTATTTTGTGGACCTCATCCACATCTCACTTGAATGTTTTGGTTGTTCAATCTTGAAAAAAATCTCTTGGTTCTGTGTTTTCAGAGTGTAAATTCTACCTAATTCCACAAGTCACTGAAGTGTCCTTTAATCAGTGAGGAATGATAATAAGCAAATGCAATTTGGTCCATTACCACCAATGACAACAACATAAAAAGACATATCTGTGTTGCGATCTGGCACTATTCTTCATAGTATGCTTTCCCTGGTGTTATTGTCCAAAAATAAAGGGGAGACATTTTACACAATGCAATTCTCAATTTGCTTTTTTTTTCGCTCAGTAGTGCCTGTCTTTGTAAACATTGTTTTAAATGGTCACATGATCTGAAAAGACGTACACAACAGAAAACGGCCTCAGGTATGTGGACGCATGGGGTGGTTTGCTTTCTGCAAAAAGGGGTCGAGGCCAAAAACCAGGGGTACGCCGGGCTTGTAATCGAAGATTTAGTTCATTTTTACGACTGTTTAAGCCAGCTGCTTAAGATCCGATGCGACTTGTACAAAGAGAAATTAGAGTTGTGTTCTTAAATTTGAAAATTTGGTGTTAATCAGAAGTGCTGTGTGTTTTGCATTTTCCGATAATTAATACATTACATCGGGATGTATAAACTTGTCTGGGTAATTACATTGCAAGCAGGGGCGATAATCCATCAAAATGTGATGAAAATGTGATCAAAATACATCTTAAATTTTATTCTGTATGAGATTTTTCTCTCTCTCTCTGTCTCTCTGTCCCTCTCTCTCTCTCTCTCTCTCTGTCTGTCTCTCTCTGTTTCTAGGTCTCTCTCTCTGTCTCTCTCTGTCTCTCTCTCTGTCTAACTCTCTGTCTCTCTCTTCTCTCTCACCCTGTCTCTGTCTCTCTCTCTCTCTTTCTCTCTCTCTCTCTCTCTCTCTGTCGTAAAAAAACTATTTCCAAAAACAACAGGAAGAGGCTTTGTGTATTTACTTTATATTTTGGGTAATAGACTCCAGACTCCCACCTAAACATGTATTTTATTAGCGGTGCTAGGAATCAAACTGACAGAACCATTTTAAGGCAGTGAAGTATTTCTGACACAGTGTTGTTAACATTTTTGTTTCTTTTGACTTTAAGAAAAATAGCTAGTCTCTTTCATCATATTTAAGCCTATACTGTCATTTATAAAGGAAACATTTTTAAAGTACTATAGTTTTTGCTTACGCAACCCCAAAAAAAGGCTAGTTACGCCCATGATTGTAAGTTAAAAATAAGGCACTACTTTACAACAACCCAGCCATTGGACTCGCAATGTTTTTTTTGTTTTTTGTGGAAAACAAATGAGGAGACTACACAGAAGGTGTCGGGGTTGTTCCCGAGAACCAGCAAAGATCTCACGTCCCCCACGTGACGTTACGCGAGATCCCTTACACGCAATCTGTCTGTTTTCTCGCAGTCTGCTGGTTGCCATGACAGGCAAAAGGAAGTGATGGTCAAAATGGACCAAAGTGGCAAAGTACATCACCATTCCATGACTAGGGCCACGGAGGGGGATTTTCTGGAGACATGCAAAAAAATTGCTGCTGCCTCTGCACATGAAGGACAGCTTTCACTTGGGAGTGTCCATTCGTCACGCCCGAGTTCTTCTAACCGTGTTTGGGCAAAAGGAGGGAGAGCCTCATGAGGGATGATGAGCGAGCAAGGTCAACATATCAGAGCTCAACGATAGGATGGATTCCTCACGTTTTTCCACCTTGCGCTGTCAGGACGCATGGAATCACCAGCAGAAGAAAAAAAAAATCTTACCTCATTGGGGGAAAATGCTGCTACGTTTAACCCATTCTATCTTAAAGCACTATATCTTAATTTACGAGTAAAACTACCTTAAAATAAGCCAACATCTTAAATCACTTTTCTCATTTTAAGGGGTACTGTGTAGCGGCAGTAGCTCAGGAGGTAGAGCGCTCGTCTTGGGATCAAGGGATCCCAGTTCGAATCCCAGCTCGTCCGTGTTACATGTCGAAGTGTCCTCGGGTAAGACACTGAACCCCTAATACCCCCAATAAGCAGGTTAGCGCCTTACATGGCTGCAAGGCCGCTTTTGGGAAATGTGGAGCACATTGTAAAGCGCTTTGGGAAGTCATTGACTTGAAAAGCGCTATATAAATGCAGATCATTTCATTTCATATTTAACCACACAATGTCGCTGTTTTGAGTAGAGCAACTGAAAAAGAGTGCTACAAAGACCAAGGAAGATCACAAACCACAGAAACTCAAAGAGACCAATCTGTACTATTGTTCTTCATTAATTTTTGCTCAGACTTTCACAAGGATTTTGCTATATCTATGGTACTTATGTTTTTGATATAGTTTATTATTCTTGTTAGAAGAAAAAAACAAAGTTTAAATTGCCAAAATTACACATATGGCTGTTAGTTTTTATTATTTTAAAGTAGCGGTGTGTATTTGCAACATCCCTTGCTGTCTGGTAATCCTGAAAGGAGGATGCCACATGTGCGTTCTCTTCTCAAGGTATCTTCATTTTCCTCATGTTGAGGTTTTAGAGTTTTTCCTTGCCCTCATGTTGGTTCCAGATCAGGGGATGGTGTAATAATAGTCTGAAAAAAATAGTCTGTGTAATAACCTGTGAGGCCCTTTGAGACTCTTTGTGATTAAGGGCTAAACAAATGAAAATTACTTGACTTGACTTGACTATTTGACCACTCTATGTTGCTGTATTGTGTAGTGCAACTGGAAATGAGTGTTACAAAGACCATGAAAGAATACAAACTACGAACACTCAAGGTGACCAAACCACACCAGTTTTACTTTTTTTATTTGTCCTGCCCAGCTTTTCACAATTGTTCTCTTTTTTGGGGGTAGTTTACTGTGGTTACTGTAATCACAAAATGCACATTGTTGTCCACCATCAGCTCAGTAAGGCCTTTTTAATGAATTTTTATATAGAATATATCAAAATAAAAACAATAGAAAAAAAATAAAAATATGTATATATATATATATATATATATATATATATATATATATATATATATATATATATATATATATATATATATATATATATATATATATATATATATATATATATTTTTATATATATATATATATATATATATATATATATATATATATCTCATCTCATCTCATTAGCCACACCGCTTATCCTCAGTAGGGTCGCGGGGGTGCTGGAGCCCATCCCAGCAATCATCGGGCAGTGGGCAGGGGACACCCTGAACTGGTTGCCAGCCAATTCTCACAAGACGGCCCTTATAGGACTGATTCAGGTTTTGCAATAGGACTTTCAATGTAGGGAAAGTTTTTTTTTTTTTTTTTTGCTTGAGGGCCCTTCAGCAGTGTTTGCAATTATCTTTGTTTGCAGGGTTGCCGGTTTCTATTTTGACTTTGAGACGCCATGTGAACAAGTTAAAAAGGTCAACCGAGCCACAAGTACATAAAATGTAAATACATGAATTGTATTTTAAAGTATTTCATTAATTTTTTTTCGAGCCCAGCTTTTTATGCAATTATTTTTTAGGTTTTTGTTTTTGCAGTTTCGAACAATAGGGATTGAGAAAAAATATATAATTTTTAAAAAAAAGTCCCTTTTTATTTTACTATGCAGTATATGTTTTACATACTTTGGTGTATTTCATTTGAGTCACCATGCCAAGCATACAACCCACAGGCTGAGTTCTGGCCCGTTAGATAATTCCTCAGTATAAGAAAAAGTCAATATCTCGGTTATTTATTTTTCAAAGTTATAAAAAAAATATCTGACAAATACAAATCAAATTCTCCTTCCTGTTTTCTTTTTGGTAATAGAACAGGACAAGAGCTGACATCCAGTCTGGTTTAATGTAGTATCTCATCTTCAATGGGGGCCTAGCCAAGTATTTTAGTCTGATGTTATTGCCCATTCACTGCTAAAACTCTTATTTTCTATTTATATTTTATTGATTTAAGCTTTATTACAATTGAAGCAAGTATATTTTTATTCATAGCTCCTACTCGAGTTTGTCCATGTTTGTGATGTTTGTGGTGAGTCGGTACAGATGTAAATCTGCATTCACTCAACCGTTAAAGTAAACTCATTGTTAACTCATTCAAAGCTGTGAAAATCATTTATTTTCTATTGTTTGGTAATATATTTGTTGGGCTTAGAAAAGATCCTTTATTATCCGTGATTATAATTTGTAGAGTAGGTTAAAAATGTATGCTGAACGATAAAGCACAATACCGAAAAACAAAGCTATTGTCCTTGACATTTCAATAATTGTATTGATCCCACCCACCTTAAAACCGAAAGCCTGGAACAGGCCCACGTGCCAAGCTGAATTTGAAATGACCAATAACTGCTTTTTGCTGGGCTTGTTTTCAGTTTGGTTTTGCATATATCAAATCAATTATTTAAAAAAAAAGTCAACCTTGAATATAACTCTGTAAGATTTTTATTTTTCCTATTGTTACAGTATTTTTTTCTAAATATATTACTAGATTTTTTTGGGGGTGTGTGTGTGTCAAAGTTTTTCATTCATTTTCAAAACGTATTTCTATTTTTCATTCTTTTTATATTCACCTTATTGTCATGGTCACCTAACGACTCCCAATGACAAGACATCAGTTGGATGAGCGAGGGGGCTGGGTCAATCTCCCAGAAAGAGTCAAAAACGTGAATGTGTTCTTGACTCTCGCCACCTCCCACTAGGGGGCTATTGCTCCAGTATATACTTATCCTTAACATGTTTTACGGCACTTTTTGATAAAAGCAAATATTGCATTGTTTTCTCCGTGACCCAACCTATGTATAACTCCTGCCATGTCATTTCAACATAGTACTGAAGAATGGCTTTGTGCCAGGATGAATATTGTGGGCTGAGATTTCCTCGGAATGTTTTATTTTTACTGTGCTGTGAAATTGCACATTTGTGGAAAAAAGAGTTTGTTTTTTATTGTACAGTGCATGTTTTTCATATCTAAGTCACGGTTTCATTCATGTTACCACCACTAAAACAAGAAAAAACATCTCATTTAAATTGAGGAATGAATTGCCATTAACGTGGCAGCAAAATATTTCAGGGTATCAAACTCGCAGCCTGGTGCGGCCCTCAGGATGATAGTTTAAGGGCCCCGCCTTAAAATGAAAGTTAAAGAGACGTTGTGTATTACTTCTCAACTAGACTTCACTGTATTCTTTTGTAAGAATACAAACTATGGAGATTTGAAGTGTTTGTGAAGCACAATAATGTTCCATTTTTTCCCAAGCCTTTTGCAAGGTTTTTGGTTTTTCACGTACTTGTAGGAGCCAGATGTAAGCTCCTTCTAGTTAAGGTAAATATTTATTTCTTCAGGTGGTAAAAATGCACATTTATATGAAAATAATGTATTTTTGCTGATCATTAAAATCAATATTCATTTTTTAATGAGTGATAAAAGAAATTGCCACTGGGAAGCATTAAATAATGCACACTGTCCCTTTAAGTGCACCCCTAGCAGATAATGGATTATTTTATGATTGATTTTTATAGATATTCTCATTGTTTGTTTCTTTGTATTTGTATTTTTAGTAAAATGTTTTTTTATTAGAAGTGTTTTGTGGAAGAGCAGCACACCACCTTAGTGGTTATTGCTTCAGCAGCACAGTTCTGAGGTCTTGGGCTCAAATCCAGCTCCCAGCCTTCCCGTGCGGAGTTTGCAGGTTCTCCCCGTGCTTGTGTGGGTTTCCTCCGGATACTCCGGTTCCCTCCCATACTCCATGTCAGGTTAATCGGCTGGTCCAAATTGTCCCTAAGTGCGAATGAGTTGTCTGTCTATCTGTGCCCTAAGACTGGCTGGCAACCAGGTCAGTGTGTCCCCTGCCCACTGATAACTGGTATGGGCTTCAGCTGCCCCGCAACCCTAATGAAGATTTTTCTGCAATATGGCCCAGAGCTAAAATGAGTTTGACACAGCTACATTACAGTGAGTTTGTGCCCTTTCCAATCGTGAGTTGGAAGGAGGAAAGGGGGAGGGAGGGGGAGCAGTAGGAAGGACCGCTTCCTCTTCAGTCTGGGCTGAGCCGCCTGATGCATGCCGGTGGCAGAAGACGTCGGTATAAAAAGCCTGGGAGAGGCCGACCTGCTGGGTCAGGGTTACCTTCAAAAAATTTGGCAGCAGCAGCATGACCCGAGGCACCGGCGTAACAGAACCATGCCAGGGCTGAAGGTCCGAGCATCCACCCAGCAATACATCATGGACAGAGAGGACAGGAAGCGAAACAAGAACATGTGAGTCCAACTGCCAAAAGCACCTTTTGCCTGTTTGACCTTTCTTGGAGGGTGTATCACTCCTCCAAATAAATCAAGCTCATCACACTTTCTATTTTCTACGACGCCGGGCGCTTATCATAACATGCCCGGCATTCTTAGAGTGATTGGCTTGAAATGAGTTTGAGGCAGTAAATCCAGGGCTGCACTGATGTTTGTCTTGTCTATGCGCAGCGGAAAGAACTTCATGTGCCGACTCCAGTGCATGTTCTCACACTCGTCAAGTTCCGAGAGGTAAGGATGTGTTTTTGCGGAGATTCACTTTGCCCCTCGCCTTTCCATCTATGGTCGTCCGATGGACTGCACGCCGTGTTTTTTTTGGCGCTCGCTGGCAGGTCCCATCACCGACTTGTCCGTCGCTTGCTCGATTAAACCTCCGATTGCGGACAAGATTGTTTTGTTTTGGTTGTCTGATACAATTTGTGTTTTGTTTCTCAGCCGGCTAACTTTAGAAGATATCCAACAATGGCCGGAATCTTTGGAAAGGCTTCTGGAATCCAAATGTAAGTTAGAACAAATCTTTTTTTTGATGCAACATTTAGCCAATATTAATTGTGGTCTGCTGTTTTTTGTTTTGACCACATCAGATGGAATGGCTGCGTTCCGCAACTTTCTCAAATCGGAATACAGCGACGAGAACATTGAGTTTTGGCTAACATGTGAGGAATACAAGAAAATCAAGTCTTCATTCAGAATGGCGTCAAAGGCCAAGAAAATTTATGAACAGTTCATCAAAGCAGATTCTCCCAAAGAGGTAAATTTAAATTACACTTTGTAAAGCACTTGGCCAAAAATAACCCAAACTAGGTTAGAAATAATCAAGAACCATCCAGCTGGATCAATTTGAGCCAACTTTCTGAGATGTTCTGTTTATTTTGAAATAATTTTTGAATAGGGGATTGATCAAAACTGAATGAACTTACTTTCGAGGGAATGTTTGTTTGGGGTGATTTCGAAAAGGCTGAAATTCTTTAGCTCTTTAGAAAAAAATAGTCTATAAACTGAATTAACCAATTGTGTTTGGCTTGTCAAACAACCTGTTTTGGTTGATTGTAGTGTTTCAAAGAACCCCACTTTATAGATAGGTTCTAGTATAATTTTTGGACCGGAGTTCCTGAAGTTTCTGGATGTTGTCAGTCAATGCTAGTAGGCACGCCTCTACAGTTTTAGTTGGACATCCTATGTCAAGCAACAGTACCTATGGATTGGCAAACTGTGGAGGTAGTTCCAAATTTAATGAGGACCATAAGCATCCTTGGAAATGTCTATTCAGCATTGGTGGAAATACAGTGAGTGTCTATTTGGGGGTTCAATATAAATTTGAGGAGAAAAAGTTTTGTTTTCATCCTGACCGTTCTTCACTTTTGACCAAGTCTTGAATTTAAAATGTACACAATTTTATTCCTGCCCTGAGAGTCCCTTCAACTGTCCACCCAGCATGGTCTCACAAGATTACATGGAAAACACTGCAGTAAAGGTTTAGAAGTACAACAAATCAAAACCATATTTAAAAAAGTAGGGCTTTACCTTCAAGCCAGCAGTTGGTGATACCGACTTTATCACAACTGAGAGTGTTACAGGAGGTAAAGTATGTTGTTCAAATGTGTAATACATCCTTTGTGATGCCACCCTTGAAACATTTGTGACACGCCATCTTCACACTACAGTTCAAGCGATGCCGTGTCTACTAACATGCGCTAACATGTGCCTGATTCCAGATCAACATTGATTATCACACACGGGAGCAGATCAAAAGAAGTGTCAAGAGTCCTACCTTGTGCTGCTTCGACGAAGCTCAAAGGATGGTTTACGGGCTGATGGAAAGAGACTCGTACCCACGATTCCTCCGCTCGGACATTTATAGAATCCTCCTGGAAAACCTTACGGCTGATGCCACCAAGGGATGATAGCCAAGTTGCACATTCCTGCACCGGAAACCTCGACTGGAACTCCGGGCCCCGATGGAATACGAGAGATGGGAGACGCTTCACCAGCACAACTCAAAAGGGGCAAAAATCATTGCCAACCTGGTACCATAGTCTTGAAAAGGATTCCCGCACTGATCACCGATTGAATGTGAAAAAAGAGGACAAAAGCCTATGAAATAATTCTCAACTGAATCCAAATTGCTGATCGATATAGGATGTACCCCTTCAAAGTCTTTCTTTCGATCTGGGTTGAACAAAGCAGCAAAGACAGTTCCAGTATTCTCTACCCTTCAACAGGAGACCTAAAAGACACATCATTCTCTATCTACTGAGCAAGATTTACCCAAAACTCGGAATGACCGTCTCACAGCAATTCGGCAAATCAAACGGCATGGTTCGGGTTTGGAAAAATGGCCCTCTGGGGATTTTATCGTATGTGTGAGGTCTCAGCTTTTGAAACACTGGTCAAATCGTGTAGGTTAAATGCCTTTATTTGTGTCCTTTGGTCTCTGAAGTCCACTATTGTGTATTCCGGGGGGCCCTTGTGGCAGTTTTGCAGCCAAAGAGAAGAATTGAGAAGATTGTAAAATCAACATTTGCAGGGTTCTTACACATTTTTCAAAGTCATGCTCTTTTAAAACCAATTTTCCGATTTCTCCAGTATTGTAAAAGATGATATCCGTTGACATGTTAAACCGTAGCGCTATGGATTGATTCATGCTTGACTTCTCCTTGTAAATTGCAATGGCAAAGCAAAGCAAAGCCACCAGAGAGCAGGGTCAGTGTAATTTTTAAGCAGACTTGTTTATTGCTCATTTAATGTGTGGTCTATCATACCAGACTGCGGAGAAAGATGTCAACAATTTCAAGTATTTACAAGCACTTCACCCACAATTCCAGCACTTTTCAAACATTGAAAGCGGAACATAAAATGTAAGCATTGTCAAGGATCTCAAGCCCCCGCACAAACTCTGGATTTATTTAATTCCATTTGAAAGTAGGATTTGTGTTTTAGGGCAAATATTAGAGCTAACCTGAAATAAAGCAAAATTCAATTTATTGGGGAGAAAAGCACTGTGGGCAGTAGAATAGCTAAAGTAGTTTAAGGGATTTTACGTGTGTTGATTTACGTAGTATGTTTTGGAGACATTAAATATGCTCATTTCATTTTTATCATTCATTCCTACCATGATGCTATGCTAATGTCTTCATTGCTAGGTCATAAACTTCAATCAGGTTGGTCATTTTGGGACTCGTGAGTGCAATCTGAAAGAATTGATGGACTACAGCAACTAAATCAGCAAGACAAAAAAAACAACGTTTTCTTTCTGTTGACCGCTGGCCCAAGTTGACATCGGCGATTACTTTTTGCAGCACTGAATTGCCAACGCTTGGAGTCACGGACGTTGCATTTTCACTGTTCAAACTCAGTTCATACACAGTTGAAAGCATGCTGTTGAGGTAGCGATTATTCAACATTTATTAGGCAAACATAAGCTAAACACTGTACTATTTATTTTGATTTCAAACAATAATTCACTGTGTCACCGTTGTTGAAGTGTATTGTTTTTTAATGCTGAATTATCAATAGATTAAATTATTAAAACATTTTGTTTGTTATTTATGATGGGCGATTGATGAGACACAATTCTGAGTCAATTAAAGCAGACACCACACAAAGTGTGCGTAACAAGTCATTTTGTTAAACTTGGTGAATTCATCATTTGTCTATAAATCTATGTTTGTGCTAATTCAGGTCACAGATCGGTGTTGGTTGCGGAGAAAAGGGGCTGGGTTACGATAAGCACAGTGCTTATACAATACAGTTGGAATGCAGTTTGCTCATCAGGCTGGCGCAAGACAGCGATTGAATTGTTTCCGTTCATGTGATGAATTTGTGTACATGCAAATGCAACATGAACGGGAGCTTCTACGGAAAATATATACGGAAAAAATGTACTGTTGACATAAAATATTCCAATTGGCAGATACTTTTTTTCCCATTTTAGTTTGTACATCTCTTATTTTTAGTATACTGTATTATCAGTTATAATACTATAAAGTTTCCATGTAAAAAGAGTTTTCTTGTTGCCAGACAATACCATTTTTTTAGATTTTTTTCTCATTTTTTTCTCTAAAAATCTTAAAATAAAGGCTATAAGTGACTAACAAGATCGCTGTAACGTAATACTGTAATAATACATGGAGGCCCACACTGGTAGCGTGTGGTCTGTTACCATCCCTATCAGTGCGGATAACTCTTTCTCAGGTCTCTTTCCTCGCAGGGTGAGTCTGTGCCTTTTCATAATCACGTGCCCCGAGGAAACCCACGCAAGCATGGAGAGAACATGCAAACTCAACACAGGAGGTCCGATCTCATGACCTCAGTATTGTGCCGCACACGCGCTAACCACTGTGTCGCAGTGCTGCCTGTTTATTTCTTTGGTATTTTAACCATTGTGTGTCCGTATTACGTGTTTCGGGTTGTTTGGTGAGTATAAAGGAGTAGATTTTTTTGTCTCGTTAAACACTGCATGGGGTAGCACGGCAGCGCAGTGGTTAGCGCGTGTGCGGCACAGTTCCGAGGTCATGAGATCGAACCTTCCTGTGTGGTGTTCGCTTGTTCTACCAGGTTTCCTCCGGGCACTCCGGTTTCCTCCCACATTCCAAAAACATACGTGTCAGGTTAATAGGTCGGTCTTAATTGTCCCTTGGTATGTATGAGCGAGTGAGTTGTCTGTGTCATGTGCCCTGCGACTGGCTGGCAACCAGGTCAGGGTGTCCCCTGCCCACTGCCTGAAGATAGCTGGGGTGGGCCCCAGCACCCCCGCGACCCTACAGAGGATAGGCGGTGCAGATAATGAACGGATGAATGAATGAATGAATGTACACTGCATGTTTTTATACAGCCCTTTAAATGGCAATTTATTGCCTGAAAAATGCTTTACAAATAAATTTGATTTGATTCGAACAATATTATCTATCAAAACATGAAAAGTATTCAAAATAAATGGAATTATTTGCCTGTAGAGAGGGACAGTGTTTATAATTTGACCACTAGATATTGCTGTATTGTGCAGTGCGACCGAAAATGTGTGCTAAATAGCACAAGGAAGAATAAAAACTGACTTAAAGTGACCAAACCACACAATTCTTCTTTTCTGTTTTTACCCAGCTTTTCACAGGGTTTTGGGGTTTCTTTGGGAACCCTATGCAGCAAGATGGCGGACAATGATGTTAGCGCCCTGTATGTAAGACCATATTAGATACAATAAATATACACGTTTTTCTTTCCATCAAAATCAATATTGTTTTAATGAATAAACTTTTTGCCACTAGGAGGCACTAAATGATATCCTTTTAAAATGTTTAATGTCTGAAATGTATGAATATGATGTATGAACAATTGAAATGAACAATGTTATCGACAAAAACAAGAAAATTATACTGGAAAAAATGATTTATCTACAAGTAAAAATAAGAATTAATCTGTCTTAAAATAATATTCAAGGCCCCTTTTAGTAGATAACGGATAGTTTTGTTGATTTTAATATATCTTTTTCTGGGTAAAATTATTTACTATCATCTTTAGATTATATTGCCTTTCTGTGAATGATTTTACTAATTACTAGTTTTTATTATGTTCGGATGCATTACATTAGGGTGTCAGAAACCTTTCTGACCCAAAGAGCTATAAAAGCCAAATTAAAAAAAAAAAAAAACAAGAAAGCCACACCGTTTATTTTAAGACAAAAATCAACAAAACCACTAAACCCGCTCTCCAGACAAAAGCTAATTATTTTGCACATCTTATTCCACTGTGTGACGTTTGATTTTATCAAATCTATATAATAAAAATAATGCCAGAACTTGTGTAAGAACCCAGCAAATAGTATACTACTTCAACTACATCTCCCTCCCTTAATAATGTTAAAACTCATATCGACCGTCATTTTTGTCCTAAATAACGGTTTCAAAACAAGGTGCAAGCAAAGTTATTTCGTAAAAATGTCACAAAAATACTGCAAACAAGAAGGATACTGTCATATTTGCCTTTGGCACAGAATGCACTGAGCGAGAGAATAAAGGGAGTGCCATGCGCTGTGTGCAGAGATCCGCCCATTTCTACCGCGCACCCAATCAAAGTGGTTTGTTGCCATTTTCACCTGTTTACGATACGTTTTAAGGTTTTTATGATAAACAGTGAAAATACAAAGTTTAATAAGCTTCCATTTTAAGGGCGTATTAGCGGCCTACTGCCAAAACGGGGTAAGTTGGTGTGACACCTTGACTATAAACTCAATGTTGCCTCAGCTCTCCATGTGTTAATATTGGGATCTATAGCCATGACTTTGGAATGCCACATAGAAATGAAGAGCGGAGAAATCTGATTTCCAAACCATATGCACTCATGAATAGAACCATATATGGTTTGCGAGCCATAGGTCCCTTACCTCTGCACTACATCATACAGTGACATCTAATGGTCAAATAATACACACTGTCTCTTTAACTGGGCTTTTTGTAGCTCCGGGGTCAAAGTCGAGGAAGTTCTGCGGCCATCACGGTCCAGTGAAGACAGCGACATCAAAGTGGATACGGGCGTCGGGGCAGTCACATGGGATTCGTATGTTTAAACGTTGTTGCTTATTTAAAGAAACTCGCCTTTCTGCTATGAAAATACTAATTTTCATGAGTCACAAACAAATCAAATATGATATTTAGCAACTGTACCTCATTTCTGGTCGGAACGGTTCCAAATTTATGAAAGGACACGCATGACTCTTTTTGCAGCAACAGAAAACAAAGTTGCCATCGTTATGGTCATCGAGATCAACACCAAAATCGAAGTAAAGATCGCTGATGACCAAAAATGGACATTTGAAAGGAGCAGTTTTGCCTGGTTGGAAAATGAAACCGAAACAAGACAGCGATTTGTCATTTGGGGCAGCGAGAATGAAGGCGCCACACATAGCAAAAAACATTTTTATCTCAGAAATTAATGCCATATACATAATTGAACGCCTAAATAAATCACTTAACACCAAAATATATGAGATCAAATGCCATTTATTCATTTATATATGCGTTTTGATATTTATCTGCTCATTCACTTTTTTCTGTACTCATTTATTTTGTCATGTAATTTTTCAAGTACTGTGTCGTGTAATATGTCACGGCAAAATGCTGGTTGGTTGTATCCCTTAACCACTAGGGTCGTAAGGGCACCATTTCCCATGGTGTGTCTTGGGCAAGTACAGCATGAAATCACTCTCCTCTCCTTATCCATCCCCTCCTTTTCTGCTTCCTAATGAGTCCTGGAACAGTGCTGCCAAAAGTAAGATAAAAGCAGATAGGTGGGGTTATTTTTATTTTTTTTACAAAGGCTCTGGGCATTAACACATACTTAATGGAGAAAATATTTTATTTTTTACTTTTAAAGACACCTTAAACGACACGCCCCACCTTTAAATCAATAGCTTTTTCTTTAGTGAGTGCAGCTTGTTACCGTTAGAAGGCGCCCTTTATAAGGTTTTGGGCTTGGCTTGCTATTATATGGAGGTAATTATTTCAGGCTTGTTTGTAGCCCGCTGACCATTTTCTAGCAGCCCTCAGCATATCCTGTAAATATTAATTTCTTCGAAAAAAAATTGTTTTGTGAAATGCAG